>NW_027206401.1:14962500-16172500 GCF_024711535.1 Dipodomys merriami | reverse complement strand
AGAAGTGAACCTTAGTTCTCTTAAAAAATCACCATTACATTTTATGGCACCAAGTGGGACATTCAAAACAGGAATGCCTTAGCTGCTGGGGAGGAAATTCATCCCCCACACTGAGTCTCCCAGCAGCACCCTGGCGCCTCGAGCCTCTCAACAATGCCATGGCCCCTTGGCACCTGGCGATGCTGTCAGTAAGAAGATTCCGTGAGAGATATTTACTCCCTTGGAGTCACATTAAAAATGCTTTTTAAATATAAAAAGAAGAGTCCATGAACAAGACACTCTGCTAGTGTCATTGTTTCTACGGTGCGGAGCTTGATCTTAATTGCAAAGATGTGTGTGTCTTTGTTGAATGTGAATTGTGTTTATTTAGTCTAATTACTAACATCCTATCCTAAGAGTTGTTGGAGCTAATGTTAGACCTGAATGGATCCTAAATTTAGTACTTCAGTGATCCAGAGCTTTGGGAAGCAGAACATTCTAACCCTCAGTACACAATTGTTCCATCAAAACCCTCCTTTTTGACCCTAGGTTAGAGGTCCTTGCTTCCTTTTGCATGTGAGGTTGCTCCTGTGTGAGAGCCATTCATGCTGACTTGGCAGTCATCAGGGACAGATGGCTAATGTCATGCCGAAAGGGCACCATTGAAAGAGCTCTGGCAGTTTCTGGAGGGATTCTACGTCATATTCACAGGCATCACCACACTCAAACAAAGCGCTGCAGCCCTTGGGAAAGGGAGGTGCCTGGCAGGCAGAAGCTCCATGGGACTTGCGGAGAAACACACACTGGAGCTGTTGAGACTGGTGTACTCCTCTTTTAGTTAAAACACAGAAACATCTTTGCTAGGAAAGCAGAGATCAGGTGGCTTTTTGAGCTGTTGATGGATGGATAAAAAAATTCAGACAAAAAGGCAGGAACGTGTTCACCTGATGATAAGGCATGGTCAACTACTGTGAGAAGATTCCCTGACCTTGTCTAGGTCCTACGAATGTCAGATTATCAGAGATAAAAGTTCACATTTGTGTCAGATGCTTGTGGCTCACCCCTGTAATCTTAGCTGTTCAGGAGGCTGAGTATCAGGGTTTGACACCAGCCCTAGCTGACAAATCTATGAGACTCTTTTAACTCCAGTAAACTGGCAAAAAGCCAGAAGTGGCAGAGCACCAGCCTTAAGCAAAAAAAAAAAAAAAAAAAAAAAAAAAAAAAAAAGCTAAGAAAAGAGCATGAGACCCGACCCTGAGTTCAAGCCCCAATAGTTGTGCAAAAAAAAAAATCACAATTGTCACGGAGCCTCTATCACTTTGTTTTCAAATTGCCTGGGATGTTCTCTCCCTGGAAGAGGAGAAATGCCCCCAGAGTCGCTCCAAGGGGAGGCCCACCTCAGCTCTGGGCCTGCCCCCACCCACGGTGCTGTGTTCATTCAACACTGGACTTGTTTTTGGAGCCCAAGCATCTGCCAGGGGTCAGATCAGGCAGTGTCCCTTTTCCCATGTTCCCGGTATCACCTTCTCTATCACTTTATATTGTAGTTTACTAAAGCAGTGGGTTTTATTTTTCAAACTAGAAATTTCTTCTTGCTTTATTTCCAAATAAAATTTTATTCTTTTTAAATCCCTTCCATTACATGGGTGATGGAGAGGATAATGGAAAAACACAAACAAGATGTTCAAGTTACAGTCTGGAGTGTACAACTTTTTATATGCTGGGGCAGTCCTTTCATATGATTTTTATTTCTTGTGGACCTCCCAGACATGTCCAGTCACATCTTGCTGATAGGACACAGGTGTACACACACACACACACACACACACACACACACACACACACACACACACACACACAAGTGCACATGCACACTCCTCCTGTTGTTTAAGATTACATTGTCCTAGGATGTAAGAAGACCTAGGTGTCTAATACACATGAAGACAAGAACAAATTCACTTGGTGATGAGATACACTGCTACAGTGAGAATCCCACCCGTGCCCGCCCATATTCTATTTATGTGCAAAAACAGACATAGAGTTTCCAGCCCCCTTATTACCTAGCCAGGTTGCTTATGCCTCACCTTGCAAAGCTGGTTTTGCTTCTAAACAAGAAATGAATTGTACCTCATGCTCCAAACAGCGTATTGTTGTAGAAGTGTGTGGCAAATAAAGCCACTTGCCTAGTGGCTAGGAAGGAAAAGAGAGACAGACTATTTTCCCATGATTCCCTCTTAGGGAACAACCTCAATGGCATGAAGACACCTACACACACACACACACACACACACACACACACACACACACGCACACACACACACACACACACACACACACACCACACACACACCACCACCACCACCACCACAGGACCACAACCACTAAAAACAAGCTAGAAACCAGTCCTTTCGCAGAGGTCTTTGGGACAGTCAGAATCAAGCCATAGCGATAATCTAGTGCTTCATGAGATCATTTAAGTGGCACAGAGACATCACCCTAAATTAATGTCCAATCATAAAATAAAAAGTTAATTCCCTCTTTGTTATCCTTGATTCTTCTGATTCTATTTAGAAGAGTTTCTATTTCACACCACTGTGTCTAATGCCTCTCTCACACTTAGTAACATCTGTATTTAACACATACAGAGTCTCAGAATTTTATTTTTGGTGAGATCTGAGGCTCTCAGTTCAAAGCCAGCCAGGTAGAAAAGTCTATGAGAGTCTTATCTCCAATTAACTATTAAAAAGCCAGAAGGAGACAGATGTGGCTTAAGTGGTAGAGCACAAACCTAAAGCGAAAAAGCTAAGCAAAAGTACAATACCCCCGTACTGGTACAAAACCAAGCATAAAACAAACCAAAAAGTCCTTTGGTTAATGTAAGGCAACATTTAGATTTGTGATAAATAGTTAGCACTATATTTACTCTTGTCAATGTATATCCTTTATTAGCAAAGAGAATTTGCATTATAAATATTTAGAGGAGGCACTCTATGTTCTTTTGTTCATGAGAAAGTTTGCCACTGGCCAATTTATGCACATATGCAGCTAACCACACAAAGTTAATGTCGCTGGTCCTGTTACTGATGGAGCAAGCTGCTCCCCCTTTCTTTTTTGCTAGTCGTGGGGCCTGAACTCTGGACCTGGGCACTGTCCTTCTGCTCTTCAACTCAAGGCTAGCTCTCTACCAGTTGAGCCACAGCACCACTTCCAGCTTTTTCTGTTTGTGTGGTGCTGAGGAATCGAACCCAGGGCCTCATGCATGCAAGGCAAGCGCTCTACCACTGAGCCACCTCCCCAGCCCAAGCTGCCCCTTTTTATGTTGAGAGGCCAGTGTTGAAGTGAACTAGAAAGAGCTTCCCTTTTTTTGAAGATATTTTCTACTTGGTATCACCAAAATATATCCTAACCTTTTCAAGTGTAACGTCTGTTAATAAGCCAGTAGACTACATTAAAAAATGTAATAACTAAGAAGTAGAAATGTGACTCAAGTGGTAGAGAGCCTTAAGCAGAAAAAAAACTAGTAACTAACCATATTGAAGTTGATTATTTGAACTAATATAAATTTATTGAAAATGCCTTATTTTCTACTCATTTTGGATCAAAGAAGAAGTAGACTTTAGGAATGTCCTTCCTTCCTTGCTTTCCTTCTTTCTGTCTCTTTCTCTCTCTCTCTCTTTCATTTAGTCTTCCTTCTTTCCTTCCTTCCTTCCATACTAGTGCTGGGGCTTACACTCAAGACCTGGGTGCTGTCTCTTAGCTTTAATATTCAAGACTGGAACTCTTAATGTTTGAGCCACAGCCCCACTTCCAGCTTCTTGCTGGTTAAATGGAGGTCAGAATCTCATGGACTTTGCCACCTAGACCATAATCCTCAGATCTTGGCCTCCTGAGTAGCTCAGGTTCCAGGAATGAGCCACTGGTTACCTGGCTTAGAAATTTCTTAATATTAATGAACCAAAAATAACAACACTCATTGAGAACCCACATAAGCCATCCAAAACAATATGATCTTCAGTGTAAAAGTTCGATTTGCAGGGATATTTTTTTACGTATAATTTAATAAGACCTAGCCTTATGTAGCTATGCATTTTAACTTTACATTGTAAAACTGTTGTTCACATCTCCAATTGTTGGTTAAATTCCCAGTCAGTGTCATGTGAGGCAACTAAAGCCAATACTAAAAATGTGTTTTCTCTCCCTTGCACACATATGTGCTTTGCATGGCTCCCTACAGAGCTAATGATGCTGTTTCCAAACAATTGTAATAGTAACAGAGATTTAAAAACAAAGAACTATAAAGCAAGCCAACTGTAGAATCACTCACCTGGCATCCTTGCAATGTCACATTCAAATTACTAATGATCTGTTAATCAGGACAGTTATCAAGAGGAAAAGGTTGAGGCACAGAATGTCCATAATCTTAACATTGCTTAGAAAATCATGTCTTTCTATTTTCATAAACAATTGCTTAGAAGATATTTAGCTTGAAGCCGGGCGCTGGTGGCTCACGCCTGTAATCCTAGCTACTCAGGAGGCTGAGATCTGAGGATCGTGGTTCAAAGCCAGCCCGGGCAGGAGAGACCGTGAGACTCCTATCTCCAATAAACCACCAGAAAACCGGAAGTGGCGCTGTAGCTCAAGTGGTAGAGCGCTCGCCTTGAGCTGAAGAGCTAAGGGACAACGCCCAGGCCCAGAGTTCAAGCCCCACGGCTTGATATATATGAAAACATTACAGCAAGAGTAGAACCAAGATTTTGTTTCTTTGTATGTCCTCCCCCATTGTATAACCCCTGTTTTCACTGTATTTGATGTCGGTGCCTGAATCTTATATATGGACTTCTCTAGCTTGGGGAGAGAAAGGGGAAAAAAAACAAAATGTTTAAATAGGGATACAGGTTGTAACAATGAGATGTACAAGACACTATGTTGAAAATCTACAATTTAGGTGGCCGGGTGGGGGTGGGGGACAGGGGGGGCAGGGCATGTGGTTGTGGAGGTGGGAGGGCAGGGATGGTAAGGGAAAAACAAAGGAGGAGGCAGCAATGCTTGATAGAAAATATACTCATTACCTTGCTCATGTAACTGTAACCCTTCTGTACAGTGTATTTACAATTAAAAAGGTATTTTTTAAAAAGAGTAGAACAAGGATTCTTTCATAGTTGTTTGGAAGATGTTCCATATAATTCAGACCTCCTTGTGGACTCCATTTTCAGTTCTTCCATCTGTGTCAAGAAAGAAGTATATAAGTATGTGGATGTGTTTATAATATACATACATATATCCTGACCCAGTTTTATCTAAGAAGCTTATAGACCCTTAAGTCAGTCTAAATACTCTTTAGATTTTAAGGATTTAAGCATTTGGCTTTCTTTTCTTCTTACCCTCTGAATATGACACATCTCATTTCCATCCTGGTCCACTGTGTTTGGTGTAACCATTGGATTGGGGAAAGACAAAAAGGAATGTTAGATTACACTTGTAGACATCATATCTAAATCCATGCACAACCTTCACAGAAGTAAATTTAATGTTCTCTTTCTCTTTCTCTCTCTCTCTCTCTCTGTGTGTGTGTGTGTGTGTGTGTGTGTGTTTGTGTACTGGGGATTGAAACAGATCCTTGAATTTGCTAGGCTGGCACTCTACCATGTAAGCTTTGCCTCCAGCCCTTTGGCTGTCATTGTGTTTCTGGGAGAGCTCTGCAGTAGCTAGGATGACAGACGTGTAACACCTCACCCAGCTTTTATATCAGTTAGGATGAGTTTTTGTGAACTGTTTGCCCATACTGGTCTTCAGGCACAACCACCTGGATCTCAGTCTTCTGAATAACAAAGTTGTTTCTTTCTTTCTTTCTTTTTTTTTAAGTCTGTCATGGGGCTTGAACTCTGGGCTTGGGCACTGTCCCTGCGCTCTTCAGCTCAAGGTGAGCGCTCTCCCTCTTGAGCCATAGCGCCACTTCCAGTTTTCAAGTGGTTTATCGAAGATAAGAGTCTCAAGGAGTTTCCTGCCTGGGCTGGCTTTGAACTGAGATCCTCAGATCTCAGCCTGCTGAGTTGCTAGAATTACAGGCATAAGCCATCAGTGCCCAGCACAATGTTGTTTCTTAACCTGATACTGACACACACACAATTTGATAGTGTATAGTGGTAGCATTGAAATTTTCATAACTTTTTGACTCTAAGGAAATGAGCATTCCGATAAAAGTATTTATCATGACATTTCTAATTAATATTCTGAGAAACTTTCAGTACTTAATGCTCAAGAACAAGAATTGGTTGAGTAAAATCGTAGCGTATCCACATAGTAAAGTTTTAAGCAGCTATAATCAGAGTTGATGCTCTTGAAGAATTTCTAACATGACATATCAAAAATTCTCAGGCCATGATAAAAACCAAAGCCAAAATTTCCTTCCCAGTCCATTGTTAACGATGTATCCCTGCTATGAACAAGGAGTAAGAGAATAGTACATACACCAGAATGTTATTGTGGTTGTTTTTATTCTTTCCCTTTGTTCTAATTATTTGTTTCTGCTATACATCTTCCTAAGGCTTTTAAAATTGCCTATTGTGGTAAAGAAATAAAATACAGAGGAAAATACTTGCAGCAATTGCAAGAAGACACATTTTCCTGTCCATTCTCCCTCCTTGGTGAGCCATATAACTGCTATGGCTCTTCCTGCAAATGCACACTATTGCCTCTCCCATCGGAAAGAAAATCAGGAAGAAAGGTGATGATGAGAATCTGTGTCACCTACTGTCTGTTCTTTTTCAGCACACAACCGTTTTGCCTTTTATATTAATCGAGATGAGGACCTCACACCATCAGTATCCCAGCAGGAGCAGCGGATTGACTGCCATCTGCACCTTCTCTGTGGGCTATATATTATGGTAAGGACCGTGCCTGCTGGGCTTTCCTATTGTATTAAATCCTGCACTGCTAAATTCAGGCACATGTTGCAATATTGATATAATCACTAACAGATTCACACTGCGTGCCTCATTTGGTCCAAGACCTGGGCTTTGTCTCGTTTCCCCAGATGCTTATATTTTTAGAAAGTATATGCCAAACCTCACACAGCAGGAATTTGTTGAACAATCCCATGTAAGCAGTGGTTCTTCCAAGGCTACATTTTTCAACTCTTTTTCAAACTAAATGTTTTTCTTGGATACTCATTTTATAGCTTAAGGACTTTTTTTTTGTTTTTTGCATAGCATTTGTTGTTGTTGCTGCTGCTGCTTTTATTGGGGGATGGGAGAGTTGCAACAAACACAAATGCAAAGAGAGAAAATGGCTTCTTGGAACGAACACCTTACACTTAATAGGAAACAAGTAAAAATGTACATTTGTATGGATCTGTTTCAAACCAATGCCAGAATTAGCTATTCCATATAGAATGTATTTATGTGTGGAATATTGGGGGTAAATAAACCAGAAGAAATTTCCACATGGCCTGTTGGGTATGACAAAGGTCATCTTAAGAGTGAGATGCAAGATTTATCTGATTAAGACTTTTTTTTTCCTGCCAACCTTACTTCATCTTAATTTCAGTTTTATCATGCTTTAACATTTCAAAAATTCCTTATCTTAACGTGAAGATTCCTTATTTCTTTTTAGAATTCCAAATCCTCTTGTATTAACCCACATGGAGAAGGTCCCTCCCACCAGCATGCCCTCCTCTTGGGACTCTTGTCCTGAGTTATGGGTCACCACCCCGCCCCTCCTCTTAGCCTGAAGGACTGGATGATGTCCTTCCCAAACACCCACAACTGCATTTAATCCTGCCAAAAGCCCAGAGCTTTGGGAAGTCCTGTCTCCATGGAGCATTTTTGCTCCAGCCAGCCTATAAATACAAGATAAGGTATCCAGTACAGGACTTTACAGACTATTTGCCTGAGCAATCACATGATGTCCTGGAGCTAAGCAGAAAGAGTATCTGCTGAGGAAGTTATACCATGTGGCTGGATCTTAGGAACGTGCTGAAGAAGGCCCTGCAGAAAGAACACGCAGTAAAGCCTATCTATCTGCCAGTTCACCAACCCATGGAAAGACCACTTGCAAGGACTAGGGCAGAGTTTGTTTCTCGAACCATTCTCTAGGGTTTAGGACTTTCTTCCTCCTTGAAATCTTAAGTACTGACTTTCTGTGATAAAGAAAGCCAGATGATTAGTATTCACAGGTAAAAATGTGACCAATGCTGTGCTTTAAAATGAGCTTTGATGCTTTATACCTACAAACTTATAGGTCAATGACTGTCACCTTTTGGAATAATCAAAAAGTGAAATGACATGATCTTTCCAGGGATGCTTACAAAGTTTAAAAATAACGGATGGAGCTGGGTACCAGTGGCTCATGTCTGTAATCCTAGCTACTCAGGAGGTTGAGATCTGAGGATCACAGTTTAAAGCCAGCCCAGGGAAGGAAAGCCCATGAAACTCTTATCTCCAATTAACCACCAGAAAACTGGAAGTGGCATTGAGGCTCAAGTGGTAGAGTACTCACTTTGAGCTGAAGAGCACAGAGACAGTGCCCAGGCCCAGAGTTCAAGCCCCACAGCCAACAACAACAACAAAATAACAGATGGCTCATGCCTATAATCCTGTCTGCCCAAAAGGCTGAGATCTGAGGATTGTGGTTCAAAACCAGCACCAAGCAAGAAAATCTGTGAGACTTTTATCTCCAGTTAACCAGCAAAATGTCATATGTGGATCTGTGGTTCAAGTGGTAGGGTGTCCCAGCCTTGCAAGAAAAAGCTAAGCGACAGTACCTAGGCCCTGTATTCATACGTACATACATATGTACATACATACATACATACATACATACATATGTACATACATACATACATACATAAATTCTCTCATCCAGTAACCCCAACCCCAAATACAGACATTACTCTACACAACAGCCATGTTATTCCCTCTGGGATCTGTGGCATATTTCTGAGAATTCATTTCTATGCTATTAAATTAACTTGCAGAACCCCAGAGAGTGGAGGAACTATGTTGTTTCTGATGGCCTGCCTTCCCCTGTATGTACAATCAGTCCATGTTCCAAGGAGACACATGGGAAATCCCGCACAGTGCTCATTATAGACCCCCAAGATCCCTCATTAAAATGAAGCATGACTCACACTCTTCATGCCAAGTGAAGCTTGCCAGCCCCGTGTTCTCCCTCCGCAAAGCAGTAACTTGTTTGGACATGTATTTGCATTCACCAAGCGAATTCCCTCAGATTTGTTCTGAGAACGCTTTCAGAGTCAACTTTTTCCTTTGGTGTTCTGCCCTCGGCATTCCGAGCTATGCCAAGAGCTAAACAATATCCCTTGCATCATGTCACATTATATAAATCCAAGGATTTAATTGTTATCAAAAAAAGCACTAGCTTTCGTTCCTTTCCAGGCTGTCTCAGGGCCGACATGCCAGGGACACAACACTGAGAAGTTTGGGATATGACATCTTTTGATAGCATACCAGGGTTGAAACTGGACATTCCAGAACCTCATGCCAAGACGGAAGAAAGCCTTCTTATCGTGTGCGAATTATAACATAAACAGATCTCCTTAACAACTCTGAGTAAGGTTGAGTCAACTCTATAACTTGGGGCTGCTGGTCAAGCTGTTTGTCTGCTTTTCTTGGCTTCTCACTGGCTAGCCATTCTCACAAGTCTCTCTCCCTGTCTAATTCTATTCATTTCCTACATTTGGATGATGAGTCGAGAAAGTAAGGGCCAGACACCCATACTTCCAGGTGTCTCATTGGTCCACCTCACTGGTCCATTTCCCAAATCCATGTTAGTCCTCCTCATGCTGGTCATCTGTGGACCATCATAGACTCCTATCATATATATATATATATATATATATATATATATATATATATATATATATAACATATATGTGTATATATATGTGCATATATATGCACACACACATATATATGCACCCTATTTGTAGGAACCTCTGTCATAAAAGAGAGGATGCTTATTATCTCATGCACAGAGATCCTCATGGTCAATAATGAAAAAGTGATTATCAAGGATCGTAATGAGTGCTATTCTTTGGAGACAGACATTGTGCTAAATGCTTTTTTAAATATAATCTTATACTCTTTGGTTTAAAAATCAAAAACAATGCTGAAGTTCATTTACAACATAGTATATTGTGAGTCTCATTGTTGCAATGGGTCATCCTGTGACTTTGTTTCAGTATTTGGTTATTCCCTCCCCTCCCCAAATTAGATAAATCTATATACAAGATGCAAGATACCAAAATCAAATACAGTGGCAACAGGGATATACCATAGAAAGAAGAACATACAAAAGAAAAAAAAATCACATAGTACATTAAAAACAACAACAAAGAAAAACCTCTTGTGTCCATATCTTAGGGTTCATTTGCTTAGCATCATCTTATATGATGTACATATAATGTACATATGTACATATGATATACATATATATGTACATAGCTTTTGAGCTTTTCTGTTTATCTGATACGATTATCCTAAATGTATACTAATTATTGCAAATAAGGGAAAGGATATAAAAATATAGACCATTTCCTATTGTCTATATTCCAGTTTGCATTCTCCCAAAAGTATTTATTGAATAAATTTCCCATGAAGAAGACAGAGAAAATTCAAAATAAAGTAGGACCTTTTTGATGATGTAATTCTAAATTGTCTCATATCTGAATTCTACCTTGCACCAAACTTTACTACCCCTTAGTGATACCATTGTGCATTTTTGTTTTCTTATGGAAACTTTCCTATATTTTCTCACATAAATTATTTCCATTTGCATACATTATCTTTAAATTGAAACATCCTGGAAAACACAAATAACAATATCCAAAAATCAGAAGTGGCACTGTGGCTCAAGTGGTAGAGCACTAGCCTGGAGCTGTAGAGCTGAGGGATAGCACCCAAGCACAGAGTTCAAGCCCAAGCCCCACGACTGACCAAAAAAAAGAAAAACACAGAATATCTAAAAATTAACAAATCTGAGAAATATTTTTCAGTCATGAGTAAGTAAAACTTTTAGCAGGAAAAATAAGCATTTAGACCACATTAAGGCCCCTTTTCTCTAATTTAACTGGGCGCTTCTTCACTAGTGAAACAAATCCCACCAACATATAGTTGTTCATTGACCAGAGGAAGGTATCTCTTTTTTTCAACTTAAACCATTCACCATACCATAACTACCTATCCTTTTGAATTTTTCATCTAGAATAGTATTTGAAAGTTTTTCTAGCATTGATATAAGCTGAGAGCATAATTTTATAAAAAGCTGGTGTTTCAAGAGAGACCAGAGAATTCCTTGTGGATCTCTTTGACACACAGGGAGGCTTGCTGCTGAGCTGACTTGGTCACCCACACTGGAAACCCAATCCCTGGGTGCAGCTTAGCCAGCAGCAGGAAACTGCGGACAATCCTCCAAGAACAGAGGTCAGGAAGTGCTGCAAAGGTCAAGGAAGCCAGCCATGTACCCCACACCTGGACAATGCAGAAAGAAGCCTTCACACATATGCACCTTGTGCAGAAGTGAGCATTTGCCCTTCAGGCTCCTTGGCATTAACATGTAAGAAGTGGGATTTTGTGAGCAAAGCAGGGGCACTGCACAACCACGAGCAATGAAGTCAAAAGACATTTATCCTTCTCCTATTCCATACACTAACCCTTTGGACAAGGAAAAGACACCCAAGAACCAGGAGGAGCTCTCTTCTTCAGAGAACTGGAGTGCATGGTAGAATGAAGATGCAAGGCTCCCTCCACTGAGACTTCAGCAATAAACCTGGTATGAGAGCAAAGCAGAAAGCCAGCATCTTGTATCAGAGCAAGTGAGAATCTCAGAGACTCCTGGGGTCGGGGAAGATCACAATGGGCCTGGGAGACCATTGTAACAGCTTGGTGGCCAGTGTGCAATGGGAAGGCACTGGAAAGTTTGAACCAAGAATTGACATGAGCTAAGATGTTTTGAAAGGATCCCTGTTGCTGCTGTGCTCCGTGTGGACTCCAGGCAAAGATAAGATCGGGAGAAGAGGTGGATGGGAGGTTGTAGAAGTCATCCTGGTGATGGACAAAGTGCTCTGGGTGCCAGCGGTAGAAAGGATAGTGGCAGGACTCTGGGTACATTTCAAAGAGCCAGTAACTGGAATTCTCAACAACAAAAAATCCATACACTCCAGACTCTTTAATAAATTTCAGCCTTAGTATGAGAGAAAATAATGCTCACTCTTTCCCCCAGAAAATGTCATCTCCTACAGTTGTGTGTAATAAAAGTTCCTCTGCACATGGAATGAAGTTAAGGACCTTGAGTTGATGAAATTAGCTTGCATGATGCAGCAGGACTTGATCTAGTTACAGAAGTCTTTAGATGTGGCAATCCTACTACAGCAGTAAACAGAGAGATAGGACTGTAAAGGAACTGTGGCCGATATAATGTGCACAATACTCAAGCTAGCATGGGTAGCTTTTTTCTCTTTTTAATATATATTTTTATTGTAAAGATACTGTACAGAGGGGTTATAGTAACATGAGTAAGTTAATGAGTACATTTCCTATCCAGCATTGTTGCCCCCTCCTTTGTTTTTCCCCTACCATCCTTTCCCTCCCCACCTCCCTAACTCCTCCCACCCTCCCCCCGCCCGAAGTTATAAAGTTCATTTTCAACAAAATGTCTTGTACATCTCATTGTTACAGTGGATCAACCTGTATCCTTGTTTCAGCATTTTGTTATTTCCCTTCTCCTCCCCAAATTAGAAAAATGTATATACAAGATGCAGGACACTGAAATCAAATACAGTGAAAACAGGGGTTATACCACGGGGGAAGAACATACAAAAGAAACAAAAAATCACATAGTACACTATAAGTACATTAAAAACTACAGCAACAAAGATAAAACCTCTCGTGTCCCTATCTTGGGGTCCTTTCTTTTAGCATCATCTTATATGGTCATATGTACATAGCTTTTGACCTTTGCTAGATGGGTAGTTTTGAAGACAGAGGAAGAATCATTGTGAGGACTATAGACTGTCTCTACAAGTTGGAAAAGGGAAGGAAATAGATTTTCCTCTAGAACCTCCAGGAAAGAAACACACAGCCCTGCTGACATCTTGACTTCAGCCCGGCAAGATCTATGCTAAAGCTGTTCCCTACAGAATGGAAGATAAATTTGTAGAGACATAAGCCACTGGAGTTGGCTGTAATGTATTTTTTGCAGCAATGGGAGAAAACCACTGCGGACCTCAGTTTTCCCATCTGAACAAGAGGATAAAAGGAGTTACCAGGCAGGATGGCTCTGAGAATCAGAAAACTGGACACGTGATTCCCATCACATAATTGGCATTCAATGTATCAGCCATTGGTGTTGAGCTCGTCACCAGCATACTGAGTCACCAGAGAACTGTTAACAGCTTAACTCCAGGGGACAGAAGTCCAAGTTATTGTTTTTAGCCACTCCTTGCTCAGTTTCCCTTTTTCTGGGCCCTAGGAGCTTATTGCTTATCCTCTCTTTGACTAATTTTTATGTCATATAAGACAGGAAGAAGGCCCGTTTCACAGACTTGTAAAACTTAACATGGAGACATTCAGAAAATGAAAATATCTCTTTCTTCCTTCTAGTGACAAAAATGGAATCTGATGAGATTCCATAAGAAAGTTCCATTTTCTTTCTCTCTCTTTCCCACCAACTTCATGTTCATTTAATCATCCTCTCTTCATCTTTGGGGTGTTATTCCTGCTTCCTGGGGATTGTGACTTCTTAAAACCTATTAAGAACATTTAAAGACTTTTCCGCAGTGTTCTAATGGGTCCTATGTTAGGTTATTCTTGAAGTTCTGCATTTCCCTTGAGAATTGAGAATGTCATTGCTTTCCCATTATTCAAATCTGCTTGTTTTTACAAGCTCTCTGTTAAGAGTGTGTTGTTTTCTCATCAAGGAGCAGGAAGTCTATTGAGGACTTACCAGCTGAGAGTGTGGCTTGTCCACTGGGGTATAGGTCAAATCAGTCTCTTACATCTGCATCTGGACAGAAAAGGCCTTGGTTTACAATTCATCTGGAGTCCCAGTATTATTGGAAGTTCCATCTCCTTCTACTGCCCCTCCCCCAGGAGCTGATTCTCAGACATTCTGTACCTGAAGAACTAGACATTCTCCCTCCCCATGGCTGCTAACCATGATTCCAACCCTGGAATCGTGTAATCGGGACCCTTCCCACACCCTCCAACTTCCTCCCACGACCTAACACTATCGCTGCTTTCCTCTCCAATTTCTGGGGTCACCAGAATCCATGCTGCTGTGTCCTCGATGCTCTGTGGCAGTTTCTCCATGTGGGCATTTCTGTCCACTCCTCTCCCTCCACCTCACCCTCCCCATGCCTCTGGGAAGATGGCCCAATTTGTATTTCACAAAGAAAAGTCAAGACATTAAAGGGGAGTTCATTCAAGCTCCTCCTGCAAGCGTACTTCCTGCAGCCATCCTGTCTCCCACCACAAGATGGCTTTGTACACATTTCTACAGTGTCCTCCTCTGTGCCCTGCCATGACCCCCAGCTCTTCTGGGTCCTCATCTGTTGATCGTCACTTCCCCTTCTCCAACTTCAACCTTACTTCCTGATCTGCACACCCTCCAGTCTTCATCTCCAGTTTGCAGCAGTTTCTGCTATTGGCCAACCCTTCTCTTTGACATCCAGCTACTGTTCTGTGTCCTTTAATGCAGCCAACTTCATGTACATCGCCTCCATTCTCACAACTCAACTTACACATGTCACAGACCAGATAATGTAATAGTTAAAGAATGTATTCATGAGCCAGACTGCCTGGTTCTGAATTCTTCTTCTGTCATATAACCTTGGGTCAGTACATGTCCTCATCTGTAGAGTGGGAGAATCATTGTACCTGTCTCATAAGTTTATTGTGATTGTTAGAATAATGTTCATCTGAATATATGTAAAGCACTCGAGTATGGCTTAAGCTTCATTGCTGTAGCATAACCTTTTACAGATGTCACCAGAGGCTCTGTTTTAGGTAAGATTGTTCGTTGGCATCTTCTCAATTGGCATTTTATCCTCCTCTTACCAAAACACTCTCTTGCCTTTAGTTATGTAACCATCTCCCTTTCCCATCATGACATGATGATCCCTCTCATCTTCCTATACCCACTACCCAAAACATCATATTATAATTCTTCCAAGCCCCGCCCTGACTCTGCTTCTGCTGCTACCCATTCTCCCTCAATCGACCTGCCCCTTCCATTATTGAAGTATCTCCACCTCAGACCTTTAACCCAAATCTCCTGAGCCTGTGCCATATCTACTTGCTTAGCAATTGCAAAATAACCTTGTGCCACACCTGATTTCCCATTCCACCTCCAAACCTAGATCCACCTAGTAAAATCACCTACCCACTTATACATGCCAGAACACTATCCATCTCTATCCATCTCTCTATCCATCTCTCTTGGCCAACAATGGCAGGCAGCCAGTCACTTACCAGTTTCTGATCTCTTTACCTCCAAGATACTTTTAAGAATCCTCAAGCTTTACTCTGTCTCCATAGCCAACATCATGGCCCACACTATCTTTTCCTCAATAACTACATAGAACTATTATGTACAGTTTACTGGATGATTTTTTTAATGTGAGGACTTCATTCCTTTGCTCCAAGAGTATAAATGAGTTCTCATTGCTTCATTGGATTAAGTCCAAAACTACTTACATGGGTTAGGTACCCCTGTGTAACCTGACCACTGATCTCATCCTCTTCTTTCCTCTTTACTAACCCAGACAAAGTGACCTTTTCTCTGATGATCAATAACTTCCTCCATGCTACCACCCAAACCATCATTCCCCAACTATGACTTCTGTCATTGTTAGCTCCAGTTTGAACTTCTCTTTTGGGTTTCCAGCCTTCATATCTCTTTCTTGGGGAAACCTACTCTGATTCCCAAGGCTTAGTTCAGCTGCTCTATAGTACATTACCATAATTCCCTATCTATTTTTGCCAATGATTTCAAAACTAGTTGTAGTCCTGTGCTTTTTTTGTTTCTGTTTGGGAACAGATTCTGTTCCCAAAGCCCTCTCATTTTACTATTTAAAACAAGAAAAAGTTCAATACTTGAAATAATCTTAGAGAACACAGAGACCTTCCTTATCTATATGATCCTAAGGGTTATCTTTGGACATGATATTAATCAAAATCAGAGTCAACATAAGACAAATTGCTTAATAAGAGAAATTGTGATCATATGTGAATTATAAATGAAAGCTAAGTAGGGAAAATAAATGTATTGTGCATGTTGTATGGATACTAAACACATGCATACCCATACACACACACACACACACACCACTTCCATACACTTAGCTCAGTTGTAACCACACAAATTGTTTATAATATGCCCTTATTGTCTATTTCTCTAAAATTGAATTCAGCCTTATTGTTTCTTCTACCATCAGCCTGATTCATTTCAGTTGGCAGCTAGCACTGGTAAGCTTGTATGAGAAACCTCACAGACCACAGCGCTTGCTTGACTGATGTCTGTATGGAAGATGATCCAGTTGAGGCAGTAAAAACAGCTCAAGTAGAAAGCAAGCTTCGCTTATTAACAAAACTACAGCCTCTCCGTTTCCCTCAGGCAAGCCTTCTTGATGTCTCTGGGACTAGGGCAGCACTGTGGAAGCTCAGAACATATTCTCTGGTGGGCTGCATGAGAGGGTTGATGCCACCCATCTTTACAGTCCTGCCAAACTTCACCTTCAGTGGATGGTTTCCACAGCCACAATAGCCAGGAAGAAAAGTTCCTGGCACTCTTCTGCCCACAGCACTAAACAATATAAGGCTCCCAGGAGGCACCTAATAAAAACTGGTTGAAAATAGTAAACACTTCAAACAAAGCTATACCTGCACCGACTTAAGTTCATAGTCCAAGAGTCAATAGAATTTAAAGGCAAAAGATTGTTTGTTTGAAACGAATGGGAATGTGCCTAAAATCATTGTGGAAAGCTCTGATTTCACGCGGTTCAGTAGACTCGTTTCCCTAGTACTTTTCAAAGTCTGAGAAGCAATCATCTTGATTACTGTTATTATAATATTCTCCCATAGTCTAAGATAGCAGGTACTTGCTGATCTATGACAAAGTTAACTTACTTGTTCTGTTTATTATCTCTCAGGAGCTGTGCTAAAAGGTTTCAAATTGACAAGTCGATTTATGAGAACGGAATATCTTGATCAATATCACCCCTTCTACTGTTTTCCAATCATGGAAATAAACTTCTGACAATGGCAGAAATCATGGTTAGGGACTGGTCACTTAGGTGGCAGTGTAAAGGTGGAAAATTTGAAGGTGAAGTTGTTGATACTGAGAGAGGTCACTTTGGCTGGGTTAGTAAGCAAAGAGGAAAGTAGAGAATGAGATCAGGGGTCAGGTAATATACATGTCAATATTACATGTCAGTTTATGAGCACAGTGAATCTTGATCCGTGTCACCCCTTCTCTTGTTTCTCAATTAATTTTCTTAAACTAATGTCTATTGAGAGCCAAGCATGTAACAGACATTGTGCTAAATTGGAAGAGGTAAACAATAGATTCTTAGTCCTAAGACTTGGATTAATGATGTTTTTGCTGGAAGACTGCAAGAAAGAAGTGACCATTCCGAAATTCTTTCCAGCCTCTAGAGTAATCTAAGAATACGAGGAAATCCAAAGCACTCATATTTGAATTGATAGGAACTACTTATTAAAAAAATAGTAAGTGGCCCCAGAGGAAAGCTACACAGAGGAAGTCACATATAAGCTCCTCCTTTGAGGACAGATAGGAATTAGCCTTTGAAAATCTAGAATAGCATATCCCGGGGAGAAAAAAAGTATGACCTAGAAGCAAAAGAGGAAAATCCACCCTCAGTGAACCAAAGAAGTTCCATGTACCTGGAATGACAGAACAGTTGACCTTCCTTCAACCATTATAGTATAAATTCTACCTAGATGCCAGCCCCTCTCTGGCCAAAATTTTATTTTACTTTTTCACTATATGGTCAGTAGTTGGTGGGGTGGGTGTGGTCTTCTATGATCTTCTCTGCTTTCTTTCATGTGTTCCCTAGTGCCCCACACCACTGAGCATACTCATACTGCCTCCCGTCCATTTTTCTCTTGGCCAAAGAATTTGTTTTTAAATGTAAGTTTTGTCATGTCAATCCTTCTACTTAAAATTCTTCAATAGTTTGTTTTTTCCTGTTTGAGGTTTCTGGATTTTTTTTTTAATGTTTGGTAGCACTTTGATTTTTTTTCTTGCTCAGTGACATATCCTTGGGCTGTGACAGTAGAAAAAAACAAATGTGCCAGTCATCCTTAAGATCTGAGAATGACAGACAAAGATCATACACCAATTTAAACGATGCATAATTTTACAGGTACAAAGCATGTTGCAGTGATAGTGAGGAAGTGGCTCCTATGATATTCTTCTGGAGAAACATTGGATAAGAAAGAAAATGGAGTCCTTTTTTTCAAGAAAAAAAACATTTTGAGGCTATTTTACTGGAAGCTTTATGTATATTATGTATATTTGAGTTCCCTCAAATTTGTTCTTCTATTTGTTCTTCTTTAAAAATTGTGATTTTGTATAAGAAAATATATTTTACACTTTGCCCCATGTAATGCCATCCTATCGCTCCTTGGAACACATTGTTTAAATTGGTGTATGATTTTTGTCTGTCATTCTCAGATCTTAAGGATGACTGGCACATTTGGATTAATGATGTTTTCTAGATTTGCTGGAAGATTGCAAGAAAGAAGTGACAATTCATTCATAAATTCTTTCCCACCTCTAGAGAAATCTAAGAATTGTCATTAGGACTCTGTTGTTTGAGATGTGTTTATTCCCTAGAGAATGAATGGCTCACAAGAAGTTGTCAATGAGTCAAAGAACCAACGCACAAGACTAAGTCCCTTCCATGAACACTTCAACATCAGTCTCTCTTTGCTACTCAACGTGCCCAACACTATAATCAAAGTTATGTGAAGAATTTCAGAAAATGTATTATAGGGACATGGTAAACATGAGTACAGTTTGCCTACCTATTAGACAAAGACAGATGTATTTGCAAAAAGCCATATCCCAGGCTAAGCATGGTGGTGCATGCCTGTAATCCCACCTACTTAGGAAACAGATGAGAGGGTCATACTTTGAGGCCAGCCTGGGAAAAAGTGTGAGACTCTTATCTACAAAAAGCAAAAGCAAAAGGGGGTTAAGGGATACCTTAAGCACTTGCCTAGCAACTACAAAGCCAGTACCTACCCTCCCCGCAAAAAACCCATATCCCAGGTAGATAAATCTAATCCAAAATTTGAACTTCTACTGGGCCAAACTTTGTTTTTAAAAAAAGGCCCCCTTTTAATATACTTCTTCCTCTTTATTTGTGACTATGACAACTTAAAACATCAAAGTATATTTTGTTTTTGTTCTTTTTCTGATGTTTTGAAATTTTTATTGTAAAGGTGTTACAGTTTTTGTATTGTGAAGGGGTTACAGTTATACAGGTAAGGTCATGAGTACATTCCTTTTTGAACAGTGTTATCCTCTTGCTTTTTACGCATTTTTGAAACTCTCTTTTTGTTACCTTTACCGCTGAGCACCATCTTGACTGGGTTAAAGGTCTCATACATTTTCTTGTAACATGCTTTCAATCTTCATTATCTGCCAGTCTCTTGAGGCTGACTTATGTCTTTGGAGAATGACCTGCTTTATTTCAGGGTATGTTTTAAGATTCTATTTTTCCCTTCATCAAGATTATTCATCTTGTCAGTTATTTTATTTTTTTACCTTGCTCACAAAAAAATCTTTTCGATTTCAGATTAACATTTTTTAATGTTGGTTGTTTTTCTAACAGATAATAAGTCTATTTTGATTCTTCCGTTGTAGTTCCTTCAAAAATAGTAACCAGACACACATGTGACTTTTAGGGCAAACCTCTATGAGCTAACTCATATAGAAAGTGAACTGTATCTGCCTGTGGCCCATTTAAAAATATTTGCAAAGCTGGGACTCGGTGGATCACACTTACAATTCTAGCTATTCAAGAAGCTGAGATATGAGTATCCTGGTTTGAAGCCAGCTCAGGCAAGAACATCTGTGAGAGTCTTATCTCCAATTAATCACTCAAAAGCCAAAAGTGGCTCAAGTGGTAAAGAACTAGCTTTGAGCACAAAAGCTTAGGGACTGCACCCAGGCCCTGAGATCAAGCCCCACGACCAGCACAAAAAATAAAATAAATAAGTTATTTATACAGGCAGTGAATAGACCAAACTCATCCATAATCTCCTGCTTGCCAGTCCACACCTGCTGACAGGTCAGGATAATAGCCAGACAAAGTACATATACTCAGTGGAAAAATAATGTTAATTTTCATTTTGATTTGCAACAGGGCTATTTTAACTATTGAATTTTTTCAATGTATGTTTATTCATATTAATTAATGCTACAAAGGAGTTTCATTGTGATATTTCCATTCATTCGTGGAAGGTGCTTTGATCCAATTCTTCTTCCTTTTTATTAAACCCTCTGACTTCCCCCATAAGTTATAGATATCCCTATTCTGTGTTCACCCACACTCTTTCAGATATATGCCTAAGAGTAGAATAACAGGGTGAGTGGTAATTCTATTTTAGTGTTTTGAGAAACTTCCATGATTTCCATAGTGACCGCAGTAATTTACATTCCTACCAACAATGTATAAGAGTTCCTTTTGGTCCATATCTGAACCAGCATTTGTTAACGATATTTACTCTGACTGGAATGAAATAGTCTCAGTGTTCCTTTGATTTGCATATTCCTTATGGCTAAGGACACTGAACATATTTTTATGTGTTTAATACCCATTTATACTTCTCTTGAGAACTGTCTGTTCGATTCATTTGCCCATTGATTAACTGGGTTAATAGTTCCTCGGTGGTTTTTTATTTTTGAACTGTTTCTATATGCCGGATATTAGTCTTTGTTTAATGAAGGTTTTACATCAATTTCCTTCCATTCTGCAGATTGTCTCTTAGTTCTGCTAATTGTTTGCTTTGACATACAGAAGCTTTTTAATTTATCAGTTCTTGTTATTATTTCCTGAGCAATTGGAGACCTATTTAGAAAGCTGTTGAATGTGTCTTTATCTTCAAGTGTTTTACTTATGTATTTCTTAACAGTTTCAAAGTTTCAGGCCTTACATTAATATATTTGAATGGATTTTACAGGACAAGAGATAGGGGCCTCATTTCTGTGTTTTCTATGTAGACACATGGTTTTCTAAGTGTCATTTGTTAAAGAGGCTCCCTTTTTATAGTATATTTTGCTATTTTTGTCAAAAATAAGTGTAACTGGTTTTCTTTCTATATCTTTCATTCCATTGGTCTACATTTTTGTTTTTGTGTGTGTACTGTGCTGTTGTTGTTCTGATGATTCTGTAGCATAGTCTGAAGTCAATATTGTGGTATCTCTAGCATTGCTGTTTTTACTTTGGATCATTTAGGCAGTTCATGGTCTTTTACTTTTCCATATGAATTTTAGAAATGATTTTTGTTCTATTTCTGTGAAGAGCAATGTTAGGATTTTTATGGGAATTACGTTGAATCTGTGGATTATTTTCTGTATTATAGCCATTTTTACAGCATTAAATCTGACCATTTCCATCTTCCTGTCTTTTTCAATTTCTATCTTTATTGTTTTCTAATTTTTGTTACAGTGGTCCTTTACCTCTTTGGTGAAGTTTATTCCAGGCATTTTTTTCAGGCTATTGTGAATGGGATGATTTTTCTGATTTCTTTCTCACAGTATTCGTTGATGAGATATAGCAAAGCTACTTATTTTTTATATGTTGATTTTGTGTCCTGGTACTTTGCCAGAAGTGTTTATCAGATCTAGGAGGGTATTTTTGGTAGAGTTTTTAGGGTATTTAAATATATGATTGTATCATCTGCTAACATATCATTTAATTTATTTTCCTGTTTGTGTCCCTTTTATTTCTTTCTCTTGCCTGGCCTAGAAATTCCAGCATTAGATCAAATACGAGTGGGAAGAAGAGACATTCTCACTTTAGATGGAATGGTTTCAGATTTTCCCATGTAATATGATCTTGGCTATAGGTTTGTCATAAACAATCTTTATTTCGTCAAAGTGCATTCCTTCTATTCCTTGTCTGCCCAGGCTGTTATCATGAAGTAATCTTGAATTTTGTCAAATGGTTTTTCTGCATCTATTGAAATGATCATGTGGTTTTTTTCCCCTTGATTCTGTATTATATTTAGTGATCTGTATACATTAAACCATCCTTGCATCTTTGGAATGAAACCAAGTTGATCACAACAAATAGTCTTTACAGTGTACTACTGGATTTATTTGTACTTGTTTTTTTTGTATCTATGTTCATTGAAGTCTATACTAGTTATATAATTTTCACTTTTTGTTGTGACCTTATCAACTTTTGGCATCAGGATAATACTGGTTTTATAGAATGAATTTGGTAGCATTGAGAACCTGAAAACAACATTCTCAATGTTAACACACTGAAGATACCTGAGACTGGTGGTCTTTGGGGATATGATTGGGAATGGGCAATGTTTCATCTAATGAAACATTGATAGCATTTCTTTTTTTTCTATTTTCTGACACTGTTTGAGGCAAACTGGTATTAGTTCTTTTCTAATCTGGTAGAATTCAGCAGTGAGTTATATAGTTCTAGAATTTTCTTTGTTGGGAAACTATGACTGCTTTAATGTCACTGGAGTTTGTTTGTTTGTCTTGGGGCTTGAACTCAGGCCTGGGTACTAATTTTTTTTAACATAGCTATCCATATTTATACAGTTTTTATGATGCCTTTGTTATATCCCAAGATTCTGATAAATTGTGTTTTCATTTTCATTGGTTCTAGGATTTTTAATTCCTTATTTCTTTGAT
Organism: Dipodomys merriami; assembly: GCF_024711535.1. Taxonomy (NCBI): domain Eukaryota; kingdom Metazoa; phylum Chordata; class Mammalia; order Rodentia; family Heteromyidae; genus Dipodomys; species Dipodomys merriami. Next base: position 16,149,592 of record NW_027206401.1, on the reverse strand, counting down.
GACTCATTGGTTTAACAGTGTGTTGTTTGGTCTTCGTGTCTTGGAATATTTTCAGTAGTTTCTGTTTTAGTCTATTGTGATTTAATAGAATACACATTAGTTCCATTAGTTCCAAGATTGGCTTAAATTCTTAATATGATCTTTGGAGAATGTTTTATGAGCTGCTGAATAGAATGTTTTGTGTAGCTGTTGGGTGAAATATGTTATACATGTCTATTAAGTACACTTGATCTACAGTGTCATTTATTTCTGAAATTTCTTTGTTGATATTTGTGATCTGAATGACTTAATGTTATTATACTTGGGTCTATCTGTGCTTTTATGTCCAGTATTATGTGTTTTATTTTTTAAATTGAAGGAGCCAATATTCAATAAATTTATATTTACATAAATTATCTCCTGTTGATAGATTATTTTGCCAATATGAAGCTATTGTCTTTGTTTCTCCTGACTTAATTTTGGTTCAAAGACTGCTTTGTCAGATATAACTAGAGCCACTTTTGCTTTTGCTTTCATTCTCCATTGGAATCTGTTTTTCCATCCTTGTATGTCCTAAACTTTTTATGCCTTAGTTTTTTTTTAAGAGAGTTTCACCCAAAGGAGGATCACAAAGACACAATGGCTATGTGCATCTGATCATACAAACTATTTATCAAAATGAACTCCAGGAAATGGAAACAAGAGCTTTCTTTTTATTCATTGCTGTATTTGTTTTTTTGTCTTGTGTGTTCATGTATCTCTCTTTGGAAGGGCAAAGGGGGCATAGATATGGCGGGATGAAGGGTGAACAAATGCAGCAGTGATACTCACTAAACACTATGTTGAAAATGAACTATACAACTTGTAGTTTGGGGTGGGAGGAAAAACTGGCAGAGAGCAAGGGAATGGGTGATGTTGTTCATGAAGAAATGTACTCTTTATCTGATCTATGTAACTGTAACTCCTTAGTACATCACCTTTACAAAAACAATAAAAATGCAATAGAGTCTCATATTTATGCCCAAGCCCTGAACTTGAATTTCCTATTTATGCTTGCCACATGACTGAGATAACAGATATGAGACAACAGACTGAGATAACAGCTTTTTTTGGTTGAGAGAGGTCTCACAGACTTTTTGCCTGGGTTAGCTTTGAACCAGGATTCTTCTGACCTCTACCTCCTGAGTAGCTAGGATTACAGGCTAGAACCACTGTGCTTGGCTAAGTGCATTTTTTTTGTAGAATGTGTTTTGGATCTTGTTTTTAAATCCAGCCTGCTAGTCTGTTGTCTTTTGATTGCAAAATTGAAATCATTAGCATGCAGCATTATTATTAAAGGTATGTGGTAGTTACGGTCATTGCTTGTACTATTTAATTATTTCCTAACCCTCCTTTATCTATTCATCTCTTGAGATTTATTCTTTCCCATATTTCTTCTTTAAAGTAGTCACATATAGATAATACAGTTAAACTGAAAGTTTTTGAATTTTTATTTGAGTCAACATATACAAATTAAATGAACTTGATCTATTGAAATGTAGCTGGGAATGATCCACCTTATTAGTTTGCTTTTAACAGTTTGTTTCTGAGTGCATACATCTTTAAACCAGCTATGCAGTTTGTTTTTACAAATGACAAATAGTGGGAGATGGCCTTGAATTGACTCTGGTTTCACAATCCAAAGTATATCTTAATGTAGCTTCCACTGTGCTTATCTAATAATGAGGTTGGACAAAAATAATACTGCCTCAGATTGCAATGTTCAAGGCTTTCATTAAAGTTAATAATCAGTGCTCTTGTCTAGAAGTTTTATGCTTAACATTGATCGGCCCTTTATTGTGTGGAGTTTGCTAGCATTCAAGTCACTAGGAGCTCACCACAAAGGCCATCAGGTGTGTCTCCATGGTAGCAGTCCTTTTGTTATTCACATTTGTAACCTAGACGGTATCTGAATACTCAACATGTTGCAGCTTAATAAAAAGAAATGGATAGCTGATAATTCCAGCACAGACAAGAAGCTGGTCTCTGGGTGTTACGCCAAGAGAAACCAGGATGTCTGCTTGGCTTTTCTTCTCAAGCAGCTGCCACTAAGCATGGATTGATGCCCTCTTTGATCTTATTAACATATTAATGGTATTCATTTGTTTCATTCCTAAATGATGGGTAGAATGTTTCATCAGAGCTGAATTTTATGGAAGACAGGTATGTGATTGTGCACTAAGAATGCAATGCAAAACTATGAGTTAAAAAAATCAACGTATTAAAACATGAGAATAATATTGGAGAATGGAAATAGTTTGCATTACGTTTACACGTATACTCATTTTTTTTCTCAGTGGCTCCATACCTGGATTGGCTTAAGGGACTTAGTGTCTCAGATAAATGCATTCTTGTTTTTATCTTTTAAATTGTGAGTTCATATTGGCGCATAGAAGCATAGAGATTTCTCTATTGCTTCAAGAAACTAACAATGAGCCAGACCACTCTTGAAAAACAGGAAATTCTGCCGCTGTTTCTGGACAGGTAAAAGCAACATTATTTTCTCCTTTAATTAGCAAAAAGAAATCTAATATTTTTGGGTTTGTCTAATGGATAAGAAATTGTCATTGTTTCCCATTTTGGAAGGAAGGAACCAGCACTGAGGTAGAAGTCTTCTCTATTCTTTACCCTCAGCCATCCACCCACATTAATTCAATGATTCCACCTGACCACAGAACCTGGGACTGCAATACCAGACCATTTCCACCTGTGGATCTCAGCAATAGGTTCCTTGTGGAACTGGGGGAGCCCCACTGACCCACGGATCCTACTAGCCAGTCTCCAGCCACAGAGCTCCATCAGCATGTACCCAACAGGAATACATAGATTATCCCATCCAAAAACAATAGTATGCACAGTCTTCTCAAATATACATGGAACATTTTCTGGCATATATCACATGCTAAGTCACAAAACAAACCTTAACAAATTTAAGGACACTGAAGTCATCCCAAGTGCCTTTTCTCACCACAATGCATTAAACACCGGTAACATACCAATGCACTTCCTCTTCCTCTTCTAGTTTAAATGTGTGGCTTCTCCCTGCTGCCAGCTCTAAGGTCACATGGGCTACATGTTGAGTCTTTGCTTCCCTTCTGAAAGAACACATGTTCCTTCCAGTTTTCCAATGTGTCAACTTGATGTTTAGTGCCTGTATGCTTTGACAAGTTCCAAATGGTTAAAGTTAAGGACAACCAATCATGAATCTTTACTAAGAGAAATTCAACTTGAAATCTCTCCAGGAAAACATCACAATAAAACCAGGTATACTGTACACTGAGTGGGATTCAGTGGAAACAAATCATTGGTAACCAGTTGATACACGTGCCAGAAGATATGTCAGAGGAAAATATTCTGAAGTGAAATATTGGCCTGCCCTTATGGATAAATCACTCTGATTTAGAATCATATTGATGATTTTGAATCAGGAATAAAACACATTCCCTCCTTACCTCATTACAGGAATTCAGTCTGGGAGGCACATACAATTTGCCTCTTTCCCCAAGTATGGGTGGAGGGACTTGTAACCTTGAAAATATTGTGTGTGAGAAGTACAGGAAAATATCATATACTTCTGCATAAAAAGCAGTGGAAAGGTTTTTTGATCATTGTATTTGCTTGGTTTTTCTTTTTAATCTAAAATACGTTGTGATGATTACATTATGTTATCTGACAGTCACATCTTTCAGGTAGGCAGTAGTTTTGTTCATATAGCTTAAATGAAGAGGAAACTGAAGCTCAAAGTTCTGTAGTATCCAAGGTAATCTAAAAATATATAGATGAACTGGGAAGTAAAGAGGACACACTACATAGACAGAACAAGCTATATATATATATTTATATTTATTTATAAATAATATAATAATGCATGGGGCACAGTACAAAATCAGAATGTGGGACCTTTCTTCAAATAGTAAGACTTGTAAAATAATGACCCACAAAATAGACTTCTTCCAGGTTCTGTGGCACATGCCTGTAACATTAGCTACTCAGGAGGCTAAGATCTAAGAATTACAGTTAAAAGTCAGACCTAGCAGACTTTTATCTCCTATTAATCACCAAAAAGCCAAAAGTGGAGCTATGGGTCCAGTGGTAGAGTGCTAGTTTTGAGTGAGAAAAAAAAAAGCTCAGGGGGACAATACCTAAAGCCCGAGTTCTAGCCCCAGGACCAGAACAAAGGAAAAAAAGGCCTCTGTAGTTATATCTGTAACTAAGCTAAAGATATTTCTGAGCTAAAAATATTTCAACACAGCTTCACACTGGATACCTCTGCTTGGAATTTGCCTATAGACTAATGCATATATTTTGATCAGGATTATGAACTTCACCTAAAACTTTTGGAGCCTTGTTTCCATCTAGGCAAATGTTCTCTAGTTCTATGAGACCTCTGGTGTATTCCTTAGGAGTCTTGGCAAAGCCACCACAGCATCATCTGACCTCAGTACTGCATACTTGTTCTCCACTAGTGACAACTTTATGTGATACAATGCAAACACCCAAGAAATGTGTGTAAAGCTCAGTGGTAGAGTATATCTTAGCATGCATGAGGACCCAAGTTCTGTCTCCAGCACCAAAACAGAGAAGGCAAGAAGAGAGAAGGGAGGGGAGAAGGTGGAAGGGGATGAGGAGGGGAGATCTGTTGAATAAACAAATATGTCTGTGAACTCTTAAAAAGTTCAGTGGAATATTCCAGAGTTCCAAAACTGTAGCAAGAGGAAGTCCCCATCAATCTAATTCAGAGAACAGTCCAAGAGGCTTGTTAAATGGCCCTAAATTTAGACAGATCAAAAAGAGAACATGAGCCAAAAGACAAAGGTTTCATGGAGGTCCCATAAGAGGTTTGCAAAGCCCCATTGGGTGAGAGGCAGACATACAACTTCTGTCTCCAGGGCACATGTTTGTGCCTGCCTGACAGCACAATAAACATAGTAGGACTAATGCACTCATGATGTGACTATTTCTTAGGAGGTAAGTTACTTCCTTCTCTAAAAGAAGGGTTTATTACTTTATTCCTGAGGTTCCCCTCTCCACAGGAGATTATAAAACCTGATCCATGAGTTTTATAAGACACTTGATCTTGTGTTAAAACTTCAACAGAAGTAATTTATGTAGCATCCTGCAAAATTTCTGCATCTCACACATTTCCTATGAGTATGGATTTCTTTTATAGTCAATGGGAGAAAAGGAAAGCTTTGTAGACACATGTTTCATACTTAGATTCATTGATTTGTTCTGAGCACATTAAAAACTTTCCAAGGCCTAAATTTCCATCCATCAGCCTCACCTTTGAAACAGTAGATGAGTCTCGTAGATAGATGGAGGACCAGCTACGTAGATGTGCACCATCCAACCCAGCTGGTCTTCAGTGTCCTCATCCGTAAAATGGTTCCCCAAGGAACTGCTCTGTGAAGCCTTTAGCACAGTCTCTATCACTAAGCATGCAGTATAGTTTGTTAGTCACTCTTCTGAACATGTATTTTTATCTTGTCTTATGAGCTAATAACCTAGCTTTCAAACAACCTAGATCCAGCTGGCACCTGTAATCTTAGCTACTCAAGGGCTGAGATCTGAAGAAAACTGTTCACAACCAGCCTGGGCAGAACATTTTGTGAGATTCTTTTCTCCAGTTATCTCACAAAAAGCTAGACATAGAGGTATGGCTCATCATATTAGCCTTGATTGAAAATCTAAAGAAGAGACAGTAGCCCTGAGTTCAAACTCCAGTACTAGCACCAAAAAGAAGGAAGGAAGGAAGGAAGGAAATGAAAGAAAGATGGAAGGAAATGAAAGAAAGATGGAAGGAAAGAGAGGGAGGGAAGGAGGAAGAGAGAGCGGGAGGAAGAAAGGAAGGAAGGAGAGGGGGAGGGGGAGATAAGGAGGGAGAAAAGGAGGAAGAGGAGAAGAAGAGGAAGAAGAAGATGAGGAAGAAAGGAAAGAAAAAAGAAAGAAAAAAGAAAGAAAGATAAAACAATGCTCTTTAAAAACTGGAAGCTTCTTAGTTACTACTAATCTATACCAAGTAAATTTGGGCAGTATGCCTCAAAAGGAAAGTGTAACATGTTATAAATATGCTAAGAACCATTATTTTTGTTGAGTCACAACAGTAGACACAAAAATAAAGAATTGTCTCAGCAAGGCAAAATTTACTTCTGCTCAGAAGGGTTTGTGCCATCAGCCAGAAACCAGGCTAGCAAACTCACAGAGCAGGCAATCTGCTCCAATATTCATTCCTTAACGCAGCAGGCCCTGCCCCTCTGCTCAGATTGGTTGAACTCCGGTTCACAATCTGCTCATGATTGGCTAGTCTAACTTGGGTAAAAATGTGTTTACATGAGGTAATTTTGAAAAAAGATGAACAGTTCACAAGTAATCTCAAAATACACGCACACACTCTGTTTCTTGAACAGTCTATGATATGTTGTAATTCCATCTTGTAAAGAAACCAGTTTTAGACAAAACTTTATATTTCAAACATCCTTTCTTATCCCAAAGCAGTTGTTCTTTTCTGTAACAAGAGCCGAGTCACCAGGTCAACGCAGGAACTTTTAAACATTATACTTTGATAGAAAGGACCATTTTTCTCACATACATGAACCTCATGATAGTTCTTCAGAAGGTCCTGTGACCACCATTGCTCTGATTTCTGTGGTGGAATGGAACATGGCCATGTGGCAAGAAGAGCTATTGACCTTCACAACTGACCTCAGTTGGTTTTTGTTTTTTAGTTTAGTTTTTTTTTTAATACTTATCACTTATATCCAGTCAACATCCAAAATAGATTTAAATGATGGGAACCCAAAACCTGTCATTTTTTTTTGCTTCCACAAGAGTGGAAAGTAAATTGTCTAATAATTCTTAGTTCTCCAAGTTTCTGTGCTCACAGATATTGTCTATTCTGTCTTGGAACCTCTTGTTTCCTGGTTTCAAGAAACTGCACTCTTCTTTGTCCAGGTCATCAGCCTATATTTCTTGGTCACCTTTTTTCAGTCTCATTCTTGTCCTACCTCTTCAGGCTTGACCTTTGCTGGTGCTCTCTCAGGGACCCACTCTTTTCCTGCCCTTTATTCTTACCTAGATGAGACCACTCTGATTTACTTTTAGTGAGGACATATGCTAAATTGTACGTGGTCAGCTGCTACACCATAACATTTCCATTCGAGCATATGAAGTACTTCGTTCATATTCAAATCTCCGTTAACTCGTAGCCCCCTTGTTTCCTTTACCTACTGCTTCCATGTCTCTTCATGTTCTGCTTTTACTTTTGTGACGTTTGTGCTTCCTTTGCATGTTGATTTAGTGTGCTTTCCCCCTCACATCCACAAATGAGAGAACTCATGATATTTGTCCGGTTGAGACTGCCTTACTTCACTTCTCCATATATTCCCACGACTTCTACCATCGTCTTTTTGCCAATGAACTTGATATCTGTGTTGCCAGATTGCAAGTCTTACTCTGATCTAGATCCATGTAACTAATTCCCTTCAGGACAATCCTACCTGGATATCCTACAGTCAGCAAGTCCAAACAGAACTCCCCATCCCCTGAAGCCAGCTCCTTTACTTTTCCTATCACAGGAAACCACATCCCTCCCCACCCAGCTCATCAAGCCAGGAATCTGTGATTCATCCCTAACTCATCTCTCTGCCCTCATTGTCGAAATCCAATCAATCACCAAGTACTCTTAACACTCTTTCCTAAATCAGTGCTTGTCAATTTTTTTTTAAACTATAAATTAAGAAACATCTTCTTGTGTCATGACCTGGCCAGCATGCGTGTACATGTAGGCACTTATACACATTTCCACAGGGCTTAAAGCAGATTTACAAAACAGTTTTGATCCTTATTATATATTTCAAGGCCCTCTTCTGGTTTCTGTTTTTATTTTCTTACTATTATTTTTAATGGTATTAACTAGTTTATGTACTTTTCAAGCCAAGGAAGAAAATACCTGGTATGTAATATTTACCATTGTCCTTAGTGTAAATAGTCCCACCATTGCTGAGGGCAGACTCCCAAGCCAACTAACTAGAAACTTCCTAAAGATTTAACAATTAACTCTCACAACCACCTGCAGATTGTCATTTCTTGTGACTTACCATTTGATAGACATTAGTATACATATCTCTTACATCCATTTATTAATTTTTATTCCCACTACTACCATTTTCCATGCTGGTCACCATTTTTTTTAAATCAATTGGTTTTCAGGCCAAATTGATCTATTTCAGTGTTGCTTAAAATGATTTGAGTATTAGAGTTAGAACCTACAACTTTACAATGGCTCCAAATCCAGCAAGAGCCAAACTGGCTCACTTGATTTCAACCAAAATATTTTCTTTTTAATATCTAGGAACTTCTTATTCTCAGGTCTTTAGGTCTGCAACACACTTTGGCTAGTAAGGTTCCCCCCACCCCATCTTTACCCAACTATCTTATCTCCCTTTAACAGTTTAAATGCTTTTCCCAATCATTCATTCTCCTACTATATGCCCAGTATTGTGGTAAGTGCTGGGAATACAAAGAAAAGTAAAAATTGTTATTGTTGGTTGCTCGACTTATGAACTTGTACTTCAATTCAAATAAAGCTATTTAAATGTAAGTAGTAATAAAAAAGTATTAAAAATAAAAGACTCAGCTGGGAGCCAGTGGCTTACTCCTGTAATCCTAGTTACTCAGGATGCTGAGATCTGAGGATCATAGTTCAAAGCCAGCTCAGGAGAAAAAGTCTGTGAGAAAAAGTCTCCAATTAACTAGGGGGAGGGGGGAAAGAAAGTGGAGATGTGGCTCAAGTGGCGGAGCATTAGCTAACCTTGTACAAAAAGGCTAAGGGACAGTTCCCAGGCCCTGTGTTCAAGCTCAATACCAGCACAAAAATAAAAAATAAAGATTCGTGGTTCTATAAGAGCTTATAAAATCTGGCCAAATCTGATGGATCAGAGGACACTTCCCAAAGAAAGTGTGCTAACTGGCCAAAATAAATAAAGATAAATATATCAAGAGATTGCTAACTAACACTGTATGCAGAAAGTAGTAATGTGTGAAAACACATTGGGCAGAAAGAAATACAGGAAAATCAAGGGACCAAATGAAAGCCAGGATAATAGGAATGCAAAGAGGAGCAGAAGCAAGGTATGAGATAGGATCAAATAGACAGGTAGAAGGCACTGTAAAAATGGAATTCTAGACTTGCTATCTTTAACTAAAAAGCAAAGGGGAGGCCTCTGACATGTTGAACATAGGGTTATATTTCTGCTTTGGAAAGATCCCATGGCAGCTGTGAGGATGAATTGAAAGAGAGCAAAAATAGATGTGGAGACAAATGAGAGACTAGTGCAGTGTTCTCAACAGAGATGATTGTAACACAAATTAAGATGCTGGTGATGGAGATGGAAAAGGAATCGATGTAATAGAAGGCTCCCTTCATCAGACAGGGTAATGGGTTGACTACATGTGATGGCAGAGGAGGGGGATGCCAAGGGTGACTGGCAGCTGCTTCGGTTGCAAAGCTTAACTGTAGTGTCATTCTTAGAGATAAGAGAACACAGAAGGTCTGGGGCTGTATTTTTGATCTAAGGAAACTTTTGTCAGTTGTGGGGCTTGAACTGTAGGCCTGGGCACTGTCCCTGAGCTCTTCAGCTCAAGGCTAGCACTCTACCACTCGAGCCACAGTGCCACTTCCAAAGGAACCTTTAGGATGTGCAAAATGAGATGTCTTGAGGACGGTTGGATAATTTTTTCTGAAATAAAGAGGTCTAAGTTGGTATATACATTTGTGAAATATTCATACATGTAATGGGCTTGACATAATGACCATAAGTGACTTCATTAGCCAGGAGTTCTTAATATGAAACGGATTTGACATTCAGCCTTCAAGAAAGATCATATTTAATGGTAGAAGTATGAAGGATAAACTTGCAAAGTGAACCTGGGAAAGCAACTGACGTGATAGGAGGAAAACAAGGATTAAGTGGTGTCAGAGAAGCTGGTATGTTTTGATAGAGGACCAAGAAGCCAGACTAGAGGATAGAAAAGAATTCACATCCCAGTAGAGTGGGGGGAGGGAAGGAAGGAAGGAAGAAAGAAGGAAGGAAGGGAGGGAGGGAAGGAAGAGTAAAAAAGGAAGAGACAAAGAGGAAGGGAAGGAGGAAGGGAGGGAGGGAGGCAAGGAAGGAAAGGGAGAATGAAAAGGAAGAGAGAGAGAGGAAGGGAAGGAGGAAGGAAGGAAGAAAGGAAGGAAGGAAGGAAGAAAGAAAGGAAGGATTGTTTCTTTTTGGTGTGTTTTTTGGGGGCTTGAACTCGGAGCCTGGGCACTGTCCGTTAGCTTTTTCACTGTTTACCTTTTTTGTCTTTTAAGAGGTAGGGCTGTCCCACTTGAATCACAGCTCCACTTCTGGCTTATTGATGGTTAATTGGAGATGAAAATCTTACGGACTTTCCTGTCTGGGCTGGTTTCCAATCATGAGGCTCAGATCTCAGCCTGAGGAGTAGCGAGGATTACAGGGGTGAGTCATCAAGGCCCCCACACAATCAAACTTATTTTTGGGCAGTCTGAATTTGGATCCGGGGCCTGAGCACTGTCCCTAAGCTTCTTTGGCCCAAAGCAAACACCCTAGCACTTGAGCCACAGTGCTACTTCCAGCTTTTTCTGTGTATGTGGTACTGAGGAAGCCAGGGCTTCATGCATGCTATTCAAGCACTCTACCATGAAGCCACATTCCCAGCCCCAATCAAACCTTTGAAAAGCCTAGTTTGCCCCACTGTCTTTCAGAGACTCCGTCCTCTGAAGCAGAGTATGAGGTAGAATTGGAGATGCAAAATGCTGAATGGAAATCAAAACCTGAGAGGTAAGAATGAGGAAGTAGAACCAGGCAGAAGGAGAAGATGAGCTGGCGGGGGAGGGGAGGCAGCCACACCTCCCATCCCCCTGTCAGGAACTCAAAGCAGCAGAGCAAATCCAGTTGCCCTGGTCCTGTTCAGTCCTCACGTGGGAAGTCCCAGAGAAAGGGTCCTCCTGAGGATAGTAGATAGGTGTGAGCCACTAGGCCCGGCTAAATCCATTATTCCTATTGCACGCTAGAAACTCCAGTCGCCAATCAGGGCTGTCCTCTGTCTTTCTGAAGTCTCAACTCCCTTGGTTTCCACAACAGCCCTTCTGGACTGGGAAGGTGGCTCAGTGGTAGAGTGTTTGCCTTGCATGCATGAGGTCCTGGGTTCGATTCCTCAGCACCATGTGCGCAGAAAATGCCAGAAGTGGCGCTGTGGCCTAAGTGGTAGAGTGCTAGCCTTGAGCTGAAGAGCTGAGGGACAGCACCCAGGCCCAGAGTTCAAGCCCCACAACCCACAAAAAAAAAAAAAAAAGGATCCACAACAGCCCTTCTCTCTGACCCTTCTTATCCTCTCTAATTCTGCTTCCCTGTCCTCTTCTAGGATTAATTTCTTCCACATTATCACGTAACTGTTCAAACTCCATCCTCCGTCCATCTTCCTCTTCCTCTATGCTTGTCAGGGTGACATCACCCAACATCCAGTTAATTCTTTTTCTTTTTCTTTTTTTTTTTGGCCTGTCCTGGGGCTTGAACTCAAGGCCTGGGCACTGTCCGTGAACCTCTTTGTGCTCAAAGGTAACCTTCTACCACTTGAGCCACAGCACCACTTCTGGCTTTTTTGAGTAGTTTATTGGAGATAAGAGTCACACAAGGACTTTTCTGCACGCTTCAAACCACGGTCCTCAGATCTCAGTCTCCTGAGTAGCCAGGATTACAGACATGAGCCCTCCCATTTCTAGAATAGCTCTGAAACCTACTCTAGCCCACTACCAATTGTCCTATCTGACTGGAGATGGACATCTCCATGCTAATGCAGGCAGAACACTGAAGTTCTACTTCCCTTTTTCACCACTTTCCTATCTTGAAGGCCAACTCTTTTATTGGGGGGGAGGGAGGTTTGTCATGGGGCTTGAACTTGGAGCACTGTGTGCAGTCCCTGAGTGAAAAAGCTCAAGGCTAGCACTTTACCACTTTGAGCCTTAGCACCACTTCAATTTTCTGGCTTTCCTGACTGGGCTGGCTTCTAATGGCGATCCTCAGATCCCAGCCTCCTGCACAGTTAAGATTATGAGTATGAGCCACTAGCACCCAGCTTGAAGATCAACTCTTACAGTGCCAGAACAGGGGACCCTTTTGAGGCTGCTCCATGGAGCAGTGCCATTTTTAGACCACTCACCAGGTCTGCTTCTACTGGAGCTTGTGTACGAAAGCCCTGCTAACATCCCAGGACTCTACACCAGGGACTTGCATTCGTATGAATAAATAACTGGTACCGGGATGCTGAGACCCATAAACAGTCAACTGCTCACGCCCACTATTTGCCTGGCCAGGTGGGAACCCCTGACTCTGTGGGTCCCCAGGACAGACTCATTCAGAATTTCCTCATGGCAGGCGATGAGAGGCAGTGAGATTTATTTTATTGTTCTTTGTAGATTTTAGCCTCACCTTTTACCCAGGCCGATAGCTGCCTGGCAGAGCACTACCTAGGGTAGATCTCTAGGAAAATTATCTCCACTTTATTTAACTGTATTGTTTTGGGTATACATCAACCTTCTCTTTCATGTGACCCATGTTATATGACTCCTTTAATATAACTCCCAGTCATGTGACTCCCCTTCAGGATACACCAAGTCACGTGACTCCCACATTGCATGGCCTCAAGACACGTGACCTCAACCCATGTGACCCAATGTCACATGACCCTGATTCACATGACCTTGGCTCACGAGGTCCTGTCATGTGACCCTAATTGTGTGAACCCCAAGTCACATGACCCTGAGTCCCAGAACCCTACATCTTGTGACCCCCCCAAGTCATGTGACCTTAAGTCATGTGATCCCATGTCATATGAACCCCAAGTCACATGACCGCCATGTCACATGATCCCATGTCACACATCATGTGACTCCTGCCACACATTTGACCTTTAGGGCAAACTTCTCTGTGAGCTTCTGTCACATGATCATTCCTCCAGCTCTATTTCTCCTCCTCTCCCTGTCTTGAAGTTTATAACATTTGGAAAACAAATCTGTATTATATATACTAGTTTTGCCCTTTCTTGTTTATTGGGAAGCAGAAGTAGATTGATTTATTTTTGTTGGTTCTGGAGCCAGGCACCATCCCTCAGCTCTTCAGCTCAAGGTGAGCGCTCCACTACTTGAGCCACAGGTCCATGTTTTCTGGTGGTTAATTGGAGCTAAGAGTCTCACAGACTTTCCTGCCCAGGCTGGCTTTGAACCGCGATCCTCCTGAGTAGCTAGGATTATAGGTGTGAGCCACCAGCGCCCCCCTGAGTGCAACACATTTTGATCAATGTCATCCCTTCCATCTTTCTCCTAGCCCCATCTATACCCTCAGGTTACCTGGCTCCCTGTTCACACATGTATCTTGAATATTATAACTCTATTCAAGAGAACTCAACCTGAACCCAATAATCTATCTACTCAGATGGTATTAAGGTCCTATGCCTGCAGAGTGAGACACTTGTTTTAAAGAAATTCTGTTACCAATTATTAAAAACAAAAATGGTTCATTTATGCAAATTATGTCATGTGTGCTCAGATTCCTGTATTTTGTTTCTTTAGATTTGTATCAATATGGTAGATAAGTAAACCAGATAACTTTGGAAGATAATAATAGAGGATCACATCAATTCACTATTAAAAACAAATGCGCAAGAATATCGTTTAGAAAAGGTAACTCATGACAACCAATTAATTTGTTATAAGTATCCATCACTTTGAAGATTCCTTCTTACTCTCACTAAAAATATTTCCTCTAGCACATGAAATATTGTGTTAAAAAATCTCCTATGGAGAGTTGGGTGTTGGTGGCTCACTCCTGCAATTCTAGCTGAGGATTATGGTTGGAAACCAGCCCAGGGAAGGAAGGTCAGGCTGGACAGGAAAGACTATGATACTCTTTTTTATTAGTTTTTGTTTTTGTCTGGTTATGGGGCCTGAACTCTGGGCCTGGCACTGTTCCTCAGCTCTTCAACTCAAGGCTACCGCTCTACCACTTGAGCCACAGCGCCACTTCCGGCTTTTTTCTTTTTGCTTATGTGGTGCTGAGGAATCAAACCCAGGGCCTCATGCATGCAAGGCAAGTGCTTTACCACTGAGCCACCTTCCCAGCCCACAAGACTATGATATTCTTATTTCCATATAAAAAAGCTGGAAGTAGAGCTGTGGCTGCAGTGGCAGAGTACTAGCTTTAAGAAAAAAAAATCCTATACAGATATGTTTTCAAACTTTAGCACAAATAAAGGAAGATGGAGATAATTTAGTTCAGCTCTGAATTTTAATTTTATGAGTTATTTCATAGATTACAAATAATTTTTTTATTGTAGATTGAGTTAAAGACAAAAGTGCTTTTAGTTTGTTTTGTGCTGGTTCTGAGGTTCAAACTCAGGCCCAAGGTGCAATCCCTCAGCTTTTTTGCTAGGCTAATGCTCTACTTCTTGAGCCACATCTCCACTTTCAGCTTTGTGCTGGTAATTGTAGATAAGAATGTCACAGACTTTCCTGCTTGGGCTGGCTTTAAACCATGATCCTCAGATCTCAACCTCCAGAGTAGCTAGGATTATAGATGTGAGCCACTGGCATTTGACTGGAAGTCATTTTGATAAGGGAGGGAAGGTCTGTCTAAACACCATTGCCTAGAACCTCTTGAAACACCCATACCAGCCTCCTGATGGTCTCCTGGTCACTAGCAAGGTTACATCAAGGTCAGTACCTTCCTAGGGCTGGCAAGGCCTTTGCAGCTCTCTTCCCTTTTATGAGGTGAACATGGTCTCACTGGAGATTTCCCACCAGCCCTTAAACAACTTCTTTCTCATGTATCTTCTTTTGAAATTTATTGCAGTGTTGATTTCCTGCTATGATAATGGGTCATCTCTTATAGCCATTGACAAGTGCTGTCACATGGGCAGAAGGTACACAGTTCCAGTCGGGTTAGAAGCCCAGCACTATGCCAGTGGTCCAGGACACCTGCAAAGGAGTCACATGACGGGACGCTGGACTTGAGGGCAATCACAGTGACAGAGTCCCCGCTTATCTGCGGGAGAAGCTGGGGGCCGGCCCCTGCTCATATGCAGCCAGCAGCGCCAGTGGTGGTCTGTCCTCCAGTGACTTTGAACAACATGATTCCCAGATCCTGTTCTGGGCTCAGAACTTCTCTGTGGCCTGCAGGGAAGACCAGACCACGTTCACCTTTGGGGTGCAGAAGCCCCACCCGACAGGCTCCTTCTGGAACGACTCCATTGCGGGCCTCTCCCTGACCTACCAACAGCTCCTTGGCCCCAAAGTGACCCTCACGTCCGTTCTGGAGAATCGCTTCTACCCAGTGTCCACCCACCACTGGTTTGCCTTGGAGTGCCTGGACATCTGCACCCATGACGGTCACCTGCTCCAGTGCCTCCCAGGTCACAGGGGCAGCCCCTGCCCCGTCCATTGTGGCTAGGTCAGCAGTCTCCTGGTGGCGGCCAAGGGGCCCTCCCTCTGGCAGGTGACTCTGAAGGACTTCCGGGTCCCAGCTCTTAACGTGACAGGCGAACGGTTCTCCTACCCCACGACTGTGCCAGCTTCTTCTCCCCCACCTCCACCCCCCATCTGGATGGGGCTGCTCACCTCTCTCTTCGTGGTGCTCACCTTTACCTGTGGCCCGCACATGATTCTCAGCCTCAAGATCGTTTTGATGACCATAAAGGCCTCGCTATCTCTTTGACCCAAATCGTACTAGCTGTGGCACTGAGGGTTTGGGGGATGGGACATCCAGGCTGTCATTGTCACACCTTGTGGTTTCCTCTGTGCCTACTACATGCCATGATTCTCCTATGTCCCTGTGCCCAGCCTCCACCTGCTGAGGGTCTTCCCTGGGCTGGCCCACCCTTCCTGTGGAGATGTACATATTCTGCATAGATATTGACTTTCTGTGGAGCCATAAATGTCAGGGATAGTAGATCTAGGATCTCTCTTCATATATATTCTTGTCTGCCCACCGGTGTTCCCTGTATTGGAAGTGCTTATTCCTTGCATTGTAGCGCATGCTCTTTGCAGCAGCCAGAAGCTTGAGGTCATATGAGTTCGGGGAGTGTATGGAAATATGATTTCACTGTCTGGCTAGCTCAGTTAGCTGATTTTTAGTTTGGTGATGTGATAAGAATAAACAGTATACCCGGATTTCTTTCTGTGGCCTAAAACACGGACCTGAACGGCAGGTGGCTGGTGCGTTGACTGGGTCTCTGTCATGTTACTAGGAGTGCCTGGCTGGAGCTCGGGTGCTCTGGTACTATTCCCTTCCTGCTAAAATAAAGCCAGGTCACGTGAAAGAGAGAGAGAGAAAGAGAGGAAGGTGGAGGAGAATTCAATCACAGTATTCAATGTATATATGTCAAAGTGGAACTAGGAAATTTGAGGGGAAGGGAGTATAATAAAAGATATGCTATTGATCAAGACACATCATAATTATGAACTGGCATGTTGAATGGTAGTCTCTTTGTACAACTACTTTAAAAAATATCTAATTTAAGGCCAGGAGCTGGTGGAAAGAAAGAAGGGAGTGAGGAAAGGAGGGAGGAGAGAAAAGAAAAGGAAGGCATTTGAACATAGTTTTCAGCCATGAATATATTTTTAAAAAGCAGATGAAATGGAGGTGTAGCTCAAATGGTAGAGCAAAAACGCATACCAAAAGCAAGAGGTACTGAGTTTAAACACTAGTAATGGGGGAAAAAACTGAAAAAGCAGAGACTGGTCCCTGCCTAACCACATTTCCCTGGCCTTTCCTTAATTCTGGCTATACTTGCAAGGCTCCTATAATAGGTACATCCCTCCTTAGACAGTACTCCACAAGAAAAAGGATAGGAATTATTCATCCTCATTCACTTCTGTATCCCTGTTAGCAATGTGCACAGATGGGAGACATGGGTAAGTGTTATTATTTTTTAATTACACATTTAAGATGAATGGAAACGGAAGTACTTGAATACAATATATCATCCCCAAGTCCTATACTAAAATACATATACACAAACACATGCATGTTCATTTCTAGAACTAAAGTTAAAATAGGTGCCATTACCCTAAGCATAAGCTGTTTGGGCATTAAGACAATGAGTAAGAAGTTGAAACTCAGCTAGGAACTAGGAACTCTCTACCATGGATGAACAAGGCCATGAGTCATCTTTGTGTAGAAAATTGAGGCTTGATAACATCAAGGAAACAAATGGTAAAAGCACAGCCTGTTGGGACAAGTGGGTGTATCAACCATGCTAAGCCAGGTGAAACCCCCAATAACAGGACTTCTGTATCCAGGATCATTTGATGCCCTACCAAATCATGAAAGCAGAGAAGAGGAGAAAGGGAAGGGGAGAAGAAAGGAGAGAAGGGGAGGAGAGGGGTGGGGAAGGATAGGAAAGGAAGGGGAGGGAAAGGAAGAAGGGAATGGGAAGAGAAAGGAAAAAGCATAGGAAAAGAAGGGAAAGGGAGGGAAGGACAGGGGAGGGAAGGGATACCATCACTTCTACTTTGTACACAAAGTGTAATACTTTATTAAGTGAAATCATGGCCACATAGCAATCTGACCAGGAAAGTTGGGAAGTTCTTTAACCTTGCCTCCTTTTCTTCACCTGAAAAATAGGATAATTATACCCAAATGAGGGGAAGTTATATGGTAACTTCCACCATACACAGTATAGTTGTACAAGAATCAATGTACAAGGAAGATGGTGGCATGGAAATGCAGGTAGACATCAGGGAAGTGTATGTGTGGTAGGTGGCTGGAAGTGCATTTCTGATGCTAAGAAGATAGACTTAGGTTGGTAACCTAAGTCTATAAGTTTTCTAAAGGTAGATCAATTATGATCTTTTTTGTTGTTGTACTGATTTGGAATTTGAGGATAACAAATGTAGATTGCAAACAGTGTCAGAGACTCAGGCCTGACATCGGAAACAATCCTAAAGCCTGCAGGTGGAAGTTCATTCCACTAAAAGCAAAGAATATCAGAAAGATATAAAAAGTATAATGAGCCGGTTGCTGGTGGCTCACATCCGTAAATCTAGCTACTCTGGAGGTTGAGGATACTCTTACCTCCAATTAACTACCAGAAAACTAGAAGTGGAGCTGTGGCTCAAAGTGGTAGAGTGCTTTAGTCTTAAGCTCAGAGACAGCACTCAGGCCCTGAGTTCAAGCCCCATAACCGACCAAAAAAAAAGTATGATGAAAATTTCTCATTTGAATTGCTCCCAATGTGCCTAATTAAGGAAGCCGTTTTGCCATGAGTCATATCACTGTTGTTTCAATTGATTGGGAAGAATCATGTATGGCTTATGATATTAAATTTGGAGAATATTGCATATTCCCTCTGAGGAAATGAATAAGCGGCTTGATAGATGCACAGTACCTGAACTGAGGAGACCAAATTGCTTCCAATTTACGAACAAACAGAATGTCCTGTAACAGAACCTTACATGGTAGTTCTAACAGTTTAACAGCTACTGCTTCTCATAAATGCTGCAGCTTTTGTTTTAACTAACATGGCCTCCTTTTTGATTAAAAAAAAGCAACTTTTATTTTGGACCATTACTACTGTATGGATCTATGAATGCTTCTTTGCTCTAAAGTTTTCTCAACCCTCCCTTCATAACCACTGCCTTGGTGGCTAATCCGCCTTGATAAGCAAGCGCTAAAGCCAAATTTCTTGTTCAAAGGAAGTAAGAGTTCCATAAAGAATGAAGCCATTAAAATAAACTTAATCCCCTCCCAAATAAAATAGAATGAAGCCAAAAAAATAAATGACTTCCAAACATACAAGTATAAAAAGAAATCCTTAGCCAAGCACCAGTGACTCACACCTATAATCCTAGCTACTCGGGAGGCTGAGATATGAGGATCCCAGTCTAAGCCAGCCCAGCAGGCAAATTCCTGAGACTGTTATCTCCAGTTAATGACTAAAAAGCCATAAGTGGAGCTGTGGCTCCAGTGCTAGAGCACAAAAGCTCAGACATAGCACCCAGACCCTGAGTTCAAGCCCCAGTACCAGCACAAAATAATTATTATTATCATTATCATTATTATTATTATTCCTAAGGCAAAAAGAGTTATTTGTATTTCATCTGCTCTCCAAAACTGTAACATTTGGTAAAGTAATGGGTTCGTTGAGCATGATGGAAAATGGCTCCTAACAGTCATGTCAGGACGGACACAATGGCACAAACACTGTAGCGACACTTCTGAAAGCAATGCGGTTGATGAGGTTGCTGTTCCCTTTGAGCCAGAAATATCTCCAAAGCACAAACAAAAATGATTACAAGCAAAAGAAAAAGAACAAAGTGAATGTAGAGGGGGGAATGGGGATCCTGGTATCTCCTGGGTTTCGGGAAGTTCTGCCTGCACACGCAGCTCTAATTTATGCCTGGCTGACAGGCAGCCTGGCAAGGTACCTGGTACACCCTTATCTGGCTTTTATTACAGCGGGATTGTCTAAAGCTACATTGTTTCCTTGTGTAAAGGAGGGATTACAAAGATTATATAGCAGTATTAAATCACCCAGCAGTGTCAAATACCTAACCAAAATCTTTTAAGTACCATCAAAGACAAGAGGAGACCACAGAAGTACTGGCATGGAGGAAACTAATTGCAGTGTGGGGGTCCCAGAGGAGCACAGAAAAAGGACATTGCTGGGACCAGGAACATCCCAATAACGTGAACTTGAGTTAGCCAGGTACCAGTGAGTTGCAGTAACACCCCAAGGATTATACAAGGTGCAATACAGCATGCTAACAAGATGTTTCCAGTCTGAACCTGGGACATCCAATACGCCCACCCCTTCAGTGAGTTCAAAGTTCTTCTCAGAATTTAAAAAGAGAAGTGAAAAACGCCTAATTCTTGGTAGTTCCTGAGTATCAGAGGCACACTGGTGACAGATGACCACTGAAGGCTGGCCATGGGGGCTGACTGCACAGTAGGTTTGACGTCAGCTGAGAGAGTGACGGCATCTTGGTCTCTTCCCTGGCAGGGTGTGCTGGGTGCATCATGTCACTGGCATGTGGGTGTATCCTTTCCTGGAACATATCGGCTCTGGAGCCAGAATCGTCTTCTTTGGGGCAACAACCATCCTAATGAACTTCCTGTATGTGCTGGGAGAAGTTCTGAACAGTTACATCTGGGACACACAGAGAAGTAAGTATCATTCTGGGGAAATCATAAAAATCGGAGGTCTGCCTTCAAGGGCAGGGACTAGGGGGCAGGTGCCTCGTCTTTAGTCCTTCACGCAGGATCTCTGCTCGAACTTCATTTTGACAATTACAATATTAATTTAGGAGCTGCTGGCAGTTTTATCTGAAAAGTTTTTATGACTTACTCCGTCTTCTTAGGTGGTAATCCAAATCTAAAGAGAAAAGAAGCATCTCCATAAAATTTTATAGAGGGGGGAAAAATCTAGCATTAACAGGGAAAAATAAAATTAAAATGGTGACTCTGATAACAAAAAAACATCTGCCTTGGCTGAAAGAACATCAAATAAAGTAGATAAGTTATTAAATGTCACCACATAGTCTCATTAACTGTCACCCGAGCCAAACATGGTATGCCTGCAATCCTAACACTTAGGAAGCTGAGTCAGGGAGACTTTAAGTTCAAGGCCACCATGGACTACATACCCTCCAAACAGATTTCTCAGATTTTTAAAGTCATCTATTGTGTGAGTACAGAAGACTCAAAGAGTCTCACCACCATGCCATGAGAAGTCAAAATAGCACACAAAATGCTTCTGCCAAGAAGGATACCCTCCCTTCTAAGTGGCTGCCTTTTTTTTTTTAAGGTTTGGAGGTGGTCAAGAGGGATAAGCAGCAAAAGGTGATATTTCATAGTTACAAATGCTCATTTAACCTATGATTTGGTGTCTCTTGTTTCCATTTTGAGGAGCAGAACCTCCATCTGACGACACACACACCCTTGGCTAAGGCGAGCCAAATCTGTCCAGGGTGTATATAAGCTGCCGTCAGCACTGGAAGGTGGGAAGCAACAGGAGAGATCTGTCGTGATTTGAGTCCTGCATGGAAGTATATCCAAAGATACTGTGGGGATTGCAGGGAGTCCTGATCATCTCCCATCCAGTCCTGGCGTTTTAGATGGACTCGGTCCCACAGACACTGAGCACCCTGCTTTGTGTCAGACACTGCCCTTGGAGCTCAGTCTAATAGAAAAATAAACCACAGCATTTCGTGGACATTGAGTCCGAATTTTGTTTTTGTGCATGGGTCTAAGATTGTTTCAAGGTATTAAGCACTACTAAAAGGCTCCAAGAAGTGGAGCTTTCTTTGGTCAGCAGCTTTTGGTTTTGATAAGTAGCCTACTAGAAAATATCAAAATGGTTCATTAATCAGACCACGAATTGAGGAACCAGGCATTAATCTTGTGATAATGTTCCCTCCCTCTGCATGATAGGAATAGTAACCTTTCTCTGTCCATTGGGAAATTTCACACAAAGGCCAGAATTCAG
This sequence comes from Dipodomys merriami, assembly GCF_024711535.1. Lineage (NCBI taxonomy): Eukaryota > Metazoa > Chordata > Mammalia > Rodentia > Heteromyidae > Dipodomys > Dipodomys merriami. Next base: position 16,128,031 of record NW_027206401.1, on the reverse strand, counting down.
GTCTTTTAAGATTGGACACCATGGAGTCCATGCTTCTTCTCTGCCAACAGTCAATTTGTTTGAGTGTCAGTTGCTATCTTTAAATGGAAGCCCTGTGTGTGTTGTGGTGTGTATATGAGGTTCTACCCATATGACTTCATTTAAACTTTGTAAAGATCCTATCTATTATGGTCCCATTCTGAGACACTGGGAGCTTAGGAATTCAACCTGTGAATTTGGGGAGACCTAATTCAACCAAAAACACTGCACCCCACCCTCTCTCCTCAAGAAAATCCATGTCCTTCCTTCATGCAGAACACATTACTCCATCCCAATGAACCCAAAAATGTCTTTAATCATAAGAATATAAACTGGGTATTGGTGAGACTTGGGGCATGATTCTTTCCTGAAACAAAAATTGTGCTCCATCTGCAAGTGAACCTATGAAACCAAGCAGAAGATACCTGCTGCTAGAACACTGAGGTGATCCATGATGTACATTGCCCTTCTAAAGGGGGAAATAGCACACGATGGGGATAGGGATCCTGGTCTGATAGGGAGCAGGGCAAATTCTCTTCCACTTGAAGGCTTGTGAATAATCCTCATTGGCTGAGTGCTCTGTCCCCAGGGATCATGAAAAGAGGTGTGACCTGGTCTTCATGGTCTGTGGCAGCTACTCTCTGCCCCTCAGCCCTAGGTAGCAGCAACCCCACCATCTGGAACCTAGGGGGAGCTAGTTGCCTGACCCCTCTTTGGAGCCATTGGTCCTTTATTTCCTGTTGTCTCTGTCTTTCCCACTCCAGGCTGGCAGTGTTATTGCTGGTATAAAAGTCTCAAAAATAGTGTTGGCTTCTGCCAGGAGCCAGGAACTTGTACCTGTAGGCCTCACTACTTGGAGGTGGAGACTGGGAGCTCAGGGAAAAAGTTAGGAGACACCCCACCCCGGCCCCCGGTCTCCACAGAAGCTGGGTGCGGTGATGTGCCTGCCAGCTGAGCAATAGTGAGAAACATAAGTAAGCGAATCAGAGTCCAGTGAGGCCTTGTCTAAAAATTTAAAAATATAACACCAGGCCAGACGTCGGTGGCGCATGCCTGTAATCTAGCTACTCAGCAGGCTGAAATCTGAAGATAGCAGGTCAAAGACTGCCCAGGCAGGAAAATCCATGAGACTCTTATCTCCAATTAACCATCAGAAAACCAGAAGTGGTGCTGTGGTTCAAGTGAACTAAAGAGCTCAGAGACAGTGCCCAGGCTCTGAGTTCAAGCCCCACAACAAACAGCAACAACAACAAAAATACCAGAAAAAAGGGCTGGATGCAAGTGATAGAACACTTGCCTATCAAGCCCAAAACTCTGATTTCAGACTCCCATATCACCAAAAATGAATAGATGATAGACAGACAGACAGACAGACAGACAGACAGACAGATAGATAGATAGAGATACATAGATAGAGATACATAGATACATAGTATTGTCTTCTTCCTACAATTCAAAAAGGTTTAGGCCATCAGAGGAGAAGATGTTTTATAAGTCTTCCCAGAACAATCACCTCTATTTTTTGCTGCTGCTGAGGCTGTTGATTGGATCCCTGAGTCAGATGCCTAATTCTTTAGCAAATGGCTGTCCCACCACACGCTTGGCATTCTCTCCCATTCTGAGGAACTGAGAGTCAGGACTTCAACATGAAGGGCAGGGTGGAGGTAAGGGAGAGCGGAGACACAGTTCTGCCCATGACAGCAGCTGCATGTCTGTACTGTCTCAGCATCTCTTCCATTTGCAATATACCTGAGTGAGTGATGAGTCTTATCAAAATCAAATTTTGTAAGATCAGAACTGATAGCGCCCAAGAGTGGAAGGTTGGGTGAGGACAGAGCAAGCAAGCAAGTAGTGGGTGGATAGATGCCCCAGTATGTGGAAACACCCTCCTTCTTCAGCCACCCATCCCAGTCTCCTCTCCCTGGCCCTGTGGGAACACTGCCCCCTGGTGGAGTTCTTCTCCCAGTCGGTCTCCAGTTTGGTCATTCTAGTTCGGCCTACTTCAACTTGAGGAAGGGTCGCTTTCTGTACTTTGTGGAAATTGCACTTTTGGATCTTACAAACATCATGTATAACTATCAAGTTTCCCCTCTGCTTCTCAGCTGTCAAACTGAAGTGGGTTGGGAACCATTTTCCCTCTCTATCAATGAACAACCCCAGTTCTCACCACTGAAGATTGCACCATTCTCCTGCCACGACAGCCCCAAATAGGCAGTGCTTCGAAGGAAACTTTTCTTCAGGAAAAGCAAACACTGATAGCTCCTTCTCCCCATGAGAGAGAACATGGGAGTGAAGTGGTGTCTGAAGTGGCCTGGCCTGTTTGAACAGCCTTTGCCTTGGATACCCAATAACTAAAGCACAAGGGTATCTTCTTACCCTCATCCCTATTCATCCTTCAAGTGCACTTGCTCCTCAGTCTCAAGTTTTCTTTAATATGATTTATAAGAAGAACTTTGGGAAAAGTGTACACCTGGCAATTCCTTAGCCATGGAAATCAAACAAAAGTCTGAAGACTTTTGTTGGGGTCGGCCTCAAATCCTGATCCTTCTGATCTCAGCCACCCAAGTAGATATGATTACAGGAATGAGCTACTGAAGCCTGACTATTAAAAAATGTTTTAAGTATATGCAAGTATGTAAACAAACAGTTCTTGCAGCTACTAAGGTCCCCATGAGCTTTCAAAAAATAAATTTAAAAATTTAATAAAGACATTTTTGGCTTTTGAAAATCCATAGTTGGGGCCTTGGAAAGGGACAGAGCTAGAGCAAAATATCTCTTGAGGTTTTTTAAAAAAAAAAAAAAACACAGATGACTACATGGCTTTGTTGCTGGAAACTGGTTAAGAAGTAGGCGGGCTGGGGTTGCCACGCAAACTAATGAATCAAGACTCTGCTTGTGTCACGGTGCTTACTCCCAAGAGCCTGACGAGCTGGCTATGGAGCAGAGGTGTTGTGTCCAGACTCAAGGACAGAGTGGGCAGAGAAGTCACGGAGGATGTTTCTGGGAGAAGTTATAAATGGCTTTTCTTAGCTAGGAGTACAACAGGGGATTGTGAAGGAAGGTGGACAGGAAAACAGTGTAGGGAGATACGTTCTTTTGTGAGCTCTTTTGCAAACCTACTCATAATTTAGTTTGGTGGCCAAATTAAATACTTTTTATAATTTCTAGGTATGGAAGAAGAGAAAGAGAAGCCTAAATTGGAATGACATCCAACTCTACGGGATGAGCAAAACCAGTCTGTCTTTGAAGTGTTATCCCTCGGCACTGATGGTGCAGGAAGGAAAACTTTAGAGGAAGCAAATGACATCAGCCTCATCTTCCTGCTTGGAGGAAGGACAACTTTTAATGTAGAAATATGTATTTTAAAAAATGGAGTAATCTGGTGTCCAAATTAATTCATCTCATTGTGACTTAAAGGTGTTCCCCACTCCAAAGAAATCCCTGATTGACCATATCTTTGCTTTTCTAGTTTTAAAACTAAAATTGGTCATTGAGTTTCACTTCTACAATTACAAATCCACTAAATCAAGAAAGAATAAAATTCCATTGTGTTTCTTACCAAGACTGAAAGGGGCAGATGTGACACAAGGCACTGATGTATGTAGACATGAGGGTGGGTGGAATAATGAACCACAGCATGAGGCAGACAGAAAGCAGGATAGATGGTTCCTGTTGCAATAAAGCCACGGTTGCCTCAAAAGAGCAATGTTAGTAAGAATGGTATCAACTTAGTCAAAACCCTGAGTGTGCTTGGATCTCCTGATTTCTTCTTGTGAAACTCTTCCTAGATGCAAACTTCAACTTTAATAAAGACCAGTCAATCTGAGCCTGATGTCTTCATGGTGCCTCTCAAAGTCCTAAAAACACTGGAATCTCTTCCTTCCTTTTGCTTCTCTCATCTGCCTGATACAGTGGGTTGGTGCTACCTGGTTCTTTTCTGTAATTTCTGTTGTTGTTGTTGTTTGTAAAGTGTATTTTTGGATAATACCAAAAAGAATTACTTGCAAAAACTAATTTACAAAATCTTAACTGTAACTATGTTCAAAGTAGGAAATATAATGTTACATAAATTATAAAATATTACCTAGCAAAAATGTAGTGGTTGATTGCACATGCTAGTATCAACAAGTGATATAAAACCATTTACTCAAAAATATTAAATTTGGGCTGGGAAGGTGGCTTAGTGGTAGAGTGCTTGCTTAGCATGCATGAAGCCCTGGGTCTGATACCTCAGTACTAGATAAACAGAAAAGGCCAGAAGTGGTGCTGTGGCTCAAGTGGTAGAGTACTAGCCTTAAGCAAAAGAAGCTCAGTACAAAGCCCAGGCCCTGAGTTCAAGCTCCAGGACTGGAAAAAATATTAAATTTAGCTAACAGTTTAAATGTTGTCTCTATATATGTGTAGATATACACACATATATACATATGCACATATTTATTTCTTCTTTCTTATCTATAACCACTTCCTAAGTGAGCCTGATTGTTCCCATTGGCTACTTCCAATGGCCTAGTACTGACCTGAGACGTTTCTAGAAGGCTCTTGATTATTTATACATAATTCAAAGTAAACATACTTCAATAATAAATGTGTTTATACTTTACCATATAATTTTACCACAGGATTTTATTAAAAATTTCAATCATTGTTAATAACTATGCTTACATAGAAAACAGAAAACATATAATAAAATACCTTGAAAGAACTGCATCCAAATATAACAGGATCAATAAATACAAGAGGATTTGATTTGTGTTCAAAAAGGATTAAATTTTCATACTAGATCACAAAGGAAAAACTGCATATTGTAAAACAGACAAAAACTGAATTCTGAAAGATTGAAAACAGGCAAAATTACACCTTAAGTTGGGACACAGAAAAGAACAAGTGTTGTGATTTTAATACAGGACTACAAAAAAGTGAGAGCTCAGACCAAGGTCTCTCCTGACAAACTCATTCCATGTCTGTAAGCCCCGTTGCTGGGAGATTGTTCATTCTATATACTCTTACTCATTTTAAGTTATATTATCTATTCTTGAAAAGCAGTAATCATGTTTACATCTGTATGGGTTATGTTAAACACATACACACAGCAACAACCACACAGTTATAATCTAAAGTTACATTTGTGATTTTCTACTGAGTGACCAGCACTGATAGTGTTGTCCTTCATTAAGCCAATGAGATTATCAAAAAGCACTCAAAATCATCTGCTTTATGGGCATGGAATATCTGAGGATCATTGAAGAGGCTTCCAGCATTTTCCATTGAAGAGAATGAGGAGCTTTCATATTTGTGCATCGGTACATTGAAAAAAGTGGAAATACAAGTTGAAGAATTAGAGTAATCACAAATGTCTATACTTTGCAAAAAGTTTGCTAGATTTGCTAGGAAGAGATGGAAGCTGACTTGGAGAGCTTCACTGAAAATAAACATTTTTTTTCAGCTTTTTTTTTTTTTTTTTTTGGCCAGCCTGAACCCTGGGCCTGGGCGCTGTCCCTCAGCTCTTCAGCTCAAGGCTAGCGCTCTACCACTTGAGCCACAGCGCCACTTCTGGCTTTTTCTGCTTATGTGATGCTGAGGAATTGAATCCAGGGCCTCATGAATGCAAGGCAAGCACTCTACCACTGAGCCACCTTCCCAGCCCGAAAATAAACATTTTTTTAAGCATAAGTCAAAACAATACGTTTTGGAAACTTTGCAAATGTGTAAAAACAACCAAAATATTAAAGACTTTTTAATGCTGTGTTAAATTTTACATGTTTGAAAAGCATACTGTTTGATGAAATCATCTCCACGTAGATATATGTAACACAAAATATTCTGGGTCCTCAATTCTGCACATTGATGACACCAAAATTCTTATTTTTTTGTCTAATTCCCAATTAATAATTTTGTGCTTTTTGAAATTCAAACTTCCAAAAGTACCTCTCCCTTCCCTCACTTCCTTGAGCCTAGGAAACATGAAGGACAATCCTAGGCTTATGCAGATGACATCAGATGCTCTAAGTCCCTTTGCTGCTTCTCAGCTCTGTGCTGGGACTGGTGACTTCTGAGAAGAGATGAACTTATCTCCATCTGGACTCACGTTTTGCCCCACCCTCCTCTCTTCTATTCCCATGGCAACAAGCAGTCCACTCCACTAGAAGTCTCTGCTTCAGGCAAACCCCAGTTACCTTCCATGGCAGGCACTCACCGCTGCTTGCCAAACCAAGGGTGGGGTGGGAACATAGGCTGCCCAGGGGCCGCTCTCTCTCCCTCAACAGCATCGCTAAATGTTCTGTCAGCGCAATGTCACATACCACACCCCTCTCCCACATCCATTCCTGGGAGTGGAATGACCCGGGAAGCACAGATTCCAAGAGAAGAGGGTGGAACAAATTGTAACTTTCTTGCTCTCTGCCTGCCAGGCTTTCCACCAAGAGAAGGGGAAGAAAGGGAAGGGCATTGTCAATGCTTCAAGAACCTCTTGCTTTCTTAAAAAGAATTGATATATCCTCATTCTTCTGTGTGTTTTAGCCTACAACAACCAAAAGACTTGAGCTTAAGAAACTGGTTTTGCTTGGTGCCATCTATTAGTGGGTCCATGTTGCGTGACTGGCATGGAGAAAGCATTTCTTTGAACTTACAAGGTGAGATACTTGGCAAGTTCCAACCTGAACTATAGACTCCCGTTGGCAGCTACAAGAAAACACAAACTTCACCCCCTTTCTTCTATTACTTTCATATGTTGGTCATCCTGGTACAAAGGTCACCATTCATTTTAGAATTGTTATATTACAAAATGGTTTTCCAAAGACGGATCCGTTTGGTAAGACTATCCCTCCAAGGAGTAAGTTTTCCCTTGAAATCAATTTAAGGTCACAATCATGGCAGTCATTTGGAAGGTCCCTGTACTGTTAACAAGTGAAACTAAGATTAAAAAGTTTTTTGAGAACTGGAAGGAGTAGAAATGAGAAGAGGAAGTCTAACTTAAACAAATAGATGTTACCAATTGTGAGAAAGTGTAGCAATCCACAACATTTGTTCTCTCTCCAAGTAGAATATTGAGACAAAGTTCAAAATATTTTGTATCTGGGGAATTACTGCTTCCTGCTGTGAAGTAATAGGATCTGGAATGCATACACACACACACACACACACATGCACACACACACACACACACACACACACACACACACACACAACTATAACTAGAAAAAATGATTATAAACTGTCAGACACTGGTCAACAGAACTGCTTAAAACAATGGTCCCTGTAAGGTCTTATCTACATGAGTTTGAAACTAATAAAGAATTCTATAAATAATGAAGAAAAACGCGGTGATCCCTTAGGAAAGGAAATACATGGTATAAGCCCAGAGGGAGCCCTGGATTTCTGTCTAGAAGCAATTTTCAGATGATAGCCCTGGAGGAGCATCGACCCACGCAAAGCCTGGGCTCTTACTGAGTGAATGGTTCAGGAAGACTGAAGTGACTAGAATTTGTACGCCACTCTCCTGTATGGGAGGGAGCTATTTAGAGACACAGTCCTGAAATTCACATTAGGGTTCCTTTATTCTTTGACTTCATATCTATCTTCACAGCAATAATGTACAAAGAATAATTTGGGGAAAATTATGACTCAGACACACCAGGAGGATTCAACCCTCCTCCAGATTTGTGGCTGGGAGTTACTGTTAAGAATGTTAATTTCTTAATTGATCTTGTGGTATTGAAGTTTAATGGAGTTTTTTTTCCTTTTCTTTAAATGAAGAAAGCTGTCAGGAACCCAACCCTCCCCGGAGCTGCTTGATTGACAACTGTCCACCCTTTTCCCATAGGCTAGCCCTCAGTGACAAATGCCCTGGAAAGGAACCTGAAGATTTCCTCAAGGCAGGCAGGGACAGCAGTCTCATTTCCTTACTGTATCTCTGGGGCATCTGGCGATAGCCAAGAAGAACACTGTTGAAGCTCTGATGCTACAGAAAAACAGCAACAACTGTCACTACGATTGTGCCATTTGTGCAGAAATGGCCACGATCTTACACGCAAACTCCACCTTCTCTTGTGATTCCTTGAGTTGTCATCCAAGGCTAGGTTAAACATCTTAGCAGGGAGATTCTGACCCAGTCACATAACTAATGAATTCTTGAAACCATCTGCAGGCGCCTGGGAAGACTTCATTCCTGTCCTGGGAGACTCCACAGCTGGGAGTTCCAACCACAGCTTCACTTTTTGCTTCTTCAGTGTATCAGCCACTCCAGATGAACATTCCAAGACACCGTATCTTGGCAGTCCTCCACCCAATCAAGGAGGGTCCCTCTCCTCTCTATGGCAGCTAGGCTATGGAAGCAGTGCCTGCCTCACACTCCTTAAAACAGGCCAGGGCCCCCTTCCTGTGAATTGCAACCACTGGGCTGCAGTTCAAGCCCTTATCTGAGTGCCTTATTATCTTTTCTTGTCTTCAGCATGAATAGGACAGGATGAGCCGGTAATACCAGAGCAGGCGATTGGAGGAGGTCAGCCCCAGGTACACCCAGCAGCACAGCACAATGAAGGTAGCTGCCTATGTTTCTTTGCGTCTGGCTTATTTCACTTAATATCATTTTTTTCAAGTCTTTCCATTTCCTTTCAAGTGGGGCAATGTCATTCTTTCTGATGGAAGCATAGAATTCCATTATATGTAAAAATATATATATACACACATATACATGTGTGTATATATATGTATGTGCATATATATGTATATCTTACATTTTCTTGATCCATTCATCCACTGAGAAGCATCTGGGTTGATTCCATATCTTAAATAAGGTAAACAATGCTGCAATGAACATGATTGTGCTAGTGGCTTTAGTGCAGCCTGGTTCGTGGTCATTAGGATAAATGCCCAGGAATGAGATTACTGGGTCATAAGGAAGCTCTATGTTTAGTCTTTTGAGGAACCTCCATATTGCTTTTCAGAGTGGTTGAACAAGTTTACACTCTCACAATCAGCGTAATGTTTTCCCTCATTTGTAATCATTAGAATGTGCCTATAAATCTGCAAGTAAACCCAATGGATAGTAAAAGACAAAATAATTATACTTGGACATGATTAATTAAACAGGACTCTAAACATTCACACAATGAGACTAAAGGAGGATATTCTTCGAAAAGGATCACAAGGGCTCAATAGCTATGTGCATATGATCATATAAAATGATGCATATTGAAATGAACTCCAGTTTTTTCCCCTTTTGTTTATTTTCTTTTGTTGCTGTTTTTTATTTCCATACCCTTTTTCGTGTATATAAGTTTATCTGATTTGGGGAGGGGAAGGGCAAGCACAGAAACAGTGGGGAAAGGGTGAAGCAATTTAGCAATGATACTCACTAGCACTATGTTGGAATGAACTATACAACCTGGGGGTGGGGTGGGTAAGAGGGAGGAGCAAAACAGAGAAAATTAGGGAGGGGATGACACTGTTTGAAAAGAAATGTCTTCATTTCCTGACTTATATAACTGCAACCAAGCCCTCTGTACATCACCTTTACAATAAAAAGAAAAAAGAGAGAGAAAGAGAGAGAGAAAGATAGAAAGAAAGAAAGAGAGAGAGAAAGATAGAAAGAAAGAAAGAAAGAAAGAAAGAAAGAAAGAAAGAAAGAAAGAAAGAAAGAAAGAAAGAAAGAAAGAAAGAAAGAAAGAAAAGAAAGAAAGAAAGAAGAAAGAAAGGAGAAGGAGGGGTAAAGAAAAAAAAGATGGCCAAAAAGTTCCCAAGAGCAACTGGGAGGGATACTGGAACTAGCAGAGGCTTTAGGACACAAAGGAAGGTAAATAAATGGCTGCCAAGAGCTGACACTGAGAAGGTGAGAGACTACAGAGAGGTGATATTGTGGAAGAGCTGTAAGATCTGGTTGCTGGAGTTCCAGAAAGCCACCAAACTACTAATTCTGGTGGCTGGCTGCTGGGTGCTAGGATACTGGCACTTAAAGCTCAAAATGTAACACTGAGAGAAAATGTCCTGCCATCTCAGGCTTGGAGTCCCTGACACTCAGGGACCTGCACCTTGACTACCCATAATTTCAGTTTGAGAAGAAATGAAGACGTGAGAACTGCAAAAGACCCCTCAGCTGATTGGCTAATGGCACAGTTGCCAAGGTACTATAAATTGAATCAATCTGAGCTCACCCCAGGTCAAGAATCATAAATGTTCTCCTCATCTGGAGTGAAAAATCCTTACTGAACACTCACAGCATTCAGTAGAGAGCCTACAAGGGCCAAGTGCTAATCATAGTTCTTGAGTCCTTGAGTGAAGATTACACCCTTAGACCTAAGAAAGCTGGGTCTGTGCCTCAGGACCTCCACTTGGAGTAGCTTCCTCTAACTTTCACAGTGCTCCTCTGGTACCCATGATCTCTGAGACAAGCAATGTCATCTGGGTGGGGTGCACTGAGCTTGAACTAGGACCTACGTGGACACAAATAGAGTCTTTTCTATTCCTATAAGCTCCATTCTTTAAAGCTTTAAAAAAAAACCTCATAAAGATTAAATTAATCCTCAGTAATGAAACTTCGCAAGACTCATTAAGAAAGACCTCCCGTCAAGTCATAAAATTTACCATGTTTGGCATCCAAGAAAAGTTTCTAGACATACCAAGATGCAAGAGGGCTACACCCAAAATATGGAGCAAAAAATTGCAAGTAGAACTTTTAGATAGAAAAAATAGGTGGGATGCCATCAATGGAAGATTAGAACCTGCAAGGGACAAGGTTCAATGGATGTGAACAATGTAATAGAAAATGTTCAGCTGAAGTACAGAGAATAGAAGATCAAATAAAATGAACTCTGACCTAGTGCTCTATGAAACAATATATATTCATAAAAAAGCAAGAAAGACAAAAGGCAAAAAAATTGGATAAATAGAATATTTTCCAAATTCTTTGAAAATTGTAACTGTATAAATCTCAAAGCTCAGCAAGTCCGATGCATGATTTTAAAAAAAAAACATAATCACTCAGAGAAAAATAGCACTCATTTCACAAGGAATAAGTAGTGAAGAGAAAAAACTTTGAGTATCCATAGGAAAAAGGTTTATAGAAGAAATTACACAAGCTTAGACAACACGGAATGATATCTTGAAAGTGGAACTGAGAGTTACATACTATGAGTAATATTTTTCAAAAGTAAGGAATTATTTTTGCAACAAGCATTGAGAGAATACATCATCATCTGCATTGTAAGCAGAGATTAAATGATAGCAGATGTGAATCTGATGGACAATTATGGCATAGCTATAGTAGACCAAGGTCATTTTTCTCATGTTTAGTTTCTTTGAAAGATAAAAAATAAAATGATGTATCATGGTGTTTAAAATACACATAGAAATAAAAATTATACCAATAGAATGGAAGAAGGCAGTGAATGTGTGCAATTGTAAGGTTCTTCCTCATAATTCACAATGTCATAATCAATGCTGTCTTATTTAAATATATATGGTATCAAAGAGACACTCTGTAAACCTTAGAGCAACTACTATAAAAGAGAGAAAACCCAACACTAAAATCACCCAACTCCTGAGCTACTTTTTATTGCACAAATACAAGTGTCAAAATTCATCACCCCGTCCACTCTAAGAGGACAGTTTGTTGGACATGAATTAGTCCTCAGTACATAAATTATTTCTCAGTAAAGCTAATGAAAATCTAACAGTAAGCAATAAAAATAAGAAAAAGATGGGCTGGGAAGGTGGCTCAGTGGTAGAGTGCTTGCCTTGTATGCATGAGGCCCTGGGTTCGATTCCTAAACAAAAAGCTGGAAGTGTCACTGTGGCTCAAGTGATAGAGTGCTAGCCTTGAGCTGAAGAGCTGATGGACAGCACCCAGGCCCAGAGTTCAAGCCCCACAACTGGAAGAAAAAAAAGAAACATAAAAGGTAAGGCAAATAGAAAGTAAATTACAAAATTTTAGGTTTAAATCAAACCACTTGGCAATTACTTTTATGTAAATAGTCTAAATATTTCAATAAAATTCAGAATTTTTCTGAGAAAAAAGGCAAGACCAAATCATAGTAACCTATAACAAATATATTTTCAGTACAAATACAAGTTAAAAATAAAAGGATTAGCTGGGCATGGTATGTCTACATGGTGAGACCTTATTTTTCAAGGAAAAATTTTAAGATTGAAAGTCTATATAATGCATCACAAATCATAAGGAAGCTGGAATGGCTATCTCAGTAGCAGACAAAATGAGCTTCACCAATAATTATGGAAGATTAATTCCTCAAGAATATAGAACAATAGGGGCTGGGAAGGTGGCTAAGTGGTAGAGCACTTGCCTTGCATGCATGAGGCCCTGGGTTCGATTCCTCAGCACCACATAAGCAAAAAGAAAAAAAGCCGGAAGTGGTGCTATGGCTCAAGTGGTAGAGCGTTAGCCTTGAGCTGAAGAGCTGAGGGACAGCGCCCAGGCGCAGAGTTCAGGCCCCACGACCGGACCCAAAAATAAAAAAAAAAAAGAATATAGAACAATATTAAATGTGTATACATCTTACCATATAGCCTCAAAATATATAAGGCAAAAAATGAGCATTGCAAAAGAGAAATAGACAAATCTATAATGATATGTTTTAATTCTTCTCTCTCAATAATTGATAAGGCTATAGAAGACTTAAATAACATCATCAATCAAATTACTCAAATTGACTTACAGAAAACTGTAGCAGACTATAGAATTCAGATATTTTTCAAGTGCACATGTGATATGATACACACCAAATAGTGCATTATCATTGAGCCATAAAATGTGTGGAAATAAAATATGTACAAGAACTGAAATCATATAAAGCATATTCTTCAATTGTCATGAGAGTAAACTAAGTAAAATTGTTAAATCAGTATGTTAAAAGTGAATAGCTTTACATGTTTATTTTTGAAAGCATCCAAAGTCTAATAACTAATACTGTATGAATGTAGAAACTCAAAAGAGGAAGGAAATAATGAAGAGTAGACGTGAACAAAAGCCAAATAAAGCCAATGAAAACAATCCTAAAATTGATTAACTTACAGATAAACTGATGAAAGAAAAATGACAAATATTTACTAATAATAGGAATAGGAGAGGGAAGGTTTATTTATGCAGGAAATTCACACTATTCAAAGTGTTGAGAATATTATGAACAATTTTGTCCGATGTGTTCCTAATTTCAACTTTCATAAAATAGATAAATCCCTTAAAAAGCAAAACTTAGCAAAATGGATTCGTAAAGAGAAAATCTGAATAACTCCATTTAACTGAAGGAATTTAATTCTTTTGTTGTTATTGTTGGTGGTGGTGGTCCGTGGGGCCTGAACTCTAGGCCTGGGCGCTGTCCCTGAGCTCTTCAGCTCAAGGCTAGCACAGTACCACTTCCAGCTTTTTCTGTTTATGTGGTGCTGAGGAATTGAACTCAGGGCCTCATGCATGCCAGGCAAGCACTCTACCACTGAGCCACCTTCCCAGCCCCAAGGAATTTAATTCTTAAGTTTATTCCCATAAAGATAACTCTATATTCAAATGGCTTCACCAGCAAATCTCACCAATATTAGAAAGAACAAGAGCCATCACACTCAAACACTACCGAGTAGAAGGTAGAATGTTCTTATTCTATCAATCATTGTCACCTCGATATCCCCTGCCCCCATGTAGAGTCGCCTCCTCAAAGTTTCCAATTTTTGAGAATGGCAATGCTACCTGGGTGGGGTTTACTGAGTTTGGATGGAAACTTTAAAGGCCTTGGTCCCGGATTAGTCCTTTTCCTCTGCCCTGCATGAGAAACCAATGTGGCCCCATAGTCATTCAAAGGCTTATCCCTACGGGAGTCATCCCAGGTTCCCATGACATGATTCCAGTTCCGAGGGAGGACTGAGAAGAAGATTGCTTCCTGCTATTTTATAGAATCATAATATCAGGCCTGCAGAGTGGTGTTGGAAGGCAGAGTGGTGTTGGAAGCCTGATGTTGAGTGAAGGCCATGTACATCAGACACAGCAAGTTCAGGATTCTGCACTATCAAGAGTTCAATATTAACCTTGGGTTTCTGAAAAAAGCAAGTAAGCAGGAGGAGGTACTGAATTCAAACCCAACACTCACACACACACACACACACACACACACACACACACACACACACACACACACACACACACACACACACACACCAATCACCTTGCACTCTGAAAACCCTTTGTCTGTGACACCAATTAGTTCCTAACCTCTTCCATGTGCTCAAGCCAACACATCACATGGACCCTTGAAAGTGACTCTTTGGAGCCTTTGAGATCATTTGCCTTTTTGACTGATATTGCCTCTTGCCTGTGCTTGGTGTAATGGTGCTCTTGAAGACAAGTTTGCATTTATGACAGATGCAGAATGGACATTCTGGGCATAAGAGGAGCTTGTTGCAGTAACCACAGGCTCCTCTCTTCTCCCATTGGTGGAAGGCAGCAGTGGGCCAGCATTGAGAGAGAACACGTTTTTGAAATGCACTGATTACAGTCTAAAGAGCCATTTGTTGACAATAGAAAATTCTAAACAGCCAATGACCATACAACACACTGTTATGCACATTGGGTAAGACCTGGATGTGTATCCATCATTCACAGAGCCCAGTCACAACTTTCACTCCGCCCCCTTCGAAGCTAGTGTTCCTGGAGGGGTAGCAGATGCACGGTGAAGTATCCATGAGAACCAGTGTGCGTGGTGGTAAACAAATGGCATGAGGGAATTTCAGAGGTAGGAATATCTATGTTGTTTCAACCCAAGTAAGTGATTAGTCACATTGTAAGTAAGAACATTTTGCTACATTTTCTCAAGAAGAGAGATAGGCAAGAAGCCGGAGCCATGCCTTTTTTGACAAAAGACCTGGAAGAGGTGGTTCCTACACCTAAATAGGAAGAGTGGATACTCCAGAGATACTTTATGTGCACAGATGAGGCCATAAACAAGTACTAAGTGCATTCTCCCTACCTGTTTTCTAGATCTTCACTATGTCACACATAGGACGATGAATTTTATAATATGTTTTGATGGAACTTTTTATCAGCAAAAGCCTGGCCCAAAATTAGAAAAAAATATTCTTCTGAAGCCTTACATATTCTAGGAACATTCCTACCAATATCAAAACCAAATGCATCATATAAAAAGGAGAATCAGAAGACTAGTGTCTGTCAGGATCAAAAACACAAGAATTCTTAACAAATCATTAGCAAGTGGGCGCTGACAACATAGGAAGGATGGCATCTTGCAGAATAGTTCATGCCAGCAATGTAAGGTTTAATAGTCTAAATCACTCAAATCACCCTATTAGATGAACGACAGAGGAAAACATGCTATTCCAGCTGATACAGGAAAACATTTGATGTGGGTGAAATAATCCATTTGGTAGGGGCACCACATTTCTACTCTTAGACAAGTTTCCCTTGAACAATGACCTTTAAGGAATTTTCTTGTTAATAGCCTTCTCTAAGTTAACTTCTTTCTACACAATGTAATTTAGAAGAGTTATCTGAAGTGCCAAGTGTGCTATGAGTAGCATCAATTGAGACTACAAGCAGATCATTCCCTGTAAGAGGACCTAAGATCTAAGCACCTCTCCAAGGGATGTGAATATAAGCCCTGAAAACTAGGAAGAGCTATTTGTTTCCTTAAGCCTTACTCTTTCAAATAGTCAAGGCAAAAATTACCAGTCCCAGATTCTAGATAAAGAATGATGTCTTCTTTCTTGCTTGATCATGCAGGTGATTTACTTACATGTATTTTCTCATACTTATTTAGCCCAGACACTCTAATGGTTTAAAAAGAAATGTATCAGAGCTGGGAAGGTGGCTCAGTGGTAGAACGCTTGCCCTGCATGCATGAGGCCCTGAGTTCAATTCCTTTGCACCACATAAGCAGAAACAGCCAGATGTGATGCTGTGGCTCAAGTGGTAGAGTGCTAGCCTTGAGCTGAAGAGCTCAGGGGCAGCGCCCAGGCCCAGATTCAGGCCCCATGAACGACAGAAAAAGAAAAAGAAAAGGAACGTAGCTATGCATATGTATATTCTATTTTATTGTATTGTATCAAATATTGAATGTCTAAAGATAGTATGAAAGAAGCAATTTGGAGATGGCCCGGAGATAGATGCCCACTAAATGGTGGTGGTGCACAATTTGCTTCTCTTAGTAGGACCGCTCTTCTTTCTCAGCCTACACCCACTTTCCTTATAGATTTTCAAGTGGCACACTTTCTCAACTCATTATTTTTTGCCCACTTATCAACCCCTGCTCTTTAGCCTAGCCCTGCCCACAAAAACCTGTTCCCAACAATGCCCTTTCTTTCTTTGAGACAGTGGATTTTCATAGCCTGCTGCGGGAGTGGTGGGCGTTCCCCAGTGCCGAGAGCTTTGACCTATTTTCGCCAGATAAATGACAGGCAAGGGGGCCTGAGACCAGGGTGTGGGCATGGGGACAGACTGGTTCTGGGATTCTGCCTGCCCCTCCCCCAATCGTGGACAGTGTTCTTTTGTGTGACTCAGGGAACGGGGATGGAAACGGGAAGTATTTTTGTGGCTAGACCCACCACGGCTCAATGGTCTGAGGATTGTGACTAGCATGGGAGTGTTGCCCCCACACACACACACACACTCTTAGATTGTCTCTAGATTTCCTAAGATCCCTCATGTCTGTCACTGACCCAGCCACGGGTCCCTGTGCAAAAAGAAAATCATAATCCAGACTGGAGAGACAAGAACAGGAGGAAATAATAGAATAGCACCATTCGTTGCCTTTTGTGACAAATGCTTGAATTGTTATTCCTAAAACTGAAAGGGAATGATTGCGATTGCATCTGAAACAAAAAGGCAGTTGAGACAGCACAGGGCTTAGGAGCTTGGGGTATCATTCAGGAACGGTTCTGCCTCCTAGCTTGCCATTCACGGGCTGGGCCCGAGACACTTGGTCCTCAACCTGACTCAGTCTGTTTCCTCATCTGGAAACTGGAGATAATAATATCTCGGATATTGTCCGGACCCAGTGAGACAGCGGTGAATGTTTGTTCCCCTTGGGGTAAGAGCTCAAGAGATGCAGCCAGTACTCCTTCCCAGGGCAATGGTAGGAAGGAAAAATTAGAGGTGCACCTTATTTGCTTCCCTATAGTATATCATAATCTAGCTGGAGAAGCAAAACGAAAGGATAAATCATGTAATTCAGGACAAGATCACAATAGCCCTTGTAAAGATCCTGAAATGAAATCTTTAGGAATAATGAAGAAAGGGTTAAGATGACACACAGGGTACATAAAAAATTAATGTAAAAAATTTGCAATATTTAAGTATAGCAATTCGTGAACTTCTTTCATCATCGTTAAATTCAGAGGCAGCAGAAAATTACTCAAGATTTTAAAGGCTTTTACATAGGCTTATACTTTAACTTTTGGTCTTAATGGGCATGAGAGAGGGGGAGGAGCAGGAGAGTGTAGAGGGAAGAATGGGGAAGGAGGAGAAAGGGAGAGAGAGGGAAGTAAAAGAGAAGGGAGAGGGAAGGGGAGAGAGGAAGAGGAGGAGGGAGAGAGAGAAGGAGAAAGAGGGAAGAAGAGAGGGATATAGTAGAAGGAGAGAAGGAGAGAAAGGAGAAGGAAGGGAAGGAGGAGGAGGGAGAGAGGGAAAAAAGAGAAAGATTTATTTTGTATTTGCAGAACACATTATTTCACTTTTTATTAAGTAGTTGTACAAAGAGGTTACAAGAAAAAATTCTTAATAAGATAACTGCAGAAACAGCCATATAGTCACAAAGTTCCTCACCTCTGCCTCAGATCTTAGACACTGTGCAGTAAACTACTATGTCTTTTAGGTGCATGAGGTCTAAATAGGGAGAGGTCAAGGTCACCTTTTGGACATTGTCATATATCTGTGTCCTCAATGCTTAGTTATCTAAAAGAACAAACACTGGTCAGACCATGAAAAAAATCACCTTCCCTCCAAATAAAAATGTTATTATTAAATATTTCACATATTAACACTGGGGAAATTTGATTACAGAAGAGGAGCAATCTATTGTCTAATCTTTTTCTCTTTACATTTTCTAATCCACGATTTTGGAAATTGGGTTTTTGTTATCCTTTAGTCCATCTATTACATTCTTCAACTGCTACCAGCTATTTAACTTTCAAAAGTTCAAGCTTCTTGAATGTTCGGGGTTTATAGAATCCTGAATATTATCATTATGATATCAAATAACTTTCTGAATACCACTGTCTCCCCTTATTTCTGGGGCAGAATATATACTTAATATATTCTTTCTATACAATTTTTGTATATGGAAAGTTGCTTTTTCTGCTTGCAAATTTTAGAGTCTTCCATTTAGAGATTTCCTCAGGAGTGAAAAAGTTCCTAGTTATCCTTCTTTGTAAAAGTAAGACTAAAAAATTCTATCTCTGAGCAGGTTCAAGGAATTGCCAACTGAAAGTTTCACACTAGAAAACTTATCTGGACACTTCAATCTCCTCCAATTTTGTATCTGTAGACTTTATTCTTAGATTTATTAGATGCCATGAGCAGGCTCTTTGAGAAAGTTCAGCTTGGTGGACTGATGGTCACACAAATGACATAGCCACCAGTGCACTGTGAAGTCAATAGGAGAGGTTGAGAGTGGTACATCACAATTGAAGGTTTGTAGCTTCATATATGTATATGATTGTTTATGTATGTGTACTGTACATCAATATGTTAGATGGATATTAGCTCACACCTGTAATCCTGTCTACACAGGAGGCTGAGGTCTGAGGCCACAACTCAAAGCCAGAGGCAGAAAAGCCCTTGAGATCCTTCAATTAACTACCAAAACGTCAAAAGTGGAACTATGACTCAAGTAGTAGAACACTAGCCTTGAGCAACAAAAGCTCAGGACAGTGCTCAGGCCCTGAGTTCAAATCCCAGGACTAGCACACACAAACATACATGCACACATGCACGCACACACACACACACACACACACACACACACACACAACCTTACAAAAGTAACCATAACTATATATTAACCCACAAAATCTCTCAACAAATCCTTGAAACAAATAGGATCATGTACACATATGCTAGCAAAAGGTAATAGCCATTGTATTTGTCCAGATACCTGGAAATAGATAATATTGGAGTTTTTAAATTATAAAACATAAGCAAAAATTGTAGTAAATAGAGATGCAAACAGGAAGCTCCCTAGGAGAAAAGGTTGAATCATCAATGTTTCTAAAGAGAAAGAAACATGGAAAGAAAAGGGCAGGAAATGAGGGCGAAGTCCTTTCTTTAGCTTCCATTTGCAGGAGGAACGGATTCCCTTTGGTGGGGTAATGAGGAATTGTGAGCCAGAGATTGACATGGGCAGATTCAAATTTTAGGAAGGCCTCACTGCAGTTATAAATCAATGCAGAAGATTTCTTCTTTGGCAGGGGAATAAATACAAAGCGGAACATGAAAATGAAATGGTGGAGGGCAGAGTAAATGGGAGAGATATTTAAAGTACTCTATGAACTTGATAGAACATGTCAGACACATTCTCTGTCTCCAACATTATGGTAGCCATTTGCCACTTGTAAGCACCCAGCATTTGAAATGTGCCTGACACAATGAAGAAATTGAGTTTCCAAATGTATTTCATTTTAACGCACTTGGGCTTCGGTTGGACAGTGTAAACTTAGAGGGGATACTTGGGGGGATGTACTTCTAAAATGCTAAAAGTATTTTTGCTGAGATATCATTGGCACACAATAAATGCCACCTCGTGATGTTTGACATGTGTGTCTTTCATGAAATCAAGGCCACCTTCTAGATATTGGGGTTAGCTATCATTCCCAGTTTTATAGCAAATTAATACACTTGAAAAGTATATTTGGAGAAGCATTTAAAGAGTCTCAGTGTTTTCAGTTGTGCCCTTCCCACGTGGGGATGTGAGGCTCTTACTACACCTGTTCAGGAAGTTCCAGGCATCTCCTGGATGTCTGTGGCATCAGCCATAGGGGATGCGGATGCTGCCAGGTTACCTCCCCATCTTCTGAATGGTTGGTGAAGCAAATTCTTTGGGTTTTGAGGTAGGGTATCACAATACAGCCCAGGTTTGCCTTAAGCTCATTCTATAGCACAAGGTAGCCTTGTTCTCATTCTCCTTACCTCAGCCTGTTGAGTGCTGAGATTATAGGTGTATACCACTATGTCTTTCTTTAAAGCAAACTTTTGTAACTGAGAAACTAGTTATGTTGAACTTATGAACTTTCCCTATAGGCTCCTTTATTTTCTGACAAAGATGAGAATAAAGGAAGATATTCTTAGGAGAGGATCACAATGTCTCAATAGCTATGTCTATATGATCATATAAAATGATCTTCATCGAAATGATCTCCAAGAAATGGAAACAAGAGGATTTTGTTGTTTGAAGTTATTTCTTTTTTTTTCCTTTTTTCCCTTTGGCTTACTCCTTGTTGTCATTTTTTTTATTTCTGTACCCTTTGTCTTATAATATGTTGGTCTGATTTGGGGAAGGGAAGAGAAGGGGAATCACAGACATGGTGGGACAAAGGGTGAACTAATTCAACAGTAATTGTCACTAGACACTATTTTGGAAATGAACTTTACAACTTGAGGGGAGGAGAATCAGAAGGGGGTAATGGGAGAAAATGAAGAGGGGGTAAGACTGTTCAAAAAGAAATGTACTTACTACCTTACTTACGTAACCATAACCCCTCTGTACAGCACTTTTACAATAAAATTTAAATTAAAAAATGTGTTTGTGCGCTCCTCAACAGAAAGAACACTGCTGGAGGAATATCAATACCAAATTTCAAACTCTACTATAAAGCCATAGTAATCAAAACAGCTTGGTACTGGCATAAGAACAGACCTCAGGACCAATGGAATAGAATTGAAAACCCAGAAATGAACCCACAGACCTATCGCCATCTAATCTTCGATAAGGAAGCTAAAACAATAGAATGGAAGAAAGACAGCCTCTTCAGTAAATGGTGCTGGCAAAATTGGTTAACTACATGTAGAAAACTAAAGCTAGATCCTTATATATCACCCTGCACCAGAATCAACTCCAAATGGATCAAAGACCTCGAAGTCAAAGCAGACACTCTGAAAACATTACAGGATGGAATAGGAGAAACCCTAGGTCTCCTTGGCTCAGGCCGAAATTTTCTGAATAGAGACCTGGAAACACAACAAATCAAAGAAAGGTTGGACAAATGGGATTGCATAAAGTTGCAGAGCTTCTGCACGGCAAACGACATAGCTAGCAAGATCAATAGAAAGTCCACAGATTGGGAGAAGATCTTTACTAGCCATACAATGGACAAGGGTCTCATATCTAAAATATACTTGGAACTCAAAAAATTAAACCACCCAACAACAAATCCTCAAAGAAACAACTGCCCAATGAATAAGTGGGCAAAAGACTTAAAGAGAAACTTCTCTGAAGAAGAAAGAAGGATGGCCAATAGACACATGAAGAAAAATGTTCAACATCCCTAGCCATAAAAGAAATGCAAATCAAAGCAACATTGAGATACCACCTCACTCCAGTTAGAATGGCAAAAATCAAGAATTCTAACAACAACAGATGCTGGAGGGGATGTGGACAGAAGGGAACCTTACTTCATTGTTGGTGGGAATGTAAACTTGTTCAACCACTTTGGAAAGAAGTATGGAGGTTCCTCAAAAGACTTCACATAGAGCTCCCCTATGACCTAGCAATCCCACTTTTGGGCATTTACCCAAATGTTTACAAACAAGACCACACTAAAGCTATCAGCACAACTATGTTTATTGCAGCATTATTTACCATAGCTAAGATATGGAACCAACCCAGATGCCCTTCAGTAGATGAATGGATCAAGAAAATGTGGTATATGTACACAATGGAATTCTATGCCTCCATCAGAAAGAATGACATTGCCCCATTTGTTAGGAAATGGAAAAACTTGGAAAAAATTATATTAAGTGAAGTAAGCCAGGCCCAAAGAAACATAGACCCCATGGTTTCCCTTATTTGCAACATCTAGTATATGTATGAGTTAAGCGGAAAGAGTCAGATAATGTGATGTTAGGAAAATGAATCCTTAGATAGGTATTTTAATGTTTTTTTTCTTTCATGCATTTGTTTCTAACACATTTATAAGTTTATTTCTTTGTTGCTTTTATGTCCCTCCCCCACAGTATAACCCCCACTTTCAATATATTTGATGTCAGTATAACTTATGGAGGAGATGGGGAAAAACAAGTCATTTAAGGATTCAGGTGGACCTGTTGCAACAACGAGAAGTACAAATTGTCATGTCAAAAAGGAGCTTTACAATGTCGGTGGAGGGAAGCGGGGGAGGGTGGGGAGGGGGGGAAGGATTAGGTGGGGGAGGAGTGGGGAGGCTGGGAGGGAGGTGAAGGGTAAACAAAGGAGGAGGCTGCAATGCTTGGTAAGAAATGTATGCATTATCTTGCCCATGTAATTGTAACCCCTCTGTATAGTATGTTCACAAATAAAATAAAATTTAAAAAATGTGTTTGTGATAAAGCTAAGCACCCTACTTAACTCTGGTCTTCCATTTCCCATCATCTCATAAAGTATGTCCTGTATAGAGCAATTACACTTCAGTCCACTCACCCATTGACTCAAACATGCATGCATGCCTCCATCCATCCTTCCAGCCAGCCAGCCAGCCATCCTTCCAACATCCACCTCCATCATCCATTTCTCTCACTAAAGTGTTCTATGTGCCAGGCACTTTTTTTAAGACCTTTAAAGAAACAAAACCAAACATCAAAAGTCTTTTTCACATTACATTCTAAGTTCTGTGGTAAACAGAATATTGAAAGAAACAAGAGTAAACATACGATAGATCACATAAAGATATTTGATCACATTTCTGCATCTAATGGAGGTCTGAGCTGTGTGAATATCTAAGGAAAAAACTTCCAGAAAGGACTTTTTCTTGGTGTATTTGGACAGGCTGAAGCCCAGAAAGCCAGAGGTCAGGGATAGATCAAAGCATTTCTGCTCAGGAAGTATTATTATAAAAACTTCAGGTTTCACCATGAAGGGATAAGAAATTATTAGAAGGTTTTCAGCACAGCAGTGACATGAATCTGACATGGATTCTTTGATAACTTGTTCTCAAGCTACTGTAGGAATAGTTTTGACAGAACAAGCTAAAATAGTGTCTTGGTCCAAATCCCTAGAATTTTCAATTTGTTCTCTCATAACAAAAAAAAGAATTCAGATTACAAATAGGTTTAAGGTTGCTATTCAGATGTAGAGAGATAGGATATTTTTTCTAGATTACCCTGCTAGCCTCAATATAACCACAGAGATTTTAATAAATAAAAGAGGAAAGCAGTAAATAAAGTAAAATTAGGATAATATAAGCCACTATATTAAAACAATAAGCTCAACCACAAGAAAGAAGTGCTGAGTAATATCTTAATGAACAAAGGTAAAAATTAGATTATTCTGAGGATATTTTTATTATTCAAATGTCTCTAGGGAAGAGGGGTCTTGTTTAATCATGAAGTTACTCAGATTTTGCTATAAAGCAACATTTGATTCTCTTTGTCTTTGTGTAATTATAGTTTTTGTTGTTTTTTTTAAGATAGAGTCTTATCTGAAGAGTCAAAAGAAATCTTTTCCAGATCAAAGCTTACTTCCACAACCCATGGAGTAAAAATTTTTCACCTAGTTGAAACATATGGAAACATGCTCATTATTTTCTATGCCTGTGTAGATTTTTGAATTCTTCATATTACTTTTCCCAGGCATCCAGATGGGTTCTAAGAAAAGCTCTCTTGGGATTACATTTCATCTGCATGGTTAAAAGTAGGAAGATTGTCACACTCAAAATATAGTGGTGCTTTCTAACCCAATTTGCAGATTGAAGAGGCTTAAAATTCTCTAATTAAGGGTCTGACAAATACATCAATGTATTCTCACAGACTTACCTTCATTAGAAATTATACAATGAAAAAGATGAGAGAAAGTGAATCCTAACAAATCCTTTTTGTGTATCTTTTGTCTAGTTATTATAGAGATACACATCCTTAATTTAACACATACAAGAAATCCGCAGAAAGCTCAGGCAAATGGATCTCAGGGGACTTCATAGACTTCATTTTATTAATTTCTATTTTCATGGGGCCATAGAATTTCCTTTTGCCAATAGTTCACACACACACACACACACACACACACACACACACACACACACACACACACACACACACATACACACACACCTGTGGCCTACAGAACAGGTGACAAACTCAGACTCAAAGGAGGCCATGGAGGATATTTAAATTCATTTCTCCACCTTCAGGCAGAACCATGGAAATATGCTACTATCGTATTTCAGTAAAGAAGATTCTAGGACCTAAGAACAACAAAACCCTTCAGTAACTTCCCTTGTCATCCTTCATTGTAGTTGTCAAGATATTTTCAATCTATGAGCCTTGAAAATAGATATATGACAGAACTGATCTCTGGATGCCAACATATCTGCCAACTGTAGATAATGCCCTAGAAACTGTAGAAAACTTACCTGTGTACTTTAGGAAAGGAGCAGTTGAAGTCCTCGCCATTCCTGGAAGGGCTCAAAGCCAGAGTAACTGACATTCTCTTCAAAATACAATCCTACATACCACCTGTCCCATTTCTATTTGCTGACACTAAGATTTGGGATTTTCACATTTTATTTGCTCTTTTTTGTTTCTTCTACATATTTCCTTTCTCTTTATTGTTCCTTCTCCTTCCATAGAAAACATAGATATGAATATGTGTCTTAAGTGAATTAAGACAGATCCAGAGAGATACAGGTTGTACACTTTCCCTTGTTTGTGGTAGACAGACTATGCCTACAAATCTACAAGTAAACACACTGGATGGTAAAAAGAAATTCACTGGCACACGATAAGTTATACAGGTCACTAGGAATTCACACACACAATGAGACCATATTCTTAAGAGAGGAACACAAAAGTGCATTACGTATATGTGTCTGATAATATAAAATAATATTTATCAAAATGAAGTCCAGGAAATGAAAACAAGAGGTTTTGTTCTTCATTGCTGTCTTTGTTTTCTTTTCCTTTTTGTCTTGTTTGTTCATTTATCTGTCTTTGGCGGGGCAAAGAGGGACATAAAAATGGTGAGACAAAGGGTATATTTGTTAATGCAGCAATGGTATTTACTAGACACTGTGTTGAAAAATATCCATAAAACTTGTGGGTGTGAGGAAGTGGCGCTGTAGCTCAAGTGGTAGAGCGCTCGCCTTGAGCTGAAGAGCTGAGGGACAGCTCCCAGGCCCAGAGTTCAAGCCCCACGACCGACAAAAAAAAAAAAAAAAAACTTGTGCGTGTGAATAGGAAGGAAAAACTGGGAAAGAGCCAGGGAATGGGTGACATTGTCCAAAAAGAAATGTACTCATTACCCAACTTATATAACTGTAACCCCTCTGTACATCATATTTATAACAATAAAAACTGCATGCAAAAAGAATTTAAAAGAGAAGATACTCCTTAAATGCTGTTTGTCTATAATTATCAGACACCTAGATTTTGAAAAAGGAGAGAGTTGGTCCAAACATGGATCATTACTGATTTTCACTATTAACAGATCTGAAAGAAGAAACTAGAATTACATTAGGGAAAAAATCACGCCCCAAGATTATGACAAGGAATAACTAGTTAAAAATGTCTGTCACAAATAAGGAATATCTCAGGCCAATATCCAAATTCTTTTTTAAAAAAATACATTCTTCCTCAATTCATCTTACCAATTCCATCATTCTGTAGACTTTGTCACTATGTGAATTCCAGTCAAGACTAGAGATGTGGGCTGGGAAGGTGGCTCAGTGGTAGAGCGCTTGCCTTGCATACATGAGACCCTGGGTTCGATTCCTCAGCACCACATAGGTAGGAAAAAAAAGCCAGAAGTGGCACTGTGGCTCGGGTGGTAGAGCACTGGCCTTGAGCTGAAAAGCTGAGGGACAGTGCCCAGGCCCAGAGTTCAGGCCCATGACCAGACCCCCCCCCAAAAAAAGACTAGAGATGTGGGTGACATGTCCTTCATCAGGTGTGCCTTGGAGATCTAATAGGGGCAAAAGGGAAAAGATGGTTTTAATTCTACGTGACAGTACATAAAAAGTAGGCCTATGGGTGTTCCAAAAGACATGCTTATGGTAAGAACAATAGCAACCATTTCCCTGGAAAAGCATAGAAGAAAGATAATAAACAGGAGGGAAATTTGGAAATGTAAAAAGAGGTTGAAGCAAAGGGAAAAACAAGAAGGACAATAAATTGCTCCTGTCAGACTATTCATTGCTAGTCTATAGAAGAGCTACTAATCTTTGAATAAAGTTTTTTTTTGTCTCTTACTAAGTTTCTAAAGGTGTTTGTCAGATCTAGAAGTTTTTTCAGTGGAGTCTACGGGGTCTGTCTGTTAAAGGATTGTGTTATCTACAAATAGAGATACTGACTGGGTAATGCTGCATTTTTCTTGTTACTAGATTAGAGGAGTATAGCTCATTAGTCAAATAACCAATTTCTTTTTTTTTTTTTTTGGTCGGTCATGGGGCCTGGACTCTGGGCCTGGGCACTGTCCCTCAGCTCTAGAGCTCAAGACTAGCACTCTACCAGCTGAGCCACAGCACCACTTCTGGCTTTTTCTGCTTATGTGGGGCTGAGTAATTGAACCCAGGGCCTAATGTGTGCAAGGTAAGCACTCTACCACTGAGCCACCTTCCCCGCCCTCAAATAACTAATTTCAATGCTCAAGATACTGTATGAAGAATTCTCCACTCAAAGTAAGAAAGCTTGACTATAAGAGCTATTGAGTTTGCTGAACCACAACTTTGTGTTTATAGAAATCCCTTATGAAAACTAGTCACTACCATTGCTCCAATATCTTTAGATAAATAGCAAAACAAAGATGTATATTTGTGTTTTGGAAAAGTGGCATAATCTTTTCACTCTTTGAGCTTACAGACTAGGACTCAACATCCACTATAAAGGGTGCCTCTAGTTTTGTTGTAGTGGGCAACTGAAATATTTTAAGCCAGGCCCAAAGAAACATAGGTCCCATAGTTTCCCTTATTTGCAATAACTAGTATATGTCTGAGACAAGCAGAAACGGTCAGATAAGTTGATGTTAGGTGAAATGAACCCCAAGATATGTATTCAAATGCTTTTGCTTTCATGCAATTGTTTCTAACATATTTATAAGATGATTTCTTTGTTGCTTTGTATGTCCCTTCCCCACGGTATAACCCCTGCTTTCACTGTATTTGATGTTGGTATAAATTGTGGAGGGGAAGGGAAAAAAACAAATCATTTAAATAAGGATACAGGTGGACTCATTGCAACAATGAGATGTACAAATTGTTATGTCGAAAAATGAACTTTACAACTTTGGTGGGGGGGGTGGGAGATGGGAAGGGACGGGAAGGGGAGACAAAGGAGGAGGCAACAACACTTGATAAGAAATGTACTCATCATCTTGCCCATGTAATTGTAACCCCTCTATATGGTGTTTTCACAATAAAATGGAAAAAAAAGACTCACAAAGTTACAAAGAAGGTTAAAAAAAAGAGACTGTTCATACAGAAGAGAATGTTCAAAGCTTGCATGGAAGATTTTACTACCAACCTAACGATTATTTTACAATGAGAATAAACTAACTTAAATTAGAAGATATAGTAGGTCCTGAAAAGGAACTTGTTTACATATACACATATCCTTATGTAAAGAAAAAGACAGAAATTCATTAAAACTCTAAAGCTAACTGCACTTAGAAATAAGTGCAGCATCCTGGAGTTGAATACATATGAACTAGTATAAGAGAAAATCTGGTCTCCTCTTTCTATGTTTATTTATTCATGCCTGCATCAAATATTTATTGTCTACTACATGCCAGGCACTGCACTGAGATCTCTGGTAATGGGGATGCCTAAGGTACACAAATCCCTCATTCACATGATATTTTAATCCTAAAGACAGACAAAAAAGAAAAAAAGACCACAAATAAATATTGTCCCATAGTATTAACTACAATGAATCAAAAACACATGCAGCATGTTAGAGATTAGGGAAGGTTTTGAAAGGTAAATAAAGAAGGTAGAGAAGGAGAGATGTAAGAAATGTCAGGGGTAGATATGGTAGTGTGTGGTCAAGGAGGGCCCAAGAAGTCTTCTCTTTGAGCAAATAACTATAAGTAATAAGGAAGTGAACCATTCAAGGTCTTGAAGAAGGGATTTCTAAGCATAATGAAAACAAGTACAAAGTCCTGAAGCAAGACCAGGGTAGCCAAAGCAGAGAGAAGAGAATGGGAAATGTCTTAAATGTTAGTGGATCCTTGTAGACCATACTAAGGCATTTTTCAGCTCTCTATTCATATATTTCTGTGTGTGTGAGAGAAACAGAAACAGAGAGAGAGACAGAGAGACAGACTGGCAGAGAAAGAGAGAGAAAGAACGAAGGTATGCTACTGAAATATTTTCTGAGCTTCAAAATGTCAGGCCCTCATTTGAGCTTCTAGGACTTGCCTTCACACTTTTTTACAGATGGGGTTATCTATGAATTTTTTATGTTGCTGGAAACAATCCTGGGTTTCTAGAAACATGCATATCAGCTTCTAATTTCATGCAAATAGGGATCTTCCCTAAAAGTGATATTCGCCCTTCCAATGAAAACACAGAAAGCTGGAGGCGGACAATTACAATGATGAGTGAATGAGAGCAAGGAAGTTCATCCTACCCCAGCCACTCATGACCAGGACACTCTGGATGTGGCTGCCAGAGAGTCATTGATGCATATGCTCATATTAATAGGGCTTCTTCCATGCTCCCATGTCACCGTGAGGAGAGCATTTGATCTCATGGCTACACTGGGAAACCATGGGAGTGGTGCAATGGCCAGGTCAATTGAACCTGATAACAATGGGATTTTAGTTCACTTGATCTGTTATCACAAAGTAGCACAGGCAGGGTATCTTATAAACAACAGGAATGTATTTCTCCCTGTTCTGGAGGCTGGAAGTCTAGAACAGAGCTGTAAGCATAGTTAAGTCATGGTGTAAACACTCTTCTGGGTTGCAGACTTCTTTCTTCTTGCTAGGTCTCCACTAGTTCTCTGGCCCTTCGTTCATCAACCTCATGACTGAAGCACTTCCCCATCCCCAAATATCATCACTTTGGGATTCAAGTTTCAAAACATGAATTTGGGTAAAGGCACAAACCCTCTATCCTTTGCAAGTTCCTGCAGTTGTTAAGTTCTATCAAGTACTTTTGCTGTTTTCTAACAAGTTCTTTCACTCGATTGGCTGCCAGGCTCTGGATCTGATGCCTCACTGCATATATACATATGTTATCTCCAGTTTTCCCAACTGTCTTGCAGAAGAAACAGGAGTTTAGAAAAAATGTGGAACTCACCCAATGTCACTCAAGAAGTGGCAATATCAAACTTGAGCCCAGGGTTACCAACCCAAAATATTTACTGTTTTTATTACTGTGCCACCTCCATAGATGGCAAATGACTAAATGGAAGAGATTTAGATTCATAATTATCATTATGGATTACTCCTGTAAGTATATTTTATGTAAAGTTCAATGTAGGAAAACTTCATAATAACAAATTTCAATAAAACACTTATATCACTTTATTATGGGTCAGAAATCTTAGAATTTACATCACAGTTTATTATAATGAAACAAGCATACTTCAATTGAAAACTGAAAAACTGTTATCACTTCAAATTTTCAAATAAACAAATAATTTCATTTCATAAATTTTCTAGGACCCCAAATTGCTTTCTTCCACATAAATCTTCTCTAACACAGACCTATAAAGCCAAAGTACAGAGAGCAGACTATTATTTGAAAGAATTATTTTGAGTTATTGGTTTCTTTCTGTTGCTATTTTTCTAAGTCTGGCTTACTTCATTTTTCACCTTTCCGCCCTTGGTTTTGTCTGCTCCATGTATTTTAGTTCTGTATTTCTGAGAATATAACTCTCTCTGTCTCTGTCACGCCATTTCTCTCCTCAGTTTTGTACAGAGAAAGAGAGAGAGAAAGTACAGACACTCCAGAGAAATTAACTGTTAACTTCATGGAAAATTGGGATAGGGGAAAAGAGTAAAATGCATTATGTTCCAGACCAAAGAAAGCAAAAGTGGATCAGCTGCCAGGCTCTGTGTCTGGTGTCTCACTAACTGCTTTACGTAGATCAATACTGGTGGAATGTTGTTCTCTAGAGGTGTTTTCTATCTATAGACCATGAACCTGCTAAACTAGTCCTCACAGTCAGGGAACCCTAAGCAACAGAACTACAAGAGTAAATGCAGATGGGATCTCAAAGATGTTCTCATTCAACCTCCATGATAAACAGATGAAGAAAACAAGGTCCTACTTTAGGGTAGGAAGCAAAATGATAGTAGAGGCCAAGTCTTACTAACTCAGGGAAACTCTCCCTAGTGCCCCATGCTTCCCCATGAATTCAAGATCACAAAAACTCTGTCATCTGGTAAAACCTGCATTACATGATCACATCTCTATAAAAGTCTTGTCCTCTGATAGCAATAGTCTTTGATTTCCCTGGACAGAACTAGTTTCTCTGTTCTACTTCTTTCCTCTGAAGTGCATCAGTGCTCATGAGCACTTACCTGCAGGGATTTCAGAATTCTGAACAAATCCTTCCTAAGCAAGAAGGGAGATGGAGGGAACATTGCCACTTCCTGTGTAGAATGTTTATGGCCATCTCCCATGTGTGGTATTTTATGAAACCTTTATGCAAGGGTATCATTTCAGTTCTCTTCTATCTCTTGTGGTTGGCCTCGTTCTATTATTTTCTTGAAACTGAGATTTTATTCTGAGATAATAAATTTGGATGATGAAGAGAGGTTCTTTCCACCATTGCACTCATCTCTATACAACTGCTTGTGACTTATGGAGATACACCTCTTCCACTGGAGTTTCAGCCCTGGGTTCATAATTTGCAAATATCAAACAGAAGCCTCATACTGCAATGGAAATTGCAGTACCCAGAGACCAACAGTATGAACACCTAGTTACAAAGAAAGGTGAAGAAGAAAGAAACGTTTACATAATGGACCACAGAAGATCCATAAAGTGTTTCCAGCCATGGGTGGTAGATTTTGTCACCTTCTTAAAGATACACTGTATCTTATTCTGAAAAGGTAAAGATGTGGTTCACTCTACCATAGAGGAATTTGAGCTGCTGTTACTTTTGTGGTAGTAAGGGATTGGGCTGAATGACTCATATCTTGTCATCCAGTATAAATGATCTCAAACCAGGATCTGGGGAGAGTTTTAGAAGCTGAAGGTCCACGGATGAGTGAGTTCAAATAAGAAAGCATGCAGATTGAGAGAGAACAGCTATGGGGAGGAAGTGATGGAGTGATGGGAGGGGTCAAACAGGGAGGGCTGTATGAGGAGAAATACTGTACAGATACGCCAAGCACAGAGCCATTTCTACTGTACCTTCATTAGACCCAATGAAGCTTACAGCCATGATGAGTCAGAACAGGGGAGCTCCTTTGAATACTCTGAACACCATGTCTAGACCTGGCCAGGAAGCCCACGCTGAAGGGAATTAAAAGAGACTAATAACTCTTCTGTTTTTATACCAGGATCTCTCTAAATGCACATCACCACAATCTTTCCACTACAGAGAATAGAATATTGAACATCGAGGTGTTTTTCCCCAAAAATCATTTAAAGGGGCAAGACATAAATAGAACTTCAATTTTTTTCAATTCTTCAACAAACAGCTGTTAAACCTGAAAGAACAGTAAGACAGATAACACATAGTCTGCTTACTGACATGCTCCGAAAGTATTGGAGATGACAATCACATACACAGCTTTTAATCAGTTATGGTCAAAAAATGATAGGAGAATAAGAGTGCAGGATCTAGGAAGGGTGCTAAGCCTGCCACGTTTTTCTGTGTTGGAAATGCCCAAACAAAGCACATGGTGGCTGGTGTGAGAAAGGACAATGGGTGGAAGGGGAAAACAGGCATTTTTAGACAGCAGAGATGGCAGGAAAATGGCAGAGGTTGGGATATCCAAGCTGCTCACACTGAGTGTTGGATGCATCAGGAGGGTGCAACACATTACCTGCTGCTGTAGCACATTACCACAAATGCAGTGGCTCAAGACAACAGAAATATCCCTCTTACAGATCCAGAGGTCAAAAGTCCAGATTCAGTTTCACCTGTCCAAGGCGAAAGTATCAGTAAAATTATTCTTTCCGGAAGCTTTCAGGAGAATTCTCATTCCTGTCTTTCAGTTTTCACTGTCCTCCTGCTTTCCTTGGCTCATGGCCTCTTCTCTCATCTTTAAGGCAGAAACTCCACCTTGCACTTCTGTTAGTATATTGTCCTATACCCTGACTCTGACTTCTCTCCTCTCTCCCCTTCTTCTTGTTCTTTTTCTGTTTCTTCTCTTTTTCCTCCTCTCTTTCCCTTCCTCTCTCATCCTCGCCCTCCTTCTCTTCCTCTTCTTCCTCCTCCTCCTCCTTGTGCTCTTCCTATACCTTCTTCTGCACTTAAAATTTGGGTTTGAACTTGGGACTATAAATTTGTTTGGTAAACATTCTACCATGAGACATGCCTCCAGCCATTTTTGCTTTTAAGTTATTTTTCAGATAAGGTACAATTTTCTTTGTTCAAGACAGCTTGAAATACGATATTCCTACCATTGTCTCTTACATAGCTCAGTTACAGGCACTTACTGTCCCAAACAGCTTATTTGATGTTCATTGAGGTAGGAGTCTTGCTAACTTTTCCCCGACTAGCCTTGAACCATAATCCTCCCTTTCTCTGCCTTGTAAGTATTGAAATTACAGGAGTGAGACACCATACTAAGATCTGTTTTGTTCCCAGATAAGTGCCACTCCCTTATAAGGACCATTCCAGTGACATCTGCCCCCCCATACAATTTTAAGATAACTTTTGCATTTCAAGATCATTAAATTAATCCCACTTTCAATTAGTTGGGTTTTTAGATAATATTCACAAGTTCTAAAGATTAGGACATGAGAGAATTTGGAGAGCTGTCACATAATGAAGGCAGGAAGTGAGTTTTATGAAATACCGAAGGATTCAGAAAGGAAAAGTATTATAAGCCACAGCAAGGAGCTTGACTATCACCCTGCAATCAATGTGACCACTAAAAGCTCATGGAAAAGGAGAAACAGCAAAGAAGAAGGTGGGAATGTGGGTTGGAGGTGGAGGAGGAACAAACTAGAATCATAGAAACCATTAGAAGGCTACTATAATATTTAATAACAAACATTATTGATGCCTAAATAGAAGATGAGGTGCCTCCCTGTGTCCTACATAATCTCTGGGGAAAAGTATAGTCACTTGAGACTTGTTTCCTTGCAAATTCTTTTTAGGGTAGAGCTGTCACTTACTTTAGTTTAAGTAACAAACTGGCTTTTGTAATGAATCACCTAAACCAGAGCACTTTTGAGATGATCCTATTGATAAATTCTCATGCATAACATGTTACACCTATACTGTTTCCTACCAACAAGTCACATGGTTACCTTGTGTTTGTATCCCCTGAAGTAACTTGAATTCAAGCTGGATTGAGTGATATTCATGTGTCTGATATCTGGGCAGAGTAGTATATACCTGTAGTACTAGCAATTGGGAGTCAGAGGCAGGAGAATAGAGAATTCTGGGCCAACTTGGGTTCTATAGTGAGACCCTATCTCAAAAATAAATAAAATAAAAAATAAAGATGCCCCATCTGATCCAAGTTTATAAAGGAAACAAGGAGAAGAGAAAGGCAAAGTCAATGAGCTTCACATCACTTCCCCTGGGACTCTGACCTCACAGTCACAAGTTTTGGATGATGTTATAAATAAACACTTGGAAGACTACTTTAAAATGAGGCTATTAAGTGATTACAGCATGAAGATATAATTTATAGATGAAAAAACCCAGCTGTTCCATGGCTTCTTGTGACTAGAGACAAAGTCACATCTGGACTCTAAAATTGCTCTGTCTAAAACACCACAGAATTGCCCATGATTTTCTCTGGAAGCCTCTTCTAACACTATGGCAGGTTCCAAGGATGAGAAAAGTTGTGGTGTCACTGTCTTGTGAGATGTGAGTGAAGATATGGATATCTAAATTAATACCTTCTGTATTATGTGGTATAATCAAATTGATAACTTAGATATTTGACTAGTGATTACATTATCCATCCTTCAAACATATTTGATCCTTCCGAGTGAAGGATCTTCTAACTCAGAAAAAGGGGAATTTGGGGAGAGGAAGGGAAATAACAAAATGCTGAAATAAGGATACAGGTTGACCCATTGTAATAATGAGATGTACAAGACACTATGTTGAAAACTAACTTTACAACTTTGGGGTGCAGGGAGGATTTAGGTATGTGGGGAGGGAAGGGATGGTAGGGGGAAAACAAAGAAGGGGGCAACAATGCTCAGTAGGAAATGTACTCATTACCTTACTCATGTAACTGTAACCCCTCTGTACAGTATTTTTTCTGGGTTCTCTTCTATTCTGACATAGGTAGTACACTGACAGCAAGCCCTTTAGGCCTTAGTAGGTAGATAGGTAGGAGGTTAGGTGAACAAGAGGGATACATCAATGGGCAGATGATGGTATGAATGGACTACTCAACAGCACAAAAACATTAGTTTACAAGTCATAGGATGGAATTTGAAAAGCTCATTGTCATTGGGTATGTTGAATAGGACATACTTACAGCATTGCACAGAATATCTTTGGAATCTGGGTCTGATGACACACAACTACAATCTCCATATTGGAAAGGCTAAAGCAAGAAGATCACAAGTTCAAGGCCAACTGCAGCTTACATAGAGAGCCTAGTTTTGAAACAAACAAACAAGAAGAATATTTTCTGGATATAGAATTGGTTGAAGAAATAGGGAATTTACAGTGATTTACAGCCAAGACTCAGAAGGGAGGCAGAGCAGAAGACATGGGAGAAGCATAGTGACTACAGATGTGATAACACAGGGAAGGTAACGGCGAGATTTAATTAACATACCCAAGTGTGTGGCCCCAGTATCAAGTGGCTTAAGGGCTCCTATTAGTGACAAGTAGGGGGAGAGGGGGGATGCTCGCTGAAGACACTGGCTAAGATTTGCACAGTTGAAACCTGGTACAGGTAGCACAGGGTTCAAGTAAACACTGCAGTCTGCAGTCTGAGCCTCAAGGGCTCAGAGTCTCTGTCTGTAGAGGATGCAGCCCACTCATAGGTAAAAGGGATAGTGGTCCACACACACTTACTAAAAAATGTTCATTGCTGTTATGAATTGAATGTCCTCCACAGACATTTGTATCTTGAGGCCCTAACTCCCAATATGGTGGGTCTTTGGGCAGTTTATGTTTTGGATGAGGCCAGGAGGGTAGAGCCTCTGGGATGGGATTAGTGTCCTTGCACCAAGGGGAAGAAGAAATCTTAGCCCACTAAGTCGGGCTTTCTAAGAACTGAATTATCAGCACCTTGATATGGGGCTTCCCAAGCCTCTAGAACAAGGAGAAGCAGATGTCTAGTTAAGCCGTCTAGCCTATGGTGTTTTGTTATGGCAGATGGGGATTGCCATGCTGTTCTTTCAGAAGCTTGGGGAACCTCTATTGCTAAACAATAGGGCCAGGTACTGACTAAGTCTATGCCTATGTTGGTTAGACTATTTTTTTATCATTACCATACCTGCTACAAATAACTTAAAGGAGGAATAGATCTACTTTGGCTCACAGTTTCAAAAGTATCAGTCCATCATGGAGAGGAGGGTACGTGGCAGAGTAGCCCACAGGATGGTGGCCAGGAAACAGGGTGTGTGTGATGGACTGTCGCATGTTCCTCTTCCATTCCGAGGGGGTAGGAGGTGTTGTGCCACCCACATTCAGCGAATGGAATGGTGCTACTTACAGGGACTCAGGGCAGATCTTGCCTATTTTGTTCACTCTTTCTGGAAACTTCTTCACAGGCACATTCCAAGGTGTGTCCTGCTAATCTATATGCTTCTCAGTCTAATCAAGGCTAACCATTGTGATGCTCCATAGCCACATCTGTTCACTTCACCACTGGTGGGGTGAACAATGAGACCCACCCTGCTCTTCTTCTTGCCAGCTACTCAACACAGAGGGAAAGCCTGTTTCTTGCCCTTAATGGTTAGTGGGAACCGTATGGGTTCCGTGAACTGGTTACAGAACTCACTTAGGGCAGGTCCCAGAGGTCACTGGTCCTCCAGACAGACATCAGCATCGTCTCTTTCCACCTACATCTGTTCTGTTGGGCCTCCAAGTGAGAGGGTGGGCGCTCAGTGGCTGCCTGGCTCAGAAACTGCCCATTATGAGTAGCAGATCATCTTGCCTTCCATTAAGTATGTGATTACAGCCAGATGCTGTGGTGATGGGCATGCAACTCCCTATAATAACCATAATTATGAGCCTGGTGGCTCTTCAGCTCAACATACTCTGAACTTCTGAAGTCAGAAGAAATTTGAAAGAATTGCTTATTTAAGGCTGCAATCAAATGGAGGAGGAGAACTTTTTTTTAAGAAGGGGGGAAATTCCTGCCTGACATCTTGGCTTCTCTACAACATGCACTGACATTCTGTGGTAGAGTTCTGAACTCTGGAATGAGCATGGTTCTGGCTCTGCATCCCTGCTACTTTCTCTTCTTCCCTGCTCTTTGCCTGCCCCCCCCCCCACCATGACTTCTGCTTCCTTCTCAGCTGCTTCTCTGGCTGTGAGCAAAAGCAAGCACCTGCTTGCACACCAGCTCACATCCCTCCTGCTGAGGGGGCTTGCTGAGAGGGGCGCTTCCACTGCCTACTTGGATGAAGTTCTTGGAATACCCAGGGGGAGAGGGTCATAGGAATCTAAAATTGGCTGCCCAAGGCGGTGACTAAGAGCCACCTGGGTCTGCCGTCCTTGTGAATTATCTATTTGTAGAGCAAGAAGCTGCTCAGGGTATACTTGTGCATGCACTAAGGCCTTATGGATAAGGACACATTTAAAAAAATCGGAAATTGTCTTTGAATAAGTATTGTACTAGTTTGAGAGGACTGCTGTTATGAAGTTGCATGCATCATGTATCTTAACAATAGAAAGATATTGTTTCATAATTGAAGATAGAAGTCCAAGATTGAGGTGTTGGCAGGGTCGATTTCTTTCTGTGGATGGTTACCTTCTCCCTATGTCTGTTCAGATCACCTGCCCCCTATGCATGGGTTTGACTTTATCTGATATTGTTTATATAAGGACACCAGTCATGTTGGATTAGGGGCCCATTATAGTCTACATGACCTCAGCTTAACTAATTACATCTGCAGTTATAATTCCATTTCCAGTTAAGATCATATTCTAAGGTGCTAAGGAATGGAGCCTCAACATGTAAATTGGGGAAGAAGAACAAGTCACTTCTCTCTCTCTCTCTCTCTCTCTCTCTCTCTATATATATATATATATATATATATATATATATACATATATATGTATATATACACATATATACATACATATACATACATATATACATATATATATAGTTAAGTCTTCAAATCAGTATGTTGAATGCTCAGGATACACATTTGGTCAAGACAGTTTCTACTTTCTGGCAGGCCACTACAGAGAATAAAGAGAAAAACTGCAGCATCCATAAAGTGAACAATATCCAACAGCACCCTGGAAGGGACTTTAGGAAAACAGGAAGAGGAAATAGCCCCGCTGTGCCACCTGGAGGAAGTGAGATTGCATCTGAAGGATGGGGAGAAAAGGTGGGTGGGAAAAGAAAAGAGATTACAAGTGGAGGTGATGGAAATGCCAAGTCTATGAGGGAGAGAGACTGTGGCATGTGGAGAGAAGTAAAAGAAATTCTGTGGGTTGAAGCACAGCATGTGTGTGTTCCAGATGGGAAGAAGGGAAAGGGGGAGAGAGAAGGTGCGGGGAGGAAATGATGCAGATTGTAAGCTCACTGAAGAACCGTGCTGGTAAGCTGAGGGTACTTAGGAGTCAGTAAATAAAGTCATTTGGGGAAAGATACACTCATATTTACAACATAGGAAAAATCCCACTGGCTACAATCTGGGGAGTGAAGATCAGGAAAGAAAAATCAGCTAGAGGGGCTGGGAAGATGGCTTAGGGGTAGAATGCTTGCCTTGCATGCTTGAGGCCCTGGGTTCAATTCCTCAGTACCACATAAGCAAAAAGAAAAAAGCCGGAAGTGGCGCTGTGGCTCAAGTGGTAGGGTGCTAGCCTTGAGCTGAAGAGCTGAGGGACAGCGCCCAAGCCCAGAGTTCCATGCCCCACGACCGGACCCCCCAAAAAAAAAAAAAGAAAAAGAAAAATCAGCTAGAAGGATGCTTTTGTGGTCCAGTTAGAGATGCCCAGGGCTTGAGTGAGGATAGTCACAGGAAATAAAGTCCAGGGGACTCTACTGTCCATTCATCCTGCAGAACCCAGCTCAGGCTTCCCAAAGCTCACACACCCTGTCTACAGGAAATCTGATACTCTTTTCCTTTCCCATGATATTTTATTTTCCACATATGCATTGCTAAACAATAGGGCCAGGTCCTGGTCCCTGCCTATGTTGGTTAGACTTCTTTTTTAAAAAAAATTGTTATGACAACTGTACCTACGC
Source organism: Dipodomys merriami (assembly GCF_024711535.1). Classification (NCBI taxonomy): domain Eukaryota; kingdom Metazoa; phylum Chordata; class Mammalia; order Rodentia; family Heteromyidae; genus Dipodomys; species Dipodomys merriami. Next base: position 16,089,344 of record NW_027206401.1, on the reverse strand, counting down.
CTGTACAACTACACATTCTTTACCACATACCAGGCACTAATTGAATTCGAATATGAATACATTTTTTGTATCAGAAAGTAACTATGAAGGAGATGCTATTATTAATCCATTGCACAGGACACAGAATTTCCCCCAAGGTCACAAGGATCATGTGTAGCAGTACCAGAATGTGACGGTTACCATTTGATTTCCAAGATCATGTTCTTTTCTAATTTATTCATTTTCAGTGCTGGAGTCAGTAGCACCTGGGACCCCACACACGTAGGCAAGTGCTCCACCCCTGCATCAAGCCTCCCCTGGGTTTATATTCTTAATCATAAATTGTATTGATCATCTTACCGAGCAGAACACCCTGAGCATGCACTGGGCTCTCAATGTGTACTTGTCAAATAAAAATGTTGAAGGTTGGAGATGATGGTGAAAATGATAACAAGATTGGGGTTGAAGCTATGAAAGATGACTTCCAATCCTTTCAACTAGGGTATTGAAGCTATTTTCTAAATTGAGGGACTATAAAAGGGAAGGCTGTTATGAGCAATTGAGGTATAATAAACTTTAAAAATCTCCAATAGACCCAGGAGGCCCCTGCCGGTATAATGTTATCTACTGGAAAGCAGAGATTGGGAGAATCATGGTTCAAAGCTATCCTATGGGAAAAAAAATTTCATGAGAACCCCCTTCTCAACTGAAAGTGGAGCAAAGTGGCCTGGGCCTGTTATACTAGCTACAAGATCTTATCTCAAAAAAATAACTAGCAGAAAGAGGGCTGGAGGAATGCTTCCATGATAGAGCATCTGCCTTATGAGTTCAAAGCCCTGGATTCAAATTCTAGGACTGACAAAACAGAAAAAGAAATCTACACCAGCCATCTCAATGTGGATGGAGAAACGGGAGCACTCTGATGGGATACAACTAGGACAACTAGGTGTGTGGGCATCTGGAGCCTCAGCTGCCCTTCACCATGTTCACGTATCTCCCTGTCCTGGTGAGTATAACATCAATGGAGATTTTAGGCCTCGTTCCATACCAGCCAAATACCAGCTATTAGCTTTGGACTCTAGGCACTTTTATGAGCTCTTTGTTCCAAGGCTTTGAGGTCTGGCAGAAAAGAGGAAAAAAAGCATATTATCCACACACAAAACAACTGCATTAAAATAGCATTAAGCATCTGGCTCTGAGTGACAAAACCTAGGGAATCCAGTATGATTGGGAAAAGTCTGTCCTGAGTTCACCCCGACTAGACTAAACCTGGTGCTGAAATGGGGAAATGTGGAGATGGGCAAGGTCACACACTCCCCCCAGCCCCCCAGCCCCGTAGAAAGAACCATGTGTGAAAATGTACCAGAAAGTAAGGGGAAAGGAGGAGAATGACACCACACTCACACACACACACACACACACACACACACACACACACACACCAGGACCCCCACCCACCCAGTTGCATGCAGGGCCCAAAGGCCATCTCAGTTTGAAAAGCCCTAGTGTCTATTAATGAGCCAAGCAACAGAAAAAGCAGTTGTGCTGATTTCTAAATAGTTCAAAATTGCACTACCTACCATGTCCTCTTGGAAGCAAATTGAAGGCCAATTTCATTTAGTCTTCCTTGTAAGTGGGATAGTTAAGAAGGTTCTGCACTAACAGGTCAACAACTGAGCCAGTGATAATGTGCAGGAAGACTAAGGATTTAGAAAATGACCCAACAATCACTTTTCCAATGTGCTCTAAAACGTTAATGGTTCTGAGAAGTCTGACTAAAAAATGCATTAATGGACGGAACAGCTGGAAGCTGAGAGAAAGAGATTTGCATGCCCCTGTGACCTGTCACTTAGCAAAGCCTGGACAGCCTCAGATCTGCCATGTTGCTCTGTAGATGTCACAGCTACGAATCTGTGACACTCTATCAAGGACCAAGGGTGGCATCTTTCCTGTGTTTTGTTTGTTTGGAAGAGAGAGATGAGAAATCATTCAAAGAAAACGATTGGTTGGGGTAGGAAAAGAGGAGGCAGTCTAAACACAGCAATGAAGTACATGGGGACTGACAGCAGAGCAAAGCACCTCAAAGTCAGAGACAGATTGCACCCGTGGGTTTCTTACAGAGTTCCAGATACCTCTGTCTGACTGGCTTCTTTATTCAACAGTCTGGATGAGCACATTAATGGTGACCATTCTATGTTTGAATGAAGCACAAGCACTTGACACGTTTTCTGGCGAGAACGGTTGACAAAACGATGTTTGTCTCTAATCTTCTACTAGGATTCTTTCATGGGAACTCAAACATCCTCTTTGGAGGTTAAATCTGGACGCCCCCCCCCCTTTTCTTTTACATTTTTTTAAATTGTCAAAGTGATGAACAGAGGGTTTACAGTACATTAGTAAGGTATTAAGTACATTTCTCATCAAACTTGTTTTATGCCCTCCTCTTTGCACACACCCACACCTACACATGCACACACTCATGCACACGCACACAACACAACGATCCACCCAGGTGAGCTCTCATTCAACTAGATGCAAGCGGCTGGCTTGGTCGGCCAATGCTTGTGGGTATAGGAGAGCTGAGCCAGTCCAGTTCCCACTTTTCAGAAAACATTTGCCCTTGATTGTGTCCTTGATTTCTTTCCTTGATGGGTTCTTTTGATCTATGAAAACACAGCAAGGGAGGAAAAATGGCCAAAGAAACACCTAAGCATCAGACATGAGAGTAGTGGGAAGTGAAGATGACTACCTCTGCTCTTTCTCTTCCCTGCTTTGCTGAAGTTCAAGACCTCACAGGTGTGAACAAGGCCAACTATGAATCCCCGTTTTCTCATGTAATTAAAAAGCACTCCAGACTGGGACCAAGTCAGGTTGACTGTGAAACCTTGAGGTTCAGAACAGCAGGTATGAGAACTCTGGGTTTTCTCCTAGTACAAGAGCTTCTGTAAATGACAGGGCCCGCACAGACATTTGAATTCCATGGAAACAGTGGGGAACACAGTCCAGTCTCCAAGCCCAGGATTGAGTACTGAGCATCCTGGCTGGCCCGGCCATGCCACAGACTTCCTGTGTTATCAGCTGACACCTCAATACTGTGCTTTTCCTTTGGAAACCCCAAAGGGAGCCCGTTTGCTTAGGGCTGTTTAGCTTTGTTCTTGTTGAGGCAGGAAAAGGGATAAGATGACTAACCCTAGGTCTTCCATGGTTCTGCTCCTGTGTTGAAAGGCTCCACAGGTTCATTCTGAGGTAGCAGGCTGGCAGAGCAGACCCGGAACCCTCCCAACTCTGGGATTTGCCGTAGTCAATGATTTTATGAAAGGACATGGAACTGTGGGTTATCATTTTTCGTCTTAACGGAGAGGAAGAGACCATTCTGAACACTCTCACTGGATATTTTAAACTTTAGACAGCAGACAAACACAACTGTTGTTTTTCACAGGGGAACACATTCACTTTCTGAAAATGACAGCATATTTTCTAGAAAACTCGTGATTCTTCTACCTGTTAATAGGATAAAAAAAAAATTTAAGAAAAAAAATCATAAAATTCTATTCTCAAATGCCTGAAAACATGATTAGGAAGTAGACTTGTCTTCTTTCCCTCTGTCAATATATGAAAAAACAAGTTTCTTTTCTAGAAAAGCCTATCAGCAAATGCAAATTTGTAAACTGGGTTGTATCTGGGTATGGAAGGTGCCAGGATGGGGGAGATCGGTGCAGGCTTCCTGAGGAGGGGAGTGCAGAATTCGGCTGCAGAGGCTTTGAAGCAACTTTATACGTCAGTGATAGGGAAGAAGCAACACTGGAATTTAAGCAGAATAGGTTTATCACTGAACCTGTAAACCCAGTGTATAAATTTGACTCTGGTGAAGCCGGACACTGGTGGCTCATGCCTGTAATCTAGCTACTTAGCAGGCTGAGATCTGAGGATCATGGTTCAAATCCAGCCCAGGCAGGGAAGTCCATGAGACTCTTATCTCCCATTAACCACCAGAAAACCAGAAGTGGTGCTATGACTCAAGTGGTAAAACACTTTCCTTGAGCTGAAGAGCTCAGGGACAGCACCCAGGCTCAGAATTCAAGCCCCACACTGACAAAAAAAAAAAGAAATTAGACTCTGGTGGCCAATCTCAGATCTCATGAGTGTGATAGTGAGTAGCGATAACTAACTATCCTGAGATCTATTAAGATCTCAAGCAGAGGTCTATTAAGATCTATTAAGATCTATTAAGCAGACCATGGAGATAAGAAATTCTGTGCCTTCCTAGAAATTCTGATACCTTTCATACATATACATACTACACCATGAGTGGGCAAATAATATATGTGTATTTTAATTCCCTCAGCTTCTGTGTGGTCATGAATGGTGATCAAATTTAGGATGCAATGCACTGTACATATTGCAAACAGGGTTTTCTGAGCCTCTTTAAGACACAGGGTCTGGAGAGCATGCTGCCAACAGAGTTTATAATGAAGAAGGAAATGTCAACTTCTATTCCAAACCCTGTACATCCGGGATCCCCACACCTTCCCAAAGAATGAGTCTGCCTGTTCTCATCCCTGTGACAGATCAGAATCCTGAGTAGAGATCATAAGTTCCTGGCCAAGATTTTCTCCAGGCTGTAGCTCACTCATTTCTGACAATATGTTGAAAGCAAAATGTGCTCCTCCATCCCCTCCTCTTTCAAAATTTATTTTTTTTTTGCAGTTTTGTTCACAACAAAAGCTGCTGGAGATTTTCAGGATGAGCTAGTCTTTCACACATTAGCATGTAGATGGTAAGGTCTAAAGGAGTATAAAATTATAAAACATAGATCATCTTGGAACATGCAAAATGAGACTTAACGCGTTTAGGATAAGATAGGAGATTATGACATTCAGGCAGGATAACACACCCAAAACTTGACTGGCCAGGAATGATTTATGAAAAGCTCAAATAGTTTATTTGGTCATTCTTGTCCTAATATCTGATCTTGGGATGGCAGAAATCTGAAATATACCAACTGGCCATCTGGCCTGAGTTTTGTATTTTCAACAGAAACCCACAGCTTGGAATGGTAATCCAGCAGAATATTACATGTTATTCTAAATCCTTCAATTTACAATCTAAAAATCCAATCTAAAGTGAATATATATCAAATACCATCTAAATATGATTAAGCAGATGGAGTTTCCAACTCATGAACTTTGGGGGAAACCAAACCACAGCAGAAACCAAAGAATATCATTATTAAAAGATGCAAGATTCTCTGCTGAGGAAAAAGTTGACACCCTCACCAAAGATAGAAAATAGTAAAAGAGAAAAGCTGTGACATAATCTTATGTTGGTCGTGTCCCCATGTGTAGAAAAGAATCCGGGTCCTGATGAGATATGACACCTCATAAGGTCCATGAGGTGACCATCTGAGCCTGTTCTAATGTTGAAATCAGGCCCATGGGAGAAAAATGCTCAACAGCTTTCCTCACTAGTGCCTGCCTAAGTAAAACCAGCCACCTAGATTTGTCCTCTGTAATATAAGCCAAAAAAAGAAAAGAAAAGAAAAGAAAAAAATGTCAATGGTACCAAAGGATTTAGATTCCCCACACTCATTATATCTGTGGCCAAATAGAAACTGGTCTTCTTCTTATTGGAATGAAAAGTCCAGGAAAAGAAAGCATCCAAAAGAAGCCAACATTGATTAAAAAGAAGCAAACAAAGCATCAACAGAGTGGGCCTTTATCGAGCTGGTGCTGTGGTTGTTTCTCACTGGCCCTCTTCTCAGCTGGGCTTGGGCATACAAATAGCCACACCCTCACGGAGACCACTCCACAACTTAGCACCAGCCATCTGTTTTTAGCTAAACAGGTTGTCATAGTCAGCTGGAATTCTGAGTCCAAGGAAATGGACTGAGTGGAAATGGAAATGAGTGCATTTCTCCCTGTTCTGAATGTTGAGCCCTTTTGTTCACCTTCCCAGACAGTTGTGTTCTGGGGAAACCTGTTAAAGGTCACTGGAAAGAATACAAGAAACAAAGATGACTGGGAAGAGTTCACTAGGAGGAAAAAATACAAGGAGAAAGTGTTTTGAAAAATATTTAGCAATCCAAGTTCATGTTTTTTCTGTGATGAGTGTGCGTGACTAACACAGCCAGTTATGAGCAAGCAAGCATTGAAAAAACTGTAAACAAGAGACAATTTTAAATAAGTTACAATATTATGATTCTGAAATGAAACTTCCAGTTAAACATGGTTTTAAAATAAAGAAGAGGAAGTAGAGATGGCTTGGAAGTGCACATCTCAGACAAAACTACTGAGCATATTTGCCAACAATGCCAAAGCTTTGACTGAGTTGGAAAAGCAGGCTGAGGGTCAGATTATAAAGGAGGCCACATTATAGCTCAGGCAACATTAGTAGATCTTTGCCTGAGATCTAAAAATGACATTCCTGGAGCCAGAGATGAAATGAACATCTATATAGAGACCCAGTTCAGATCCCTAGAATGGCAGAGTCAGCCTCTTGAGTTAGCTTGCCAAGACTGCTAATTCCCTTTCTTGATGATAGACTTCTTTATGTAAGGGTAAAAATAAGAGGAAATCTCAAGAAAACTTTCAAGTATAAACCAGCTTTGTTGTAAGAACTTTCCTCACTATGAAAAAACAAGAATAAAAGGCATACCGGTGAAAGTAGATAAAGGACATATATTACAACAACACTCACAGAGTTTAGGGCCAGGGGAGAGAAGAAGAAAGAAAAGAAGAGAGAGAGAATGAAAGGAAAGAGGAGGGAAACAACAAAAGAAGAAATAAAAATTAAAGATTATAAAAGAAAACAAAGCAAGCAAAAGTAAATTAGGCAATATGCACATTTTGTGATATTCTCTATTAATTGGGACTCTAAAGATGTTCATCAATAATCACTTCTATTCAATTATGAGTTTCTCTGATTTCATACTGACTTTGACTATTATTAACCTTCTAAATTTAGGTTATTACATCAGGTTAAAACTAGCTTCTCTCCGTTTTATTTTTCAGTATGTGTTTACATATACTTACTAGTCATGTGTATCTGCTGCATCTAGAAGTATTCTTTCATGCTAAAAAAGGATTCTTAAAGGGAATGTGAATAATATTCTCGTTAGGGACCGGTAGACTCAGTAGTTTGAGGTCAAGTGTTGCTGGCATTTTAGTGAAAATCTAGAGAGCCCACTTCTGTTAAGAGCTTTTCAAAATATGAGGTCAGCCAAAGGCATAGAAAAAAAAAACAGGGAAATACTGCAGGGTCAGATGAGACAGTTTCCATGCTGCATGGCTGGGAAAAAGCTATGAATATTCTTTCTGGATCCTGGAACTTTGAAGATAATTGTTTGGGATCAAACTTTGAATCTTTGAATCTGTGATCAAGCTACACACAACTACAAGATTCTGAATACTTTTTACCATCCTAGGAATCAAGTAAATTCAGCTGGACCAGAGGATCAGACAGATGAGAAATATTCCAAATCACTAATGGCTGTGTAATTCAAAGTTAGCCATCATGTACTAAAACACAGTGTCCAAATCACCTTTGCCTACCTAGTAACAGAGACAGTTCTCTATAGATATGAATCCCCCCACCACCATTTCCCTACTTCTCTCTACAATTCACTTGCCATTATCTATCCTTGTTAAGCTAAACACAACCCTAGGAACCCTGGGTAGTGGGAAAGGATGAGATAGTGCATCAGGATGAAGAAGGAGTAAGGATGGATAAACTAGATTTACCCTAAAGTAAGCCAGGATTTATCATGTACCTCTGCACATATGATCTATCATTCCTATGTTTTTTTATAGAACAGATTTAAGTACACAGGGGCATCAGCTCCTGATGCCTGTGTGTGTGTGTGTGTGTGTGTGTGTGTGTGTGTGTGTGTGTGTGCACGTGTGTTGTGTGTGTGTGTGGTGTGGTGTGGTTGGGTTGGTAGACAAGGAAAACATGCTCCTGTGAAGGATGGACATGGTGGAGCACCTAGTAACAGGTAAGTCTAGCAGTAAAGTAGACAAGAGGCAGGACCCCCAGCCCTTGCAGCAGGCTCCAAGTTCTCACTTTCCACTCAGGCCTGGAATATTTCCTTATGGCAAAAAATCAAATCGGACTCCATTATCCAATTTTCCTCTTATCACTGGTGTTTTATTTTCTGAAATATTGTCACTTGATAGCCACAGAGCTTCAGAAAGAACCCAGCTAGGAGTATGGTGCTCAGGGCTATTTAAGGAAAGGAACCCTTTGTCATCTCCGCAAAGGCTGAAATAGCCCCAAATGTGAGGATTTGCATCAGCTCTCAGTGCTATGCAAATCAGTGAAAGGCTTGTGGGGTGGCTTTGTTTATTTTGGTAAATGTGTGGGTAGAGGAGGGAGAGGAACTGTTTAAAATGCATTTGAAACTTTCAGTTTCAAACTGTTAAACTCTCCTAGAAGTAACTTAGATTTTCCAGGAATTAAATAAGGCAAACCTTATTTCAGAAAGACATAAGGCATAAATCTACTTAACATCTCTGAAGCCACATTGCTGGCTATTTGAACAGAGGGCTGGAAATGGTTTCCAAACCTATAACATAAATTCATTCCATCTGAGGGCTCAGAAAGCGTGGCACCCACGTCACAAGTGTGTGCTTGGTTCTTCCTATCATCATCTCAGATCATGGCCTCACTTCTGGGCCTGGCCACTGCTTCTGGCCTCTAATCTTGACACTGTATCCACCCATGAACTCCAACATGCAAAACTTAACTGAAGCTTACCTACTGTTTCCCATTCCATCTGGTCTACTGATGCTTGGCTCTCAATCTTCCAGCTCCCAACACTCTGCCTCCTATAGACTGATCTATTAATACAAATATGCCTCAACGCCCCTGAATTGCTTCCTCAGTTTAGCATCACATGACTGAAGCTATGGCCTATCAAGGGCAAGTTGTTATCAACATTAGTGGGGAAAAGTAAGCATGAAAGACAAGCCAAGAAATCAATTTTAAAGAACAGCTAGGAGAGGCTAGTTCCACAGACATATAACCTACTATTCAGCCTCTATAAAACAGTTGGCACTGACCACATAAGTTAAGCAGACCAGTGGGGTAAAGATTTCCAAAGCAGATCCAAGTACATATGGAAATCTAGCATATAAAAATAGAGGCATATTAAAATGGCCAGGGCATAATGAAGAAAACTGAGTAGTCAATGGAAAAAGAAGATATTTGTGTCTCTGACCACACACAAGAACTCCATATGGATCAGGAATCTGAACATGACCATTTAAATTACACAAGTACCAGGAGAAAACATGGTGGTCCTCTTTAACCTGGGTATGGGTAATTCAGGAAAAAGAAAACATTGATAAATATGACTGTATAAAATTATTTTTAAAAAACAAACACTTTCATGAGCCGGCTGCCAGTGGCTCATGCCTGTAATCCTAGCTACTCAGGAGGCTGAGATCTGAGGGTCATAGTTCAAAGCAGCCCTTGCAGAAAAGTCCGTGAGACTCTTATCTCCAATAAACCACTCAGAAACCCAGAAGTGGTACTGTGGCTCAAGTGGTAGAGTGCTAGCCTGAGCTGAGGAGCTAAGGGACAGCACCCAGGCCCAGAGTTCAAGCCCCACGACTGACAAAAACAAAACAAAAAACAAAAACAAAACAAAGCAAAAACAAAAACTTCATGGTAGAAACACATAAAGTCAGAAGATAGTTGTCATACTGGGAAAAACACCCATAACTTTATACTGCAGATAAGAGTCTGATATCTAAAATATTTTAAAGAATCTGGGAAAAAAAGGAAATTACCAAAATCAGGAGAAATATAGGAAAACATGCAGACAATTCATTAATATATATGATAAAATTATATATTAATTATAATACATAATTATATATGATTATGATTATTTATTACATATTAATTCATTTTATATATAGTCACAGAATTCTATTAATATGTGTATATAGAGAGAAAAAGAACATTTAAACATTTAGGTTGAGAGGATAGTCAAATAACTTTTGATGTAGCATTTCTTACCTGTTAGATAAGCAAAAAATTAAAATCATGACAACACATTTTAGAGAGAAACAGGTACCTTCATGCATTGGGCACGGGAATGCAAGATGGATACAGACATTTCAGAGGGGAATCTGGCAATGACTGATGACTTATATATTTCAAATGAGCAATCCCACTTCTAGGAATCTACCTTATAAGTGAATCTCCAAATACACACACACACACACACACACACACACACACACACACACACACACACAATTGATTCATTGCACTATTGTTTGGAAACAGCTTAAACACTCAGTGGGTGAATAAACTATAGTACATTTAGTCAACAGACTGCTATGCAGCTGTGAGGAAAAATATGATAAGGGTTTCTGTGAGACTGTACAATATATTTACTCAGGCATATTGCTACGTGGGAAAAAGTAAAGCAGAAAAAAGCCAATAGTGTGCCACGTTTTACATAAGAAGAAAGGAAATAAATAATACACATATCTGCTTGGCTATAAAAATTAAATAGAACAAAAATAGTCTATGAGCTAATGAGATCGATTACATACCAAGAGGAAAGGTTTGGAAAGGATAGGAAGTTGCTAAGATGGTAGAGTGGCCTTATGGGCAGAGGACTGAATCTTTTCTGAATAAATCTTCTTACATGATCCTGATTTTTGGCAACCATAGCAGTGATTCACTGACTTATGGTATAGGTAGATAAAATCAACAGGAAAGAGAAAATGAATCTAAAATAGAATATGTCTCATTCAGGGCACAATTGGGAGATTAAAAAAATCACATAGTGATTTGAATATGGAATTTTAATATAAGCTGTAACAAGGAAATAAATATATAAAGATAATGCTAAAGTATACTTAAGGCATGAACAGACCTGTAAGAAACTTCAGATTCAGTGCACAATTGGAGATAAGCAACAAATTGGAGAGAAAAAACAATAAATTGATAGCTGAAGGATACAAACAAGTAAATTAAACTACATAATAACAAATGAGCACCAAAATCATCTGTAAGTATGCCTACATAAATATACTATGGGAGCACTACTGTCTGTGAATCACATTAACCAAATAAATTGATTTTCTCAAATTTCTTACTGAGAAAGAAATTACAAATAAGGTCAAATAAACCTTGTAGTATGGGATTGGAATTATATTATGAAATGATATTAGTGTGTATATAATACTTACTCAGAAAGGTAAATGTTCAAGTAGATATGAACATATGTATTTTTATTCACATATATTTTTTTAGTCCTGTCCACTAGGGACTAGAAGTGCTATTCCCAAAACAACAGCCCCAGAACACAGATGTTGACTTTGAAATGCCATTCCTCAAGAAAAGAAACAAAAAAAAAGAAAGAAAGAAAAGAAAACTGGGCTCCTTGGGAAAATGGCTGAGTTGATAGGTAGGCACCTGGGACCTGAAACATGTCATGTTACCAGAAAGTAAGAAAGTGTATGTTAAGCAGAATAGGGGCATGTCAAAGTGATATAAGTGTCAACTCGGGGGTCTTTCTTGAGTAGATATGCAATAACCTAAATCAATTAACTAAATAGAATAGAACAGAATAAGTAATTGAACAAATAAGTAGGGAAGAAGAGGGCAGAGGGTGTGACTCAAATGGTAGAAAGCCTACCTTGCAAGCACAAAGCCCTGAAAGTCAAGGCAATAGGTGATAGATGATAGATAGATGATAGATAGACAGATAGACAGACAGACAGACAGACAGACAGACAGATAGATAGATAGATAGATAGATAGATAGATAGATAGATAGATAGATAGATAGATAGATAGATAGATTGATTGATAGATAGATAGAGAAAGCTTTTTGAGAAAGAATAAATCGATGAGAAAGAATTTTGAGTAATACATGTAAATGTGATGATGAGAAAAGCCATCAGTTTCAAAAATGGTAATTATTTTAGGAAAAATTATCAGCAAATGGTGAAAATAATGAGTGAAGCATCATGAGAAACTATTGTCTCAAAATAGATCCCCTACAAAATACTTGGTAATTACAAATGGAAGCAGTTCTTCTATAATGGACAAATTGGCAGTCAGCACCTTAACAAAGTGGTCAAAGGCAGCGTCAGCTGCGACTGGACAAATCAACAGGGGGTACCTCTTAGTATCACACACTGAGGAAGACACAAAATAATATCTGTAGTATTTTTGCCAAAAATTCATGATCTGAATTTATTCATGAAGAAACATTAAGCAAACACAAAACTGAGGAAATTCTGCAAAGAAAACAAGCCTGTACTTTTTTTTTTAAATATGAACAAAGGCAAAGAAAGTTTGAAGAACTGTTCTGTGCTCAAAGGAATGGGGTGGAGTCCACAAAGCAACCAGAGTTCACACTGCACTGAAAGAAGCCTTGGCTCGTGCGGTTATGAAACAAGAAGACTGGCCTTGAAGGAGATCTAGGAAAAATGACAAGTACATGTCATATGGTTTCCATTCTGGGCATTAATGGGAAAACCTGTAATAACGGACTAAAGTCTGTTGACTACTTAATAGGATTAAATATTTTACCATGTTCATTTTCCAATTTTTATAAACTAGAGGTACAAAAGGTGCTAGCATTTGGGAAAATCTGGGTATACAGGAAATTCCTGTACTGCTCATACAACTTTTTGTAAACGTCAAACTCTTTTAAATGTCAGCTTAAAGTTCTGAAATTGTCATTTTGAAAAGTATCTAAACAAACAGCAAGTGAGGATAGAGTTCGGGCTGACAATCTAATATAACATAAATATGTAAGTTTTTATTTGTTGGTACCAGGGTTTGAACTTGGTATCTCACACTTGTTCAGCTTCTTTGCTTGGTTGACACTCTACCACTTGAGCCACACCTAGAGCCCAGCTATTTGAAGGTTATGTTGGAGATGGAGATTCTCAGCAATTTTACTTAGGCTGGCTTCAAACTGTGATCCTCTGACCTCAGCTCCTGGAACCATTTATGAAGTAAGAAAACAATAATGCATGCTAAAGGCATGGACTTTGAATCACATAGATTCCATTCTGGCCTTGAGGCTTACTACTAGCCTAGTTACCAGGTCTCAACTTCAGTTTCCTCATGCATAAAATACTATCTATATCATGTAATTAATTACTATTATCTCCATTTATTGTGATCATTTATAACAAAAGAGTGGCATTTATAAAGGACTTACTGCAGACTCAGCCAAGAGTCCACAAGAGTTGTTTTTTGTGGTTGTTATGATTTGCCACACCAGTGACCTAATTTATTATTGCAGACAATTTGCATATGGGACACTGACAGACAGACCTCTTGTAAGCCAATAGATTGTACTTCTAAGGTTTTGTGAGATACCCTATTGTAAGCAAATCTGAGAAATTTTAAACTTATAAAACAGGTATGCTGAAGGCGATTGTTTTTTACTAAAACAGGATTCAGGGGATTCCTTTGCATTTGGTGAACTGTCGATTTTGTCGTGACAGATCTAAGACACGAAGCAATGGTTGGTGCACGGACTGAAGAAGGCCAAGAAGCGGACCAGATGGCTCAGGCCCAGAGAGATTGCGGCTTTAAAAGTCTTAACAACATTGACTCTCTCAAAGGGGTAAAAAGAAGCCAAACTTCCTGGTTTGTCTTTTTAAAGCAGATTCTGAACTCCTTCAATGTGATGACATAGACCAAATATTTGAGGTTAAAGATTGCTTGTAGGCTCACGCTTTCTCCTTTAATCCGTTTTTTGAGATGACTCCAGGATAAATAATGAGCAGGCACAGAAGAAGGGTGAGTATGGCTCAACAGGATCCTGTTTCAGGGCTAAGTCAAACACCAAAATGTCTGGTGTTTCTAGTAATACATTTATTTTATGAAAAGGATATAAGATCAAGAGACTTCTGTGGCCGCTATTCCATTTATAAATAAGGTGTGCAAACCAGCACAAAAAAAAAAAAACATGCCACTCCACTGTCTTCCAAATATTTCTAATAATCCTTTAAGTCGAAGAACAAAGACTAAATTCTTGACTAAATCTTATCTTCAAAATCTCCTCCAAAGTTTCAGAAACCTTAGCTTTTGGACAGTAACCAAGAAGAGTTTCCATCCAGTCACTTGGAAAAGCATCTTGAGTTCATGCTAATTTTAACTCGTGGAGAGGTTCTGTAATCCCTTTCTGACCTCTTCTTGGTTCCTATGTACTCTAACCACATAGGATTCCAAAGCCCCTTCATCTCTGAGTCTTAATCCAACATCCATCCCTTCACTGGGATTTCTACCTCCACTTGCTAAAGGGAGTACCACCTAAATCATTGTCTGATACCTACACCCTCATTCAGACCCAACTCTGTATCTTCATGTTCTCGAAACAAGAGAGGCCTCCATCCTTTAAGATTCGCCCGTCATTTCTGAGCCAGAATCTTCCTTCAGTGTTTCTTTTATGGTTCTGATTATCTTTCAAAATTACATAGCTCTCCCTTATAAATTCTCCGAATATGTTTTATACAGTTAGCTCGACACATAATTTTTTTCCTTGCCAACATCATTTGTTTATCCATTAAGCCTGTCATCTATCCTCAATTTCTTTTGAAATAAATCCGAGGACCTTTAATGAATATCCTTTGCTGTCTTTGTAGCTTCCTGCTCAGGGGACATAGGCTCATTTGCTCCTCATGCAGCACAGCCTGCCATCTTCCCTCTTCATTTATCTGTTTTCTCCTCATCTTTATTAGAGGCTAACCCTAAGCCTCAGCTCACGTGCTCAGGTTCACAGGGTCCTTCTCAGAATTGTTAGAATACTAACTGTTGGTAAGATCCACTGCTTCTCATAGCTACCCCTGATTGAACTTTGGGAAGCCACGTTGTCCCCATCTCGCATAGTCTTGCCTAGCTATTCTTCCTTGACCGGTGAGTGAGCATGTATCCCTAGCCATGCCAGTTGGATTCTCTATTTTGGGCTATTGCTATTGTTTAATTTGAGGGAGGAGTTACTAATTATGTCTTGAGGACCAATGAGATAGGGAATTTCTCAGGTGCAAGCACTCTGTCTTATGATTCTCTAGATCTTGCATAAATTATGAACATCATAATTGAGCTCTGCATTTTCACTGAATCAGCAAACAGCAGTGCATTCATTATTGTTTCGGGAAAAGAAACCTAGTACTTGAGCAAGTCAACTACATATTTATGGAGCTCCTATAACTGTGTAATAATGAGCACATGTGCACATTGTATCCATAAAACAAAGACAGTAGACTAATTGGGTCATCTTAGATCATCTTTAAGATTCTATGCTGTGGCTGAAGATCATCAGTTCCATAAAAGTAACCATTGATTCTGACCTGGCACTATGTCAGACACTGGAGTTATGTGTAAGATGAAGATAGACTGCCTACTCTGGTCTCAGTACATTTTCTTACTGTTATCTGGGGTCACTCTTCTCAATATATCACATATAACAATGATAGTGCCTGGCTTTAATTTGGAACCTTTATGTTGAAAGCATTTCCATGTATAACACATCTTTTGTTATTCCTATTATGTACAAGTGAAGCTACTGTTGGGTCATGTGACTAAAATCAAAAGCAGAACTACATGAAGACAATCCTTTGACTTACAGTGATATTCCTTCCTTCCCTTTCTACCATAATGAGAATTTTTTTCCTTCAGGACACAATAAAGTACTAGAATTATATTTTATTTAATTCCTGTAATAGATTCAATGGCTAGGTTATTCTCTTGCACAAGATGAAGACAGTTTTTGAATTTCTATGAGAAAGAAATGCCAGAAATTGTGTTTGGTTACTAGTAGACTTGGCCAGTGCCTGCCAACAAATGGAACTCCAGGTCGGACTAACACCAGTGAAAACATATATCTCTCTGACTAAACTGAGTGTACAATTTTGTGGGAGAGCAAACTAGTATCACACACATGAGGATCTAGGATAGAAGACACAACACATACTCAGGTCCCCCAAATATTTATGTTCATAAGGAATCAGAATCAAATTTCTCAGGGTGTCCCAATCACGTTTCGACTGGTTGAAAATCATCTTTGTTTTTTAACTCCTCATTCCAGAAACAAAATACTTCCATCCTTTACATTATCTCTTCCCTCTGTTTCCCCTTTGTTCTTCATCGTCTCTCTTCCTACCTCTATATTTCAAAGATGATCCCTAACAACTTTCTGATTCCTAGAGCATTCTGAAAGACCCTGCTGGATCCCTGGGGTCCTTAGAGCCCTGTGAAAAGCATCTGTCTTAAGAAGCAGAAAGCTGTCTCTACTATATTTTCAATGGTCCTGGGTAGAACCAGAGGGCTAAGAGCCAATGGGAACACTATGGAATTTCTACCTTAGGAATGTATTTTTGGCAAGCGCCGTATCTGAATGTACCCAACCCCGTGCCAGTTTGCTTCTAGGGTCAACAGAAGTATGTGAAGCGTTCCAGCTTCCTTCAGAACTCATGCCATGCCACTGACTTGAGAACAGTAGCAAGTAGGTTGGTTACAACATAACGCTAGCTTAGGACACGTGCTGTAACGGGCTTTGATATAAAGACCATTTTCTATCAGCTTAGAACCTTGTTCAAGGGTACTGTTTTCTAACAGACTGAAAGATGCGGCCATCCATTTTTTTTTAAGAAAGAAATCCCTGCAAAGCATAGTTTTTACTTACAGTTCCTGCTAATGTAGAAAGACGGGGGGTACTTTCAGGATGACAGCAGTGGGGAGGAGTGAAGAGTAGAGAAGGATTTTATGCCAGGGCAGGTGAGAGATCTGAGAGAATGCAAAATGTACAATGAAATCAGGCTGTAATTCAGAAGTCTGTGCATCTCTTTGATCACTTTCCAGGATAATTTTCTAACATGAATTACTCCTCCTCACAGTATTGACAATACGTAATATCAACAGCTAGATTGGTGAAGATGCATAAATAGGGGAAATCAATGATTGGTCATAGGTGGAGAGGAGTAGAAGGCAGAGTTAACTTCTAAATCTTGCATTCACAGCATACTATTAAGCACTCCAGCCTTGAGAGAGAACAAACTCAGGTTCAAATTCGAGCTCTGTCACTTAATAATTGTGTGATCTCAGGCCACTTAACTACTTAGGTCTCTGTTTCTCTATTGGTAAAGTGAGAATAATACATTAAAGATTTGAAAATGTGCTCAATTGCTTACTACTCCCTGAATCCAATCATTTTGTCATGTTGTTTTCCTGAGAGAGATGTAGTGCATTAAATATCTAAGCTACCATCTTAAGCGTGGTCATGTGACTTGATTTGGCCAATGAGATATTCACAGACATGTTGCTAGCACAGGTTAAAATGCACTTAATTAGGCTTACTCCACTTGAGATCAGAGCTTGGAGCTCTCCAAAACATAACCAGCCCAGTGTACTGAAGGCTGAGAGACAAATGGAGGGGCCGGTTTGCTCCATTCTCCCCAGCCAAGGCCTGGCTAGAAGAAACTTCAGTAAGCTGAACTCCACATGTCTTAAGTCATCCTAGAGAAAATCAAGAGGTTTTTTGGGTTTTTTTGAACCAGTATGCCAGACACATAAGTTATTTTTGTATACTCCTGGAGCTTTATGAAGATTTGTTATGTAGTGTTGTTGTATAATCAATAGATCTCTGATACATGATGGTAGTATCTATCATGATGTGTCAATTTGTGCAGGAAAATATATGTGTGTGACTTAGCTCAGTACCGATGATAACATGGAATATGTGCTGTTCTTTCAGAAAAAAAAATTCACCAAATATTCAAAAGTAGTAGAAATGTATCTGCAGATGCGGAACTAGACTTGCTTCATTGACAAGCTTTGGGAAATCATGTCATGTATTTCCAGTTTTTTCTAAAGGACCTGAATGATGGTCCAGTTGTGTTTTGTGGGGTGGGGATGGAAGAAATACTGGGGCTTGACTTCAGGCCCTCCAGCTTTTACTTAGCTTTTTCACTCATGGATCATGCTATGCCACTTGAACCATACTTCTAGTTCAGTCGTGTTGCTGGTGAATTGCAGTTAAGAATGTCATGGACTTTTCTACCCAGGTTGGCTTTGAATTGAGATCCTCAAATCTAAATAGGCAGGATTACAAGCCTAAGTCAGCGCCTGCCCTCCAGGCATTGTATTTTTTAAGCTTATAAATATCCTCAGATATGTCCTCATAACTTAAATATTTCTTTTCCCTCTAGAAGATTTACTTTGTTAATTAAAAAAAAAAAACAACCCTACACACATACACACATGGAGAAAAGACATTCAAATGCACAATCTACAGAAAGAAGCCAAAGGCCAGCTTCCTGAACAAACTCAAGTTATGGGGCTTTGTTCCAGGGTGGGCTGAGCAGACAAGAACATTCCTCACTATCTTCTGTATTCTTTTCCTATTTGGGTAATCTTCTGGAAGTAGTTTAGTATGGTGGGGAAGAAATGGGAGCTCTTGAGTTTAAATTTCTGGCTCTGCCATCTGTGATGCTGAGCAAGTTAAGCTTTATAAAACTCTCTTACCTCATTCCCTAAGTGGGAATGAGAACAGTAACTTCCTAAGGTTGCCGCAAGGATCATATAAATTATAGCTGCAAAGCCTTCAGAGCCGTGCCTGGCACACAATAAACAGTCAATAAACATTAGCTGTTACTACTTATTCTAACAGATGATGGTGAGTTCTCACAGCTCTATAGCTAGCTAGGCTGGATTCTGTGGCACACACACTTGTTCAAGTAGGTGAGCCTGTTGCCTTGATTTAAAACTAGCACTGAACTACCCATAGCCTTGGTACACATTAAACATGATATCTCACATTTCCCACTCCAGGGTGAGGAAAAGCCACACCCATGAAAAAGAGGCTCAAGAAAGTTTGGATGAATGCCAACAATGCCACTTGCCTTCTGCTGCCAAACCATCAATTTCTCTTATGAGAAATCGGAGCTCAGAGAATCCAAACTTTACGGTAGTTCTGTACATTAGCACACAGACAAATGGCCTACACATAACTAGCCAGAGCTGGGCAGACCATCTATCCCTTGACATGATCTTTATAACAAATTTGGTGAAATTTAAAACCACAGTCTTCTCTAAGTATCGCTGTCCACATCGGGCTAGTCTATCAGGAGGGAAGCCCCCACACCTCACCCTTTCCTTCATGGAACCGCTTCCTGCTCCTTCCCTCTCTTCCTCCATATTCTCCTGATGTCAAAGACATGAGTATTTTAATCCTCGGGACCTTTATGTTGTAATCAGGACCTACATGATATTCATTGCCTCAGTTACATTAATGTCAGCATCATAGTCCGACCCAATTCTCTTTCTTACCTTGAATCCTCCTCATCTAATGCTAACAATCACGCAGGATATACAATGAGCACTTGATGAAATGAAGGCCCAAGTCACATGCCAGCATGATGAAATTCCTGAAATGACTGTCACCTTATAAAATTTAACAAGACAAACTTTCCCCCATTATCAGTTCAATCTGTTTCTCCCACAGAGAAACTTTATCCAAGCTCTGTCGTATGCTGTTTCCCTTTACTCCATCCCAGGCAGGAGAGATGGTATTTGGGGTCTCTTAGAATCAGGGACCCTTCAGCAACTGCACCCTGGGTCTCTGCCAACATCATCAGAGTTGAACTTGTGCAATCCAGCCATTGATTATTTCAACCCAAAGATTTATTTTCCTGTTTTCTAAAACACCTGTCAATATTACAGAGGAGAATACCATAGCATCATCCTTCATCCCACAAAATTCAGAAGCACAAACAAGTTTCCAGTTAATTAAAGAAACATTGATCTCCATCTGATGGAAGTTCTCAAACAAAAGATTTCCCAGGGTCCCACGTGTGTTCTACCCCAAACTCTTCTTACTGGTGTCGGGGACAGACAACTGTAAAGATGTGGGGTCAATCAGATCTGCAGGGGAACAAAGGGAAAGTCCCCCTCCCTCCAGTGAATCATGACAGGGAACTTGTGCCAACTGTTAGAATTCAGGCTTTGGTAGTCACAAGGACACAGGGGAAGAGGGAAAAAGATGTGTGTGTGTGTGTGTTGAGAGAGAGAGAGAGAGAGAGAAAGAGAGAGAGTTCTTCACCAAGGCCTGAGTTGTGTCATGTGTTCCTTGCTATGCTCTCCTTAGATAACTAACAGACACCATTAAAACAGCAACTTAGGAGCAAAGATGAGGGAGTTCTCTTATACTCATTGCTGACTGTGCTATGGCCAGGGGTAATTATTGTGAAGAGATAATGCCATCAGTATTTGAATTTAAATGTTAACATAGTAAAATCTGCCTCAGGTTAGTTTATAACAAAAATAACTTCGTGATCCTGGAAAACTTATCTGGTTTCTTTCTTCCTTTTCATTCTCCACTTAATGACTGAAGTTATTATTTCCATGGTGGTCTCCAAACCACACTCGGTTTCTATGTAGCCTGGCATGTCACCTCTGACAATTTCTCCAGCTGCCTTGTCCTCCCAAGAGAATACGATTAAAATATGAAATTCAGCTTCTGGGATTGATCTTACAAAAAGAAGTTATATAAATCACTTTATTTGCTGTTAAATATTCAATGTGTCTTCTCTTTTGAGTTTTTCCTTTAATGCCTTTTGCAGAAAAGCTTCCTGAAGAGCAGATATTAAGCTCTGTGCCTCTCTGCTCACTTCTGTTTGTACTTCTTGACTTCTCAGACCTGACGATGGCAAACTGCAAGCCCGAGTTCAAAACGTAGGCTTCCCAGGAGCAGAAATGAGCTGGAGTAGAACACCTGGGATCGAAGTCATGAGCTACCTCAGCTGCCCAGCCCTCGGCAGCAGGAGCCTTGGCTAACGAGCCATTAAGACAGAGGGCCTGCTCCCTAATCTGTTCTGACAGCGTCCTCTGCTTGTGTTAATGCACCCATTTGTCCTGCTGTCTGAAAACCAACCAGAGCTGCGAATCTGTCACTTCGCAAGCATTTACCAAAATTGCCTCTGGGCCTAGCATTGGGCTAAAGGCTCACTTTTGAGGAGCTTACGACCTAATGACTGTAATTAGAGACCAATTGAGTACTAAACTAAGTGACACTAAGTAGGAGTCTGAAGAAAATGATCACTGTGGGCTGGACTTGTTGCAAACAATCTCATATGGAGATTGCAGGTCTTTGAGGGGAAGAGGTGCATACTGTTGATCAACGCGCTTAGCGATAAAGAAGGCAGCGTGGTGGTTCTGGTTCCAGGCACAGGTTCACCTGTGGAAGAGACCCACCCGAGAAGGCAGCTGCTGATTCCTCTGACATCTGGCCCATAGCTGCTTATTACAAAGACAATGGGATTTCTCTCAAGTCAAGAGGAAATGTAATCTCTCCTGAAATCAGTTAACATTTGAATCTTCATGGTCATACTGCTGACATCCTTCATTTTGGCTTCCAATCCTCAAATACCATTGAAGGAAATGACTTGTTCCCAAGGCCAGTTCAGGCTAGCTCGAAAGCTGAAAGCATTTTCCTGTGAAGCCAGGATTACTATGGAGCCATAGGCATTTTTCCAGAGGGTGCTGGAAGAAGGGAGAAGTGGTAGAGTACCACCAGCCTTGAGAGAAAAAGCTAAGGCAAGGGTCAGTACCCAGGCCCCAAGTTCAATTCACACACACACACACACACACACACACACACACACACACACACACACACACACACACACACACACACACACACACACACACACACACACACACACACACACACACACACACACACACACTTTAAAGCCATAGTAGCTTGTCATGGTTTATTCTCTCATGCTTTACTTCTTAGCCAATCAGTGCAGCAACTTTATCTGAAACACTAGTCACTGAAACCAGAGTATGAAGAATATGGTAAATGTTGTCTTAGTGTAGGGACTCATAAATATGAACATGCGTGTGAAATTTCTGATTGTCTGATCTCGGGAGGTTAGAGAGGTCATGGGATATAGTGTTTCCATCTTCTGGGTGATATTTATCTTCCTGTGTGGCTAGGCAACTTGAAGGACTTACTGGCTTTCGCCTAGAAGTAACATCACTTTTGGTCGTGTAAGAATCAAAACGTCACAGGGCCATGCTGAACTTTCAGGTGGCAGGTCCTGTGACATTGGATCTCCTTTAGGAAGAAGAGAATTGGAATATTTGTGAAACGCTCATGTACAGAAAGCACTGAAGCTAGGAATCGATTCCTGCTGAGTTCAGAATGGTGATTTTGATTAAAAGTGGCATTTGGGTTTTTTGTGGTTGTGTGTGTGTGTGTGTGTGTGTGTGTGTGTGTGTGTGCTGGTCCTAGTGCTTGAATTCGGGGCCTGGGTGCTGATTCTTAGCTTTTTTCACTCAAGGCTGGCAATCTACCACTTGAACTGCAGCTCTACGTCCAGTTTTTTTGGTGGTTAATTGGAGACCTGAGTCTCATGGAATTTTCTGCCCAGGCTGACTTTGAACTTATCTTCAAATCTTAGCCTCCTCACTAGCTAGAATTACATACAGGCATAATAAGCCACCGGTGCCTGGTTGACTTGAGTTTTTACCTGGCATAAACTAATCATTTCTAACTGAATTACTAAGTACTCTGCTTAGCACACTGGGAAAGTTACTTCATCAAATCAAGTTTTTAGGCATAAGGTTAGAGGATTCATGAGATAGATATATGTCCTACCAGCCAAAAAGTTCTAGGTGAACACTAGCGTTTACAACTGACACACTCCATTGTCACTTGACTTTAGAATTTGAGTCACTAGGCTTAAACTCTGCCTAGTGACTTATAATTCCAGCCTCTTTAACTAAGTTACTGGAACATCAGAAACTCTACCTCTTGTCAATTCTCTTCCCTAACCAGAAATACCCCAGGAATCACACTTCAAAGGAATGAAAACTGATCCTCTCTCCTCTAAAGGAAGGAGCTGTTTAGACTAGCAGGCCCCAGGCCCTTTGCCTATGTCCCCACATTCTGCACCAGCCTAACCTTGTACCGGCTGCCCCTTGCCAGAGGGACCCTCCCAAATCACTTCCTTACCATGCAATGGGTAATCGCCACAGAGGATTTATCTATCACACATGTTAAGGCTTTGTCCTGTATTCAATGCTAGAGGAAAAAAGACAAAATACCTCACAACTGTTTGGGATTTTTTTTTTTCCTTTTCTCCAACCTCAGAGTGTTCGATTGGAGCATTAAGAGGGATTAAACTAGTTGCAGATAAAATTGGAGCAGGCGGTGATGAGGACCCCATGGAGATCATTTCTGTTTGTGGCCTGGTTTTTAAAGGAGCCTGGTTACGATACTATAGTAACTGTTTTTTTTTTAAACAATGATCGATTCTTGATAGCATCTTAATAGGATCATAAATAAGACATAACTCTAATTCTAAACTTAAATAAAGTGGTTTGTGACCTTTTCTCCTTGTTCTGCTGTCAAAATGTAAAGAAATAAAATATTCCAAGTCAGAGTAAATATTTTACTATCTTCGATTTCTCCTCCATATTTATAAGCCAAGTTGAAAGCCAGAGATCTGAGGTCAAGCTGGCGGAGCCCCATTTTCCAGTATCGAAGTCACAGAACTTGAACTCACGCCTGACAGACTCAAGCTCGTTTCGCTTACTCCAGACCTTTCTTAAAGATCCAGATTTTATATATTTTCAACTCTGTGAGCCACATGATGATGGTCACCAAACCTCAATGGTGCCTTTGTTTTCTCCAAGCAGGCCGGGGCCACACAGAAACAAAGGAGTGCAGTTATAATCCAGGAAGATGTGATTTATGGGCACTGAAATTGTATTTTCATATTAGATTCTTGAGTTCCTAAATATTATTTTACTTTCCCCCCCCAACCATTTAGAAATATCTAAACATGTGTAACCCATGAACACATATAGAGGTATCAGGATAGATTTGACCCATTCATCATAGTCTAGATTCTCAAGGTCAAACTTTCAACTTGCTAAAGAAATTATTTGGACACAAAAATGGTAATGAAGGAAGAAAAATTCTTCAAGACTGTAGTGAGAGTGAAGGGGTACTGGGTTCAAGTCCAACAATTCTGGGTTTATAACCAGTGAGCAGGATGGGTTGGGCATGGGGATGAGACCAAAGGGTTAAGGTGTTCTTACTGAACTGACTGCATTCTGGCTGAAGGCAAGATCAAAAGCCTTACACATCCAAGGCAGAGGATGCGAAGTGTGATCCAGAATGGAGGGCAGATTTCTCTCTAAACGGAGTCAATCAGATTCCTGCAAATACGAGTTGGGCAAGCCCAGCGTGGGCCAAGGTAAGAGACTGGGTTAAGAGGAGGCTTGGAGTCCGGCTAAGTTTGGTGAAACCACACCCACAAACCTCCTTCGTAGTTATGGGTATAGGAGATCTAGCCATGTACAAAGACACCGAAAAATCAGGTGAGAACTAAGCACATGCACCTGTTTTTATTAGACCAGCTTGCCAAAAATGTAGGATCCTAAAGATGTCAAACCTTCACCAAGACTTATGCCAGTCCGCCCCATAATAACGCCGCCTGTCCTTTTCCCGCTACTTACAGTGAGCAATTTATGCAGTAAGGAAATAGCTGGCAGTTGTCTTCACAGATGAAGTCAATGCCGTCTCGTTTCTTTGCCAAAAAAGCCAGGGAAACCAATTGCTGGGCTTCTCTCCCCCAGGGCTACGCAAGGCCGGTTGATGCAGACACCGGGCAGGGCTCCACCAGAGATGGGGAATGGGGAGCCTACTCTAGTTTTTAAAAAATAGTAATTTGTTAAGAGTCTTGGCTTTTGGTTCTTTTTTACTGACACTCAAGCAGCAGTGCTTAAAACATTTTCAGACTAGATGTCTCTATGGAAACCCAAGAAAACGTATATGTTTATGGTCAAATGATGGCCT
Organism: Dipodomys merriami; assembly: GCF_024711535.1. Classification (NCBI taxonomy): domain Eukaryota; kingdom Metazoa; phylum Chordata; class Mammalia; order Rodentia; family Heteromyidae; genus Dipodomys; species Dipodomys merriami. The sequence continues at coordinate 16,064,506 of NW_027206401.1, read as the reverse complement.
AGAGCTCTCTGTCCTATTGGATCATGCTAGGCCACCAGTGATGTTGGACAGAACTTAGACTTGTTTTTCTGAAATCCTGTCAATTCCAGTGAAAGTTATATAATTATTACTTTTGCTGAGACAAAAGTGAAGAGGGGAAAGAGATTATCTCTAAACATGTTCTTATGAGGAAAAAAAAAAGGGTTTGGTGAATTGGGCAGCCATCACGAAAGAGAAAAAATGCAACTGAATGATTGCACAGCTGCCTTTAAATGTATATCCTTAAATCTCCTTCTCATCAGGGTCAAACATACTTGCTTTAAAAGCTGTAACAATTCTCTCCCTTACAGACTGCTTACACAATGCAATGGGGTGGGAGAGGGGAGACAAATTATACAGTGAACCAATGAGTGCTTTTGAGCAGGTGACCAAAATGATCATCACCTGTAGAGTCGGTCTGCTGGGAGCCTCCAGTTTAAAGATCATGAGAGCAACATGCTGCCCAGAACCCACATCATGAATCCAATCACGAGAAAACATCAAGCCAGGGTTTCGTTGGTAAGGAGCGTTCTATTATTTAGACAGTGACGATAATGACAAAGCAAGCAGCAGTCAAAGCTGGGGGGCAGAGCAAGGACTGCTACCAAAACTAGTCAGTGGGGCTGAAGATGGGCTTCAGCGAGAGCGCGCTTAGCATAACAAAGATCAGGGGTTCCATCCCCAGCACCACCCAGAAAACGTTCATGGCACAGAAGACAAGAAAGTCTATGTAAAAGTTGCTGAAGATGTAAGACAACTAAATGCAACTATACAGTGGCTATGCAAGATAATATCACATGATGTTTATCATATGATCATCAAACACTCAAGCACTTCTGGGTAAAAGCCCATGATGCATCATACGCGCGTGCTCACACGCGCGCGCGCGCGCGCGCGCACACACACACACACACCCACACACACGAAACCTCCAAAATGGTGAAAAAAAATGAACAGTTCTTGCCTACATTGAAGTTTTCCCTATGATATTCCAAATACAACTTGGGAAGAGGCACTTGTGCCAGAGAATAAGAAAGCACAAACAAAGATATTCCAGCACAATCCTTTATCCGTGATTGAAGGCTGCCATCCCATTATAGACACCCATTCTCAGCAGAGATTGTTCCAAAAACCAGCAAACACTGGATACTGTAGCAGCTCAGATGTAATCCTTTCCCCCAGTCTCTCTGAATAGGGCAGTGACTATAACCTTTTGGCATCCCACAACTTCCAGAACTATCTCTTGGCTGGTTGCTTAGGTGGTTCAAGTATCAACTGGAAGCACATTTTGGAGCTAGGACATCTTACCATTATGAGGCATGGTGAGTTGCTATACAGTATGTTACTCAAGAAACTAGAACACCTCTTCATACGTCCACAGCACCACATTAGCACATGGAAATGACTATCTGAAATTCTACAGACCTGATGTCCTAAAAGACCTCTTGAGGTTCTGCATCGGCACTGCAGTCTGCAATATTCTACCTAAATAAAGTGATCTCCCCAAAGGATGGGGGCAACTCTACTCTACCTCCATTCAAACATCCAGGTCAGTCAGTCAGTCACTGGATCATTCAAACAGAAGTAAACTAAATTGTTCAGCCATGTTTAGGAACTAAGAAATACTACTTACCATTCTCCAAAAACACAGCAAAAGCAGAACGTATATATACTGCACATTCCTAACCTTCCCTGCTTATCACTTTAATTCTTTAAGGAGTGATACTATATATTATTCGTCTTTATGGTTTTTTAAATCTAGATAGTCTCAATCATTCAACCTCCCTCCCCAAAATAATTTTATTTATCCAAGTTTACCAAGAACCTACTGGTCACGAGATGCTCAGCCCGTCTTACTGGGTGGTACTCTACTCTCCTATAAATAATCTACAAGAAAATGATACAAAGACAATAAATGTAATGAACTCTGCATGCAAAACAACATTAAGGAGCCAAAAGTGAATTATGACTAACTGCAAAAAAAAAAAAAAGAACAAGCTAATCAAGGCACTAAAATTTAATGAGAAGACAAATTTTAGAGTAGATAAAATTGAAGGTGCATGCATCATTGTTGTAGATTTGAAACCATGCATATCCTTCCCCATAAAATGTCTCAAATGCCGTTAAAAACACCACACGCAAAACCAAGCAATTATAAGTCCTTCGAAGCATGTAACTGTGATTAGCTGCTACTCTCAGCAATATAAAAATACTTCCACCACAATTACATTCCAGTCTGTAAAGTAATTCAAAACAAACAAGTTGGAGACATCGCTCAAATGGCAGAAGCAACAAATACAGATGCTTTGTATCAAGGAAATGAACCCACTGAAGAAATGAACCCATCTGAGGAGCGGTCCTCTGGGGCCTGGCACTAGGCTTCTCGTGGAACGCTGAGGCCCCCTTCTGGGAAGAGACGTATACTGCACCTGGGGCAGCTCTGCTAAACGTCAGGACACTTCTTGCACCCAATAACACTGAAAGTTTGCTGTGGATATTCTTTCCTGTGCAGTTTCAAATTTTAGGTATTAAATTTAACAGTTATAACCTGTATTTTCAAACGAGGAACAACTGATTTCGGATTAAATGTATCATGCTACTTAATTCTGCAACTGGCATTCACACCAGTGGGCATTCTTCTTCACCTTGTTCCTTTTTACTTTCGCTGTAACTTTTTGCTTTGACAGTGTCTTGTTGAACTCCCTCTGCCTTCCAAGTGATGGGGTTACAGATGTGTATCACTATGCCCAACTTTTGTTGGAACTCTTCACCCTCCAGTATATAACTACATTTTTTTCATCCATCTCTCCTTGTGAGAATACAATCTCGCTGAGGCAGAAGACCCTGTTTTGGTTCAGGGAACCAAAGAACTGTCTTGTTTATGTTATTGTCCTTTAATGCTTTACCCCTTCAAAACAGAAATAACTTAAGATTCTATTATAGCAACGTGGTACAATTTTTAAATGACCCTTAGGCACTTGTTTTAAAGCATTTTTCTATGTATTTAATAAAATCAATAGATTTCACAGTCACATGTATATAGTGTATACAAATAATATACAATGTAGAAAAAAGCCAGACTTGCCCAGCACTGGTGGCTAACACCTGTAATCCTAGCGACTAAAAAATGCTGAGATCAGAGGGTCACAGTTTGAAGCCAGGCTGGGGGGAAAAGTCCATGAGACTCATCTGCAGTTAACCAACATAAAGCTAGGACTGGAGGTGTGACACAAGTTTGGGCGAAAAAGCCAGAGAGTGACATCTTGAGTTCCATCCCTAATGCCAACACACACACAAACACACTCACACTCATGCAGCCAATACACTGGGAGACCACAACAGCTATAAAAAATGAAAATCCAACTCCACCTCCAAAAAGCCAGTTGTAAAGGACACACGTGACCATGGCTTTCTCGTCCAAATGAGTGCAGGTGACGGGGTGTGCATGGACACTCTGAAATCCCAGCCTGCACTCAGCTGGAATGAAGCTGTGGCTTAAAGACATGTACTGTTTGCTAATTCCTAAAACCTCAAACTTTAGTTTTTCCCCCCTTCATAAAAATGTTCTTTCAGCTGTGCAGAAGCTAATAGTTGTTTACAACTGTCAGCCTTTTAAAAAGCACTAATTTGTTCCCTTAAGAGAGCAAATGTTATTCTCCGTCTTCCCGGAGAACAACAAACAACACATAATACATGCTCCCTCCATGCCAGCAGCTTTTCAGGCTGGGGGTTCCATCCAGGTCACCGTGGGGCTTTCGTCTTTCATTACAAGTTCAGGATTTCTGACATTCCTTCTTCCGAACTTTTGATTTTGGTGCTGTGAAAAGAATAGAAAAAGAAATAGAAAAATAAGAACTAGACTCTTATCAGATTCTTTCCATACTAACTTGCTTTTGATTTTGTTGTGTGTGTGTATGTATGTGTGCGGCAGTATGGGAGACTGAACTCAGGGCCTTGGCTTTTCCATTCAAGGCTGGTGTTCTACCACTTGAGCTAGCGCTCCAGTTCCAACCTTTTGCTAGATAATTGTAGCATCTCACAAGCTTTCTTACCTGGATTGGCTTCAAACAGAGATCCTCAGATCTCAGTCTCCTTTGTAGTTGGGATTATGGGTGTGAGCCACCAACACCCAGCCATACTGACTTGTTTGAACAGAGGTGCATTACATGCAGCAGGGGAAAACTAACCATTAGGATTTTCTTGCTTGTAGAAGGCCTTTAACAGTTCCACAGCTTCCTCAGCCCGATATCCAGGGATGCACTGATGAAATGAAGGAGAGAACGAACACAAACCTATGAACACATGGTCGGTGTCCATAAAAACACCAGTGCATGCCCTGCTGCACATATACAGCCTCCAGACACATAGCTCCTTTGGAGATACGAGGACACTAGTAGAGGTGAAGATGTACATTTCAAGAAGAATGGACAAAATTTAATTCACTTTATCATTTATCATCGCTTTATCACAATTACATGAGTCAGGTAATGAGTACATTTCCTTTTATACAGAATGCAGTGGACGTCTTGACTAAGTCAAACACGGTTGAAGTTGCCAGCTGTGGAATCTTGGGAAAAGTACTTAAACCCTCTGCGCACTCAAGTAGGTAATGACTTCACTTACCCAAAATACATTGTCAGGAGTAAATGACACAATCTGTAAATGCCTGGCACATCCTAAGTGCTCATTAAGCATCACCTATGTTACCTACTTTTGTTAAGTGGTGTCCTGATAAGTGATGGTATACGGGTGGGGTACCTGGCTCAGAGTGCCAACAACAAAGCTGCTCATAGAGGCTAAAATGTCTATCTACTCTTTTAACTAAAAATCTGTCAGGGTTTGCTACATAAGATTTAACAAGTATGTTCAGTTTGTGTTTGGGATCCAAATGGAGAGAAGGGATCATAACACGGGAAAGAAGAAGGAAGGAACTGTGGGTGGTTAGGTGGTGCAGGGAATACTAGATGTGAATGATAAAAGCTGAGTGAAAGGGGCCAAGCGGCGTGCTTCAGGGAGGGTGACTGTCAGTGGGTTTGAGCAACCAGGGATGGACTGGCTGGAGAGTGGGGGAAGGTGGGAGCCAAGCACACAGGGCTTTCAGAGCTGGTCAGGAGAGTTTAGAACTGACCCAGTGAAATCTTGTGAAATGCACACAATCACACATTTGTCCCTAAATGCAGTGCCTGGGAGAGGAAGGGGCCCACCCGCACAGACAGGAGGACGGACCACCTTGGGGTGCTGTTCAGAATGAACCTCCCTTCCCGGAGTCTCAGCCTGCTCCTGCCTAGGCCGTATGAAGCCGGCACAGGGTTTCTCCATAGAAACGGGAGAACTTCCACCCTGTCCCCTCACCAACTGCTGCCCTCCCCCTGCCACAAAACATTCCTGCTAACATGCTCAGTGCGAGATGCGAGTCCTGGAAGAGAAGGAAGCGGCACAGCAGATTGTATTACCTGAAATGGTTTTCCCGTATTTGGTAAGTCAGCAGAGGCAACATTTAGAACGGAGCCACAGCCACCAAATCGTTCATTCTGACAGCCGTAGACGACCAGCGGGATTTATAAACAGAGTTAAGGCCCGGACAGGATGTACAGTATGGTGGCCACATGAGGGTGGGTTGAGATTGGCCACCCTGGACAATAGTTCAGCTGGAATGAGTCTGGTTACACAGGACAAGGAGGTTTAGGATAGTTAGAAATTACCATCTGATAACTGCAAAGAGAATTAAAACTGAGTGTATGGTTTCACAGTTGAGTGGGTTCTCTGACTTTTCCTCAAGCATTTATTCAGCATCATTAGAAAACCAGAGATAGGAAGTTAATCCCAGGACTTTCCTATCAACTGATTGCTTCCTGCAATTTCCCAAGTCCACCTGAGCCCAGTAGAAATAGACTATGGCTGAGTGACTAGGAGACAGGAGAGAATTCTAAGTTGCACATCCTTTATTGAGATTGTATAGTGTATTACATGTTAAAAACCCCCTGTGGTTTTTTTTTCTTTTTATACTGGTACTGGGGGGGGGGGGGTCTTGGACTTAGATCTTCACACTCTTGCTCAGCTTTTTCATTTATGGCTAATGCTCTACCACTTGAATCATACTTTTAGTTCTGGCTTTTTGCTGGTTAACTGGAGATAAAGAGTCTCATGGATTCGTCTGTCTAGGCTGGCTTTGCACCATGATCTCCACATCTCAGCCTTGAGTAATTACAATTATAGATACATGCCTCCAGCACCCTAATTCTGTGTTATTTTAACTTTATTTATTAATTTTTCTTTTGGGCAGTACTGGCATTTCTGTTCAAGGCATTGTGCTTGCTATGTAAGCATTCTGTTCAGCCTTTTTTTTTTTTTTTTGGCTTTATTTTTTTAATCCAGTCTCAACTTTTCCCCAGGCTAACTAGAATCGAGATCCTATTTATGGTTTCTATATTGCTGTGATATGCACCAAACCCACCTGTTTATTGATCAAGAGGGAGGTTTGTAAACTCCTTGCATGGACTGGCCTCAAAGTGAGATCCTCTCCATCTCGGTCTCCCAAGGAGCTAGGCTTAGAGTTGTGAGCCACTGAGCCCAGCTTGTGCTATTTTTAAAGTAATAAAAAATTATTTGAAAATACATCATTTTAAAAGTACATGAAAATGCAGGAATGAAATTGAGTTTCTGAATTTTTACCATGATTCAAGTATCTCAGCCTCCTGAGAAGCTAGGATTGTAAGCCTGAGCCACTGGGACCTGACCTTTCAAACAAATATTTCTCAAAGACCGTTAGTGATAAGGAGTGTAGCTAAGTGATAAGAGTGCTCATCTAGCACCTGTAAAGCCCGGGTGTTTAATCCTTAATCACCACAAACAAACAAGCAAACCAACCCATCTTTAGCAATGATTACACTCAGTATTTGTTGCTTGCTCTATGCAAGAAACTCAAACAACTGCAAGTATATTCATTTCCATGTATGTAAAGTAGAATATTATAAATCAATGCTTAGTTTATTTACTTTCAACTTAATTTTTTAATACTTTGGCATAGGTATTCATGGCAAAAACAGATAAACATATTCAAAAATCCACTATCCAAAGGCCAGACACAGGTGCATATTCTTCAGACCTCCCCCTACCACTGACTTTAAATGAATTTGGGTGTCATCCTTACTCAACTGAAATTTGTCTTACTCTTTCCTTTCTCTGCCTTCTTTATTCAACAGTTCTACATTTATTAGTATGAAAAGAAATAAGTAACCTTACTATGTAAAAGGCTTTCCCTTTTTGGATAGGAGATACTGTATTTTACCACTTATTTCATTAAGTCTTGTGTTTTCATATATGTGCTTTCATATATTTGGTTGGGGTATAGGTCAAGGATATAGAATGGGCAAGGGAAAGGGAAAGGAAAAGGAAAAGGGGGAAGGAGAGGAAGAGGGGAAGGGGACGAGAGAAGAAGGGAATGAGAGAAGGAGGGGGGCAAGGAGGCAGGGAGCGGGAAGGGTAAAAGGAAGGAAAGAAGGAAGGAAGGGTGGAATGAATAGGTTATGTCATGTGCAGGGCCATTTTCACAGGGCCTCTGTTCACAGGAAGAGCCAACCCCGAACCTCTCTCTGGAGTCCAAGGATACTCATCAGGCGGAGAGCAGCTGCACACATAATGCACGGCTCCACAGTGACATACAACACGGTACGTTCAAACACAGCAGAAGGACTCTGGCCATTTCGTTGACACCAATCTAGGACTTGATCAATGGCCACCATTTCTGCATGTCGAGTAGCCTTAAGAGAGAGATACTTACATTGATGCTTACATTGATTATGTTTCACATAACTGCTATTTTATAAATACCCAAAACACACTTATAAAAATCATTTCTAATGAGTGAGGCTTCAGGACTGCTTAGCAGCCGACCGTCTACTCTCCATCTCCAGGTCTCATATCTCACCAACAAAAGATGGCTTGTCTTCAGTTCCAGGAGAATCTGCCTGGATTCTCAGCTAAGTTCTTAGAGAGGATTTTCAATTACAATGTGACACTGATGAGTGTTCAATGTACTCATATACTACTACTTTGTTGAATGGCAACTCCTTTATCCAACTACTAAAAGATAAAAATGTTTAAAAAGTACTATATCCACCAAAAAAAAAAGGTGTCTATGGTCTCTGGTATTCTAAGGAAGCTTGAAATTCTTGTTCGTTTTTGCTTCCGTTTCAGGGCTCTTGTAGAGGTCACTCAAAGCTAACTGATACTTAGTCTCTTAGAATGCCATCACTTACATTTGTGGGATGCAGTTTTATATACTGGCACACTCTGGAGAAGGAGAGATTTGGTGATTAGTCCCCCATACATGACTAGGTATATACACAGGAGGCAGTAGCATGGGAGAAGTCACACAGAATGTGGAATTTCAGTTCAAATCCTGACAGGAACTCCACTGACTATGTGTCTTACTATTATGTGGGTAAGTTACCTCCCTTCTCTAAGCCTTAGTTTCCTCTCTATTCAGTGGGGCGTACTGGTATCCACCCTCCCTACCTCTTAGAACAATCTAATTCTATTCATATCCTCACTTTCCCTTTGGTTCCCTGATCAAAATACCTTAATGTGAACACTAGATCACCTATGCAATAATTATTTATCATGTCCATTACAATCACATGGCACTGCCATATCAATAATTTGTTGAAGTTCAAGATACTGTGCTAAATACATTCTGTGTAGGATTTAAAAAAAAACAAACTGCCCAAAACAAGCATAAAATCAGGCAGGGCCAATTGAAAGACACTCATGTACCTATGACCTAGGGCCTGGTGTGAAGTGAGGCCAGTGCTCTGTGGAAGCCAGAGGCAGGTAGCAGCAAGCTGCCTGGGGTTTGCACAGAGAATCCCAGCATCAAAAACTCAGAGATCGCCGGGCGCCGGTGGCTCACGCCTGTAATCCTAGCTACTCAGGAGGCTGAAATCTGAGGACCTCGGTTCGAAGCCAGCACGGGCAGGAAAGTCCGTGAGACTCATCTCCAAAAAACCACTAGAAAACCGGAAGTGGTGCTGTGGCTCAAACGGTAGAGCACTCGCTTTGAGCTGACGAGCACAGGGATAGCACCCAAGCCCAGAGTTCAAGCCCCACAACCAACCAAAAACAAAACAAAACAAAACAAACTCAAAGATGGAAGGTACTTTAGAGAAGACAGAGCAGTCCTAGCTGAAGCTTTCCCAATCTGAGTACTATTTAAGACTCACACTCATTATTCCCAAATGTATCTCCCCATAACGCTCAACAAATAACTGATGGATGGAATCAGCTCAGTCAACTCCTCCTTTCACTGCTGAGAAAATGTCAGCATTCACTGAGCATACAGGGAAAAGAGGAAGTGGTATGGTTTTACAGCCAAAAGTGGAGCTCAGGAGTCCTCAGTTGGGGTTCAAGAGTATATTCAAAGGTTAATCTAAATGACACATGATACCAAAACAGATCCAGTTAAACTCAAGATGTGAAAAAAAAATCCATGCTGTGGGAGGTTGTTGGAAACTCTGTACCACTGAAATATCTGGTATGGAAATAAATTCTTCTTAGACTGAGCATGGTGGTACATCTTGAAATCCTAGCTATTCAGGAGGTAGAAATTGGGACGATTATGCTTTAGAGGCCAGCTCAAGTTAAAAACAAACAACTAGTAAGACATCTTCATCTCAAGAAATGAGCTAGGCATAGTGTTATGTCCCTGTAATCTAAGCTACACAGAAAGCAAAAGAAAGAGGACTGCTGTCTGAGGTTGGCCCTGGGCAAAAATGTGAGACCCTATCCAAAAAACAACTAAAGCAAAAAAAAGTCTAAGGATGAAGTTTAACAGTAGAGCACCCGCTTAGCAAATACAAGGCCCTCAGTTCAAGTCCCAATAGTGTCCCCCCCAAAAAAATAAAAAAGGAAATAAGCCCCTTTATATAATTCCTTTGTATCTCCCTCCAAAGTTATAAATTGAGGTTGATTTTTTAAAAAGTTATTAAGAGGAAAACATTTAAAGGCCCTAAAGAATGTATTACAAGTTAAATTTATCTATTTTGTAATGTGGGATTTTCTATGTATTAGATTTGCTTAGAGACACAACTGTTTATATCTTGCTGACACTTAATATAACAAAATTCCTCCTTGGTTTCACTCAAGTGTTGAACTTTGTGAAACAGAAAATCCACAAGGATCTTAAAGCTCCATCAAGTTTTTCTGAATTTTCCACAGCTAAAACAAATTAACAAACAAAAAAAATTACTGTATCACCGTTACACTCAGAAACAATACCACTCAACAACAAGACGCTAAGGGCTCCTCCTCCAGCACAGACCACCGAGGCCCCCTCCACCTCACCATCCGCCAGCCAAGTGCCGCGAAGCCACGCTGCCCCACCTCTGACGCCTCATTCACGTACATTTTTGGTTTGATTTACTTCGTTTCTTCCCTTCCCCACGATTTCATTGTTGTAGACCATAAGACAGCCAACAGGAACTTCGGTATTTTCAAGGGCGTCTTTGGCCTAAAACAAAGTAGAAATGCCTGAGATGTAAAGTTCCCTACTTGAAAAGCCCACAGGGAAGAAACAGGTGTAGCATGGACAGGACATAGGTTGTAGAATCGCTGGACCTGGAGGAAGATTTGCAAATGCTAACACATTGTCCTGTGAGGCACGTGAGCATTTGTCAGTTATAGTGACTGGATGTATTGTAGCGACAAGATTCAATTAGTCAGACTTTTCTGGGCAATCTCAGTAACACATTTCCGGGGCTGTGGTTGTTCTGAAGACAGAGTAATCACTGTGAGAAGCACAGGGAAAAACCAATCCCAAGTAACACCAAAAGAAAATGCAGCAAAGCTTTCCCTTTTCTCAAATCCAGCTCTTCTGCCATACTGAGGCACTCATGTTCTGCACTGTATGCCCATGTGCAGGAAGACTCTTCAAAGGCTCTGGCCTGACTTCTCACCTGGGAAGCACAAGGAGCCAAAGGAACATTACTGACCAGAGCCCAAAGTCACTTCCTATTTACAAAGAGGTGAGAATCAACAACCTCTGTAAACCTTCCACTGAACGTGCTCCTTCGTAAAAATCCTATTTGCTTAATTTTTTTGCTTCTCTAAAATTATAGAACTGATCCCCTAGAATCTCAATAGCATAAAGGTGATGAAGCTGGGTGTCACTTTGTCCCATGTTTTTTCTTGTTTTTGTTTTTGTGTTTGGGGGTGGTGGTGGTGGTAGGGCTTGAACTCTGGGCCTGGGCGCTGTCCCTCAGCTCTTCAGCTCAAGGCAAGCGTTCTACCACTTGACCCACAGCACCGCTTCCAGCTTTTATCTGCTTATGTGATGCTGAATCCTGGACCTCATGCATGTGAGGCAAGCACTCTACCACTGAGCCAACTTCTCAGCCCTGTCCCATGTTTTTTATTCTTAGTGAGACAATCAAAGTTTAGGTGTACTATTAACATTTTGAAAACGCTTTTCTTAATGTATTTAATATACATATAATTATATATAATATATAATATATGTATATATATAATATACATATAATTCATGACCCAAATTTCACAGAAATATACACATAGACACAAACACTCCTATGTGCATAAAACGGATGAAATCTGAAGTCCTGCAGAGTGTGTCAATGAAATATGCCTACTTTTAATACTGTACTGTAGTGACGCCAGGTGTTCAGAGGAGGAAACTAGAAACTTGGACCTTCCCTGTTCAGTTTTTTTTTTGTTTTTGTTTGCAATTTCCTGTGACTTATAATTATTTCAAAATGAAAAGTTACAAAGTTGAAAAAGTTAAAGGTTGAAAAGTAAATATAAGTAAACAAGTACCACCTTGCAATGGAGATTAGGAAGGGATGCCTACTGAAACAGAAGGAAAATAGAGAGTATTTAATACCATAAAAGACCTCAGGAAACGCAAAGACAAAAAAACCACTAAGCCAAAAGAGATAGGGGGTCTACTGCCTTGCAGGATTCAGTGACACAGAGCAGAGGTCATTTGTATGGGATGGGAGAAGTAAGGAAGTGGCTTGAAAAGTGACATTTCTATGGGTTAAACTTCTGGCTTCCTACTATACTTTTCCCAACAAACCTCTTAAGAGGCAATGTTATGTCTCTGTCTCAAGTGTTCCAATTCTGAGGACTTGAAAATACAAGGGCTAATGACTATCTGAAAGCCTGGTTTTCCTGGGACTATTTTAAGCACTTCCTAAATATCAATTCATTTGGTTTATAAGCTTACGAGTCAGGTGTAATGGACCTCCTCTGTTCCACCAATGAAGAGACTGAGGCACAGACAGGTCAGATGGCTCGCCCATGCTAGAGAGCTGGTCTCGAATACAGACATCTTGGCTCTTCTTCATTCACTTGCTCAACACACTGTGTGGGAACTCACCAGATATCAAGTTCCAGGGCTCTTGGCCCTGTTCTGCCTTGCATCTCTTTAGGAACCACTTGATTTCACTGATCAGCTGTTTTACCAGGGTTTGGGTTTAGAAATGGGTCAAGTGACAAAAAGAGGAAAGGTTGGCAAGTGAGACATGGAAAATTTAGGGTTTAAAAACCAAAATCCTGCAGGCATCTGTTTGGGAAGGCCTTTGGATAAACCGACCTCCTTAAAGAACTCTTAAGTAAAAACAAGTATAACCGTGGGAGCCATTTCAAACATGCAGAAGATACTCTGAGACCATGTCTAATGCACTCAGGTGGAAGGGGAGGGGGGCCAGGGAGTCCCGTGTTGTCTGCGGGAGGCCTGCTTTATTCACCTCAGCATGGAAGTACTGCAGGAGTGCTATAAGCCTGCAGCCTCTCTCTGTTCCCAGGCGGCCAGAGGTCTGGGCCTGTGGTGCTTTCCTTTACTCCTTCTGGGTTTTTCTCTTTATTCCTCTGGCAAATTTGTGTTGTTAGAAAACATTAAGAACTGGAGTGTTTTTAAAGGACAAATCACATCATTGATGAGGAGTGGCCTAGCTGGTTGTGCTGAGGGTCTGATTGTAGGAAAGCCACTGATGGGCAGGTTAGGGAGGAGGTGGTGAGAAGGACACAAAGCCCAGGAAAGTGAGCCTAAGGGAACTCTTCCAATAGCACACACATGCACTGACTCCAGTGACAAACTCAAAACAGACTTAATTAAGCTGAAAATCAGTTTCACTCTATCCTGCCGCCTCATACTTTCCCAGGTTCGGCCCCACCTCTTTTGTCCAGTCTAATCATAAGAGTTTAAGCAAAGTGGGTTTGAAACATGGGCATAGCTTTGAACTTAACAGACTTTTTGTGATTTTTTTTTTGCAAGAAACCAAAGCTCATTTACAATTTAAAATGGCAACTTGATCTTACATAAATTAACAAACGACCATCTTTCAAGAGAAAGAACAAAAGCTCTCTTCTACCCATCCCCTATCCTGAATGCTAGTTCCCATTTTGTGTTATATATGTATTTTTTTTCTTTACTTAGGGTCTGTCCCATTACAGATAATGAAAAATATTCCTGCGTGAAGAGCTATTGTAGTATCTGACTATTTTCTCTAAAGGCAGCACCACTACACACTCCTTGCTAGTAATATCCTGCTACAGGGGGAAAAGAGGATGGCGTTAAGCTCCCCAAAAAATTTCCTATTAAGGACAAAAAAAAAGGAGAATGAGAGGAGGAAAAGGTGGAATAAGAGATTTTAAAAAAAACACATACCACCAAGAGTTAGAACTCTTAAGACAAATATAACACATAAAAATTAAACCATTTGGAGTCAGTGGTCTTACATATGATCATATAAGATGATGCTAAGTGAAATGAACCCCAAGATATGCACACAAGAAGTTCTTCTTTACTGTTTTTTTTAAGTACTATGTGATTTTTTTGTTGTTGTTGTTTCCTTGGTATGTTCTTCTGCCTATGGTATATCCCCTGTTGTACTTGATTTTGGTACCTTGCATGCATTTGTCTAATCAGAGGAGGGGAAAGGGAATAACAAAATGCTGAAACAAGGACACAGGATGATCCATTGCAACAATGGTACCCACAGAACAGTATATTGGAAACAAACTTTACAACTTCGGGTGGGGGGAGGCAATGAAGTGGGATGGGGAGGAGTGGGGGAGGAGTGGGGGAGGTGGGGGATGGAGGGATAGTGGGACAACAAGGGAAGGGGTACCAACGATCAACAAGTAATGGACTCATTGTCTTACTCATGTAACTGTAACCCCTCTGCACAGCATCTTTACAATAAAATAGAATTTTAAAAAAGAATGAAAGCAAAAAGAGCTGGGGACATACTCAAGTGGTAGAGCACCTACTTAGGAAACACAGGCACTGAGATCCGCCCCTACCAAAAAAAAAAAAAAAGGTAAACTGTTGCCACAATTACTCTCAGAAACTCAATATCTCTCTGTCAACTTCAAAGTCCTCAGCATGGTGCTGAAGGCCTCCTCCTCCCTCCACCCTGCCCACCAGCCAGCAGAATATTTCCACAATTCTCTAAGGTCTGTGAATTCTAACCTTGACAGAACCAGAATCCTCTTTGAGAACATGATGAAAGTCAGGGACTCATTCACTTGAAAAATGTACTTATTTAAGTACTTTATACATAGTTTTATAGTTCAGAGATCTGCCAGGTCAGAAAGCTCAGTTCTAGACAGACAGCAGACAAAGCCTTTCCTTTCTTTGTGCCTGACAGTTCTTTGATCAGCTGTCCCAGTGCTTTTTACCAACCCACATTCTTTTTCATTTAAAATTAGAAGTCTATAATTTAACTTAACTGACTTTTGAGGATTGTGTCAGCTATAATCTGGTTTTTGTCTTTTAGGTTGGTCCCCAGACATATACCAAGTTTTTCCATTTGGACATGGCCTAATCGTAGAATGTCAGCACTAGGTTTGGTGCTGTAGCTCACCTCTGCAGGCCAGTACAAGGTCTAGTACACAGGAAACCCTGGACCATACCACATGTGTTGGAAATAGATGTCTGTCTGCAAGCCAGAGGCATGGTGTGTCTGAAGGGATCAGTCAAGTGGACCACACTGTCAGCAATCAAAATGAATGTCAGGTTTTCAGCTGCTACTAAAGACGATGAGCATAAGCTTTCACTGACCAAGACTCCAGCCAGAAAAGTCTCCACATGTGTCCATATCTGGAAGTAACCCCCAAATCCAGCTTTGCTCAGGACACCCAAGTTAAAGACCAAGAGGAATTCTGCTGCTGTCATTACTACATTCAAGCTGAAAATGGTGGCAATGATGACTCCAGTCTCCAGTAACAAAGCAGTATTTGATCTGGAGGCAAGTTTTATCTAGTCCCTTCAACTATGAACCACACAAAAGAAAGCTGAAACCATGAAGGAAATCTAGAGAAAATAATTCTCTGCATAAATATGTAAGCAGAATTAACTTCTATAAGAAAACTTACGATCTCCTCTCCAGACCAGGGAAGAGCAATGGATAAGGCATGAGCAAGCAAGAAATAAGAAAGTAAACGTGTTGGGGCTTGAAGGAGCCTTAATATGGTTTAAAATGACTAATTTTTTTAATCTGTCATCAATATTCCTTCATTCTGACCATGGATTTTTGGGTAAATATTTTTGTATTGTCTTCCAATGCAGTAATCAGAAGCTATTTTTTTCCATTGTTGACTTTTATCCATTATCTATGTATTCTCCATGGTTCTGCAGGTCCTAGAGCTCTGAAAAGATGTTATAACCTTAAAGCTCAAAAAAATTTGCAATAGTTTTTTAACTAAGCCTTTCTACATTCCTTTGTCTAAAGAGACTCATCCATGAGATTTTTAACTAAGATTTTTTTTTCAGTGTCCAGATGCCTCTTGGTTCTAACATTAACAGACCTGCAGATTTCCTTTAGACAAAAGCACTTATCTGATGGCAAATACTCTACAAGCTTCAGTAGAGACAGAATAGGAAAGCTATCTCTTCACTCTCTAGTCTAGAAAATATAGGAGTTTTAAATTATTCAGTGATTTGATGATGGCATCAATAATGTGACCCTGGAAAACTTAAAAAGATTATAAGCACTTGTGTTCACATCTATTTTCATGTTACTAAATTCTTAAAAGTAAAATCCTACAGTTCATTTCATCCTTGCTTATTTAAAAATAAAAGCTACAAGTCCCAATTAAAATTTAAGAGGATGAGAGCTATTCAGTGATGGAGAACTATGCCCTAGGAACAACTGCCAGATCCACAGAAAAGATTCACTGCTTCTACAGATGGTTATGCCCTGTCAAATTTACTAAACCTTGGGGGGCGGGAGGGGATGTGGGGGGGAAAGACTTGAGATTTTATGTATATCCTGTTCCTTGTTGTTCCTATGCAGGACTTCTGAGTTGTAAAGATTTTCACTAATAAAACTTCTTCTCACTGTCCAAAACCAAAACCAAAAACAAGTCCTTAGACAGTCCAACTAAACAAACACCACGAAACGTACTAGAAAGATGGAGAAGGGGCTTAGGAAGATGGGAGAGGGTAGACAAATGAAGAGAGAGGAAGGCGGAGGCACAGTCATAAAATCTGATGCATATCCTACAAAATTAAGACACTTGAGGGGAGGAGCTGGGCTGGGTTCACCGGGGAGACGGAGGGAAAGGGGCAGCAGGTCAAGAAGCACGGTGTTCGTCAACGAAGGTGCCAAATGGCAACTCCTTTGTACAACTACTTTAATCATTTACAAAGAAAAATCCTAGAGACGGCCGCCCGCTCCCCCCACCGAAAATCTGCAGTTCCTAAAGACAACAGAAAAGAGCACGGACAGGAGTCCTGAGAGTGAAGCCCGCTGTTTCCCCGGGAAACCTGCGAGCCCGCGGGGCGCGGTGGGGGCCGCGCGCCCCGGCCCCGGCCTCCGCCCCGGGGTCGGCCAGGGAGCGGGGACTCCGCCGCCCACCGCCGTAGCCTCGCCGCCCGGGGCTGCTCACCATGCGCATCGCTTCCTCCATCCACCGTGCCGTCTCCAGGGCCGAAGACACCGCGGTCGAGACGCCCGGGGCTGGCGTGGACGCGGCCAACGCCTCCGCCTCCATCCCGCTGGCTTAACGCACGGCTCCGACCCGCGGGCCTTCCGGGACCGGAACGCAGCACGCGCGGGCCCTTGTTTCCGGGGGGGTGGTGGAGTCGAATCTCAGAGCACCGGGGAGCGGTTTATGGACGGACCGGAGCGCCCAGACCGGTGAGCGGCGGCGGTCAAGGAGTGCGGCTGCGCGGCGGAGGCCACGCCCCCTCCCGCCGGGTGACAGCCTCCGCGGGAAGCGGCCGGAGCGGCACCGCGGGACGCGGGTGACGAGGACGCCTCGGCCTGCGGGCGAAGCAGCCCCTCATCGCCACCACGTCCCCTCGGGCTCGGCAGAGATGCTGAGATCGACGTGGAATTTCCTGAAGCGTCACAAAAAGAAATGCATCTTCCTGGGCACGGTTCTCGGAGGTGGGTGGCAGCGCGCCCCGGGGGGGGGGGCGACCTCCGGCCCCGGGACGGCGAGGGCCGGGCCCGCCGCGTCGGCGCCCCGGAGCCCCGGGGCCTGCGGAGCCGGGGCGAGCTTCCAGGCTGCTCTCCGACCCGCCCCTCGCTCTGCCCCTTCCCCCACGCACACCCCTTTCCCCCCCCGGGCCCCGAGGACCCGCAGGTTCGGGGTTAGGGTTCTGTTCTTTCGGGGGTGCCTGCTTTCTCATTTTCTTCTTTTTTGGCACTCCTAGGCGTTGGTTCGGGTTTCACCCCCTTCACGCCGAGTTTCATAATATTCTAGAAGCGTTCGCTACAAGCCTGCACTTGGGGTGCCGAGGGTGAAGGGTATCTTCCCCATTGGAAGTACGTTGCACTGAAGGACGGAAGGATGATTGATTATATGGGAGAGGAACGTCAAGCCGTGTGCTAGTTGTGGCTCTGTCGTTTTACAATACGAATTGCACGGCAACGGGCGACTCGATTTAGGGTTAGGATGTTCTTGCAGCCTTCACAGGATTAGCGAGGTTGGGGGTGGCTGAGAGATTTAGAAACAGGTAAGATAAAAATCTGCATGCTGGGTGTGTAGCTAATACTACCTTGATTGAGGCCCTGAGTTTCATCCCCAGCTTCAGAGATACCTTGAGAACCTTTTCAAAGGTGAGAATTAAAAGCCTTTTGGACTAATAGAAGAGAAAGTCTAGGAGAGAATTTGAGAAAATTGCTTAAAACTTAAGTTCTAAAGAAATATCCTTATCTCTTACTGAATACTTTGGCTACTGAAGTACTTCAAAACCAAGAACTTGAGATGTGGCTCGAGTGGTAGAGTGTCTGCCTAAAAACACCAATGCTTTTAGTTCAAACCCCAGTACTGAAAATTTGAATAATAAAGGACTTTCCTGGGTGAAATGGCTAATGCCTGTAATACTAGCTACTCTGGAGGCAGAGATCTGAGGATAGAGGTTTGAAGCCAGCCCCAAGCAGAAAAAAGCACTTGAGCCGATTTATCTCCAATTAACAGAGGTGTGACCCAACACATAGAGCACCCACCTTGAGTGAAAAAAAAAAAAACCAAGAGAGAGAGCTGGAGGCCCAGACTTCAAGCTTTAGTCTTGGTACACATACAGAAAAAAAAAAAAAAAAAAAGAATAATAAAAGAAGAGGACGAACTGAAGTTCTCTAAAGAATTTGGTTTCTTTTCTCTATTATACTATATTCTATTACCTTCAATAATTAGAAATTATGTTAACAATTTGGCATTAGGTGTTTCTTGAAAGTATGAGATAGTATTCTCTTATTTATTTATTTATTTATTCATTTATTTAGGTCATGAGGCTTGAACTCAGGACCTGGTTGCTGTCCCTGAATGTTTTGTGCTCAAGGCTAGTAGTGTTCTACTCCTTTCAGTGTCAGTTCTATGTTTTTTGGTGGTTTGATTGGAGACAAGAGTCCCAAGGACTTTCCTGCCTGGGCTGGCTTTGAACTCTAGTCCTCTGATCTCAGCCTTCTAAATAGCTAGGATTACTGGTGTGAGCTACCAGGGCCTTCATGATAAGGCCATAATTTCATTCTGCATTTCTCTGAGGTCTAGCACAAATTGGTAATAAGCATATGTAAATTTTGATTACCTTTAAGAAGTTCTTTTTAAAAGCTTGGTTCCTTTGTTGACTTATTTTTATTTTATTTTGAGTTTATATTTGAAACATAAGGGGATTTTATTTTGGTATTTCCATACCAAATACACCTGGTATGCTTTGAGCAAATTCTTTATAGATCAAATGTACTCTCTGATGTATCAGGCCCTGATGTTTAAAGTTTATTTAAACTCTGCTAAGACCACAAAAGGTATTTCATTTTTAAATGCTAGCAATGTACATGTGATGGGAGACATAAAATATATTTTGCTGCTACTGAAGGAAAGAAATTCCCTTATCAATTTTGGAAGGAAGGCATACCCCTTCTGGCTTAGGAGACAGTTTTGAAAGTTAATAGTTCAAGGTATCTTCAGGATTTGTTCACTTTAGGTGATGCCTTCTCTACCTTTATAGTCATCTCTGCCTAGGCACCCTTTGATAAAAACACCAATCATGTTGATTTAGTAACTTAGCCATAGTGACCTCATTGAATAATTTGGTTACCTCTCTAAAGACCTCTCTAGACCAGGTTACTTTCTAAGGTACTGGGACTCAAACATATGAATTTGGGGGAGAGGGGAGTACACACAATTTTTTTTATTACCTCTTGTTATGAAATACTACAGTATACTTACCAAACAGCTGTACTAGTTTCTAAAATATTTTTTATCATTTGCTGGGAATCTGTTGAAACCTCCCCCCCCCCCTCACACACCAGAAAAACACACAGACCCAACCATCAGATTTACTCCAGAAAAAAATATTTTTATTCCAGAAAAACTTATATCTATGCAAAGGATGTCACTGAAGTATTTTATCTCACAAAGTAACTTGAGACAATAATCACTTGGCACAAAGCTTTTATTAGTCCATTATGCAAGAATAATACACGCAAATCATTCAGAATAGGCTATCAAAGTTTATCAGTTTCTTCATTCTGCTGGTTTTGTGGCTCCTATTGTCTTTATTTAGGATTGATCATCAGAAAGATGACAATGAAAGCCTTTTATTATGAACTTTTTTCTTAAGCATGATTATAATACATTTATTTGTATGCAAACATAGTGGCAACAACAATCATACTTTATTTAACTTTTAGAAAATACTCTTAGAGAACCATTATTTTAAAGGATGCATAAAAGCCCATCAGCCACAGCAGTAGTAATTAACAATCTGGTATGTGTTTTTGCTTTTGTAGTACCTAAAGCGATGCCCCCTCCTCGCTTGTGATAAACAGACCAAATTCAATTATTTAGGTCAGGCACAGTTTCTGAGTTCTTTGTTCAATATTATGGGCCACAGACAGTTGGAGATAGGTGAAGATTACTTACTTCCCTACAGCCTGGCTGCCAAGATATAATGAAACCAAGTTTTGGCACACATTTAAAAGGATCTATTAGCAAGCAAAGATGAAATAGTAACAGCCTGTTCTACAAGCTCATTGAACTCTGTCTTCCTTTAGTGCTATGACAAAACCATGTGTGCAAGGTTTACCTAAGAGAAAGGCAACAGAATTCTAGCTGTAGGATTCAGGTGGCCATCTGGTTAATTCTACTTGATTGAGAATCCTCAGGTTCCCAGGCTAAGCTATTCCTACTGCAGAACTTGCTGGATTCATACATTCAGGTCCATATGAACATGACTAAATATTAATAAAATGTTTTAGCTAGTCTAATGTCTTGAATACCAATTTGTTTTTCTCTACGTCATTGTACTTGTTTAAAAATAAACATCATGTCATACCAAAGTTAATGTAATCACAAAAGCATAATATGCTCAGATAATCAAGGATTTCCAACTTTCTCTTTTTTGTTTTTTGTTTTTGTTTGTTTGTTTGTTTTGGGTCCAGTCGTGGGGCCTCAACTCTGGGCCTGGGCGCTGTCCCTCAGCTCTTCAGCTCAAGGCTAGCGCTCTACCACTTAAGCCACAGCACCACTTCTGGCTCTTTTCTTTTTGCTTATGTGGTCCTGAGGAATCGAACCCAGGGCCTCAGGCATGCAAGGCAAGCTCTACCACTGAGCCACCTTCCCAGCCCCAATTTCCAACTTTCTGTATAACTAAATAAGAGGTATGTCAGTTAAACACTGGGTTTTAGCTAGGGGCAAACATCAGTCACTGATGATTAATTCTAAAACTCTATGCTACTTCCCATTTTAAGGGTCTATCAGTGTATTGCTCTTCCCCAATAAAAGGTACCAGGACAGTAACAGGCTTAAGGCAGGAAAGGAGAAAAGGACATAGGAGCTAAAGACAAAATTCTGCTTTTTTGTATAAGGAGAGTGTTATTTCCTCTAGGGCCACACCAATGAATTTGGTTACAAAACAGCCCAGGACAAGAATGTCTGATTATATTTACTCCAGAAAAACTTATATCTAGGCAAAGGGTGTCATTGCGGTATTTTATTTCACAAAGTAACTTGAGACAATAATCACTTGGCACATAGCTTTTATTAGTCTATTATGCAAGAATGGTAGAAGCAAATCATTCAGAGCTAGTTATAGCAGAATAGGCTGTCAAAGTTTATCAGGAATGTCTGACTCTTCCTTAGGCTTTGGCAGGGGTCCATGTGTGCCTATTCAGGGTTGGGCCAGATGCTAAAGTTCCCTAGGCCTTCCTCTAATGTCACAGTGGCTCCTGCCCTCAAAACGCTGAGTAGGTGGCTCTCCTTTCTTTAGGGATACTGGCTTCACACGAGGAGTTAGAGGTGCAGAAGGACTTATCAGCTCCAGAAGAGTCAAGTCCACAGTTTTTCCCACAGTGGGTAGATCCAGTCATTGTAGAGCTTCAGTGAGTTTGCTTGTAACACAGTCACTTCTTTGTACCTTTGTTTCTTGAGATTATCTTGGGCCTGGATCAAAATGGAAGAATGTTACTCTGTTATTCATGAAGATAAATATATTTCCGCTCAAGTTACAAGCAGCCTTAGTTCTGTCATTGAGCATGCACCGTATAGACAGGCAGTACACCGCTATGAGGCGGGTTTCCTCTCAGTGCTTTACTCCTCCTGACACTCAGTCTGAGAAACACAATAAAGCTCCCAAGCAGTAAAATTTACATCTTTATTTATCTATTTGATTAAGAAATTATAGAGGTCTTAGCTTCTTGATAATTACTATTGGGGGCTAAAAATTTAAATTCTTTCAAGAATATCATTCACAGCTGTCATTAACTTCTAAAGATATCTAAATTCTTCTCCAAATTATCCTTTTGAAATAATGAGAGCAAAACTGGAGTCTTACCTGTGAAACATATGCTCATGTGATCTATTGTAATCCAAATGTTCTCTAGGCTAGACTAGATTTATTGATCCCTATCACTGTGGAGAATTAGCCTTAAGTTTTGTTTTTACTTCTGCAAATGTTTGGAGGAAAGGCCTGGAACCCTGAGAATGTCATCTGTGAAACTCCATTTCTGGCATTCATTGGTGCTGATCAGAGATAAAAGTTAGTTGACATACTTTTGTCTTTCCAGCATGTCTTAAGCAAATGTTATTAACCACCTGAGTGTTCAGGTTCCCAGTTAGGACAACACTGTCCCCCACGAGGCATAGAGCAAAAATGTACACATTTGTATCTCATTGTGTCTGCTTAAATGTGCTAAATAACAGACCATATGATACCATTTGTGTTTTTACACTGAAGTATTGTAATAGTCTCTTCTTTCTTTCACAAATAAGTTATCAATTATTAAATGGTCTGTTTCATTTTTTCTCCTTTTCTCAGCGATTTTTTGAATACACAGATAAATAAGTATCTACCAGACAACTTACCTTTCTTTCATCCTTTTAAAAATTTTCACCTTACAGCTTTAAGAAGTATTATGTGTTTATTGAAGAAAATATGGAAAATACAAAGAGACAGAAGGAAATAATTTGTTGCCTCACATTGTTTATTATATATTAGGGATCAAAACTCATCCATTTTTCATGTATCTAGACCATTAAAAGACAAAATTTGGCCGGGTGCCTGTGGCTCACACCTGTAATCCTAGCTACTCAGGAGGCTGATCTGAGGATCACGTTCAAAGCCAGCCTGGGCAGGAAACTCAGAGATACTCTTATCTCCAATAACCACTAGAAAACCAGAAGTGGTGCTGTGGCTCAAGCAGTCGAGGGCTCACCTTGAGCTGAAGAGCTCAGGGACAGTGCCCAAGCCCAGAGTTTAAGCCCCATGACCAACCAAAAAACAAACAACAACAAAAAAAACATAATTTGTCAGGTGCGTTCACTTGTATCTGCTACTTAAGCATCAGAGATCTGGAGAATTACTTCTAGAGGCAAGTCCAAGGAAAAAATTAGCAAGACCCTCAATCTCAACACAAAATTATCCCAGTGTAGTGCCATGGGTCAGTAATCTAAAATATGGAGATAATCTCTGTCTAAGGGCAACCCAGGCAAAAACTAAAGACAGTATTGGAAAAATAACCTAAGAAATAAAAAGAGTCTTGGTGGGCCCTAAGTTCAAATCCCAGATCCTACTACCACTATCAAAAAGGGAATGATAAGAAAGAAAGAAAGAAAGAAAGAAAGAAAGAAAGAAAGAAAGAAAGAAAGAAAGAAAGAGAAAGAGAGAGAAGAGAGAGAAGAAAGAGAAAAGAAGACACCTTCTGAGATCTTACTTTATCATGTAACAGTGTATTTCTTTGAGTCATTAACTAATAATGTGGGTTTTTGATAGCTACATAAGATCTCATTGTATGGCTAGATCATAATTTATTTAAACAATTCCATATTGCTAAATGTTTACCATATTTCCAGTTAACTGTTAAAGGCATTGCCAGCCTCTCAATACTTGATTCCCTAGGGCTTGCTTCTTGTGTCCCCTTCATATCCTTGGTCCTTAGCTATGAGAATGTTTATCTTTCTCTTCAGTTCTGTCTTATACTGTGCTTTAATATGGTTTCTATAAAGCTCTTAATTTTTAGCTTCTGCTTGAGATAAGCCTTATAATTGGATAAAACTAGGTTAAAATACTGTTGGGATTTTTAATACCTTAATTAATATACTTCTTTATTTTTAAAAAACGATTTTAGGAGTATATATCCTGGGGAAATACGGACAGAAGAAAATTAGAGAAATACAAGAAAGAGAGGCTGCAGAATATATTGCTCAAGCCCGACGACAGTATCATTTTGAAAGTAACCAGAGGACTTGCAATATGACAGGTGAGGCGAAGAGAAATGTTTATTCATGTACAGAGTTGCTTGTTGATGTGTATTAATTCATAAATTTCCAG
The DNA here is from genome assembly GCF_024711535.1 of Dipodomys merriami. Classification (NCBI taxonomy): domain Eukaryota; kingdom Metazoa; phylum Chordata; class Mammalia; order Rodentia; family Heteromyidae; genus Dipodomys; species Dipodomys merriami. Next base: position 16,040,190 of record NW_027206401.1, on the reverse strand, counting down.
CACTGCAATTAGAGGAAAAGACAAAAAATGATTGATCTCGTGCATATTTGTATTAACTGAAATATATTATTTTAACGTTGACTTGTTAAAATCAATATAAATTTTTATTCTTTGTTTTGGGCAGTTTGGGTTTTTATTTGTTTGTTCGTTTGGGGGTTTGTTTTTGTGCCAGTCCTGGGGCTTGAACACTGGGCTTGGGTGCTATCCCTGGTTTTTGGCTCAATGCTAGCGCTCTACTTCTGGGGTTTTGTTGGTGGTGGTAGTGGTGGTGGTGGTTATTGGAGATGAGTCTCCTGGGCTTTCTTGCCCAGGCTGGCTTTGAGCTGTTGTCCTTAGATCTTGTCCTCCTGATTAGCTGAGGTTGTAAACATGACCCACCAGTACCTGGCTCTTATTCATTTATCTATTCACTCAGCAAATACTTGGAGTGCCCAGCACCAGGGAAATAGACAGGGAACAGTAAAAGTAAAAATAGCCAGGCACCAGTGCCTCATGGTAAAGATTCCAGAATAATGCCACCACCAGGTGCTAGCATCTCCAGGGAATAGATAACCCTTCAAAGTGAAAAGGCACTAAAATTTCAGTAGAGAGAGGAAGATGGGCTGGGCACTGGTGGCTTACACCTGTAATCCTAGCTACTCAGGAGGCAGAGATCTGAGGATCACCGTTCAAAGACTTAGCTCCAATTAACCACCAGAAAACCGGAAGTAGAGCTGTGGCTCAAGTAGTAGAACACTAACTTTGAGGTGAAGAACTGAGGGACAGCACCTAGGTCCAGAGTTCAAGCCCCACAACCAAAAAGAAAGAAAGAGAGAAAGGGAGGGAGGGAGGGAAAGAAAGAAGAGAGAGAGAGAGAGAAAGAGAGAAGGGATAGGAGAGGAGAGGGAAGTGAAGAAAAGGGGACAGGAGGGAAGAGAAGAAGGAGGAGAAGGGGAGGGGAGGGGGAGGAAAAATAACCATAATCCATACTGTACACATCACCACGGTGTTGACATCTAGGAATAATAACTCTCATGCATGTACTTAATTATATGGCTATAATCTTGGTGTATATGTAATTTTGTTCTATTAACATATGCCAGTAAATTATTATTAGCACATAATAGTAACTCTTTTAATAATAATATTTGAAATTCTCTAGCCTTGTCATTCCCTCCCAGCTCTTGCTGGTTACTAATATGGTCATGTGGGCAACTAGAGCATGCATTTCCAGTGATGGCAGGCGAATCACTTGTGATTTTCTATTTCTGTTGTCTATTTGTATTACAGTACTGTCCATGCTCCCAACACTAAGAGAGGCATTAATGCAGCAGCTTAACTCAGAAAGCCTTACAGCTCTGCTAAAAAACAGGTAATTGAAAATTATGGCATTTTTCAGTTTTGGGCTGCACTTATATAGTTTATAGGTTGAACTAAAATATTTATCAAAAGTCTTAGCTTCCTTATTTTCTTTATAAGAAAAGCTCGTGATACATAAACTCAGTTTAAAAACAAATGAGTATTTTACTAAATCCATTTTATTTTGTTCATTATTTAGACTCTTTCATTACACAGATCTTTTAGGGCAATAAAACATTCACACATTGTTTGTCATAAAACTAGATTTCCTATTATTTTGACATTATAAAGAAATCTTAGCATTGAGAGCTTATAGAATGTCTTCCTAACCCAGCTTACCTCCCTAAATTGTTTCCACTGTAATAAATATTATTCACATACATTCTAAATAGATAAGCCATATGATTTACTATAAACAAAATGACCAGGTAATTTACATCCGCATGTCACTTTGGGAAGCACAGGAGAGGGGTGTGCAGGAAATCAGTATGTACCAGGCACTCACCGGACCATGGAGCTCCAGCCCTAACACTCATTATTTTTTCTGACTTTTTTTCCCTTTAGGCCTTCAAACAAGATAGAAATATGGGAGGATCTAAAGATAATAAGTAAGCCTACATATTCTGTGTGACAGCACATCCTTGAACTGTTTATAAGGGAAGTTTTTTGTTCTATATCATGAGTGTCTTTTTACCTTATAAAGTTTTCAGGATTATAAAACACTCATCAAGTAGATGAGTAGATATAATATCCAGTCACAGAAAATAATGAGTGGTGGTGGTGGTGGTGGTGGTGGTATTATCATTGTTGTTCTTATGATAGTTCTGATATTTTTAACAGTGTATGTGTGTGTGTGTATGTATATATAGAGTTGTATCTATAGGTGATTTTTCCCCTTCTGGTAATAAGGTACTCATGACCTTTTATCCTCACTTGATTTTTTTCTACTCATGGCTGGTGCTATACCACTTGAGCCTTGTCCTCAGTTCCTACCCTTATATGTTAAAGGAAGTTTGTATGTCATCTAATAAAGTAGCTTTACCATGTTACTGTATGAAAACTTTCATTCCTGATAAAAATTTGAAGTATTTACCTGGAGCCTGTATATGTCTTTATGTCTCAAAAACTCAATAGTAGGAATCATCCCTTTGTTTTCCCATCCACTAAACTAATTTTTGTCAACAGAATAATGAATGGAACCTTTCTAGAATCCTCTAGTCCTTTTCTGCTATTACACTTTTTCTAACTCTTTGTGGCCAAAACTTTCCTCATTCCCTTTTTTTCAGTCCTTCACTCCCACTCATTCTTTGATACATTGTAGCCTGGCTTTTCTTCTCTTCCCTCCACCCAAGCAAATCTCCCAGCATGAGTAGTAACTTCTATGTCTCTAAATCCCCTGGATGCCTTCCTCCTCCTACTAGATCTCTTGGTCATCTCCTCTGCCCTCTGTCTTCAACAGCCACATGCTCTTCTGCCTTGAAGCTTACTTTTCCTACTTTTCTCTCTTTCTATACCTTCCTTCAGTACATGGCTGGCTTCTACTCCTTTGCCTGCCATAGAAGAACAATAGCCCTCTTCTCTTAAATCTATAATGGCCCCTTTGAACAACTCAGAGTTCTGAGGCTTCAACTCAGTCCTTAGTTTCTGATGACGGGTGTGTGTGTGTGTGTGTGTGTGTGTGTGTGTGTGTGTGTGTGTGTGTGTGTGTGTGTGTGTGTGTGTGTGTGTGTGTGTGTGTGTGTGTGTGTGTGTGTGTGTGTGTGTGTGTGTGTGTGTGTGTGTGTGTGTGTGTGTATTTGTTTGTTTTTTCTTTCTGGTTTTGTGATAGTGGGGATGCTCATATGTTAAGTAGGAGATATTTTGAACTAATATATTTTTATATTTGATATAGTTATAAATACATTTTTAAAGATACTTTATTCTTTTTAAAAGGCATAGGGATAGTTCAGGATTTCACACATTTCCTGGTGTTTTAATAACAACACAAGGGTTATTTTTTTCTCTCTCTCTGAAGGTTTCACAAGAAGTGTTGTGGCCGTGTACAGCACCTGTATGCTGGTTGTTCTTTTGAGAGTCCAGTTAAACATAATTGGTGGATATATTTACCTGGACAATGCAGCAGTGGGCAAAAATGGCTCTGTAAGTTTAATGGACATAATTGCATGTTGCTCTTTCAGGAAGTTCAGTTTGGGCATTTACTCATTTTTGTAATGTATTTTACAATGTATGTACCTTTATATTTCATAAGATTGTAAGCTTTTAGCACTCTGATTTTTAAAAATATTTTGGAAGTAGACTTTCTGTATGTTAAAGGATATTATTCCTACCATCCCAGAGCCTGAAAAATCTCAAATTCTACCAAAAATATTGCTTCTTTAATAGTGGACGTCTTGAATAATGTAACTTTATTTCTGTTTTGTGCAGACAGCTCTCGCTCCCCCAGACGTCCAGCAGCAGTATTTATCAAGTATCCAACATCTCCTCGGAGATGGTAAGATTCTACTTTGTGGCCTCTATACCGATTTCATTTATTTGTATTATTGAGGACTTATCGAGGGGAACAAGGCTTCTCATCATGTTTCTCCCTTAATAGGTCTGACAGAACTGATCACTGTCATTAAACAAGCTGTGCAAAAAGTTTTAGGAAGGTAAGGTATTTTTCTGACTTCTTGATTCTGGTGAATAACAGAAAAAGTAGAATTGTTCCAGTGAAGTTAGTGACTTGACAAATGGTGAACTGTGAAACTATTTGTGATAATACAGATGCCAGCCCTCAGTACTGCTTTGTAGAGTCCCTTTTTTTCTAAGTCTCCACCTTTACATATTGGGCAGAAACATTTATTTATTTCCAAACAAATCAGAAGAATTTGGATTATGAAATTAACAATCTACTTTAAAATCTGCTGCTGAGACTTTTACCTCCCACTTATACTAACAATATCTATAATTATAGTAGGGATTTTATTATGTAATCTGTAGCAAAGCTGAATTTCCTTGGCTTCATAATAATGACCTGCAACTGGTTTCTCCATTCTAGTCCAGTTAGCATTTTGTGATTTGACCAGATAGAACAAGTTTGCAGACAGAGGTCTGTTATGAAAGAGTGTGTTAGCCTGGTGCCAGTGGCTCATGCCTGCAATCCTAGCTACTCAGGAGACTGAGATCTGCGGATCATGGTTCAAAGCCAGACCAGGCAGAAAAGTCCCCATGTGAGACTTATCTCTGATAAACTACTCAGAAAAAGCTGGAAGTGGCACTGAAGCTCAAGTGGTAGAGCACTAGCCTTGAGCATATAAAGAGGCTCAGTGACAGTACCCAGTCCCTCAGTTCAAGCCTTAGGACTGGCGAAAAAGAAAAAAAGAAAAAGAAAAGGATGTGTTTGAAATGTATTATCTAGTTTCAATTTATTCCAATTGTCTATGTTTCTAGTGTTTCTCTTAAACATTCTTTATCCCTTTTGGACTTGGAGCAAAAACTAAAAGAAATCAGAACTCTTGTTGAACAGCATAAATCTTCTTCTTGGATTAATAAGGATGGATCCAAATCTCTATTATGCCATTATATGATGCCAGATGAAGAAACTCCACTTGCAGTCCAGGTGTGTAATTCTTAACCATTGAATCAAGTTGTTGTTCTCTGTTTGTTATTCTTGAAATTAGATTTCTGAGTCTCTTGAAAAGTGATTGAAAGACATGTGTTCCAATAATTTAAATAAAACCATGCTAAAATAGAAAATAAAACATGGCTGATTTCTAGTTTAAATCACTTACAATTTTAGCTACTTATATTATTTAGTAATAATATGAAACAGACACTGAAATATAGATATATATCTCTATGTAGATATATATATATATATATATATGCCAGATGTAAAACAAGGAATATATACATTATACTTGGAAAATTCTAGAGGCAACGTCTTTAGTGTATCTATAGAGCTATGAGTGTGAGATCAAACAGCAGAACCTAGGGCAATATTATGTTAGGGCAAGATCATAAAGAGTTTTGTATGCCAAGAAAAGGAATCTGAGCTCCAATTTGTGGCCATAAATTTAAACTACATTCAAACATACTTTCAAAAATAAATAATGTCTTTGGAGTGGCACTATAGCTTAAAGTGGTTAAGTGCTAGCCTTGAATGAAGAATGCTCAGCGACAGTACTCAAGCACTAAGTTCAAGCCCGACCACTGACAAATAAATAAACAATATAAATAAATAAATAAGTAATGTCAGGAGGAAAATGACTGGAAGAAAGCTGTAATCATCTAGTTGAGAAACAAAAAAAGACTATAATATTAACAGTTATCACCTCTGGCATTGGTACATACTATCCTGAGCACTTGTTATGTAAGTTATTCATTGATTAAGAGCAATAAAAATGCCAAAGATTGCATGGTATGTAGCTTATCTTTTTTTTTGGGGGGGGGGGGGGGGGTTCCGGTCGTGGGGCCTGAACTCTGGGCCTGGGCGCTGTCCCTCAGCTCTTCAGCTCAAGGCTAGTACTCTACCACTTGAGCCACAGCACCACTTCTGGCTTTTTTCTTTTTGCTTATGTGATGCTGAGGAATGGAACCCAGGGCCTCAGGCATGCAAGGCAAGCACTCTACCACTGAGCCAACTTCCCAGCCCCTATGTAGCTTATCTTAAAATTAGTAATTTTTCATTTATAAATTGAATTAAACTTAAATTTTCAGCAATTGGGATATTAGCTCTTACTTATCCAGCAGAGCCTCGGAAGCTGTAATACCTCAGCATAGAGCCTCATCAATAGAATGCCATGTTCTCATTGATGGCAGATTTTTCCTTTCCCTTTCCCTAGACACTCCACAGATGACCCCCTAGGGAGGAGACACTGTATTTATGAGTGGTCCAGAAAAGAAGAAAAAAGTCACAATCCATTTGAGGTATTCTGTTATTTGAAAGACAGAGACTAAACTGAACAAAGGGGACAGAAGTAAAGAAAGAAAACAGAAAAAAAAACTTACAAAATAGGGCCTCAAGAAAATACAATAAAAACAATCATCAGTGACCTTTCACCAAATTAGAAGCTTTCTGGAGCTAGGAAACAGTAGCAAATTTTAAAATTTAATAGTGGAACTAAAAAGAAAATGGTTCAAAGGGATGGGTAAAGATAGGACAATGCACCAAATCCTACTGAAACAGAAAGTCAGACTGAAAAAACACCTATATTTCCTGATAAAATCTCTTCAGAGTGACAGAAAAATATACCTCCTCTGCATTCTTCAAACCTACCTTCTTCCTTGTCTGTATATGGTAGAATTCAACCAAAGAAGGTCCAAATAAAGATCTTACAGCCTTATGTAGGTTGAAGACTTTGGAATTAGTTCTGATTCTTGATAGAACTTATGCTTTTAAATTTCCAGAATTTTTTAGTTTGTGACTTTGACCAGTTACTTCATGATCCTCTGCTGATATCTGCACACTACAATGTGGCATTCTCATTTTACAGGCCTGTGGGCTTTCTCCGAGAGACATTACCACTATTAAGCTTCTCAGTGAAACTAGAGACATGTTGGAAAGGTATGTAGACTGCATGTAAAGGAAACTGTGTTTGTACTTTATATGAACTTAACACTTGTTAGTGTTTCTTGAACAGATAGCCAACATTGCATTAAAAATTAAATTTTAAGTCTGTTCCTGTGCCTTCAGGAACGATTTCCTGCCTAAAGTAGAGGGAATGGATTTTTTTTAAAGATACCCACTGTTTAAGATCCTGATCTACTATTAAAGAGTCAGAAGATAGTAGCATTTATATTTTGATAAACCATCCTATAATAATTCTCGTATACTATATATATATATACACACACACACACATTACATACATACATACATACATACATACATACATACATACATACATACATATACTAGCACATGGTCAACAAGCAGCTCTGTTAAACAGAAACAAAAAAAGTAAAATTTAACCACCAAAAACTGAAACTGTAGCCACATGCTGTGGCTATCAAATTGAAGTTCAGCTACCCAGTTGAAGCTACTGAATGATAAAGTGGGGAGGTAGGAAGAATTGTTCTTGTTTCTTGAGAGCAAGCACTAATCAGCTCTACTCAGCCCTCTAGTATGCACATATGTTTGTACACACATACACATACACACAGACACACACACACAGTTAGACACCATCTTCAGAATGACTCATTAACCCTAAATCAGTTAGAGTAGACAATGATGTTAATAAAACCTCTTTTGGTTGTTTGTATTTTGTTAGACAGGGTCTTGCTCTCAAGTCTTAACTGATCCTGAACTCACAGTCCTCTTACCTTAGCATCCTAAGTGCTAGGATTAGAGGTGTGCAATATCACACCTAGCTCCTAAAATCTTTGAGTGATAAAAATTTCACTTCCTGTCTAAACTGTTGCTGTTTTGAAGCACCCAAAATAGAGGCAGAGTCAGAAACTGAGAAAATAACATATAAAAGACAGTGCATATAAGTACCCATGAACTGAATTCAAGGCTGCTCAACCTTGGCTGAGCCACTTAAACTTTTAAGGTAATTTTATCATTGAGAAATACCATAGTATCTGACCAACCAACTATATGTTAAAGGATACAAATATCTGTTATTTTTTATTATCTTTAAGAGTTGTACAAAGGAGTTGCATTTAACAAAGCAATTTATGGAAACAACGTATCTTAATCAATGTCACCCCTCTGAACATTCTCACACAACCATCTTCTGGCTACCCCTTCCCTCATTCTTCTTAATTTTGTAGCACATACATTGGATTCTTGACTGCATTCTCCCCCTCCTCTTCATTCCTCTACCCCTTTCTGTTAGATTCCACCCAACCCTTTTCTAGTAATTGCTTCCTGGTGTTTTATTTTGTTCACTTTCCTTTCTAGGAATTAATCTATTTCATTTCTCAATTAAAGATGTCAGATGCATCCTTGGGATAATTTATGCCTTTTTTTCCCTCTAAGTTCTCTTTTCTGAGGAAATGATAGTCTTTTCTTAGGATAAATTCTTCTTGATCTTGAAGAAAATCAGCACTGATAGTTAACTGAGTCACGAATCCCATGTCAAAATTTGTCAGTGCTTTGTCTTTGCCCAGTAGCCACTGATTCTTGTTTTCTTTTCAGATCTTCACCAAATCATTCCATGAGACTCTAGGAAAGGTCAATGTTGATCTTTTGCCAAATACAGGGAATATGTAATGTTCTTCTTTCTCAACTTTTCTCTGATTTTTGACACTATTGATAAAGCATTTCTTATTGTTTTGTCACATATGTGACCATATATTATATTTTCTCTCCTAGTTCTTAGGTTCTTGTAACTCTGTCTTTCCTTTAAACATTAGTGCTTCCCGGGTATTGTTCTTATTTTATCAGCAACCTCTGATAAAATTGCATTTACACTTCCATTGCTCTAATTGCAATCTGTATGCTTATTATTTCCAAATGTAGTATTAACCTAGTCCTCTACCATGGGGCATACCCACTTCACAGAGCAAATGTTTAGTAAATCAACTCTGCAAAAAACAATTGGTCTAGAGTATGATTTCTGCATTTCAACATTAGGATTAATATATTGATTCATTTATCTTCTTCAAATATTCTTTGGTCTATTATATTAGATACTGCTTTAGGTGCCTCATGTTCATTCTTTCTGGGACTTCTAATGGGAAAAACAAAAATCCAAAAATTAATAAGCTTACTATGTTAAGTATTTGTGACTTCATTGATGAAATGAGCATGTTGCCAGGCTAGAGAGAGAGCAGAGATGCTGTTTGTGTAGGTTGGTCTGAAAAGACTCTCTGGGAAGATTCGTTGGAGCAAATATGAATCCCCTATGGATGTGAGAGTTATGATTACAGAGAGTACAGTTTGAAGAAGAACAGGTGCACAGAAGCTAATGTTTATCTTATTCAAGGAACAGCAAGGAGGCCAGTGCTGAGCACAGTGACCAAGAAGTGAGGATGGAGAAATAGGATGTTGGACCTTTTAATCCATAAGACAATTGTTTATGTGAGATTTGTGATTGCTTGATTCTTTTCCATTATCATTACTTATTTAGTATTAAAAACAATACATTATGTGTATTTCAGCATTTTCCTTTTTTTTCTTTCTTTCTTGTTTTAGTCAGTTGTAGGGCTTGAATTCTGGGTCTGGGCACTATCCCTGAGCTCTTCAGCTCAAGGCTAGAGTTCTACCACTTGAACCACAGCGCCACTTCTAGTTTTCTGGTGGTTAATTGGAGAAAGGAGACTCATGGACTTTCCTTGCCTGGGCTGGCTTTGAACTGCAATCTTCAGATCTCAGCCTCCTGAGTAGCTAGGATTATAGGCATGAGCCACCGGCGCCCGGCAGCACTTTTCTTATAACATATGTAGAACCATGTAACTTACGGCATGTAAGCCTTGTATGTAATGCTTTTTAAATTCTGAGATTTATAGGAAGCTATTAGAAAGTTTTAAGCAATAAGCATTGCTTTATTTTTGACTATAAAGAAACAGAAATGGGAAAAGGGAGCTAGTTTTAAATGTGATAGACTTAAACTAACATGACATGTTGAATTGAAACCTCTCTGTGCAACTACTTTAAAAAAAATTTTGAAAGAATTTGAAGCCAGGTGCGGTGGTTCATGCCTATAATCCTAGTTATTGAAGAGGCTGAGATCTGAGGATCACAGTTCAAAGCCAGCCGGGGAAGAAAAAAATATGAGACTCTTATCTCCAATTAACTACTCAGAAAAGCTGGAAGTAGTGCCATGGCTCATGGTAAAGTGCTAGCCTTGAGCACAGAGAGGCTCAGGGACAGCACTAGGCCCTGAGTTCAAGCCCCAGGACCAGCAAAAAAAAAAAAAAAAAGGAATTTGAGCTGAGTGTCAATGAATATCTAAGAAGACTAGCAATTAGTATTTTTGATCACTTGTACTCCAAGTGTAGTTCTCTACTATCCCGTACAAAGTTAATGAGACCCTATATTAAAAACACAAAACAAAGGAAGCTGAGTTGAGCTCAAGTGGTAGACCATTTGTAAAGGAGAGTTCCTGAGTTCAACTTCTAGTTAAAAAAAGAGAGAAAATAAAACTTCAGTGGGGGAGGAGTGAAGGAAATGAGGGAGGGAAGGGATAGTAGTAGAAAAAACAATGCTGGACAAGATATGTACCCATTACCTTACTCATGTAACTGTAACCCCTCTGTGTACAGCATGTTTACAATAGAATAAAATTGTTTTTTAAAAAAGTAACTACCAAGCTAATGTCTAAAATTTTTAATTAAAAGTTAAATGTATTTTTCCTTAAAAGAAAGAGAGAGAAGGAAAGAAATGGAATACAGAAATGAAAAGAAAAAAGAAAAGTACCAGTGGCTGGTACCTGTAATCCTAGCTATTCAAGAGGCTGAGATCTGAGGATTGTGATTCAAAGCCAGTCTACAAAGAAAAACCTGAAAGGTTCTAACTCCAGTTAGATCTCCAAATAACTAGCACTAAGGTCAGAATGTCAGGCCATAAGTAGAAAAGATGAGCAAGTACAAGGCCTTGAGTTAAAACCCTGGTGGCAGCGCGCACGCGCACGCGCGCACACACACACACACACACGCACAGAAGAGAAGAGGAAGAGAGAAAGTTATAGAGAGGAAAGAGAAGAAGACCTAAATTTACACACACACACACACACACACACACACAGAGGAAGAGAGAAAGTTGTAGAGAGGAAAAAGAAGACCTAAATTTACACACACACACACACACACACACACACACACACACACACACACACACACACACACACACACACACACACACACACACACACACACACACACACACAGAAGAGAAGAGGAAGAGAGAAAGTTGTAGAGAGGAAAGGGAAGAAGACCTAAATTTACTGTGTGATCTAGCGAGTCTAAAATAAAATGAAAGCCAGCTATGGTGACCCAGACCAGGAATCCCAGTTGCTCTGGAATTGGAAGCAATAGAGAATTGTGTCTCAATAAAGATTGTAAAGCAAAGATATAGTTGGTCATTGTACGAGGATTCAGGAGATTCCCCAAAAAAGTAATACTATTGACACTTTTAAAAACACATTAGGGCTGGGAAGGTGGCTCAGTGGTAGAGCGCTTGCCTTGCATGCCTGAGGCCCTGGGTTCGATTCCTCAGCGCCACATAAGCAAAAAGAAAAAAGCTGGAAGTGGCGCTGTGGCTCAAGTGGAAGAGCGCTAGCCTTGAGCTAAAGAGCTGAGGGACAGCGACCAGGCCCAGAGTTCAGACCCCACGACCGGACCAAAAAAAAACAAAAAACACATTTTACAAAATGCTGATTAACCTAAGAAAATCTAGGGATTTGGGTGAATTCCTAATTGTGTTGTGCTAATTATAATAAATGAATTTAATGTTTAACTTTGAAAAATTAACTCCTCCATAAATCTTTACAATACTTCAGGCTGTGAGATTGTAACTAGAATTGTAGTTCTCAAAAGTAGACACATAATTATTGAATTTTTTCCTTTTTATTGAAAAATCTAGAAAAAGTAATAATATACTTCTTATTTTATGTAGCCCAGATTTTAGCATGGTTTTGAATACCTGTTTAAACAGAGGATTCAGCAGACTTCTGGACAATATGGCTGAATTCTTTCGACCTACAGAACAGGACCTCCAGTATGGCAACTCCATGAATAGGTAAGGTAACACAGAAAAATGATACCATACTCAAAACATGGTGCTTTTAGCTGTGTTTATTTTGTTGTTGGTGGTGGTGGTGGTGGTCATGGGGCTTGAACTCTGAGCCTGGCGGCTGTCCCTCAGCTCTTCAGCTCAAGGCTAGCACTCTACCACTTGAGCCACAGTGCCACTTCTGGTTTTCTGGTGGTTTATTGGAGATAAGAGTCTCAGATTTTCCTGCCCAGGCTGGCTTTGAACCGTAATCCTCAGATCTCAGCTTCCTGAGTAGCTATGATTACAGGTATGAGCCACTGGTGCCTGGCTCTATATAATCATTTTTCAAAAATCAAACTTTGGAATTTTAAAGAAGATAGAAAAATTCTTACACCCCAAAAAAGCAAAAAGAATATATTCAGAGAGTTAGGGCTTAAGTTAAAAAATAAAATACAAAATCATGAATACATACATATATGTATATAAGAATTTATCCATTAAGTCAGTTTTAATTGTTATTTCTGTGTGGAACAATTCTATTTGAGTTTGTTAAACATATTTTTGTAAGTATCCTTCAATGTCTATATTGGTTGTATAATTAAAATGTTAAAATAAAGTCGGGCACAAGTGGCTCACACCTATAATCCTAGATACTCAGGAGGCTGAGATATACAGATTGTGGTTCAAAGCCACATCCAGGCAAGAAAGTCTGTGAAACTCTTCTCTCCAATTAACTACTACCAAAAAAGCACCAAGTGGGCATGTAGCTCAAATTGTAGAGTGCTAGTCTAGAGCAGAAAAGTTCAGGGACTGTACCCAGGCCCTGAGTTTAAGCCTCAGCACGGGAACAAAAAAAAAAAAAAGTTAAAATGTCTATAAGGGAATTTCAAAACTTAATTACTGTGCTAATTTTTTCAGTCTCTCCAGTGTCAGCCTGCCTTTAGCTAAGATAATTCCCATAGTAAATGGACAGATCCATTCCGTTTGCAGTGAAACACCTAGTCATTTTGTTCAGGTAAGAAGAAAGCTTGGGGGTATTTTTGAAAACAAATTGCATTCATGATGTGATCATGTTTTCTAACATAAAACTACATTCTCTGATGGTTTATTTTATAAAAACAAAAATTGGAAACTGCAATATGAGTGTGGCAGAATGCCTATGGGAGTAATAATATTTAATAGTAATTTATACAGTCGGGAATACATTTTCCATGTTACAACATAAATACATGTTTACTGCACTATAGTCCAGACACATTGTAAGCGTTAGTTGAATTTACGTAGTGTTATCATGTGTTGTGGTAGAGATTCGGTGCCTCATAGAAACTGAGGAGGACAAGAAAATTTTGTAAAAAAATAAAAATAAAGCATTGTAGTAATTAACAAAATATAACTATAATAGTGCATCAATAATCCGTCACTAAAAGCTGCATAAGCAATGAAGTACTTAGTTTTTTCACTAGACTACCTCCAGCTCCATCTTTTGGGGGAATGCATTGAGTAAAACTGATTTTAATAGGAGTACAATGATTTTTTTTTCATAGTTTTACATTCCCAAATCCCTTGGGAGAAGTTAAGCACCTTTGCTCTAAATTATGTTATTTGTCCATATGTGTTATGCATATGTAAAATATGCATACTACACATACACAAATCATGTTAAAATACAAAATTGTGTTATGTGTATATCAAAAGTATCTGTAGGCTTACGACTTTTGTATTGCCCTCATTTATTCAGTAGAAATTCTTGTAGCACCTAACCTACACAAAGACTATTTTGGATTCCTTCCCCTACATTATACCACTGTCTTTCTCGTAAGAACCTAAACAATGCATTATTTCTTATAGTCTATTACAAGAAAAAGATTCCTTCCCATAAATGGCATCCTTCTTACCCTAAAATACCACGAAGTTACAAGCAAATTCCTGGCTTATTTGAAGTGAGTTCAGATTCATCAGTGTGTCCGAACGCTAGGTTTCCCTGTCTTCTTTGCTAGGACCTGTTGATGATGGAACAGGTGAGAGACTTTGCTGCTAATGTGTACGAAGCCTTCAGCACCCCTCAGCAGCTGGAGAAGTGAGACCTTTCCCTTCAAGAAAAACTCGTGGGGTCCATTCATGCTACAAAATACATGGAATGAATCAACTATACCGAGAGCAACAATTTGTTACCAAAATGCCTAATAAAAATATATTCTTAATCAAAGTCTTCATTTCATAATGAAGTAGATTTATTTAGCATCTTAATATATTTTTAAGTCCATCAAAAAACCAGTTTTTGTGAATATATGTACACACAGTGCAAATAATGGAATTTATAGTTTGTTACACCATGGATATTTGATCCAAACTGACTAAAAACAAATGTAGATACTTTTATACATATATACTTATGAGATGAAATGTTGTGTACTTTGACATTAATCTTGAGAAAAAAAATCTGTTTGGGAAATAGGTCTAAGATGTGTGGAGTTTGGGAAATCTGCTCTTTAACTAATCAAAGTTAATTGCACTCTGCCTTTATAACAAAAGTAAATCAGACTTTTCTCCAGTTATCCTTTAGAGGAATAAATGGCTGTCTCAGATACACCCAGAGGACTTTCCTTCTTATGAAAATCAGTGAACTTTAACAATTCAATCAGCTCCTTTTTCCTTTGCTATTTCTCTGTGGTATTTTCTAAGGCTTACCTTAGAGAATTTTAAACTGACCTATAAGCTAAAATTGTGTTGACACTGTGCATGGCTATTATTGATTACATAGTTTTATGTAAATAATTCTAACAACTTACTTTGTATTGATTTTGAGTACATTGAATATCTTATTGCAATAAACTATTTTAATAAAATAGAATTTGTCTAGTTAATACTTTTCAACCATTCATGTATTTGTCCCCTACTATTTTTGCTGTTATTTTTGGAGAACAGAGGTTTTTAAATTTTCATTTTAGCTGGTAAGGTGATGGTTTTAACTTTCTTATAGAAAAAATAAATAATACTACATTCTAAAAAAGAACTGATTGATTATATGTATACATTTAGAAGTGCAATGAGGTCAGAAGTAAATGAATCGTCATCAGTGTCAGTATCTTGCTAGGAATGGCTTATTTTCATAATATCAAATTTATGTTCTCCCTATAAATTATATAGCTAAATAGAAGAGGGTAAGAAATGAATAGTGAAGTCTTAATTGTACAAGGGGTTATTTTGTTGCAGTATTTCCATATGTGTAGTATACTTTAATCATTCCTTTTACTCTTCTTTCTCCCTCCTCTTTTAAATTATTTTAACAGGTTTCATTTTTTCATGTGTATTTAAAATACTTCCAATGTGTTTGTCACCCTTGAGCTCTTCACCTCCCCCTCCTCCCACTGTTTCTACTCTAATAGTCCTAGTCTTAGACTTAGGTCATTTTTTTTAAGTCTAGATTCCACATATGAGGAAAAACATAATATTTCTTTCAAAAATGGCTTATTTCACTTTAACATGAAGATCTTCAGTTCCATTTTCTTGCAAATGACTTCATTATTTTAAAAAGACTATGTTTCCTCATTTGTATTTTATTTTTAATATAATTTTATTGTTATTCTTAAAGTATTATACAGAGGGTTTACCATTTCATTAGTCAGGCAGTGAGTAGATTTTTCTTTTTTTGGAGTTTTTTTGTTTTGTTTTACTGGTTATGGGGCTTGAACTGAGGGCCTGGGCACTGTCCCTGAACTCTCTTTGTTCAAGGCTAGTGATCTACCACTTTCAGCCACAGCACTACTGCCAGTTTTCTGGTGGTTAATTGGAGATAAGTCTCACAGACTTTGCTTCCTAGGCTGGCTTTGAACTGCGATCCTCAAATCTCAGCCTCCTGAATAGCTAGGTTTACAACTATGAGCCATCAGCACCTGGCTGAGTACATTTCTTTTTTCAAAAATGTCACCCCTTTGCTCTGCCCCAGTTCCCGCTCCATCCCTGCCCACAAGTTACATAGTACATAGTTCATGTGGGGGTGGGGGGGACGGGAATACTAGGGATTGAACTCGGGGCTTTATCATTTGAGCCATGTTTTCTAGTTTTTATTATTTATTGATTTTTTCAGATAGGGCATCATTTTGCCAGGGACTACTTGACCACTGCTCTTCTCAGCCCACTACCCTCCTACCTACACCTTCTGTGTAGCTAGGATTACAGGTGTGTGTCACCATGCCCAGCTTATCATAATCTTGTGATCAGGTTTCTAGTTCTCCTGCACTAGATAGTGGCTTCCAACCACAATCCTCCCTTACCTGCCTTCCAAGTAGCTGAGATTACAGGTATGAGTCCATCACATGTTTTGTTCATCAGTTGATGAGCACCTAGGCTGGTTCCACAGTTTGACTGCTGTGATAGTACTGCTATAAGCATGGGTGTGCAGGTATCTACAGCATGCTCATTTATATTCCTTCAGCTATTTGCCCAGGAGTGCTATAACAGAATCATAGGGTAGTTCAGACTTTATAGTGTTTTGAGGGCCCTCCATACTGACTTGTATAGTGTCTGCACTACTTCACACTCCTAGCAACAATGTATAAGGCATAAGGTTCCTCCTTCACCCCATCCTTGCCAGTGTCTATAGCTATTTCCTTTTTGTTGGTGGTGGTAGTCATGGGGCTTGAACTCTGGGCCTGGGCGCTGTCCCTCAGCTCTTCAGCTCAAGGCTAGCACTCTACCATTTGAGCCACAGTGCCACTTCCGGTTTTCTGGTGGTTTATTGGAGATGAGTCTCACGGACTTTCCTGCCCAGGCTGGCTTTGAACTATGAACCTCAGATCTCACTCAGCCTCCTGAATAGCTAGGATGACAGGCGTGAACCACTGGAGCCTGGCTATTGCTGTTTTCTTCATATTAGCTACTGAGACTGGGGTAAAATGGAATCTCTGTGTCCTTTTGATTTGAGTGTCCCTGGTGGCTATGTTGAACATATTTGCATCTGTTTTTTTTTTTTTTTGGGCAGGGGGAAGGGCATAGAGGTGGGCAAGTACTGGGATTTGAACTTGGGGCCTAGGTTCTATACCTTAATTTTATCACTTAAGTCTGGCATTGTACCACTTGAACCACAGCTCCACTTGCCGATTTTTTTTTGTCGGTCACGGGGCTTGAACTCTGGGCCTGGGTGCTGTCCCTCCACTCTTCAGCTCAAGGTGAGTGCTCTACCACTTGAGCCACAGTGCTACTTCCAGTTTTCTGGTGGTTTATTGGAGATACGAGTCTCACTGACATTCTTACCTGGGCTGGCTTTGAACCGTGATCCTCAGATGTCAGCCCCCTGAGTAACCAGGATTACAGGAGTGAGCCACCAGCACCCAGCCCACTTGCTGGTTTTTGCTGGTTAATTGGAGATAAAGAGTCTCACAGACTTTCCTGCCTGGGCTGGCCTTGAACCACGATCCTCAGGTCTTGGTTTCCTTAGTAGCTGGGATTACACTGGTGCCCAGCTCATCATCTATTTATTGGCCATTTCTATTTGTTTGGAAAACTGTTTAATTCATTTACGCACTCATTAATTGGGTTGTTTGTTCTTTGGCATTTAATATTTGGATCCCTTCTTATATTCTGGAGATTAATCCTTCAGCCAATAAAAAAATAGCCGGCAAAGATTTGTCCCCAATTTCAGATTGTCTATTGATTCTGATAAAGGTCTCTCTCACTCTCTTTTTTTTTTTTTTTTTTTTTTTTTGCTGTGTAGAAGCTTTATAGTTTCACATGATCCCTTCATGCAACCTCAATAACTTCTTTAAAGGTTCTATTTCCAGGTACCCTACATAGGAATAGGAGAGCATCACCAATTCCTAGTTGCTCTAAAACAAAGTTCTACCTCTGACTTACACATAGACACAAATCCAATGTTAAAGAGACTTTATGGAAAAATTCAGAGGAAAGCTAAAATGGTTGCCACGTGTGATTTAGTGAAGAACTTAGGGAGAAGGGAAAAAAGGGCTGCATTGCCTAATTATTTGACTTTTCTTGGTCAGTGGTACATTTGCTTTCTCCATGTGCTATCACAGTAAACACATGGCGTCCTTAGAGCTCAGGTTAACCAGTGTGGGCCTCTGGTACATGTTAGGTTACATTTGTCAGTGCAAGTGCCCAGCCCCATTCACAGGGCATCTCGTCAATGCTCAGCTGCGGCAACTCTACCATAATGCCACTTGGCTTGGCCAAAGTCCAGTTAAGTGGTTGTCCATGGCCTAGTAGCTTCACCTGAAATAAAAAACATAAACACAGATGTTTTCTAATGTATCTCTTTGACTCATATGTTCTATGGGGAAGGAATGACTGGTATTTATATATATATATATATATATATATATATATATATATATACACACACACACACACACACACACACACACACACACATACATACACACACACACACACACACACACACACACACACACACACACGGCACAGAATATTCATGTTTTTAACCTTTACCTGTTCACATGCTATTTGAGTAAATGGTATTCACAACCCTATATAAATGCCTCTATCTTACTCCTCTGTTACTCACAAGAGGGAAAAAAAGTGTGCAGATTGGAGAATAGTGAAGGTTGAATGGAGCATTAGAGTAGGGATTGAAAATGACTGAAATAATCTGCCCAGCGTGGGCCTGCCCATTTCTTACATGAAACGTTTGAAGAAAAGCTCCCTTCTCCAGGTCAGCCTCCAATCCTCCCCATGTTTGCCAATAATCTCCCAAGAATACATAATAGTGTAAGTCTAATCAACAATTACTAGAATTGTTTTATACCCTGTCTCAATTATACTCAGTGAATTCAAGAAAGTAGTTCTCTATAAGTTCTACAGTTACTCTAAGCCATACATTTTTACCTATCAGATGGATCAATTGAAAAAAAAAAATGCACTTTGACAGTACTTTTTTTTCCAAAGAGAATCTAGGCAAAAGGTTAATGTTATTGTCTATCTTTTCCAGTTGTACTTAGTTTTGGCAGTACTGGGGTTTGAGTTCCGTACCTTGTACTTGCTTATCTGGTGCTCTACCATTTGAGTCAAGGCTCTAGCCCTGTTTTTTGTTGTTTATTTGTGTGAAAGAAGTTCTTTTTTTTTTTTAATCAAAATCATTTGCTTCCTTTCTGTCAACCTTGTGAGAAATGTTTTCCTGAAGAGGTCAAGTGGCTTGGCCCTTGTTACATTTTAGCTACATCCTTCTGCTGCATTTTAATTAAAACATCCTGTTAGAATCTCCTTGAATTTTAGTTATACCCTGTTAATGAAGCCACATCCTTTTGCATATTGTGAACTTGGGCTTAGCCAGTGCAAGCAGAGGGCTTGACTAAGAATAAAAAGGGAGTGGCCTGCATGCTGAGTGCTTGCTCCCCAGACTTTTTGGCTGAGGATACACCTTTCTGGACTTTGCCTTGCTAGTTCCTTTTTGAGTTGGTGTCCTTACTTCTATGGGACATCTCAACATCTCAAGCCATTTCTAACACTTTAGAGATCGAGTGTAGTGAACATTTCTGTCCTGGCTGTCTTTGATCATCCAGATATCAGCCTCGGTAGTTAGAATTATAAGCACGAGCTTTAGCAGCACCTGTTAAAGCTATAGTTCAATGTTAGAGTTGAGCTGTCTTCTTTCTGCCTGATAGGTGTTGGAAATTAATTGCAAGAGGTGGCATAGGAAAACTTCCAAATGAATCAACACATTAACTAATGACTACCACCATCTTGACTGGAACAGCAGGGTCATGCCGTCTTACTTTTCTTCAGATGTGCTCTGGGGAATAATTAGGGGAAATCCTGAATTCTAGTTTTAAAAAAAAAAATTCATGTTGGGTGCATTCAGTGAACTTGAACAGAGAAAAACTATGAAGGATATTATTATTACATTACATGCATGGAGATCCTGCAGCTTACAAATTGAGGAATTTGTTTTGTTTTAGCAGTGTTAGAGTTCAAGTTCAAGGCCTTGAGATTGCTAGGCAAGTGCTCTACCACTTGAGCCATGCCTCCAGTCCTTTTTATGTTTCCAGGACAGTAGAGTACCTAAAGTCTTGTCTAGGTGACAGATCCATACCACTAAAGCCAGCTTTTTTTTGAATAGGTTGAAATGGAGTCGTAAACTTTTTGCCTGAGCTGACGTTGCATTGTAATCCTCACAATCTCAGCCTCCCAAGTAGGTAGGATTATGAGCTTATAGCCAAAATATGTGGCTCTAAGCTTACTTTTCTTAGGAAAAATTTCAAAGTTTTTGCTAAATATTTATCGATTTTAAGACTCATTTTATGGTTATTCTAAGAGGAGAAGTTATGTTCTTACCGGACCATTTTAGTCAACAATTTAAAAACTAATAAATGCACATTTCCCTCTTACCTCTGTTGCCCCCACACTAGCTTTGGGCTCGCCAAGGAACAGCTGTCCAGAGGTGGGCCATCTAAGGAAAATGGCATAGACTGACTTTTCCTTAGATTTAGCTGTGTACCTGGTTAGAATTTAAAATAAAAAGCATTATGACAAGTTATAGCCTATGTTTCTCATCCTTGGGTCAGGTGTGGGATTGTTTTACAGAATTATTCTCATATTGCAAATATCTACCCACTTCCTAGTGCTATAAAAAGCACCCCCCCCCTTCTACTACTCCAACATTAAAAAAAAAAAGTTGTTGCTGGGTACCAGTGGCTCACACCTTTGATCCTAGTCACTCAGGAGACTGAGATCTGAAGACCACATTTTGAGGCTAGTCTGGGCAGGAAAGTCCATGAGACTCTTGTCTCCAATTACCCAGAAAATAGACCCAGAAATGCAGACCAAATGTTAAGAGTGCCAACCTTGAGGGGAAAAAAAGGTAAGACACAGCACCTAGGGCCTCAGTACTAGCAAGCAAAGAAAAAGAAAGAAAGGGGGGAGGAAGGAGGGTGGGAAGGAAGGAGGGAGAGATGGAAGGAAGGAGAGAAAGGAAGGAAGGGATGAAGGGAGAAAAGGGAAGGGAAAAGACGGGGAGAGGAAAGGAAAGAACCTGTTCCTATGTGACTTTTGGAAAGCAGCTACTAAAACAGGAGGAACTGAAGATGAGGACCAAAAAAGGAGAACTCAAAAAAGGAGAACTCTTGCATGGAATGATTTGGGATCTAGAAAACAGGGTTGGTCTTAAAGCCAAGATGAGCTAATTTACCCTTGTCCAAGAATGCATGTGTTTCTAGACATACCCAGAAGTTCATGGTAAAGTGGAAAAAGTACAGTTGATTATTTTTCTGTATGACTGTGTGTGTGCTCACACACACAAGAAATAGGGCTTGAATAATTCAGGGCCTTATGCTCTCACTTGGCTTTTTCACTCAAGGTGGTGGTCTACCACTTGAGTCAAGTCTACACTTCCAGCTTTCTGGGGTTTTTTGCTGGTTAACTGGAGATAAGAGTTCCTTGGATTTGTTGCCCAGGCTGGCTTTGAACCGTGATTCTCAGATCTCAGCCTCCTGAGTAGCTTGGATGGCAGGTGTGAGCCACTGGCTTGCCCGCTCTTTTTTAAGGAACTACTACAGTGTTTCCCAAATGGCTATACCACTTTACATTCCCACTAACAAGGCACAAGGGTTCTAATCTCTCCAATGTCTCCACTACCATTTATTACTTTTTTTTAAAGTAGTAGCTTTCTAATGGATGCAAGGTTGTACCTTAGTAGCTTTTATCTGCATTTATTCCCATAATGATTATGGAGTCAAGTTATTTTTTCTGGTACTTGTTAATCATGATACAAATTCTACTAGTACAACTACCGACTAGGGAAGCAAGCCAGATACTCCCAGTGCTTCATACCCTACCATTTTCCCACTATCCTCTCTGTTTTGGCTGATTTTAACTTATTGTCTCTGGGGGGAGGGGGTTTCTTGCTAATTTGGTGGTATGTCTTACCTGAAAGTTTGAATTTACCAAACTGACTAAATTGTAGTCTATCTTAGATTCGCCAATCAATTAACCATTTTTACTTACTAGAACAGCTTACAATTTTATTTTTTTAAAAAGCTCACTGCTCTTAACTGAAATTTGTACTCTGCTATCTCTAGAAATGACTTCAGCAGAAATGGATAGACATTCCGTTTAAAAACATGCCAAGTCTTCTCCTTCCTTCTTCCCTTTGTATCTCACTAAATTATCATGCAGTTTCTGTATAGTATTCTTCTGATTTCTCCCTAATCTTCCTTTTCTCTTTCTATCTCTGAGAAATTCTAAGTGCCTTGCCCTATCGAATATTACTTTTAGACAACCAGAAAGACTTACCACACCTCTGGGGTAAGAGTGTCGTTCTGAGATCGCCAAGGGCTGGTTTCATAAATGGCTTTCCCATTGACTTTCAGCCAGCTCCCCATTTGCCTCAGTCTCTCCTCAAAAATGACAGAAATGATGCCATCTGATGTGGGGCCAATGTTAATCAGAAGATTTCCTCCACAAGCAACTGTCTCCACTAGTTGCTGAAAAATTAAGAATAAACACAGTTCTCAGAAAAGAAAAATTCTACTTACATTGCTTTTCTTTTTTTTTTCTTGGTGCAAATCCGGGTCTTGGATGCAGGGTCTGGGTACCTTCCCTTAGTTCTCTTGCTCAAAGCTAGCACTGTACCACTTGAGCCAAAGCTCCACTTAAGAGTTTTTTTAGTAGTTTATTGGAGATAAGACTTTGCTGCCCAGGCTAGCTTTGAACTGTGATAGATCTCACCCTCCTAAGTAACTAGGATTAGATAGGAGCCATTAATGCCCAGCTGATCATGCTTTTTTTTTTTTTGTCAGTCATGGGGCCCAAACTTTGGACCTGGGCACTGTTCCTGAACTCTTCAGCTCAAGTCTAGCGCTCTACCACTTGAGCCACAGTGCTACTCCAGACTTTTCTGCTTATGTGGTGCTGAGAAATCGAACCCGGGGCCTCATGCATACGAGGCAAGCACTCTACCACTGAGCCAACTTGCCAGCCCTGATCATGCATTTTTATATGTACATAGTCACTACCTAGAAGTAGAGGCATAGATTATACTAATAATCTGTGTTTGCATGCCACCAAAGAACCCAGATTACAAGAAATAGTTCTCGTACAATCTCACATTTAAGAATACTACAAGCGGGGCATTGGTGACTCAGGCTTGTAATCCTACTCAAGATTGAGATCTGAGGTCCAGAGCCAGCCCTTGGAGAAAAGTCTGTGAGACTCTTATCTCCAATTAATTACCCCAAAGCCAGAAGCGGAACAATGGCTCAAGTGGCCGAGCACCAGCTTTGAGTGAAAAAGCTAAGGAATAGAGCCTAGACCCTGAGTTCAAGACACCATACTGGCACCAAAGGAAAAAAAAAGAGAGAGACTATTTCAATATTCCAGTAGAGGAGCCAGGCATGGTGGTATAGGCCTGTGATCCCAGCATTCTCTGAGGAGGCTGAGGTAGGAGAACCATGAATTTGTGACTCATCTAGGTTATATAGTGAAACCCTATTTTAAAAAAAACAAAAAACTAGCTACCAGACATTGTACAGTACCTTCACCAATTCTTCAATTGTTAGATAGTCTCCAATCCAAGCTTCCTTCCTGTAGCCCCAAGACGATTTGTCTATTGTCATGCAGTTTTCCCACTTATGTGGCAAAAGATGTCCCGGGTTATATCGATCGCTGCAGGTGTAGTAACCGCCATGCTTGCACATGCAGCCCACTCCCCAGCGGTCATTGGTGACCACAGTATCCCGAACTGGGCTGAAAGGAAAAACACTTTAAATTAACAACAACAATAATAATGATGATAATAATAATAATAACAAAGTGGTTTCTAATACAAAAGGAAATGCCACTTGTAGACAGTTCTATCTGAAAGTCACTCCTAAAAATGGCCATAGCCTATGAGTGGAAAGCCCAGGGTTATGAAGTCCAACAGACTTGGGGTAACTGGGGTCCTTACTCACAGAACAACAGCATGTTATCTAACTGCTCTCCATAATGAATTCCCTTAGCATTATTAGAACAAAAGTAACTGATGAAATACTCAGGCCAGTGCCCCGCATAAGGAAGGGTATTATGTGATTATTTGAACCTCCACCTCTGACACTGTGAATGGCAGCCAAAACTGAATTTAAACTCAATTAGTATTCTTTCCAAGGATTAATCTACATGTATTTCATATATAATATTAAACCTATTATATAACATGTGTAATATACATATATGTTATAGACACATGTACACACAGCTTTTATATTTGTGATATGTATTATATACCATACATATATGCAATACATATCACACAGATAGTGTACATATATATATATATATATATATATGGCATGTACATATACATACTAGGCTAATGAAAAAGTGCCTAATGAAAAAGTGCCTAATGAAAAAGCTAAATAAAGCAGAGGCATGTGACAGATGCCTATAATACCAGCTACAGAGGAATCATAATAGAAAGATTACAGCCCAAGGCTAGACCCTTTCTGAAAACCTAACACAAAAAGAGCTGAAGGTGTGGCTCAAATGGTAGAGCATCTGCCTAGCAAGTATAAGGCCAGAAGTCAAATCCCCAAAAGTATCCTCAAAAGAAAAAAAAAAGAAAATTTTTTAAAAAACACCTTAAATTCCCCCATGTACATTCCACAGCTCAGCTGATGTGGAGATGCTCTTAGCAAGTTTTACTTACTTGTCGCTGTGTTTAAGTCACTGAGTAGTCTGTTTAGTGTTTCCCTGCCCTTAGTTTTGTGCAAATATGTCTTCCAAAAAGCAAGGTAAAAATGTGCTCAATCTAAACAATCATGTGAAAGTCAGAGATTTGTTGAGACGTGGCACATCGTGTGCATATGGGAAAAATGAATCCCTTTTCTGCTGTACAGTCCTGAACTCTAGGCATCCCGAGCATGTGTGGTTTTTCCACAGTGGTAGTCTCCTTGGAACAAGATTCCTGCAGATAGCAAGAGTCTACTGTACTGTCTTCAAGTTCATCATTACTTTTTCTTAATCCCATTCTCTCCTCTCCTTTTAAAACATATACTATTTCATACATGTATAATGAAAGATAATGGACCTAGATCACATTTCTTACATCACCCTCTCCTTCCCCCCCACTCCCTTTCTCAGTCTCCCCTTCCCTCATCATGTGATATTTGTCTTTCTGAATTTGGTTTCTCTCTCTCAACATGATGATCTCCAGTTCCAACCATTTCCCTGGAACTACATGATTCCATTCTTGGTTATGGCTGAATATGCATTGTGTATATGTTCTACGTTTTCTTTATCCATTCCAATTTCCCCACAATATTTCTTATCATGACTGGTAGTTCACACAGAGGAAACTGGGTTCCACTTACAGTGAACAGTTTTGATTCACCACATTGAAGAAGATGGGTTTTCCCCTTGGAAGAAGGTCTGGAGACACTGCTGCTTTGAGTAATTTCAAGAGTTCTTCAGAACATTTTTGTTTGGGCCCTTTGGGAATCCAGGAAGCACATATAAAGGACTGCCTGTTTTCATAGCAAAGTACCGAGCACCTTCTACTTAAGCAAACTAACGGAGGACCTCCTCAGAGCTCCATGCTCTCTTAGACAACCTTGAATATGCCAGGAAAGAACAGAAGGTAAGATCTTGATAGTTAAGGAAAAGAGGAGGCAGACTGACATCAACAAGGTGGCCAGGCCTGTTGGAAGGTAAAACAAACAAACAAACAAAAACAACAAAAAGAAGGAATCAAAAGAATGGAAGGACACATAGTCAGGAGCAATGATGTCTTGGTCCTAAAAGAACAGAGTAGGAGATAAAAATAGGGACCAATGAAATGAATACTTTTTCTTTTTAATGGTTCTGACGTTTGAACTCACGTTCTTAATGCACTTGAGCCACTTATCCAATCATTTTTTCTCAAAGAGTCTCTCATTTTTTGTCTGCACTGGCATGGACTATGATCCTATTTACGCTTCTCACGTAGCTGGGATAAATGGCACACACCATTGTGTCAAGCTTTTTGCTGGTTGAGGTGATCTTGAAAAATTTTTGATCAGGATAGTTTTGAACAACAGTCCACCTGTCATTGCTTCCCTCGTAGCTAAAATGAAAACGTCAAAAGTCTTTGGTGCTGCGCACGCATGTGCACACACACCAGTTCTGGGGTCTGAACTCAGGTCAGTCTGTCCCTGAGCTCAAGGTTAGTGCTCTACCACTTAAGATACAGCCCCATTTCTAGCTTTTTGGTGGCAAATTCGAGATAAGAATCTCACAGATGAGCCGGGCACCGGTGGCTCATGCCTGTAATCCTAGCAACTCAGGAGACTGAGATCTGAGGATTGTGGTTCAAAGCCAGCCCAGGAAGGAAAGTCCATGAGACTTTTATCTCCAATAAACCACTAGAAAACCAGAAATGGTGCTGTGGCTCAAGCGGTAGAGTGCTTGCCTTGAGCTGAAGAGCACAGGGATAGCACTCAAGCCCAGAGTTCAAGCCCCACGACCGACAAAAAAAAAAAAAAAAAAAAAAAAAGAATCTCACAGCGTTTCCTGGCCAGGGTGGCTTTGAACCACAATCTTCAGATCTCAACCTTCTGAATAACCAGGATTATAGGCATGAGCCACTGGAACCCAGAGATCTTGTGTTGTTGTTTTTTTGTTGTTGTTTCTTATCTTAATTTCAAAATAAGGCATGTTTTAAATTTAACTCCTGAAGAGTTTGGAGAAAATATTGCTATAACTAATAAGCACTGTTTGCAATGATACCCTCCCCCCACCTCAAATTATGAATACATCTAAAAGGAAATACTTTAAGAAGCCTGGGAGTTAGAATGCTCCACGTGTCTTAGAAGCGTCTGAGGCAGATACAACATACCTGTCATTATACAGCCACGCAAGGAAGCCTGTGCTGTTCCAGTATTGATCCGTTGCTCCTCCATCTCCATCTGACCACAGAACATCTGGCTGATACCTGTTTACTAGCTCATAGAGCTCAGGCAATGCCTTTGAAAATGGAAACTGTCGCGTAGAGAAGGAAGTGGATTCATCCTGAAGGAAGTACGGATGAAACCACTCAAAAAGCGAATAGTAGAGTCCAAAGCGCAAGTCAGTTCTGTTCCTAATGGCCATCTCAAGTTCTCTGACAATGTCCCTCTTCGGCCCCACATCCAAAGCATTCCAGTTCCAGGAATTCTCTGAACCCCAAAGGGTAAAACCTGAGGAAGAAGATTTAAAATCCTTGTAAGGCAATATCAACTTTACTTCAGTAAATGTAACCCACAAATATGTCAGAACAAATCAGATACGATACATAAATAACTGCTTATACAAACAAGTGCTTCATGATGGTTTTTTTCATGGTCTATCTTCTGCTTTTTATTTACCTATGATTTTACTATCTTCAGGTAGTTGTACAAAAAGGTTTCGTTCAACATGTGAGTTTGTGAGTACAATGCATCTTAATCGATGTCACCCCTTCCATTGTTCTCTCCCCTTCCCACCTATACTCCCCCCACCCATCTCTCACATTCTGTTCTGATGAGAAACAATGTGGGAAAGTTCGGGGCTCCTTGTGAGGACTGGATGGCCCAGTATTCTTCCTTACAGACTTTGAGATCTGTGAGGAAACCCTCATGTTATATACCTAGCAACTTCTGGCACAGAGAGGAACAGCTTCTACCTCTCCCGGCTAATCAAAGGTCACCACCATTGATAATGAAGATGCTGAGTTAGATTCCTGCAAGATTCTTGTCTGCTCCAAGAGCCAGGTACACTGCTTGCTTGAGGACTGTGTTTCCTGACAATGTTTTCATCCCTACACCTTGAGAGCTCATTAAGGGGTAGGAGGAGGTGACAGAGAGGACACACACCACAGGACATTCTTTCCCACTAATTCTGTACTTTAAATGCACCCGCTGTAAAGCTGTAGACTGGGTGGTTGCTCTGGACTTACCTTCATGATGCTTGGAAGTTAAGACAACGTATTTGGCCCCCGAGGCCTGAAGAATTTCTGCCCACTGATTGGCATTAAAAAACTTGGCTGTAAACTGTGGCCCAAAATCTTCATAATTAAAACCAGGGGAGTAATTATCATTCATAAAGTTTACAAACTGTGGTCGTTTTTCCTTTTGCCAGTACCACCTATGGGAGAAGAGGAATAAACACAGGCACCACATGGATGCATACATTTGAAATTACAACCCCGCCCTCCCCTTCCTCCGGTGTCCACCCCCTTTCTCAAGTGTTACCTCCACATCCTGTGACTACAAGCCACGCCACCCTCCTCCTGTCCCATTGGCACCTGTCCCACCATGAAATCTTCTCAGCTCAGAAACAGGAGTTCTAGACAACCCATTCTCATTCCCCAATCTTTAAAGCACCACATATAACACCTGTGTTGACGTATTAAGTGACTTTGTAACCAGAGGGATGAAGGTTTCTAAAGCCAAGAAGATATGTAAAACCTAAACAATGTGATGAGGGAAGGTGGGGGACAGAAGTGATACAGAAAGGCTGGTAAGAGTAAAATTATGAAGACGCTGTTGTTTCATAGATTGATTCAAATTTAAAACATACTTGTGACACAGACTCTTTCTGGGCAATACTATATTGACCCCAAACAGCTTCACTCTGGTAACTTAACAAAAAGAACATCTGAACCAGGCACTGTAGCTCACACTTGTAATCCTAGTTTTATTCAGGAGTTGAGATCTGGAGTATTACAATTTGAAGCCATTCCTGACACACACACACCCCAAAAAAGTCCATGAAAGTCCAAAATAAGCAGCAAAGAGCAGGACTAGAGGCATGACTCAAGTGACAGAACACCAGCGTGAGCAAGAAAGCCGAGAAAACTCAAGGCCTTGAGTTCAAGCTACAGGGGTAGGGGCGGAATGAAAACTATCTAAAACACGGTAGATCTACCCATCAGGAACTGTCCTCATGACCTAGATGCAAGCCCCTGTCTCTGGCCCACCTCTACTTGGTCCAGCTCCTCCCCCTCTGTAAGAATATTTCCATAGTGAGCCCTACATCTCCCAAATGACCAGGAGCCTATACTGGCTGACAAGACTTCACTCAAGGACATCAGATGCAGTGCCAAAGACATGTTCCGGTCCAAAGTCACCTACCTACTGTACCAGCTTACGTGGCAGCTACAGCATGGGTGTGCAACCCAGCCAGGCTGTGGATGAGGAGGAGAAGGCAATCTGGGAGACCAAGAATGGTCTGCTTCCTGAGACAAAGAGAAGTTGGCTCTCTACTGGGGCAAGCTTGAAGGCCATGTGGGCTTATGATGGCTGGCCTCCGTCATATGACTACAAGGGTCAAGTCCACGGAAAATGCCTATGTCATCAATTTCATCAGTGTGCTGACAGATTCCCTCTAAATGTCTAGTTCTGTGAGATCCTGAGCCCCTATTACATCTTTCAGTTGGGTTTTTGGAACCTCAAAATGAAAAGCCAACTGATGAATTGAAGCACTTTTGTTTAATGTGGGAGTTTGGGGTCTGTTTGGTGGGCCCTACTACTAACTCATACCTCCAGCCTGCACTGTATATGGACATACGTATGTGTGTATATATGTATGTAGGCCTGTATGTATGTATTTGAGGCAGGGTCTGCACCAGCTTTTACTTACTTGTTTATGTTTGTTTATTTGAGGCAGTCTCACCCAAGTTGGCCTGGAACTAGCTATGAAGACCAAGCTGGCCTTGACCTCCTAATCCTCTGAGTCAACTGAATGCTGGGATTACAGGCATGAACCACCATGCCCGCCTGCCTTTTTTACCTTTTTTAATTGCACTACAAAGAAATAAACTGTCCAGAGCAACACAGCCAGACACACATACACTGAGATACACATCTACATATATAAATACGTGTAGTAACATGTTTATCTTATTACTTGGAGCAATTAATTGGGAAAAGTACCATGGGATCACGTTCAAGGGATCATGTGCAGATGTTGACTCTGATCCTTAAGTAAAACCAAATGCACTTTAACGTGCTTTATCTTTCATACAGTGATCTATTAACAACGTAAAGGTTTGTTGTTCTTTGTTGTTTGTTTGCTTGGGGTACCATTCTTTAAAAAACAACAACAACAAAAGTTCCTACCACAGGGACCCACAGTAAACCGCACTACTCGGGAGGCTGAGATCCGAGGATAGGGTTTGAAGCCATCAGGGGCAGGAAAGTCTCTGAGACTCTGATCTCCATCCAATTAACTAGCAACCGGCTGGAAGCTGACCTGTGTCTCAATTACAGCCTTGTGCTCCAGGACAAGGTCCGGCCCTCAATTCGAGGCCCAGGACCGGCAGGAAGGAAAGCAGGAAGTCCTGGTGCCACAACTGCAACGCTCCGCCCTGAAGAGCCCCTCAGTGGCTCCCGCGGGGCGTTCAGGGGTCAGGAGGTGGAGCAGGTGCAGGTGCACTTGCGGGGTGACACCCCCCCCCGCACCCCTGGCCGCAACGACCCGCCCGGGCGGGAAGCAGCCCACCGTGGCCTCGCGAGGTGGAACCGAGTACACACCGGGGCGCAGAGCCCGGGCCGCGGGGACTCACGCCCCGGAGCTGCGCGCTCGCGCAGCCGGACGCCAGCGCGCCCCGCCCGCGCCGCGGGGCCGCCAGCGCGGGAGGCGCAGCCCGGAGCCGCCCCGGAGCTGCGCCCGGGCCGGGGAGCCCGAGCCGGAGAGCCGGCCCGGCGCACTCACCAGAACCACTCGCTGCCGAAGGCGGGCACGGAGAACACACCCCAGTGGATGAAGATCCCGACCTTGGCCTGGTCGAACCAGGCGGGCAGCGGCCGCGCGTCCAGCGACTCCCAAGTGGGGTCGAAGCGCGCGGCGCGGCGGGCCGAGCTCCCCGGCGGCCATAGCAGCAGCAGCAGCGCCAGCGCCAGGGGCGGCCGCCCTGGGAACGCGCGGCGCGCGCTCGCCAGCCCCGGGGCCATGCGGTCCTCCTCCGCCGGGCCTCCGCCGGTCCTCCGCCGGGCCAACTAGCCCAGCTGCCGCGCCGCCCGCCCTCCCGCGGCTCCTCCTCTGTCACCTGACCAAGGCCAGCTCGATCTGGTGACCAGATGGCTCTTGATGGGGGCGGGGAGAGCGGCTGTCACTCACTCGCCAGGCCGGGGTGGGAGGGGGGAGGAGGGGGGACAGGGGCAGGCCTCTCTGCCCTCCACAAAACCCACCCGGAAATCAGCGGGACCGCCCCCCCTTCCCCACCCCCACCCCCCCACTGTCAGAACCCGTGCGCAGCCCAGCGGAGCACTGCAGGCTCGAACTCCAGCCCAGCGCAGAGCTTGGGAAAACCCACCCCGGGCCCGCCCTCCGCCTCTGCCTCTGCCCCAGAGCGAGCTCCGGGGAGGGGAGAGAGGACCCGAGTTCAGGAGTCCTAGACTGAGCCCCAGTAATGGCTCCTCCTCTCCTCCCCTCTCCCCCTTCCCTCCTCTCTCTTCACCTGAGCCTCCGCTACCAACTGCAGCCCCAGAATCCTCTAGCCTTTGAAAGTCCAGAATGATCTAAACCTGGACCAAACACACGGGCATCTTGTGATGCCCCTTAATCAGAGGTTTGCACCATGGGGCAAAGGACACTTTTCACGAGGATATTGCCACCGGTCGAAGGTGATGGCGAAGGCGCAGGCAGGGCTGGGCCCCTGCGCTCTGGTCAGCAGCCTCTTCCCCTGTGAACCCGGGTCGCGCACGATTGCACCCTCCACAGCCTTCCTGCGAGCAGGAAGAACGTTTCTTCCATCTCCACGGCTTCCAGCGTCGGTGCCAAGCGGACCGGATCTGCACCAATGCCAGTTGAGTCACTTCCTTTGAAAGCAAAGAAAGTACAGCGGTCCACCACAAAAGCACAGCCTGTAGGAAATACTGACAAGATGTTTAAGGACCTGGGTCCCAAGGCACCCTGGGTGATAATGCACAGAAATCCTCATACTGCCGGGTCAGTCTCGGAGATAACAGGGGTTGGAAAGAACACCACAAAGGACATAAAGAAGAACTTCTACAAAAACAAACCAACCCGCATAGGGTGCCAAGATTGGAAGAATGAAATCAGGGAGGTGGTTTAGAACGTGTCACACTGGGGAACTAGACTTCCCCTTACCTTTTTGGACTATGACACTTTGCAAAGCTCATTTTTGTTTGCACTGAAAGCTACTGCTAATCAAATGATAGAAACAGAGCCTATGAAGGCTTACATCCTGCTTTTAAAAGTTTGAGAGAGCCTGGTGCCAGTGGCTCACGCCTGTAATCCTAGCTACTCAGGAGGCTGAGATCTGAGGATCATGGTTCAAAGCCAGCCTGGGCAGGAAACTTCGTGATACTCTTATCTCCAATAAACCACTAGAAAAATCGGACATGGCACTGTGTCTCAAGTGGTAGAGCATTCGCCTTGAGTTGAAGAGCGTAGGGACAGCACCCAAGCCCAGAGTTCAAGCCTCATGACTGACAAAAAAAAAGTTTGATAGAGCCTGGCACTGGTGGCTCACACCTGCAATCCAAGCTACTCAGGAGGCTGAGATCTAGGTCACAGCTCAAAGACAGCCTGGGTATGAAAGTCTATGAGATTCTTATCTCCAATAAACCTCAAAAGAAGGAGGAGGAAGAGGAGGAGAAGAAATAATAGTGGTGCTGTGGCTTAAAGTGGTACAGTGCAGAACAGAAAAGCTCAGGGACATCACCCAAGACCTAAGATCAAGCCTCATGACAAAAAAAAAAAATTTGATATAGGATCTAGAAAACAAGCTGAGACAAATCTCTGGCTCCCCAGGTGTTTATGAAGTATGTGGGGAATAGGCCTCAATAGGGAGGATTGTCAAGTGACCCTGATATGGTGGAGTTTGACTGAGGTCACAGGAGGTACTGGATGAGAGAATGCTGGAGTGTTTGTCCCTGCCGTATCACCAGACATCACGGAGACACCTTGGCCAATGGCCACTGTTGGCAACTGTTGATCTACCCAGCCCCCACACAGGAAAAGCTGGGAGTGCCAGAGCTTGCCATACTCTGTGTTACTACCGGAGGAAGCAATGGCATCCTGCCCTTGACGTCCTCCTCAGGGATGTCATTAGCTGTCAAGAAGGGAGCTGATGGGTGAGTGAGCTCAGAGGACGCATTTGGGATCTCTGTGGGAATTGGATGACCGCCTCCAACCAGTCCCAGTACTTCCGAGAACTGCTCTCAAGTGGCCCGTGGAAGAAGTGACACGTTCACCCCAGCTGAGAGCAGCACCCAGGCCCAACCGTTCCTGCAACAGCCGCCCAGAGGCTGCTTCTGCTGAAAAGCACTCACTCCTCACAGAGGCCTGCGCAAATGTCCAAGGATAAGTAAAAGCAAGAGATTCGGGCACCGACCTGTAATCCTAGCTTCTCAGGAGGTGGAGATCAGAGGATCATGGGTTGAACCTCTTCTCCCCCCACACCCAGGAAAGTTTGAGAGACTCTTCTTATCTCCAACTAACCACCAAACATCTGGACTTGGAATTGTGACTCAAGCTGTAGAGTGGCAGCCTTGATCCGAAACACTAAGGGAGGGCAAGGCCATGATGTAGATAGATAGATAGATAGATAGATAGATAGATAGATAGATAGATAGATAGATAGATAGACAGACAGACAGACAGATAGATAGATACATACATACATAGAAAGATAGATACATAGATACATAGACAAGACAGATAGAGAGACAGACAGACAGACAGACAGACAGACAGACAGATGCAGGAGAAAAGCTTGCCATTTTTTCTGCATTTTGCATAAGTACCCTTCGCTCTGAGCGATCTTCTGTGCTCTCTTCACAGTTACTTTGGAGTATAGGAAGGATGGGACTGACAGATAAACATATTCTGTCAGGAATGAAATTGAAGCTCTCCCTGCCAGGAGACAATGTCTTTATTTTTTTTTTCTTTTTTGAACACAGAGCCTCACCTGCCCTCACTTACTTACTCCACTTACGTGTTCAGCTGGCACTCTACCACTCCAACCACACCCCCAGCCCTGTTTTTTGCCAGTTATTTTGGAGACAAACTCATGTTGACTTTTCTGCCCAGGCTGGCCCCAAACCTTGATCTTCTAGATCTCTGCCTTCTGAGAAGTAAAGATTACAGATGTGAGCCGCCAGCACCCAGCCAAGACTTTCTTATTATAACAACACCTATCTAGCCAATCCTGAGCAGATGGGCAACTGGATCACTTCTGATTACAGTACACCCGTGATGGGGACTGTTTAATCACAATGCTTAGTTTCTCTCCCTTGCCCCAACTCTTCCTCTATTTAAACCTAAAGCTCATGCCTGTACCCCAAAGATGGACTGAAGTGCTTACTTTTATCTGATAAATCTCCTTCCTCTGTCCCTCACCAATACTTGTCTGTTCATTCAGTGTGTGGGACCAAGTGACAGAAACCCCGGAGCTTGGGTCTGGGGGTTACATT
Organism: Dipodomys merriami; assembly: GCF_024711535.1. NCBI lineage: Eukaryota > Metazoa > Chordata > Mammalia > Rodentia > Heteromyidae > Dipodomys > Dipodomys merriami. The sequence continues at coordinate 16,005,822 of NW_027206401.1, read as the reverse complement.
GACAACAGAGTAAACCCCATCCATTTCCGTGGAAATGAGTGCCTCCTGAGAGCAAGGGCAGATGGCATGGCAGGAATCAATGAGGGCAAAACCTCTCTCTTTTTCTGGCCTGCAAGCAGAAAGCAGAAAGACACTGAGGAATAAAATGAAGAAGCAGCTGCAGGGGGCATAGGGTGTGGCAGCTGCGCCCCCCCCTACTCCTCCCAGCATTACTACACACACACTCCACCCTCTTCCCACAGGGCTGTGGCATCCTGGGTAAGGCCTTTGACACACACACACACACCCCACACACACCTTCTGACTCTCCAGTGGACCTCAGTTTCCTCACCTGGCAAGTAGAATGAAAATAGAGCATCTTCCTCTAGGGTTTTGGTGACAGATTACCCAAAACACCTAGCCTGATGTCATCCTGAGCTGGTCTTACTCTAGTAATAACAGGAGTCTGATGGGAAGAAACTTTTCTGACCTGATTTCCCTGTAGGACTCAAGGCTAATAGGCATATTTAATAAGGTAGAACCCTGTTGGGTTTAGGTGGCTGCTCGTTTTGCTTTTCTGTGACTTTGATATTTTAAACCTCAAAGTCACTGTGAACCTAATAGGAAATCTAACTCGAGTGTCTCTCTGCAGTGGCCCTCTTTGACAAGGATCAGAGTTTACAGCTATTCCTCTGAGTACCCCAGCATACCCCCTGGAAGCTGAGGGGGTCCTCGCCCAGGCCAGATGAACCGCAGCAGCTTCAGGCCTCTTCGGGGAATGACAGAAGGACAAGAGTCAGCACCACAGGACCAGATGGGGTGCCATGTTCCCTCCTAGCACCCAGACATCACAGGCTGCTCTCCCCAGCTCCAAGCCAGAGTGCGGAGACACCTTCAGCACTGACTTCGTTTTTGTTTGTTTTGTGCTGGTCTTGGGGCTGGAACTCAGGGCCTGGGAATTGTACCTAGGCATTTTTTGCTCAAGACTGGTGCTCCAACACTTGAGCCACAGCCCCACTTCCAGCTTTTTTGCTGCTTAACTGGGGATAAGAGTCTCATGGACTTTCCTGCCTAGGCTGGCTTTAAACCATGATGCTCAACTCTCAATTCTTGAGTAGCTCAGATTATAGGTGTGCCCAACTTTCAGCACTGTTAGATGTGCTAGCATGCTGTTAAATTATTGGGATTTATCTACTTTTAATCAAGGTAAAACAATGAAACGTGCCCCATGGCCAACTAATGCACATACTGGTCTGGCAAGCTACCAGGCTGACCAGAAATAAGGGCAATGTTTTATCTGCATCCTGGTGGACATCCACAGGTAGTTCATGACCTTGCTATTGAGCACAGCATCTGAATCTGTACTACATCTCCCTCCTATGTCCTCCTTCCCAATGTCACCATTGAATAACAATTTCATGGAGTGTCTAATTCAAGGAGAAGACATCTCCATTACATACTAATTCTGCTTTCTAGTGGCTGAAGGAGGACCACAATGTCCTGTGGTCTGTACCAATTCAATATAGACAGCAGAAGAAAGAGGGAAGAAGACCATCTCAAGGCAAAGGAGCAAAACAAAGGAACTAGTTTAGAACTGACAAAATTTGGTAAGAAAGACAAAGAGATATGAGAAAGAAAGAAGGAAGGAAAAAGAAAGAAAGAAAGAAAAAGAAAGAAAGAAAGAAAGAAAGAAAGAAAGAAAGAAAGAAAGAAAGAAAGAAAGAAAGAAAGAAAGAAAGAACAGAGAGGAGGGAGCCAGAAAACCCTATGAAGGTGGCCAGACAAACAATATCCCTAAACTGGAAACAAAAACAAATACAGCCTAGAGCTGGTGGCTTACACCTGTAAACCTGACCTAGCTCCTCAGGAGACTGAGATCTGAGGATCTTGTTTCCAAGCCAGCCCAGTTAGGAAAGCCAATAAGGCTCTTATGTCTAATCAACCAGTAGAAACAGAGCTGTGGGTCAAATGAAAGAGTTCCTGTCTAGAGTGAAAAAGCTCAGGGACAGTGTCCATGACCAGGACTAACCAGCACAAAAAACAAAACAAACAAACACCCAAAAACCCAAAACACAGTAACAAAGAAAAGCTGATCATGTGCAAGACATGAATAAAGACAAAAAGAGTAGTAATGCGAATGAGTTGCTCACAAGCAGTTGGGGAAACTTAAAAGGGACCACAGGACAGAGAAGGCTGCAACCCAAGATTTGGCCGGACATTCGTCACGACGGCTGAGCCTCAGGTGAACAGCCTGGGAATAAAGCCAGGAGAAGAGATTAAGGCCAGTGTTGCAGGTGCAGGACTGCTGTGGGGAGGGCTGAAGAACAGGGAGCAGAAAGAGGAAGCCAAGAGAAGTCCTTCTCATAGGAAGGTAGAGCTCAAAGGGAAAGATTCCCAATAGAGGATGTCCTTTCTCAAGGAGCGGTTGTGCCTTTGCTCTGGTGCAGAATGTTGTGAAACCGCACTTAACTTTCGTTCCCCTTTCCTTGAGCTGAAGAGGGAAGGTGCTAAGCAGGAGGCAGGCTGCGGGTTGCATGGCTGCACCCCGTGTGTGTGGGCCCTGGCCACTGTTGCCTTGTGGGCTCCTTCCTCTTCTCTAAAAAGAGAAGAGTAAGAAATACATCTTAAGATTCTGTTGATACACAGGCAAGCCTATGAGTAGTACATATTAAAACATTTGCTTTGATCTAAGGATTCCAGTTTTTCCATCTTGCATTGTAGAAAACATGAGAGCTTTTTTTTTTTTTTTTTGCATGGGTGAGGGGGTCTTTCACAAGTGTTGTGGGCACTGTGACAGCCACACCAAACTCATAACACAGACCTGGATAACTATACTATAAACTATACAGAGATCCAGTTAAATATGTATACTAATGCAAACCAGGCGAAGTACATTCCAATAATGGTAACTGGATCATAGAAATCAAGAATTTACAGAAAGAATGGTTTCTTAGGACTGTCCTTTAATGTGTAATGATTATTCTCTTAGACACTATTCCATTATATAGAAATATAAAATATATATTATTTGTGACATATATAATGTATAATATATAATATATGACACATAATATATGACCTAACACAATCTGATGATATATATCATATATGACATATATGTGTCACATATATAAGATGTATCATATATTACTATTCCATTATATATTCCATATATTATATATTACAGATGTAATGGAATTATAATATATTACTATATAATATATATTTATTATATTATATATTAATAGTATTATATATAATGGAGTAATAATATATACCATATATATTGTTTTCATTAGGTCTTGATAACATACTTTTAGATCCATAAAATTCCTCAAAAGGAACTTTTATTGTCCTCATTCTACAGATGAGCATATGAAGCACAAAGACTCAAAGACCTTGTCTAAATAGCATTTCGAGTCTATATTATAACCATCATGCTAAGCTGAGGAAGTCTGTCTAAACTATCATGGCTCCACAAGTGAAAACACTGCTTTTCTCAATCATTTGGTTGTAGCATTTTTCATTTCATTAGGTAAAAATGTATTTACTCTGCCTCTACTTTGTGCCGGATACGAAGGTAGGCCCAAGGCAAGAAAGCAGACCTGGCCCTGGCCTAAATGTAGCCTGCTCTCTAACAATAAATGCAGACATCAGAAAAGGACAACCTAAATTGAACATAGCAAACTGGGGTTGGTCCTGCGAGTTCAAAGTATCATCAATGTCCCTAAAGGGACACCAGTTGACTCTGGGCCTCCAAGAGCTCTTTCCTGAGGAATTAAAATTTAATTCAAGACCTCAAAAATGAGTGACAAGGTAAACAGTGGAAGCCTGGGAATCCTAGGCAGAGACTGGTATGCTGGGTCAGGTGCACCAGATGTAAAAACATGCTTGGATCATACCTACTCAGGAGGCTGAGATCTGAGGATCATGGTTCAAAGCCAGCCTAGACAGGAAAGTCTGTGAGACTCTTACCTCCAATAAGCCACCAGAAAACTGGAAGTGGCACTGTGGCTAAAGTGGTAGAGTGCTAGCCTTGAGCTGAAGAGCTGAGGGACAGCGTCCAGGCCCAGAGTTCAAGGGGGAAAAAAAAATGCTTGGAGAAACTTCTAGCACGAAAAGAGAAGGAACTTAAGAGGAAGTACTACTGTGCGACAGATGCAGAGAACACATGACCAGAGGAGAGCATGCTGGGAGAGCAACAGCATTCTCATCACAAGAACCATGGAGGATAGTATGCAGGGAAAACTAGGTAAGCCATTTATAATGTCCCAAGGGCCCTTTACTGGACTAGGCCTGTGTAGGGGGCTCAGTTTCCCATAGGATAACCGGAGCCCAGGTGAGGCTACCATGGCTGAGTCCTGTAAGAACTGCCTTTTTCTGGTCAAAATAAAGAAGCACCGAGAAGATGGGTAGGTGCAAGACATGTCCTGCCCTATAGGACAACACCATGATACAAATCCCTCTTCCTGATGATCTCCCCTTGTGGCCAGATGGAGGGGAAGAAGGCCTTTCAGTTCACAGACAGCCATCTTCTAGAACTCTAGGACGGTAGGTCAAAAACCAGATCATCTATGGATTCAGACTATCTGTTCTTTCCTTCCTGGGTAGTAACAACCCAGGCTTACATGTAGGAACACTGTGTATGAATCATAGAAACACAAAGCACATTTGAATCCTGACCTAGGATCTACTCATTCACTCACCATTCACTCATTGGGGCTTCCTGGGACCCAATGTTACATTCTGAGAGAAGCTATCCTCAGTTGTTCACAGTCACATTAGCCTTGATTCAAGGTGTCCTAACGACTTTCCACAGTGAGAGTTGAGCTCGGTGAAAGAAGCCACATGTGCCAGAGCTCAGCCAGTGTGAAGTATGAACCCATTTATGCGACATTTTAGAAAATGCAAACGAATATGACAGAAAGCACGCCCCAGGTTCTCTGGGGCTACAGGCCAAAGGCAAAGGGAGGGAAAGATTGCCAGATGCAGGAGGAATCTTCTGGGGGTGAGGAAATTGTCTCTATCTAGATTGTGACAGTATCATAGCTGTGTCCATCTGTTGAAATTCATTAACTTGTACTTAGATACAATTTATTATACATAACCTCAATAAGGTTAATTTGGTTGGGTTTGTTGTTGTTTTGTTTTTAGTGATGCTACTCCTAGGGCTTGAACTCAGGGCCTGGGTGCTATCCCTTGGCTTTTTCAGTCAAGGATGAGGCTTGACCACTTGAATAACAGCTCCACTTCTAGCCTTTTCTTTCTTTTTCTTTTTTCTTTTTCCAGTCCTGGGGTTTGAGCTGAGAGCCTGGACACTGTCCCTGAGCCTCTTTGTGCTCAAGGCTAGCACTCTACTACTTGAGCCACTTCTGGCACTGTATTATTGGCGTAGTTTATTGGAGACAAGGGTCTCATGGACTTTTCTGCCTGAGCTGGCTTTGAATCATACACAATCCTCAGATCTCAGCCTCCTGAGTAGCTAGGATTCCAGGCACTCAGCCACTTCTAGTTTTTTTGGTGGCTAATTGGAGGTAAGAGTCTCATAGACTTTCCTCCCTGGGCTGGCTCTGAACCATGATTCTCGGATTCAGGCTTCCTCAGTAGCTAGGATTACAGGTGTGAGCCACTTGTACCCACTCTGAAGTTAATTTTTTAAGCAGTAGGGAAAGGAAAAGCAAGAAATTCATTACAAAACAAAACTGTCCACAAAACTGTCCTCATCACAGAGAGTATTAAAGGGGGTTTGTGTTGCCTTCAAACTGAATACATGATGTTAGTGTGCTTCTGCATGAAGCTGAAAATGTTGCTGTTTTCTTACTGCCATATTTGATAGATAAAAACAATCCTCTTTTAAAAGAATGCACTTTGGAATAGGATAATGCCTAACATCATCATTGATATTTTTATTAAGTCAAAAACAAACGTCATGCTGAATGATGAACTTCTACAGCTATTTCTATTAGAACACAAAGAAAAATCTATAGTGTTTATTATGTTTCCTGGAAATTCTCAACGCTAATATACCAAATCTAAGAGAGTTTTACTATTAGGAGGAGAACATTTTTTTCCTCTTTTTCTCACCCTTCATTTCTACTTCCTTTTTATAGATGTTATTGTAAACCCAAAAGAGAAACACGTGAAGGCTCTAAGAGCTAAATAAAAAGGTTCAATATTGTACTGAGACATGGTTCTATAGAAACAATAATCTTCTTGTAGACACCACCCTCTTAGAGAAAACATTCCATTAGCAACAAAAACATAAAATACACACTAAAAGGCAGACAACAAACTGGGCAAATGCATTTATTACAAATATACACAAATTATATTCTTTTTTTGATCTATAAAGTGCTTGTACAAATCAATAAGGCTAAGATCACTGCAGAGAAATGGAGCAAGAGTCCCAACAACCACTTCAACAGGAAGTACAAATAGCTGGTGAGACATCAAGCAAAGATCAAAGACACTAGGCTTTTTGAAATGCTAAGTTAACAACCAAAGCTTGCTGCCTGTTTTGAAAGTTGGGTCTTCTCAAATACAGTAAGGCCCGAAATTGTGATGTCATCTCATGAACCACAGTGTATACTAGATGGAATCATTTGGGAAAGCAAGTTACTTTTTATTGTATTCCTGAGTTATTTTACTTTATAATATTTAACTTTTAGGAAGTCAGACCTATTGATTTCTTCTTTGTGTGCTTCTTTCCTAGAAAGTGCTGTTCTATCAGTATTGAATTCTGCATTAGTTTGTGTTTTCTTTGCATTCCTCCATTGTAACTTAGGGTATCTTAGTGAGAGAGTGTCAAAAGATTTTAAAAAGTATTTCTTCATTTTTACAAATAGTGCAAATTTATTGATTTGTGAAGGTGTCTCTGTGACAGGCTATGGTCTAGATATGTTTGGAACTTTGGAGAATTCCTTATCTGTTGGATTGAAGCAGCTAGATAAGAGGTGAGTGGTGTGGGTTGTGGTATGTTGTGTTGCAGTATGGTGTGGTGTGTTGAGGTGTGTTATAGTGTGGTGTGGTGTGTGATATGTAGTGTGTGGCTCTGGATCCAGACTTCCCGGGGACCCCTGTGTGAGCTTCATGCCTTGGGCCATCTTGCTTATCTCTGTGTGCCTTTTCTCCGTTTTATAACACAGGGCTAGGCTGTTTCTGTCGTGTAGTGTTGGTTATACATGTGAAATCCTTAGTATGGCTGATACACTGTACCTATTAAAGAAGTATGGATAATTGCTCACATGCCAGAACCAAGGTTTGAATGACCTTAGCTCTAATTTCTTTGTAAAAAAAAAAATATTGAATGAAAGTCTTCTTTGTTTTTTTTTTCCTTTCAATGTTTCATTTTCTTTTGATGTTTCTAATTTATTTGACTACAGTTTGAACTTAGGGTCTCTCACGTGGCCTTTTCTGTTCAAGGCTGGCACTCTACCATTTAACAGAAGTCTTCAATTCCAGCTTTTTGATGGCTAGTTTGAGATAAGAGTTTCAAGGTTTTGCTTGGTTGGAACCACAGTCTTCAGATCTCAGCCTCCTGAGTTCTTAGGATTATAAGTGTGAGCCATTGGCACTCAGCTCTAATTTGTTTATTTATTTTTATTTTTTGGTAGGTCGTGGGGCTTGAACTCTGGGCCTGGGTGCTATCTGTCAGCTCTTCAGCTCAAGGCTAGCGCCCTACCACTTGAGCCACAGCGCCATTTCCAGTTTCCTGGTGGTTTATTGGAGATAAGAGTCTCATGGACTTTCCTGCCTGGCTGGCTTTGAACTGTGAGCCTCAGATCTCAGCCTCCTGAGTAGCTAGAATTATAGGCGTGAGCCACTGGCACCTAGGTGGTGGTGGTGGTGGTAGTTCTTCTTTTTCCTCCTCCTCCTCTCCTCCCTCCCCTCCCCCCTCCTCCCCCTCCTCCTGCTCCTCCTCCTCCTCCTCCATCTTCTAGTCTAGATCCTTTTACCTCAGCCTCCTGAATGCTGGGATTCCAGACATATTCCACCATGCCCAGTTTTGTTTACAATTTTAAAATAAAACTAAAGAAAAAAGTTCATAGAACCACAGAACCATCAAATCCCAGATCAAAAGACAGAGCTCTTAGAGTTCCTCAAGATTATTTGATTTCTTGCTTTTCTTTTTCTTTGTTAGTAACAGGACTTTAAGCGCAGACTGGCTTTCATTATATAATGGTGTTAAATCTGGCATTTGTTGTCACCATATAACTGTGCCTTAAGTCTCTATGTCACTGCGGACCCCCTCCTTCACACTGGGGTGCCTTTGAGTCTCCGGTGGCCCCTCCCCTGGGAGGACTTCCCGGGTCTCTGCCCAGGCAAGTTAGCTACCTGCTCCTCTGGGTGTCCACAGCGCCTTCCATTTATAAACTCATGTGGTCAGTTGCCATGATTTTCCAGGTTATCATTTGTTGATGTCAGTGTCCCTAAATAGGCCTCCTGGACTGGTTCATTCAACACACGGTGGTGGTGGTGAGCAGGGAGCAAAGGCAATGATCTGTACTTCCTGCCCTGAGGCAGCTCTCAGCCAGTAGGACCGATCGATTATTTCCTTAGCAACTGCAATTCTGTGTTGAAAGTGACTTGAAAATACTCATGGGTTTGATGGTGCTATTTAGGAGACTCACTTGCCTGGCTGGGCGGTTTGAAAAAGTCAGGAAGGCTATATGTACTTGGCTAGAGGGTAAATTATGCATAGGCAGTGGGAATGGGAATGGGTGCCATAAGAAGAGGAGCAAGCTACATTCAGTGAATGGGTCTGCATGGCTAGAGAGCCCGAGCTGGAGAATGGCAACAAGAGCTGCGTGTGGGCAGGGTAGAGAGACCCAGCTGTGCAAGCTAAGGAATGTATACTTGATTCCATGTGTTACAGGGCTGGGGTTGTAGCTCCAAGCACTTGCCTAGCATGCATGGACACAAAAGAAGGACAGGAGGAGGAGACATCCGGAAGATGGCCCAGTAGACAAGGGGATGTTAAGATCTGGAGCTCAGGGAAGGTCTGAGATGGAAGTGAGGATTTGAGGGTTATCTGAGCATACCTCAAAGCCAATAGGGAGATTTCCCAGATAAAATACGTCAAGTGGAAAGAGAAGGAAGTTGAATCTGGGACTCTGGGCAAGGCTATAGAAGAAAAAGACTGAGAGTAAGAAGAAAGCAGAATCCTCACTATCCCGTGGTGATGAGCTGCCTAGAAGCCAGGCAAGCACAAGTGCAGGAGGTGAAGAGAGTTAAGGTCGCCAAGAAGTCAGATCAAGGAAGAACTGGAAAGTTCCCAGTAAATATGGCATCAAGGCGCAACATAGTGACCACTGCCAAGAATCTCCACGCAGACCAGGAAACCGACATCACCCTGCAAGCAGCAAAGAAACGAATGGAAAAGGGAGACCAAAACATGGAAATGGCAGTTGTATGCTATTCTCTCTAGCAAATTGGCTACGAAGGGGATTGAGTCACTGGTCCATAAAAGACATTCAAATATGTACTACTTAAACAAGAAACGAGGCCGTGAATTGTGAAATAACAGAATGAGTTGGAGAAGACTTGTGTTTGTAAGCATTTCATAACTCATTGATTATGTCAAAAGAGGATGCACAGGGCTGAGAGAAGGGAGAATGGATGGGGTGAGACCTAGGGGTTGGATACTGGGATATAGGCCCCCAAATAGAGAGCAGTTTACAAGTTAAGAAGGGAGCTGCTTACTGAGGAACTAGACAGAGGAAAGTAGCATCAGCTATATGAATACAATATACTAGATATCACGCCAAGAGGAGAGGTATTATTGTACTAGAGCCATTTATTACTCTGGGTTGTGCTCACATGTTGTCATCTAATTGTAACTAGATGTAATCTAATGGTGAGTATTCAAGGCATGTGAAAAAAACAACATCTAAGTGTCCTCCCATTATTATTATTGACTGAAATAATGTGTACTCAATTTTCTGAAAGCAGAGACTACTTTTTCCATCATTAACCACACAAGATATCAAGAAAGTAGTTAGACCGGTTTACTGACTCAAGCCTGTAATCTTGGCTACTTTGAACATGGGTGATCACAGTTCGAGATCAGCCCATGCCAGGGTGGTCAGGGTGCTTGAACTCAAGGCCTGGGCACTATCCCTGAGCTCAAGGCTAGCACTCTACCACTTTTATCCACAGCTCTAACTTCTGGTTTTCTGGTGGTTAACTGGAGATAAAGAGTCTCACAGAACTTCCTGCCCAAGTTGGCTTTGAACTGGGATCCTCAGATCTCAGCCTCCTGAATAGCTAGGATTATAGGCATGAGCCTCCAATGCCCAGCTTGTGAGTCTATACCTCAACCAATGGCTGACAACAATGGTGAGTGCCTGTTACCCTGTAGGGCACATGGGCAGCAAAGATGGCGCTGAGAGGGTCGCGTGGCAGAGCCTGAGTTGTTTATGTTTAAATATGACTGGGTACCACAACCAAGCGAAGTGACTCAGTGTGTAAACGGCTCGCGGACTTAGGGAAAGTATAGAAAGCTTAGGTGCACATAGGGTGACCTCTACAGTGACTGGTTGGTTCCTTTTCCTTCCCTTCCATGCCACGTGGTTTTTTGTTTTAAAAAGTGCTTGCTGTGTGGTGATAAACGAGTTCCTGCTTGACTTGACTCCCAGCTGCATCTGACTGTCTCTGGGGCTAGGGGAGGCTGGGGAACCGGTGAGGGGCGCACTTACCTTTAGACCCCGTCCGTCTTCAGCCTGACGGATGAAGACCCAGCAATGCATCTCCAGCAATGCAGGGAAGCACAAGTTAGGAGAATCAGAGTTCAGGCCATGGAGTTGAAACTACACACTGAAAACTTACTGTCATAAAAAGGGTATTGGAGATGTAACTCGTGTGGTAGAGCATCAAGCTCAAGGTCTGAGCTCAATTGCCAATATCACACACACAAAAGTCACACTTGAGTCCACTACTAGGCCTTTTGGCAGGAAGTATGTTTTGCAACCTTGGCTATCAAGAAATGGAACTGTATTTTGGGCAGCGTGTACCCCAAAATGGAAATAATCCTATCCTCCCCGGTTTTGCTGGGAGAATAACTGAGAAAACCTTTCTCAGTTACCAAGGGTGAGCTGTATTATTGTGACTGTAATTCTAGGCAGCTGTGGGGACCCACTGAGTAGCGTCTCCAGCCTCTGCTCCTGGTTTGGGGCGCTGCCTTACTTCCTTGTGAGGATCTGTCTTCTTACATGATATATTCTGCGCAAAGGGTCTGCTGAAGCTCCCAGAACACGAATGCAGGCGTGAGTGTGTGCGTGTGTGTGATGAACGCAGGCCCGTGTGTGGTTAGTCAGTGGTCAGGGCCAGCCCTGTCCTCCCTTCCCCTCCGTCGTCTCCTCTTCCTGTCACTCTCGATGGCCCCTGCAGAGGGAGCCCAGGGACACCCCTCCATGGCCAAGAACTTCCAGGAAAGCCGTGCTTCGCTCCGGCGGAGCCCGATCGGTGCAGCCTGGCAGCTCAGGGCAGGCCTGGACCGGCGGGGACCCGATTAGAAGGGAGCTTGGGGTGTGGGCTCGCCAGTGCCTGAGGTCCAAAGCCCCACGCAGAGCGGCGTTTTTCGGACCGAAAGCCCGGGCTGGGGCGGCCAGCTTGGCGCGGGTTCCCGCCCTCCTCGTGTGAGCCGGGGTCGGGCTGCGCGGCCCAGGCTCGCCATCCTCCGGTCCCGAGGGCCGGGTGGAAGCGCACGAGCCGGTTTAAGCCCGAGCGTTCAAGCACGACCCTCGAGTCTGACCGGCTCCTCCCGCAGGACCCCGGGAATGCGGTGGGAGGTGGCCAGGGGTATGGGGGGCAGAGGGGGAAGGCCGTTTAGCTTCACTGCCCACGCCACCCTCGATCTGCCCCACCCACCCCTCCCCCAGGCAAGTCCCGCCACCTGACGCCAGCTGGGGTACCTGGCCCGTGGGCGCGGCGCCCCGTGTCCTGTCCCACCGCCGGGCGGCTGCGGTGCGTGTCTGACCCCCCCCCTCCATCTCGGCCAGAGGGGGCCGAGCGCTGCGTCCCGCCGAGGGGCCGCGCCCCGGGGACCGGGGGAGGGAAGGGGGCGGGGCAGCGCGCCGGTGTCCGCGGACCGAGCCCGCGGCTTGGCGGGAGCGGCCCGGGCCGTAGGCGGCTCCTTCCTGTGCAAACTTTTTCTCTTCTCTTCCTCCTCCTCCTCCTCCTCCTCCTCCCGCCCGCTCGTGGGCGCCGGGCGCGCAGCCTCCGCGCCCTCCTCGCTGCCCGGGAGCCGCGGCGCGCGCGCTCGCGGAGCCGCACCGGGCAGCCCCGAGCTCGGCGCCCGCACCGGCCGCACCCGGCGCTCCGGGGACCCATGGCCGAGACGGACAGGAGCCCCGCGGGGCCCCGGGACGAGCCAGCCGGGTGGGAGGCGGCGGCGGCGGCGGCCCGGATCCCCGAACCCCCGGCGTCCGCCCCGCCGCCGGCGCCCTCCGCCCTTCGCTGGCTGCCCGGGGACCCGAGTCCCCGCGGCCGCTCCCAGAGCGACCTGTCGTCCTCCAGCCGGGGCCGCCCGCTCCGGGTCCGCACCTCGGGCTCAGGTAAGCGCGGCGGGGACGCGGAGGGCGGCGGCGAGGGGGGCGCGCCGGCCCCGGGGCGCCTGCGGGCTCTGCCCCGGGGGGCGGGGAGCGGGCCGATCGACCCCCCTACACCCCTACCCCACCCCAGCTCGGCTGCGGACGCCGGGGGACCCTGGACAGGGGGTGGGGAGGGAGGATGCGGGCGCGCGCTTGTTTGGCCAGGGCGGGGTGCGGGGTGCGGGGTGAGGCGCCTCCAGACAGCGCCAGCCGCTTTGATTCTGGGAACCTTGTCCGTCTTGGGGCGATGTGGGTACCACGGGAGGGTGCGGGTCCCCTCACTTCGGGGGCTGGGCACGTTTGTGATGTCTGGCAGCTGTTGGTGCTTTGAAATGGAGAGTGATTTTTTTTGTGGGGGGGTGTAGGGGATGGGGGAAGGATGCGAGTAAGAGGACCCAGGATATGAGTTTTCCTTCCTGTCAAGACCTGGGCAGGTGGTGGTGTGGTGTGAGTTTGGCCGTGCCGTCTGTCTATCTCATCTTGATTGTGATTTGGATAAAGAAGGGAGCCAGCGCGGTTGCCATTGCGCCGACCCTCTGCGATGGGTCCTGGGAGATGGCTTTGAGAAGCCAACCAGCCAGGCAGAATCAGGGACCCCACCGAGGCCTGTAATGTTGGACAAATTACTGAATCTGGGAAGGGTGGAAGGGAACCAAGGCAGAGGTGATGCGGGTTCTAAGAACGCTTTTGAATAAAGCCGTGTATGGAGGACGCAGGGAAACTAGAAATGAGAGCAGGGGGCGGCCCTGGCCCTGGCGCGCTTGCGCGTGGCCTCCGTGGGCGCCCACTGCCTCTTTCAGACGCACGGCTCTGGGGTCAGGCCTCCCTTGAAGTCCCACTCAGCCACGCTTCTCGTTCCAAAAGGGCACCTTGCTTCACTTCGGTGAACTTTTCCACTGAAGTCTTGTGCTTTTTTTATTCTGGTAGTGTTGATTTTTTTTTTCCTGCCATCGTAAGGCGAGTACTGGGAAAGCATCAAAGTGTTGCTCATCTGATTGTGTAGATCGCCTTGGATAAAGCCAGTCAGATCTGCTAAGTACAAACAGTGGGATGTGGATCACAAAGAGCCCACCAGAAAAGAGTCTCCCTTTGAATTTGTGCAGAGCACTCAGTCAAAGTGAACTGCATCTCCTGCTTTTGAAGTCTTGGGCTGACGGAATCCAAAACCACGTCTAATCTTGACTGATTTTTATTTTATTTTACCAACAATCATTCAGATGACTCCAAAGAGACCACCAGATCTCAGTCCAGTTGGTGACTGCAGGTAAAGGATCATAACTTAACCATTTATAGTTTATCTGTATAGAGAGAACTTAAGCCTTTATATAGAGAAGGAAAGTAACGATCATTTAAATATGTGTGCCAAGTGGACCTGAGATGAACCACGGGCATCTGTTCAGAAAGTTGTTTTACTACCAGGGCTTTCTGTCAGGCCTGTGACCTCGTGAAGGACTTACTAGAAACTGACAGCTTGCAGCTCAGTTGTCCCTGCCTTGCCCGTTGCTGACACTCAGGTACCAGCGGGCACTTCAGGCCGTGTTGGATTTTCAGCAGATGCATTATAACCCCGTTCCTTTTTTCTTAGGATCAGTGGCAAAGACCCAGCATCTCTCTGGATGCTTAAGAGTACTCTCCAAGACGGTCCTCATCTGAGGTGGGCTGTGAACCAGGAAGATGACCTGGATTATTGGGGGGGGCATAACAACAAGGTCCCACAGCCCGTGAAAATACTCTGTCTGGGTATTGGCATTGCTAGATTCCCAGTCCCCAGAAGCACTGGGCACGTGCACAGAGCTAGCACGGCCTACAGTCCAAATCTCAGCCCCACCCAGACCTACTTAGTTGCAATCTGCTTGTAGATAAGATTAGGTACCTTCAAGTCCAAGAAGCCTATTCTTTTCATCGGAGGAGTTCTCAAAGGAATCACCTGGGGAGAGGAAACATTAGAAACCAGCTCTGACAGGTCCATCCCCAGGGATTCTGACCCAAAGATACTGATGTAACTGGCTGCAAATGCAGCCCCGGCTTCAAGTAAAGTTAAACCTGGGCAAACTTAAGAACCACCTGCAATGCTGCCACGCAGGTTGTGTGATGTTTCGATGTGGGTTGACCTGGGCAAGTGTAAGCTTGAAGCACATTAGTATTTTCTCCCATCCTTATTGGTCCTCTTTCTACTACTGCATCCTGTTTTCTCTCTCTCCCTCTTCCCATTGCTTTCTCTTTGTCTCTCTCATACGCTCTTTCTCCCAGTGGTGGGGCTTGAAATGAGCTTTTCTTGCATCAAGGCTGACCCTCTGCCACGTGAGCCATACCTCCACTTCCTGCTTTTTGCTGGTTAATGAGAGCGAAGAGTCAGATGCTGGACTTGCCAGTATCAAACACTGATTCTCAGATCTCAGCCTCCTGAATTAGCTAGGATTACAGGTGTGAGCCCCCAGTGCCTGATTCTCCTTCCTGTTCTTTTTTTTTCTTTTAACTTTTAAATTAATAAAAAAAAACTAAGAGTTTTCAGTGCAACATGTAAGGTTGTGTCATTCCTGTTCTTGTTTCAGCTGGTTGTTCAAACAGTTCTTCCTGTTGGATCAGAGCATTTCTGTGTTGCTACTCCTGGGGGTTGAGAACGCATTGGGGGCAGGAAGGAGGGGGAGATTTTCTTTAAACATACCTGATCAAAATACCTATCCTCAACCATCACTCACCCCCTACTGCAGTTCTCTAGCTTTCTCTCTGTGAAAGAATAAACACATTTAAAACAGTGTCTAAGATTTTGCCAACTGCTACAATTAGAGAAGGTGAACTGGCAAACATTTCTGCAGGACCGGCTCAGTGTGAATGCCCTGGGTGGAGGTCTCCCCAGAGGATCCACTCTCCCAGACAGCCCCAGGTCATTACTAGACAGCATTGCGTAGTTCAGAGATTTGGGGCTTGTGGTTTGAGGAGTTCATTTTTCACATAAAAATATACTTGCTTTACCAGCAAGAACTATAGTTTCTTAAGTCAAAAATCCATACAGAGATGTGGAAAAACCCAAGTATTTTAAAAGAAAATTAATTTTAAAAAAAATTGCATGGAAATACCAAGGATTTCCTGTCTGGGTACTGCCTTCATATTATAAAAGCTGACATGGAGTTTGCATTGTGGCTTTTGAGTTCACAGTTCCACAGTGCAACAAAAGCTCAGGATTTAAAAAAAAAATTAGTATATTCCCTTTTTTTAAAGTGATGCCTATTCTGTTTTAACAAGTAAAATCTTGGGTGTAATTAGCTCATACTAAAAAAAAACGACAAAAAAAGGTAAAACAGGTTCTTTTTGGAGAATGGTAGGTACCAGCTAGAGGGGGAAGAGTTAATGGAGAATAAGGGTGAATGTATCTGATATAATGTATCTGTATATATGAAAATAGGGCAATGAAACTGCTGAATTGTTTTAAGTAGGGGAAATGGAACAGGGAGAGCCATGGAGGGGGCGAGGTATATGGGATGCATTGTTTTCATGTGTGGAAAAGTCACAATGAACCCCTCCTTGTACAACTAGGGTATGCTATTTTATTTTAATTTTTTTGCATGCAGCAGTCTGGCCAGTGTGTGATTGCTGCTGACTTCATACACTAGGTAGCAGTTTGCTTTGGGTTCTTCTTGATCCAGGCTGCTTGCTAATTGTCACCCTGACTACTTCTCTACCTCAAATGAACAGGCTAAACCATGAAAGTGCTAACTTCCTGTGAGTAAATTCTATTGTTTTGCATTTTGTGCCAGTCCTGGGGCTTGAACTCAGGGCCTGGGCACTGTCCCTGAGTTTTTTTCTGCTCAAGACTATCACTTGAGCCACAGCTTCACTTCCTTTTTTTTTTTTTTTTTTTGGTGGTTAATTGGAGATAAGAGTCTCATGGACTTTTCTCTCTTGGGCTGGCTTTGAACTGTGATCCTCAGCTACGATTATAGCCATGTGCTACCTGTGTCTGGCATGACTTAAAAACAAATCACAATCAGGTAGTTTTATAAGGGAGTCTCATTTTGCATTGTCCATATGTGTATATGACATGCCTGGACTCCAGCCATCATCAGTCTTCCTCATTCCTCTTACGCTTTTCCCAAACCCATCTCAAGCTTTATTGTTGCATTTTCAAACGTGTACAAAAAGTATTTTGACATATTCACCCCTTTCCTCTGTTAAGCCTCACCCCTCTGGTGCTAGAAAGTAAAATCTTGAAACAAAGTCATCACAGAATATAGCCAGTGGTTCTCTTTAAGTTTCCATATGAGTCTTGTTCCATACTAATGCAGAGCCTATACCCACTATGTCTACAGGTACAGGTAACAACAAATACAATGCTTCTCTTGAGTCTTCAATTCCTGGTATGTTTGGTGCTGAATGGAGTAAAAAATAATCATAATGTGTTCTTTTTTTCCATATGGTCTTCCTTTCTTCCTGGCAATGCTAAGCGCTGTTGTCTAAGGACAATCTGACGGTTCTACAAGGATGCTCACTTGCCTCATTCAGGAAGGCCTTGCTAGTCATACATCCCCTCTCCCCCTCCAAAGCATTTGCGCCCTGTGGACTGACCCTAGCAGCCTCACACACACTAGGAAAGCACTCTACCACTTGAGCTCTATCCCCAGCCTGTTAGTTTTGAGACAGGTTTCTTGCTAATTTTGCCTGGGCATGGCTTTAAGCCATGATCCTCATGCCTACCCTTCCCAAGCAGCTGTGATTACAGAGGTGTGCCATCACACTGGCTTTTTGTCCTACCTAGTGTGTGTACCTCGAGTTACTCTCACTGATCTCCAGGGGCTTTGGGGTCCCAGACATGAGCCAAGAGGGAAGTTCCTCAGGCCAGGAGCAATGTGACACCTGCTCCCTTTCCATTTGTGTAAATCCTAGCGCTGTTTGTTTTGTTTTGACATCTGGCTGTTTCCTTTCTGTCTCTGCTTGGTCTCAGCCCAGCAAGGACCCCTGCTGGGAAAGGAAGGCCAGCCTGGACAGTTCAACAGAGTGCCAGGTGCTGCAGGTGCTGGAGGCCTCAACTCCTGCCTGTGTCTGCCCTGGACACGCCGTGCATCTGGTGTGGACGTGTGTGCCACTCCCCTGTCCCCAAGAGCAACTATGTCTATACACAAAGGCCAAGAGGCCTCTCCCCCCTCTTATCCAGTGCTCACAAAGGCATCATGGGAGCAAATGGGCTCCTGAACCTTTTCGTGTTTTCCCTCGTAAGTCAGGTTATACCTGACTTGGACCTGAAAAGAGAAAGGTGCCAGTTCCTCCATCTCTTGCACTGTGTGGTGGTGGTGGTGGTGGTGCTATGTGTGTGTGTATGTGCTGGTACTGAGGCTTAACTCTAGGAAGCTGGTGTCCTACCACTTCAGTCACACCTCCACTTTCGCTTTTTTTTGTATGTTTTTATTGTAAAAATGCTGTACAGAGGGGTTACAGTTACATGAGCAAGATAATGAGTCCATTTCCTATGGAGCATTGTTGCCTCCTCCTTTGTTTCTCCTCTACTGTCCCTTCCCTCCCACTTCCACAACCCCCTCCCACCAAAGTTGTAAAGTTCATTTTCAATATGGTGTCTTGTACATCTCATTGTTACAATGAGTCAATCTGTATCCTTATTATTTAAGCATTTTTTCCCTTCCCCTCCCCGAATTAGAGAAGTGTATATACAAGATGCAGGGCACCGACATCAAATATAGTGAAAACAGGCTATACCATGGGGGAGTAACATACAAAGAAACAAAAAAAATCACATGGTACATTATAAATACGTTAGAAACAATAGCAAGAAAGAGAAAAGCTATTTGTGTCCCTATCTTGGGGTTCATTTCGCTTAACATCATCTTATCCGGTCACATGTACATAGCTTTTGACTCCACTTTGGCTTTTTAGTGGGTAATTGGAGATAAGAATCTCTCAGATTTCTGCCCAATCCGAGGATCTCTGTCTCCTGAGTAGCTAGGATTACATGTGTGAGCCACCTGGGCCCAATGTTCTGTATTTTCTGAAGGCTGGCACCATCCCAGTTGACTTTGGTCTCTCTTCCTCGCTGTCCTTCCCTCTTTCCCTCACCACATAGATCCTACTGGCCTGAGGAACTCTGACTGCTGCTTCTGTGACCTCCTACCTCTCTACTTGCTGGGGGAAGATATCTGTATATTTCTTAGTTCAGATTCCTTAGAAAGGGCCTACTATGTGAAGCTCCCTTTTCATATCAGGCATATCAGGAAGCCTGAGGATTGGCTAGTTTTTTTTTTTTTTTTTTGTCAAGCCAAGGTGGTTTGGAGGATGGAGTTCCTCAGAGGCAATGTGGCCAGTGTCTAGGGACTGAGCCTTGACCATTTTCATTCGTTCATTCATTCAGCTATTATGTATTGAGGTTGCTGAATGACAGATTCTGTTCCGCATATGGGAGTGAGTAAATAGAATTCCACAATTTGGGGGCATAGACAGAAAGCAGAGAGACCCTTCAGAAAAGGTGAGGCAGGGCTACAGCAGCATTGCTGATGTCTTAAACCATATGCGAGGACCACAAATGACCTGAAGATGGTGATCATTGTGTTCGGAGGTGAGTGACTTAACTTAAACTGGGAAACTCTAGTTTCTCTGTACTCCAGGTGTAAAGCCAGCTATGGTAGGGCGCTTTAGACATGGGAGTATATCTTGATGTTTCATTTGTTCATTCAATCAACAAACAGCTAATGAGCTAGATACAGAGGCTGCAGAAACATCCCTAAGGAACCTTTGGTCAAGAAGCCAACCCCCTCAGAGTGATTAAGGATGAGCTCTAATTAGTGCCCTGTTCTGGGTCCTGGGAGAGAACTCAGAGGCTGAGCTGTGGAGATGGCGTGGGGACTGTAGTCAGGAAAGGCCTCCCAGAGACCAGGTCTCCCAGCATGATAGGGAACAAGAAGATGGATTTGGGAAGAGCATTCAGGGAGAGGAAATAGATACCCTGAAACACAAACAGGCACAATTACAGTTTGTTTGCCTCTGAAGAGCGGGGCTCCTGGGGAGAGGGAGAAAGAGTAAGGTTAAGGGCTAGTCAGGGCAAGAGCCTGACAGGTGGTCATGTCTAATTGCCTTCTGGGAGACACACTGCAGGTGACATTTGTAAGATGTTTGGGAGTCAGATAGGGACATAATGCACTTTGGCCTCGATACCGAAAGGCAGAGACAATGGTGGAGAAACATGACTAAGACACAGACTTAGGGTCGTCTTCCCTGAGCTTGGTCAGGTTGCTTTACCTCCCATGCCTGGCTTCCTTCTACCTGACCTGGAAATGTTTGTTCACAGTGACACCTAGCTTGTCGGATGATGGTGAGGCCCAATGGTAAGAAAAGTGCCTTTGAACTTGAGAGTCCTGTGGAAGTGGTGGTCCACTGGAGTACTTGGGGCCTGGGCTTGTCTCCTTCATGGCATTGGGAAATCGTTGGAGATGGAGAATATGCTTCTTTACTTTTGCATGGTCAGTGCCAACTACATGGCATTTGCTAGATATGGAATTAATGCAATGCACGAGGCAGCTAAGAGTCC
This sequence comes from Dipodomys merriami, assembly GCF_024711535.1. Taxonomy (NCBI): domain Eukaryota; kingdom Metazoa; phylum Chordata; class Mammalia; order Rodentia; family Heteromyidae; genus Dipodomys; species Dipodomys merriami. The sequence continues at coordinate 15,985,725 of NW_027206401.1, read as the reverse complement.
ATTTTACATCAGATGTCTGTCATGAAAAAACTCACCTGAGGTGGTTGTATTGTGTGTGTGTGGTGTGTGCGCGCACACGCGTGTGTGCAGATGTGTATGGAAGGGACAGAGAAGGTTCATCTTGATTCCCAATTTCTTTTTGGTTTTGCTTTTATATTTTGCCAGCACTGGGGCTTGAACTCAGCGCCTTTCACTGTCACTCAGCTTTGTCTCTCAAGGCTGTCACTCTACCACCTGACCTACAGCTCCACATCCAGTTTTTTGGTGCCCCCTCCTCCCCAGTTAATTAGAATTAAGAATTACAGGAGCCACAGCACCCGGCTGCTTTCACTTTTTAAAGTGCTCTGAGTGAGCTCACTGGAGTTCCCCAGGGGTATTGCACACTTTACAACACCCAAGAAGAAAGTTTGTGGAAAGGAAGTCGTAACCCCGATAGTAGTTGAACACTGCCTGCTGCTGGTGGTGATGAAATCCTGGCCACAGACACTCCCAAGCCTCCTGGGAATGCTGTGCCAGGAGGATGAGGCACCATGAACACTGGCTAACTCAGCGCTGCTGTTAGCATCCACCATCATACTCTGTCCTGGAAGGAGCCTATCACAGGACAAGACAATGTGGTAGATAAAGAACCTGGTTTCAGATGGGCAGATTAATCCACCTGAGTTCCACCGGTGGGAGCGAATATATTAGAACCCAGACTCAAATATCTACGATTTCAGAGCTCACTCACCCTTTCCCTTCACACACATACCCCAGTCTGTATCCATTAACCCTGAAGAAACAACTCTTGCACATCCCACAGAAAGGGAGAACATTGCATCTTGAAAAAAATTACCAGTGCCATTATGAGAGAGATCAACAGAATGAACAAGTTTCTGTCAAGAAGTTTTTTAAAAGCTGGGTGCTGGTGACTCACACCTGTAATTCTAGCAACTCAGGAGGCTGAGATCTGCGGATCCTGGTTCAGAGCCAACCTGGCCAGAAAAGTCCCTAGGAGACTTATCTCCGATTAACCACTCAAAAACCAGAAGTGGTACTGTGGCTCAAGTGGTAGAGCACTAACCTTGAGTACAAAGAGGCTCAGGGACAGTGCCCAGGCCCTGAGTTCAAGCCCCACGACCAACCAAAGAAAACCCAATTTTAAAGGCCATAACTACTTGTCTGCCCATTGGAAGCTACATCCATCACTTCTCATTCTTACTGCCAACAGGAAATTCAGCTTCATAGTCATGAGATATCCTACTAGTGCTTTCAGGCTAGCATACTTTCATGGTCACTACCAAAAACTAATTAATCTGTGAGTCATACGAACAGTTCATACAGGAAAGCCATGTCGCATCTCAAAGCACAAGTGTAGTTTCAGTTACAGTAAGACTGGGGAAAAAGCACTGAGGCAGCGTTAGTGTTTTCTTTAAGTAGCAGGCTGCATGACTCATTATCTTTGATCACCCTTGCTGAAATTTACACAAAGAAGTAGGTTACACCGACTTGCCTTCTGGAGGTTTCTGAGATCTGACTTACTCTGGGACTATTTGGTTAAATCTTGACATTTATACACCTTACTCTGCAATTTCTTGATCCCTCTGTGAAGTGTTGAAAAATATAAAATAACAAAGAGTTATCGGTTATCCTCCTAAGCAGGAAGGAACATAGCTTAAAAAAATACATTAGCTCTCTCCAGAGCTGGGACTGCAAGGAAGCTAAGAATGACAGAGTTAGGGTGCTTCGATTTTGTGTTCATAGCTCACTTACCTTAAGTGTGTGTTGTATAATTTATGGCTGTGAATCAGGACATCATTGAGGTTTCTAATTCCTTTTGTGATCCTGTACATTTTTATCTATCTGGATGTTTGGCATATCTTCTTTAGGGGTCAGATTTCCATTGAATTATTGTTAAAGTGGCCTAAACATATAACAAGTCCTTTTTCAACCTATTGGGTAGGTAGGTTGAATCTTTGGTTTCTATAGCATAATCCTACTGATGTGACGATATTAAAAATCAAGGCTTTCTTTAATGAATGTAATTGAACTCACATCATCCAGTGAAGGTAGTCTTTCAGAATACTCACATTGGAGTCAAGTGCATGAATTCTGATTGTGAACTTGGTGGGTGATGCAGTGTTTGACATCAAGTACTGTGCAGTACAGTTCTGCCTCATAAGATTGAGAACTAAGATGTGTGATGTCTCTTTCTGTCTACTTCCTCTGACTATAATTCCATGTCGTTTATCTAAGGTCATGTCTCCCCTTGAGAGGAAGGAGGAGGAGACATTCTAGGAACTGTCTCCACGTGGTGGGAATGTGTTTGCCATGTCCCTGCCATGTTTGTGATATGAGACAGTCATTTGGATGTCTGTCACTCACATTATTTTATGGAAACACCTCAGGACCCCAGGATGTGCAGCCATGTAGATGGTTCATGTAGATGGTCCATGTAGGTGGTTCATGTACATGGTTCATGCCGTTTAAGGGTCTGGAATGTTAACACATGGACAGTGAAGTTAAGGAAGTAAAGAAGCTGGGAAGTCACTGTGACTGTGGAAGGCACTCCCGCAATAAGATACGAGTGAGCGCATCACTACGTGCCACACTGCCTGACCGAACTGAACAGATATCCCAAACTACTACTAGGGACCCCCTGGGTTGAGAGAGAAATTAGAATTTTTTGTTGTTTATTTTTAATGGAACAGTCCAAAAACCAGGAAGGACAGTTGAGCATCATGAGGACCTAGAACCAGGGAGTGATAGGTGGTCACTCTCTCTCCAGTACTTTTTATTTCTGGGGAATCTCTGTCTCTTCCCCGCCCCCCCACCCTTCTCCCTTACTCTTTCACTCTCCCTGTTTTTCTCCATCTCCTTTAATCCATTTTAATTCCCCCAAACAAAATATCATATGCTATTACAAACAATAGAAATTGACTGCTCATAGACCTGGAGGTTGGGAAGGTCACTGCCCTGGCTGGTTGGTGTGTGGTGGGGACTGGCTTCCTGGCTTTGTCAATGGTTGTGGTTTTGCTATGTACTCACATGGCAGAGAAAAAAAACACAGAGTCTCCTAAGTGGACTCTAATCCCATGACGGATTTCCTCATAAGACCTCATCTAATCCCAGCTTCCTCTCAAACACCCCATCTCCTAATCCCATTACATTAGGGGGTAGAGCTTCAATATTTGAATTTTAAGGGAATGCAACACTTATTCCAAACTTCTCCTTTACACTAGTTATCTTTGCATCCATCAACCAACCCACCCATCCATCCATTAACATACTAGCCATTCATCCACCACCACCACCACCTCCCACACCCCCCCCCGCCCGTGCCATGTATCCATTAACACACCTATCCATTCATCCTCCAACCCACCCATCCATCAACACACCAATACATCTATCCTTTCATCTCTTCCAAATTTTTCTGTACCAGTGTACCCCTCAAAACTCCCAGATGTATCTGTCTTCAACTCAAACTAGCTTAGGAAACCTTATTGATAACTTTGGATCCCAGTTCCAAACCTAGCTTGAGCCAAGTAGACTAGTCATCCTATAACCAGCTTCATCCATGCTGTCAGACATGTGATTGAGAACATGTGATTTGTGAGGTGTACTTGTGCAGGAGTGGAGAGGACAGTTCTTAAACAAGAGATGGACAGACCAGATGCCCACCAAACGTATCCCTTACCCCTCTATCCCAGGGAGCTGGAAAAGTGAGGAACTTGGGCTTTGGGGAGGCCCAAGGATCTCTGAGAAAAGCCAAATGTTTGTTAATGTAAGAAAGAAGGGAGAGGGTAGAATAGGGAAACTATATAAGACGATCTGTTTATATCACAAACTGGGAGTGCCATAGCACTGTGGGTTATGTTGGAGGTATGGGGGGAGCAAGCAAGAATAGGGAGTGTTTTAGGGAGCAATAAGGTAAGAATAGCCAGGGGGAAGGATGTCACTCTCTGGGTACCTGCAGGGGGCACATACTGCAGGGTGAGTCATCAGGAGTAGACCGCGTGGCTTGCAGTTCACAAAGCATCTAGAAGGAAGGCCTAGCATGAAGACTGGCATTCTTTCTTCTGACTGACAGGATTCCTGGTCCACCCCCTGTGGATGGTGCCCATCATTGCGGTGGTTATCTCAGCCCAGTTTCTATCCAGGGAGGTTTGCAGTGGCTATTTGAACAATCCCAGCATTCCTTCTGGAGCGTTAGCAGGGGGCCTTGTCTAGCCTGCTGCGACATAAACACCATGCCTCTGTCTCTCCCCAAGTGCAGCAACGCAACTGTAAGGCTGATTCAGACCCTCCCTGTCTGAGGATCGCGTCCCAGGTGGTGGCCTCGCTTCAGAGGCCTGCCTCTGGCTGTGAGGTCGTTCCTGCAGCCTAATCTGATCAAACACTTCTCGGCAAGGGTGTAGAGCTGGCCTCAGGTCACTTGCAATGACCCAGATCACAATTTGTGAGTTTTTTTTTCTTTTTTTTCCTGGCACGACTGTTCCTTAGGCAGCTAACCAGAAGCTTGGACTCTGAAAGTCTTCTGTGACCTCAAGCAATGGCGACGTTAAGAAAGTTCTTGCCCGAGCTTAGGAATTTATCAGATTGCCAAGTGACTGCGGAAGGAGAAAGGCATTTCAATCTTTCTGGTGCTGGAAAATCTTCCCTGGTGAATCCAAATCTGCATGCGGGTTTCTGTCCCGCCCCCCTCTCTTGGCCTAGCTGGCTGCCATACTTCCCCTCTCCTGCAGGAACTTGCTTGAACAGTTTGCTCTCTGAGCTTTCAACCTCCTGGATCTCCCTTGATGCTCATCTTTGCAGGCCCTCACTTGTGTGAAGTATTGCCCAGGAGGGTGGGGTATCTTGACATGATTCACCTGTTCCCTGCCCCTTACCCAGGAACTACCCAATCCCAGGCTGTGGTTTTCAGCCTTTGGTGCCTGACGGCTGTGTTAATAAGCACCAAGCAACAAAGGCCACACCACAAAGGATGGAAAGTTAGAGTCCTAATTAACCACATCAGAAAGGGCCTCTGCCACCATGTCCTACTAGATCCACTGCAGTGGCCTGCTGGCCCGAGTTCACACAGGGGTTAGCGACAGATGAGAACTCTCCTCTGTGCAGCATTTCTCACTTGGTGTTGCTGGACTTGTGAGGCGAAGGTTGCAATGCAGTAGGTTTTGTGTGTGAACTGAGCTTTCGCAGTTGCTAACTGGTTCCTAAGTCTAGCTGCTGCCCCACACTCTCTGGGAGTGAGACTTTGTGAATTGATTCTGACAGGCTTCTCAGCTACTTGAAGGACTGGCTCCTTCGAGGGCGAGCTGCATTGGGGGGGGGACCCTGTTTTGTTTTTTTTTTCTTTTGCTCTCACACCACAGCCAACAGAGCAGACTTCTATGACCTCAAAAGTTGTGGTGAGCCAGGTGCCAGTGGTTCACACCTGTAATCCTAGCTATTCAGGAGGCTGAGATCTGAGGATCGGGGTTCAAAGCCAGCCTGGGCAGGAAAGTCCATGAGACATTTATCTCCAATTAACCACCACAAGACCAGAAGTGGCACTGTGGCTCAAGTGGTAAAGTGCTCACCTTGAGCTGAAGAGATCAGGGACAGCATTCAGGCCCAGAGATCAAACCCCACCACACACACACACACACACACACACACACACACACACACACACACACACACACACACACACACACACACACACACACACACACACACACACACAAGTATGGTGATAATTTCTCCTACAACCCCACCCCCTAATCCAACTCCAGCAAGTAAGTCCTATGGTACATCCCCAGATAACAGCTGGGAATCTTGTAATTCAGTTCAATTCAGATATTATCAATCTGAAGAAAGTCTTAGCTTCCACAGTCTCTAAGACTTTCCCCCTGCCATCTTCAGACCCAGTGTCAAGTCTGAGCATCTGGAACATCTGGTCAACTAGCTCCAAATGAAGGTGCCTATGACCACCACCCTTCCTTGTTAACCCTTGCTGAGAAGGGTTTGATGGAACGCCACCTCACAGCCAGAGGCAGGCTTCTGAAGCCCGGTTACCACCTGGGACGTGATCCTCAGACAGTGATTTAACTTTCTGTAGTGGCCTACAGAATACTGCGCTTAGATTTCCCCATTTATGATAAAGTGTGTTTGCGAGTCTACAAATAAGCAACCAAAAGAGAAGATGCATAGGAGGAAGAGCCCCTAGCTCCCTGTAATTCATCGCCAAATCACGCCACTTTTTATCAGAAGAACAGAATGAATGAGCATTTTATTTCTTTTTATAGAATCTTTTAAAAATCATGGTCATTCAAACAGGTAAGATAGGAAGACACAACTCAAAATATAAGAAAAAATTTCAGAGATATATTAGCAGTTATTCTATAGAGTTCTGATATTTCCTACATTTTAAAAAACAACATTGGAAGTATTTTTTCAGCTTTTTAAAAGTTTATTATTCATAGAGATTAATTCAGAACAAATATTCACTTTGACATCTAATTTTGTATTTGTGATTTACCTTCTTTTTCTTAAAGCCCCCAACCAAAATATCTCTTTTTATCTTATTTTCAAGTGATTTAATCTTTATTTCTCAGAAAGACTAACACATTTCAGGTCTTATTTATTGTGAAAGTTGTAATGCACAACATATTTCAGAGCTTTGGTTTTCCTTGGGCTGATGATTCTTTATCTATACAATAGAAAGCTGGGTTGGCTCACAGGTTTACTTTCAGGATTCAGCAAGGTCAAACAACATTCAAGGATGACATTCTGAATGAACAAGTCTATTTTGACAATCAGCCTGCCCCATAGGCTGTCTTTACTGGCCTTTACTAGTAATCTGCACTTGTGTCTGCTCATTTCTTCACCTGTGAAATGGTGGGAAATATATCCACTTCATAGAATTTCTATAAGCTTTTGACAAGTGTGAATCGCTATTCTTGTATTGAATCCAGAGCCTTGCAGGTGTTCTAACCCTGAGCCACATCTTAACCCCTGGAAATACTTTTGATGAGGTTCTGGGAATGGAAAGCCAGATATTCTCTGGAGGAGTTCCAGCTGAAGGGATGTTTAAGGACCAAAACTATGGTTAAAGAGCAAGAGATCAGGGGAATTAGCAACGACCAACTAGTAGTGTCCTCTGACCCTAGTACTTACCATACACAACCTTGCAATTATGTCAGTAACATGTGCTTGGTCCTATAAGTTTATTAATGAGGTAAACATGTAGCAGATGCTGAGCTATCATGATTAAAGAAAAACTGAAGATACATTTAGGAAGACTAGCATGACCTGTGAAATTCAGCCACCTGGCTAGATTTACTGGGTATTTAAGGAATGAAGGAACTGTGCCATTTCATCTGAAAGCTCAAATATGCTTCTTTCAACTTGTGGCTGAAGGACCAAAACCATGCATGATTCTTGACCCATCAGTAGTGTTCAACAAAGTCTTGGTGAATCTACTGTCTGCTAATAGGAGGACAAAAATGTGGTCTGTGGAACCAGCAATATAGTGTCAGTGATCAACAGAGCTGAACATTACAGCGTCAGGGATTGAGTCAAACAAGAACTGAACTCATCTTCCAGTTGTGTGGAGGTGTCTGGGGCTTTGAAAGGTGGGCAAGTGAGGATAAGTAGAATTAGAAAATTGAAACACTGCAAAATATTGGAAAGTACAGACTTAGTCCATGTGAATTCCTTCCAGTTTTTTTTTTTAACAGTAGACATGGTTAACTCAGGCAATCACCATCCCACAGAGCCTGGGAGATGGGAGCCTTCCTTGAAAATTAGTCAGCTCCAAGTGTTGGAAAAGTCAACGACATCCTTTTGCCAGCTTTTTCAAAATTTTTGTCCCCCCGATAGGAGCTTAAGGAAAGCTAGGGTCATGCACAGATGGCTCCCCAAGCTGTTAGGACCTAGATTAGTGTTTTGTTTTTATTTGTTGATGAAGTTAAGTGAAGTTTACTTCCTGATTATCTCATTCATAGCAAGTATGTAGAACGTCCTTTCTAATAACTAATAGACATAAATGAACAGGCTGTTGAATACTCAAGTGGACATTATGTGAAAATAGCTAAACTAATGTAACGCCTTTATCTAGTCTCAGACTATTCTTCTTGTAATCAAATCAAAAAGCCAAGCATGAATTTTCAGCTGGTCCAGACTCAACAAGCTAACCTGTTCCATCACTAGATACATTTCTTGAGGTTAAAAGTTCCATTGATACAGATAAGAATAAAGTAAAAAGTTTAATTCCTTTCATACTTTCCAACTCATTCTTTCTGGACAGCCCTGCTCAGTTTATCTTTCAGATTGCTTCTACGAGGCCCATATAAATATAAAGAAATAAATTTTTCTCAACAAATTTGGGATTAGTCCAGACATACTTCTTTTAAACCACACTTATATTCCCAATTGATTGAGTAATTCCTTTATGTCAGAACACATGATCCTACCTTGTTTATTTTTAAGGTTGCAGAGCCTGTTACACATATATTTTATACATAGGAATTTCTTTGTTGATAAACATCCATATCTCTAAAATTTTGGTATCATGACTGTGTTAGACTGTCACAGAAAATCAGCTTTGAAGAAGAAGGACTTTTTGTTTTGATTCACGTTTCAGTGGTTTGAGTCCTTGGTTGGCTGGCTCAGTTGTTTCTGGGTTATGGTGAGGCCATCCATCATGGCGGACAAGGCCATCCATCATGGCGGATAGAGAGCAAAACTGCTCACCGTCTGGCAGCCAGGAAGCAGAGACAGAGTGTGCCTGTGCTAGCTGTCACCTCCTTTCTCTCTCTTTTGTGCCATCTGGGCCCCCAGCCTATTGAATGGTGCCTTCTACATTCAAGGTGCATCATTCCTCCTCAGACATTGTCCCACACATCGATCATCTTTCAAACACCCTCACCGATAACACTCATAGAAGTGTCATGCTAATCTCCTAGGTGTCACTCAATGCAATTAAGACTAACCATCACAATGGAAAACCATGTTCAGCAGTCCTTGGACATTCATTGCTATGTGTATAAATAACAGGACTCCATGAGAAAGACTCCTAATTCTGTGAGTTTGAACTGAATTTACACTTCCAGCCATGCAAGAGTTCGGCTTCCTAGCAAGGACTGGATACTCCTAACATCTTCAGACTTCTTTTTGGGCTGGGAAGGTGGCTCAGTGGTAGAGTGCTTGCCTTGCATGCCTGAGGCCCTGGGTTCGATTCCTCAGCACCACATAAGCAAAAAAAAAAAAAAGACTTCAAGAAAATATTATTCTGTGACTCTTGTTTAAAAAAATAAAATGCACAGCAAGGCAGATTTTATTGAGAACTATTGCAGTTGGATTTTGCAGTAGAAAAGGAAGATTAGGATCAACTCTGAATACAAGGAAGAGAGTTTTGTAGCAAAGGAGCAGGATGTGTGAGGGTCAGTGAATGGAAAATTACTGGGAGGAAGCATCAGGTGAGTGGGGAAGTTCTGGCTCAACCAATACAGCAGTGTTGTTGAAGGATGGCCAGGATGATCAGCTATCCTCTGAAGGACAGTGATGACTTCTTGCAAACCCCTTGGCTTAAGTGGGGTTCTTTGCTTAAACTCTGATTTTTTTTTAAAACAACGAAGTGCTAGGCTGCTGCCTAAGAAAGAAAATTCTTAATCTGGGCATGAAAAAAGGAATGCTAACTTTTGCATTAGGACCAAGCCTGCAAAGCTATTATTATTCATCAAAGGTTGAAGCTAGCACCTGATCACAAATCAATCAGCGATGAACAGCTTAGGTTAGCTTCAGAATGTTTTTCTGCACAGGTCACTTTTCTTTCCATATATAACATGGGATTTCTTTTGTCCACAGCTTCTCCTTGTCTTTCAAAACCACCTACAACCTGTCTTGGTAGTGTAGTATCATTCTGAACTGTCTGTCCTCAATTACAATTCTCAGATCCCAAATAAAACTCTTTTGCTGCCATAGATTCTGAATTTGAATTGATCAACAACAAATGAGCCGGGAGAAAGGTTCAGGAGCCTAAAAAAGTTTGGCCAAGCAAAGAATCTTTGTTGTTGTTAGTCAAAGAGGTCAAAAGTGTGTTTCTCATTTTGCATCATTTCCTTGTTTGTATTGAACTTAAGAAATATCTTGTAGCATTATCTATTTTCATTTCCTTCTACCGGGGTTTTTCTGTACATATCTTTTGTTCATTTTTCTGTTACTCATGATGTCCTGAGAGTCAATATAAATAGTTCTTTGTCTGCTGTGTATCTTGGGAGTGTTTGCAATTTTAGTTGCTTTCACTTTGTTGAGACATGGATCTAATCCCTTTCTTTTGTTGTTGTTTTGTTTTGTGCTGGTACTGGGGCTAAACTTGGCCCAGCTGCTGTCTGTTAGCTTTAAACTTGAGGCTAACACTCTCTGCTTTTTGGTGGCTAATTGGAGATAAGAGTCTCCAGCTTTCCTGCCCTGGGTGGGGAGCTTGGAACTGAGTGCTTCATGTCTCAGCTTCCTGAGTAGCTAGGATCACAGGTGTGAGACTCTGGTGCCAGGCTCCAATCCAGTTTTAGCAGGCGTCTACGGCCATACCACCCTGAACGTGTCTGATCTCCAATCCAGTTTTGATGTGTGAAGGTGCATGTTTACATGCACACACAGTGCAGATCCGCCATATATATGGCTTTGAAATGCCCTTTGAAAAAAACCCTTCTGATTGCTGTAATTCGGATCTTCCCTTCTCTTGTGGGAGGTTTCCTGCTTTGCCTTGACTGCACATTTGAGTTGAGCTGGCAAAGCTTCATTTTAATTCAGAGAAAATACAGATAAGAGGAGATGTTTCCGTCAGGTCACATTACTGTGAACACCTGTGAAATTCAGAATATTTTCTTGGGGGTGAGTTGAAATATAGGACATCACCTTGCCTGCAGAAAATTTCTGTCCTAGGAATCTGGTCTTTGCTGTCATTGCTGTGCAGATTTTGGAGGTGTCACCTGGAGCCTAAAACCTCTCTCTCTAACAGCAACAGCTTCTGAGTTTCATGTCCTCCTACACTCGAACCTTTGTTCTGAAACTACTGACAGAACCTTCCATAGACAACTTGTGGCGAAATAAATGGGGCCTCCCTGGTTTGTTTTATGCTCTTCCATGAAGCTCACCAGCAGAGGTATCTTATATTTCGTATAATCAATCTACTTTGCCTGCTTTTTTTTTCTGTCCTAGTTTGCATTCTTAAATTTTCTGGCCATAAGTAAATAAAATGTACAACCACCATCATTGTAGTGTCAACATTTACTTGATCAGAATGCTTTGAATTTTTTTTCTACTGAGGCAGCTTTGAATATACCCTTCTTTCTATGTGGCATATAAATTCTCTTGTTTTGGTAAAATGTCGACACTACCTCCCACTCCCATCCCCCACCTGTGCAGATAATATCTAATTAGCACCCCAAGATGGTTTCCTGACACACAATCTAGTCACTGAAACAAAAGAATTTAGGCCACTTTGACCTTCAGCTTTTTAAAAAAAATTTAATCTGCTGTTTCTTAAAATGACATTTGAAAATGTTATCTTTATATAGTTGTACAAAAAGGTTTCAGTTCAACACATCAATATATGAGTACATGCTTATTTAAAATAAAATTTTCAAAGTTGTCATTTCGCTTTTTTTGTTTTGTTTTTGTCGGTCATGGGGCTTGAACTCTGGGCTTGGGCACTGTCCCTCAGCTCTTCAGCTCAAGGTGAGCGCTCTACCGCTTGAGCCACAGCACCACTTCCGGTTTTCTAGTGGTTTATTGGAGATAAGAGTCTCACAGACTTTCCTGCCTGGGCTGGCTTTGAACTGTGATCCTCAGATCTCAGCCTCCTGAGTAGCTAGGATTACAGGCGAGAGCCACCACCACCCGGCCTGCCATTTCACTTTTTTTAAGAAAAAGAAAGAACCCAAGGGCAATAAAAGGGAACTAACCTTTTTGTGCTTAGTAATTTGATCTACTTGTGGTATTACATAGAAGGTAGCAGAAGTCACAGTAAAAGGTAAAAAACTCACAATGTTTGAGAAATGGCTAGGTAAAGAACAGACTCCACTTTAATTAAGCAGGGTTCTGTTCTCTGTAGACCCTTACCACATTCTCTGGCTTTTGTTTATTCTTCAAGGCTGGGGATTTCACCTTACCTATTCTAGGCCAGTGCTATACCACAGAGTGAGGTCCTAGCTTTGATTAGAATTCTGTGACACTGTTTATATAATTTGACCTCTCAAATTGTTAAATCATTGGAGAGAAATCCAATGCTTTGCTACAAAGTGTTGCCCAGGACTTTTGGTGCATAAACACTTCTTGAAGCCAAAATAACTGGAATGCGTCTACATGGCTTAGGAGACTCCCTCCCCAACCCCCCACCCCTCACCCCCTCATTCTCAGGGAGGTGGGGAGATCTATTTCAGAGGCCAGCAACTGGGTTTCTGGTATAGTTAGGAGTCAGAAGCTGGCACAGGAGCCCCCAAGCCCATCTCTGCCTTCAGCCAGATGGTTCTAGAGAGTGCTGAGCCAGATGCAGAATGACCTTGTCTTCAGCCATCTGTGAAGCTTTCCCCCACTGTAACGGCGAATGCTGATAGAGCAGGCTGCCTCCTTGGAGGTAGCTTTGAGTGGGTCTGGAACATTCTCACGGATACTAATGGACACGATGGACACTAATCAAATAAAGTCAACCCCATATACATTTCTCTGACTATTGAAAATTCAGATCTCCTAAACCTAATATGAGAACCTAATATGAGTTTCAGGATGGTCGCAGACCCCCATTGAGAAATACCAGGAAAAGAGAAGGAGAGGCAGAAGCAGACAGTTGATAAGTTATTTATTTGCTTGGGACAACGTGATGGGTCAATGGTAATAGTATCCTGACATCTTTCCTCCAGTTCCACTCCTAACCCTTGCTAGGACTGAAGAGGGAGAAGACAATGGAGGGAGGAAATGAATATAATTCATTCATGAGCATGAAAGATAACTCCTCTTTCCTCTCTTGACATTTCCACATAATAAGTATTCTTAAAATGCACTAGTCATTTTCTACTAGGGGCTCTGAGGATTTTTATGAAAACATTGTCAAGATGTATGTTTCTTGTACTGGAGGGACTTGCTTTAGGAAAATGAATACCTGATGGGTTTTGTTTCGCATTTTTAGTAATAATTGCATATAGTGATTCAAACTTTATTCTAAAAAAAATTACAGTCAAATAGCTCATTATCCTTGAAGAAACTTTGGGAATATGTGTGGTAGAATCTCTATGTTTACAAAGAGTTCTGCAAGTCCAGTGGATTGATATAATCAATTAGTGAAGCAAGTATTCAGTTCCATAGCATATTTGTGGTTTTTTTTTTTTTTTTTTGAGAAAAAGTGTCACTGGAGAGCGCAGGCTGGTCACGAACTCTCCATCATCAGCCTCCTGAGTGCTGGGATTATAGGTGTGACACCAGACTTACAATTCTGTAATTTTCAGTTAGGTGACTCTATCCACTAATGGTGTGACTGCCAATTGAAACTGGCAAGAAATCAATCCTGGACCTTGTCTTGACTCTCTTCCTTTGACTGTACCATGTATCCATAAGACTTGCCCGTGGAAGGTGATAGGGACACAAAGAAAAGGACCCCGTCAACCCCTAGCTTATTTCTGTGCTATAGACAGACCTCTGACGAGTTAATTCATTTCACTACACTAAAATAGAATACAAGGGAAGTATGAGTACACTGATGGGAGGGTGCATAGGGCTCTGGGGGATAGTAAAAGCCCCTGGGGTGTCTTGAATACAAGATGCAAGGGGGGTGTGTGTGTGTGTGTGTGTGTGTGTGTGTGTGTGTGTGTGTGTGTGTGTGTGTGTGTGTGTGTGTGTGTGTGTGTGTGTGTGTGTGTGTGTGTGTGTGTGTGTGTGTGTGTGTGTGTGTGTGTGTGTGCTGCCTGGTGTGTATGTCGGAAGGAACTAAAGGCTCTCTAGACAGAACCAGTAAGAACTCTGGGGAGCTCTAAGTGGCGAACTGGCCAGACTGCTGCCCCTGGCTGCCAGCTGGGTCAATCAGGCTCGGGTCCAGTCAGGCAGGCTTGGCTGGCCGCCCTCCTGGGCCAGGCCCAGCCTAACACAGGCAAGGACTGGGGGGAAGAAGATACAGCAGAACTGAGTGTCCCCTGACCTTTGTGTGATTGTGTGTGTGTGTGTGTGTGTGTGTGTGTGTGTGTGTGTGTGCATGTGCTGGTGACCCAGTCTGACCCCTCAGAATGGCCAAGTACCTCTGAACATGGCTTCCTGGCCTTCAGTCCAAGACTGTTCAACCAGGGCATCCATATGGTATTCACCAACTCCCTGGCCCTCAGACTATTGAATAGCAGCAGAGGGCTCTGGAATATGACCACGGCTGTCATTCCTACCTCTTCCATCTTGCTGCTCCACAATCAGGCCTCATCCAAACAGACTAGTAAACTCAGTGCAGGGACAGGCCAGATAAGAGGGGGGAGGTCTTCAGAACATGATGTCCTTTCAGGATTTCTCATTCGTGCCCTTATTACATATTAAGGGACAACAAATTTGAAAAAAATATGATTTAGTTGAACATGAAATGTTATTAGTATATAAATGTAACTCCCTCCCTCCCTCCTTTCCTTCCTCCCTTCCTGCCCTCCGTCCTGGACTCTATGGAACTCATTCTCTGGGCTTGGTGGCGACACACTACGGATCAGGTGACCTTGAAGGCAGGCTGCTCTGAGGAGAGGGGCCGGAAGGGAAGGTCTGCAGGGCCTGCATGCGATTGCGGAGCTGGGTTCTCACTCCTAGTGTGATTGAGGCCTAAGCTGTGGCCCAGAAGTCCGAGGAGATGCAGTCAAGATGCTCTTAATGTGAGTTAGCCTCCATGAGGACTGCCCTTGGCTCACGATCAGGATCATGCGTTTAGTCCCTGCTCTCCAGAGAGCCCTCTTTCTCACCCCCTAGCAGAGCAGGTGTGTTTTCCTATGTCTGGAAGCCTTCTGTGTCTTCTTTCTCTGACACAGGGCTTCTATTTGTTCTTCAAAACCCCAGTTGGATGTTGTCATTCCTGCTCCTCTGTGGACTTGAAGTCCCTGTACTAGGTTGAGATAGCGGGTTAACTCTGTCTCCCCAATGCCACTCCGGGTAATAATCCTGTTTGCATAGCCCCAGTTTATGCAGTTAAGACAGCTGGGCACCAGTGGCTCAGGTCTGCAATCCTAGCTACTCAGGAGGCTGAGATCTGAGGATCAAGGCTCAAAGCCAGCCTAAACAGACAAGTACGAGTGACTGTTTTCTCCAATTAACCAACAAAAAGCCAGAAATGAAGATGTGGCTCAAATGATAGAGCACCAACTGGTTGAGCAAAAAAGTTAAGCAAGCGTATGAGACATTGATTTCAATCCCCAATACACACTTTCTCTCTCTCTCTCTCTCTCTTACACACACACAAAACACACACACACACACGCACACACACACACACACACACACCACTAAGATAACAGAAGTAACAGAAGATAACAGAATGTTATTTGGTACGTGCTGGGGCATGGATGAACTTTTGCATGCACTTTGCACAGATGGACAACCATTGTATGATTCTATATAGGCAAATTCACAGACAGGAGTTACAATGGAGATCCTAGGGCCTGTGTAGAAGGAGAGAAAAAGACTTCTTGGGTAACAGGGAGGATGAAAAGGTTCTAGAAACAGTGGTAAATGTACCTCACACCACTGAATGATACACATAGCATGGTTCAAATGGAAAATTTTTATACATGTTTTACCTCATTAAAAAAAAAGTAGAGAAAAAGAAACAATTAGCAGTAAAAATGTTTCAGTAATCCAAGTGGCCAACAATAGGATAAAGTATGTACACTATTACATGGGCTACAGTTTGTGACAGACAAAACAAGCAAAACTAAAATAACAACCCTCCAAAAAACCTGTTTTCTTTTTCTTGCCACAGGTTTTAAGGAATCAATAAGATTCCATCAAAGATACCATCATGGTCTGATGTTTTCCTGCAGACTCTCCTACCATTAATTACACTTCTCCTGTCTATGAAATTTTATTTCAAAGACACGGAGGGAATTTGAATTTGGGTTCTTGAAATGACTTAAAAACTTAACAATAGTTAATTGACAATAGTTAGGGGCTTGGGGACAGTACTAGAGTTTGAACTCAAGCTTTCGTGCTTGCCAGGCAAGTGCTGTACCACTTGAACCACATCTCCAGTTCTTTTTGTCTCTGGTTATTTTTGAAATAAGATCTTGCTTTTGCCTGGGTTCACCTAAGACTCCAATCCTGTTTATGTTTTCCACCGTAGCTGGATAACAGGTGCACGCTACCATACCCAGACTTTTTTTCTATTGAGATGGAGTCTTCTCTTTTCCTTTTCATTCAGGCTAGCTTGGGATCATGATTCTCACTCTGTCTCCTGCATAGCTGGATGGCAGGCATATACTATTGTGCCCAGCTATGGGTAGAAATGGAGTCTCAAGAACTTTTTGTCTGAGCTGACCTCGAACTTCCATCCTCTTGAGCTCTGCTGCCTGAGTAAGATTATAGCTGTGAGCCACCATGCCCAGCTACTTTTAGTTTTTATGTATGTATACACGCACACAAATAACACTCAAGAGTTAAGCGAACAGATCTAACATGATTAATGATATTATATATTTTCATTACTCTTTGTCCTTGCATATGAAACTTTTTTTATGCGTACTTATGGAGACTCACGAGAAGGGAAACCTGCATTTAAAATTTCCCTAAATTAGACCGGTAAAGAGCAAGAAGTAAACGGCATGGGACAGCAGGTAGGCATGTCAAAATGAAGCTGCCCACGCGGGCCTTGGCAGTGTTTGAGGCATTAGAAGCTTCCTTCTAAATGCCAGCGCCTGGTGAGACGGGGTTCTCGGAAGGGCCGCTTGTTAGAAACAAAAGCTCTGGCAAAATCTAAATGGCAAAGTCACCAAGATTAACAGGCCCTAAAAATAACAACCACAACCCCAGCGAAACAAAAGCCCTTCTGTGTGGAAGGCGTGATGGGAAATGTATTGATTGGAATTTTTATCCAGATGAGTGTGTGGTGATCACAGGCAGAGAGGTTACAAAGAACATTGACCACTGGTCAGCAGTCTTGGCACAAGTGACAGCTCACGACGATAGATGTGCATGAAGAACGTTGTGGCTGCAAGTGGCTGGAACAGAGTTTATTCTCTTCTTTTCCCATTTCATGAACATGTGCTATAGACCAGGGGTTGTTCTAGGTTCTTGGAAATTGTCAATGAACAAAACCGAGAAAGGAGCTAGGTGCCAGTGGCTCACACCTGTAATCCTTGCTACTCAGGAGGCTGAGATCTAAGGATTGCAGTTCAAACCCAGCCCAGGCAGGAAAGTCCATGAGACTCTTATCTCCAATAAACAACCAGAAAACTGGAAGTGATGCTGTGGCTCAAGTGGTAGAGCGCTTGCCTTGAGCTGAAGAGCTGAGGGACAGCGCCCAGGCCCATCAAGCCCTATGACCAAAAAAACAAAAACAAAACAAAACAAAACACAAGAATGGATTCTGTTTACAGACAGTGGGAAGGCAATGAATAGGATTAAACATTATTCTACATGCTTATAATATTATCTGTTAGAGAGTGGCCCCACTTGTACTATGAAAGATTGGTTGGGATACTGGGCTGAGATAAGACTGCTGGGGATGGGAGATGAGGAGCTCACTCCAGGTCAGAGCGCATGTGGTCAGAAATGGGGTAAGCAAGGCCTGGTGTATGGGAAGGTAGACTCGGCCTGGTTTTCAGTGGGGTTGATAAAGCATGTGAGAATGGCCCAGGCCATCTCTGGAGGGCGGACCCTCAGCAATGGAAGGACGGAGTTGCTGTCACAGCAGAAGGCTGTGGGGGCAGCAGATCTGGTGTAAAGTTTACGTTGGCCATGTCACGTTGGCAGGGTCTGTTAGACATCCAGATGGTGTTGAGTAGCCAGGTGGTTTTCTCTGTAACCCACACTTTACCTGTGTTGTTCTACAATAGCTGAGAACAGCTGGGGGAAAGGGAAGGAAGGAGTGACATTGTCCAAAAAGAAATGTACTCATTATCTGACTTAATGTAACTGCAACCCCTCTGTACATCACCGCAATAATACAAATTATATTTTTAAAAAAGATTGAACAATCCAGGTGGTGGCTGAGCTGACTCTCTCAGAGCTGGTTGTGTATATGGGGGGGTGGGGAGATCTTTTTCCTGTCTTTTCCAGCTTTCTGAAGCTACCTGCATTCCTTGGCTTGTAGCCTCTTCCTCCATCTTGAAAGGATCTTATGCCGACCTCAGCTCTGTTATCACTTCCCTGATTCTGACTCAGACCTTCTTACCGTCCTCATATAACCTTGGCTTCTTTACCCACCTCAAGATCACTAAACTGATCTCATCTGCCAAATTGTTTGAGTCTATAGTTCTGGTAAGAGATCTGGAATAGCTGTTATTTAAAGCTCTTAGGGGAACGTAGTGGTTCTCTTGGTTTAGGGCAAGGTAGAATTGGATACGAGATTCAGGGACTAGAAAGTTGCCATTATCTCCCTGTTTCCTTTCCTCCTTATCCCTTCCTCCACCTCATGTCCACCCCAGTCCCCTGGCTCTAGGTGTCTCGGTGGCTTGTTCTCTTCACCCCAGGGCCAGATCTGGTATGGCTATGGGTAACTCCAGATTTCAACCGTATTAGTCAAAGAGACAGAGAAATGGTAGGACCTCCCGCTCACAGGATCCACACCTGGCACCCTGCAGAGGGTCTCCAATAGCATCCCGAAACTAGTAGGACAGGGATCTCGGTGGATCTTTAGTGGCCAGTGACTGTTGGTCCCAGGAGAGCTGGAGCAGGGAAATAACCCAGAGTCAAGGGGGACGGTACTATTTCTAAAATGGGAGGCTGATGAAGCAAAACACTAGTCACACGCAGAAATACTCCCGACTTTTATTTAGAAGCTTACGTTTGAGTTTTGAACCTCTCTGACCCAAAGTAGATTGAATGATATCATGATCCCTCAAGCAGCCATCTCGGGCTTCTAGTTTCTGCTCTGTGCCTGTGTTCCCTCCTTTCCCCCACCTGGAATATTTTTAAAATAAATTCCAGACATCTTATCAGTTTTCCTGTAAACAACAAGGATGCTTGTTGGGGGGAACCAAGTCACAGCACCATTGTGGTACTAAAATATGTAACATTAATGCCATGCAGTCAGTGTTCTGTACAGGCTGGCCCGTTATCTCCTACATGGTTGTATGAATTGGGGATCCAAGTGACCATAATAGTTCTGTTTGCCTCAGTTTCTCTTTATTGGTGCCAGTCCTGGGGCTTGAACTCAGGGCCTGTAGGTACTATCCCTGAACTTCTTTTTCTCAAGACTAGTACTCTACCACTTGAGCAACATCTCCACTTCTCTTTGAATTAACAAAAGAGACAAAGAGTCTCATGGACTTTTCCCCCCAGGGCTGGCTTTGAACGGATTCTCAGATGTCAGCTTCCTGAGTAGCTAAGGATTACAAGGATGAGCCACCGGCACCTGGCTTATTTATTTATTTATTTATAATTCAAGTAGTTGTACAAAGGGATTTCAATTCATCATAACAACTTATGAATACAACACTATTCAATGTACATAAGTGACAATGGAGCTGGCTAACATGGGGGCAGGTGGGAAGAGATGAGGGGAATGATGGAAGGGGTGATACTGGGAGAGTTTTCCTTTAAAAAGGCTTCTGTGGGTGACTCTGAAGCCATTAGCCAACAAGTGCACCATTTCCCCCTCTTCTGCCTCCCGATCACGTTCATTTTTGTCTCATCGCCAGGGCAAAGTGGCCTTGTTCTGGTCACACAGCACTTTCGCTTCTTGAATTCGCTGCCTCTAAGCACCCAGTGGCTGTAGCACCCCAAGTCTTCCGGAGTCATTTTGAAAAGGACAGATGTGGTTTAGGGGAGTTTGGCTTCTGCAGAGCCCGTGGTTCCTGCCATTCCCCACACTTCCAGTTTGGAGAGAAAAGCTGGTGTTCTCCTGCATGATTCTCTCCATGAATTCTCTTTTAGGGTCTTCCCAGGGGCCCTGGGCTGGGGGCTGTATGCTCATCTGGAGGCTCGGCTGGGGAGGCATCTGCTTGTGAGCTCCTTCAGGTGGGAGGACCAGGCTGTGGGATGCAGGACCCAGATTCCCCTGGCCGCCAGGTGAAAGTCGCTAGTGGCTTCCTCAATGGCTTCTTGCTTTTGTTATCCAGCCAGGTCCTTCTTACCTGACACACCACTGGAAAGATGAGCTCCAAATAGGAGCTCATTTCCCAGGCAGTGAAGCCAGTGGAGAAAGGAAAGTAAGTCTCCAGTCTAGGTCCCTGAGGACAGGGCTTGGGGCTATTTCCATAATAAAGCATCAAAGTGACTTAGCTGTGGGGAAAGGTGATTGTGTCACCAACCCCATGGTTCTGCATGAGATGCACTGGAGAATGGTGTTTGCATGACCTGATGGGGTTTTTGGTCCTCTGACATCAGAAGGTCACCCATTAGAGACCCTGTACAGACTCCAGCAAGGGGGTCAGTGGTTTGGTACAAGCTGCAAGGAAGTCCTTGAAAGGCCGCCAAAAAAGGTTGTGTTTAATAAACTAAGAACAAGTGAAGCTGGAGAGGCTATTCAAGTTTTCCCTCAGTCTCCCTGCCTCAAGCCAGGAACCTCATTTTCCTGTCTGCAAGATAGTCTTATGCTGGGAGGCATAATAGCCACAGGGGAACCCATTGCTTCACCTTTGGTTAAAAACAAGACATGGGTCCCATACACACTCCAGTTGGAGACCATGCAATGGTTGGGCGTTGGAGGTGATGAGTGTTCTCCCTACCGCCTTAAATGTTTCTATTTAACCAGATGCTGCTGGCTCATGCCTGTAATTCTAGCTACTCAAGAAGCTGAGATCTAGGGATCACCATTCAAAACCAGCAGGGGAAGATAAATCTAAGAGCCTCAGCTCCAAATAACTAGCAAAATCTGGAGTGGAGCTGTGGTTCAAGAGGTATAGCACCAATCTTAAGCAAAAAGTGCAAATGAGTGTCCAAGGCTGTGAGTTCTGGCACACACACACCCCTCCCCAGTTTATTTTTAAAGTATCTTTTGTGTTGTGCAACATAAAATCCATAGAATCATAGAATCCAGCTAGATTTAAAAAATGATGACTAGTTATTTTCTTTTATGATCATCTATATTTCCTTTTTACTGTTTTTACAAGTGTTCATATAATAAGTCTCTAGGATATGTTTAAATTTTCGAAACATTTTTATGTTTTTTTTCCAATGATATTAAAAGGCGGTGGCTAGATTTCTCAGTATTTACTTGACTAGCTATTAGGACAAAGCATCTATTTGAAACATAATAAAAGATATAACCAGTCAAACTGACAAATAACCACCACCAATTTTGAAAACCTACACATCCAGTGAATTATTTTCTTGCATATATTTTCATTTTTTATGGTTTTGGCTTTATAGCTGCTAACTAGCTTCTTTATATTGTTGGTATTATTGGTCTGTGAAAGGATTCAGTGAGATATTTTAGATTTCTATTTTTCAAAAAGATCTTTAAAAATAATTTGATTAACTTATTCCTACTGTTACCTGTATTTATAAAAAATCTTTTATATAGGTCTATATTAGATAGGGATTTTCTATAACCCTTAGAAATTTTACAGTGCTTAGAGTTTTATCCCTGATGAATGTTTTATCCCTTCTATTCTTGTTCATAAACTGTTTCCAAAAAATAAAAAACTGAATATTTTATATTCAGAAAGGTCATTTGGAGAAAAAACAAAAACAACTGTCCTTAACTGTTGTTTGAAGTGTGGCCACTAGATGGTGCTGCGGTAACATTATTCAAATCTAAAGTCAACGAAAGTTTTGTACTTACTAACTTCTATTGAAAAGATCGATCAACTATAACTATAAATTTATTATTTGAACATTTCTCTCCCTGGTTCTTGAGAACTATATCTTGTTTTTAACTAATTAATGTTTCTTTATCTTCAAGTTTGTAAAAAACCATTGGTGTGTGTGTGGTGGGAGGCGGGGGAGCTGTTAAATTAAAAAACAATAATAAGGTCTCTTTGGGGCCAGAAACAGTTTTTGGAATAAATTGATTCTTAAATACATTAAGTGTTTGTGAGTGGACATTTGTTTTCAATTTAAAAGAAAAAAAAGTCTGTGTTCCAGTTTATGAACAAATGTTTTAAAAAGTTTTTAGAAACTTTTCTTTTTTTTCAAAGAGTTGGTGTTTTCAGCCAATAAAGTCTAATCCCAGTTCTGGAAAGAGATGCATCCGGGACGGCAATGTCCTTGGGAAAAATCGCTTCGCTGCAAAATTGATGTCCAACAGGACTCGCCTAGACATATAGATCCAAGGGCTGTTCTTTATCTTGGCTAGAAATTTGGAGCATCTGCGAATTTGATGTCTTCCCATCAGGTCTTTGTGGGATGGAATTTGCAATCCCAGCCTGAATCTCTTAATTACCTCTGAGTTATATAACACCCAGGGGACAACTCCGATGCTGCTGTGGAACCGCGCGCTCTCAGGACAAGGCTTTGGAAGTCTTACTTCTCACGCTTTTTCTACATTACGTATTCTACAAGTCACCAGATTGTTCTGTTCCTTGAAAGAAAAAAAATAAGTAACTTTCCTAACTTATACTTGTTCAGAAAAAAAAAGAACCTGTTAGTAAGGAAAGAAAAGGTTGAATAGATTTTTGCATTAATTTTTGCATTGGATTAATCCTAGCATTGTCACCTGAATGACCTTGTATGTGGCTTCAAGTGAAAAGTTGATACCTAAGATTCAGCTTTCTTTTTAGTTCTAAAACATAAAGTGGAAGAGGTCAGACTTGCTGTTTCTAAGTCAAACCGAGAACTCTTTGAAAAAGACCAACTTTTTGGAAAAGACCAAGAGTAGATGTGTGCTACTTAAAACTGTATCACACACAGAAAGCAAAATGCTTCTAGGTCATATTTTTTATTTATATCCCTTGATTGTTATGGACATTTTAGGTAATTTGGGATTTGTGATTTGTCTTTATATAATCGGTAATGTTTTCTGAGAAGTTGGATGTATGGGATGTAAAAATAAGTTTTGATCTTAAGATTTATATTTTAAGAACACTGGGAATTTTGTTTTTGTGGCTCCTAGCTACTCAGGGAGGTAGCAGTCTGGAAGATAGTGGTATGAAGTTATTGGGGTAAAAGTTAGTGAATAACTACACCTGGCCTGGTCATACACACCAGAAGGCATACTTAGGAAAATTCTGGTAGAGGTTGGACTGAGGTAAAAACATGAGCCCCTGTATGACAGATCAAGCAAGAAGGACTGGAACAGTGGCTCAAGTGCTAGAGCAACTACCCAGAAATATGAGACCTTGAGTTCAAACCCCAGGACTGTTGAGCGCCGAGAAAGGCACACAGTGTGCCCTTTGTCCCTGGGACCTCAGCATCTCCACTGTAACAAGAAGTCCTCCTTGCAAGGGGCTGAACGTCAGACCAAGACTTGGAGGCTGAGACTAAAGGAACCAGGAGAGGCTCTGCAGGAAGGGAAATACAGCGAGTGTTAAAGACTTTACCAAAAGAGAATAAGAGGTCCGCTGGGGCTGGCTCATCTCTATAATCCTAGCTGCTCAGGAGGCTGAGATCAGAGCCTGAATAGAAATAAATGCCTGTGAGACTCCAATGTCCATTGAACCAACAAGAGCTAGAAGTGAAACAGTGGCTCAAATGGTAGAGTGTTAGCCTTTGGTTAAAAAAAAATACAGGGGACAGTGACTTGGCCCTGAGTTCAAGTCCTAGTAACTAGAACCAAAAATTAAGTAGATAGATAGATAGATAGATAGATAGATAGATAGATAGATAGATAGATAGATAGATC
Source organism: Dipodomys merriami (assembly GCF_024711535.1). Lineage (NCBI taxonomy): Eukaryota > Metazoa > Chordata > Mammalia > Rodentia > Heteromyidae > Dipodomys > Dipodomys merriami. The sequence continues at coordinate 15,961,811 of NW_027206401.1, read as the reverse complement.
ACCAACCTCAAGCAGAAGAAATGGGGTAAGCAGAGATGGGAGATAAAATGGCCAAGAGGAACGTTGGCGGGAATCGCACACCACAGGTAAGAGGACTGGGGTGACTGGGGTGCAGGCTGGGTGCCAGGCACTGCATCCAAGCACCCCCCTGCCCCCCTCCCGCCCCAGGGCAAGACCCAGAGCCCCAGGCTATGCGTTTGAACAGCCACCAATCAGTGAGGAGCAGCTGACAGCGTTTGCCTTAACAAGTGTACCCAGAACACTGTTTAAAAAAGGTGAATGTGACAGGCCAACACGATGGAGAGAAAGAGAGGGAGAGAGAGAGAGAGAGCGAGCCATGAGCACCCAGCCTAATGAAGTAGCCTAGATGTGAGGTCATCGGAGCCTCAGCGAGGGTTCGGGACAGCCACAAACAAGAGCCGTGTGGGCAGCCGGGGAGCTGACTGCTGCCGAGGCGCTTGTAGGGCGCGGTTCTCGAAGTCTGGCCTCAGAGCACTGCCGCTGACTGCTGGGCTCTGTGGCAGGTAGATGGAGGCCACGCCCCACCCCCGGGCTTTTGATCATTTTGGCCTACAGTGGGGAGGTCATAGCTACAGGGAGTACTTCCCTTTCAAAGCCAAACTTCATCCTCCATCTCCTCTCTGGTCCACCCTTGTTCACTTTCTGACTTTTCTCAGGGAGAAAGAGTCCAGAATACAAATAGCTAGCATTAAGGCTTTGTTAGGACGAAGGGTTGAACAAGGCAGCAAGGTAAGGCGGTGTAGCTGTTCACTGCACAAGGGCGGTCACTGCCAAAGCGGGTCCTGAAATCCATCAACCTGATCATTTATGCCAAGAGGAGAAGAAACTCTTGGAAAAAAAAAAAAAAGCTGGGGCTGGGAAGGTAGCTCAGTGGTACAGTGCTTGCCTAACATGCATAAAGCCCTGGGTTCAATTCCTCAGTACCACGTACACAGAAAAAGCCGGAAGTGGTGCTGTGGCTCAAGTGGTACAGTGCTAGCCTTGAGCAAAAGAAGCTCAGGGACAGTGCCCAGGACTGAGATCAAGCCCCAGGGCTGGCAGAAGAAGAAGAAGAAGAAGAAGAAGAAGAAGAAGAAGAAGAAGAAGAAGAAGAAGAAGAAGAAGAGGAGGAGGAGGAGGAGGAGGAGGAGGAGGAGGAGGAGGAGGAGGAGGAGGAGGAGGAGGAGGAGGAGGGAGGAGGAGGAAGAGGAGGGGAGAGGAGGGGGGAGGAGGGGGGAGGAGGAGGAGGCCATTTGGGCTAAGTGAGGTCCTGGTTGAAGGAAAGAAAATATTTTCGGTTGGGGAAAGGGGAAATCTTTTTTTTTTTTTTTTTTTTGCCTTTCTAGCCTGAAGTGGGCCTTCAACTCAAATTCAGCATTCTTCTGCCTCAGCCAACCAGGGCTAGTGAAGAAACTGTAAAGCAAAGTGCTAGTGTCCCACACCTGTAATCCTAGCTGTGCAGGAGGCTGAGACATGAGGAACATGGTTAGTTGGTGAGACTCTGACCTCAACAGTTAGCCAGCAAAAGGCATAAAGTGCAGGTGTGGCTTGGTTGGTAGAGTACCAACCTTGCGTAGAAAAGCCAAGAGCTTGGGGTTCTGAGTTCAAGCCCTATTACTGGCAAAGAAAGAGAGAGAGAGAGAGAGAGAGAGAGAGAGAGAGAGAGAGAGAGAGAGAGAGAGAGAGAGAGAGAGAGAGAGAAGGAAAGAAGGCAGGAAAGAAGGAAGGAAGGGAGGGAGGGAGGGAGGGAGGGAGGGAGGGAGGGAAAGAAAAAGAAAAAGGGGGAGAGGAGGGAGGGGGGAGAGAAGGCAGGCAAGCAGGAGGGAAAGAAGGGAAGGAAGAAAGGAAGGAAGGAAGGAAGAAAGGAAGGAAGGAAGGAAGGAACTGTTAGACTCTGCATGAGCATTACCATCCATTCATTATGCAATCACTTATCACAGAGTTATCAAGGATGATGGTGGAAAGAAATACCCAGCCTTGAGGCAGGCCAGCCTGGCCCCTGTCCTCATGCCGGTTACACTCTAGGAGGAGACAAGGACAGAGGCACCAACAAGACCAACAGGTGTCATAAAACATTAAAAAAGCACAGGACCACAGTGGGACGAGATTTGGAGGCGGGCGCTTGTCTGGGGTCTGAGGAAGGGAAGCAGGGCGCGGTTTGTGTGTAACTGACCCCTTGCTGAGTGACAAGGCCCTCAGAGGTAGCTGCTTGCGACTTGTCCTTTGTGAGTTCTTTCTGTGGGTCTAGTATCCAGGAGCGCGGAAACCCGCGGAAACCCCGGTCCTCTGGCTCAGGACTGCTCCAGATTGCAATCAAGGGCTCTGCCGGCGCTGCGGTCATCCCCTCCATCCCTCCAACCCTCCCAGCCAGCCCGGGTGGGATCGGCTTCCAAGCTCGCTCCCAGTGTTGCTGACACACTTCTGCTCTCTGGGAGCAGTTGGCCTGCAGGCCCTCAGCTCACCACGAGGGCCACCCCCAGCAGACGACAATGTGGCAACAGGTTTCTCTTGGGTGGAGCCTGAAAGCAAAGCAAGAGGGGAAGTGAACGGGAAGGGGAAAGTCGGCATGCTTTGGCCATCTCCTTGGCTTTCGTAGAGTCTCCTCATCAGGGACTGACTCACTCGGTCCCAGCCCTGCTCAAAGCCAGGGGGCACGATTGAAATGGGTGATTGAAATTTAGGGGTCTTAGGTGCTTGGTGACCTGGATGCTTCTGGAAGTCTCCCTCCGGTGAGCAGACATGCCCTGCGGGAGGTGGGAGGCCACTCCTTTGTGTGGAGAATGGTGGTGGAGAGTCCTGGCTTGGCTGGATGAAACAACCAGGCATTGAGCAGAGAGGGAAGGAACTCTGGAGCTTCAGAGGCAAGTTTAAAGCGGCCATGACAGGACTTGAACATAAGGGATGCAAATCAGCAAGGGGGTGTGGAGCTTCCCAGCCGCCCCAGTGAAGGTGTAGAGAGAGTACAGGAGGTTGCATCCACACAGCTGGAGCGTTGGGTGGGGTGGAGGAGGTGGAGGACCAGGGGGATGAGGCAGGGTGGGGACAGGAAGAGAGGCACAGCCTGAGTGACTGCTGGAGAAGGAGGCAGGGAGGCTGGGAAGAGCGGAGGAACTGAGAGTCTGGATCATCAACTAGAGGTGACTGAAGGAGGGAACTGGAAAAAATGAGATGGTAGTGATAGATGACACTGACTTTCTCTTCCCTTCCCTTCCCTTCCCTTCCCTTCCCTTCCCTTCCCTTCCCTTCCCTCCCCTCCCCTCCCCTTCCCTTCCCTTCCCTTCCCTCCCCTCCCCTCCCCCCTCCCTTTCTTTCCCCTCTCCTCCCCTCTCTTTCTCTCCCCTCCCTTCCTCTTCCTTTCTCTCCCCTCCCCTCCCCTCCTTTCTCTCCCCTCCCTTCCCTTTCCCTACCCTTCTTGGTGCCAGTCCTGGGACTTGAACTGAGGGCCTGGGTGCTGTCCCTGAGCTTTTTTGCTCAAAGCTATCACTCTCCTGCTGGAGCCACAGCTCCTCACTTATACTTTTTTTAAAAAAATTAATTGGAGATAAGAATCTCATGAGTTTTCAAACCACAATCTTTAGATCTCTCTCAGCCTCCCAAGTAGCCAGGATGACAGGCTTGAGCCACCAACTCGCGGCCAGGGTGACATGTTCAGCAATTGGAGGGGGTGCCAGTGGCGGCTTGAGGACCCTGGGGTTAGAGGTCACTCAGGCCAGGAGTCTACATGGTTGAGAGGCTAAAAGGTTGGATGGTCCCCCATGGTGACATGGAGACCACACAGGGCAATGAGGTGAGCTGGGATGGAAGGCGGCCGGGAGGGTGGCAGGTGTCTGGAGGGACAGGAGGGAGCGCTCGCGGCAGGGCAGAAGGACTAGCTCTCCTGAAAAAAGTCTGTCTTTAAGAAACCTTGTAAGCTAGAAGGCCCCCAAGCGATATGACCCTTTCAATTATATGACATTTCAAGAAAGTGGGGGGAAATTCCTTGGGGCCCAAACCAGCGTGACAATCAGTTGCTGGAGCCCTGGTCAAGTTTTGGGCTTTCAGCAGTGCTCTAGAACCTTCACTGACATTCTTGGATTTCCAAGTGGCACTGCACGAGACCTTCTGCATTCTCAAGATCAACTCTGGCTGGCATGGAGTACAGGTGTTTCCCATGGACCTGGGATGTGAAGATGATTATCAAATCCCCTTCCTCCTCTTGACCGCCCAGGTCCCCATACAGGAGTCCAGTCTGTCACTACACATGCTGGGATGACAGAGGTCAGCACCACGGGGCTGACACTAAGCACCGGGTCTCAATATCATGGATTTGTCACATAAACCCCAGGCAAAAGGCTATACTCTCTGTAAAAGGCAAAGCTAGGAAAAAGTAGGTCATTATAGAGGAGACAGGAAAGTGCATCTATTTCCTCCTAGGCTGTGAATGGAAAAGAGCCTTCTAGAAAGATTTGTAAGTCCAGCCAGGTGCCTATGGCTCAGTCCTGTAATCCTAGTTACTCAGGAGGCTGAGACCTGAGATCGCAGTAAAAGTCAGCCCAGGCAGAAAAGTCCATGAGACTCTTATCTCCAATAAACCACCAGAAAACCGGAAGTGGCGCTGTGGCTCAAGTGGTAGAGTGCTAGCCTTGAGCTGAAGAGCTGAGGGACAGCACCCAGGCCCAGAGTTCAAGCCCCATGACCAAAAAAAAAAGATTCATAAATCCATTCTGAAGCAGAATTGAGGCTTGAATTGATACACCCTGTTCAGGTCTGTGAAGATCAAGCCGTGATAGTTAACAACTTAAAGTAGTTTCAGATTTGCCCATAATGGGGTACCCAGAACAACCTAGAGCCAAATGGCATCTTAGCTTCACTTTCACACCATTTCCACAAGGCCGTAATTGAAAATGAGCTGGCAAATCGAAATGACAGGATGCACTAGGAAACAAGTCGCAAGCAGAGGGAGTTAGGGGAAAAATGAGAGAAAATTGAGATTCCAAATTGTCAGGTAAGTATAATGGATAGCTGGAGGAGAAGAAGCAGATAATTTGACTCAATGGCAGATACCTGATAGACAATTTGGCTGTTTGGTCAAGAATCTTAAACATTTTCATTCTCTTTTGTATAATAGTTTCATTCCTATAATTTACTCCTAAAGAACAATTGGAGATGCCGGGCCCCGAAGAAGGCTCAGGCTCTAGCTACTTGGGAAGTTGAGATCTGAGGAATTATAGTTCAAAGCCAGCCTGGGCAGGGAAGCCTGTGAGACGCTTCTCTCCAATTAACTACCAAAAAGTTAGGAAGTGGAGCTATGGCTCCAGTGGGCACCAAAGCTCAGGAGCAGCCTTTAGGCCTTGAGTCCAAGCCTCAGGACATGCGCACAAGAGTGATAGGCGATAGATATATAAAGGAATTTATCATAGTGTTATCTAAGAAAGAATTCTTGGAAGCAAGCTTCATTTCTAAGAACATAGCAATAAATAAGTAAATGGTAACAGGGATGGAGTATGATTCATATTTATGAATAGTTTTACTGACACAAGAATGTGCTTACAATATATTAAAGGATGAAGGCAAGGTAAAAAGTGACTTGTTATACTGAAAAAATGAAAACATTTTCCTTGATGTATTTGACTGAGGCCAAAAGGGCATCGGGAAGGCAATAACCTTGCTACAAGTTTGTGGAAGGATTTGGGTGCATTAAGAGAGAGAAGGTGATGGAGAATATAAGTATACAGATATATAAATAATAGCACTCACAAATAGAATTTAATTTCAGTCCCTCGTGCATTTAAAACATGCAGACAAATTCACGTACTTTAATTAGAAAAAAAAACACCATACTGAGTGGTTCTATTTTGGTTATAAAGACTTCACAGAAAATTTAAAAGTGAGTTAGGTTTCCATTCCTGTTCTTGTGTAATTATGTGGTAACTATTTCTCCTGTAATAGCCAGGCTATGGGCCACAAAGGTGCCAACCACCTCACCATTAAGTACAGTACAAGTCAAGAGCAGAAGACTGAATCTGTTTTACTGAACAGTGAGTTTGCTTATGAAAACACCTGATGACAGAAATGCCTGCTCCCTGTACTCCTCGCCATTGTCAGCACAGAACCACCTTCAGCAAACACACCAGCTCTTTTCTATTTCTGTGTCTGAGGGAGCGTTGCTGTGCTTGCTCTAGGTTCTTCCTACTCTCGCTGAGTGACACAGTAACATGTTTGTTCTCTGCTCTATCACCAAAGCAGGAAATCTGGCAAGAAATGAGGAAAAGAGATCTGTAGGAGAAACTGGGCAGCAGCAGCTCTCTTGATTGGAAGGTAGATTACCAAGATGACAAGCAGACTGGAGAAGATACTGTTGATAGCACATGCTTGATACTTGAATTTTCTCAAATCCATTTGGCCAGGACTCTACCCAAAGACTTTGACCGTCATCTAGAGGAATGTGGGCTTACCACATGTTGGATCCCAACTATCATTTGTTGATTAATCCATTGTTTGCAAAATATTTGAATTGCCACAGTTAGCTGATAGGTCTCCTACCCTGAGAAGGACCTAATTAATCAGCTAATATAAAGAAGGACTTCTGGGATTCAGAAGAGTTTGAAGAATAGGAAATGTGTCTTATGGATCATGAAGGGGATGTATTTACAGATGGCAGCCAGGGCTTTGTTGCTATGTGGCTGACCATCTCCCTGGCTGACTGTTACTTTGGGTCTCTCTGCCCTGAGCATCTCTGACCCTCCATGATCTCCTACGACAAGTCCTCTTTTTACTTGCTCACCTTCTTAGATGTGACCTGTTAACCAGAGCTGCTTCTTGGGTTATGGTTACACTGGGGCCAGAAAATTGGAGAGTCAGCTAAGAACAGAAATCAATGCAAAAGTGATTTCACGTTGAGCCTCACAGTACTGAGCAAGGCATCCTGAGACTGCTCCTAGCTGCTCGGGAAGATGAACCGTTCAGAAGAAGATCAAGGGGGCCTCAGTTCTAGAGGAAAGATTGGAGTAGACTGAACCAGGGACAGTGGCACGTGTTGATAATTCTAGCTCACTTGAGAGGCAGAGATTAGGAGGGCCAAGAGCTTGTCAGAACTCAAGCAAGAAAACATCTGACTGTTCATTCAGTATTTATGAAGCTGCTGATGAACAGGACCAAGGCCTAGCCCTTAGCCTACACACCAGGGAAGCCAATGGAGGAGGCTAGTGGAATACAGAAATTGAGGAGCAGGAGGTCAGGTGGGGGAGGTGAGGGAGCATATCTGTACCTCATGGAGCTAAATCACTGAGCCTATTCACTGGAGCAGAATTCCAGCTCCTTAAGAAGAAGATGGAAGCAGACTACAGCCATGGAGGAAACAGTGTCCTCATCAAGGCACAATTTCTATTTAAAATTAGAAGCTTAGAGACCAGGCAGGACAAGGGCTACATACATACTGGAAATAGGAAATCTCACACTTAAGGAGTGGGGGAGAAACAGTGGATGAGCCAGGGACCACCCTGGTGCCCCCCAACTCCTCAAACCTATGGGAGTCTGGTGGTGGTATCTTGAGAATGCTTGAGAAAGACTAACCAGGGCCCAAAGTAATCTCCATGAGGAAGATCTGGTTACCAGCAGTGTGGCGCCAGAGAGGTGCCCCAGAAACATCTGTGAGTGAGTGGGCTACATGAGGGAGTTTGTGCCTCAAGCCCCTTAACGAGGATGTGGAAGAATGAGATTTCTTAGGTGATTTCTGTTTTAGATTAGAATTAGCCTGGGAATTCACGTGGCCCTGCGTGTTGAACCGTCAGCGGGGATTTAGGTTGGGAGCGTTAGCACATCATGGCAGGGACATATTTTGTTTCTTCTTTCAAACAAAACATAAACCTTGGAAACACATTATCATGTACTTGGATGAGACCCTGGCCTTCTGCATCATATTAAATGGAAAAGAAGTTTTTGGTTGTTTCTTTTTTTTTTTAATCTCAACAAGTTGAGATTTTTGTTATTGTTGAGAAACTTTTTTTATTCTGATGGTAATTAGCTAGCAAGTTCAGCTAATTACCGGTGCTGGTCCACATCATCTGCTTGAAGACAGGCAATCATGTGTGTATGTTTTTTTTTTTTTTTCCTAGTGGAAAGAGATGATAATTATTCTCAAGTTTAAGTCAAATGACTTGGCTGCCAATGTGTGAGAAAGGGTTATAACTAAGCTTGAGTTCTGTTCTAAAGCCTTTTGAGTTTGCATTGCTTTTCTTTTTTTAATGAAACAACCACACTTTAAACTTCAGCAGTGAAATGATACTGACATCTTAAAAGCATTTATAGATGATGTCAAATCATATAGATCAGCCTATAAATTATTTGTGTCTGTAGAATCAAAGGCTGATATTAGATGATTAATGTGGTCCAAAATTTTATATTTAACAGTTAACAATCTCATGTTATTTTTACATCTCATCAGTATGAAAGGATTTGTAATAGTGATTTATTTACTTATTTATGTGTTCATCTAATTTATTTTTGGACTATTGGGATTTGACCATAAATAAAGAACCAAAACACATGGTGCAACTATTGTACAAAACCAGTTGACACAATTAGCTTTGAGCATTGGCAGATTGGAAGTGTGCGACTATTTCACATCCATGTCTGTAATATTCTTTCTGTTGTTATCTTTAAATAGTGGTACAAAGGGATTTCATTTCAACACATCAGTTTTGAGTGCAATGCATCTTGATCTATGTCATCCCTTTCATCATTCTTCCCATCTCTCCCAACCCCACCCATCCCCCCAATTTACCTATTTCTATTTTCATATTTATTATTGAATATTATGATTGCATTTGCTCACATTTCCTCTCTTTGTAGCAGTGATTTACAATGTAGTAGTTGTACCAGAAGCCTATTAGATACTCATGTAAAATGATACTAGGAGATTAAGTCTGTAACTAGTTGAGGACTATCCCAATACTGATAATTTTTATTGCCAACATATTCAACAATTAAGGAAATATGGGAAAGAAGAGAGTTTTTTCTTTTGTTTCTGGAGCTGGGAATCAAACTGAGGACTTCACCAATGCTAGGCAAGCACCTGATCATCGAGCTACATCCCCTTCTCCAGATGTTTGTTTTGAAATTGAGAAACAGTATTCTTTCATCCATCATCAAAGAACTCTACCTGAAGGGTTATTAAGAGTAAAATTTAATCCAACACTCAGCACAAATTCTAAATGTTACTGGCACTGAAAGATCTTCTAAAGCCTTTTTGTACTTAAGATAATTGATCTTGTACAAGTGGATAGAATTACAGGATCCCAATTTAGAAGGGTTCTGGCATTGATGAATGTGCAAAGATTTCCCTACCTATAAATTGGTACTTAGTTGCATTGTTAATGGAAACACCTGTATCCACCAGTACTAAAAGTTACTATATGGAAGCAGTAAACCTATTGGTCTAATCATTCATGAATCTCCAAAATTTTTAAAAAAAATTTCTTTTTAAAAAATGGAGCCATTTATGTCCACATTTTCAGGGAGCCCTATAAAGTGAACTGATCAAAGTAGAACCACTGAGCTGAACCTATCTAAACTTGTTTCCTTCCTTCCTTCCTTCCTTCCTTCCTTCCTTCCTTCCTTCCTTCCTTCCTTCCTTCCTTCCTTCCTTCCTTCCTTCCTGCCTTCCTGCCTTCCTGCCTTCCTGCCTTCCTTGCTTTCCCTCCTCTTTCCCTTCCTCCTCCTCCTCTTCCTTCTCCTCCTCTTCCTCCTCCTCTTCTTCCTTCTGCTCCTCTTTCTCCTTCTCCTCCTCCTCTCTCTCATTTTTTCTTTGTCTTGTACTTGGGCTTGAATTTATGGTCTCACTCTTGTCTCTTTTGTTCAAGACTGATGCTCTACCACTTAAGCCATGCCTCCTCTGTGGGTTTTGCTGTCTAATTGGAGATAAGAATCTTACAGACTTTCCTGCATCTACTGGCTTTGAACTGGGATCCTTAGATATCAGCCTCCTGAGTAGCTAGGATTAAGGAAAAATTCATGAAGTTGAGGATCCACAAAAGCCAAGACTAATAAAAATGTCACACTGGAGATGTCCATAGGGATATATGAAGCACACAGAAAGCAACAATAAACACTAGTACAGATGAAAAAGAAGTGCACCGAGAGGCCACAGAGGTGAAAAGATAATATGTGGATGTTATCCTCAATTGCTATAAATCCCCAAAACAGATGGAAGGCATACATTCTGACAAATCTAACCCAGTAAAGGTGGCTCAAGATGACATAAAAAAGTGAAAAGTCCTGTAATGATGACCTAATTCGAATAAAGGATCAAAATGTCTCACCAGATTTAGAAAATTTTACTAGTGAGTTGAACCCAGCATTCAAAGAAGTAGTCATTTAAGTTGTACTTGTTTGCTGAGGTCAGTAGCAAAGTATCACACACGAAAGACTAAAGTAACAGAGAACGGATTTCTCACACTTAGGGGTGTTAGCAGGTTTGTGATCAGGTGCTGGTGGGCTTGACTTCTGTCCTGGGCTTGCAGAGGGCTACCTCCTTTCTGTACCCATGGATGGCCTTTCTGGTGACTCACCACAGTATCCTTTTTCTCTTCTTATAAGTTCACCAATCAGATTAGATGGAGACCACCCTAGTAGCAACCTCATTTAATTTGATCCTCTCTTTAACGGTCTTATCTCCAAAAATAGTCATATTCTAAGGTATCAAGGGTTAGAATTTTAACATCTGCATTGGTGGAGGACCATAATTAAGCCCATAACATCGATCTTATGTAAACTATATCATATTGCTGGAAATGATTTTTAAAAACACAGGAAAGATAGTATAAGAAGTAGTAAACCAAGGATAGTATAAGAAGTAGTAAACCAATCAGTCTCGGAAATAGAAGGGAAACTCCTAAACAAAATGTAACTTAGCTGGATGCTGGTGACTCTTGCCTGTAATCCTCGATACTTAGGACACTGAGATCTGAGGATCCTGGCTTGAAGTCGGCCTGAGTAGGTAGGCGAGTCCATGAGACTCTTATCTCTAATTAACCACCAAAAAGCCAGAAGTGGACTTAAGTGGCTTAAGTGGTAGTGCACTAACCTTGGGCAAAACAGCTCAGGGACATTGCACGGGCCTTGAGTTTAAGTATCAGGTCCAGAACATTAAAAAAAATGTAACTTAACCCAACAATGTATTTAAAAATGTGATCATCACACCAGGTAGAGTTTATTACAGAATGTAACAATCACTGAAACTTTATTCTCTGCACTGAAAATTCATGGTATTCTATGCTACCTGTTCCAAAGCATTTTTTTTAAAAGAAACCTCTACACTTTAGATTTTGGCAGTGAAATATGATCCTGACATCCTAAAAGTATTAATGGACAGTGTCAGGTCATATAGATCAGCCTATAAATGTTTTCTATATGTAGAATAAAAGGCTGATATTAGACGATGAATGTTGTCCAGAGTTTTATCTTTAACAAATATGCAGTACCTGGTGGTACTGGATAAAGTTGATTTTCTTAAGCACTGGAAGTTATAGTGACCTGACAGTCTCTAAAATGTACATGTAGGTCTTTTTTGTGTTTTACTTTGTTATTGCCACTCTGTTTGGCCTTATTAAAAATTTCCACATGGTCTGATGCCTTTGGAGAACATGGAGAGGATCCACATTCATAAAAACATCATTGTGTGTCACACAAGTCCTAATGAGCTGCTGGCTGAATTGTCAGAACAACACTCTGTGTCTTTAAATGCGCTGTTGGAGCAAATGTCTATCAGCCAGAGGCTGCTTAGGCCTGTTATTTTAAGACAGGAACCAAGAGAAGCTTAGCATTTCACCTCCCCCATGTTAGTTACATGCCTTAATATAAAATTGGTGTTAGAAAGCTAATTACAGCAGCCTGGATTGTGCGGTAAGAACATAGGTATTTGTGATCACAAGTGGGTGCTGTTGAAAAAGAGAAAAGAGGAAAGAAACTATGAGGCAAACACCATTCAGTGAACTTACTTTAGACTTAAATATCATGTGGGAGTTCAATAACTATCTTTGTATGTATGTATCTGTCTTCTATCTATTGAACACCTATTCATTCATCCATCATCTGTATCTAATATCATTTAACCATCTATCCATCCACCACCTCTATCTGAATCTATCTATCTATCTATCTATCTATCTATCTATCTATCTATCTATCTATCTATCTATCTATCTATCTATCTATCTATCATCTGTTTTTTAACATTATCTGAATCTTTTGTGTCTAGGGAATACTGTGTGTTCATCCCCACACCTGATAGTCATCTTTCTCAGTACTTCATCTGTGTCATTAGATAGACTGTCTAGGGCCATAAAGGAAGTCCATACCCACAACCAGAAAAATTCACTGCTTATTTGTAGGTGAAAGGTGTCATTTCTGTTTTAAACTTTTACTAGTTATTTATTTTGCATTTGTGAAATGATCTTTTTTTTGGGGGGGGGGTCCGGTCATGGGGCCTGAACTCTGGGCCTGGGCGCTGTCCCTCAGCTCTTCAGCTCAAGGCTAGCACTCTACCACTTGAGCCACAGTGCCACTTCCGGCTTTTTTCTTATGTGGTGCTGAGGAATCGAACCCAGGGCCTCATGCATGCAAGGCAAGCGCTCTACCACTGAGCCACCTTCCCAGCCCCTGAAATTATCTTTAAGTAGTTATACAAAGGGATTCCAATTCAGCATGTCAATGTAGGAGTACAATGCCTCTTGACCAATGTCACTCCCTCCATTGTTCTCCCCCTACCATCTGTCTGAACCCTCCTTATCCCCTTAGGTTACCTGGCTCCTTTTCCATACCTGTGCATTGAATATTATGACTGTGTTTGCCCATCCTTCCATCTCCCTTCCCCTCAAGTCCCACCTACTCTGACAAAGTATGTTTCAGCTTCCTGCTGTTCCTTGTGTTATGGCAATCATAACCTATCGCACTTTGGTCAGTTTGATTGCGTACCTGTGCAGATGGCTCTGTATGTGTTTTCATCGATTTAACTTCCACATATGAGAGAAAACAGGTGCCTTTTGTCACTCTGAGCCTGACATACTTCATTTAACATACTTTTGTTTCAAGGATGGAGTTTTCTAACATAATATCGTCAAAAAATAATATTTTGGAGTCTTAGCGGACGTTTCCCTGTCATCTTTACGTCTTCGGATCCTTCTTTGTGCACAGCCAGCCGGGACTTCCATAGGTCTGGGTCACAAGGACGAATGCCACAAGGAGCTCCACCAAGGGCTGCTCTATCATGAAAGTGGATTTGTCGAGGTCAGAGGACAGAACTATCGAAACTGGTCGTTTGTTAGCTTGATTGATAACTTTGGGATATTTAGACAGATGGAATGTGGACTTCCATTTGTCTCTCTTGCCCCAAGTGCTACAGATGTCCGGGGCAGGCTTGGACTGCAACCCAGGCTGAGAGGAGCCATCCTTATGGCAGGTCTGCACATGTTCCCGATCACTTAGCCTATTATCTGCAACTTCCCCTAACTCCAAGGAAAGAGAGGGATAAGGGGATAAAACAAGAATCCCAGAGCCTTTGTAAATTCTTAACTGTAAAACCTGTCATTGGCCTTGGTAAGCCAGGGAAGGCTTTCTAGAAAAAAAAATGACATCTAAGTTGGACCTAGAAGGATGAGTTTGGCGATAGACAAGCAGTGCCTAAGTTTCTTAGAGGTTATTGGCGTGTCTTCCTTTCTGTCTCAAATAGTTACAGGAGAGACTCTCCACTCAGCATGAACAGCACAGCAGGTTTATTTCGAGGTATCCTTTTTTATACCCTCAGCAGGTATTCATTTGTAAAAACAAAAACAAGTAGAACTATGGCTAAGCAATTGAAGGGACCTGTAATTTGATCTATAGAAGTTCCTTATGACCTTGTTGGCATTCAAAGTGAAGATGATCTTATAAATGTAGAGCATGTCAATATTTGTAAAAATGATTCCTACATTATTGGATTCATTTTAGCAAAATCATTGATTCATTACATTATTGAAACTCCACAGGGAGTTTATCGGGAGATAAAAAGTGTGGTTGTCTGTGGCCTGGACACGTTCCCTGTGTTAGCTCATTTCAGAAAGGCAGAAGTGAGCTGGGTGTGTGTCTCAGAGATGGAACACTTGCCTAGCATGAACAAGACCCTAGGTTTGATCCCCTAGAACCACAGACAAAAAAGCAAAAGTGACAGGCAAGCTCCATTCTAACCATGGTTGTTTGCCCATACTCTTCTCTGTGGTCGTATTTCTGGTTCACATCTTTTCTTTGCTCATCATATTGTGATCAGAGATCTTAAAGGAGTCCCACCTTTGCAAAGGACATCGCACTTCCCCATCTTACCACGAGCCTCCAACCAGAATCACTGGCATTGCCTCCCCTGGCTTCCACTGCGACATCTCAGGTCTGTGTCTCGCTCACCACTGAATGACCACTGCTCTGCTCCAGGCCCGGCCTATGCTGTCTCTCAGCGAGTGTTGATAGCACTGTGGTTTTGATAGCTGTTCACCAGAAATGCCACGAATTGAAGCCATGAAACCATTCTGGTTGGTGTTGGTTGAACACAAATTATTTCCTTCAAAATGAAAACTGGAGAAATAGAAAAAATAAATAAATTTTAAGAATAGCAAAAAAAAAAAAAAAAAGAAAACTGGAAAAATAGAAAAATATAGAAGAAAGCTTTATAAAAAGTTTTTTTTTTTTTTTTTTTTAAGTAGTATAAGGAGCAAGCCCACGCTTCTACCTTAGTGTTGGCCTTAGAGTACTCTGATTACCCTGACCAGAACAGGGGTGCCCTCCACTGGTCAGGGGCCAGCACTGAGCAGTGCTCCTGAGCTCAGAGTCTGGGCTGAAACTACTACAAGGCCCTTGGCCTCATTTTGCTCACACTAAGCAGGTCAGAACTGCTGATGCTGTCAGGTGGGTGAATTAGGCCTACAGGCCATTTGACATCATACCCCCAGGTATTCTGGTCAGCTTGTCTTCACAGAGTGGGGCTTTGTATAAACACATCACTGGAGGGAAGAAGTTCAGATGAAGACTTACACAATGATTTTATGAATAACGTACAGCTTTCCTACAATCAACCTTTTTTTTCTCTGTCACATTTTTCTTTTGAATCAGGTTTTAGAAGGTAGGCCATTTTAGATAGTAAGAACAAATTTAGAAACCTTTGTAAAGGTGTGACGCATTTCATGCAAATATAGATGGACGCAGAGCAAATGGTTCTTATTAGGAAGTACACTGAGATGCCAGTCACTGAAATATGTATGCACTAAGGTAAGTATGTCAAATGACACACTAAAGGCTCCCTAGGTAGAGGAGAGAGGGGAGGGGATAGTTCAGATGGTCTCACCTTATGAAATCTAAAGGTGACTTTATTTCCAGGACAGAACTAAAGTACAGGGCTTTGGGCCACATGGGCTTCGCTTTTGGGTAACTTTCAGGTCTGTCCAAGTGGAATAGATTAGGTCCAGGATGTCTGTCAGGTCCTGAGTCCTGTGTCACACTGCGTAGGTTTGCTGGGTTGGCAGCTTAATTATTTAAATGTTTCCAGACTCAAATGACTGATGAGCTAACATATTTTTAATTCAGACTTTCCCAGCACAAGCTATAAAATATACTGATGTTTCAACCTTAAGCTCCATATCCTGGCTTTTATTTTGTTGCCCACCTGTCACGTGACAGATTCAAATGTTCTGATTCCCGTGGCAAGCAAATAGAGCCCACCCCACGAGCTCTATCCTTCTGCGAAAGCTTTTGTGAAGAAGGCTAGGGGTAGGTTGTTATTGATTTCAAAGAGAGGGAAATAATCCTACTAGAATAAAGAAGAATGCTACCAGAATGTTCTGCTTAATTTAGCTCTCCAACGGACAAAATAAATGCACTGATGAATCACTGCCTGCGATGGTACTGCTTGTATTTATTCTCGACCTTTCCCTACTCCTGGTCCACTGAGTGGGTGGATCATAGGTAGAGTCACTTAGAGAAGAGTTTGTCAGATTCTTTCTTAGTTTTCCTATGGCTCAAACTATTTCTGCTATAAACAGCATTTACTGGGGCTCTTAAAGTAGTATTTCAGTCCACTGCCAGTGGCTCCCTCCTATCATTCCAGCTACTCAGGAGGCTGAGATCTGAGGATCGAGGTTCAAAGCCAACATGGGCAGATAAATCCATGAGTCTCATCTCTAATTATCTACCAAAAAGCCTGAAGGGGAGCCAGGACTCAGGTGGTAGAGTGGCAGCCTTGTATGAAAAAGGTAAGGGACAACTCCTAGGCCCTGAGTTCAAGTCCCAGTTCGGGTGTATTCTTTCTGTCTGTCTGTCTGTCTGTCTGTCTGTCTGTCTGTCTGTCTGTCTGTCTGTCTGTCTGTCTCTCTCTCTCTCTCTCTCTCTCTCTCTCTCTCTCTCACACACACACACACACACACACACACACACACACAGAGTAGAATCCACAATAAGAGTATTTGAGAATTCCTCAATTTGTACAGATTCTATACGGTTTGATGGTTTACTAATCATCAAGCTTACTAAGTAATTTTTGTGACCTGAATGATGGGTACCTTCTAGCGCTACACATGGAGGCACTGAATCTTGATTCTGGGTCCTGTAATATCAGCCTTTCCCTGACCTGAGCAAGGCAGCTCTGTAACTCGCTCATTCTCATCTTCCGGTTGCGACACTGTCTTCTCAGCACTCTGCTTAGCCTCTGCTTGCCATGCTGCCGGGGCTAGCCCAGCTTTCCATCCTTTCTCAGATTTGGGTTTTAGGGCGTATTTGTGTTGCCCAGATTCCTGTTTGCCTGAGCTATACCAGGAAAAGTTGTCTTACCTGTGTTGGCATTCCCAGATTGTAAACTGAGTATCAGTCATGAATGTTTCATGAGCAGTGGTTTTGAGTGGATAATACAGTAGGTTTTCAGCAAGTGAAGGTTTTTGGAAATCCCAAGTCTCTCATAGCATCCAGCAGTGCAGCGGTTGCCAGGCTTTGAGCCCTTCCTGTAAATCCCATGAACTCACTTGGTTGGCACCCAGCCCCTGCCCTCTGCCCCACAGCTGGCGTCAACAGTCCCCCGCTGTCAACACGGCTCTCCTTTCTCTCCTCCTGGGTTTTTGTTCCCAGGATCCACATCAAGCCCTCATCATTCTGCTCAATTTTCTGGATCTTTCTACTCTTGACATACATTTTCCCCTCTCTGGGCCCTCCTTCACTACCCTGGAGAAAAGAACTTTTCTTTTCCCTATTATCAGGGAGAGGGACAGCAGTGATTTCTCAGAAGACACTTGTCATGCTAGCCTCTAAAGAGGGAAAGAAAAGACACTTATGGCCTGCTCCCAGTACCGTCCTCCACGGATGTCTGTTTTACACTTGGCTTTTTTACCTTGAGTGGCTGTATTGAAACTGGTCACGGGCTTCCAGGTAGCTGTGAAGGCTTTGGATCTTGTCCTGAAATGACTAATGGTGAGTTGTTTGAGGAAAAGTGAGCCTCATCCTCCACTGATAGACCAGCCTGAAAATAAGGTGATGTTCCATACTCCCCACAATCTGCAGCGCAAATAGGGGCACGCATGGTTGGATTAAGATGTGTTGCACGTGGCAGCTTTGCAGAGTTCACTTTAGTGTTTCCTGGTCTCCTGACTGTCTCTTCTGCTCTGTTCTTCCTGATGGAGGGAGCCAGGGACAAAGGGGTTTTCCTTACCTAATACATAGTTCCACTTGTACTTTTGCTGGAAGGGGTATGGACATGTGGGTGGCTGGGTTTTGTTTTGTTTCAGCACTGAGGTTTGTAACTCAAGGCTTTGTGCTTGCAGGCAGTTAGGATATCACAAAACCCCATTCCTCTAGCCCTGTTTTCTCTGATTATTTACTAGATAAGGGTCTCTCTTTCCAGTACCTTCTGTTTGCTTTTGGTGTCCTGTCATTCCTGCCGTTGATGCTTCCTTATTGTGGGGATGGAGTCTCATGGATTTTTCTGTCTGGTTTGTCCTAGAACAGTGACCCTCTCAATCTCAGCCTCTCACATAGCTTGGGGTGGCAGGTATGAGCCACTGTACCCAGCTGTGGATTGAGTAGGGGTCTTGTTAATTTATCTGCCCAGACTGGCCTTGAATCTCAGTCCTGCTCTCCTCTCCTCCTAAGTAGCTTGGATTACAGGCATGAGCCACCAGTCTCGGGCTAGAAAGGATTTAAAATACTTTATACTGAATTGGCTTAAATGCTATTGGTGTTAGTGTTAGAGGTGCCACAGACCTAGGTTTTTTTTTTCTGTCAGTTGTGGGGCTTGTACTCTGGGCCTGGGTGCTGTCCCTCAGCTCTTCAACACAAGGTGAGCACTGTACCACTTGAGTCACACCATCACTTCCAGTTTTCTGGTGGTTTATTGGAGATGAGAGTCTCATGGGCTTTCCTGCCTGGACTGGCTTTGAACCGAGATCCTCAGATTTCAGCCTCCTGAGTAGCTAGGGTTACAGGCGTGTCCCACTGCTGCCTGGCTTAGATCCAGATTTTTTGCTACCTGTTCTTCTATACTCAAAACCGTGGGTGAGCCCAGGCACTGGTGGCTCACGCCTATAATCCTAGCTACCCACGAGGCTGAGATCTGAGAATTGCGGTTCAGAGCCAGCCTGAGCAGGAAACTCCATAAAACTCCAATAAACCACTAGAAAACTGGAAGTGGCGCTGTGGCTCATGTGGTTATAGCATTTGCCTTGAGCTGAAATGCTCAGACCCAGAGTTCAAGCCCCATGACTGACAAAAAAGTAATAAAAAAGAACTCCTTGGGTGATCTTTGTGGAAGCAGCCCTGGGACCTTGGGCTTCGCTTCCTTTCCTGGGAGAGGAAGTTTATTGTTTCAGGATGACTAGCTGGTGTGTCATTTTCTTGGACGCAGACGATCTAATAGGTTGAATAATGGTCCCAATGAGGTCCACTACTGATTCCCAACTCCATGCATATGTTATTTTCTATGGCAAAAGGAACTTCATTGACATGATTAAGTGAAGGACATTGAATCTGGGAAATTATATCCTAGATTATTTCATTGAGCTCAATATGAGAAGGAAACAATGTAAGAGGAAAACAAGAATGTCCCAAGTGTGATAGCTATTTGACAGTGGTGCCAAGTTTCAGAGTGAAGCAGGCTGCAATCTAAAGGACACAACACAGCCTCTAAACTGGAAGAGGCCAAGTCAGAGCCTCGGGAAGAAAGACAGCCCTGCCAACATCGCTGTCCTTTGTCCCGTAAAACTCCTTTCAGATTTCTGACCCATAACTCCCCAAGAATTTTAATCCACTAACTTTGTAGTCATTTGTTACAGCAGAAGCAGGGAAACTAATACCGAGAAAATACAGCAAAGAACAACCTGAAAGCAGAACTGTGAACTAAGTAGAGAAAATGAGGCAGAGGATGGAGAAGTGGTTCTTTAAGAACAAGCCAGGCTCCCCGTCTTGGCCTACTTTTCTGCTGATAGGTTAGAAGCTGGTTAAGCCTTGATGGTTTTCCAGTGCCTTTCCTCCTCTTGTCCTTCAGGTCAGATACACATATTTATCTCTTTTTCTTCATGGCTTATAGGATCTTTTCTGTGATCACCTTCTCCAAAGATGTCCTCCTCCTAGAGACATTTAGATAGTGGCTGGGGTTGATGTTCGCT
Organism: Dipodomys merriami; assembly: GCF_024711535.1. Classification (NCBI taxonomy): domain Eukaryota; kingdom Metazoa; phylum Chordata; class Mammalia; order Rodentia; family Heteromyidae; genus Dipodomys; species Dipodomys merriami. The sequence continues at coordinate 15,942,171 of NW_027206401.1, read as the reverse complement.
GTTATCTGTGCCACGTTTAGGGGTCTGGGTAGTGAGCCCATTAGCTAAGTCTATATTATTTGAGCTTAGGTAGGACCTCAGCCTGACTCCCGGAGAACGATAGCATCAGAAGTCCTCACTTCAATCAGCTAGGCATTTATTAATTACCTTATGTGAACCTTATGATACTAGATGTCCTGGACTGATACTGATGGGTGAAAATTGGCATGCTCCTATTTCTTTCTCTGATGGGTAAGGAGATAGATACAAAATGGTCACCGAAAAAGCACTCTTCTAAAACCTCCCATGGCTAAGGATTCATACCCCTTCTTCATGACTGGATGGCAAGTGTGATTTTATGGGAGGAAAATAAACTCAGTAGTCTGATTTTTTTCTCCCCCCCTCCCTCCCTCCGTGCCTCCCAACTTTTCCTTCTTTTTTCTTTCCTTTTCCCCAACCTCCCCACCTTTTGTGAGGTGAGGTGTCACTATATTGCCAAGTCTGATCTTAATCTCTTAGACTCAAGTGATCTCCCACCTCAGCCTCTGAAGCAACTGGCGTGACAGGCATGTATCACTGCTACTGGCCCTTGACCCTTTCTTACAGCCTCTAAAAGAGCATTACTGTAGAGAGAATGGGTGGCAGGCTACCCCAGTGGGCCATCTTGATCCCGTTACCCTCTTTTGGGGGTGGGGTGGGGGGAGACACCTGCTCTTGGAGTTTATCTCTATCACACTTGCACTGACTGTTTAGGCTGTGGATTCCTGGGGCAGATTTTCAGAATCAGTTTTTTCTTCTCCCCTTGTCGGCTGATTTTGTAACAGTAGTCTCATCTGTACGGAGCAGTCACTGCCCTTTAGGCAGCGTGCCTAAAGGCAGACCAATAGGACCCAGAGCTCTTTTTGGCCACTTACTGAGCTTGAATGACACTATGCCTTCCTCTACTTTGCTGAGAGGGCCCCGTATTGTTTGTATTGCGACTCAGTCATTGTTTTGAGCATTGGTCCTAATAGAGTGTATGTGAAGTTCCTCAAAACTATTTTAAAAAGTCTTTGAAGTGATAAATAAATTGATCTGAACAGTGGTAAGCATATGTCATTCTGCATTGGTTTATAGATGTGTATATAATTTAATTTTCCTTCAGGAAGAATTTTTAAATGCAGCTATCTCTTGGAATTTAGTGACATTTTTAAAATAAAAAGCGATATTTTAAAAATAAGTTTATTGCATAGTTAGCAGTGGCAAAATTATTATTTTTTAAATGAAGGCAATGATTATTATAACATTTCAATGGAATGATTCATGAAAGGAGTTTATTTAGGGCCTGTTATATTTATTTCTTCAATGACAATCAGAATTGGAAGAGACTTCATTGAAGAAGTGGGTCATGGACTGAGTTTGCTACTTATCCCATCAGCTTTTCCTGGGGAAGCCTTGGTTGAAATGCAAGGAACAAATTGCTTTCTCCTGTGTCATTCGTTATTCTTGAAAGCTAACCAGTAGGTGTGTCATCTTTGTGCTTTAGCAAACGAGTTGGAAATACACCAGAAGTCTTCATTTCCAAGTTTTTACAACCAGATTACAAATTTGGTTTCTTAATTTTTGGGACTTTCTTCAGCAAATTTTGAGTCTGACATATAGAAACAATGATGGCACCACAACATGGCTATATTAATTATTACCATAACTTATTTATTATTATTTATATATTATTATTTATGAGGTGCTGGGGCTAGAACCCCAAGCATCAAGAACCTCAAGCATCAAGAAAAGTACTCTACCACGGAACTACATCCCTAGGCCAGTTTTATACCTTTACCATATAAATAAATGTTAATTGATAGTTTAATAATTTTTTCTCAGTACAGCAAATTATTTCATAGTCCTCCTTGGAATATATTCAGTCCATGTCAGAGACAATAAGTTTAGTTAACCAAGTTATTTCTAATCTTTTGGTAGTTGCTTTTTTATTTTCTGTATGTATTTATATATCTATATCTATATCTTTTAATGCTGATATTGAGGCTTGAACTCAGTGCCTCTTGTCAGTGTTTTTCCTCATGGCTGGCACTCTACCACTTAAGCCTGGACTTCAATCAGCATTTTGCTGCTTCATTGGAGGTAAAATCTCAAGGACTTTTTTGCCTGTGCTGACCTTGAAGTGAGATCCTTAGCTCTCAGCTTCTTTAGTAACTAGACTTACAGGCATGAGCCACAAAGACCCAATTGGTATTAGTTTTAAGATAAGTCATAAGCTGCATAACAAGGGCCTTTCTGTCAGTGACAGATCACCTGTGTACCACAGTGGTTCCATAGGATAGAGATGGAGCTGAAAACTTCCTGTTGCCCAATGACACAGCCACGGTCATAGCCATGGTCACCTCGAAGCCAGTGTAACACCTCGGTTCCAGTAGGTTCTTCAGATGTTTGTAGGGATGCTTCAACAAAGTACTGTGCTTTCTAGTCGTATAAAAGTGTTGCCTTTCCAGTGGTATCCTGTATATAATACTTGATGATGATAAATGTCTATGTGACTCGTTTATGTGTTTACTGTATTCCTATTGTTATTTTAGTACATACCCTTTGTAGTTTTTTTTAAATTTTACTATAAAAACCATGTGTCTGGCACCTGATCTGTTTCATGCTTTTGCTTCTGTTGATCTCAGCCAGACACCAAATCCAACAATGGACCGACACATCTACAGTCTATCAGATTCACACAGGAACAAGATCACCCTACCTGTCACCTCTCAGCTTTGTTCTCTCCCCCAGCAACAAGTGAGGGTGACTGGGTTTTGGAGTTCAGCGTCCATGTTTGGTTTCTCTTTCTTTGGTTTTGGTTTCTACTGCCTCCTCTCACCATTGTTAAGTTTTGTGGAGAGGAAGTCATCTCCAGCTTGTCCCGCTGACCTTCCGGCCTGTTTTTCCAATGATGGGGGGGTGGGAGGCACCTGATCTGGGTTGGGATTCATCTAGCAGTTAGAGTACCAGAACAAAACTTATTTAATTCTTGATAGGACGATGTATCCTCCATCTTGGCTTTAAAATAATATTACTGTCTTTAAGTAGTTGTACAAGGAGTTGCCATTTAACAAAGCAGTTTATGAATACAAAGTCACCCCTTCCAACATTCTCACCCACCCCTTCCCTCACACCAATTGATTTTGTAGGATCTACATTGGATTCTTCCCCCGTCTTGGCTTTATAAATCTGTGGCTCCTGGAAATGGGACAATAACCAATTTTTGAGCCCTCCTTTCTTTTCTTTTCTTTCTTTTTTTTTTTGGAGGGGGGGTCTGGTTGTGGGGCCTGAACTCTGGGCCTGGGTGCTGTCCCTCAGCTCTTCAGCTCAAGGCTAGTGCTCTACCACTTGAGCCACAGTGCCACTTCCGGCTTTTTTCTTTTTGCTTATGTGGTGCTGAGAGATCGAAACCCAGGGCCTCAGGCATGCAAGACAAGCGCTCTACCACTGAGCTACCTTTCCAGCCCCAAACCCTCGTTTCTTGAATCCTTAAGCCTGGCTCTACCCCTTTTCTCTCGAGTTTGTGGCTTTATTTATTTATTTTTATCCTGAAGCTTTGGAGGTCAAGTGTGACTAGAAAGCATAACTAAGCATAACATGACATTGCTAAGGGAAAGAGAAACCAATATTAACAAGTAATTCAGAAGAGTCCTCCCCACACCCTACAAGAGAAGTAAAGTGCCACAGGAATAATAATAAAAAAGATATGCTAATTAAACAGTATCCTAAATTCTGGATATAGATAATAGAAAACTAGATAAAAGTCCCCTTGTTTATTTTCTTAGGTCTTCCTGGAAAGACTATCTGGGGCAAAATTTTGTTTTGTATGCGTTAAAAAATTGTTAATAGTTCCGAGATTTGGTTTAGTAAGTAAGAGAGCTATAAATCCAAGTTCTAAACTACCACTAAAACTACCCAATAGCTGTTTCTTTTCTTTTCTATTCTTTTTCTCTTTCCTCTCTTTTCTCTCCTCCCTCCCTCCCTCCCTCCCTTCCTCTCTCCCTCCCTTCCTTCCTTCCTTCCTCCCTTCCTCCCTTCCTCCCTTCCTCCCTTCCTTCCTTCCTTAAGAGAAGTGGCCAAAATGCTTCAGAACAGATTTCCAGTAAGATCTAGTCCTGAAGAACTTGGAGCAAACTTTCTCATGGGATGTTAATCTTCCAGCACTTTTTTACATCATTGGATGAGTCAGAAAGTGAAAAGTTCAAGAAGGCCATCTAGGTTCATCTGTGTGTCCAAGATTTTTGCAATGGAACTAGTTGAGAGTTTTTTTTCTTTTTTTTTTTATTTCTCTGACTGTGGAGAAAGAGCTCAGTTCACTGGAGGCCAAACTGTGGTGTTTTTAGCATTGATTTCGAGGTATTCTGCCCTTTGAAAAAGTCTGTCCTTATCCCATCCCCAAAAGCTTTGAAAGAGTAGATGCTTTAAATTATTTCTGGCCTCAAACCTGGTATTCTAATTCTAAGAAAGCTGAGGAGTAACCATCCATATGGGAAGGTTAATAACAACAGGAAGTGAATTCATAGTGAGAAGCACAGTAGCGACTATCTAGGCTTCTATCAGTGTGACTTCTGTGCTGCATCTCTGAGACGATTAAAAGGAGTCCGGTGAACATTTTCTAGTCAGACATGTTCTAACTAGAGCCTGTTGATCATGGGTCTGAATTCAATCAAAGGAGGGAGGGGATTCTCCCTGTGGCTGGCTGGAGGACAGTGGGACCCTGACTGTGCATTTTCCCACTTACATGTCTGTCTTGCAGGCTGGACGGGGGCAGGATGGTCCTGGTACCATTGGCTAGGCAGACAGGAAGCAGGTAGACTCATGGCTGTTCCTGCAGTTGTAAGAACAGCCTGATTCATAATAGATGTACAGTGTTAGTTTTGCTATATGTAGATGTCTCTCTGTGTTACCCATCCTTTATCTCTAACATCATCAGTTAAAGAGGTTTGGGCAGGTGACAGCAGGATAAAGGGAGTTCCTATGACAAACCAGCAGAAAGGGTTGTTTTATTTTACTTGTATTTCCATTTAATGTTATATTTATGTTGTTATAAACTGACATTTAGAATCGAATACAGTATTTATGGAATATGGCATGATGTTGTGATATAGGTACAGAATTGTGGGATGATTCAATCAAGCTAGTTAACTGCAGGCACATACCACACTGTGTGTGTGTGTGTGTGTGTGTGTGTGTGTGTGCGTGCGCGTGCATGCGTGTGTTTGTGTGCGTGCGTGTGTTTGTGTGTGCGTGTGTGTGTGTGTGTGTGTGTGTGCGTGCTCATGCCAATTGAAGCTCTTGGACTCGGCCTGGGTGCTGGCCTGAGCTCTTTTTATCAAGGCTAGCAGTCTTCCTCTCGAGTGACAGTTCCATTTCTGGCTTTTTGGTGGTTAATTGGAGATGAGTTTCACAGACATCCCTGTCCAGACCGGCTTCAAACCATGAACCTCAGATCTTAGCCTCCTGAATAGCTAGGATAGCGTGCATAAGCCATGGGTACCCAACTTTACTCCCACTTTTTTTATGTGTGTTAATACCGGGCTTGAACTCTCAGAGCCTTGAACTCTTACCTTTTGTCTCAAGGCTAGTGCTTTGCCACTTGAGCCATAGCTATACGTCCAGCTTTTTGCTTGTTAATTGGAGATAAGAGTCTTGGATTTGTCTATCGAGGCTGGCTTTGAATGTGATCCTTAGGTCTCAGTCTCCTGAGCAGCTAGGATTGCAGGCATGAACCACTCATCAACATTTTTCAAATGTAGAAAGGCACTGAAGGAAAAAACTCATGGAGGTCACTGTGTTTCAGAATTCAGAATTAAAGTTTCTGTAACAAAATATGACTAATCACTAAATGGGATAAAGATGATAAATAGTATTCAATCAGGATAGGACATCAAATTCATTTTGGGACCTAATTTATTTTAATATAAAGTCTTAAAAAAAAAATAAAGTCAGAGCTGGGTGCCAGTGGCTCACGCCTGTAATCCTATCTGCTCAGGAGGCTGAGATCTGAGGATAGCAGTTCAAAGCCAGCCTGGGGAAAGAAACTCCGTGAGACTTTTATCTCCAATAAGCCACCAGAAAACCGGAAGTGGTGCTGTGGCTTAAGTGGTAGAGCCTTGAGCTGAAGAGGGCAGGGACAGTGCCCAGGCCCAGAGTTCAAGCCCCACAACCGACAAAAAATAAAAAAATAAATAAAGTCAGAATTTTCTGGATTTTAGAATTGGGTTTAGGAATTGTGGATCTTAGATGAGTCAGATCAAGGAGAGTTTATTAGGCTATCCTCAGAACCTAGTCAGTGTTTATGTGAAAAAGGGTGCTTCAAGTAACCAACCAAGTCATCATTTGGAACACAGTCCCCTTGTCATTTGGAGACTAATTGTATTAATAAATACAAGCAAGACTTAGATTTTGTACAATAGAAAAAGCTAGTATGAATATGCTTGTGTTGGGCAGTATGCATTGGCAATAGGCAGTGGTTCTTTCCTGCTTCCTACTAGCATCTCATCCTGGATCAGGAAGCTCTGTCTAGCTTTTTTTTTTTAATCTCACTGTTGATTACTTTTTCTCCTCAAAAGTAGGTAGTTTGTCCTAGATTTCATGCTGGAGCCATTTACTGTGGGTAGTTAGTAGGTCTTAATCAGGGCAAATAGATGAAGTACAGAAGCCGCCATGGTTACGGGCTTATAAGAACCAAGCAAGTTTGTTTTTTAGGTTTTTTTTTGTTGTTGTTTTTTAATGAAGCTTAAAAAAATAGTCCTGTAGTGATGCAAACACTGAAAACCTAAATGAAGTATACTCACTGAAATCATGAAAGAACCTCACATCAATAGGAAAAACCCGAAGTTACATTAAAAACACAAATACTTCATCTCTGCAGCTCTTGCAATGGAAGACTAGGTTATCAATAATTTATAAGTAGCTTGTCACTAGAATTGCAGCAGCATAAAATGTTGAAGATCCAACTTGCTTTTCAAATTTAGCAACTGTAGGAGTATAATCACACTGACAATTTTTTTTAATCTATCAAAATAAAAATATAACCAGGCATTGGTGGCTCATGCATGTAATTCTACTTACTAAGGAGGCTGAAATCTGAGGATCACAGTTCAAAGTCAGCCTGGGCAGGAAAGTCCGTGAGACTCTTATCTCCAGTTAACCACCCAAAAACTAAAACTGATGCCATGGCTCAAGGTGGTAGAGCACTAGCCTTGAGCAAAAAAAGCTCAAGACCAGCGCCCAGGTCCTGAGTTCAAGCCCGATGACACACACACACACAAAATCTAGTAAGAGCCCCATTGTACTGTAAAGTTCAGTGGCTTTTCCTGCGTTAGTTGATGTCTTATTCTTGATCCTCAGGTTTGTATTACTTAGATGGCTATAGATTGTCTCACTTTAGAGAATGCTGACCTCAGTGACAATTAGCTCTCCTATTAGTGACATTCTGTGAAATGCCTTTGAACTTTGCTGTTTGGATAGGTGGACAGAAATGCTCACCAGAAATAAGAAAACAAATCATAATGAAAACATAACCCAAGCAGCAATACTCGGCCTTAGTAACATGTAGAGAGAACAGAGATATTAGTCTTTTGTTTTAAAAAATGGTTTATCAGCTCCCCCTCCACCTTTTCCCCTCTCCCAACAATCACTACAACACTAACATTTAAATTGAAAATATGACTTTCAACTAAATGAAGGTCATTTCAGGAATGTTAATATCAGTGATAGAGGCTGAAGTCCATTTAGATGACCCCTCCCACCCCCCCCACCCCCCCCCACCCCCCCGTGCGCGCGCCAGGAAAGGATCATCTATTCTAGTCATCTGAGAGATTTCCTTCTGCTGCCTCTTCTTGTTCTTCTTTTTAACCTTTTAATCATCTGTGCATCTTCTTCTAACTGCAGTTTGGCTCTGGCAGTTTTTGGAAAGCACTCTGTTTAGTGTACCATGTGTACGCCCCCCTCCCCCCGCCCCACCCCCTTCTCTGCATACAATAAGTAGCATGATCAACATTGAAGTGATTTTCTTTCTTTCTTTCTTTCTTTTTTTTGTATTCCTCCTTTACTTAGAACAGAGGTAGAAACCCCAGGGGATTCAAGTACCCAGTTGATAGGCTCAGTCTCTCTTAATCAGCCTGTAATGGAGCTAATGGCTGTTTGTCATCCTTGGAGATATAAATTTCCTGGCGGTGGCTCCTGCAGACAGTGCATATGAAGTATGCTGTGTGTGCCAGCCAGGGCTGATAAGCAGTAGAAGAGCAGAGTGCTTCCTTAGCCAGATGAGCCAGGGCTTGCCGGCTGCCAGCCACAGGACTCCTCATTCCTGAGCATGGATCACACCGGTAGGTAAAACCAGCCTGTATTCTCCCTAGCTTGCTGGCTTCCTTTGCCGTCTGCAGTCCTTTACTGCAGGAGATTTGCCTATGTGCTGCTGGTGTGCTGTACTTCACTGTTCCAGTCTGGGAGGCATGGACTCTGTGAACCCGAGGTGATGCGAGTCTATCAGGCAATTCGCGTTTGCTTTGAAGTCTGGGAACTGAGAAGGGTGATTCGCGAGCCCCAGTCACCCCTTTGCATGACCCCACTGCTGTTTTATTGAGGCTGTAGGGAGTATGATGTCTGATCCTTTTGTGCTTAGGACAGAGGTGCACCTCGTTAATGATGCAAGGTACATGGAGTTAATGAGGTGAACCAAACATAAAATTAGAAAACATTTCCATAGGCTCTGCACGAGTAACATGAGAATTGTTTGGTCTGATGCTTTCATCCTCATAGTTGGATGCTATGTCAACATGCTTCAGTCTCCAATGATTTTAATTTCAGGGTACAGATACAAGTGGACATCCAGGACCTTTAAAACTGTATTTGTTTGTCATGTCTTTTACCTGACAGCTAGACAAACATCACTGGAGAAGTATATTGGCTCATTAATGTTTAATTCGTCAGTTTAATTGATTAGCATACAATTACTTGGCAGTGGAACTTTTCTTTCTTTCTTGGCTGTATTGAAATTTGAGTAGGCTGCACTCTGGGGTTGCTCCCCATTTGGTGTTGTCAGTCCTTGGTGCAGAATTCTCCTGGCTGTGTTTCGGTTCTGTCTCCCAAAACTCATTTTACTGTTATTCAGCTGGTCTCAGCTACACGGCGATGCCCTTCAGTGCCTAGAGCCCTAGCAGCTCTCCTTGGCGGGGGTCTGCATCCTGACATCCCAAGACCACCCTCCGTGGGAAAGCATTCCCTGAGGAAATGTAGCTATTTCAGTCCTTGCTGAAGGTACCTTAGGCAGCCAGATTTTGAAGGCAGCATGTTTGGGTGGTTTGATGACAGACTAGGAAGAAGGCTGTGACTAAAATCACTTTGCCTTTGACACTGAAGGTACCAAAATGTAAATAGGAATGGTATAATATTAGGGATGAAAACTCTAAAGTGCTTGAAATGTTGCAGCATAAGGGGAGTGTATGCACGCCTGTGTGTGTATGTGAGGTCCTGCATGTGTGTGTGCACATGTGTGTGTATATAGTAGTAATAGTAGGAGAAGGCTGTCTTCATGCATATGCATTATACCCTCCACTTTAGTCATGAACCCCTGTTTCAGGGCTTGTCAAGAAAGCACGTAGGTATGTTATTCTATGACAAGGCAGAATCTGAAGATCACCTCTAATTATAGCAGGGGAGTGAAGGAAAAATAAATAAATAAACCAGAATCCCTAATTTAGCCTCATTTCAAAGTTCTGCCACCCACAATTAATTATCCTGACGTTCTGGCAGAATTATCACTTCAATTCAAGCAAATGCCTGTCTTAAGTGACTCAGATATTTATTTATAGGCCATTTAAGAAAAGGCAAGAAACAGTGAAACAGTGTACTGTAGCAACCTTTTTTTTTTTTTTTGGTAGGCTTCAAAAATGTGAAAGGTTATTATTTTCTGTTTTAGCTAACTATAGCTTTGGGGGCTGTTGGTACAATCCGTAGCTATATTTGTTTATGCTGTTAAATGCCATTAATAAAATGCCTCAGCTCCTGACAAGTTTTAAGAATACTTATGCATTACATAGAATGACTTTTAAAGCAGCAGTTTCTATATTTCTTCCAAGTTTAGGTATAATCACATATATAGACATGCATACCTTTAAACAAAATGACAGGCCTTTCAATTATATAAATAGTTCAGAAATAACATCTTTCTTTAAAAAATCTTTATTGTCAAAGTGATGTAGAGTGGTTACCGTTACCTACGTAAGGTAGTAAGTACATTTCTTGTTGAACTTGTTACCCCCTCCCTCATTTTTCTACAATGGCTTGTCATTGGCCATCAGTAATCATACTGATGGTCACTTTTTGATGACCTAAGCATCTCTCTTCCAAGAGGGAAATGTAAACAGGCCTTCAAAACTGTATTCATTCTAGGGAAAGCATTTACTAGTAGGTAGCCAAATCAACAACACCCACAGCTGAAGTATCTTTTACATTTTGCCACGTGGCCCAATTAACTTGAGAATGCTGCAGTTTCTCTCATTCAACTTACGTAAGACAATAATGTTGAATATTTGCCTACATGTTTCTAATCAGAAATGCTTTTAAGGAGTGGATCTGAGCACCACAGCTTAAACTGGGCATCAGTCCTAACAACTGGACCATCCATTTCTAACATCCAGGCTTCCTCCAGCATGACTTCCCACGTAGAGCTTTGGGTAGTTGCTGGCAGAGACACAACAGTGGAGCCCATCAAGCTGTGTGCCTTGAGTTTATTCTTATCACTCAGAATGCTCTGTCAGAGATATTTGTGGTTTGTGCTGTTAAATAAGGGAAGAGGAGTCGCTGGGGAGCCTGGGTAGGATGTGAGGGGTGGCCATGCCCTGGTGAGTCTGTCCAGTTTCCCCTTTGCAGTAAAGAGCTGACATTCCCACTCTCAGAGAAGAAGACATCTCTCACCCATAATTGCTGGCTTAGGTCTTCCTTTAAAAGCTTTTCCTGGAATAACAATGAAATATTTATCAAACTGTGTGTGTGTAGAATATGTCAGAGCAATTTCAGCAGTCCCTACCCTTTTCTATAACTTGTACAGAGGCTCCTTTATAATTACAAACTTGTGACCATGACTACAGCCAAGTCATTCTGCCAAGGCCTTCTTACCTGACCCATGAGAAGAGATGCCGATGGCAGTGTGCAGTGATTTGGGAATGTCACTCCACGTTCTTTAGGGCAGAGAGTACTAGGGACCGTTCTGCAGACGTTGATGGACTCATTGGATCTCAGTCATTTTGTGGGAGCCATCGGAGATGCTTTCGTTTGGAAAGCAGGCGGCCACCACTGAGGGCACCTCCCCCTTCTCACATTCTGTCGCAGTGGTACTGTGTTTTGATCTTTGGCGTGCATTCACGTAAGTCTGAGAAGTCCACCGCCGCTGACGGGCTTCCTACTGAAAGCTTCAGGAGGGTTACCTGGGGGCTGATTGGGGAAGGTTTACAGCAATGTGATCAGGAGTGCCTGATCGTCTTAGGTGAATGCTAGCTGTGCCTCCTGTATGCTGTGATCACAAATGAGTGATACACACTGCTGGCTTACGAATTGTTCATCTGCAAATGGGGGAAGGCAGCAAAGGTGCCCTTCTGGTAGTATGGTTATGAAGGACATGAAAAGAATGTAGTAGAACAATATATGATAATATGCAATGAATGTTAAGAGGTGTGTACTCAACTCAGTACTCAATGCTTGTTGGATTTTCTAGAGAGCCATCAAAACACTGAAGCAGCTGGCTTCATGAACACATTTTCTACACGCTCTTTGAGGGTGGTTGTGGAAGCAGTGGAGAGGCCAGTGGGGAGAAACAAGGAGTTCTACGTAAAGACAGCAGTCAGGTAGCTGTTGTTGGAATGGATGATGTGAGAGGTGCTGTGGGAATGGGATGGGGGGAGCTAGTTAGGCATTATTAGAGCATGGTGAGTGGATACATAGGCAGGAGGAACTATACTGCTCATGGATGGAAATTAAGGAAACATCTGGGGTATGTAGTTTGAGAATCTAATACAGTGGCCTGTACTCTGGAAGATAAAAGGAGCTGTTTGTTTTTGTTTGTGCTGGTGCTGGGACTTGAACTCAGAGCCTCATGCTCTCGCTTGGCGTTTTTCTGGTCAGTACCTTGTGCTACACTTCCACTTCCAGCATTGTGCCCAGCAATGGAAGATTAAGTCTCTTGGATTTTTCTGTCCAGGCTTTCTTTGAATTGTGATCCTTGGATCTCAGCCTACCCAGTAGCTAGAACTGTAGGCCACCAGAGTCTGGAATCAAAATTAGATTCAAGGGAAAGTCAGTGAGCCCCATTTTGGGTTTTAATTACTTTGGTGTTGCCTTATTCCCCATAGAGTGTTCACTGGTGACTTTTTGATTCATTGAAAGTTTTGTGCACACACATGTCACATATACACACAATTATTTACATGGACTTGAGACAAAGCAACATAATTATTTCTTTGAATTTTGACCCTAAGTTTAAAAAATATTTTCTATTTTACTTGTGATTTGTAGTAAATCCAAGCAATAGCTTCCATTTCAACACAGATGGAAATAAGACTACACGAAGAGACAGATGCCCTGAAGCACTGAAATAACGTGGGAGAAGGTCAGATTGTTCCCTAGTGAGCAGGAGCTCAAAGACATTTCATTTCAAGCAGGTTAGAAACGTGATAGGAGATCTATCCTGGCAGCCTGTCTGTCATGGCCAACTTTCTGAACAATTCAAGATGGCAGGTGGTTGAGACATTGCCTTATGAACCAGACTTCCCATGAGAATGAATGCTCTGAAGGAAAGTGCTTCCTAGAACATTGGGCTTTGTTTTCAAGCTATGTTTTGTGTCATTTTAATAGTTTCCCTCTAACCTCTACTTTGGTAATATCTTGGACTTCTTATCTGCAACTTTGCTAACTGTGATATGCTTTACTTTCTAGAGCTTATCATATGTTATATACAAACAAGTACTAAATATGTACCTGATATGCACACAGGCCTTTGCACAAATACTTTCCAGATGTACCTGTGTGCTGATTCTTTGGCGCGGGGATAATCAGCTTTAATGAAGAGGAATGTAACATTATCAGCTCTTTTAACCAATTTAATAAGCACTCACAACAGATTCTTTCTAGTTAAAAATAAATTCATGGGCTGGGAATGTGGCCTAGTGGTAGAGTGCTTGCCTAGCATGCATGAAGCCATGGGTTCAATTCCTCAGAACCACATAAACAGAATAAGCCAGAAGTGGTACTGTGGCTCAAGTGCTAGAGTGCTAACCTTGAGCAAATGAAGCTCAGGGACAGTACAGTGCCCAGGCCCTGAGTTCAAGCCCTAGGACTGGCAATAAATAAATAAATTCTTACTCTCTGAAGTATTCCTTAAATTTATAATTGAGCATTTGATTAACTATGAAGCAAATAGGTAGCAGCATAGATTTTTACTTTATTGCAAAACTCATTGTACTATTTTAGAAATGTATGATTCATTAAATAAATATCATTAAGTTGATTTTCATTCTACAATTAAAAATAAGGATTAAAACAGTGCTCCTTTGGAATATATATATATATACATACATCTATATGTACACAGACATATATATTATTTACGTATTTGTATGTTTTTGACAGTACTATGACCTCCCCCTTTTGCTTTGCCTTTTTGCTTATGGCTGGTGCTTAACCCCTTGAGTCAGGCCTCCACTTCAGTCTCATGGCTTTGTGTGCCTGGACTGCCTCTGAACCACAGTACTTAGACCTCAGTCTCCTGAACAGCTAGGTTTATAGATGTGAGCCACTAGCATCCAGCATGCATTTATATTTTACTGTAAACCTATTTTTTTACTTTTGACATTTTGTCTTTTTAAAGGGTATTGGTTTGTACAGTAATATTAACATTTTGAAAACAAATGTTCCAAAAGGCAGATTTATTAGATTCTAATCCTTTACTTGAAAAAATACCTTCTTTACCTGGGAAGTCCTGGTTTTCTTGGAACATGGATGTTTTGTACTTACTGGTCATCTATCTGTAATCACTTTCCATTTAGTCTTTTCTTCCCAAGGAGACCGAACATTCTGGAAGGCAGATCTGTATCACAGGTGCCATGTCATTTCTATAGGTCTTAAGAGTAGGTGTTCTGGATTCCAGCCACTTGCTAGAATCACTTGTGTTTCTTTATTGATGTATTTTTTACTTATTTACTTATGAGGTTCTGAGGTTTGAACTTAGGCACTCTACCACTTACGGTATATGCCCAGCCCTCTCTTTGTGTTTAATTTTGAAATGGAGTCTCCCATTTATGCTCAAGCTGACCTGAACCACCATGGTCCTATTTATACTTCTACCCACATTTATCCTTCCCACAGGCATATGGTACTATATCCACCTTTATTGGTTGAGAGGAACTTTCTTGAACTTTCTGCCAGGGGTTGACCTTGAACCTTGGTCTTCCCAATCTACTTTCTCAGTAGCTAAGATGATAGGTTTGAGCCAATCTGCCTAGATGTAAGTCTTTTTAAAACCCCAGTCTTTGTACATCATGCTAGCCAACTATAATTAGTCTCTACAGAGGGGTCAGAATGGCTTTTTGTTTAAAAACCTCCCCATGATACTCCCATCAGGTGAACACATGTAAGAACCACTATCACGGTTCTGTCTGACTCTCTGTCTATCTGTCTTTGTCCTTTCATCTCTCTACCCACCATAGTTAGCAGGAAGTCTAGTTGAGAATTTGTGCTCTGGAATTGTCTGCTTCCAGGTGAAAGGTGAGACTGTGAAAGTGAACACAATCTCCTAAGATAGTGGTGACAACAAAGAGTCAAGCTGAAAAAATTGCTTCTGAATGACATGATAGGACAGGGAAAAAGTAATCAGGACCTGGTCTTTCTGTAAATCCATACTACAGAAAGTCTTTCTGGGGAAGCTTGGTCACCTGTTTATCCTAATCAGGAAGGTAGCTTTTTCCTCCAGCGTCTTCCCCAAACAAGTTAATGTCAAGAGCAAAAACAGCTGGGTACACACCTGAAACCCTAGTGATATGGGAGGTAGAGATAAGAGATAACTAGTTTAGTTGGGGGGAAATTTACCCTAACAAGCTGGATATAGTGGCACATGTTATAATCCAGATGGCATAAAAGTACTAAAGCCAAAAGGGCTGGAGGCATGGTTTAAGCAGTGGAGGACCTGCAAGTGTGAAGCTCTGATTTCAAGCCACATTACCATGAAATTTTATCTAATAACAGATTAACACTGATCAAACCTTGTATTATAGGAGAGGGATGTTATTAGATGCTCAAAAGAGCTATACTGATATGAGTGTCTATACTGAGTAGCTGGGTCAGAGCCATGATAGACACTGGTGCATATTTTCTGTACAGTATGACTTACCTCCTTATATTTCTGCTCTGATCTCCCCTGGAACGAGTTTCACATAACTTCGAACTGATGACAACCTTAAATGTTAAAGTATAGGCTGCTTTGATAGCTTCATGTTTATTTTATTGTTGTTTGTTTGTTTTTGATTTTGTTCTTGGATGTAAGGTTTTGTGCTCTTGCTGCCTCTAGTTTCAGCTTGTTGCTGATTAATTAAAGAAAAAAATCTTACAGATTTATCTGCCTAGGCTGGATCAGTGATCCTCTGATCTCAGCCTCCCAAGTAGCTGGGATTATAGGCATGAGCTACAGCGAGAAGTCCTGGCTGTTTGGTTTTTGCTGTTGTTGTTGTTGTTGTCATTGTGGTCATGGGGCTTGAACTCAGGGCCTGGGCAATGTCCCTGAGCTTTTTTTTTTTTTCTTCAGAGTTAGCGCTCTGCCACTTTGAGCCATGGCTCCACTTCTGGTTTTCTGTTGGCTTATTGGAGATAAGGGTCTTACAGACTTTCTTGCCCAGGCTAGCTTTGAATCCTGATCCTCAGATCTCATCCTCCTGAAGAGCTAGGATTACAGGCATGAGCCACCAGTGCCTGGCTACTTGCTGTAATTTTTAAAGTATTTATGGGCAAATCTACTTTGCATCACTGGTGAAACTTTTTGTTGGTGTATGGGACATAAAATGAAGCTACTCAGATAAAGTGAGTTGTTGCTTCTTTAAAAGCAGTGTGCCAATGTGGAAGCCAACTATCACTAAAATTATAAAGATATTGTGCCATGAATTTTAAAAAATGCTGTGATGTGTACTACCAGAGGCCTGCATTAACCTGTCCTTGCAGTGGGATGAAAGCCCTGTCCCTCCACAGACTATCAAATTCACCATAAGAATTCTCTATTCAGTGTCTCTCCACTTAACGTGGAAAAACCCTTCCCAGATCCTGTATCAATCACTGAAGCGAGTGTGAAAAGTATCTTCCCTCTTTGCCTTCAACTTACCATCTTCTGGCATGCCCTCTTGTATTTCATAGACTTGGGTGTTATTTATTTAGTAATTAAAATTTGGCAATCTTTTTTTTTTTTTTTTGTGGGGCTTGAACTGTGGGCCTGGGCACTGACCCTGAGCTCTTCAGCTCAAGGCAAGTGCTCTACCGCCTGATCCACAGCACCACTTCCACTTTTCTGGTGGTTAATTGGAGATAAGAGTCTCATGGACTTTCCTGCCCAGGTTGGCTTTGAACCACGATCCTCAGATCTCAGCCTCCTGAATAGCTAGGATTACAGGCGTGAGCTACCGGTGCCTGACAACCATCCATTTTTTTAGTTACTTTATTGTTGTTTTAGAGGTATATCACCTCTAAAACATACCTTTACATACATCAGGTAATCAGTACATTTCTTTCCTTTTGCTTAGTTTCATCTGTTCCTTCATTCTCTCTCATTCCCTCCCTCTCATCTCTGCCCAGGACTTGCTTGGTTCACTTTCATCAGTGCCAGCACAGATGATGGGCCCCATTGCTGCACCTTTTCACCCATTTTCCACTGATTCTGTGCCCTCCTCCCGCCCCCTTCAGGTGTGCACGGGTATACACCATCTGTGAGATAAAAGAATACAGAGTCATCTAAAAAAATGAAAAGACAAATTAAGGAAAGCTCCTTTGCTTCCTTATCTTTGGAGTTCATTTCAGTTTGTATATTCCTTTCTATACATCTGAAAATGTACTTGGGTATCACAGTTTTGGTGCTTTCTTTTCGTAAGACTATCCTCTCTCGGTCTCACTGTATATGGGCATCTAGAATCCTATATACTTTGTCGTATCCCTCAACCATCCATGTTTGAAAGCCGTTTAACGCTGGGCATTTAAGGATGAGGTTAAAAGGAAAGATTGCTACTTCTGACTTTGACATTCCTTAGGTAAAAATGTGAACATACTCTTGGTTTCCTGTCCTGCCTCTGCGACTTCTAGAATGCATGTCCATAGCACAAGGGCCAGTTGATTTGCTCAGACAATAACCATTTTCAAGTATTCCCTGGGATTGATTCATTAAGAATCCATTTTTTATATTAAGGAAATTCAAGGACATTTGTTTAAACAACTATATAGCTGTAACAATAGTTGAAAAAAAGCCAGAAAGTTGAAAAATAAAGCCAACTTTGTCTCTACCCTCCAGGAGTAAAACACTGCCTCCACCATTAAAATTTCCTGATTTCTGTCAGATTTTTTTTTCTGCCATAGCCCTAAAACTCTAAATACGGTGTCCCCTACACTAACAGATGTACCTTTGTCCTTCACCATCCATGAAACATCAAAACTGTATAAACTTAAAAAAAAACTGTACCAATTCCTAATGTACTTTTGGGTGCTTGGGTTATTTTTAAACAAAATGAAGCTTAGGAAAACTGTGTTTTAAATACATTTAAAAAATCAATTTCTTAAAAAATGCTGTACATGCTTTGACAATATCCCTTTCCTTTTCAGAAATGCTTACAAATATAGCTCATTTTTCACAGCTCCACAGTGGATTGTGTAAACACTTCAAATCATCAGGCCTGCTTTGGCAGATGTGAAATTAAGGCACAGGACGGGGGGAGGGGGGAGCAGGGGGCGGGGCACAGCCCATGCATGACTTAACTGCCACATACAGACATGCTGTCTTGACATAGAAAACGCTGGTCTGGTTGAGTATATGCATGGCCATTTGTCAACTCACAAGTTCTAGCCCTGCAAACCGTGAATGTCCAGTAACTTAGTAATAGAGGAAACCCTAACACGATTTAGCCCTATGTTGCAGGCAATGTAGTATCTAAGAGACATAGACTTAATATTTGTCCTGACTGTCTCAGAGGACAGGTAAATAAATGACTTTGGTTAGTGTCCATAAAACAGTTCACGGTCTTGACGTTATCTACAGTGGGATTTGTGATCAGGTTATCAGTGACTGAAAAGTCAATTAGAATTTCAGATAGAGGCTCATTCTTTAGGCAACTATGTCTAAGAAATGCTTATATTTATACAGAGGATATGGACGCAGTGTAAACCTGCAGGGAAAGAAGAGAATAGGAAGGTTGGAGAGCCTTAGCATTTTTCACTTGAGGGTTGAGCTTGGAGAGTGGTTTCATAATAGGGTCTGGAGAACTGGGGATGGATTTATACAAACTAGAGGGAAAGGCCAAAGTAGATGCTTAGTTAGTAAGCAGGCAGACACAGGTCAGGAGGACTCTACAGTTAGATGCTTTCTGATGCATTCAGGTGTAAGTTGGCAATAAAGAAAGCTCAGGTGAGCAATGCCAAGTTCCTGCGCAGCCCTGGCCCACTGTGGTCCCTGTGCGGGGAGAGGCAGGGCCTTCTCTGGCTCTTTCCTCTTGCTCTGAAGCAGCCCAGGACGGAGAAGGCAGCCACTGTGGGAAAGCTCACCCCATCAGCGACACAAGCTTCCATCTCTATTTTGCATGTGAGTCATTCTTAACTTGCAACTGTCTTAGGGTTAGTCACATTTATTTTCCTTCCCAAATCAAACAAGCTCTTTACACTGGGTCTAGTGTGGAATAGTCTTGTAGAAAGACACTAGACTACGAGTGGGCAGAAGGACGTGGTTCATGGTGGATTTCTTTCATTTGCTGGTCCCGGGCCCTGGGCTACTGTGTGAGTCTTGTCTTGACTATAGTATGGGGCTGATTGTATTTGGCTCTAGGAGGACATTGCTCACATCATAGCAATGTAACAATGGATTCATTTAGCACTGATAGGGGTTTTAAATCTTGTTACCAATATGAACTCATTTCCTTTTTCACCATCCATGAAAGTTTCACGAAGCATCTAAACTCTACAAACTCCTACTGGACTTCGGGCTGCCTAGATTCTGCCTTCTGAGGAGGCCTAGAGACCCCTGAAGCCCAGCCATGTCCCTGTGCTGCTCGGCCTCCATCCTCAGTTTGGCTCTCGGTGGGCTGCGCTCAGATCGCTCAGGTCTCCAGCTCCAGCTCCTTCCCTTCTGCTGTTTTCTTCTCTTTTCTGTTTTGGGAAATCAGGTCATCAAGACCATTATCCTGTCCAAATCAACAGTACCCAGACCCCAAGGACGGGGTGGGGGTTAGGGGGGTGTGGGGTAACTCCCCAGGATTCACACACACAAGCTGGATCTGGTGTAGATTTTACATTTATTGAGAATAATCACTTTATTTGATTTCTCTGTGTGTGTGTGTGTGTGTGTGTGTGTGTGTGTGTGTGTGTGTGTGTGTGTGTGTGTGTGTGTGTATTGTGTGTTTGTTTGTTTTGGGCTGCTCCTGGGGCCTAAACTCTCAGGGTCCGGTGCTGTCCCTGAGCTTCTTCAATTAAGGCTAGTGTTCTCCCCCTTGAGCCATAGCACCACTTCCACTTTTTATGAGTAGTTTGTTGAAGATAAGAATATTACAGATTTCCTGCTGGGCTGGCTTCTAGCCACAATCCTCACATCTCAGCCTCCTGTGTAGCCCCCAGTGCTTGGCTTGATTTCCTAGTTTTTGACCTCAGTAGAATGAACAGCAAAGGTATTTTGTTATTTCATTTATTTATTTTTGTGGGACTGGGGTTTGAACTCTGGACTTTATGCTTGTGAGGCAGGTAGAGCCCCATTTGAGCTACACCCTTTCCTCCTTTTTGTTTTAGTTGTTTTTTGGAGAGGGTTTCCTTTTTTGCCTAGGGCCAGATCCTTCTATTTTTGCTTTCCACACAGCTGGAATTACAGGAATATACCAACATGCCTGGCCAACATGGTAACTCTTTGAATGATATTTCTTCATTCTGTGTAGTAATCTCCAGTGATCCTGCTCATAGCCTCAGGATAAAACTAAAACTCAAAGTTGTGTTACTTGGTCCCTCAGTGTCCCTTAACCACCTCTAGTTGCAGTCCTAAGCTCCAACATCCCATTTCCTCTTCATTTCATCCCAAGTATTGTGTGTTCTTGTTGTCTCTCTCTGTTGCATACCATTCTTTTTTTTTTTTTTTTTTTTTTGCCAGTCCTGGGGCTTGAACTCAGGGCCTGGACACTGAGCTGCTTTTGCTCAAGGCTAGCACTCTATCACTTGAGCCACAGTACCACTTCCAGCTTTTTCTGTGTATGTGGTACTGAAGAATTGAACCCAGGGCTTCATGCATGCTAGGTAAGCACTCCACCACTAAGCCACATTCCCTGCCCCATGTTGCATACCAGTCTTCATACTTAA
This sequence comes from Dipodomys merriami, assembly GCF_024711535.1. Lineage (NCBI taxonomy): Eukaryota > Metazoa > Chordata > Mammalia > Rodentia > Heteromyidae > Dipodomys > Dipodomys merriami. The sequence continues at coordinate 15,921,603 of NW_027206401.1, read as the reverse complement.
ATCCAGGCTCCCACTCACAAGGAACGGCTCAGGGGCAAAGAGGATGACCTGGCCCATGGCTCCCTGAAGGCTGGCTTGGCGTGTGTGGCATACAGTAAGTACTTAGAACACTTTGGCTTCCTCACAGCTGGTTGCCACTGTTACCAAGCTGCAGAATGTTCTGTGGAGCACAATGATGTATTTGTACCATCTCATTAGGCAGATTTAAAAAAAAAAACATTTAAGAAAGAAAGGAGAGTTGGAACAAAAGCAATTGAACACAAGGATGCAAGAAAATATGCAAAGCACAAAAAAAAAACAGCTTAATGATATTGGTTTAAAAAAATCTTTAAGTGATTCAGGAATAATTCTTTTGATTTTTTTCTCCATATTTGACTGACATTAAACTAGATTTAGAGTTTTAAAAATGTATATTTTTATAGAGCCTCCCAGCAGGGGAAAAATAGACTATATAAGAATCACAGTAGCAAGTGTATTGAACTTGATATCTCATGAAGAAAGAAATACTGTTTTCCTTTAAAAAAAAATGTTCTTAAGGGAGATTTGATCACACCAAAGGAATAAGACTTGTGAAACGTCACCATAAATTGAACGATGGAAAGGACTCAATCTGGAAAAGGTTATGGCTAGTCACACGGTTTATCTGTTTTCTTTCAACATTTCAAATAGCTTCCCTAGAAAGATTTTTTTTCAAAACATCTAAAATTTATCAGCATGCTTAAATTGTCACTTGATCTTTATAGATAGAGGGGGAAAGCCCTTTAATCATAACACCCAAATGAGAGAGAAAGTATTCCAAACTAATATGAAAGTCAGCTCATGTAGCCATAACATAAAAACTTGACTTTGTATTTATAGAAACGTGTGTGTGTGTGTGTGTGCGCGCGCGCGCGTGCGCGCACGCGCGCGTGCATGCGCACACATGCATAGAGCAATAGCTGGAAAAATATGTCTCGAACTCTTAGCCTTCTACTCCCCAGGGACCTCTGGAATAATAAGGACTGTAATAGGAACTTTTATTTCTTCTTTTTATTTTTTCTTCTTTTGGACATAGCCTTAAACTTAATGATCCTTCTGGCTTCACCCCCCCCCCCCCCCAGAGCTCTGGGATTGCAGGTATATGCCACCATACCTGGCTGAGATGAACTCTCATAGTTTCCTTTATGCTTTCTAGTTTTTATTTTATTTTTACAATCAGCATATATTGCCTTAAAGGTGTTTTTTTTAAAGCCCAGTAAATTATCATATAACGGTTACCCAATGTAAGCTGTTACTGAACTTACCTCTTTATCAACCTGAACTAGATGTGAAATCTTGTTCATTCTTATGCTCCTGACTCTACTACAGTGATTAGTTAGAATTCACATGCAACATTGCTACCACGTGAGTATTTTCACTAGATTTCCTTCTGCCTTCTAAAATTGAGAGTAGACTTGAGAGTCGAAAGCAGAATAAGCAATCTGGAAGTATACCATCAGTCTTTTTGCATGTTGTGGAAAGCAGTTGATTTTCACAATAGAATGGTTGAATTACATTCTGTGTTTGTTTGAATTGGAGCATGTGTTCACGTGGCCCTGGAGAAGCTCCAGGCCTGACCCCCAGGGTGAGTGTGTAAAGACTTGGAGTGAAACTGTGTTCGTTGTTGTGTCAGAGATGAAAGGTAAAGACCACAATCAAGAGCTGGGGGCATGGCTCAAGTGATAAAGCACCTGTCTAGCAAGCATTAGGCCCCTGGCTTCAAACCCTACTGCCATTAAAAAAATGATGATAGTGAAAAAAATACAGAAATGAATTAGAAGTTCAGGAACATGTTAAGAGAAAACTGGTACTGTTTCCTTGATTTCCCTTATGGATATTTACTGAAGGCTTCATGTGTCTTATATTAAAAATATGGTCATATGGGACTCGGGCTGGGGCTTAGTAATACAGTTTGCTTGCCTAGATGTGTAAGGCCCTGGGTTCAGTACCAAGCCACACACATACACATGCACATATACACAAGTCACTTATTTGTACAGTCAGATTGGATACTTTCTTTGTCCGAGTTGCTATTTTTGTAAGCTATGTTGAAGTATTGCCTGCTGAGTGAGAATTGAAACTATATCGCTATTTGGAAAGATAATTCAAACATTAGTTGGTGCCTTCTCCATCCTACAGTGATGTTTGCCTCACCCAGTGCAGTCTGTGCCCAATTGTTCTCATTCTGCCTGAGAATCTGGAAATGGTTACAAACAATTAGATGTGTCATAATTGCTTGTGTTCCTTCAAAATACCTCCTTCCTATTTCCTTTACATGTCCCAATCTTAGAATATAATCAAACCTCTACACTTATAGAGCTTATAGTCTATTGGAAGAAGCAAATAATAAACAGATAGATGAATAAATATTAGCTAGAAAGCCAGGAAATTAAACCAGAATATTCAGGCAGGAGTGACAGAAGCACAATTTTTGGTGGAGTCATTCTCTACTTAATGATGGTATAGCTTTTCACTGTTTTAGTTCACTGTCAATAATCAACTGTGGCCTGAAAATATTATATAGAAAATGCCAGAAATCCACAGCTCATAAGTTTAAAATTGCACAACATTGTGAATAGGATGTTGACATCTCCACCTACACTGTGTAGCCCAGGACTTAACCCTTTCCTTTGTTTGGTGTATCCATGTATTATTATGCTACCTGCCTGTTACTCATTTTGTTGCTCTCCTGGTTATCAGAGTCAAAACATCATCATAGTGCTTGTATCCAAGTAATTTATTTTACTTATGTCTCAAGCACATCTTATTGTATATTATTGTAACTGTTCTATTTTATTATTAGCTACTGCTATTAATATCTCACCAAACTAAATTTATAAAATAGATTTTTGTCATATGTACACATATAGGGGAAAGTAAAATATGTATAGTGTCTGCTACCATCCAGAGTTTCCCGGATCTGCTGGGGAAGGTCTTGGAATATGGCCTTCCCATGGATCAGTGGAAATCTACAGTGGTGAGATCACTTCCCCTGTGACTGACCATCTGAATTGGATGGGTTACAAGCCCTAAAGATTTGTAAGTGTAGCTTTCTGGAATCTTTTTTTTTCCTTTTTTTCTTTTTTAAATCAGTTAGATGTGGTTTCAGGTTATTTCAATTGGTTTGAACCCTTTAAGTTTCATGCTGTTTCAAGTCTCAAAGAGTGACCTAAGGTCAAAGAAAAATGCCAAGAATTTCACCTTGTTTTGTGTGACAGCAGCATGAAGGCACATAATTACACACCTTCCCCACTCTGCCCAGCCTGCAGTGGCCCAGATTTGTTAGAAATTTAGCACAAAGCTGCAGTGTTCTCGGAGGATGTTCCCATGAGATAAGAAAGGCCTGGCAGAACTGAGGTGGCAGACGTGATTTTAGAAGTATTAACACATGTCATTCCTAATGACAAGACCCATTGTTTATTCCAATAGAAAGCAAGTTAACACACCTTTATTTCTAGGAAGCTTGAGTCTTATGAATGCTGCCTGGAGGCCCAACCGTGTAGACCTCGGGGGAATTCTATGTGTTATGTCAATGAAAGATGGACTAGGACGGGTTTTTATCAAAGACACAAGACTTCATGCAGCCACAGAAAAGTTGCTTTCAGGAATCACTTTGAGCAGGTATCCATGAGTCAGAGTATTGGTATTACTCAAAACAAGTCAGGAATCTCGCTTTTCAATTGGTCTTCAGAGCCAGTTTACAAAACAGACCCCAACTTTTCATCCAGTTCATTATTCTGTCATTTACCAAGTGTTTGTGGAGTCTTCTACTTGCCGGTGGAGTTTCTTGCTGAGTGTATGTCAATAAATCTGAGCCATTTCTTGGCCTTTGAGGAACTCACAGACCTGCTTTAGCGAGGCAGATGAGGTATAGAACCGGAAGTGCTTGGATATCTATGAACCAAATAAGGTGGAGAGCCCAATAGGGAAGCCTTGGCTTAGTGGATGGATGGAAGGGAAAGCTCCCTGGGCAGATGTCATTTGGACTGGAATATTTTAAGAACAGGATCAAGTTTGCTAGTGGGAAACAGGAGTTTGACAGTAGTGTAGTACTTTGGAGATGTACATTATTATTTTCAAAACAAAGATAGCATTATTCAGGTTGACAACAAACTTGATTTAACTGACTTGGGCTAGAATCATCTTGATTAATTCCAGAGAATGAATTTACTTGTGGGACATGAATATTTTCTGTCATTTGACTTTATAAATATTCATCAAGTGCCTCCTCATCATTGTGTTAGGTAGCTTTGGAGAAATCAAGACTTTTCCCATTTGGTTCTATATTTTAAAAAGTAACCATTTCAAGGTGTTTAATTTAGCAACATTTAGCAACATCTATTTACCATGCTGTGCAGTCACTAGCTCTGTCTGGCTTTGAAACATGTTTATTGCATGTAAAGAAGATTCTACATATTATTCCTAGTCATTCCTTTTCTTTTCTTTTTTTTTTCTGTGTGACCAGTAAAACTGCCAGTCATCTGTCTGTCTGTGCAGATGTAGCTATTTGGGTTGTTCCATGTCATTGGAATTATATGGTATGTGACCTTTCGTGTTTGACTTCTTGACTTCTTTTGAGTACTATCAGTTGTAATTATTACATAGGGTGGGACCTTCATTCCTTTTCATGGCTGGACAATATTCTGTTGGAGAAGCAAGCCACATTTTGTTCCTCCATTTATCAGCTGATGGACATTTGAGTTGTTTCTATTGTGTATGATTGCTATTGTAAACTGCTGTGTATGTGCATACTTGAGTTCCTATTTTATATCTCCAGGAATGGACTTGTTGGATTGGATCGTATGCTATCATGGTATATCACTTCGTTGAGGAACCACCAGTTTCATTTTATATGTCAACAGCAGTGTTTGAAGATTCCAGTCTGTCATGTCTGCATCAATGCACTCGTTATTTTCCTTTTCTTTTCCACCATCACAGCCATCCTACTATAGTGCCTTGTTGTGCTTTTGATTAGTGTTTCTGTAAAGAGTAACAAATGCTGTTGGGCTTCTCTGGGTTTGCTTCAGGCCACTTTTATATCTTCTCACTTCCATCATTGATGGTAATTCCAAACAAAACGTGTTATAAGAATGTTGCAAGCAATGACAGCCAGCCTTCTTAACACATGTGAAACACAATCGGGCTGGTATCTGGTATAACATGTTCATTAGGCTCTGTAAATTACAAACAGAATTGTTACATTGTTTAAAATAGGAACTCATAGACATCTTCTCAACCCTCAGCTTTTCCTCCCACTTATTTCTATTTGAGCACAGCCAATGATCTACCTATTTCTTCATAGCATTTTTGAGACAAGATAGATTTGGCCTGTGAGATACTGTTATAAATCTCATGACATATATATAATGAGCCTTATGGAGAACAGAAAAGAGTATGCATGGGTTCCAGGATTAGTTAAGATATTGAGCTTTTACTGCAATAATCTCACTCAACAGTTATGTTAATACAACATATTTATTCTGTTGCCTCATTGGAAATAATGCTCTATAGAAAATAACCTTTTTAATATTTCCTGTGGAAGTTGCTACTCATAACTCTAAAGGATTACAGCGATTTGATACTTTGGATGAGAAGAGGTCTGAAAACTAATGTTTTTGTCTAGAGAAACAGAGATGACCCCAATACTATTTGCTGTAGCAACCAATACCCACGGTGATACTTAAACTTATATATTTTTTTGCATTAAGCAACCAGTGTTTCAAGGATTTCCCAAGATCAAAAACAGAGAACGAGGTTTAGGTCTTATCAGGAGAGATTGAGAAGGCACAAATATATCAGATGTTTTAAGCATTGTGAAGCAAAAACTAAAACAGACTTAAAGGGTGTGACAGGGCTGCTGTTGGAGAAAAGATAGATGAGGAAGGCCTTCTTAGGAAGTACAGAGACATGAATGAAGCAAGAGAGAAAGTTATGTGGATACTGGGAAGACTGGACCACAATGTACAGGTTCTGTGGTTGCTTTGTTTGAGTGTGGTCTGTCCCCACAGACCTCATTGTTGACAATATTGTGGCAATATTGGTAAATGGGATGTTTCAATACATGTTTAGATCATAAAGTGGGATTCATGTTTTTCTCACAGAGGTGAGCTGCTTATCCAGAGAATGGGCCATTACAAAACAAGCCTAGCCCCTCTTTCGTTTCTCTCTGACACATACACTCTTGCTCTTCTGCTTTTCTTCCATATTGTGATGCAGTATGAGGCCCTTGCCAGATGCAACACTCTGATCATGGATTTATCTAGCATGTAGAACTGGGAGCCAAAGCAACTTCTTTATAGCTTACCCAGTCTCAGGTACTCTGTAAAAGCAACAGAAAGTGAACTGAGATAGTGACGGGACATGGTCCATCCATTTGAGGAGCAGTTTAGGGGCCAGAGTGGTGAGATTTCAAAGGAGAACAGTAGGAAATAAGGTCAAAGAAATAGCCCATTTCACCAGACCAGAGCTAAAGACTTATTCAGAATTGCAAAGATCAAATTGGTCTGTTTGTATTGTAAACCAGTTCTGGTTTTTGGTTTGGTGAAGTGTCTTAGTAGTTTCCTCTGTTCTTATCTGTGTTGCTTAAGGCAACACAGATGGATTATCTTACAGTTCTGAAGGTCAGGAGTCAGCCAGAATTTCACCCTTTCTGGAGGATAAAGCAGGCCTGTATCTGTACTCTTGTATTTACCAATTTATTAGTGGCTTCTCACATTCCCTGATCTAGTACTCTATCTTCCATATTGGAAGTCAGCAGTGTAGCATCTTCTTGTGTCTGACCTCTGTAACTGTGTCTACATCTGCTTTTCGCTCTGATCGCCCTACCTCTGTCTCACAAAGACCCTTGAAATTACACTGGGGCCAGGGAAATAATCCAGGAACATTCCCTCATTTCTAAATCCTATATTTAATCACATCTGCAAAGGCTGTTCTGTCCTATAAGAGTCATCTTACAAGTTGTAAGGAATGGGTTATGCACATTCCTGGGCTGGAAGGAGATGACAGTGGGAAGAGGGGGAGAGAGGCAAGCATCAATTACTCAGCCCATTGCAGTGGTTTTGCTTGCTTGAGCCAAGTGTGATCAGGAAGTTCAAGGAGTCTGCATAATGAATATAGATTTCTGGATGAGGTGTTTCAAAATGGGAGGATTGTCCTTTTATGGTTTTCTTAGAGGTGCCCACTAAAGTAAGATTCTCTAAGGTGTACACGTTCACAATACAAAAGTCATATTGCTCATATGTCTTCTTCCGAGTTATCTGTCTGCAAGACAAAAAAAGACAATAGAATAGACAATGGCTGTGCTGGTACACCGAAAAAGGCAGAGGGAATTTCGCCATACCACAAAAAGTAGAACATATTTCTAATGCCAGTCTGCATTTTCAAGTGAAGCTTCAGCATGTGAACTATTATCAAGCCTCACCATGGGCAAGGAATGTGCCAACTATTAAATTAGGTGATCTGGATTTTAATTCCAAACTAACCTGATGGAAAGATCGTTTGGCATCAGAACGATGGCTCTCAAAAATCCTCTATGAGAGTTGGCATGGGATCTGATGTAAATTAGAGAGGCCTGTGGGCGTGTGACCTGAAGGTACTGAGCCAGAGCCAGAATACACGGTGCCGTGTAGGTGGCCGTTAGCTCCAAGTGTTGTGTGGCTGTGCAGAAGTACCGGGGAGCTGTTTACTTGGGATGTGTACTGCCAAAAGAGGGGGGGAAAATTCCAAGGGAAAGCATATTGTCAAGGAGCCCAAAACAGCCACTGTGCTCTTCCAGGAGAATGCAAAGCCCTGACATAAGGAAATTCCAAAGAAAGGAGCATGGAGTGTTCATCTGGAGTGTTCTCTGTAATGTGTTGTCCTGGCTGGGGCAGCCTGTGAAATGTGCCACCGGCAAAGTGCGGTATGGTAGCCTTGAGTGAGCAGCTGCCATGGATCTCGGCAAGGCAATCAGTAGTAACGCAGCTTGTACATGGTTCATCTGCTTGTAGCTTCAGCTTTCTATCCAGGTCATCACTGTACCAAAGATGAAAAATCTTGGATATGTGACCAAATAACTTGGATCAAAGGATTTGAGACCCTCTAATTGTAAGAGGTGTTTATAGTCTTTGAGAAAAGATTATATAAAGGTCTTTGCAATCATTTTAAATCCTCTTGTTTTGTACGGATACAAACATTCGGTCAACAATCTATGCCTGGAGAACTATAACCAGGCATAATTTTTGTCTACTTGTAGAGGAACTTTCATATTATACCTCTGTATATTTATCTACTTATTTCATATTAATGTATGACATGCCTCATTGAACTACAATGCTAGGATCTTTGTAACTACTGTGTTTAAATTTATCCACATTTTTTTTTACTAATCTGAAACCTTGATTCCCTCATTACATCATAAAAATGAATTTTACAAATAATTTTTTTGCTGGTCCTGGGGCTTGAGCTCAAGGCCTGGGTGCTATACCTGAGCTTCCTTAGTTCAAGAGTAACACTCTACCACTTGAGCCACAGCACCAGCTCTTCCCCTCGTGTCCCTCCCCCCCCCATCCACCCCGCCCCCCCCCCCCCCCCCCCCCCGCCTCCCGCCAGCTTTCCTGCCTGGGCTGGCTTCAAACCATGATCCTCAGATCTCTGCCTCCTGAGTAGCTAGGATTACATGCATGAAGCACTGACATTCAGCTAAATTAAAAATTTTATAACGACTATTACTGACTTAGTAACTAGCTATCACTAACCTTTGGTGGGGTTGCTGCTAGGGTTAAATGAATTCATATTGGCAAATCTCATTCCTGCTATATGATTTTAAATGAAAGATTATGGGAATGAATTTCACTTACACAATACTCTTGATAAGGCAGGACACATTCCTTTGTTTAGTTGAAACTCCATAATAGAGTCAGGTCTAAATTAGACTTAATTCCCTTGGGTGGTACCGAAGGGATTTCTGGCACTTTTAAGTCTTCTTCCCCAAAATGGTTTCTCTTAGGTCCTCTTAATGATCTTGATGATTACTGCTTCATGCAAAGCATGTTTCTAGTGGTTGTGTGAAGCCACACAAACTGAAAGCATTATGCTACTGATTCTTTTTTTTTCCTGCCTCAACACCCAAAGCAGAAATTTCAATAAAATACTTTACACAAAATTGGATTCCTGATGCCAAGAATTAAACCCAGGGCCTTGTGCATTCTAAGCAAGTGATCTACCACTGAGCTCCATCCCCAGCCTCCATGATAACCTTTCATAAAAGGAAACTTGATAACGTATCTAACTTCCCATGAATCTCATTTCAAGGAGATGTAAGCTTCAACAAGACAAGTATTTTGAGTCCCCTTCCAGGCTCCATGCACAGACCCTAAAGGGTCTCCATCCTATGACCCTCCCATTTAGTGTGTGCTAAGTTGAATGGCGAGATTCTTTCTCATTCTAACAGAGAAAAGACAAGGTGATCATTTGAACCCAGCTCCTCACAGATGACTTTTAGATTCATGTTGGAGCCCCTCAAATGGGGTCTTCTCCACAAAGGCAAGTTTGAAGCCTGGCCCTTGGAACTCTGTACACTTTCAAAATGAGATCATGCTAGAAATATTGAGCATCTCATAAAGTACACCCAATCCCCAGGTTAACGTGAAGATACAAGGTGTGGAGGAAAGGACAAACTACCCTTGGATTCTATAGTGCCTTATTTGGCCATGTTTGACCTATGTCCAGGGGGAGAAATCTGTTTTGTTAAAGAACAATGCCATTTTTGCTGGAAAACTGTTAGTAATATGTGAAAATAAGTAATGAAAGAATGAAGCTAAAAATATACCAGATCTAGAAATATACTAGGTCAGCCATTGGAGCAGGGAAAAAACTGAGATAGTTCACTTGCCAACCTGTCCCCTTTCCCAAAGCCTACCTGAAATACAACCATCCCTGGATGGGACAGCTCTAAGCTGATGTTGAATCTGCATTCCTGTGTGTAGTAGAGAAGCATAAGCAAGGGGAAACAGTACCTTGACTTCCAGAATAGAAGCAAGCTGTTCTCTTTCCCCTGTCTGAAGCACTGGCTAAAACTCCCCTGCAGAAGATTGCTACCTCGAGCCTGCAAAATATGGATCATTCTTTAGACTGCTTCTCTTTGGAGTAGAACAAGTAGGATTTTAGTTGTTATCCTGGTTATCTATATTTTAGCTAAATATTGTTTAAAATGGATGGGACTAGAGTTTGCAAGTATGAGGTGATATTTTTGCATGTTTGACTTTTTAAACTTAATAAACTGGCTTTTAGATCAGATACTGGTTGATAGCAAAATGAAGCAGAAAGTGCCAAGCTTCTGTATACTCCTTGTTCACACATGCTTATTTACCCATCCTCAGTGGTTTATTTGTATAAATGATGAGCCTGCATTGGCATATGCTTTATCACCACAGTTTACATTAAGACACCACTCCTGTGTTGTTCTATCTTTGGGTTGAACAAATATATAATGGCATAGTTCACCAATATGGTTTCATACAGAATAGTTTCACTGCCATAGATTCTTCATTTTTCTCCTTTTCATCCCTTATTCGAGCTTAGCCTCTGGTATCTTCTATTCATTTTATAGTCTCCGTATCTTTGGCCTTTACCTGAATGTCATATAGCATATCGCCTTGTGACATTGGCTTTTTTCACTTAGTAATATGCATTTAGGTTTCCTCCATATTTTTTCACTGCTTTAAGAGCTCACTTCTTTCTTGCCCAGCAATATTCTGCAGTATGGATATACCATAGTTTATCTCTCCATTCATCTACAAAGAAGCTTCTGGGTGCCTTTGGAGTTTGGGCACTATGAATAAAGCTGCTATAAGCATCCTGTGTGTTATTTGTGGGTATAATTTTCAAATAATTTGATGGAATACCAAGGAATGTGATCACATGTTAAGAGAATGTTCAGTTTTGTAGGAACTGTCAGATAGTCTGCCAAAGTGGATGAACATTGTGTATTCCTTGCGGTAATGAACGGGCTTTCCAGTTGCTCCGAATCCTCCTCAGCATTTGGTGGTGTCAATGTTTTGGAAATGGGCCATTCTAATAGGACTGCAGTGCTATCTCCTGTTGACTTAATTTGTAATTCCCTGGTGGCATACAGTTTTAGTCATTTTTTTTATGAGTGTACATGTATTTACATTCTATGGTATGGGGTCCCTTCAGGGCTTTTTGCTCATTGTTTAAATTATGCTCTTCATATTTTTTTACTGAGATCTAAAAGCTCTATATATTTTGGATAAGTATCAGTTACCAGATATTCCTGTTGCAAATATTTTCTTTCCATCTGTGACATGTCTTCCTATTTTTTGAAATCATCTTTCACAGAGTGGAAGTTTTCCATTTAATGAAGTCCAACATTCCAATTATTATTTTTTTACATGAACCATGTCTCTGAAAAGTCATCACCAAATAGAAGGTCATCTAGATTTTCTACTGTGTTGTCTTCTACATGTTTTTGGTTTTATAGCTTCTCTTTAGGTCTGTGATCTATTGTGAGCCAGTTTTTTTTTTTTTAATGAAGGGTAGGAGGTCTGTGTCTAAATTCATTCTTTTTTGCTGTGGATGTCCATGTCTCTTCTTAAGAATGTTTCCCGTTGGGAAGAAATGTACTTATTACCTTACTTATGTAACTGTAACCCCTCTGTATATCACCTTGACAATAGAAAAAGAATATTTCTTAAGACAAAAGATGAAAGCAAACATAGTCCTGGATTGAATTGGTGGAGATTATGTTAAATGAAATAAGTCATGCACAGAGAGACAATAGTACATGCTCTCTCTTAGAAGTAGAAGCTAAAATGCTGGTCCCATGGAAGTAAGGAATAGAATAGTGTTTAGCAGAGCCTGAAAGGGGTGGGAAGAGCAGGTGCAGGGAGGATGAGCAATGACTATAGAGATGCAACTGAACAAGGAATAACATCTACTGTTATATAGCCCATTTGGGAAACTGTCATCGACAAAAATATGTGTATTTCAAAATAGCTAGTAAAGAGAATTTTGAAGAGTCCTGACACAGAGCAATAATAAATATCTGAGGTGAGATTACATCATTATCTAGATTTGAAAATTGTGCACTGTCTTTATGCTACATTAATTATATTTAGATTTATTTCAACTACTGCGAACCAAAATTTAATATGTATTATAATATATACATCTATATGAGGCAAATATTTTACCTGTTAAAGCAGTATCAATGAAATGATTATGACAATTACATTTCATTCTACTTTTAGAAAATAGTAATGAAAACATGAATACAGGCTTTATTTGTGCTGTATGTATCTACTCCCACAGATCTTCAATGGGAAAGGAAAATAACTTTGTTTAGAAAGTGACCTAGAAACTGGGCACTGGTGGCTCACAACTGTAATCCTAGCTATTCAGGAGGCTGAGAAAACCGGAAGTGGTGCTGTGGCTCAAGTGGTGTAGAGTGCTTGCCTTGAGCTGAAGACCTGAGGGACAGCACCCAGGCCCAGAGTTCAAGCCCCACAACCGACCCGAAAGAAAGAAAGAAAGAAAGAAAGAAAGAAAGAAAGAAAGAAAGAAAGAAAGAAAGAAAGAAAGAAAGAAAGAAAGAAAGAAAGAAAGAAAGAAAGAAAGAAAGAAAGAAAGAAAAAAGGAAAGAAAATGACCGAGAACATGTTAAGCTCCAATACCCATGTTGATCTCTTTCTTTGTGATAATGGTAGAAACAAAAATTTTGCTTCCTTGAGGATAATCCAACAATAATAATAAGATAAAGTCACATCTTCCAGGGAAGGTCATAATGTATGTTATAAATTCTCTTCTAAAAAGTTACAACCCAAGCTGGGCATCCAGTGGCTCACGCCTATAATCCTAGCTGCTCAGGAGGCTGAGATCTGAGGATCATGGTTCAAAGCCAGCCCAAGCAGTAAAACCTAGGAGACTCTTATCTCTAGTTAACCACCAAAAGAACTAGAAGTAGATCTATGGCTCAAATGTTAGAGCACTAGCCTTGAGCCCAAAAGTTCAGGGACAGCACCCAGGCCTTGAGTTCAAGCCCCAGGACTGACACAAAAGAAAAAAATTACAACCTAAGAATGTACTGTTCTCTTGAAAGGCTATAATTAAATAAATACATTTTCTGCTGTCTGATCTCACCAGAATACGAACACTTACTCCTGTTCATTCAGAAAGAGAACAATTTTGCTAAAAAAAAAAAAAAAAAGAAAAAAAGAAATTGAAATTGCGTTTGAAATTTTTGATAGCCATTGTTGTATGGACTGAAGAAGGTCTTTATGGATTCCTGTGAAGAAGAGCTGGTCTGGCTTTTGAGTTGAGGTCTTGGTGGTAACTGTGATTTATGCTCTTGATGGGTTTGTGTTCATTGTATGGTAAGTGCTCACAACGAAGGAATCCGGTGATGGAGAGGCAGAGTCAGTGAGATGATTTAGCTCCTGTCTATTTTACTAGTGAAAGAGCCTTGGCTTTGTGCCAAAGATGATCAAAGACAAAAGCATCTACATCACAAGGTGTCAGGCAATGACTGTGCAGCTGGCTTGTGTAGGTTGCCGCAGGCACAAACCCCTGGCAATTTGCATGCCGCAAATGTTTGCTCTTTGGATATGGTTGGCGAATGGAGCAGGTAACACAGCAAATACATAAACCTGCCCTTGTCTGGTGGGATCTCCCAGCCACAAATTCACCATTCACAATTTACAAAAATCAGCAGTATTATCTTCTCCCCCCCTTATTTACTTAGAAAGAAAAAAAAAAACCTAGATAGCCTGAAAGAAAAAAAAAATAGAACTGGTGATTTGGCTAAGTGGTACAGTACTTGCCTACCATGCACAAAGGCCTGGTTTCAAACTCCAGCACTGAAGAGAAAGAAAGAGCAAGACAAGCAGAGACATGAGTGCAGGAAATGTTAAGGGTAATATGGAGATTTTCTTGGATTGATACTCACCTACTCTTTATCTTCAGTATGTTCTCAATAATAAATCTTGGCTGAATAAAGCATGTTCATTTTCTATGCTGCATAGGAAGTTGCTATACAGATAACATGAATGATTTCCGTTTTCCTGGGCCAGGAGTCCAAGCACACCTTAACAGGTTCCTGTCGCACAAGGCTGTGTTCCAGGTGTCAGCCCTAGCAGAGCTCTCATGGGAAGGTCCTGACTGGGAGAAAGTACTGGTCAGCTCACTCAAGTTTTCTATGCTACTGTTGGATTCCTAGCAGCCTTCTTCAAAGCCAACAAGGAGTGTTAGACTCTACGGGAAAGCTGCCACAGGAAACGTAACCACAGAGCTCAGATGAAAGTTAGCTCCTAGTTTCTCTTTTCTTCAGAAGAGGTGACATCTTCTGATGAGGTGACGGTGATTCCCTCACCAGCCTGTGCCCAGCAGGTCCGTACGGGTTAGGTAAATGTGCTGCTCTGGAGGCTGGTGCACGGTGGCATCTCTCCAGTGGGTGCTTTCTTTCCACGCTCCACCCCCAAATCACAGGCGAGTGAGTTCATTACCCAGCAGTTTATATTGTTTCTGTTATGTAGTACATGCTATTTGAATGGGTGCCCCCTTATTTTGAAGAACTTTTGAACTTTTTGTTATTAGAGAACAATTCCTGACTGGTTCAATTTACAAAGTAGTCTTGATTTTTGCAAACACTTGGAGAACCTAAAAAAAAGAAAAGAAAAAAAAAAAGTGATCAGTGGGCCAGAGCAATGAGCTACCAGGTGAACAGAGGTTAAGCAAAGTTTACAATGAAAGCTTCACATTTTTGCCAGGGGTTCAGCAGATACCTGTAATCCCAGGAGACTGGAGCCAGAAGATTGTGAGTTCCAGACCAAACAGACCAAACAAACAGAACAAAAACACAACAGGATAACAAAACTTTTCTTTTTCGCGCGCGTGCGCATGCGCGCACGTGTGTGTGTGTGTGTGTGTGTGTGTGTGTGTGTGTGTGTGTGTGTGTGTGTGTGTGTGTGTGTGTGTGTGTGTGTTTGTGGTACTGAGGATTGAACCCATGGCTTCACATACTAGGCAAACACACTGTCACTTGAGCCATACCGCCAGACCTTTTGCATTTTGTTTTTGAGATAAAGTCTTGCTGACTTTGCCTGCTCTGGTCTCTAACTTGTTAATTAACCCACGCTGGGTTAATTAGCTCTTGCCACCACTTCCATCTGCGAGACTGCAGGCTTGAGTCATTGCACCCAACTTTAGTTTTACATTACCCAGCAGAGTTTACAAAGTATTGTTATGTGTGTGACTTCATTAGATTCTTACAATAACTCAATAAGGAGATAAGGAAGATCTTGGAGGAAACAGACACTGAGATAGAGATATAGATGCAAGACATTTATTGAAGATGTGTATAATCAGGAGGCTGAGATCTGAGAATTGACTTTGAAGCTATCCTACGCAGGAGCATCCACAAGAAGTTTATGTCCAGTTAACAACCAAAAACCTAAAAGTGGAACTGTGGTTAACATGTCAGTCTTGAACAAAAAGCTAAGGGACAGCATGCAGGCCCTAAGTTGAAGCCCCCCCGTACCAGACAAAAAAAAAAAGGAAGAATAATAAAGATGCTTCTTGAAGGTTTTATCAAATACATTTAGGAGGAAGGAGGAAGCTCTTTTATTTGATTTCAGAATTTCAACCTTCTCATCTTCAAAATTATTAGAAGTGCAAGAATCCAAGATTCTGTCTTGGATGTGTGGTGTTGGTCTGTATTTCATATTGAGCTATGTTTCTTCTACACACACACACACACACACACACACACACAATCATAACCTCCAGAACTTCAGAAAGGACATAGGGACAGGGGTATTATGGTCTTCAGTGTGGGTCATTACCATCATGACTGGTGTGCTAACTTTAAAAATAGAAATTCGCACACAGGATGAACACCATGTAAAGCTAAAGACAGAGGCTAGATGACTCATCTATAGGCCAAAGAATGCCCCCAAATAGCCAGCACATCCCAGATTCCAGTGGCTCACACCTGTAATCCTAGATACACAGGAAATTGAGATCTGAGGATTGCGGTTTAAAGCCAACTGAGGCAGGAAAGTCTTGTGACACTCTTATCCCTAATTAACTACCAAAAAGCCAGAAGTAGACCTGAGACTGATGTGGTAGAATACTAGCCTAAAGAAAAACAAAAGCTCAGGGACAGCATTCAGGTCCTGGGTTCAAGCCCCAATACCAGCACACTTGCACTCGCTGTCTCTCTCTCTCTCTCTCTCTCTCTCTCTCTCTCTCTCTCTCTCTCTCTCTCTCTCTCTCTCTCTCTCTCTCTCTCTCTCTCTCTCTCTCACACACACACACACACACACACACACACATTGCCAGTGCACTGGAAGCCAAGGAGAGGCATGAAACACATTCTCCTATCCCATTCCGCTGACACCATGATCTGACTTCAACCTATAGAACAGGGAGACATTAACCAGTGTGTGATGCTTTATTACAGTAGCATTTAGGGATTTAGGGATTGCCTGTTCATGCTTATTACTTGTGAACATCAAGATGTTAACAAAGGGAAAAGATCTTATTGAATTATGTTTTGGGTGAGTTCATCCTAAATTACCATGGCAATACATACAGTGGGTGGCCGGGGGCGGGGGGGGGGGGGGTTGGCTTGAACTCAGGGCCTGGGCACTGTCCCTTCTTTTACTCAAGACTGGCACTCTTTGACTTGAGTCACAGCTCTACTTCCAGCTTTTTTTTTTAAAGTAACAGTTTATTGGAGAGAAGAGTCTAACAGACTTTCCTGCTTTGGCTAGCTTTGAACTACAATTCTCAGATCTCATCTCCATGAGTAGCTAGGCTTACAGGCATAGGCACCTACTTTACTTGGAATTATCTATATTAATAGCATTATATATTGCATATATAATAATGAAGTGAGTATATCATTTTTGGATGCATCATTTTAGTGAGAAATTTAATATCTACTAACTGATCTACTTCCTGGCTCTTTGAGATATAAGAAGAATAAGAATAATCTCAAACTTTATTTAATACTACTTCTATTTGGAGAAAATCGTGGTGGTTTAGTTCAGAATTTCTTTTTAACTCAATAGATAGCATCATAGTGTGAACAGTCTATTATATAAAAATGGTATAGTTTACAAGCCGAGCTCCAGTGGCTCATATTTTTAATCCTAGCTACTCAGGAGGCTGAGATCTAAGGACTGAAGTTCAAAGCCAGCCTACACAGAAAAGTCTGTGAGACTCTTATCCCCAATGAACCACCAAAAGGGCAGATATGGAAGAATGGTTCAAGTAGTATAACATCAGCCTTGAGCAGAGAAAACCAAGCAAGAGAGGGAGGCCCTGAATTCCAGCCTCAATATAAGTAGATGCTTGTGCGCATGTGCATGCACGTGAGTGCACATGCGTGCATGCACACACACACACACACACACACACACACACACACAAATGGCTCAGTTCATATTCTCAAACTAACATTTGGGTTTAGTCCATTTAGAGTTTAATATATTTTGGTAGCATTCCTTTGTGGATTCAAGTTATTGATTATAACTCTGTGCTATCAATTGATTCTAACAAATTGCTTCATCTGTGTCTTTGTTGAGACAAGATAAATGTACCTTCAGTGGACTTTGAAGTTTAGTTTCACAAAGGAATGATGTTCCTAGACAGAAACAAAGTCAAAGTAGAAACTCAGCATGGTTGTAGCTCACAAATCTACATAAGGAGATTTAATTTCCTCTTTTGCTTGCCATTGAAAAACATCAAACCTCTAGGTATCTTTAGCTTTTTAGATGTTAAATGTTTTGCTTAAAATGCTAGCAGCCTTTTAGTGTTCTATTTGCATGACCCACTGGTACGAAACAAAGCTCTCGAAAGAAGCAATCCGCTACAATTGGATCCTTTGTGCAAGCCCCTCTGCATAGCTCATTTCAGAGATACCGTTTCATTTCTGGGCCTACCAACAGAGGTTTCTCAATAAAGAATAGGCTCCTTCTACTCCAAGTGCTTGAGATTTTTAATTTTTCCTCCTTATTTTATTTATTTATTTTTTTGGTCGGTCGTGGGGCTTGAACTCTGGGCCTGGGCGCTGTCCCTCAGCTCTTCAGCTCAAGGCGAGCGCTCTACCACTTGAGCTACAGCGCCACTTCCGGTTTTCTGGTGGTTTATTGGAGATAGGAGTCTCGTGGTCTTTCCTGCCCGGGTTGGCTTTGAACCGCGATCCTCAGATCTCAGCCTCCTGAGTAGCTAGGATTACAGGCGTGAGCCACCAGCGCCCGGCTAATTTTTCCTCTTTAAAGACAAATAAATCAGGGAAATTACTCATAACCTGATTTCTGGAATTGAAACCCCTTTGTACAACTATTGAATAAAAATAAATCTTTGTTTTAAAGGTAAGTAACCCAACAGAATTCTGAATCAAACACAATTTAAGAAAGGATAGAGGACTGTTAACACCTTAAGCCATTATCTGTTTGCATTTTTGCTTATTTTATTGAAAGTAAAGTTAACTTATCTTCTTAAGAATGCATCGAGGGGCTGGGAAGGTGGCTCAGTGGTAGAGCGCTTGCCTTGGATGCATGAGACCCTGGGTTCGATTCCTCAGCACCACATAAGCAGAAAAAAAAAAACCACTTGAGCACTAGCTTGAGCTGAAGAGCTGAGGGACAGCGCCCTGGTCCAGAGTTCAGGCCCCACGACCGGACCCCCCCCCCCCAAAAAAAAAAAAAGAATGCATCGAGTACACTGAAATCCTGCAGAATGATATGGCCTTCAAGTCTATTTTATTTTACCGTATTTAGACCCAAGTATCTTTTAAATGGCATTTACTTCAATTCATGGATCTTTTAAGATTATTTTGATTTCCTAATAGAAAGTATAAGTTGTTTATTTAGAGTTAGAGTCACTGTTGGGAAGGGCTGTTTCTTACTTTATGTTGTAAGTTTAACATTCTAAAATTAAAAGAAAGAGTTGAAGGCAAGGAAAGTGTTGAGCAAGATTTTTATCATGGATGAGTGAATTTCCCATAAGAAAGGAAATATTTCTGCTGACAATATTAAAAATAATTGTGCAACTACATATAATCCTCCATCTTTGCTACTTTTTTTTTTTTTTTTGTCAGTTGTGAGGCTTGAACTCTGGGCCTGGGCACTATTCCTAAGCTCTTCAGCTTAAGGTGAGCACTCTACCACTTGATCCACAATGCCACTTCTGGTTTATTGGTAGTTGCTTGGAGATAAGAGTCTCAATGGACTTTCAGGCCCAGGCTGGCTTTGAACCACAATCCTCAGATCTCAGCCTCCTGAGTATCTAGGATTACAGGTGTGAGCCACCAGCACCAGGCTCATCTTTGCTACTTTTGATAAACAGATTCATGATTTTTTTAAATTTTATGTTGCTTTTAAATCAGTATAGGATAAATTATTTAATGGGTGTTTGTGATGTTAACAATTTGGAGACTTAGATCTCTACCTCACGTCATACAAAGCTAAATTACAGGTGTACATCCAAACAAATTCAAAGTACTAGAAGGATATATTTATGCTTTCATACTATTAGTCTGTGAAAGTCATTCCTTAATATGATGCTAGTACTTAAAAATCATAAAAGAAGTGATTGAAAGGTTATGGGTGCTGGTGGCTCAGGCCTGTTTTCCTTGCTGCTCAAGAGGCTGAGATATAAAGATAATGGTTCAAAGCCAGCTGGGCACAAAAGTCCATGAGACTCTTATCTCCATGGAACCACCAGAAAACCAGACATGGAACTGTGCTCAAAGTGGTAGAGCACTAGCCTTGAGAAAACCAGCTTAGGGACAGTGCTCAGGCCCCAAGTTCAAGCCCCATGACTGACAAAAAAAAATTTGACTACCTAAACATGTTACAATCGAGGAGAATACTTATCCAAGGATAAACACCTGAAAAAATAACATGCACGACTTTTGCCAGTCTCTTTTCTATATGAATATATGAACCCCAGTCCTGTAACAGTCTTGTTCAGTGAATGTCTGGCATGTCTGATGTTGCAAATGAGGTACTGAAGATACTGAAGATCAGACTGAATTTCACTGTTAGAGTATCTATGTCAGCTGGGCACTGTGCTCACACCTATAATCCTAGCTACTCAGGAGGCTGAGACCTGCAGTTTGAAGCCATCCTAGGCAGGAAAGTCTGTGAAACTCTTATCTCCAATGAACCACCAGAAAACTGGAAGTGGAGCTGTGGCTTACAATGGTAGAGTGCGAAAAAGCTTAGGCATAGTATCCAGGCCCTCAGTTCAAGTCCCACAACTGACAAAAAAAAAGGAAGGAAGTGAGGAAGGAAGGACGAAAGGAAGAAAGGAAGGAAGGAAGGAAGGAAGGAATGAAGGAAGGAAGGAAGGAAGGAAGGGAAAATCTATGTCAATAAGTGGTCATTTTTATACTATAAAACTATGATACCACTTTAAAACCTCCAAGTAGAACAAAAATTATCGAGCCTTCA
This sequence comes from Dipodomys merriami, assembly GCF_024711535.1. Taxonomy (NCBI): domain Eukaryota; kingdom Metazoa; phylum Chordata; class Mammalia; order Rodentia; family Heteromyidae; genus Dipodomys; species Dipodomys merriami. Next base: position 15,901,126 of record NW_027206401.1, on the reverse strand, counting down.
TAGCAGAACTCCTTGAAGCTCATCAACTTTAAGATGATGGATTTAATCGTTCCTCAGTATTCCTAGTGTGGAATGTGTAACCAACATCCAAGATGTCCCTCACTTTATTTGTCAGATGTAATGTATATCCATAGCCATGCATTTGAAACCAAACAATGACTACTTGCTCCTAACTTTTTCCTTCAAGTTCAAGTATGAAGAAGGTATTCTATGGGCATGTTTTGTCATTGAGGTAGTATTCCCTGTCCTGGGTATGTGTAACAGGAGAGAACATAATTAGAATTCCACATTTGTTGAAGCATCAAGTGCACTCTGACCTCAGCTTGCAATTTGACCAAATAGATGGAGGATTTGAAACATCAACATGTTTCTCAAGGAATGTCTCTGAAGCACAAAAATCTGAATAGCCCGAAAAGAAAATATGCAAGAAAAGCTTTACTCTCTTTCAATGTCAGCATGCTGACTACAGTGCTAGAGGCTTAGCTTTGGAACAGTAAAAACAACATTTTCCCCTTCTTTGTAATGTTGGTGCTGAAATAACAAGCCTGGTGAATATTATTAGTATTCTCCATAGTCACCAAGTCTTAAATGCCTACAGCAGAACAAGACTTGCTTGTAAAGAATCTTAAATTGTGACTTTAGCACAGCTCTAAAGGTTAAGTCTTTACCTTATTTGTCAAGAGTAACATTTTTTAACCAAGCAGTAAAAAAAAATAAACAAAAACAAAAAAACCCAATAAGCCCCCAAACACAGAATTATTCTAGGTCCCCATGAATTTCTAGAACATTCTGTGGCATTTAGTTGCTAGGGACCCATATTGACTAACTGAATATGTGGCAGCAGGTTGCCAGGTGCTAAGGATTAGCTGCTAGAACATTCTTCCTCTTTGGTGCTATAGGGAATGCTCTGCCCAGGTTGCAGTTGAGGGAATTTATTTGAATCTTGAGCAAACTCACTCCAAAGCCAATGGCGTCATTAATCAATGACTTTGTCCTCTCCCAGTGCCTGCAATCATTGGAAACCATTCTTCCATTCCTTCACACCTGCAGTGTGCAATGCCCTCATCCCCTCTAGGGACACAATGACAAAAGAGGAAAAACGAGGTCCCTGCCCTGGTGGACTTGCAGTCGATTGAGACAGATAACTCATGAGTTTAAGTACATATGGTGGGAGGGCGGAAATAAAGGAAGGAAAACAGACCAAGTTCTTTGGATCTTCAACTTGTTGCAAGAGCCTAAGAAGCCCTCCCTTAGCATTTATCAGCTGAAGGGAAACCTGGGACTCGGAAACCTGGGACTCAGCAAGGTGAGGGAAGAGAAAGCTATGCAGATGTCTCAGCAAAAGGGACGCCATGTGCCAATGCCCTGTGCTGGGAATATATGTGTGTTAGAGGAACATAGATAAAACCGACATAGACTATAAAGTGTAAGTGAAGGAGAGTAAAAGGGAAAAATGAGTGTCAAAGCTAACTAGGACCCAGACGGAAGTCCTGGAAGCAGTGGTGAGGATTTGGGATCTGTTCTTTTTCACTGAATGTGTGCTGGGAAACAAACGAAGGGCTGCCTAGAGGACAGGCTGTGTCTACATGACCCTGGTTGTGTAGAAAGTAGGCTGTGAAGGGAGAAAAGTAGTCTGTTCTAGGGAGAACCGTTCAGGGGATGCCGCTGTAAGCTGGGTGTATAATGCATGCCCAGAATCTCAGGTACTCAGGAAGCCGAGTCAGCAGCATCACAAGTTCAAAGCAGACTGCCAAGTTAGCACACAACCCTGTCTCAAAACCAAATGAACAAAGGGCTTGGGGTGTCGCTCAGTTGGTAGAGCACTTGCTAGCCTGGGGTCAGTCCCCAGGAGACTGAGGGGGGGAAGGAAACAGGGTGTTGTGCTTCACAGAAAAATGTGATGTCAGGGAACGTGTGGAGGAATCCCAGTGATTTGTGACCTTCTGGGTCTATTTTAATATTCCCTAATTGATGAAAGAATGAAACTCGTATTAGTGGGACACTAAAGACAAGGTGCTATCAGAAGCTGCAGAACTTGCTGCAAACTGTGCCTTTTTGTCTGTGGAAGTTAGGGCCTGGGACCAGGTGGGTGTTTTGCAATGGGGAAGATGATTGGATTGTCTTTTGCATTTCCTAGGTGGTTCACCTAGTCATCTTGCCTTGTTAATTAATAAGAGGTTGATCATAATTCTAGGTAGCTATCCCAAGAGAATTAAATACAAAAGACGAAGGGGCAATAAATGGATCTGATTGTCTCTAAACTGGGATTCAACAAAGGGTAGAAAGAGAGGAAGGGAAAGAGCAAGGTAAGGCTGACGTGGATGGATGAACTAAGCGAGAAGGACAAGAGAGCTTGATAAGACCAAGCAAGAGCCTCCTTCCCTCTATCTCCCCCTCCCACCCCCACGCCTGCGTCTTTTTCTCTTACTTGCCTATTTTGCTCAAGACTGGCACTCTACCACTTGAGCCACAGCTCCACTTCCTTTTTGGGGGTTGGGCAGGGAGGGGAAGAGTAATTAGAGATAAGAGTCTCACAAATTTTTCTACTCAGGCTGGCTTCCAATCTCAATCCTCAGGTCTCGTCCTCCTGAGTAGCTAGCACTGAGAAGCTGTTGGCACTGGGATCTTCACGTAGTTGTTAAGCACACACGAACTGTTTGATTTTTGTTTTGTGAATGAGTATAAAATCCCCAGTAACAATGTTCATGAGTTTCCAAGGGAGAGAAGCTTGCTGTTGCCCGTATGGGGCAGACCAGGGCACCTGCACATCTGTTCATTGACTTTTGTCTGTTGGATTGTTTTGGCTGAAGGCATTTCAGCCCAGCTTTTCTCAAGTGAAAATCCGAAGACAGTCAGGCTATGCTTTTCCTTGTGGGATGTGGGAATTACCTGTGGGTATGTGTGAGAACACGTGTATGCATTGCTTTTGTTTACCCAGAAGATAGATTTCCCCTGAACTGGATCAGTTTCCAGTTTTTGGCTTTTTTTTTTTTTTAATATACTGCTCAGAGATTCCGGAATCCATCTGTGTGGCTAATTCAAACAAAGATGGCCAGTGGCCCTCACAACTCCAGAATAACCGGTCAGGTATAAAGAACTGAGGTGGTTTGACCAGAATCAGAGCCTTCACACCCACATGCTGGTGAAGGCTGAATGCCCACCTCAAGATGAACCATGGTGGCCACACCTGGACTGTCTGTCTACTCTGTGTGTGTGCGCGCATGTGTCTGTAAGACTCAGCTTTATGTAATCCAGTCACTTTAGCTGCTTCTTGAAGTCAAGAATGCACGGCCCCAGGGAGGTAAAGAATACAGGATGTTCTGCACCCTCTTCAGTAGATCTATATGATTCTGATGAGCTGCTCCCTGCTGTACAGTAAGAAAGCCCCAGGTGCTGTCAGCGCCAGTTGAAATGGGTCCACAGCCCAAGGCAGGAGCGCTTGCTTCACTGGATCACACACAGTGGGAGAGAGCTGCCTTTGGACTCACAGAGGTGAGTTCCCAACTCACCTCCCAGAGGTGGGCCTCCCAACCCACCACTGGCCCTTTGGGAATTTTTTATTGTTGGTGGTGGTAGTGATGGTGGTTGTGTATGTATGTGTGTGCCAGTACTGGGACTTGAACTCAGGGAGGGTCTAGACACTTCTCTCTTAGCTTTTCCATTCAAAGCTAACACTCTAACCACTTGAGCCACAGTTCTACTTCTGGTTCTTTTGATGGGTAATTGGAGGTAAGAGTCTCACAGACTTTACTGCACAAGCTAGCTTTGAACCACGATCCTCAGATCTCAGCCTTTTGAGTAGCTAGGATTAGAGGCCTGAGCCACTGGTGCCAGACAACCTTTGTTGCTTTGGAAACTAGGCCATTCAGTCCAGCGCACCCCAGGAAGCTGACTCATGCTTAGAAACTTGGGCCGCTGTCAAGTCTGCCTCTGGATTTGGGTAAAGCTGCTACAAAGTAGGTAACTTGGTCTTTCCATCTTGCATAATGAAGCTGCCCTGGCCCTTCCTGCTGGCTTCAGCTTGCTTTCAGGATTTCTCTACTGTGATTGCTTTATCCCTTTCCTGAATAGACAGTGGAGACATGGCAAAGAAAATCTCCTGACTCTTTATTCTAGTGCTTTGTAGTTTCTTAGTGGCTAGGGAAAAACCTCATGTTGTTTCCCATCTGGTAAGTTTATATGTGTGTGGGGGGCTAGTTCCTTATGGAATAAATGGAATTGAATTGAGAAGGTAAAAATTAACCTTCACATATAAGAGATACCGTCTTTTAACAAGGAAGTCAACTGAAGAATCTTCTTATTAGCAAATGGCGCTAAGGCAAGTAAATATTCACATGTAGAAAGAATATGAAGGACCCTACCTCATGCTCTTTACAAAAAATAAATTTGGAAAGACCTAAAAGTAAGGGCTAACACCTATACTACCATACAAAGAAAACATAGGTAGAACTCTTCATCACCTTGTGTTAGGGAATGGTTTCCTTAATGTAACAGCAAAAACATAAGAAAGAAGAGAAGAAAGTAGATAACTTGGACATCAAAGGTTTTGGTTTGATGATGTGAAAGTGAAGAAAGTGAAGGGACACCCCAGAGAATGGGAAAACATCTTTCTAAATCATAAGTTTAATAAGTTTAAGTCCTTCATTTAGGACATTAAAAGAATAATTACAATGCAATAGTAATGGACACAGTTTTAAAAATAAGCCAAGGATTTGAATAGATATTTCTTCCAAGAAAAAAAAATACAAATTGCTGGACACTTGTGGCTTGTAATTCTAGCTATCAGGAGGCTGAGATCTGTGGATCATGGTTTGAAGTCATCTTGGGCAGGAAAGTACATGAGAAGTAGAGGTATGGCTCAAGTGTCAACCTTGAGTAGAAAAGGCCAAATGAGGGCAGGAGTTGGCTCAGTGGTAGAGTGCTTGTCTTGCATGCATAAGGTCTTGGGTTCGATTCCTTAGCACCACACAAGCAGAAAAAGCTGGAAGTGGCACTTATGGCTTAAGTGGTAGAGCAATAGCCTTGAGCTGAAGAGCTGAGGGGCAGCGCCCAGGCCCAGAGTTCAGGCCCCATGACCGACAAAAAAAAAAAAAAAACAAAAGCCAAGTGAGAGTTTGAGGGCCTGAGTCTCTCCCTCATCCTCCAGCGCACACACCATATAAAAGAGAAATGGGAAGGAAAATACACAAATTGCTAATATCCATGGGAATAGATGCATACCAACATTAGCCTGGAGGAAATCCAAGTAAAGAGCACAATAAGATACTTCTTCATATGCATTATAATGGCTGTAAAAAAAAAAGCAGATAAGAACAAATGTTGACAAGTATGTGGAGAAATTGAAACTCTCATATGACGTTGGTGGGAATGTAAAGTGGTACAGACACTTTAGGAAATAGGCTGGCAGTTTTTTTGTAATAATTAATTACAGTTTCCATATGGCTTACAATTCCATTCCTAGTTATATACCCAATAGAAATGAAAGCATGTATTCTCCAGAAACTGGCCTATGAAATTCATAGCAGCCTTATTCATAACAGCCTGAAGTAGAAATGACACAGATGTCTACCAAATGGAAGGACGAGTGAATAAAATATAGATAATATATGCATACGATGGAGAAGAATGAAGAAAGGGATGATGATTGGTTAAGATGCATTGTACTTACAAACTGACATATTCAATAAAAACTCCTTTGTACAACTACTTAAGAACAATAATTTTAAAATGCAAAAACAAAATATTTATGCATGCATGTAAACTGGATGATTCTTGGAAGCATCATGTTAAGTGAAAGAAAGCAATAGGAGAATAAAATGTATGGTTCCATTTATATGAAATGTCCATAATAGGCAAATTTCTGGAGAAGGAAAATATTAGTGGTTGCCCAGAGATGGGGGGAGTGTGCAGAAAAGGAATGCTAATTGGACATGGCTTTCTGCTGCAGTGAACAAAATATAAACTTGATTATAGTGGTGGTTACTATACTAACAAGTATTCAATTGCACACTTAAATGGGAGAATGATATGCTTTATGAATTATGTCTAAATAAGACAGTAATCATTTACATCACAAAATATAATATGGAATATATTATTGATTATAGGTTTTCTCTGTAATTTTTATTTCTTTGCTTTTATCTCCTTCCCCAGATGTGTCACTGGGAAGGGAAATCTGAAGTGGTAAACACAGTGCATGGATACAGTTTGCTAGATAAAGCTAGAGAGGAAAAAAGGATTGCTATGTTCTGTTTCCATTTATGATTTACATTTTTTTTGGTCAGTCATGGGACTTGAACTCAAGGCCTGGCTGCTGTCCCTGAGCTCTTTTGCTCAAGGCCAGCACTCTACCACTTTGATCCACCATGCTACTTCTAGTTTTCTGGTCGTGAATTGGCAATGAGTCTCTTGGACTTTCCTGCCAAGTCTGGCTTGGAACCTCAATCCTCAGATCTCAGCCTCCTGAGTAGCTAGGATTACAGGTGTGAACCACTAGCACCTGGCTATGATTTACTTTTGTTTATATTTCCAATTTAGTTCTTTACTTTGCACCTGCCACAAAGCAGTTTTTATCGCTCCATAGATAAGAAAGATCTTTAGGGTTTGCTTTTTTGTATAGTCTGTTCCTAGCCTGAATTTGTTATTTATAACCAAATGGAGCTTCCATCAAAGATACTTCCTACAGATTGTCATGTGAGAGGGAGAAGAGAAAACAGAGAGGCAGCAGATAGGCTAATTTCTCTTAGTTTGTGGCAAAAAATTCAATCTCCATCAAAAGTGAAGTAGACTCCTTTATTCCACCACTGAAACTTGCTAAGCAAAGCTGATTTCAGGGGGAGCCATGTGAAAGCAGGAAGCATCAGTGAAGGGAAGGGTAACTCCTGGGATAAAGTGCATTCACTGGCTTCTTTCCCAGGCCAAACTGCAGTGGAGGCAACAGGTCCCAAGACCGTGACAGGCTGTGTCCTGGAATGTGCAGTCAGTCTTCCCCTGTGTAGACCGAGAGTTTGCTTTGACCTTTAGCAACTGAGTTACCTCAGAAGCTCAGCTTGCTCTCTGTAAACTGAGGACTCTCTCAAGCCCATGGTTCTATCATGGTGTCATCTGTTCCAGTGTTTTCTGAGATATCTGTGTTGAATGAGAACACAGGTAGGTGAATTTATGGATGAATGAATAGAATACTCAACACATTGGTGAATAGAAGATTTCTTGGCTTTTCACTGGGCTCCAGCTGATGAGCATACCATTTTTAATGAAAAATGGGAAAGTGTGTGTCTGTTGGCTTTCTGTGATCCATTAAAAGATAAGCACAAAAGACATGTTCACCCCCAAGTTTAGATTCAAGAAACTAACTGCTAGATTCCAAATGAACACAGACTTGATTGACCACAGTGAAATCCTATTTATTTGTTTATCTATCTATTTATTTTGCTGGTCGTGGGGCCTAAACTCTGGGCCTGGGTGCTGTCCCTCAGCTCTTCAGCTCAAGGCTAGTGCTCTACAACTTGAGCCACAGCACCAATTCCGGCATTTTCTGCTGTGTGGTGCTGAGGAATCGAACCCAGGGCCCCATGTATTCAAGGCAAGCACTCTACAACTGAGCCACCTTCCCAGCCCCTAAATATTTTTGGATGCTTGATGATTATAAGTTCAAACCAAGTCTGAGTGATTACTTTAAAAATATTGTTGTTTTGTTTACATTCAGCAAAACAAGTGCACATACTTCTAAGGGAACCAATGAGTCTTGGCACCAGCATGCATCTGTATAATCCACTTATCAGAACAAATAATAAACCCTAAGATATGTATTCAAATGTTTTTTTTTCTTTCATGCGATTGTTTCTAACGCATTTATTTTTTTTATTTAATTTTATTTTATTTGTGAACATACTGTACAGAGGAGTTACAATTACATGGGCAGGATAATGCGTACATTTCTTACCAAGCATTGCAGCCTCTTCCTTTGTTTACCCTTCACATCCCTTCCCAGCCTCCCCCCTCCCCCCCCAATCTCAATCCTTCTCCTTCGCCCCCCTTGCCCCCCCCAACGCATTTATAAGATTATTTCTTTGTTGCTTTGTATGTCCCTCCCCCACAGTGTAACCCCTGCTTTCACTGTATTTGATGTCGGTATAATTTGTGGAGGAGAAGGGGAAAATCAAGTCGTTTAAATAAGGATACAGGTGGACCCCGTTGCAACAATGAGAAGTACAAGTTGTTATGTCGAAAACGAACTTTGCAACTTTGGTGGGGAGGGGCGGGGGGAAGGATGGGAAGGCGAAACAAAGGGGGAGGCTACAATGCTTGATAAGAAATGTACTCATTATCTTGCCCATGTAATTGTAACCCCTCTGTACAGTATTTTCACAATAAAAAATGAATAAAAATTTTAAAAAAGAACAAATAATAATAAATAGACCCCCTTCCCCCAGTCTGTCCCCAATCAGAGACAAGTGTTGTTCTGATTTCCTTCACTAGACAGTAGTTTTCCCAGTTTTAAAGCTCCATGTGTGGCATTGTAGAGTGTGTCTTTTGTGTCTGGTTTCAATCCCTCCATAAAATGATTTAAAAATCCTTTAATTGCAAGTGGAGTTCTAAGCAGCACATCACGGTGTTTTATTATTAAGTTGTTTTTTTTGTGAATGGATATACCACAGTTTATTTACCCATTCTGTTCCTAGACATTTGACTTGTTCCTGGTTGTGGAAATTAAAAATATAGGTAGAGGATAGGGCTGTAGTTCAGTTGAAAAGTATTTACCTAGCATGAATGAAGCCATGTGTTAAAACAAAAAATTTTAAACTATTTAGGATCCTGAGGTAGCAGGAGCTCTTGAGCCTAGGAGTTCAAGACCAACTTGGACAACATAGGAAGGCCCTGGCTGGAAAATAGAGTAGAACATTCCTGAACAGGCTTTTTTTTTTTTTAAATGGATACATGCTTTCATTTCTCTTGGAGAAATGACAAGTAGAATTTCTGAGTCATAGGAAAGGTGTATATGTTTATAGAAATTGCCAGGCTAAATTTCCAAATTCTAAATTATGACTTTATACACCCACTCACAATGTGTGAGTACCAGTTGCTGTGTATCCTCAACAACACTTGGGAGAGTCAGGGTTCTTAATTTTAGGAAAGATTTGAAATGGTTCTTGGCCAGTTGGAACTGGGTAGTAGGAAGGATCCAAGAGTTTATACTACATAGATTTTGAATCTGATATGTGAAATGGGTAACTTAACATGCATTTCTTATAGCAAAAAATCACATTTAAACTATCAGCTTCCCTTGTTACTGTGGAGGTTTCTAGTACATCCAAATCTATTTTAAACTTAAATTCTTGAAGTTCAGTTTAAATTTAAACAGGAACTTGAAGTTGAGCCTTAAAACAAATTATAATGCTCAGTTTCTTTTTCTTCGAAGGTTCTTTCAATAAGGTGTATTTAGACAATGTGCTTTAATAACCGCTTAGGGTTTTGGGGGGAGTTTGTTTGTTTGGGGCCAATATTAGGGCTTTAACCCAGGGTTTGGGCACTGTCTCTTAGCATTTTCTGCTCAAGTCTGTCATTCTACCTCTTGAGGCACAGCTCCACTTCTGGATTTTTTTTTGGGGGGGGGGTCCGGTCATAGGGCCTAAATTCTGGGCCTGGGCGCTGTCGCTCAGCTCAAGGCTAGTGCTCTACCATTTGAGCCACAGCGCCACTTTTGGCTTTTTTCTTTTTGCTTATGTGGTGCTAAGGAATCGAACCCAGGGCCTCATGCATGCAAGGCAAGCGCCCTACCACTGAGCCACCTTCCCAGCCCCCACTTCTGGATTTTTAGTGGTTTATTGGAGATAAGAGTCTCACAAACTTTCCTTCCTGGGCTGGCTTTGAACCTGTACCCTCAGCTCTCAGCCTCCTAAGTAGCTAGAATTACAGTCATGAGCCACTGGCACCTGGATTAGCAGTTTAGTTTTAACGATCAGTTACATGTTCACGATTTCTGTTTTTACTTGGTAGACCTTTCTTTCATGTAATCTAGATCATACCCACCATATTAATTATCATTTCAGCCGGGCACCGGTGGCTCATGCCTGAAATCCTAGCTATTCAGGAAGCTGAATCTGAGGATCACGGTTCAAAGCCAGCCCAGGCAGGAAACTCCTTGAGACTCTTATCTCCAATTAACCAAGTGGGCTGTGGCTCAAGTGGTAGAGCACTCACCTTGAGATGAAGAGCACGGGGACAGTGCCCAAGCCCATGACCGACCAAAAAAAATTATCAATGCATACAGGTATTACCATAAATGTAGTAGCTTACAATAACACAACATAGTACTGTCTGTCAGATTCTATGGCTCACAGTAGAGTACAGTTCAGTGTGGTCCTCCGCTTAGGACTTCAGGTTTTCACAAAGCTGCTGTCCAAGGGTCTGCTAGTCAGGGCCATGATCTCACCTCAGAGTGACTGGAGAAGGATTTGCTGCTCAGCTCATAGGGCTGCTGGCAGCATTCTTTTCCTTGCAGAATGCTGAGCTATTGGGTCAGCTTGTGACTGGCAGTGAACCTGACATTGTTCTGTGCTCTGCCTCTAGTCTTCATTTGGGAGCTCACTAACAACACAGCAGCCAGGAAAGACAAGGAGCTCCTAGCAAGATAGCCCCTTACATCACATGCCGAACTGGCCATCATCTGTTGATTAGAAGAAAGTCACAGGGCCTGGCCTTCCCCTCTTTTTAGAAGAAATTACACAATGGTGTGGATACAATGGGGCCATGTCAACATCTTTATCACCCCATCAACATCAAGAAATATCGTACTATCTTAGTCAACTGTTGCCTTCTTCCAAAAGCAGAGTCAATAAAGCCCTCTCTCCAGGTCCTGCAGTGATCTATCAGTTAGTGAATACTCACGCACTTAGCTTTTAGCCTTTTTTGTGTTTCAACAAAATCAATTTTGAGCAAGACATTGGCCAGTTAGCTGAGGATGGAAAATGAGTAGTGCTCTCACTGAGTCCACTGAAAACTGAAATGTATGGATTTAGTGAATGTGATGATGAAAACATTCAGTTCATGAAAATATTCAAATCCTATGCATCCTGAAACATGAATACTCACACTCGATTTGATTGTTAACCTGTCCCTACAACATCCTCCATTTCCTTTTCCTCTTTTCCCAGTACTTACAGATATAAATTGTGCTTTGATACTCATCAGATCCCATCCATCCACCCATCCATCCATCCTTCCATCCATCCATCCACCCACCTACCCATCCATCAGCCAGCCAGCTGCATATATAAAATACTAAGCATCAAGCCATGTTCTGATTTTGCTGGTGTGACAGTGATAAGACCTAGTTTCCAAGTGATACTTAGTCCAGTGAGGATGATAAATGAGGATATAGGATATAAATCCCACTGAGGAGGTTGCCATGAAAATGTGCAAAGGGTACAGGAGACTTGATATCTAAGTGACATGGTCCTCGGTGAAAATATGCACACAAGCACACACACAATTTAGCATGGAGACACACGTGGAAAATCCATGTCATTATTGACCATTGTATAATAAAGTTGGGTGAGTGCTACATGCAACTTTGACTCAAAAAATTATTCACTGAATGTGTCCTTGGTTCATAAGATGAAGAGGTGAATTTGTTTTGGGTACCATGTTAAGGAAATGTCACCCTCTGGTATAACTAAAATATGCTAATAAACATCTTTCTCAGAAAAAAAGTAATCAAGAGTAAACATAAAATCATTGGGGCTTGATGTGGGTTTTTTGAATATTTGCAGCAAAGCAAAATCGGTAGCATTTTCTCCTGCTGTTAATAAACAAATATCTTTAGGTATAACAATGATTAGGCAAATAAAAAATGCTTCAGGTAATTTTTGTTTGTTTGGTATTGTCCATTGGGCCCTTTTCTAACTTGGAAGAACATCTCAAAGTTGGAGACCAGCTCCTTGGTGAAACTGAGGTTGAAAATTAGATTTAAAATGGCAGTATTCTGAGCACATTCTGTGTGTCTGTTTCTTAATTGTGTGATTACATGATTTCTCCCTGAGTAAATCTTGTTTTGGTGAAAGATTAAGTCAGAACACCTGCAGGCTGCCTGCCTGCCTCTCTGTCTGCAGCTCCCGTCTTTATCACCTGTCTGGAGAATGTGTCAGCTTTCCCTAATTGAGAAGTAATTTACAGTTACAAAAATCCAGTTTATATTAAAAAGCTTCTCCAGTATGCATCCCCTCCATAGAGGATTGTTTCGCCTGAAGGCATTTCTTAGGTTTACATTTGCGTTCTTAAAAATAAAAGCTATATTTTCTTTTAAGAAACTAACCTTATATCATTTTATTTCCCCATTCAAGAGATGTAAATGTAGAGAGTAGTTGAAATTAAGTCTGCAAAGCATAAGAAACGACTTGTTTTTCTTGTGATACCCATACAATGTTACTTGGAAGTTTTTTGTTTTTGTTTTGTTAGTCATGGGGCTTGAACTCAAAGCCTGGGTGATGTCCCTGAGCTATTTTTGCTGAAGGCTAGCGCACTACCACTTTGAGCCACAGCTCCACTTTCAGTTTTTGAGTGGTTAATTGGAGATAAGAGTCTCAACAGGGATTTCTGCAAGGGCTGGCTTTGAACCACCATCCTCAGATCTCAGCCTCCTGAGTCGCTAGGATTAAAAGCATGAGCCACCAGTGCCCTACAAATAAAAAACAATAAGACAGAGCCATATTTAGTGAGAATTAAAATAAGCAGTGAATAATTTCTCATCATTTTTTCATTATTGAATGCTGAGTTCTTTAATAAGGAAAGGGATTTAAGTAAATCTAAAAATACATCTGTATTTTATCTCTGAATGACAAATAGTAAGCTTTAAATGACCTTACTAGTAGTGATATTTATAACTACCAAGTAATTCTGATTTTTATCTTAAATTTCCTTCACCTAAATTTCAGTTCATTTTCTTCCATTCATAGATGCTGGGCGTGCCTTAATATTTGCAGTTACCTCTCACTTTTTTAGGCATGAATGAAAGCATGAACCTGGCTCTCTTGAATTTTTAAATCCTATTAAGGCCTTTATATTTATTGTTTCCTTCTTCTGTTTTTTAAAATCCTTTCTTTCTCCTTTTAGCTTCAGTAGTTCAATACTTACATTATTCCTCTCTCAATAAAAATGTCTTTGTTTTTAACAAATACTATTAAAATTTTAACTATATCTCTGCTGCACTAGCTTCATCCATGTTTTATAGAACTTTTTTAGCTGTTTAGTCCTGAAGAACTTCAAAACTAATAATTTTATTTCCTTTGTTATTAAATGTGGTGTTTGTGTTAGTTTCCAAAAATATGTGGGAGAGTTTTTTGTTTCTATTTTTAACTCTGTTTTTCCTTACTAGCGTCTAACTTAATTGCATGATGGTCAAATATTAGGGATTAAACTTTATGGAGATTTTTCTTATCATCTAGTGTTTACTCAATGTATATTTGTTATTTTCCCCCCCAGCACTGAGCATAGAACCTCAGGGCTTCGTGTGCAGTACACAAGCACTCTACCACTAGGCTCATTCCCAGCCCCTGGGCTTGGCATTTCTTGATTCCCATTCTCTTATCATAAATATCCATATCATCAAGTTTGATCACTTGGTTGGTGCAGGTCTTACCTGCCTTGGTTAATCTTCTCTGGAAACATCCTCACAGACCCATCTAGGGGTATGTCATATAATAATGTTCTAGATGCTTCTCGAGCCAGTCAAGTTGACAATCAAGATGAGGTATCACAGATGGAATGCAGGTTTAGGAGGTGCCTGGCCTGGGTTGGGAGCAGGGTGGAGGTAGGAGTAGGACAGGGATCAAGAACAGAAGGTATCAGGGGATGTCTTAGGGTTCTTGAGTTTTCTGACCCTCAGTTTGGGTGATGGGTGTATTCCACATCCATCAGGACTCATGGCACTGGTTCCTTGCAATGGGTTCCTCAGAAAGCTGCAGCTGGAAACATAAATAGAGGTAATGTTGATCACGTATTATCAGATGGTCATCTTTCCACAATCCTAACATTTCTTCAGAATAAGCCACAAAGTCTGTGTGGGAAGGACTTGGATTGAGTACTGAGTCCAGTTCAGAGCCAGCCCCACTGTGTATCCTACCACCTGGACAACCAGACTTGCCAGGGTCCTCAGTCTTAGAATCCCTTTACTAGAAAGCTGCAACCCCACCTTCCCTTCCCCATGCAGGACCCCTAGTGTGAACTCCTCCAGAGCCGGTTCTCCATCTCCCTGTCATGGCAGCGCCTGTCATGGCAGGCCGTCAAGCCTATTTGAAGAAGGACCACATGAACAGTACACAGAAGGACTGACAAATTCAATCACTGTTGGAGTTTGATTATCTTCTTGCAATGGTGTTAACCAATGCTTGCCCAAATCATGCATCTATTCCCAAATGCGATTTCAGTCCATATTTGGAGTTGCTCCTGTGTTGCTCCCATGGAGGAGATAACGTAGTATTTATTTATTAATAAGTTTTTTGTTGTGAAAATATTGTACAGAGGGGTTACAGTTACATGAGCAAGGTAATGAGTACATTTCTTATCAAGCATTGTTGCCTTCTCCTTTCCCTACCATCCTTTCCCTCCCACCTCCACAACTACACTACACCCCCCCCCCAATTGTAAAGTTTGTTTCAATATAGTGTCTTCTACATCTCATTGTTGCAATGGGTCCACCTGTATCCCTATTTAAACATTTTGTTTTTTCCCTTCCCCTCCCCAAATTATACCAACATTAAATACAGTGAAAACAAGGGTTATACAGTGGGGGATGGACATACAAAGCAACAAAAAAAAAATCAAATGGTACCTTATAAATACGTTGGAAACAATAACAAGAAAGAAAAAAACACTTGTGTCCCTATCTTGGGGTTCATTTCGCTTAACTTCATCTTGTCTGGTCATATGTATATAGCTTTTGACCTTTTCTACTTGTCCCAGACATATACTAGACCTATGTTTCTTTGGGCCTGGCTTACTGCACTTAATATAATGTTTTCCAAGTTTTTCTATTTCCTAACAAATGGGGCTATGTCATTCTTTCTGATGGAGGCATAGAATTCCATTATATATATATATATATATATATATATATATATATATATATATATATATATATATGCCACATTTTCTTGATCCATTCATCTACTGAGGAGCATCTGGGTTGGTTCCATATCTTAGCTATGGTAAATAATGCTGCAATAAACATAGTAGTGCTAGTAGCTTTAGTGTGGTCTTGTTTGTGATCATTTGGGTAAATGCCCAGAAGTGGATTGCTGGGTCATAGGGGAGCTCTATGTGGAGTCTTTTGAGGAACCTCCATACTACTTTCCAAAGTGGTTGAACAAGTTTGCACTCCCACCAACAATGCAGTAAGGTTCCCTTCTGGCCACATCCCCTTCTAGTATTTATTTATAATGCTTACATTGAGCCCTGTTTTTATGCCAGACATCTTGTTAGGGATGCATGTGATATGATTATTAAAATAATAATTAATAGGTGACTTTAATTATTATATGTAAACAGGCAGTAGTTTAATCAGATGTCGTTACAGACTGTTCTCTATGCAGTTTTTTTTTCCATGAATTAAAGATTGTGACTTTGATAGCAGTTCTCAAGAGTTTGAAATCCTATTGATGGGTAATTTGTTTTGTTGATGAAAAAAACTTAGAGATAGTTTTCCTCTTTAGGCTGAGGGAAAGTCTTGTTGTTTTCTTTCTTCTTTTTTTGAAAAGGAAATTCCAGCACCTCCCCTTGAGCTCTTTATTTTCCTCAGTAAATCTTCCAATTGTCAGCTCGATCACTAAGTAAGCAGTGAAGAGCCTCACCCCTCCCCTGAGCAGAGCCTGGCTCAGGGCTGGGCAGAGGCAAGGTATTTTGTTAATCCTGTTAGCTTGAGTGAGTAGAAGGGAAACTCAGGAAATAAATCATATAAAAATATGAGAACAATAGGAAAGAAAAGCTCGTCTTACAGGTTTGTTTCCTGTTCTAATACTGATGGAATGTGGAATCTCTTCTCCTGACCCTCAATGTAACTAAAATGTCCAAAGTTAGGTTTGCCCTTTTATCTATTAACATTATATTAAAACTATGCATTTTCTCAGAAATTGTAAAAAAAAAAAAAAAAGAGGATGGAATAAGCAGTTAGTTACAACTGCTTTAGGAAACTAAACTCTAGTTATATATGCAGAACTTCCACTGCAAGTATAAAATCCCGTAAAGACTTCTATTTGTTTTTACTGGTCATAGTTTCCTAACTAGGCCGCCTCTTACAAAGTGTAGCCAAGTTCTGAAGAAGTAGAAAGTTAAAAAAAAAAACCACTGGAATATGTTCTAGAATTAAAAAAACCCTACTTAAACACTTAAATATGTTAGTTTCTGAATATGTATTATACAGATGCATATATATCCAGATTATGAGAACATTTTGTGTTACACTTTAAAAAAGAATGTGCTCTACAGTCCGCCAGCAAAACCCTTTGGTCCAACGTCATCCTGGGGATGGGGTCATAAAAAAATATGCTCTAACAACTTTATCAGAGAAAGAGAGAAAAGACAGTTTTCTCCTTTTTGAGGAAATCAGGTAATGGTAGATGATGGACAGCCATAATTAGTTAAAACCGTGCTTTTAGATACCTTGAGTGTTTATTTTATTTCTTCTCACCATTCTCTCAAGAATACAAACTGATTTTTTTAATCCTATTTGGAAAAATGACTAAGTTTAAATTCTCTTCCTTTCCATTAGGAAAAGGTTTCCTAAGTCTACAATTCCCATTACCCAAAGAAATGCCATCAATTTGCCAGATTTTCACAGCCCAGTGCAGAAATGAGTGTTAGTTAATATAATCTTCATGGATTGTACATGGCCACTTCCCAGAGCTCTGCTGTTTTGATAATTCATCTTATCTCCTGGAACTATGGAGCCCTGCCTTCCCCCATGTACTATGACCCATCTCCCCCCAAACCCAAGATGGTGTCTCACAGTGGGGTCTGAGCAGGGAGCCCTAGGGTTAGCCTTCCAAGCATCTGTGTTTCTCCCGCTCCAAGATCAGCACTGTCTAAGCTACCAAACTGCATGAATGAAATTTGGAGATTGTCCTGTTAGGAAAGGCCTTTCTCACAAATAGTCAAGATTGGTAAAGTTATATCTTTATTGGTAAAGGTTATGTCTACATAATGACTTCCATCCATAGCCAAGGATGAGAGTCACTTTGGGTTCCCCAAATGGCTAAAATTAATAGCCAGTGAAATCTGTGTGATAGCGTAAAATGCTGTAGAAACAATTGAGTACTATCTCTGTTAGAATGCACCCGGGTTCCTGGAAGGGAAACTCTTGTCTAAGCTATCCCCTCAATTTCATTTCTTCCTGGAAGTAAATCACAGTTTTTCCAAGGACTAAAAAATATTTAGACTGTGCAATGGGAGGGGCGGAGGGGGTGGGGAGATCAGTAAGTGGATTCTCTTCTATTTTAGGAAGGTTGGATATATAAACTGTTCCTCATTCAGTCATGGTATAACTGAATGGCAGCACACCATGCCACACAGAAGTAGTTGTGTGATGGAAGCAGTTCATTCAGGTTCCTGGGCCAAGCTGTTCAGTTTCAAGGAATTTCACAAGCTAGTTGACATCAGTATTGTTAGCTGTGTGGTAGTTTATTGAGTCAGCCATGGTAGGAGTATTTATGTATTCATGTCATGGAAATTTGCCAGTACGAATCACAAATTGACTTTAGGAGCCTCTTACCTTCCTGCAGCCCCTGCCCAAAGCAGTGATTAAGCACTTACCAGGATAGAACTAGGTAAGATCAGTTTAGAAATCCAGAACGAAGAGTGGGCCCAATAGGATAAATGCCAAATACAAATAGATGGCATCTTCAGATTAGTACTAATCTTGTTTAGCACGGGCGCTCGTGTGTGTGTGTGTGTGTGTGTGTGTGTGTGTGTGTGCGCGCGCGCGCGCGTGTGTGTGTGTACGCATGTGTGCACACCCTCAGACTTGAACTCAGGTCCTGGGTTCTCTCCTTTAGCTTTCTCTCTCAAGAGTAGCCACTTGAGCCACACCTCTAGAACATTTTTTTGCTGGTTAATATGAGAGAATAGTATCGTGGACCACAGTCCTCAGCTCTCAGCCTCTTGAGTGGCTAGGAGTTCAGGCAAGAGCTACCAGTGCATGCTTTGTTTAGCATTTTAATAAATTCCCTGGAAAGAGGTAATATGCAGAGAATTGTACATATTTTTCAGATGATGTTGAAGCTTCTAGCATTCAACTGTAAACCCATGGGAGTAACACCCAGAACTGTTTATCAAACTGTGAGTGCTAATAATGTCAAGGGTAAGTCAATTTGGAAGAGAAATTATCTTAAAATACTCTTGTCAAATGATAATCCTTAATTTTTATGGCTTTGACCTCAAAATGAGATTTAAGGATTTCTTTGGCTATTTTCTGTGTCATTAGCAGTCCCACCAGAACTCCTGGAAGTAAAATAGCTGTCCCACCTCTGTAAGGAACCCTTACTGCACGCTTCTTACACTGTGCTTGACATGCTTCAAAGATAATGTAATGGAACTGGAAGAGTCATGGAGAAAATTGTGTAACCTGAGCAGAGATTATACCAATCCCAGAACAGGCTAGAATAAATTGAAGAATATATTAATTAGAAAATCATGAAGGAGTATATTAATCAGAAAAATCATTAAAAGTTCTTATGGTCAATGTTGATAAATGAAGCAAATTCTAAAAATAAAAACATAATAAAAACCAGAACTATGGGGCATCCTCTATGATGCTAGAAATAAGAATTTGGAGAAGAGAGAAAGTACTGATAGAAATATTGAGATTGTTTAACTTTTATGAATTTTAAAAAGATTCTCTTATCCACTTTCATGTTTGTTTCCTGTTGGTACTGGGATTTGAACTCAGGGTCTGGGCACAGTCCTTAGCTTTTTCACTCAAGGCTGTTCCACTATCATTTGAGCCAACAGCTCTGCTTCCTACTTTTTGGTGATTTACTGAATATAGGGGTCTTACAATCTTTCCTGTCTGTGTTGGCTTTGAACCATGATCCTCAGACCTCACCTCCTGAGTAGCTAGGATTACATCCATGAGCCACCAGTACCAGCTTCTATTTTAATGTGTACTCAAGATTTACTGTATAATTTCCTCTGCTCAGTACCCTCCTTTGTCAGTCGGAGGAATAATAAAACAGACATTCCCTCCTCTAAACTCATATTCACTATTTTGTTTACTTATTTATTTGTTTAAACTTTAAGGTGACTTAAAGCAAGAAGAAGCCAGCCCTCCTAACTGCTTACTTTCACTGCTGAACTCCCAAGCAGAATGTGTTCACAAAGCACAACATTTTTGAACGTTAAAAGAAATTTAGGATTGTTTTTTGTCCTAATTAGAACTCACATTTTGTTTGAGTCCTCAGTTTCATTTAGAAAATGGTGCTCTCTTGGCCTAGGGGCCCAGCTCAGTGCAGAACTGTTCAATCCTCAGCCTGCTGCAACCATGCCACAAAGAAAGAACAAAAGGAAATAGATCCCTGATCATGGTTTTGGGGGAAAGGATTTTCCTTACAACAAAGAGTACTTTGGGGTTGATGGTCTCAGATAAACTTTAAGATGAAAGCTGACATGTGGCTTAAATAATACTCCACTTTTCTCTAATTTTTAACTGCTAGTGAAATGTATGCATTAAAAAGGTGCACATTGGGGTTGGTGGTATGGCTCAAGTTCTTAAACAAGCTCAGGCCTGTGTTCAAATCCTACTACAACAAAGAAAAAGTTTTTTTTTTTAAGGTGTGTGAAGTGATAAATGTAGTTTGTTAAATGTTCATGAAACGGACATGTTTATGGGAGCATCATTCCATTGGATGTGTCATCAGTAGTTAAGCCCAAACATGAGTTTGTACTCATATTTTTTTAAAAAATGAAAATTTAGTGGGAAATTATAATAGTATTTGATTCCATAGGGTTCTCAGGGCATAGTAGTTCGAAAATTAGTTATTGTTTTCAGTGATTCCTTGGAAACAGAGAAGATGGGAGGAGAGAGAAGAAAGACTTCACACCACACAGTTGAGATTCCTTGTCTATCCTGAGGCCATTAGTGTTGGGTTGTTGTTATTGTTGTACTTGTTACAGGAAGATAATTTTTTGTTGTTGTTAAGTAAGGAAAACACACCTCATAGAGCTAGTGCTGGCCAAACTCTTTGTCCAACATTATCGAAATAACTGCATACAATATGAGGAAGGAACTAACTGGAAAGAAACCCTCTTTCTTGAGTGAAGTACCATGACTAAGTACTTTCTTTTTCTTTCACACCTAAAGGCTCACTTGGCTTTGAAGTTAAAGTTGGGGTTGGGGAGGAGTATAGCGATTGTCTGAATTCCCATTACCCTGAAGGGGTGCGGGTCCCTCAGGACCCCTCCCCCCCCCCCCCCCCCCGTTTCCGAGTCTGTCCCCTCCTCCCTGCCTATCGCCCTGGCCCCCCTTTCCTCTCCCCGTGACCCCTGACCCCAGCTAATCTGCATAGAGGAATGACAGGCATCCGCTGGGCTGGATCCGCTGCGGCCGGCCGGGCTGGGAGACCCGCGCGCGGGGGAGAAGGTGAGGGGGATCCGGGCAGCGAGCTCGGTCCCGGGGCCGGGATGAACCCGTGGAAAGCCATCGGGGAAGGGACCCATGCCCGGAGGACTGAAGGAGCCTCGTGATCGCCGGATCTGGCCCTGCGACCCCCAGCCATGGGCCAGACTTCGGTGTCCACCCTGTCCCCGCAGCCCGGCAGCGGTGAGTCCGGGCACCCGTGCGCTCCCGCCTGGCGGCCGGGGCGCGGGCGCGGGCGCGGGCGGTGCGCCGCCGGGGCTGGCCGCGGGCCCTGGGACAGGCCCGGGCCGCCCGACCCGCCAAGTCCCACGGAGAAACCCCGGAGCTGGAGCTGGCCCGAGCCTTTGTCGTGGAAAGTCGGACGTCTTTGGGCTCTGGCCGATTGGTTACCTTAAAGGCGCAGGCCGCGTTTTCTGTGCGACCTGCCTGGGCTTCATCCAGACGTCTGCTGAGCCAGAAACTCAGGAGAATCGCCATTGCGCTCGTCTGGGTCGAGTTTTGGGTTTTTGTTTTTGGCGAAACTTCGCCAGAGAAACACGCCGACGGGCGTTTTTTGTTTTTTTTTTCCTTTCCCTCCTGTATGTATGCTTGGTTTCCGAACAGACGAGGACTGAATTCTTGCAAGCTTGTCAACTGATTTATGGTTTGTTATTCCGAGTGGAAGCCCTACCCTGGCCGAGTGCTGAATATGTAATGACCAGCCCCGGCACGTGTAATTGTTTCCAATGGTACTCGTTTTGTTTTTCGTTAGGCACATTCGCGATCGAGGTTTGGGGACACGATTTCGTGCATTTGGCTTTTGAGAGCTGCAGTTCATTTGATGGAAAGGCATGTAATAAGTTCCTGAGCGGTACATATTCCCGTTTAAAAACTTTACTTCCACCCCCTCCCATCTTTTCTTTTAAAAGGGGGGGCGGCAAGGGTAAGTAGCTTGTAGTCTGGCATCTTCCCAGAAGTCTAAGGATAAACAAGTCTCTTGTGTGATTGGCTAATGGCATAATTTACAGAGTATTTTGATACTTTTCCATCAATGATTGAACAAAATCAACAACCATCTTGAAGAGACCATTGATGTCGTTCATTGAGATACGTGATAGACTTTTAAAAATTGAGTTAACGTCAACAGGATCTAGCTGAACGGAAATGACAGGGTGCAGAGGAAGGTTCTGAATCTGTTCCAGGATGTCCAAGTAGATAGCATTCTATAATTTCATATCCCCCGCCCTACCATGGTTTTGTTTATGTCGTACAGCTGCACTAGAGGTTTAAGCTCATGCCATAGAAGAATGACCTCTTGCAGAGGAAAGAAAGAATATTGAAAGGATCCATAATGACATATTATAGTGCTCTGATCATCAAACAGACTTCCTTTGATGGCTTTTTGAGGGATGTTTTGGGTGTCAATTGTGATCTTAAGTTTAGGAAACGATTTCTTCTGTCTTACTTTAAAGCAGTGTGATAACCTTTCCTTGCAAGCAAGAGTTGTACTTTGAGGGGTAGAGATACAGAGAATGAATTAAATCATCACTCCAATACAGCAGGTATGCAGGAAGGCTCTGTTGTCACAAAATCTTATTAGGGTGAATGATGGAAAAGTGAATAAAGCTTTATAAAACCAAGAAGGACTCATAAGGGAAGTTGAAGCAAGTAGAATCCTAAATTGTAACTGCCTTTACTTTCATAGTCATGTTTTAACTCCTATCCTAAAATCCAACAAAATGTGCAAATTAAGTAAAGAAGTGATTTAAGCAGTACTCACTAAGAGTATTTTTGCCCAGTGCTAGTGGTTTACACCTATAATCCTAGCTACTGAGAAGGCTAAGATCCGAGGATAGTGGTTCAAAGCCAGCCTGGGCAAGGAAGTCCATGAGTCTCCTATCTCCAATTACCCAGCAGGAAACCAGAAGTGGAGCTGTGGCTCAAAGTGGTAGAGTGCTAGCCTTGAGCAAAAGAGCTCAGGGACAGTGCCCAGACCCTGAGTTATAGCCCTACAACTGACCAAAAAAGAAAAAGTATTTTTTCTAGAGAAACACAGAATACTATTAGTGTTAAATGGCAGGTTGTTGGCTTTATGGATTAAATGTTTGTGTAAATTGAAATGACTAGTCCACAAGAGTGGTTTTTTGGTTTTTTGTTTTTTGTTTTTAAATAAGTTATGGCATGCTAGTGCTTAGGCCTTCAGGCAATGGACAAGTGTAGCAATTTTATCATAGTACCTGCTTGACCTCTGTTGAAGTTACTCCATTTTCTAGAAGTTGTACTATCAGATTAAGAGAAAACAAAAACCAGAAACATAGTAACATTTGGTCAGTTTTGCACTGATGTTTGTATTCTGTTCTTCTAAGCATTTTCTTTACTTCTTGTTAGTGGGTGAACCCTGGCTTTATAGGTAGAGTGAAGACTGCTGGTCTGTCTGGCCACTCCTATCTACTACTTTGTAGTTTAATTCTGGAGCAGCCACTGTGGAATACAGTATTAAAGATTATTCTCATTTTGAGTGCTTACAGGAGAAGATCTGATTGAGTTTGAGGACTCAGTAGCACAGAGTCTAATAGTTCGATTTGCCACTCAATTTGAATTTTTGTAACAACTTTCAGTATAGCCAGAAGTTAGCTTGCTTTTCTCTGTTGACTTCTGGTTCTACTAAGCCTTTCTCAGTTTAGGACATGTCCATTTCTCTGGAATCTTGGAAGACTAGTAGTTGTCATTTCTTTTTAAAAAATATATTCATTTTTATTATAATTTTTTTCTTTTGTGACAGTCTTAGGGTTTGAACTCAGGGCCTGGGCATTGTCCCTGAGATTTTCTGCTCAAGGCTAACACTCTACCACTTGACCCACAGCTCTACTACTGGGTTTTGGTGGATAATTATAGATCAAGAGTCTGAAGGAGGGGCTGGGAATGTGGCTTATTGGTAGAGTGTTTGCCTAGCATGCATGAAGCCCTGGGTTCAATTCCACAGTACCACATAAACAGAAAAGGCCAGAAGAGGTGTGGTGGCTCAAGTGGTAGAATGCTAGCTTTGAGCAAAAGAAGCTCAAGGACAGTGCCCAGACCCTGAGTTCAAGCCCCAGGACTGCCCTCCCCCCCCAAAAAAAAGTCTTATAGACTTTACTGTCAGGGCTGGCTTCAAGCCACGTTCTTCAGCTCTCAGCCTTTTGAGTAGCTAAACCAGAGTTCAGCAATTTTATTATCTTTAAGTAGTTGTACAAAGGGGTTTCAGTTCAACATAACAGTTGTAACAATGCATCTTTAGTGTCAACCCTTTCATCATTCTCCACTGTCTCTCTGACCCTTCTAGTTATCTAGTTCCATTCTCACATATGTGCATTGAGTATTGAGTTTCTACTCACCATTCCTTTCTCCACGCAATAGATATTTCTTAAAGTAAGCAGTTAGACCTGTTTCTCTTTTCTTTTTTTAGAAAATCAGCTTCATTGGTATTTAATTTACATATCATACAATACATTAAGAGTACACAGTTCCCTGTTGTCAGTAGATTCGTAGTATAGCACAACCACTAATACCTATTTCCACCCTAGTCACTCCCTTCCTCTAGCTTGGCCTATTTAAGAACATCTCAGGTGGCCAGGTGCCTGTGGCTGACACCTGTAATCCTAGCTACTCAGAAAGCTGAGATCTGAGGATCTCGGTTCAAAGGCAACCCCAGCAGCAAAGTCCATGAGAGGCTCTTATTTCCAATGAGCTACCAGGAAGTCAGAAGTGGAGGTGCAGCTCAAATGGTAGAACACTAATCCTGAGCACAAAGAGGCTCAGGGGTAGAACCCAGGCCCTGAGTTCAAGTCCTGGGGCTGGCAAAAACAACAAAAAAAGAGAACATCTCATGTAAATGGGATGATATATTAATATGTGATGGTTTTATGGGTGACTTCTTTCACTGGCACAGGATTTCAAGGGTTATCTATGTTGAAGTACATACCAGTATATCATTTCTTTTCATTGCCAAATAAAAGTTCATTGAATAAGGAGGATACATTTGACTTATCCATTCATCCGCATTATTTCTAATTTTTAGCTATTATGAATAATGGCTGCCCTGAACTTTATATAGAAATTATTGATAACGAGACTTTTTTTTCTCTTTGGTATAGAAGTTGGAGTGGAATTGTTGAATCGATGTGATGGATAATTCTATGTTTAACCCTTTAAGGAACTACAGTTTTCCATCATGGCTAGCTATACATTTTACCTTATCTCCTGCAGTATATGAGGATTCCAGTTGCTTCAGTTCTTGGCATAACTTTTGGTATTGCCTTTTGTTGTTGGTATTGTTGTTACAGTTGTACTTCTGATGTTGATTTGCTTTTCCGCCATTTCTAATGGCACCAAGCATCTTTTCAGGTGCTTATTGGTCATTTTTCTATCTTCTTTGGGAAAAAAATGGAAGAGGCTTTATCTCATTTAAATTGGTAATTTGACTTTATATTCTTTGATTTTTAAGGGTTCTTTATGTACAGGATGTGTCCCTTATCCAATGCATGATTTGCAAATATTGTCTCCCATTCTCTAGGTTGTGTTTTCAACTTGATAGGATGACCTAAAGCTCAGAATTGAACAGTTCTGATGATATACTTATTTTTCCTTCTGTTATTGGTTTTAGTGTTATATGTTAGAACCAGTACTTAACCAAAGTCAAGTAAACGTATGCCTTTAGAACCCTTTAGAACTCTTAAATTTAGGTCAGTGATGCACTTTGAGCTGATGTTTCTATGCAGTATAATGCAGGATTTCAACTTTATCCTTTTGTACCTGGACATTTAGATAGGCCATTTCTACTATTTGTTGGTACACTCCACATGAACCATTTGTTGCAAAGATGATTCTTTGCCCTTTTGAAATGTCTTAGCACTTTTGTATGGAAACCAATCAACTCCACCTGTAAGAATTTGTTTCTGAATTCCCAGTTCTGTCTCATTGAGTATTTTTCTCAGTTCCATCCCATTGTCTAGTTTTATGTCACCTTCATAGTCTAGATTAGTACAGCTTTGTGGTAAGTTTCCCAAGTTGGAAGTATGAGTCTTTTTATTTTGTTCTTTCACAAGATTTTTTTTAGCTAGTTTGTCTCCCTTGTATTCATAGGAATTTAGCAATCAGCTTGTCAATTTCTACAAGAAAGGCCACTTGAGATTTTTTAAAATAAGGATTGTGTTGAATTTATAGTTTAGTTTCAACAATATTACCATCTTAACAATAAGAAATCTAATCTGCTAGATCCTGGCGGCTCACACTTCTTATCCTAACTACTCAAAGACTGAGATCTGGAAGAACTGCTCAAATCCAGCTCAGGGAGGAAAGTCTAAGAGATCTCATCTCTAAAATAGCCAACAAAAAGTCAGTCCAGAGATGACCCCAAGTAGATGAGAGCCAAGCAGGTGTAAGGGCCTGAGTTCTAACCCTGGTACCAAAGGCGAAAAATCTCCTGATCTATAAACAAAGATGTCTTTCTATTTATATTACTTTATACTTAATGTTGTTTTATAGTTTTAGTGTTTAGGTCTTATTTTCTTTTGTTAAAATTACCTACAAGTATTTTATCATTTTTGATACTGCTATAAATGAAATTCTTATTTTATTTTCAGAATGTTCCTTGTTAGTGGTTACAAATACAAAACCTGATTTTTGTACTTTTTCACATTGGTTTTGTACATTGTAACTTTGGTGAACTCAAATATTTTTATGTCTAATAGTTTTTTAGGGATTTGTCGTGATTTTTCTCTCTACATGATGATATATAGATATAGATATAGATATAGATATTACACACCTATACACACAAGATTTCCATGTAAGGTCATGTGTAAAGAAAGGAAATTTTACTTCTTTTCCAGTTTGAATGACATTTATTTTTCTTTAAAAACCTTGCATTCCTGCAATAAACTCCATTTGGGCATGGAGCATAATTTTTTATAGATGATGCTAAATTAGATATTCTAGTACTCTATTGAGAATCAGTTTTATTATTTTTAAACACAGGCTAAATAGGTATGCCTCCAGTATCTTCTGACCTCATGCCCAAGAAGAGTTGAGAGTTCTGATTTTTTCATTGCCAACTACTCTGGACATGGTAGACTGAGCACACAAGTTATGTTTGTTGAATATGTGAATAAATCAATACATATTCTCAATGAACAGTTTGACTACATTTAAGCCAGTGCTTATATGAATGAAAGATAGGTATTATTTGTAGTTACTTTTCTTTAAACTTCAGAAGTTGTATTACTCTGGCTCCATTGTATGAAGGGTGGTGTCTGAGTCTAGTAACTTTTCTTTTCATCAATTATAACCCCACCTCATGCTGGGCCTCAAACTTGTTCTTCATTACTTTGACTTAGCTCTTGACTTGAAAGGTCAGATACTGCCATTGTCCCCACTGTTAGGAAGCATGGGAACAAGTGAATCTAGGAATATCCTAGATTGCAACAGAATTTACATCCAAGTGCATTTTTAGGTTTCCAGGTTATGTTGAGATCTCTGTCTTTATCCATTCCTTGTCAACCAGGCATAGGAAGAAGTTATGAAGGTAAAAGTAGTTTGTTCTCTTTAATGAACATAAATGATAATCAAACAGCATGAAAGGGTTTGGGGATCAAACTGAGCTTACTTACTTTTAGATCCCTTGTCCTACTTCCTAAATAAAACCCCTGCATGAACATATCTTCCATTCCACACAATTTAAATTCATATATACATGAATTAAACAAAATATAAATAAAACATGTATATCATAAACAAATCATTGTACTTACAGCTCAGTAGTTTGAATTTTTCATGTAATACGGCTTGAAAAAAAATCCATCTTGACCTTTTCAATTCCACAACAAGCAATATTTTAGTATGTGACTACATCAACATTTCTCTCCAAAGAACTCTATTTTTATGTTTTGTACTTGTGTTTTTATATCGTTTCTGGGTTATTTTTTGCATGTTTATACCATGACGAATGATGCTAAAATGAACACCCATATCTAAAACATCTTGAACTACATGTACCAGTGAAATTTCTGGGTCAAAAAAGAATTTTGCGTTTTTATTTTGATAGACTTGTCCATTATTCCCAACGAGGCCACCCCCCAGTGACTATCCACTGTGTGAAAATTGTTGCTTTTGGAATTCTGTTAACAACAGGCTGCCATCAAGATCTCTTTTGGTCCATATGTTACTTTAGGAGAAACAGAAGTCATTTTGAGTGAGACAGCCTTGCAGACACATAGCTTAACAAGTGGAACTCAGCTCCTACTTGGTCCCTTGCCTCGGCGGCATTGTACAGTGAAGACTGCCCAGCCGAGCCTGCTGACCACAGTGTGTGCACAAAGAGTTTTTTAAAAAAATCTTAGTGTAGAAACTGGTTTCTCATTTGGAGTATGAATGAAGTCGGTCATTCGTAGCTCATTTTTCTCTGAAATGCCCATGTGTAGCCTTGCATTATTTTTATGGTTTCCTATAGATTTGTAGGTAACGATGATTAAGCTTATATACTTACTTGATTTGTTTGCAAATATTTTCCCCTGTTTATCTTGCCCTGAAAGCTTGTTGATAGTATTTTTCATATAACAACTTAAATTTTTACTGCATGAAATGGATTAATCCTTTTCTATTTTACAAATTAGTTACTTTTTAAAAATAACTTTTCCTCTACTGTTTTTCTTACATTTGAATATTGTTTTTCAGATAATTGAATATTTAGTCTCTGTAATATATTCTGGCTCATGATGAAAATATTGGTGTTATAAAAATTTGTAAACCATCTACATGCAGAAAAAGAAACTGAACAATCCCAAAAACAGACAAGCCCCACAGTTAGCAAACTGAAAGAAGTCATAATTGAAAGAAACATTTGCATTACATATGGAATATGGTGATTAATATTTATAATATAGTAATAACTTTTTAAAGGCAGTAAAGCAAGTAAAGAATATGAATAGGCATTTTTCAAAATGTCTAGTTGATGTAATTGTACACTCACGACGGGTCAGGAATTAACTATATTGAAATGAACTTGTTCACCTTTACCTCATCTACTCAGGGTAACTATAGTTCTAGTGTCCTCATTTTAAAGATGAGGAAAATTGAAACACTGGAGTTAAGTAACTTGACTGTGTTGCTTGATCAAGGAGGAAACTTGAGTGACCAGCTAGTATATGAAAAATTAAGTAATGAATGAAAAACCAAACATGTCATTGACCCCCTATGAATTCAACCCAGATTAACATGAATGCTTCCCAGGGGATCACTATCTTGTGGTTTTAGCTGGGGGCGTGCTTTCAGGAGGGCAGTTTGGTAATACATATTTTAAAACAAACCCAAACCATTCCAAGGTGCATTATACTCACACCTAGCAGTATACTTCTAGTGTTTATTAAAGCCAGAAATTGGTATAGGCATGAAATTGAGTAATCTATTGAAGAAGTCTAAAAAAAATTTTAGGAAGGTGATTTTTGTTATCAGTAGCATCAACATGTGAAAAAAATAGGTTTTAATATAACACAATTCCATTTTGACAACCATGGCTTTCTCCTGCTTTGAACTTAATCAAAGTAAAAGTTCTCTATCTAATATCTACCAGGACCTCAATTGGAATTACAGCCATGAGCAATCCTGAAATTGTGGTAGCTTTTCTCCAGGTGCATAGGCTCTGAGTTTTAAGTTAAATACTGGTTTTCAACCACTTTTTCTCTTGTAAAAACATTAAGCCAGGTGTTGGTGGCTGGCTCATGCCTGTAATCCTAAAAATACTCAGTAAGCTGAAATCTAATGATCATGATTCAGAGACAGCCTGGGAAAGAAAGTACATGAGACTCTTACCTACAATTAACTATCAAAAAGCCGGAAGTAGAGGTGTGACTCAAGTGGTAGAGCACCGGCCTTCAGTGAAAAGTTGAGGGACAATGCCCAGACCCTGAGTTTAGGCCCCAGAAGTAGGCACTAAAAACAAACAAAAATAACTATAGATTTTTACATAGCTATCTTGTTTAATGTTGAACTTGCTTCTTAGTATGCTTGATATTGATAATAATGAAAAAATGTCACCCTGTGTAATTTTTTTGGTATTGGTCCTGGGGCTTGAACTCAGGGCCCGGGCACTGTCTTTGAGCTTTTTCACTTAAAGCTAGTGCTCTACCACTTGGGCTGCAGCTCCATTTCTGGCTTTTGGGTTATTTGGAGATAATGGTCTCATGGACTTTCCTGCCAGGGCTGGTTTGGAACCATGATCCTCAGACCTCAGCCTCCTTAGTTTAGTAGCTAGGATTACGGGCATGAGCTAGTGGTACCTGATTGTCACTCACCTCCTTCCCTCTGGTCTATAGTTCATCCAGTCCGATCAACAAGTAACATCACCAGTATTTTTAACCTAAATTTATTTTATCTTTAGCAGTCTGAAAACAAAGAACGAGCAAGTCAGACATCCGTCTTTTACTACCTCCTCCAGTGGGAAAGGCAATAAACCTTCATTGTTGTTCCTATAGGAACAATTAAGCTCCTTTAATTCTGATCTTAGAAAGATTCAGACAGGGTTTCTTAAGTGCTTTTAATGTTACAGAATAACTGCTGGCCTCTGCTCTTGGTAGAAAAGATGAATATTTACTGAAGACTCAACTGATGTAAAAGTGATATTAAGGCAAAAATAGTCCTTGAGAAAATAAATACTTCTTGTTTCCTCTCCCATCCTCCATCTAGAGCAGGGGAATGAAAAAAAAAAATACCACAGAAGGGAATGGCCAAATAACATCACTTACCCAAAGGCTGGCCTAACCATTATCATTTATATTTATAAACGCCCCCCCCCATTTATTTTCATTTCAAGGGGTTGGGTATTTTTATTTTTGTAAACCTTCTGGCGAGTCTAACACAGTGCAGCCCTTCATGTTACGGAAATTTGGGTTGCCAGGGGGAAGACTGAAGTGCTGTTTTGCTGAAGAATATCCTGGAAAGTGTGCTGGTATGTGCTTGGCAGGTAGATCCTGGCAAACCAGCTTGTTTTATGAGGGGATATAAAGAGAGAGAGAAGAGTGGCCCTTTATTCATCCAGTGGCTCTTAAATGAAAATTATTATGTGTAAGATATTATACTGAACTGGAGGGAATGCTCAAAATCCTACTCAGAGCCTGTTTTGGAGTTCCAAACCTGGGAAGTGGGTTAGTAGAGATAGGTAGAAATGAGAGTAGAAGGAAAAAGGACAGCTAGAGAATTGGGGACAAAAATCTGGGAGGCACAAAGTTCCCAAATGGCATCAGGAGAAGGGAGTGAAGGATAAGCAAAGACTCGGAGAGAGGGAACACTGAAGACAGAGTCTTATCAAAGCAGAGATGTGAGGACAGTACTGCTTTGCTTCATGGGGGGACCATACCCATGCCACATGCAGTACTGTAAATGCTTGCTATCTGTGAGTTTCTGATTCCAAGGAAACTTAACATCCGGGAAAAATGGCAGAGTGCTTAGGATGCTGAGTTCAAAGTTATATACAGATGCTTGATTCATTTTCCCATAATACCCATCCAACTTCCTCTAAAGACACACTGCCTTTCAACAAATCAAAAAATTTCATTTGATCACTTCAACTGCACACCCTCTTTTTTTTTTTTGGCTTGGAAGGATTACCATAAATTGTACCGTTCTTTGGATACCATATGCCTTTTGGAAGGCAGCTATTGATGAATTTAAGGCAGGGTAACACTCCGCAGGTCTTGTAATGATGTAGAAGCAACTTAGGATGACAGAACTGACTAGTGCCTCTCCACATCAACTAAACTTCAAATTATGTGCACAGGAATTTGAAACTTTGGGTTTTATTTTCTCTAGAATTTGAACTCAGGGCTTGCTAGGTAATTGCTTACCATATCAGCACATCTTCAGTCCTTTTTGCTTGAAGTTATTTTTCAGCTAGGGTCTCATATTTTCTTCTTGTTTTGGCCTGACTGGCTCTTAGACTATGATCCTCCTGCCTGTACCTCCTGTGGAGCTGGGATGTCAGGCACATCCTACCATGCCCAGCTTTTTTGTTCAGGTGGGTGCTTGCTATCTTTTTTGGCCTGGGCTGGCCTCAAAGTGAGCAGCTGAGAGTACAAGTATGCACCATTATACCCAGCCTGATTGATGAGTGATTAATTGATTGATTTTATTTTTAGTTTTTGACCGCACTTGGTCAAAATCACGTGTAGTAAAGATAAGTCAGGCTTACTGTATAAGTGTTAACAGGGAAAGATTAGAAGGCAAGACTAAGGTAAAGAGGAATCATAGCAAGATAAGACTCAGACAGCGGGAACACTGAAGACAGATTCCTATCAAAGCAGAGACGTGAGGACAGTACTGCTTTGCTTCACAGGGGGACCATACCCATGCCACATGCAGTACTGTAAATGCTTGCTATCTGTGAGTTTCTGATTCCAAGGAAACTTAATATCCGGGAAAAATTGCAGAGTGCTTGGGATGCTGAGTTCAAAGTTATATACCAGATGCTTGATTCACTTTCCCATAATACCCATCCAACTTCCTCTAAAGACACACTACCTTTCAACAAATCAAAAAATTTCATTTGATCGCTTCAATTGCACTTATACAGTAAGTTAGGCTTACTGTATAAGTGTTAACAGGGAAATATTAGAAGGCAAGATTAAGGTAAACTAGAGGAATCATAGCAAGATAAAAAAAGAAGCCTAGTCCCGAGAGGCGACTGAAGAAATGGGAGTAGGGTGTCATCAAAACTTGTGCCTACAGCCTCTTGTAGCCCAAGGTCAAGTATGCAACTGCTTGTTTGACAGGTTTACTTGAAGACTGATGGTTAGCTTAGAGATGACATTATCTAAACAGAAAGATGACCTTCTTGCATTTTGCTAACTGATTCTACCTACTACCACTTGCTAAAGTATACAAGTTTTCTGTTTCCCTTCTACACTGATCTCTCCATATGTTCTGTTCATTTTCCCTCCAAAATTTGTCTCTCGAGCATTCTCTTCTGTCTCTCCAGACTGCCATCAGCCAAGCCCTGGCCATCTCTTGCCTGGACAGCTGCAGAGGATTCTAGCTGGTGTCCTGTTTGTAGTCATACCCTCCCGCAATTAATTTTCTGCTCAACAGCTAAAGTAATTTTTTAAAACATAAATCATGTCACTCTCTGACTCAAAAAAAAAAAACAAACCTTCCTGTCTTCTGAATGCACTTTGAATGAAATCCAGATTTCACAGCCTGGCCCACGAGGCTCCATAAGATCCTTTTACTTGATCCTGGCCACCTCTGTGTGGCCTCCTTTCCTCTGCTTTGCTCCTGATTCCCTGTCTGGTGCTACGGTCTTTACCCTGTTTAGTTCTCAAAATCCTTTTGTGTCCTCCCTACCTTTTGTCAGCCTCCCTCGCATAGGCCTTTGCAGTCCTGGCTTCCATTGGTGTCCTCTTCCACCAGTTCTGCACATGGCACAGCTCCTGCCTTGTTCCTCAGAGAGCCCTTCCCGGACCATCATGCTCTAGAAGAGGATATCCTGGCCCGCTCACTGCTCCCATTCCCTCATGGCGCTTATCACTCAGATGCTCTTCTTTGTGGTCTCCTTCTGCTACAATATAGTCTCCCCTACGTAAGGAATGCTGTCTTGTTCAACAGTCTACGTATTTCTAGCCACATGCCTGACCCAAAAACTCATTGGTGAATAAATGAATAACGGTTTGGCTAGGCCATTCTATTAGTAGAGCAGTAGGAATTGAGTAGAAAGTGAGGAAGCATATGAGCAATGCAATGAACGGGGCTTAAAACCATCCTTTCACGCTTCTCTCCCACATTGCTGATGGTTCAGCTCCACACGTGGTCTCCTGACCTCACAGTGTGCAAATGAAGCTGTGATGCCCTTTGTCTCTCTGTCATCACCCCCAGTCACTTCCCAACATGCTTAGGGTGTATTTGTACTTTGCTCAGGAGTCCAAAAACTATGTGAAAGCTAACGGCAGCTAAGCATTGGCTCAAACCATGGTTATATTTGCTTCCTTGATATGTGTGTGTGTGTGTGCGTGCGCGTGCGTGCGTACATGCTTGTGCGTGTATGCACATACACGTACACATGTGCAGGTGCATGCACATGCTGATTCTAGGACTTATACACTTGGCGTTTTTCACTCAAGACTGGCTCCTTATCACTGAGCCATGACTTCACTTCCTCCTGATAGCTTTCGTTTCCCCTACTGACCATTTTTATTTGCATCCGCAGAGCCTTCCCCAGGTAGGTCCGTCTCTTCTCAGTGTTCAAACACTGCTTTTTTGCTTCCAGTTTTGTTTAAAGAGATTTATTAGTAGTGTTTGCCCTCTTTTTACGTGGGCTGAAAGTTCTGCCACCCTGTTGCACCGTGCATTTGGGTTTTTCCTACTTCCTTCTTGTGCTGCTTCTCTAGATTGCTGGATCTCATGTCCTTTTTTTTTTTTCCCCTGGATCTATTTCCTTGTTTTGGCAAAGAACACAGGCAGCAACTCGAGAAAGGCTCATGGGGCATATATTTTTTGAGCCCTTGTATTAGAAAGTGCCTTTCCCCTGGCTTCATGTTTGGCTGGGTCATAAAGTAGCCAAACAAACTTGCTGTAATAAGCACAAACACTCGCCATCACTTACAATTAATCATGATTACCATTTTCCCTTTATGTAGAAAGACTTGTGGGTTTTTTTGTTCTTCTTTTGAGCAAATAGTTTTTTTAAAACTCATTTCAAAAGACTTTCTTGGACGATTGTCACACAAGATCTCAACTTTGACCTGGCTTTTTGCAATGGCCTACAAAACATCTTATGAAAGTTTAAAAGTTTTATGGGTAAGTAGACTAATTTAAAAAATATGTTTACTGTGATAATAATGTGCTGACATTTTAAAAAAGATTCACTTTTTACGGTCTCTGTTGGATCATTGTAATTTTTCCTGAACTTCTGTTTTTGTTTTTTTTTTTTTTAATTTTAAGGGTACATTGTCTTTTCATGATTCAGGTTCTGATGGAATTTTGGGGTATTTCAAATTGAGGAGAGTGACAGTTTACAAAGGCGGCATACAACTGTGAGAATTACCTTGTGTGCTTAATCAAAATACTGACTTCTAGGCTTCATATTTTAGCTCAGAGCAATCAAACGCTTTCGAAGAAAGGTCTCATAATCTACATTCTCAACAAGCATTCCAAGAAGATTCTTCAAATGAGACACGGTTTATGGGAAATAAATATCTAGGTTAGAAGTATTTGAAAGGTGGCTCTTCATGAAAATTTCTCTTCATTAACAACACTGTGCATCACTCTTGTTACTCACGATAAAAGTGACATTTTAGAGATGCTCATGGACTTGACTCAACGCTTTTTTTGGCTTTGCTATTTACTCTTCCGCCACAGATATTTTTATTTTCAAGTCAAGTTTTGAGAAAGAATCTCATAGTTGGAAAGCTTTTTGTTCTTGAATACGTTTTTGTCACTGTTACGAGCAGCCAGATGATTCCATGTTGAACTAAATGTCCCACAGTCAAAGGTGAAGCAGTAATCAGTGGAATGGACTTCGCCTACAGAAAGGCCAGAGTCTCATTTGTTGCCTTTTCAAGAAGACTCGGAACTCCATCTGAATGAAGCTGCTGCCTACAAATTGCTTCCGGCAGGAACCCAAGTCAGAGAGCAGTGTACAGGATGAAAACAGGTGCTTGCTAGCGAGTGGGAGAAACGGTTAGAAAGATTGTAGCACAGTCTGTTTTCCCCAAAGGGGCTGAGGCCTTTCCTTTTGAGAAATGTGGGCAGCATTTTCTGAACAACCCCCCCACCCCCCGCCCCCTGCCGCAAAGTAAGCAATCCTTTCTTTAAAAATCTTTTTCTTGTGTTCCTGCTTTGGATCATGTTGGGCTTTTTTAATATTTGCCCTTTATTTTTGTAATTCAAGGCTCTCTCAATTTTGTGCCTATTTACAGTACAGTGCTTAATGTGAAGTCAGTTCCATTCAGTCTTAATTGGGATATTTTAAAAGCTTTCTTTTTTTTCCTGAAGAGTTTTTAAAGTGTTCTGGGGGTGTGCTGAGCACTCTGTGGAACTCTCCAGTGTGAGATATTCTGACCATAGCTGAGTAGCTAATGGGGTGCCAGGGGCAGCCTCTCTGAAACTTTACTCCAGGATTCGAAGGACTCTTGTATTTTTCAAAATATCTTCTGCATCTGTGAAATTAACTTGTGCTGACCAACTAGCTGTGTTTATGGAAGAGCTGGGGAGGATGGAAAGTTGGAATAAAGCAGAACAAGTTAACGGAGCCGGTGCCATGGGTTCCAACTGTTGGCCCGATGTAGCCTTGCTTTGCTTTCCTAAGGCTTCTAAAGGCAAGATTGTATACATATGTGTACGACCAGTGTGCTGTTGCTTGGAAAGTGTTTGACTGCCAGCTTTTTTTTTTGAAAGCAAACATGAAAAGAGTAAAATCAAACAGGAGATTTTAAAAAGAATTTAGAACTGTATGCTTTTGGAAAACTGAATCCCTCTCAGTCATCCAACCACAGAATGTCAGAACACATGTATACCTTATTTTCCAAACAAGGATGTTTTAGTTCTTAAAGCCATTTAAAGTGTACATAGCAGACTTTCTTTAAAGAACCTTTCTATTCACCTCTTTTGAGTGAGATCAAGGTAGCAGTAAGGTTGAAAGCCATGTGGCTTTCAACAAACTAATAATAACTTTACAGCTAATAGTAAATATCTCTAGTAGTCTGGTATGGTGGCTTAAATAGTTAATAATAATAATAATAATAATAATAATAATAATTTTCTCATAAGTTGGAGGTACCAAAACCAAGATGAAGGTATCAGCAGAGTGGTTTCTGCTGAGAGCCTTCCTAGTTGGCCTGGAGATAGCCACCTTCTTCCTGTGTCCTCATGTGGACATCTTCTGAATGCTTGTCTATTTACCTTCCTCTTCCTTTCCTTTCCTTTCCTTTCCTTTCCTTTCCTTTCCTTTCCTTTCCTTTCCTTTCTTTTCCTTTCCTTTCCTTTCCTTTCCTTCTTCCTTCCTTCCTTTCCTTCTTCCTTCCTTCCTTCCTTCCTCCCTCCCTCTTTCTCTCTCCCTTCCTTCTTTCCTTCCTTCTTTCTTTCTTTCTTTCTTTCTTTCTTTCTTTCTTTCTTTCTTTCTTTCTTTCTTTCTTTCTTTCTCTTTTATTTTTTGTTCTGGTACTGGGGCCTGAGTGCTATCAAATGCTCTACCACACTGGCACTCTACCACTTGAACCGCTGCCCCACTTTTAGTTTTTTTGGTGGTTAACTGGAGATAAGAGTCTCAAAAACTTTCCTGCCTGGCCTGGCTTCCAACCACAGCTTCAGATCTCAGCCTCCTCAGTAGGTAGGATTGCAGGCATGAGCTACCAGCACCTGGTACACATTTATTTTTCTTAAAAAAGGCACCTATCACATTAGATGGCCTCATTTTGCCCTAGTTACATTTTTTAAGGCCCAGTATCTTATTCTGGTGCCTTCGGAGCTTGAGCATCACCATAGAAATTTCGGGGAGGACCCAGCTTAAGCTTGTAGCAATGTCTTTAAAACCAATGTACTAACCACAATCCATTAGCAATGTTTCATAAACACATAGGATCCATTATCTTCTTTATGGTTTATTTAATTTCGCCTCTTCACATATCCCAGCCCCTTCCACACTGACTCTCAGCAGTGTCATGTATTCAGTAAATATATACTGATTAAGTGGATGCACTGGAGGTGATTTTCTGAGATGGAAATTAACCAGAATCACCAGCAATGAATGCTCCTTAGGAAGTGAAGCATAGCATACAAAGACTGTAGCATAAAATTAGAAAATGTTGTCTGTGGATGTCATGCTTTGACCATAATTGTGTAGGAGATTATGACCAGTGTCCTGTGATTAGAGCACCAAATTGATTGGGTAATGCTGAGAAAGAAACCAAAACCCCTCATCGAGACCCCACTCCAGTGTGGTCAGGTATTACCTGCCTGGTTTTGTCGTCCTGGAGGTCCCTGAATACATAGCTCTCTGTTTAAAGGCGATGAGTTCCCAGATGTCACTGTGTCTGTCTCGTTCCTTTTCCTCTGACTTTTCTTATTCTGTATGCCTTCATTGTCTTAGATGTGTTTGATATCCAGCAGGGTGGCATGTTTCTTCACAAAGAGTTGATAAAATAAGGAAGACAATGAAAAGGAATGCTAGCAAAAGACAGTTTTCAAACACCTGTCAGAAAGAAGCCAGGAAAAAAGTACTGTTGACAGAAAATGCAGCAGCTTCACTAGGACAAGTTGGTCATTGAAAGATGATGATGATGATGATGATGATGATGATGATTATCATTATTTATTTTGTTAATCATGGTGCTTGAACTCAGTGCCTAGTCACTGTCCCTAAGCTTTTTTCACTCAAGGTTAGTGCTGTATCACTTTGAGCCACAGCTCCACTTCTGGTTTTCTAGTGGTTAATTAGAGGTAAGAGTCTCAGGGACTTTCCTGCCCAGGCTGGCTTTGAACCTTGATCCTCAGATCTCAGCCTCCTGAGTAGTTAGGATTATATGTGTGAGACACCAGTGCCTGGCCTGGTTATACACATTTTAATCATGTTTCTTATTGTTATCAATTGTTTAAATTTTCTTTTGCAGTGCTGGAGCTCAGAATCAGGCCCTCACATTTGCTAAGCGAGTGTTCCATCATAGAACCACGTCCCCAGCTCCCTACTAGACTTGGTGATGGCCTTCTATGTCTTTGAAATTTTATAAACTCTAAACTGAGTACTTAAGGAATGTGTGCACTACTTGTGTAGTCACAGGAAATGAAGATAGTGCTTCAAGAGATCACATTGTTTAGGTTCAAAATTCCTCTTATAAACTGAACATATTTTTCAAGACATCTAAGTTCAGAAGGTAGGTTTGAGTACAATACAGGCTAGCAGTCCTCATCCCTTTTAAAAATATTCCTACCTGGCAGGCACCGGTGGCTCATGCCTACAATCCTAGCTACTCAGGAGGCTGAGATCTGAGGATCACAGTTCAAAGCCAGCCCAGGCAGGAAAGTCTATGAGACTCTTATCTTCAATTAACCACCAGAAAACCAGAAGTGGCACTGTGGCTCAAGTTGGTAGAGTGCTAGCCTTGAGCTGAAGAGCACAGGGACAGAGCTCAGGCCCAGGGATCAAGCCTCCCTGACCAACAAAACAAACAAACAAACAAAAAATATATATACACATACATACACACATACATACACACATATATATATACACATACATACATACATACATACATATTCCTAGCTGGGTACCAGTGGTTCATACCTGTAATCATAGCATTCTGGAGGCTGAAGATCTCAGTCTGGGCAGGAAAGTTCATGAGACTTATCTCTAATTAACCAGCAAAGAGCAGGAGGAAATGGAGTTGTGGCTCAGGAGTGAGAATGTCTTCCTTGAGTGGAAAAGTCTAAGTAAGACCTTGAGACCCTGGATTTAAGTCCTACTACTGGAGCACTGATTTGAACCCATGTTACTGCTGAGATGTGGGCATGAGGGAGAGCATGCAGAAATTCTTAGTGCCTACTCTAACACTTGAGTTTTTGTTGTTATTTGTTTTTCTTATTTGTTGTAAAGGTGATGAACAAGGGGGTTACAGTTACATAAACACTTGAGTTTTTAAGGCATCTTGCAGATTAGAATATGCTGAGCACTCAGTTTAAAGAAGATTAAAAGGTCACAGAACACTGGTGTTCTTCCAAGTTAAAGCACTTCACTTGGATCCAAGACCTTACATCAGAATCCACAGTTGGTATCCCAAGGCCTACAAATGAAGTTGTGTTATAAATGGCGAAAATAAGAATTATTGCTGCTTTTGCAGTGCCAGTCCAATCTGATTGTTGCTAGATACTTTGTTCCTATATACAGAGAGCAAAAAGGACAGGTTCCTGTTAGATGTTAACAAGAGAAGCCTGCAGAATAAACTGCTTTTTAAGAATTTCTTAGCTAGTCTCACAGATAATAATCCTTGTAATCAAGAGCCCTTTCATACTTCCTTAAGTACATTGAACTTAAAAATGATCTTAAAGTGTCTGAAGTTGATGGAATCAAGAAACAGAACTTTGTTTTTCTTTAGATTTTGACATTAGGCATATTTGGAAACCAGAGTACTTCCTTTGTTTGGCTTTTGTAGCAATACAACTTAGAAAGAGCAGGCTTTTGAAAAAAACAAACAAAAACAAAAGCAACCAACTTGTCCCTAACTAGACAGAAACAAGTTCCTAACCAGATTTTGCAGCACCATTCACTAATTGTGATAACCATGTAAGCAGCTGCGTTCTTTTTGAATCAACTACTTCTTCGGTTGTTTTGTTTTGCTTTATTACTTATAACTTTTTTTGAAGCCACAAGCATGAAATAAATTCAGTGACTTTTCAGCTGGTGGGAAATAGAGCCAACTCTCATTCTTACGGGTGATGTCAATCTCTTTTGGTTTGTTTCTTCAATCCAGGCCATTTCTGGTCTGTTTCTTCTATCCAGAGCATTTGTGTTATAAAGCAATGGCAATTTCCTGTGTTGGTTTGGTGCAAGCAGTTCCCAGATATCATTGTCTTAAGACTGGTGGAAAGTGCAGTTATCTATCTTGAGCAGGTATATAGGAGTCTATTTTGTAGAGTTTGTTTTTCTTTTGTTTCTTTGTTCCCCTTTGCTGGAGACTTCTAGAAACCTATGGAGAAATATTTTTTCAGAGAAATTTCATCGCCCCCGTTGTTCCAGATCATCAATAACCCATTCTCTATTTGTATTCCTACAAACCTTTTGTCAGCTCCTTTTCTACTTGGTTGCATCTATAAACTCTTAACCCTAGCCATGACCCATTATGTGGGTAAGGAAGAGTCTCCAAAAGGTTTCTGAATTATGTGCCTGAGGTTAACAGCTAGGAAATGGGGGGTCTGACTGTTAAATTCAAATCTTTCTGGCCCTCGAAGCACTTTTTTTTTTCCCCTTTGCGTTACTCACAGGTCTGTGTTTGTATTAAAAGCAACTATTTCTTATTTTTTTAAGCATCCAAAGAATCGTGTTATGGTGCTAAATCGCTAAACAATTCAATCAAAATAGACCATTTTCTAGTGTCTCTGGAAGCTTAAGGGCAGAACTATGTGTCAGCCATCTGTCCATTCCCATTGGCTCTTCTGAGGAGATTGTTCTAACATAGGATAGTCACTTCTCAGTTGAAGGATCAGATAGGGGAGATGGTATGTTGTGTTGAGATGGGAGTAAAATTTCATTGCTGGTTGCTGGTCTTCAAAAATGATTTATACTTATGGAATTATGTGACATCATCCACCAAGGAGTTCTCTTAATAGTCCTTCCAGTTTCTCAGGTATTAAGTGACTTGAAAACTTACGTATTATAACTTGATTAAGTAGACACAATAATGTGTGATCAAAGAATTTAATTTCAAGTCAAAACATAGTTTTTTTATTATTGTGAAAATATCATAAGAGGGCTTACAATTACATGGGCAAGATAGTGAGTACATTTCTTATCAATCATTGTTGCCTCCTCCTTTGTTTCCCCATACCATCCCTTCCTCTTTCCACCCCCCCTCCCTTCACCCCCTACCCCACCAAAGTTGTAAAGTTTGTTTTTCGACATAACTCTTGTACATCTCATTGTTGTAATGGGTCCACCTGTAACCCTATTTAAACAATTTTGTTTTTTTCCCTTCCCTTCCACAAATTATATCAACATCAAATACAGTGAAAGCAGGGCTTATACCATGGGGGAGGTACATAGAAAGCAACAAAGAAATCATCTTATAAATATAAAACATAGTTTTATAGATTTCTATGCAGCATCCTAATTTCCTAAGAGATTCAAATTATGTGTAGTGCCTCAAAACAATAATAACCAAAAAAATGGGGGGGAAAGTAATTTGAAAAGTGGTGAGATAATTTGCCTTTTCTCTTCCTTTACCGTGAAACTAAATTGCCTGTCTAGAGAAAGGAAAAGAAGATGCTGAACTATTGACTAGGACTATGTAGAGAAAAATGCAACTGTCAGTGGAGTGGGTGTGGAGTTGCTCTTGAAGAAAAATTCATGTTCTTCACTCATCACTGTGGGGAGATGATCTCACATAAAAATTCTTCCAGCTGATTTTCAATTCTTTGCCTCAGATGAAGAGTCTTTAATTCCATCACAAGCAGCAATTAAGGGTTTGCTCACCTGAAAAAATGTGTCAGCCAAGGCTGTGCCATTCTTAAGAGTTCTCATCATCCTTCCTACTGGCATGATAGTTTTGCAAATTCAAACATTAGCGTTTGTTATATTATCTTTCAAAATATTTGGAACTCAACAGGAAGGCACTGTTGGAAACAGTTTCCTCTGCGTGAAAAATCTCAAGGCCTGCTAAAATAAATTATATCCTAGTTAGGGTGGATCTTGTAAATTATTTACCACACTTCTCTCCACATCTTAGATATTCATGTTATAAATGTTATCTGGGACCTTTTGTGGCATAAGTACAGAATGGGACCATCACAGAATGAAAACCAATTTGGTCTCTGATTTTGTTTTTTATTTTGTAAAGAGGTAATCAGATCTCTCCTACTCACTTAATCATAAGCACAATTAAAGTTGTTTTTCTGGCTTCTGGGAAAATCAGTGGATTGTCACTCACTGCTTTTGAAGGTCGGCTGCAGGCCTTTTCCTGCATCATTCTAATGTACATGTAACATCCCTTCAATATTGAAAATCTTAATAAAATGATTTGAATTATGGAATAAGCTGGCTGTTGGATGGGATCAGGTTCTGAAACTTTCTGTGTTGTATTGTTGTGTTATCTCCAATTTCTGCAAGTAGGACTCTTTTTTATTTTTTCTTGAGTGCTTGTTTCATACACATGCCAGTTTAGAAAGAAACCAAAATAGAATCGTGCAAATGGGACACCTTCGCTGACTAAACTGGACAGAAGACTACTAGATGATGTCACCACTAACGTCACTACTATAAAGTTATTTTAATAACCTAGTGGGATTGCTTTTTCTCCCTCGGTAAGAATTTGGTGTATAGACTTAGGAATGTAAATCCTTTGCTTCTCAGTAGCTTTTCAGTGGTTTCTTGCTTACTTTGAATGTAGTTATTTCCACCTGTTAAGCAATGTGAAGAAATTAGGCTGTAACTACAAAGTCCTTGAACAACTTCACTCCAAATTTTAATTCTTAATTTAGAGATAATTTTGTGCCCTACCTGTGATGGAATTAACACTCAAATATAGAGCTACCTCCCTCATTGCCTCTAAGTCCCCTAAAGCAAAGTCCCCTATCTGTGTTTGCTCCCCACCATATCCCACATCACAGTTACTTTATAAATTGTGTCTAAATGCTTCCAGTCCATGGTGAGTACACTGTTGTCCACACCCTTATCATACTGTCCTTCCTCTGCTTCCCTGATTTGTCAACCACTTCTTTGGTAACATTCTTTAATAGTGGCTATGGCATCCTTTAACCCTACACCACAAACAATATTGACACTTACTTTACCAGCTCTCCATGGTGTGTGTGTGTGTGTGTGTGTGTGTGTGTGTGTGTGTGTGTGTGTGTGTGTGTGTGTGTGTGTGTGTGTGTGTGTGTGTGTGTGTGTGTGTGTGTGTGTGTGTGTGTGTGTGTGTGTGTGTGTGTGTTATGGGGTTTTAGCTCCAGGCCTGGGCACTGACCCGGAGGATTTTTGCTCAAGGCTAGCATTCTACCACTTTGAGCCACAGCTCCACTTCTAGTTGTCTGATGGTTAATTGGAGATAAGAGTCTCATGGACTTTCCTGTCTGGCCTGGTTTCAAACCTTAGATCTCAGCCTCCTAAGTAGCTAGGATTACAGGTGTGGGCCACCACCAGTGCCCGGCCTGTTTTTCAATCTTGATCAGAATCATGGTCATCCATCTGGCCCAGTGTTCCTGCATGTTTGTCACTGTCATTGCCTCGATCACTTCCTGAAATTCTGCAGGAGAGATTCAGACTCTCCTCTTCCTTTCTTAGTGGAATTTGGGATCCATACAGAGTAGCTAGTTTGGCATCCCAGCTGGCATTATTGTGTTGAGCTTCTCTTTTGCATCTTCAGTCTTTCTACCCCCATGAGTACCTTCTCCTCTACCTATAAACATGCTTGAGGGTCCTTCACACTTGGTGGATTTAAAACAAAAAGCAAACAAAATCTTTTCTTGTACTTGATCAGACTCAATGCCAAAAAGAGTTCAAGGTTCCTTATTGCGCAAAGCTCCCTTGCTTCTAATGTAATTGTTTCTCTGAAGTTTACCCCTGGCCCTCCACAGCTGCATTTATTTGGAAGACTCCACCAAACTCAACTCCAACTTCTTGCGAATGTGTCAGTAATGCTGTTCTGACTGTCTGTTGGACATCTTCCCTCGAATGTCCTGCCAACACCTGAAGTTCATGGTGTCTAAATACAAGTTTTAAGTCTTTTTCCCAAGTCTTCTCTTCTCTCGACATCCCACCACACCCAGTGGAGGACGGGGCCGTGGAGTCCTCTGTGACTTCTCCGGGCAGTTCTTCCAATGTGTCTCCTTCCTCTGCAGTGTCCCTTGGAACCATCCATCATTTTCAGTCCTTTTCCACTGCTCCTCTCCAAGTCCAGATGCCTGGGTTATTCCAGTTACCTCTTCACTGAACTACAGGATATAAATCTAGTGCCTTGGGGACTCCA
This sequence comes from Dipodomys merriami, assembly GCF_024711535.1. Taxonomy (NCBI): domain Eukaryota; kingdom Metazoa; phylum Chordata; class Mammalia; order Rodentia; family Heteromyidae; genus Dipodomys; species Dipodomys merriami. The sequence goes on along the minus strand of NW_027206401.1, from coordinate 15,856,834 downwards.
CATGACTAGTTGACATAAATTCTCTTCTGAGCTCTGTCTCCCAGCATTTTATTTCCATATACCTGCAGATTTCATCTCTGTACAGAGGAGATGGGCCATGGTGCTGCTTGTGTCCACCATGGCTTCACAGACACCAGCTGTGGGGACTTCTTGTAGCTACCAGGAGACAGTTGGCTATATACACAATTTGCCTACATATAATCACATTGGATGTAGGGTAGATTCTCTGGATTTGTATCCACTAATCTTTTGTTGAAGATCATGACCAAGATGATCTTAATAATTTAAATACTTCTGCCCCAGTTTTCCTCACCTTGTCCGAAGCAGAAGTTAACACTTGAAAATTGTGTTATTTCACTGGATCTTATCTTAAAATTTCCTTCTAAGACCTGCCAGTTTCTTTCCTAAAGATTGACTCAACTGTGCATGTTCAGCATAAACAAGAAGGAGCATTATCCCAACAGATAAGATGAAGTCCTCTTCCCACTGTGAGTTACATGATTTTCTTATCCACAACCCCAGATTTTGGAATTGTTGTAGGAGGTGCCTGGCATATAAAGGAAGTAAGGTAGATTGGTTCCGGTTGGTCCCTGTCTTAAGTTTTATCCCTTTAACAAATTTCTTGCTACTTCTCAGCTCTGTAGAGACAACACTATGCTTGTACAAATAACAGTGATACTCAGAACTTCAAATGCTTTTGTGTTCCTTGAAATGGATTTTCCACTTGCAAAGGGGCCATTTTTCCTCCGCAGTCAGAATTTCTTTAATCCCCAAACATAAGTGACTGTATTTAATCTGCTGAATATCCTGTAGCAAGTCGAGGGTCTGTCGTTCACTGTTGTCAGTGATTCAGGATGTCACACAGCTGCACAAACATGTTCATACTGCGGCCTTTTGGCTACAAGTTTCAACTCTGGAATTTTCTGTCAGTGCGTATAGGCAGATGGAAGTCTTTAGTAGCTTTTCCCTTTTGGGGGTTCAAGAAGAAATTGCTGCCTCTGTTAGAAAAACAAGTTGAAAATGGATAGTATCGAACTTCTAAAATTAATATTATGGCCAGTAAGGATTCTGTACAGTGAAATGATTATCGTCAATACATAGTGAAGATACACTCTGCCTGGGGTCACCAGGACAACATGGTGATACTGGGCATTGTCTTATCCACCTCCTTGGATAAGCCCAAGGAAGGGTTAGAAGTTAATTAAACTTCTTTAGAATTTATTTCTCACTTTCTCTCAAAATAGAAATCTACTCCCACTTCCAACCTTCCATTTGTGTTATACAAAGGACACTTTGGAGACACACAACTGAACTTCAACTTCCTCCTATACAAAAGGGGACCACATGAAGAACTCCTACGTCTCACAATTGTGGTGGTAGTGGTGGTGGTGGTGATGGTAAATGGATGAGTCTTCATAAAACACTAAGAACAGGTCTTAAGGTGATTGAGAAGAGTGGACATGCAGTACAAAGCAATGTGAAGAATCAGAGAATTGTTAAAGTTAAAAAGGTACCTAGAGATTATTTAACCTAGACTCCTAATTTTAAACTTGAAAAACTAGGGTGTTTGTTCAAGTTCACAGGGCTGGTGAAGTAGCAGATGGGTGTGGGAACCAGCTCTTCTTGGATTACAGTTCACTATCCCTGTTGGGTGATAAAAATTCAGAACACTAACCTAGATTTGTGGCCTGCCCTGATTGTGCAATGTCTGCTTTGCTTTCTATTTTACAGTCTTTTTTTACTGATGTTTCCCAGCTACCAGAAGGAGCTTCTGCTTTACTGTGAGTTTAGCCATAATGTTCCAGTGAAGACAGAATGGCAGAGGGGAGGAAATCACCTTCGTTAGGAATTATGCAATGTAGAGCCTTGTCTTTGCCATCAGTTAACTGGGTGAAAAGCCACGTGACTTTCTTAGTTCTCAGTTTTCTCTTGTATAAGGTTTTGATGTATATAGAATAGTGTGGAATTCCTATATTAAATGTAAACATAGTTGTTGTTTCCATAATGGATCACAGTAGAACTGCACAGTGGAAATTGCATTGCTTAACACTTGCTGAGTTCCCTAATACACAAAATTATATATATATATATATATATATATATATATATATATATATATATATATTTTTTTTTTTTTTTTTTTGTCATGGGGTTTGAACTCAGAGCTTGGATGCTGTCTCTGAGCTCTTTCGCTCAAGGCTAGTACTCTAACACTGTGAACAATAGCTCCACTTCTGGTTTTTAGGTGGTTAATTAGAGATGAGAGTCTCACAGACTTTTCCTGCCCAAGCTGGCTTTGAACCACGATCCTCAGATCTCAGGCTCTTGAGTAGTTAGGATCACAGGTGTGAGCCACTAGCACCCGGAAAAGCTGTCTCTTTGGATAGATAATACACTTCTTCTGTGCTGTTAAGCTTTCTTGCGTGAATGTCTCATGTAGAGTGGATCTTGGTCTCTGGTCCATCACCACTGTGTCATGTCTGCCTCCTGCACTTTACTGCAGCTCCTCCAGGCTCAATTGTTTCTGTTGTTGCCCTGCACCTTACAGGTATGTTTTTTTTTAAAAAAATAAAATGGTAAAGCTATGTACCCTCCATGAAGAGAAGAGATGTGCATGCAATGCTTCCTTTTCTAGCATTTCAAGGTTTTGCTCACATGGCATGCTTTTTGTAGCTAGATAGCTGGGCTCTAAACATTCATGTGTTAAAATTAGGCTCCACAGGTGAACGTCCTGGACAGTATACAAAGAGGCCATGCTCTGGTATGATTCCACCAGCATAAAGAATGTGTGGTAAGGGGAGTCAAGAGGTTATTTGGGGGATTGAAAGGCAGAAGGTAGTATTGGCTGGGAAGAGGCACAGTAAACACACACATAGGGGCTACCTTGGCGTGGCTGTGGATTACATGTACAAGATTATTGTGTGTCTGATATGGCATGTATCATATTTATTTTATATTATACCTCAAAACTCTCTATATAACTTATTTTTTTCTTGAAAATGTTCCATAGTAGTAGGTGGTTATTGTTGCTGTTTTTTGTTGTTGTTGTTTTGATGTGTTTGAGACAGGGTCTCTCCGTTGCAGCTCAGGCTGGCCTAGAACTCTCTCTGGAGTCCCAGGCTGCTGGCCTCAAGCGCCAGAGGGCTGGGATGACAGTCATTTGCCACCACACCCAGTTTAATATTAATTTTAATGACAGTGGGAAATAATGATCTTATCCCAAATCCCTTTAGATAACTTTGTTGTTTGTTTCAAATTTGAGGAGAAATAAAAATTGGCAAATGGAGAGGTAAGTGTGAATAACAACAGCATCGGAGCCTTCCTCTGGAGGTTAGAATCCCTTCCTGACACTGTCTTGCAGTCATGGTTTTTCTTTTTTTGCATCTCATTATTTTTTAAAATATAATTTAACTTCTTGTTTATATTCTGTACTTTTACCCCTGGGGGTTAAAAAAAGGCAGTAGCTAATAATTTTTAAACTGTTTTAACCTTAATACTGATGATTTTTTTTTTAAAGGGACCATCAACAGATGAAAAGTAAATTTCTTCTAGGCCAACACAAACCTTTTCTAACTCTGAAATTCTATTATTCTCAGATTTTTAAGTAATGTTATACATTTATATAAAGTTTAAACATGTTCCAATTCCTTGTTAAGCATTTCACATTTGACCACTTGACAGGTCCAAGGATAGAACTTTATAATTTGTTTCCATTTTTTCCATAAATATGTAACCATGTACCCATTGTGAGCAGAGCACTATGATAAGAGGAAAATTCTTCTTGGCATTACTTTAAAAGGCCAACCATATTTTATTTGTTCCTTCTTTAATTTCCACCTGGAAGGCTACTCGTCTTAATGTCCCTGGCTCGCAGCTCTTTCCCTGGGACAGATTCCTGAGACACCCAGCCAGAGTTCATTGCTTCCTCTGGGGCTGATTCCATATTTGTTTTGTCTCTGATCATCACCACTGGTCACATCTGCTTCCCAGCTATATTGTGAGCTCCTTTAGGACAGTGATCCTGTCTGGTGTCTCTCTTATCTCCCTGGACCTCGTAGGTGCATAGCACCTAGTGGAAGCCAGCCTTTAGGATGGTGGATAGGAAGACCATTCATGAACTGAAGGTATGGCTCAAGTGATAGAGCCCTTGTCTGGCTGGCAGGAGACCCTGGGTTCAATCCTCAGCACTTCAAAAACAAAACAAAAAATGGACCATTTGTCCAGATATAGCTTCTATCTCAAGCTCCTCCCTTTACCTGATGATAACTTAATTAAATGTGACTTCTCATCCAAGCTTTTTCCTTGAATATGTTGTTTCCTCAGTAAGTATTTCATTTTTATATAAACACACACTAAATATGTGTTACTAAGCTAGGTGCTGAATCACTATGACTCTGTAATTTTTTTTTTGTCTCAGAAATGGATGACACAGTATTTTTCCCAGGTCTGTTGTGAAAATTAGCATGACCTAGTATAGGTAAATTACCTTACCAAATACCCAAGAAATAAGAGCCATTATTGATTCTCCCATTAATACAATGCTCAATAATTTGAGCTGTTAAGACCTTGACACTCAGGGTGGGCATTGCTCACCAGAGTTTTTTGTTTTTTGTTTTTTTTACATAAGCACAAGTAAGGGAATGTCTGTCTTGCATCTTCCCCCTCTTCTCCCTTCCCCATGGGTTTGGGAAAAATGAAGATGAGCTATGAAATCCATCCTCAACTGCTATGTAATACATTTGAATCCTTTAAATTGACTTGTGAGTCCCAAATAAAATGGTATCACTAACAGGACTGTTTCACAGTGATATAAAATGAAGGACATGGAACGTTACTATTCCTAGATTCGCCATTCTGTGTCAGCAGTACATGGCATGAATCTTTGTTTTGTTTTTGTGTGTGTGTGTGTGTGTGTGTGTGAGAGAGAGAGAGAGAGAGAGAGAGAGAGAGAGAGAGAGAGAGAGAGAGAGAGAGAGAGAGAGAGAGAGAGAGAGAGAGAGAGAGTAAGTGAGTGACCAAGCTGATGTGGGTCCATTGTCCTATCAAAAAATGTTGAATACCATTTAACTTTATTTGTGTGTATCACAGGTTAAAAATCAAGTTGAAATAGCAACAAGATGATCTGTAAGTGTTCTCTTAGTGGTGAAATACTGAAGGTATTAGGGAAGGAAAGTTTTTAGAGAGAAACATGCAGAGTTTTGAAGCATGTTACTGACCAAATATCAAGCGTCCCCTCGGGTCTATTGGAGCAATACCCAGCTCCTGAAGATCTAAATCTTCATGATTGTTTGCTGCCTTTCTGGCTGATGACGTATTTTAAACTCTTTTAGAATAGTTTAGACCTGCAGAAAAGACTGCAAAGAGGTGCTCCACACTCTCTCCTGGCTTCTTGTGTTGCTAATGGTCTCTGAGGCAGCACACTTGTTATACAAAGGGCATAGGCATGGGTATGTTTCTTCTAGCCATACTCCACAGTTTATTACCATCTGCTGATTTCTCCCATCTCTTTCCCTTGCTCCAGGATTCCATTTAGAATGCCATTGTTACCTTTAGTCATGTCTCCCTAGATTCTTCTGCTTTTATTATTATTACTACTACTACGAATAGATTTTTCTTTCATTGTTATTATTAATAATAATAGATTTTCCTTTCATAAGAAGCCCTGACACTCAGTCATCAGATCGCAAAGGGGAAAAATATCTAAGCCTTTCATTTATTTTATATCATAATTATCATTTACTTATATCATTATTATTTATATCATAATTTTATATCATTTATTATTTTGACTTTATGGTCACAATCATAATTTTATATCATTTATTATTTTGACTTTATGGTCACAGTTGCACAGAGCATGGCTAATTGATGAGATTCTGGTCCATTGAAAGATTGAGACCTCATGAGGCACTTGGGCCTCAGTCTATAATTCTAGCTACTCAGGAGACTGAGACCTGAGCAGGACAGTTTAAAGGGCATAACATTCTATCTTCAATTAACCAGAAAAAAGCTGGATAGAAAAAGTGAGAGGTGTGGCTCAAGTGGTAGAACACCAGCCTTGAGTGAAGAATTCAAGCAAGAGCCAAAGGTTCTGAATTCAAGCAAATAAAATAAATGATAAATAAACAAACAAATAAGTATAAATCACACCTGTATTGGTTACTTGAATTCTTACCAGTTGTTGGTATGGAACAGTCCTTGTAGATATATAAGTTTATTTCAGTGGGAACATAATGGGTTTAGTACTACTTATGGAAGAGTCAGTATCAGATTTATATCTCTGATCTACTCCACCCACGTACAGACACTAGGTGCCTCTGCCTAAGTAACATCCAAGATCAGTAGAAAACTCTAGGGTAAGGGATGAGATTCAAACGTTCTTTTTTTTTTTGTCGGTCGTGGGGCTTGAACTCTGGGCCTGGGCGCTGTCCCTCAGCTCTTCAGCTCAAGGTGAGCGCTCTACCACTTGAGCTACAGCGCCACTTCCGGTTTTCTGGTGGTTTTTATTGGAGATAGGAGTCTCACGGTCTCTCCTGCCCGGGCTGGCTTTGAACCGCGATCCTCAGATCTCAGACTCCTGAGTAGCTAGGATTATAGGCGTGAGCCACCAGCGCCCGGCTCAAACATTCTTACTTAGAAGAATCACTCAGAAGGATTTAAGAATTGAACCCTAATTTCTTTTCAGTGTGAGACTTTCTTGGGTCTTTCAATGTGTAGTGATTTTTTCCACCAAACCTTGGATATCATTTTATGCCATGTGATGACACTGTAGGTCTTATGGAAGCTCACAGATCTTCTGATTTCGTTGGCTTTGTCCGACACTTCTCAGTGAAGGGCAGTCATAGTCTGTCATTCTTGCAAGGAGATAAAATCCAGGCTGTCTCCTGGCCCCCATTGGGATCCTTTGTACCATTGGGCAGGGGTGGGATATCTGGATCCCCACATGATCTCTGTTGACTCCATTGAAAGTTGCCTGGTTCCCAGTAGTCAGTGGCCTCGATACCACTCTGGGATTGAGGAAAGGGAAGATACTTCATGACTTCTGGATTGGGTGAAATCCCAGACTCCCCACCTAGTCTCTGCTATCACGGAGAGAGGGATGGATGCTTCTTTGGTGGCGGACCAGCATTCAGGCCCCAGCTGGCTATTCTCACACGGCTCTGGTAGGGGTGTCAGGGTTTATTGTAGAGTTTCTTGAAAGAAAATGTCTAGTTTCTCCACTCAGCTTTTGCTGGCAGGGATGACCTCCGTGTTTTCTGTGGCCAGAATGGTGCAGCTATTGTCTAAAAATGTTATGCCTTGTAGGCTGTCCCTTTCCTGTTCCTATGGCTGGGGATAGCAGGCTTTCATTGGGACTGTCTTGGCCTGTGACTGGTGGTGTGTGGGTGGCTGGCTTCTTCAATGTCAAGAAGAAAATCCAGGGATGTCCTTCCATGCTGTGTTGTTTCTTGGGTTCTGGGGCCTTGAGCTAGTCTGCCTTCTCTACACCTGACAGAGCCTTCTTACGTGCCTTGCTTGGTTTTGTTTTTAATCTATAACACTCAGGTTCTTTTAAAGTTGCGTTTCACTTCCTGGGAGCAGAAGTCTTTGCTTTTCAGTTTGTGTCATTACTTGTTTCCCACCCATGCCCAATATTTTATTATTAATATTTTCAGAACTACAGAGAAGATGCTGGTGTGGTGGCGCGTGCCTCTAATTCCAGCACTTGTCAAGCTGAGTTTAGGAGGATGTCAAGTTCAAGGCCACCCTGGGCTATATCCCAAACCCTGTCCAAATCCACAGATAAAAAGGCAATTGACAGAATACAGAAAAGATAAAGGCATGCACCCCATGCCATACCCATTTAACATTTTCCGTATTTTACTTGCTTGCACATCTTATCTGTTTACTCATTCCATCTAATCATCCACTTAGTATTGTTGTTTGGCAGTACAGAGTTTGAATTCCAGGCTTCCTTCACATTTGCTAGGCAAGAGTTCTACCACTTGAGCCACACTTCCAGCCCTTTTTGTCCTGTTTTTGTTTTTGTTTTCAATAGGGTCTTATTTTTTCCCCCCAATCCAGCCTGTACCACAGCCCTTCTGTTTATGCTTTTTCCTCTGTAGCTGGGATGACAGGTTTACTCCATGCACCAGCTTTTTCTGTTGAGATGGAGTTTCATGAACTTTCACCTGGGCTTTCCAGGAGCCATGAACCTCTCTGTCTTAGCTTCCTTTGTAAAGGGGATGACAAGGTCATACTATCAGGACCATCTACAGAATTCAGTGGCAAACTAGTGAACTCTTGGTCTAGACTAGCCAAAAACTGTAATCTTCCTGATCAGTTTCTTTCTGGCTTTGTGCTTGCCATGTGATTTTTTTCTTTTTTTTTTCCAGTCCTGAGACTTGAACTCAAGGCCTAGGCACTGAGCTTCTTTTGCTCAAGGCTAGCACTCTACTGCTAGAGCCACAGTGCCACTTCCTTTCTGAACAATTTCTGATTCCCAAGAAGCTAGGCATGAGCCACTGATACCCACTGTATTATAATTGAGGGGGTTCAATATAATTCTAAACACTCCATCCAGCATTATGGTTTTCTCAGGCAAATACTCCATGGAATGAAATGCACAAACTCATAAATACCATTTGATCAGTTGTGCCCAATGCAGCCACTATTGAGATCAATTCCATCGCCCCCAGGCATTCCCTCAGGCCCCTTCCTAATTAATTCCTACCTCTTTCTCATTCCAAAATAAAACTACTGCTCTGCTCTGATTTTCTTTTCTTGATCTTTTTTTTTTTTTTGCCATAAATTCATTTCACCTATTTTTAAACTTTACATAAATAGAACCACATAGTGTATACTTTTCTACATGTTCTTATAATTTAGCGCATTTTAAGACATATTCACATTGTTGATTTTGTTGTTTTTTGCATCATCAGTTTTGTGCAATGATTTTCTTTTTTTAGTGACACAAATAAAAATAAGCAAGTCTACTCTATCTTCCTGGAAATGGAAACTCTTACTCTTAATTTTGGGGTTTTCCCCCTCAGCATTTTATTTTGAAAAACACAGAGAAGATCAAAATCAATTTGGCCCCCCTAAACACATATGCATAACACCTAGAGCCAACACTCACATTATGCTGTTTTTACCTTATTGGATATATGTCCTTCTGCTCATTTAAAAAATTGCTAGATGCTATTTTATTGAACAAATAATACTATAGTTCATCCATTGTAGGCCACTTCTAGCTCTTTCCTAGTGAAATTTGGGAATTAGAGTAGTATAAGTAATCTCTATCTCTCATCTGCCTAGAACTTCATGCAAGGCAATTTAGGATTTTGTGCCTTCTGATGTAGAAAATGTTTGAAGAGTACAGAGACATCTCACTTGTGGCTTTCCACAAGTGAGTTTTGCACATATTTCTTGTTGCTAATGATATGTTTCTTTGAAGATGAAAATTATCTTTTTTGTAGCAGAAAGAAAAGATAGATTCAGCATCCTATAAAATTTAGCTTCCTGGCACCAAATTTTGTTTGTGAAAGAGAAAGGCTGGTTTGAACCACACCATAACTGTGACATTCATTGCTGTGAATGCCAAACTAGTCTCCAGAGCAACTTCCTATTTCAGGGATGCTTAGAATACTCTATTCTTGCAAAATATTGATGTAATTGTGGCTCATGGGTTCAGCTGTGTTTCACAGATATTTATTTGTCTGGCTGCACCTATTATGCAAGTCTCTTTTCTATTTCCTCCAAGTGATGACCTAAGGGGACGATAATTTCTGATTGACTGACTTACTGATTGATACCTAGGGAGTCCTACCAGCTGCACAATGGGACAAAATAAACTTTATGTGGGATTCCAGTTAGTGTGGGCATGCTTACTAACAGTACAAGAAATGATAAATGCTGTAGATTCAGGCTTTTATTTCAGCCCATCTCTGACTTGATTTTTCTTCATACAGTTGACGGACTGGACAAAGCTTCCATAGCAAACTCGGATGGCCCCCCGGCAGGTTCGCAGACACCTCCCTTCAAGCGAAAGGGGAAGCTCTCCACCATTGGAAAAATCTTCAAGCCTTGGAAATGGAGGAAAAAGAAGACGAGTGACAAATTTAGGGAAACCTCAGCAGGTACGAGTGGCCTAATTATTACAGGGGAGGATTAATTATTAAATTATTCAACAGGTAGAAAATTATATTTTGCTTTTTTCAGAAAAAAGTAATGTGAATATGAAATGATTTCATTGAAGGATAAAACAACTTAAGGTTTCTGATTTTAATTTATCCTTGTTTCAAAATATATTTGTAAAGTCTTATAAAAACTGATATGTGGGTAAGAGGAGGTAAGGTAGAAAACTAGAAGTGCAATGTTATTTATCATCATTGTGGTGACAAGCATATACTTACATGTGCACACACATGTAGAGTTGCATATCTATCTGCCTAGGTCTTGTATCATTTACTTATTTGTTAATGAAAACTTTTTATAAAGAATATTTTGGGTGTGTTTGTTCCACAGAGGAGAATGAAATGTTGTATGAGAAAAGGTGTTGTGCTATTTGTGGTTTAATTTTAGGTTTTGTTTTTATCATGTCTTTCAGACAAATAAGTGGCCACTGTCCCCATGGGTGGGCATGGTTTTCATTATTAATTTAACTTGTATTTATTAGGGTTTTAAGAATTGCATTGTTTAGTGTCATTCATATAAAATCACAGAAGAAATTGGCTTTGAATCTCAGACCAGCATTACACCCAATTTAAACAAGAGCCAGGTGTTCAAGGTGAGAAGGTGTTTAGGTGTTTATATAAGTTCAGTTTTCTCCACGATTACTATCCAAGAGAGTTCCTTCAGCAAAATTCCTCATTGCACCATAGTCCAACAATATCAGAGTATGTACATGGTCACAGAGCATAGCTTATTGTTCTGTGCTAAGAAAGGCCTTTGGACTTGTGACATACATTAGAAGGCTATGCAATAGGGACATCGAAACTCCTTGGGGGAAATTTGGGTCCCATACATTTGCAGTTATATAATTTTCTTGAGTTTATACTATGTAACAGGAAATAATGATGCCTGAGCTGTTTCAGAATTACCCTGAAGGGGGGGGATCGGGGTGGGTAAGAATATAGGAGAATATAGGCTAGGAATTTGGGGATGATTGGGCCCACGGAGTTTATTATTCTCATCTTTCTATGGGTAGGTATTAGAAAAATATCCGTAATAAAAATGGGAAAAGAAAAGGCTTGACTGAAGAGAAAATGATGATAGGTTGGTTATTGGTGCCTCTCAAGTGCCTTCTGTGTTAGATGGTGGTGGAACTGGTGGACTGGGTGCTGTGCCCTGAGGTCACCCGTGAGGTTAGTGTTTGTACCACCAGCTCATCCAATGTCCTTGCTTCATTCACATTCAGCTTCTGGGCCATGGATTTCTCATTTCCAACATCAGGAAGTTGAATGATTAGAATTCTAACCTACTTTAGTTCCAGATTCTGTTGTTGGTTCTCAGGGAGATCGTTAACTCTTTCCAGTCCTTGGCTGAGCATCTGTTACCTGTTCTTCAGGTATAGATAGAACCACCTCAGTCAGCCTTCTTTAGTAGCTGGATCTCACATTTTTCTGTATTGGGAGAATCTGGCTTGTCAAGTTATTTTGGTTACCAAAGATGGGAATGGGCTCTGGGCTTTAGCATTAAGAAACAAAAAATGGAGAAAGGAAGGGAATCCTCTTCATCTTTCTTGCTTTGCACCTGAATCTAGGCTTCAAACATTTTCTCTCCTTAAGAAAGACTGCTCAAAGAACCCCCGCTTCCTCTTTCCTGTTACTTCTTTTTTTAATTAGTTATAATGAATTGACAAAATATTTGTGAATTTATCTTAATACTTTAATGAATGAAGCTCAAAGCAGAGACATTTTGTATACATTAACTGTGCAAAGGGGGTTTCTTTGATGGTATAATTTTTATTCACTTTGAAGGAAGATAACATATAGTAACTGATGCATTTGGAAATCACCATGAAAAAGATATAGGCATAAAAAAAGATATCTTCTTTTGAAAATGATCTCACAGAATGAAATTGAGTGGTTCAGATATGGCAGTCTATGAAGCATGCCTTAGGCAAGACCCACACCGTTTGGGGTATGACAGAGGGGGTTTTCTTCCACGTTCATCCCTCTCCTAGCCTTCTAGCTTGATACTCACATGGACATGAATCTTAATGTATCCTACTATACAGTGATTGATATTGTACCACTTTTCCTGGACTCCAGAGTTTCTGTTGCAGTAAGTGTTTGTGGCTAGTAGTTAGGACACCACACTAATTTATATTATTAATACCAATGCAATAATGTATTCACTGTTGTGGTGGCAGGCAAAAAGAGCTCCATTCTTGACCTGTTCTGGTTTTCCTTGAGTCAGCGATATTTTGGAATTCTCCTCCTAATCCCTGAGATCTCTTGTCCTTTAAGGCAAACTGGGTTTGAGTCCTGACTTCCAGTTGGTTCTTTGGTCTTGTTTTAAGGCAAAAAGTTACCTATATCGCTGCCATTGTCTGTCCCTTTGGTTGTAAGAGAGTAGTCCTCTTTTCTGTCTGTAGTCATGTGTCACCTAATGATGGGACACATTCTGAGAAATGGATCTTGGGCTAGCTCATTGTTATCTGAACATTGTGGAATGCCCTTTCACAAACTAAGATGGCTACCATGTGCCATGATTGCTGCTTTGCCCAGTATCATTCTTACTGCTCTTCATGTCCTGAGTGGTAGAGCTCTTCGTCAGTTTCACCTAAGCTAAGGTTCTATCCTTTTCTAGCTCTAGAACTCAAAATGTCATTTACATCTTGTTTTTTTTCTCCATTTTTATTTACCTTTTAGTTATCTTTAAGTAGTTGTGCAAAGTAGCTGCCATTCAACAAGCAGTTTATGAATACAATGCATCTTGATGGATGTCACCCCTTTTGACATTCTCACCCATCCCTCCCCTACCCACCCCTTCTCTTATTTTCTTAATTTAGTAATGTATACATTGAATTCCCTTATCCTCTTCATTCATCTTTCCTTCTCCCCTTGGCCTCAAACTACCTCTTGTGAGTATGCATTTCCTGGTGCTTATTTTGTTGCACTTGGACTTTGTCTTTGTAAGGAATTATACTTATTTGAGTTCTCCCTTGAATCTACAGTATTTCAATTAATACATTTGTAACCACTTGCCTTTTATCCATGATAGAAACCATGCAACTTCTGTTTCTCTGGGCTGGACTTCACTTAATATAATTTTTTCCAAGTCTTTCCATTTCTTCACAAATGGTACAATATCCTTCTTTCTAATAGATGAGAAAAATTCCATTGCGTATATATACCATGTTTTCTTGAACCATTTGTCCACTGAGGGACATGTGAACTGACTTAGTATACTTGTTTTGACCTGTTCTGTGTTCAAGGAAAAGTGAGAGAGTACTTCCTCTTGCTCTTTAAAAGTGCTTGTATCTTCTCCAAACTAAGCATTCATGTAGACACCTTATCTAATCAGTTTTTCCTATGGCATCTGTGTAGTCTGTTATCATCCAGACCAAACATCTTGCCATCTAGCCTTGGTCTGCTGCTTCCACTTTTTCCCCATACTCCAGCTCTCTCTCCCACTGCAGCTGTCTATGCCTCTAGCATCCACGGGGTTCGCTGCAGACATCCTTGTTATTAAGCTCAATGTCATTGCATTATTTACATCCATTTAAGCTTCCGCAGCATTTGTCATCAGTAAGTAGTTCTTCCCTGGTGTATGAAAGCTATTATTACCTTGGTTGCCTTCTTTCTTTCCGACTTTGGCTGCCTCTTCTCATCCTCTTCTTATCCCTCTGATTCCCTTAATGGGAGTTTGCTACATATCTTAGACATCCTCTTTCATTTCAGACTGCCCTTCCTCTTCATAAGCACATCCTAACCTGATCCAGGCTCTTGCCAATGCCTAGACATCTACCCAAACATCTGCTGGTATCGATGACTGAGGCCGGCATGTTATCTCAAACACATTCCTAGGGCACTGAAAAATGTGATGTGTGCCAATCACTACTCTGTGTTCTGCAGTACATAAAAAGCAAGGTGCCTGCTCTGGGGAGCTTTCCTGCTAGTCAGTTATGACATTGCTAAATGCCATGAACAGACACAGGGAAGAGAGTGTTCAAAGGTACTGTGTATAAGTACATGCCAGCCAAACTGCTAATCTGAGCTCAGTCTGCTGTTGTAAATGTGGCTGGGTTTGGCATCTGGACTTATTATCAAGGGGTTCTTTGACTCCTCCTTGTCTGTCATATTTGTTCTGTGAGTACAAGCTCTTTCACCTCAGCCTGTTCTCTGAATCTATTGCCCCGCCCCTGTGAGTCCACATGAATGATGACAATGTGCCTCTTCTGCTATCTGTAGATATTTATTTGTTCTAGCTAGAGAAGGCTAGGAAAGGCTGGGTTTTGGAAGTAGTCCTGTCTGTGAGGCTTACATTGTCTGGTTGGTGAGGTGGTAAGGAGGTTTAGGATGGTACTAAGCTATCAGGAACCTCAGAGTGACCATGATAATAACTTTCTCAGTCTTAGGCAACTAGAGCAAGAAAATGGCAGAGCATCTAGATGACTGATATTAGGAAAGCTAGAGAGAACTTGGAATTTGGGTACTTTGGACTAGAGTTACAGTATTCATCTACCATGATTCTTAGGTTGGGGATCAACTATGACGCTATCCTTTTGGGGGAAGGTGGGAAACAGACATGGTAACTAGACCAGGACTTGGGAGAGAAAGTCCCAAGGTTAAAATGAACTGTAAGAAATGGATTTAGAGTTGGGCACCAATGGCTCACACCTGGGCTCTTTGCTACTCAGCAGACTGAGATCTTAGGATCATAGTTGGAAGCCAGCTCAGGCAGGAAAAGTCTGTGAGACTCTTATCTCCCATTAATCACAGAAGAAAAAATAAACACAAATGGCTCTGTGGCTCAAGTGGTAGAGTGATAGCCTTGAGCAAAAGGAGCTCAGGGGACAGCACCTAGGCCCAGAAGTTCAAGCCCCAGGACCAGCAGAAAAAAAAAAGGATTTAGGGACGGAATCTCTTCAGATGCCAAACCCACAGTGTTGGAGTTATTATGCCAGAATAGCAAAGCCTAAGAACTCTGGAAAAGAACCACAGAGACAGGAGGGCTTGCTGTAGTCAGTAGCAGCCCAGATGGGTAGTTCTGGGCAAACAGGTGGGCAAGCTACTCAAGGCTTGCTGCTGCCTTCCTGATTGTTCTGATACTTACAGGAGGAAAGTTCTTTGGCTGGAAGTTTCTCCTTGTCACTGCTTGTCCAAATGTGACTGACCCCATACTGTTTCCTGAATGAATTCCAGAGTCCTTAGCTCTTCTTAGTTTAACCTATACTAACCTTTCCTGCTTTAATCTTTTTTTAATAGTCTACATACTTTGGACTTCAGTCATGCCGGGTCACCTGTGGAGCATGCTGCAAGCCTCCTTGCCACCGGGCCTTTCTTCCTTTTCTTCCCTGTGCCTCTGAGCTCCTTCCTTCAATTGCTACACCTGTGGAAATGCTACCACTCATCCGAGAGCCACCAACATATCTCTTCCTTCCATAAGATATTCTTGACCTTAATTGTGTGTATCAGTTGAGTAGGAGTCTCCCCTTATTTGTCTCTACTCCTCTTAGACAGTATGTCTAACAGGAAGACTTGAATATGTTCAGTCTGCTCTATCTGTAGGTTTTGTATCTATGGAGTCACCCAACCATAGACCAAATATATTTGGGAAAAAGAGTTGTGCCTGTGCAGAACAGGTGCAGACTATTTGTTCTTGTCATTATTCGCTAAGCAATACAGTATTACAACTATGTACATAGCACTTACCTTATACCAAGTACCAAAAGTGATCTAGAAATGATGTATGCAGGAGGGTGTTTGTAGGTTATATGCAAGCATTCTGCCACTTAATGGAAGAGACTTGAGCATCCATGGATCTGGGTGTCTATGGTGGGGTGGTTAACAAGAGATGATGAGGATTGTTTTCTTACTTTTCTCATTTGTGTTTCTGTCTCATGGTCCCTGAAGTGTTGGAAGACAGAGATAATCTCCTTTATCTTCTTTACACTTCGCATTTGTGCATTTAGAATAACTCTGCTTGGTATAGGCTGAAAAACCTGTCTTGGTTTATTTATTGACTATCCTCTGAGTACTTTAGGACTTTATTAAATAAACTGAAGATTAAAACAAATCATAATGGGAAAGCAAAAGACAACAAATTAAAAAACTTAACCAAAACCAAAACCTTCACAGTTTCTCTTCATGTATACCTGTAAAGAAGCTGATAATTAGCAGAAATTGCCCTTTCCTGGCTTTTGCCCCTATTTAAAAGTAAGTTACACTTCTAAATTAAGAAAATCAAGGCATTCTATCTTTATTCGCCTTGTAGGTTTATTTGTGTTGCAAGTAATGGCAAAGGAATGCCTTTATAGAATTTAGGATAATGTTGCTGTAACTTCAGCACTTCAGGAATCAAACTAATTTGTAGGGAATCATTTGGGAACTAATTTAGAGAAGGTACTGTATGTTCCTTAATAAAAATACTAGCTCATATTTTTGTTGAATACTATTATATACCACATTCTTCTCCAAGAAGTTTATTTATATTGACTCATTAAATCATCAAACAACCTCATGAAGTTCAAATGCTACTGTGGTCCAGTTTTACCAGTGAGGAGACTGGGCTCAGGGAATCTAGCTGACTTGCCCAAGGGAGCATAATAGGAGGCAAAGATAGCACTTGACCAAGCAATAAGGTATGATATAGCCAGTACTTTGGACCATTGCACTGTGCTGCATCTCTAAAGGACAACTTTCCTGCCTGATCGGTAAGGATTAGCTCTTGAAAGGTGAGACTAATATATGGATTTGCTTCAGACTCTGGTTTTTTACTGTAAAATAGATCTGGTCTGGATTGTTATTTTGGTTCTGCTTGAATGGCCTGGTTTCAGCATTGCACATGTAGAAAAAAAAATATTGGCAAGGAACAAAATTATGTTTGGTCCTAGTAAATCTTAATGTTCTCTGTAACCATGGAAGCATAATGTTGATACTTGGGATTATTTTCCATATCTACAAACTAGGGCAAAGGTAAAGGGTTTGTCCAAGGTGATGTGTGTTAAGGCCTGTTTTGGAGTACATTAATAAGTGACAACATTTTGATTTTTACCTATTTTATTCTAATAAGAAGGTGGAAGTGTTTTTAATGTATCATTCACTATCGCATTGTGTTGGAGAAAGAGAAGAGAATCTCTCCCTTTTCGCAGTTTACTGTATCAGAGAAAAGTCATAGAACAGGCCTGGGTCACACATCACTTCCTATCTACTCCTCAGTGGGCTCCAAGGTTACACCTTAGACAGTGTTAAATTTTTTAAAATATTTTTGTTATTGTTAAGTAGTTGTACAAAGGAGTTGCCATTCAACAAAGCAATTTACGAATATACTGCATCTTGATCAGTGTCACCCCTTTCCATCTTCTCACCCACCCCTCCCCACCCACCCTTTCCCTCACTCTTCTTAATTGTAAGATATGTATTGACTTTGTTTGCCATTTAGCAAAGTTATTTTTGTATACAGTTCACCTTGATTCCTCATTCCTTCGACATTGTCACCTCCCTTTGACCCACCTCTTCCCTTATTTTTTTTTTTATTTTTGTTATATACAGTGAATTCTTGACTGCATGCTTTCCCCTTCCCTCTTCCCACCTTCCCCGTCTTCTACACCAGGTGGTGTGAAAGCAGTTACTAATGAGTTAACTGAAGTATAATAGACTCCATGGAGAGCTCAAATAGTTTAATTCTTTAGAAAGACTAAATCAAAGCTTAGCAGAATAAGTTCCAGGAAATGGGTCCTTTGCAAAGTGAGGGGATGGATGGTGGGGGTTTGGGGGCTGGCAGTGGGAGACAAGGGGAGAGGAGTAGACTCCCAAGGACTTTTTGTTTCATTCTACTCTATGCCAGACACTGTGAAGGGTTTTTCATGACACAAAAGAGAGTTGACTTCCTCCTCTCTTGGAACTTCCATTCTAAAGGTAGGAGGCAGAAGGTAATCCCAAATAAATGAGCAGAATATTGGAAAGTGAGAAAAGAAAAAAAATACAGTAGATACTTGGAAGAGGGAATCCCAGGGATAGAGGGAGTTTAAAGGTTAACAGTGGATAGTCAAGGTGATTGTAACATTTAAGCAAAGAGGGGAAAGAGGAAAAGGAAAGACCGCCAAAAAATCCTAAGACATAATCACATGCATTCGAGATAGCATGACTTCATCCTGTCAATAATTAGGTTAATACATTGCAATTCTAGTCCTTTATAAACTTTATTCTGACCCATAATGTCACGGTGAAAATGCCTTATGATTATTAATCTTGATGTCTGTGGTCTGCACTGGGCTACTTAATCATGTGATTTCACTTTCTCCGACTCCACAAAAAGAGGAGCAGGAAACAGAGAAAGAGCTTTAGCTAGGTAACATAAACATGTTGTTATGCCTTCTGTCTGTATGTCATATTACAGCCAAGTATCAGATTCTGACCAGGCCTCCAATCGAAAAGTCAAAAAGCTAGGCTGCTGAGTTTAGAATCCTTTCTATCAGGACCAGTCCAACTCAGAAAGTTCCCAAGTTAAATGATACAAACTTGCCTTTGCCTGCAAAGAATCCCTCATTTGACACAGAGGGCAACTCCAACATTGCCCTGACATCGCTCCAAAGCCTGGTGTATTCCTGTACTAGTTTATAAAATTTTAACCCATATTAGACACAAAATCTGAGACTTGCCAAATACTCTTGCCAAAAATACAGCAGAACACTATTATGGCTGCAGTAAAATAGTTTCTGACCTTTTTTCTGATGTTGAGAATCTTAAAGCTATCAAGAGCCTCACTAGTCACCGGCTTCTGTCTCTAGGGCAGAAAGCAACCCAACACACAGACACGCCAGTAACCCTGACAGCATCAAGACCTTGGGCTGCTTTCTGAACTGATTCTCATCATTGAGGAAGTAGGACTTGTTTTAGACTTTGTTGTATTGGCCTTAAACTATTGGTCTTCAATTTTTCTGCCTCGAGTGTGTGTGGGGGGGGGTTACATACATGTGCTCATGCATGCACAAGTGCATCCATATCCATATACATATGTATTTGAATATATGTGTGCGCATACATGTGTAGATGTAGAACCATATACTATATGATGCTTCAGTCAACCTTGAACCATGTGTATGGTGATGGCCTCATAAGATTATATCACCTAGGGATGTCATAGCCGTCCTAGTTTGTGTCAGTGCATCTTCAACAGATTGACACACAGTAGTGAACACTTTTCTCAGAATGTACCCTACCATTAAATGATGCCTGATTGTGTTATTAGTTAGATAGATGATGATCGATTTATCCATAGACAGACAGGCAGGCAGGCAGGCAGGCAGACAGACAGACAGACAACAGACAGACACAGACAGACAGACAGACAGACAGACAGACAGACAGACAGACAGACAGACAGACAGACAGACAGACAGACAGACAGACAGATAGATAGATAGATATAGAGGCAGACAGATACTGCTCTCACCTATCTCTTTTCAAGTTGTCGATGTGCTGTCCCACTCGATCTTAGAGAGTTACTTCTTGTGTTGACATCACAAATCTTTTGTTACTCTTCTCATGTGTGGGGACAAAAACCAACAACAGCCTCTGAGCCTGGACATATTATGCCCCAAATTCCTAGATGCTCTTCTCTCTAAAAGCATTTGAGGTCTCTAACATGCCATTTTCTGTTCGGGCCACTGTCTTCATGAGATCTGCTATTATATTGTGAGCTGGGTGTTATCGTCAAGGGGATGTACACAGGGGTTATAGTTACATACAGAAGGTGATGTACATAGGGGTTATAGTTACATACAGAAGATGGTGAGTACATTTCTTGTCAAACTTGTTGCCCCCTCCCTCATTTTTCTTCCCCTGTCCTTCTCCCCAGCCCCCCAGGTTGTACAGATCATTTCCAACGTATTGTGCATATCACTGTTGCATTGGTTTGCCTTTGTCCTTTGTCTCATCCCTTTGTTGTTCCTCTTCCCTTCCCTAATTCAGATAAGAACTGGGTGTTTTTCCTCCCTCCTTAATTCAATTTCAACTTCTCTTCAGGAGGCCAATTCAGTAAAGGCTCCCAGCTTCTTATTTTCATTTTTATGTGGTAGACCTTGTGTCTTGTGGTTAGTGTTAATATTATTGTTTTCTGTGGTCCAGGAAGACGCAACCTTGTCTTCAACATCATCAGTTTGAACAGCTTTTTTTTTTTCACTTTCTTTACCCACTCTTTATGTCATCACCTTCAACCAGAGAGATGAAAACCACCTCTAATTCCTACCTCTCTCCTAGCAAGCCTTCTGATGAGCTGAGCCATCCAGATTACTTCTGAGGGCAATACTAACTCCCCATGATGAATATCAGTAGTGGAGTTGAGGAGCCGTCCTGCTTTATAGCCTGAGATGCATCTTATGTGGAGATCCTTTCTTCTTATGAACCCAGAAGCATGAATGGCTGACAACTCTGGCTAATCCGTGAACACCCTGGCTGTCCTGCTGGCTTCTCCCCCTGCATACACACAGCACTGAGTACTTGTCATGAGCCTGTGCTGCCCTAGATACCAACGATGCAGTGGTTAGCAAAGGGAATCCTGGCTCACTTTTACAAATGCATTTCTAGTATTCCATTTGTTGAAAAGGCTGTTCCTTTTCTATTAACTTGCTTTTCCACAATTTCAGAAATCAGAAATTCTCTTTAGTAAAGGTCAGGTCAAGTTCCCTGGCCATTTTTTATTGGGTAGTTTGTGTTAAGAGTACTGTATGTTTTCTAGGTACCATGCTGTTGTTGGATGCTGTTTGGAGACATTTCCTGTCAATCTGTAGCTTGTCTTTTCATTCCTGAATATGCTTTTTGTAATAGAAGTTCTTACTTTTGATGATGTGCAGTTTATCCTTTTTTTTTTTGCCTCTCTCTTTGGAATTTGTTTTTGGTGTCATGTAAGAACTTCCGAGAACATTTGTTGGAAAGACTCTTTCCCACATTGAATTGTTTTTGCACCTTTGTCAAAAATTAATTGGCCACATATGTGTGGTCTATTTCTGGATTCATTCTTGTTTCCTTAATCTATGTGTCTATTCCTTCAAAAAATACCATACTTTCTTGATTACTGTAGCTTTGTTTAAGTCTGAAAGGTAGTATGGTTTTTTTCAATGTTATTCTTCATTTTAAAACTGTTTGAACTAGCCTACTTTCTTTACCTTCTCATTTAAGTAGAGAATCAGCTTGTTTATATTCTCAAAAAGTTCATCTAGGATTTTGGTCAGAATTATATAAAATCTGCACTACAATTTGGATAGAATTTGTCCCATTATAATGTTGAACTTTCTAATCTATAAACTATGAGCCTTTCCTTTTAATTATCTCTATTTCTCTTAACAGCATTTTGAAGTTTTGAGAAAATACTATTAAGTTTATCCCTGAGTGTTCATTTTCTTTCATTTTAAGCTATTAGTAGATGATTTAAGTATATGCGTACATACGTCTATACAGATATATATGCTTTAGAATGTCAATTTCTAAACGTTCATTGTGTGTTTATAAAAATAGGATTGCATCATGTTACCTTTCTAAATCTACTTGGTTATAGTAGCTCTAATGAGGATTCCTCAGGATTTTCCACATGGTGAATTATGTCATTAGTGAGTAGGGATGGTTTTGTTCTTTCATTTCTTTTATAACTGAATCCTTTTATTTCTCCTCTTGCTTTCTTGCACTAGATGGAATTTCCATTACAATGGTAAGAATAGGAGGTACTGAAAAGGGTGGCCTTTGCCCTGATGCTATCCTTAAGGGGAAGACATTCATGAATGGTGATAATTGCCACAGCTTTTATGTAAGTTTACCATATCAGGCTGAAGAACTTTTTTTAATTTCTGGTTTCTTACGAGTATTATGGACAAATAGAAGCTGGATTTCTCAAATGCCTTTTGTGTACCAATTGATATGATCATGTAGGCTTTTTTCTTTAGACTATACTATACTTATTCAGTGGTAGTGGTTGATTTTTGATTATTTAACTGCTTTTGCATTCTGGGTAGATAACATCACATTGTGGTATATTACTCTTTTTTATTTGTTGTTGAGGGGTTTTTTTGGTGGATGATTTTTTTCCCCTTTGGGGTTGGTGATACTAGTCTGTAGGGTTTGTTGTTTGCTTGCTTGCTTGCTTTTTTTTTTTTTTTTTTTTTTTTAACTACTCTGGTTTTGGTAATGTTTGGTTTTGGTCACTGACCTCATAAAATGAGCTGGGAACATTTCCTCTTCTATTCCTGGAAAGAATTGTGTAAGATTGAGGTTATTGGTTTTTCGTATGTTTGATAGAATTCATCAGTAATGTGGAGGAGGGACTGGGAGTTACAGATTTGATTTTTAACAGCTATAGGGCAATTTCCTATTATCTCGTGTGGGTTTTCCTGGACACTGGTGCTTTGGAATGGAAAGCAAAGCAACGATGTCTACCTCATCGCCTTCAATAAGGTACATGTTCAAAAGTGACCGACCTTCTCAGTCATGTCTGCCTTCATCATCTTCTGATTCTCTGCAGACTCCTCCAGCAGCCTTGTTGAGATGTCAGTCATATACCAGGGAGTTTCCTTATTTTTTTTTAAAAAAACTTCTTATTGTGATTATAAAGGTGATACATAGAAGGATTACAGTTATGTAAGTCAGTTAAAGACTACATTTCTTTTTGGGCAGTGGTTTTTAAATAATATGCACAAGCTATGCAACTTTCATAATCATTCTTAAACATTTTCATTACCTTAAAAAAGGAATCTCAGACCATTAACAATTCTCACTCCCCCCTCCCAAGCTTATCAGGTCTACTTTCTGTTTTATAGATTTGCACTTTTAAGATATTTTTGTATAAATGAAATTAAACAATAAATATGGTGGGGCTTTGTTTGCACTAACTTATTTCACTTAGCCTACTGCTATCAAACTTCGTCCAAGTAGAAACATGTATCTGTTTTTTATTTTTTTTCCTATTGCTGAATAATATCCCAGTGTATGAATACACCACATTGTGTTTATCAGTTCATTGGTTGATGGACCTTGGGTTATTTCTGCTTTGTGCTACTTGAATAATGATGTGATAAGAATTTTTATATGAGTGATTGTGGGTCATATGCTTTCATTTCTCTTGACCATGTATACCTCACAGCAGAAGTGCTGAGCCATATGGTAACTCGATATTTAACATTTTGACAAACTGCCAGACTACTTTTTGAAAGTGGCAGCACCGTTTTACCTCTCTACCAATGGTCTAAGGGTGCTCAGTTTCCCCATACTCTGGCCAATAAATGTCTGGTCCTTTTCCTCATTACTATCCTGCTGAATATGAAGTACTTTCCCCCAGCACTCAAACTCCTTTTTTTCTTCCTTACTTTTTTCATTTCCCATACTTTGTGATACCTATAAATTATTTCTAGCATTCAATCTCTGACCAAACTTCCCAGAAGATTATAAATGTTACAAGGACAGATTTTTGTTATCTTTCAAATCCTGAAGCAACTAGAATGGTGCTTGGTTTATATGAAGTATTCAATAAATGTTTTTGGAATGAATTAATTAATAAAAAGGCATCTGATGGGCCTTATCCCATCCCAAAGAGGGACCGTTTGCAAGTGAATCTTTGTGATTTGGAAAAATACTCGAATTTACGTGATGGGATGAATAACCATTTTCAGACCTTCATTAGTGCCATATCACTGAGAGTCACAAGAGCCTTAAGGAATCTCAAAAGGTAGTAAAGAAAAATAAAATAAATATTTCACCCACTGAATGGATAGGGACCTATTCTCTCATGAATGGATAATGAACTTAAGTATTTGTGTGTTGTTGGCCACAGAAAGATCAGTGTGGCAACATCCTTGTCCAAAAAGGGAGACAGGGTGGGGGTTGTGTTTTAGTTCAGCCTTTTGTGTTTCTGTCTGTTTTTAATCACTGAACCTATTCAGATGAAATGAGTACGAGAAAGTTCCCTGGGTAAAAGAGTCACCGTAACCATATTATCCTATATACTGTTTTTCCTTTTGATTCTTCTGTTGTTTTTTTAAAGATACATGATGGTATAAAACCAGATTTCCCAATAGGCACTACATGTAAAAGAGAATAGGTGTTCTTTATTTATTTCTCCCAGTAGAATATATTTTTCTTGGTTCCATTTTCTATCTATCAGTGGAAAGAAAGCATCCTGATGACTCCACCTTTTATTTAACCAACATGTATCATTCATTGTAAGTCTGTTCTGGTGGTAAAGCCCACTTATAGGGAAGAGTTATAGATGAGAGCTAGAGTTTTCTGTGTGTGCATTTGTCATCATGGAAATTAGTGGTTTCATAAATATGAGAACCTTCCATCACAAGTTTTAAATAGCCAGCTGCACAAATGAACGGGCAAGCCATCAGGGCCTCCCTTCAACAGATTGATATAAACCATAAGCTCTCGTGTCTAAATGGAGTTGAAGAGACTCCTTTGCTTCCTGTACATTTGGCAGAATGAGATGTTGTTTGTTTAATCCAGGCTGAGTTTTGGATTTACATTTGTGGCTCCAGAGAGCTGACTAGCATCTCAAGGATCCAGTGTTTTCTAGGGAGAGTGATTTCTATTGAGGCAGAGAAACTCCCAAGAAGCATTTCCATGCATGGGCATCTCAAAGAGAGCCTCACAAGTATTATGGCTACCAGTGATTTTGCCCATTTCTGATTCTAAGTGACATCTGTAAAAACCTCTGCCCATTAGACTGACATGTGTTACTATTAACTTGCTTTTTTTTTCCTTTTCGTCACATGTGATTTTTAAGGGAAATACAAAAGAAAGGTACAGCATTCCCATCCACCTCTTTTTTAATTTATTTTTATTGTACAGGTGATGTACAGAGGGATTATAGTTATACAGGTCAGGTAATGAGTACATTTCTTTGTTGACCAGTGTTACCTTTTCCCTCGTTTTCTCCCAATTTTCCCTCCCAGACCCTCACCTCCCCCTACAAGTTGTATAGTTCATCTTCAACATTGTGTCTAGTGAGTATCACTGCTGAATTAATTCACATTTTTCTCTCACTATTTCTTTGTTTCCTTTTCCCCATCCCAAAACAGATAAATTTACATACAAGACAAAATGTAGAGAAATCTAAAACAGTGACACATGGGGAAAAAACAAAGAACAAAATGGTCATATGAAATTATGTTTATCAAAATGAACCCTAAGAAATGGAAACACATTTTTTATTTTACTTTTGTGATTTATTTGTTTTTTCTTTTTTTCTTTTTCCCCATCCATCTCTTAATAAAACAAGGGTTTCATTGGGATGATATGAGTGGGTTGACATTGCTTTAAGAGAGGATTTGATTGTTTATATCCCTTAGTTGGGTAGATAATTTCCTAACTTCATTTTCCTTTGGAGTAGTGCCACTTTAAACACTTCTGAAGGTACTACCAAACGCTTTCTGCCTAGGCCAGGGAACTCATGTCAGGAAAGCCCATTATTTGACTTCCCTTGCAGATTATTTCCCCTGGTGGTTGTGTTTTGTTTTTTTCATCCTGTGATACGAATCCAGTCCTTATCACGAGGACTGAGTCCTGGCAAGCGATTGTTTTTTGGCTTACATATTTTCCTGATCTCTTTCCCATTTGGACTCTTAAATTACCGTCTTAATTCTTATTTCTTTTGTGTTAGGTGAAAGGCACTTACTTATCTAGGCTTAGATCACTTTTTGTCACAAGTTTTCTTCAACTGCTTCTGAACCTAGACTCTCTAGGATTTAAAACCGACATTGATGAAGAGTGTCTTTATTCCACAGTGTAAGTATTTTGTGTAATATTTTTATATGATAGGATATAAAGACACTAGGAGAAATGCAGGAAAATAAGAGACTTGGTTGGAAAAAAGAGTGAATATTGGAAAAATCAGAAAACATGTTATGTATTAGTGTAGTTAATATTTCTTTTCATTTATCTTTTTCCTATGAGCATTTCTGTAGAATTCTATAGTCCAAATGTATTTCTGCAGTTTACTTTTTTTTAGTTATGATAAAAGACACAAAAAATAACATTTACTATCTCAAGTGTGCAGATCAGTAGTAATAAATATAATCACATGGTTGTGTAACTGATCTCCTGTACTCTTTCTGATCTTGCAAAACTAACACTTTATATCTATTAAACAGCTCTTTCCCACTTTGCTTTCCCCAATCCCTATCAGTTGTCTGTAAAGAAAGCCTTAAATGGGGGCTGGGAAGATGGCTCAGTGGTAGAGCGCTTGCCTTGCATGGATGAGGCCCTGGTTTTGATTCCTCAGCACCACATATGCAGAAAAAGCCAGAAGTGGCTCTGTGGCTCAAGTGGTAGAGCACTAGCCTTAAGCTGGAGAGCTGAGGGACAGCGCCCAGGCCCAGAGTTTAAACCCCATGACCAGCAAAATAAAGAGTCTTAAATGAATCAAATTCCATTAATGACACCAGAAAAAGTTAATCACTGATTTGAAATCAGATGTTGATATATTGGCATTATTTAGTGTTTCTTTGGTTGCTGTTGTTGAGTTTTTTTAATCTAACTGCTATGAAGTCCTAATGAATGACCAGCCATCACAATTTGTATAGTTTGTTGCATGGGTAGTATCAAGTATTTTTTTAAATAAATCAATCGAAAATGAGTCCACTCCATACCTATGATCCCAACTACATGAGAGACAGAGATAGGGAGGATCATGGTCAGAAGCCAGCCTGGACAAAAAGTGAGACTTCATCTCAGCCAATAGATCAGGGCATACTGGTCCACATCTGTGGTCCCAGCTACACAGTAGGTGTGGATAGTAGGTTCATAGTCAGAAGCTGGTCTCTTGAACCAAAAGCTTGAGACTATTCACCCTATCTTAAAAATAAATAAAGCATCCAGGGGCTGATGGTTTATGGCTGAAGCACCTTGCAAGCAGAATATGAATTTAAGCCCACGCACCTAAGAGTAAGCTGAAGTAAAATGGAAAAGCAAAAACAAACAACAAAAAGCAAACCTATTTTTTTATTTTAAATATATATTTTTTATTGTAAAGATACTGTACAGAGGGGTTACAGTTACATGAGCAAGATAATGAGTCCATTTCCTATCTAGCATTGTTACCCCCTCCTTTGTTTTTCCCCTACCATCCCTTTACTCCCCCTCCCCAACTCTCACCCCAAAGTTGTAAAGTTTGTTTTCAGCATAGTGTCTTGTACATCTCATTGTTACAATGGGTCAACCTGTATCCTTTTTTTAAATAAGTTTTTTATTGTGAGAATACTGTACAGAGGAGGGCTTACAGTTACATGAGCAAGGTAATGAGTACATTTCTTATCAAACATTGTTGTCTCCTCCTTTGTTTTTCCCTTACCATCCCTCCCCTCCCATCTCCACAACTACACCCCCCAACCTTCCTTATTTCAGCATTTTGTTATTTCCCTTCCCTTCCCCAAATTAGAAAAATGTATATACAAGATGCAGGATAGCGGAACCAAATACAGTAACAACAGGGGTTGTACCATGGTGGAAGAGCATACAAAGAAACAAAAAAATTACATGGTACATTATAAAGAACAACAAAAAGGTAAAATCTCTTGTGTCCCTATCTTGGGGTTCATTTCGCTTAGCATCAGGTTATACGGTCATATGTACATAGCTTTTGACCTCTTCTGCTTGTCCTAGACATATACTAGTTATTGCAGATAAGGGAAACCATGAGACCTATGTTTCTTTGAGTTTGGCTTACTTCACTTAATATAATTTTTTTCAAGTCTTTCCATTTCCTAACAAATGAGGTGGTGTCATTCAAAAAGCAAATTATTTTTTTTCTGTTACTCACTTGAAGTTTTATTCAGGATTAATCATCATGTTGGAAAGAGATGTATAGATCAAGGTTTACAGCTGAGATTGCTTTTTTAAACGTTCACTCCTATAACCTGCTCTTCATGGTCTGAGTTTAGAATGCAGATCTTCTAAGGTTGATTGTCCTCTTCTGGTGTCAAACATCTTTTCTCTCCATGCTCTCACTACATCTTGGGTTTACTCCCTTCTGCTGTGAGGAAACAGGAAATGGAAGCCCACAAGCTTTTCACTGAACTGAATGAATCCAAAAGCACCTGTCTGAGACGTGTGTTTCCCATGGGCTTGTGAGAATCAGAGCGGAAGGAGGAAGGACAGGCAGTGAGCATTCACATAGCACAGGATTCCTGGCCTCTGATTGCCCTCCTGAGATTACTTGTACTTCCTGGCCCATCTGGGATTGCAAGTTTGCTCATTGTTCCAGTCCTGAACTGTTCTCCCTTGAGAATGGAGTACATGAGTCCCCTTAAGTTTATCTACCATAGCTGTCTCCAGCTTGCCTCCTCTGCAAACAGCAGTGACTTGGGGCTTTTGTGGTAGCATAAGCCAAAGTCAATCACCTCCTCTCTCCTGCCTCACTCTTTTCTGTCAGCCTTACCAGCTCATTTTTTTTAAGTATGACATGCATTTGTTCAATGAAAAAGCATGATGTAGAACAATATATAAAGCTTACTAACTTTTCTGTAAAAGAAAAAAAAGCAAAATTAAAATGAGTTTGTCCAAGAAAGTCTGGAAGGAAACACAAGACAGTAATAGAAGTTATTAATTACTTGTGGAGTTAGGGTTGGTTTCCATTGGAAAGGGTGGAGGAGCATAGGGAAAGAGTGAGAACTTCTACTGTGGCCTTTTATACTTTGAACGTAGAATGCACTACTAGGTAAAAAGTTACACCTTTAAAATTAACTTTAGGGCTGGGAAGGTGGCTCAGTGGTAGAGCGCTTACCTTGCATGCATGAGGCCCTGGTTTTCATTCCTCAGCACCACATAAGCAGAAAAAGCCAGAAGTGGCACTATGGCTCAAGTGGGTAGAGCGCTAGCCCTGAGCTGAAAAGCTGAGGGACAGTGCCCGGCCCAGCGTTCAGGCCCCACGACTGACAAAAATAAAAGATAAAATAAAATAATCTTTAAAAAGTTATTCTCCAGGCCAGGTGCTAGTGGCTCATGCCTGTTAATCCTAGCTTCTTGGAAAGCTGAGATCTGAGGATTGCAGTTCAAAGCCAGCCCAGGCAGGAAAATCTGTGAGACTCTTCAGTAAACTACAAAAAAAGCCAGAAGTACAGCTGTGGCTTCAGTGGTAGAGTGCTAGCCTTGAGCAAAAGAAGCATAGGGACAGTGCCCAGTCCCTAAGTTCAAGCCCTAGGATCACAGCGTGTGCGTGCACACACACACACGCACACACACACACACACACACACACACACACACACACACACACAAAGTGTGTGAAGAACAGGTTGGAGGACTAAATTTTTGAAAAAGCAATCTACACATCTCTTTCCAACATTATGATTAATCCTGAATAAAACTTTAAGTGAGTAACAGAAAAAAAATTAGAAGGCATACTTCTACTAGTAATGTTGAAATGTTTGTAATTATCAATGCAGACTGGGTAATATGAAGATGTGGTAGGCTTTTGGTTAGGCTTTTGGGTTCAACTAGAATCTAGCTATATGACTGGAATGTGTATTTAGCCTCTCTTAAGTCTCAATGTCTTATTTGGATGAGGGATATTGGTGGGAGGGGTTACAGGAGCATGCTTTCTAAACACCAACAAAATTAGATGGTTACGGTCTGGTTTCTGAGTGGGAAGTTGAGACACTCATTTCTCAACAGGCGGAAGAGACTTCGATCTCTTCATCTTCCTCTTTCTTAAGGCCTAACAAACTTTCAAACTCCAGGGAGGAAAAGAGGGTCTATTTAGTTCTCCTTTCATATTTCTGCTCTGCAAATCTAGAGGATCTTCGGTCTCTGCTGGGAGGAAATTCAATTTGAAAACATTTATTTGACACCTTTTTGATTAGTCAGGGCTCTTTACTGTTGATGAATCATAATGAGCATAAGCGAACAGGGAATTTATTGGTTCATACAACTGAAAGCCCAGGGGAATACAGCCTTCCAGCATGATTGCATCCAGGTGCTTAAAAGCCATGGTTAGGAACTCTTGTAAGTTTATGTGTATGTATATGTGTCTGTACTGGCTTTTTTTCCCCCAACTTGAACTCCCCTCTTGTGAAGGTTAAGGTGGCCACCAGCCACTGTAACATCACTTTTAGGTAGTTTTAATAGAGAAAAGAGAATACTTTGTTTTCCTGTCTTGGACTTGGATCTTATTGGTGCTAGCCAGACACATGGTCCTTTCTGAACCAATCACCATTGCCAAGAAGATATGGATGAGTTTGGGAGCCCTAAGGCCTAAATCTAGGAGTATTAACCTCATATGAATCACATGCGCTAAAGGATGGGGAAGGTGATTTTTCCACAGGGGGAGGAGGGAAATCAGAGGACTTGTTTCTACAAGAAGTAGAAAAGGATTCTAGACATGTCATTTCTCTTTTCCCTATGATCCACAAACAAGACACTTAGATTCCCCAGTATCTGCTCTGCAGTCTGTTATCTTTGGGAATTATGGAGATGAAATGATAAACAAGATTTGACTTTTCTCATAGAGTTAGCATTGAATATTCAACAAGGACATGGATTTAGCAATAAATAATATACATGTGGCATATGCTGTAACAGAAAACTAGGGATATAGGTGGATCCATTGCAACAATGAGATGTACAAGTCGTCATGTCGAAAAACGAACTTTACAACTTTGGTGGGGTGGGGAAGATCCGGTGGGGGTGGGGGGAGAGTATGGGAAAGGATGGAAAGGGGAAACAAAGAGGAGGGAACAATGCTTGATAAGAAATGTACTCGTTATCTTGCCCATGTAATTGTAACTCCTCTGTACGGTATTCTCACTATAAACAAAAAAAGAAGTGAAAGGTGCATCTACTATCTGTTGGATGCCTTCTAGATTCTAGGTACTAGTCTATGTGTACTTGGGTATATAATTTCCTATCCAAAGAACCTGAAAGGTAGCAGCTATTCATTTTGCAGCTGAAAAGGCCAAGTTAACTAAGAAGTTACTTAACAGGTATTGCAGTAGTCAGGTGTTCCTGTAGGGGGCACTGTTTAAAGATGCCTTGAAACGCAACTCTAGCGAGGATTTCACCTGTGAGTGAGCAAAGCACACTTATCCTAGGGAAAAGAAACAGTAATGTAAAGAAATGGACCTGAAGCAGTTCGGGGGTGGGGGAGTGGGGGGGCGGGGGGGATGGTATGTAGGCAATGACAAGTTAGCCTTAAAATGAAGTAGAGAAAGTGAAGAAAAGAATGATTAAAAGGTCCAGTACCAAGGCTCAATGCTGGTTCAAGATACTCAGCTCCTTCTGTAGTCTGAAGAGTTTTGGGTCGGGGAATTATGTGGCCCTATAAACAAGAAAATGGCCAGACCTCTGCATGCTTCCAGGTGAAGATGTTGGCTTTATTTCTCTGCTTTACGTTCTTGAGATGCCTTGAAAGGCTAAAATAAATGTGCTGCTGGGTGGCACTGATGTGCTATTTCTTTAGATGATTTAGCCACTTTAGACCCTTCATGAAGGGTCTTTTAAACAAGGAGACCATTTTTTGCCATCCTATTTTGTGTAACTGCTGTTGAAGAGACATAGAGCCCAGCCAACTCTTAAAGAACACTTCGAACACATGACAAGTAGTTTTCTGTGTTTCCATCACTGTGTCACAGTGAGGCCATTCACTCCTTGAAACCAAGAAGATAACAAGGCACGCTTATTTAATCATCTCCTATTTACTCTTCTATTTTGTTCAGTCATTAAACAGTGTTAGAATTGAGAATTAGAACGCTCTTTCCACGCCAAATGAAAACACAAATGACTTGTTGACTACAAGATTTACTCTCGCAGATACTTCCAGAGTAACATGAAATCTGGGCCAAGTATCCACTGAAAGGAGCTAGTGGCATATGCCCCGGCCTCCTCTCCTGAATGTGGGCTCTGCGGCTGGCACGCCATGCCCAGAAGGACATCGTAAATCATTCTGAATTTATGAAGAGCCTAACCATTCTTGTTTTGCACCCTGCTAGCTGCTGGTGTCTCTCCACACTATGGGCTCCCTTCTTCATGCATACAGAGCCTTTTTCAGATAATCCATAGGACCAAAAGCTGAGAATTTTTCCTTAGTCTGGCCCAGCCAAAGAGTAAAGAAGGGAGGAGACAGAAAATTCCTGTTCCTTAAGCCTTTGCCACAAACCTCCCTTGCTTTCTCCTAAATTTGGAGGCTAGGAAGAGGTAGAAAATAAGAATGTTATAATGAGTAGCCTATTTTCTTTTATCCACGTACTCAAGCACTCCATATGTATTTTGAGTACCAGTGGCCTGAAAGTCACCCTGGGAACATAGCAGTTTTTAAAAAGGGGGGGTTCTTTCTGAGATTATACTTACTCATGTCATGCCTATAATCCTAGTTATTCAGGAGACTGAGATCTGAGGATCACCGTTCGAAGCCAGCCCAAGCAGAAAAGTCTCTAAGACTCTTATCTTCAATTAACCACCCCCCACACCAAAAAGTAGACTTGTGGCTCAATGTGGTTGAATGCTAGCCTTGAGCAAAAAAGCTCAGGGACAGCACCTAGGCCCTGAGTTCAAGCAATACCTGTTAGTTCACCCAATGGCATGATACAGAAATCATGGTTTTGCTTTGCTTGGATGTCAGAATCACTCGTGTATTTTCAGTTCGGATAAAAGATCTTAATCATGAGCTGTTTATTTTTATTTATTTATTTTTTTGGTTCCGGTCGTGGGGCCTGAACTCTGGGCCTGGGCGCTGTTCCTCAGCTCTTCAGCTGAAGGCTAGCACTCTACCACTTGAGCCACAGCGCCACTTCCGGCTTTTTTCTTTTTGCTTATGTGGTGCTGAGAGATCGAAACCAAGGGCCTCAGGCATGCAAGGCAAGCGCTCTACCACTGAGCCAACTTCCTAGCCCATGAGCTGTTTATTGAACTAACCAATGACCGTACATCTTACCTAGCTACTGCCTTTGGTGACCTGCATCCCACAAGTCTCTTCCCTGGCAATATACTTCAGCCCTCCCTCTCTGTCATTGAGGTGATTGTATAGATGGCTATACGCTTCAAAGTCAAGGAGCAGCTGACAGGATTCCCGGGGTCTACAGTCACCTTTTTGCTCCCTTTGAGTCCACGTAGCAGATCCCAGCTGCATTCTCCTCATACATCACATCCTGTAGGTTAAAGCCATGGACAATTTGGGTTTGATATGTGGAAGTCTCTGGCAATGAGAGCTGAATGCTGTCTGAATAATACCTCCCTAAGCATGGGGCTGATCGCTGACTGAAGTAGGCCCTGCAGGCAGGAAAGCCTTCTCCTTCCAGAGGTTTGAGAGCAGGTGAGCACGCATCAGGAATGTTCCAGGATCCTGCTGAACTAGAATGACCCCTCAGATTCATTCTGGCGCAGAAGCCCTCTGAGCCTGTGTAAAGGTGTCCAGTGAATGTGCTCTGCAAACACACAGACGCTATATAAACAGGAGGCAAATATTTTAAAAGGTGGAGAATGAGATACTTGTACTTGAGAGCAGGGGTTGGCATTTTGTGCCCAGCCACATACCTTCCATGCTCAGCAGCCTGCTGTTTGCTCTCATTGGCTCTGCACACAGTTATCTGCATTATGTGTTAAAAATGCTCTCAGCCAAAGACCAAACAAATAGCCAATGGCACTTTCCTATCAGGGCCCGTGTAGAGGAGGCAGCGTAAAACCACAAAGCTGTTGCTTTGGATTATTGGCGGGAATCCAGTGCCACGGCCGCTTCAAAGGTCTTGCAGTTTTCAAGGAAAAAGAATTTTTAGCTGTGATTAAGTTAGAAGGAAAGCAACAGAAACT
Source organism: Dipodomys merriami (assembly GCF_024711535.1). NCBI lineage: Eukaryota > Metazoa > Chordata > Mammalia > Rodentia > Heteromyidae > Dipodomys > Dipodomys merriami. The sequence goes on along the minus strand of NW_027206401.1, from coordinate 15,822,902 downwards.
TAAAACTCAGACTAATGAATGCTGTGGGGTCTGTCATGGAAAAGCAGTAACCTAAGTGGATACGCCCTAAGCTCTTGAGTTTTTACTGTAAGAATGAGAGTTTTGAGACTTTCCTAAAGCAGGAATTACTGACGTTTTCATTCATGATACAGGTTCACTCATGGTTTGCCGAGGTTAGATAGTACTTAGTGAGCAGTATGGCTTGCCTTCGTTGTACAGACCAATGTTTAAGAAGCCCAGAAACTTGATGTGACCTAACCAAGGTGACCCACCTTGTCACAGGACATCTAGAACTAGCAATCCAGGATTGCGGTCAACCATATTGTGTCAGGCAACCATGTTGTGACAGAGAGATGCAGCAAACCATATAAAGTTGTGTTTTATATGAGCAAAGGCTGAATAAAGGTAGGAGCGACAGCCAGAGTGATTGCATTGGGAACCGGCTATGTGTTTCAGTTTCCAGAAGGTGACCACATCCTCAGGACCAGCAGCACTCACTTCCGGTTGCATTGCTGCCCCTGGCCTCAATCAAGCTCAGGGCAGAACAGCTGGGAGCCTCTGGGTCTAAACCCAGGCACAGAGACCAGGACAATGAAGCCTGAGTAGGTCAGGACAATCTCTGGGAGGCATCAGTGCCCAGGGTGTTTGTGAAGCACCTGGGACATCTGGGTGCTGGCGCTTGACTCCCTGTGTGAATGGCAAGGGTCTGAAACTTCCTTTGAACAATAACACTCCATTGGAAAGAAGTGTCATGGAGGAACTCTGGTGGTTAGCTTGCTGAATTGTCCATTGACATCATCAGCCTCTAGGTGGTCTGTGAACATCTACTTCTGGGAGGGAGAGTGGAAAGCGGGGTGGGTGAGTGACCAAGAGAAAGGAGAGGGGACTTCTGTGGGTATAACCATTACACCCACATAGTGCTTGCTGCCATGATTTTGATCACTTATTAACTCACTTTCTTGTTTATATTCTAAATCTACCCAAAATATGTTTGACCGAACATACAACAACACACTTACACACTCTACATAAAATATAAGTGATGATGGGGGAAATGTTGGAAGGGGTGATATTGATCAAGGTGACTGTACTCATAATCTGACTTGTTGAATTGAAACCGCTTGTATATATATTAGACATATACACATATACATATACACATGACACCAGGTTACATAGGAAAAAGAAATTTCATAAGAAATCTGTTAAGTATCAACTTGTTTCAACTTTTTTTAAACAGTTGGTATCTGTTTTCTGTGGCTCTTGGGGTAGTATATTAGTATAGTTTTAATGGCTTCTGGTATCATTCTGACTTTAGAAATGAGTTAAAACACACACACATGGACACACGTGCGCACATGCACACGCAGTTTCTAGTTATCAGAAAAGAGAAAGCCAATTTCTTCACGTGAGATTCTGGGGTTCATGCCATAAGTAAACACTTACAGAAGACTTTCATATCTTTGATATCAAGCTCAATGCCCAGGGCATATTCTCCTCTCTCTTGATGGCCTTGTGTTAACCCCCCCCCGCCCCAGCACAGGAGAAACCATGTTCTCAGTGTGCACTTGTGTTCCCTTTGAGTGTGTCCACGCATGGGTTGGGGTAATGGGCTCTCATTTGGCCATGATGTTGAGAGTACTACTGGATTTGCAGACCATGGGGCCAGGAGAGGCATTGTAAATGGGAGAATCAGAAATCCAGGCCTGATATGACTGCCCCCGCCTCACCGGGGGGTACCTTTCTTTCTCTTCTATATGCTCTGGACCCCTTCTCTGGCCCTTACCCACCACAGAGCTTCTGGAGGGTTCTGCAGGACACACTTTAGGGCTGGTCTACTCAGAGGATTAGTAAGTAAAATAATCATGTGTGGGATTTTCACAAAATCTCCAAGAGTAGAAGACAAAGCTGGTGATTTCACAGGCAAGTTGTATTCAAGGAAAACTGAACATTAAGCACCATTCTGACATTGTATCAAGAACATAGATTTCTTCCAGAAGCAGGAAGAATCAGGGTAAGGTTCTCATTCCTTGACAAGCCTGGGAAAGCTGCCCATTCTGACTCTCTTCCATTCGCCTAGGACTTGAGTTTATCAGGGGCTATTCCAGAACCTCCTGGAACTTGTAAGTATGGGAAAGAAAAGACTTACAGAAATCTCATGTGTTAGACTTTTATACCAGATGCTGTGCCAGAGAAAATACTAGAAACAATAGTCCCTTCTCACCCAGATTCAGATGAAATGTTTGTTGGAAATGTGTGGATTGTTTTGGGTTTGTTTTTAAATGTAAATTTACATGTAATGTACATATACTGCATATCATACTGCAGACACATTTGTCAGCATGTGCTTTTTTTAATGTCACTATTAGAGAAAGGAATATTTCAGAGTGAGATGTTATCTCAGTACTCTATGGTTGGTATGGAATAATGTATCTGGGTTCTTGGCCTGAGATTATAGTTTGAAAGACCAGGGATGATAGCTGGACTTCCAATCACCAGTTGCAGTGATTTGTCCATGGCCAAATGTTGGTTTGACTCCAATTGTGTGTTTTAGGATGCTACAAAGTAAGTTGAGGCTTGAGCCCTCTTGTACACAGAATGGGTGTGCCCAAATCTGTTTGGAATATTGTTCTTAATTATTTGAAGCAATGACTTGATTCTTACTTGTGCTTATTCTTTTTAAAAGTATTAGAGAGGAAGATTTCCACAAGACAAAGTAGAGAGGAGCTGATAAGAAGGGGCGTGCTTAAGGAATTGCCTGATCAAGGTGAGGAAATTAATCATACATTTCAAATAACTTGATCCTTCATTTTTGGTCATTCTTTCGTTTTCTTTTGAAATTTAAGATGATCACATGGGGCCTTTTTTCAGGAAAATAGCCAAGAATCTCTCTTTTAGAGTATCTGAGATATTATTGAAAAGAAGTTCAGAGGATTTTCTGGTGATTGCTTCTCCAGACTTCACTCTAAAACATGAAAGTCTACACAGGACAACAAGTGGCTAGAGATAAGGGTAAAGATACAAATGCTTGCATGGCTCCTTTTCTTCTCTTATTCTTTAATCTTTACAGGTGCTTGTTGGAGTTTTAACAGAGTTTTAGCTTAGTAATACTGTGTTTGTTTCTTAAGAACAGCAGTGAAAGAAATGAGAAACGTACCTCATGTCCTTTTCACTTTTTATTGAGTTACTATCAATAAAGCAGGAATGGGCAAATTAGCCTGTTTAGTGCTTACTCTCAAATGCTTTTGCTTTTCATGTATAGTCCTTTTCATTTCTCTGAACTCTAGGCACTTTTTATACTTTGTTACATTATCTATTTTTTTTCTTTGCTCTATTCTTGTGCTTTTCTTCTTCCATCTTAACTCAAAGAAGACTGAGATAGTGGCTCAAAAGAAGACACCAACATTGGTTATTTCTCCAAATAAGTAATATCAACCTATTTTCTCTGTTCCCACTGTTGTTAAAAGGCATTATTACCACAACACTATTGATTTAATCTTAGTCCTCTCTTCCCTTCAATAAGAACTTAATTTGTAATAAAATGTTACCTCTTCTTGGTATATATTCCTTGGAAAGACCTTGACTATTGTTTTTTATTTTGTTAGGTTTTTTTTTTTTTTTTGCCAGTCCCGGGGCTTGAACTTAGGGCCTGGACATTGTCCCTGTGCTTCTTTTGCTCAAGGCTAGCACTCTACCACTGGAGCCACAGCACCACTTCCAGCTTTTTCTGTGTATGTGGTACTGAGGAATCAAACCCGGAGTTTCATGCATGCTAGGCAAGCATTTTACCACTAAGCCACATTCCCAGCCTGGGTTTTTTGTTCGTTTGTTTGCTTTGGTTGGTTTGGTTTTGCATTGACTATTTATAAGTGAAACTGACACAATTCTTCCAAAATCTGAACAATCACAGAGTGGAGCTCGAAAATGCTATAGTCTTACTTCTGCTTCTGAAAACATAGGGTACCAAGTGTTGTGGTGCACACATATGTAATCCCAGGACTCAGAAGGCAGAAACAGAAGGATCTGGAGTTGAAAGCCAGCTTCAGCTCCATAAGAAGTTCATCACTTTGAACTACCTAGCAAGACCGTGTCTAAAAATCACAAAACAAAACAGAAGAAATGACCAGGAATATAGCTCAATGATAAGAGTGAATGCCTGACTAGCAGGTACAAAGCTCTGAGTTTAATCAATACTAACAATTAAAAAACCAAATTAGAGATAGAAAAAGAGTTTACTTTTTCTAAATGTATGTAGCGATAGTCAATTTAAGGATATTGTTAATACAACTTGCTTTTTATTCTACCCAGTCTGTTCAGCAGTTTGCCTCCTACTTAATGATTCTGAGGCTAACATATACTTATTTCCCAGAGATCTGACTCTATTTGACCTTTTCTTAAAAAAAAAAATCTTTCATGGCTGAGTGTTAGTTTTAAAACATTAAAGAACCTAAAAGGGATGGCATTGATCAAGATACATTATACTCAGAAACTGCTTTGTTGAATAGCAACTCTATTATACAACCACTCAAAGGCCATAACTTTAAAAAAGAACTTACCCATAATCCAATAGGCTTCATGTTTGAGAAGACCTAACCTATTGAGTTTTACTCTCCACCTTCTTTGTTGTTATTGTTGTTGTTGTTGTTTCACAAGGTCCACATATAGAACAATAAAAGTTAACTACAGGTTGAAGGTGTCCCAAGATGCCAGTTATAAACAGAACCCTTCTCATTTTCAGTCAGAGGATGGAGAAAATTGGTTTTCTGTCATTGACTCAAAGACAATTACCCTGAGAATTTTAGTCTATGAGACTGGAAGCTGCTATTTTTTGGTGACAGCCACCTCTGTTTCTGCTGGGAAGATTCATTCTTGGCTTTGACCTTCTCGACTTTCTGGTAGCTCTTGACAGTGCTTGTCAGTTCTGCCCTTTATTACATGGGGCCGGATGGACTTTTTCGATCTCTTTTGCTGCCCTGGTTTTAACTTCAGTCCATCCATACCTCACTACAGCTATTATTTTTCCTTTCAGATTCTTCTTCATTCTTTATTTTGCACCAAATTCTCACTTCAATTTAAAAGTTCTGCAGTTGACTTCTCCTGAGAAGTCCATACATGATATAGCCCAAGTTCGGTATTTATCTCTGGTTTTTTCCTTCCATCTTTTCTTGTAGTTTGAACACGAAGGCATGAGGATTTCCTATTGGCCTGCCAGCTTCCTTTCTTTTCTCATGGTACAGTTTTAACCTCCTAATGAGTCACTTCACTGTGCTCATACATGATTTCCTCCTTCTAGCTGTGCCTTTTTGTTTCTCACTTTTTGAGTTTTTTTGTTTGTTTTTGTTTTTACTTCCGTTCCTTACATCCTTGTTTACCAGAAAGAGGTATGTCCCTCCTGGTACCCCTGTGCTATGATGTAACCAATTACTTCTGCCTGTGCATTGTCTCTCATTTTACTTTAAGCTTACTATGACTTTCTGAGGTCTCAGTCCTTTGTGTACAAATGTTACCTCTTGACTCTAACCTGGGACTGGCTCAAGTATCTTCCCAGGTCTTCCTTTACTCTGCTGATATTTGGGTTATGTAGCCCATTCATAGACGGTTTAACTTGTTTTAATTCTGAAACAATTTTCTTATCACTCTGTACTACAAACACTTTCATCACATATACTTTTTTACTTACTATGTTCAATTTTTTTGTTTTCTTCCCTTGAATTCCATATTTATTACAGACATATATCTTTTTTATGCCTCAGCGTAAATATTATTTCTACCTATTTCATTATTTCTGTCATTCTAAAATTCATTTTTTCTCTATGACACTACGTAATTTTCTCCTTAGCTTTTTTATTCAGATTTAAAAAAAATTAAGCAATCAAAGAATTTTAATGTAATTACTTAAAATAGAAGTAAGCTGCCATTAATACAACTTTAATATGAGTTTATTGCCAACTAAAGTCAAACACAACAGAGTTATCTAAAACCTAAGGAGTTTTATACAAAGAAGTGATTTTTTAATTTTTACTTTGCTTGGAATTGTTTGTTTTTACCTTATTTTTATTTTATCTGTGACTGTTCCCTTTAATGCTAATTGCTTGACACCCAATAATTCTTACCTTAATTTTATTGAAATAATTAGTACTTATTTGCAGTGGCGTTTTTTTCTATCTTAAATTTATGTAGGAATCGAATTACAGGTTCTTAGGAATTATATCACTAAGCAACAATTCTTTTTTATTTTGAACAGGATATAATTCTATACTTGTCTCAATTCTCTATGTTAAGTCTGCTTTTTAGAGAAGGCTAATGCATTTTGTAGATGAATTAAAGCAATAATAATGTGAGACATAGTCTCTGTTTTCTAATGATTACCCAAATGATTAATCAAAAAGTGCAAATAAACACCTCAAATCATGTATTCTTTCATGTTTATTGAGTTAATTTTTGTTTTATAATAGTAGTTGAACCTCAAAAATCCTTCTGTATATGAACGAGAGGTAATCTTTTCAAGCATAAATGAATTCAGAGTTTCTACAGTCATTTTTATTTTGGAAACCTTCAGAAATTCTGGAAATTCAGGCATTAAAATTAGTTATTTATGATTTAGATAATATCGTATAAAGTTTATTTTCAGCTCTGTCAAAATCCTCCATAATTAAGTTTTATGCATATTTTCCCAAGTGTTTTCTAATTATTAGATGTTTTAATCTTTCTATAGTCAAGAAAATAAAAACAAAATTAGACTTGGTACCACCTTTCCCCAGAACACAGAGTGGCAGTTATGCTCTTGTGTAATTAACACATGTAGATGTAAGATACTCTGCAGATAGTAGTGCTTGGGAACGTTTCTGTTCTTTCACACGTAATTGCTTTCATGTTATATTTGTGTATTTGCATTTGCTTTGTGTTTTCGGTACATGTTAAGATGTTTATTCCATATTCCAGATTGTTCTTTTTGCCACTTAGTATCTGGGTGACAAAGACACACATAACGATTGACTTCAACCAGACTGTAGCCCAGGAACCAGAGGGACTGTGCTACCTTGGGGCTTTGCATAATGAAGAAACTCATTCCTCCTGTCTGGAACTGGCATGTGGATGTTCCCTCCATGGCTGTTTTTTCTCAAGACTAAATGATTTCTGGCTCTTAGGTTTTAAAGAAATCATTTGGTTAAAACCATGGTGATCTGGTGCCCAGGGACAGAAACACACACCCAGATCTATAGTCTCTAAGTGGGGAACTGATTTTTTAAGAAAGCCATCAAGTTAGACATCTAGGTGTTTCTTTCCCATTTTAGATGGAGATGTAACAGTTAACTTTGAAAATTCAAACGGGCACATGATACCCATCGGAGAGGAATCTACCCGAGAGGAAAATGTAGGGAAGTCTGAAGAAGGTAATGGCTCTGTGTCTGAGAAAACACCACCTCGGGAAGAAAGGGCAGAAGATAAGAAAGGTAAAATAAAGAGAACCACATATTATTATTTCCTTTAGTACATATCAATGTTAAGAACCTGGCCCTTAGGCGTCCAATAGTGAGTCTAAATCATTAGTTTACAATGAGGAAGTTTGAAGGTGCCAAGAAGACAGAATTGATAACTAGGAAAAGAAATAGGATGAATTCCTCAAGAGGATGTGTCCATTTTATAAGCGCAGTGTTAGCTTTTTTATTAGAGGATTAAAGGTAATAATCTGAGCAAGCAGGCTCTTGAAATATAAGAGGTATCTACTAATATCCTCTTTTAGTTTTTTCCTCAAGATCTTAAAAAAGTAAGATGTTGGAACAACTTTCTTAGCTGATTCCAACTGGCCCTTGGTAAGCAGCTCAATGCAGGCTAATACTAAGGCTCAAATGGGTCTTTCAGCCCAGAACTCCTTTTCTAGTCATGAGACTGGGCAGATGACATACACACACCCAATATTATAGGTTCTAGACGTTTCTACAAGAGACCTAGAAAGAGTTAATTCCTAGAGATGCCGCAGCCTCTGCTTCAGGATCTTTCTGTGATTTGGAAATTTTAAAATGTGCCCAGATCATATTGGAAGACTTAAGAAAGAGACCTTGACTTCCAGGGTGAATATGCTACCATAGATTCAGACACTCCCAGCATCCATAAATTCCAGACGCTTGGATTATAGCGCTATACCACTGTTACTACAGGCAGGCTGCCCACCAAGCCTCATCTTTGTGCATATCTTCAATGGGAATCCCACAGGGAGAGATTTTTCTACAAGTTTCTAGATGACTCTATGAAGGATAGAAAGGAAAGCTCAGGAAAGAGATTGTTTTCTGTTCTACAAAGCCCACTTCTGAGTTGGATGGCAAAATTTTCATGAAACTTTATTTGGGTTCCATAGACATATTGAGAACTGCTGGAAACCACTGAAAGTGAAGTTCTCTTCTTCCATTCTTGACCCAAATCCTCTCAAGATGGGGAACTTTGATGGCTTTTATTAAGCAGACCTAGTAACTAAAATCATCTTTTCTGACTAAGTCCACAACCAGTTTTAATTCTTTGCATATAAAGAAACCTTTAAAAGTATTAGAAATCTAGGTTAATCATCTGTTGAGAAATGTATCATTTTATTTTCATCAAATATTAAGAATAATATTGGCAGGCCCTCCACATATAACAATGATTGTAAGAACATAATACTTTTAGTGATATTTCTGAGACGTAACAGAAAGTACACTTGAATTTTAAAGGGCTTCAGTTGAAAATCTTAATGCAATTAGTGACATCTTTTTGGTTTGGGGTTTTTTGTTTGTGTGTTTTTAAGTTCAGCTGTCCTGTTTGAACTGTTAACTTTCAGATCCATCATCTGTCGGTTGTCCCTGGTCTGTGTGGCTAGCATTGTCACCCACTGACTGGGCAGAACATCAGAGGAAGTATTGGCCTTGTCAAGCAAATAAAATGTTTCTGATAGGTTCATATTTTAAAAAGAAGACAACAACAGGTCTCATAAGTTGAGTCGTTTGTTCGGAGTTTCTGTTCTTGGTGAGTTAGAGAGTGTCAGAGAGGGAGATGCACAAATGCTGTCAACAGAGCTCCCTCTGGACAGAGCTCACGCAAGGCCATGCTGATAACAAACGGAAGCATTAGGTTTGGGAACCACTTCCTGAGTCTAAAAAGAATGTCACTCATAACTAATATTGCAAAACATTTTGTTCCATAGAAAAATGCCCTATGAATAAGAATAATTGTTTGATTTCTCTAGTAAGGCCCAATTGGATTCTGAAAACTAACCTGATTGAGTTGGCCTGTCCTCCTCATTTGGTCTCACTCCTTGTCTGAGTTCCTTTCCATTGCAGCCCACCATCCCAGGTGCTTAATGGTAATTCTGGGGTTTAATGTTCCCTCAGCATAAAGGCAGCTTACTCATGGCATCATTTCCTCTACTGATAGGCTGTTTTTTAAAAACCATACCATAGGCCTTGAAAGTCCTAGGGTGCTTGCTTGTCATATCTCTTTGTAAAACAGTATCTCAATACTTTAATATTTGAACCATCAGTGTTGAGGAAAGCAAAGCATATGGCCTTCACATTTAACCTGTGGCTCGGTTCTACGCATTCCACACAGCTCTTGCTGGGCTTCCCAAGGCATCTGACTGTGTAGTTAGTACGGCAGTTCTGGGCCTCCTCTGCTAATACTGGAGACTTCTTCCATAATCTGCACTATGTTACATATAGCAGTTTATGAGACCTCTTAAAATTGTTTAACATTATTTCTATTGAATTTTTATGAAGGTTATTCAACAAGGCAACAGTGAGGCACACTTACCTTGTTCTACAATAATGAGGGACCATCATGGATAAGACCCTGGTGGAGGCTAGGAAAGGACTGGAGAATGAGAGTCAATCAGTAGCCTAAGAGGAGGCCAGACTGACACAGGCAGTTGCAGTACAAGATGCAAAATATAATGGATGAGGGTCTTGAGAGAGACCAGAGAACCCAGAGCAGAGACCAGAATTGTTTCTCGGCGTAAACTAAGACCTGGAGGAGACAGGGAGCTAGTCAGGTATGGGAGATGACCAGGTGCAGAAGGCATGCAGTATGGGGCTGGCTGTAGGGATAGTTGGATTCACACCGCATGTGGCAGCAGAAGTCATGCCTGGAAGCAGACAGCTTGTTTCCCAACTGTGGCATTGTGAAATCTTGTGTTCCAGCATAACCAAAGTGAGCAGATGCCTCCTTCTTAACCTCCTCTGGGGAAGATAATACTCTCCTCTGCATCATTTCTTTCATGTCATCAAATCCTATCATAATAGTAAAAAAAAAAAAAAGGAAAAAGAAACCAACCACACATCTTAAGTCATTACCTCCCGAATACGACAGAAGAGTCTGTCTTCTGTTGATTGTATATCAACCAGTGTATAACACTCATGGAATAGACCTATATTTTAGAGCACTGTGTTGGATGGGATATAAATGTCAGACAGCCAGTCGTGTGGTGTATGCCTGTAGTCCTAGCACTTGGAAGGTTTGAGGCAGGAGGATCATTTCTGACCAATCTGAGCTACATAGTGATACTGTCTGAATAGTTAAATACATAACAGTTTCAAACCGAAGGCATTTTAAGTTATTCAGAAAACATAAACTCTGTATATTCACGTGCACACACACACACACACACACACACACACACACACACACACACACACACACACACACACACACACACACACACACACACACACACACACACACACACACACACAAAACTTTGGAATCACCAGAATGAAAGACATTCAGTGATAAGTGGCTGAGTTGGGAGAGCAAAGAGCAAGCTCCAGGTTTTCGAAGGATCAGCATAGTTTGGCTTGTCCATTTTCTCTCCATTAGGGAGAAAATTGCCAACTGTCACAAACCACCCATCTCTTCCTTTCCCAACCCAGAGGTTCGCTTCCTGGAGGGATTGCTTTATTATTTGTGATGCTGGGATTGAACCTGAGTCTCTCAGGTGTGTATGCATACACTCAGCACATGCTTTGCCACTGAACTCTCTCACCAGCCCATCTACAAGGTATAGTTTTAGAAGTGAAAACCCATAGCAGACTCGGAAAGGCTCACTCGCTGGCCTGCTGTGGAAGGAAGGGAAGTCAGGCATCGTTTGCAGAACAGAGGAGAAAACACGTACCACACAGTGCAGATCACTTCATTATTCTGATGGATGATACGATTATTGAGCCTAGTCCCTGTGTGTGATATTGTGCTGGGGCTAACATTGTACACATTGTATTTTTAAAAAGTCGACTTCTTCCCTATGCAAAAAAAATCTACAAAGTTAGTGTGTTATATTGCATATTGAAATAAATGTTTTAAGCCAGGCATGGTGGCATATACCTATAATCTCTGCACTGGGGAGGCTGAGGTAGGAGGATCATGAGTTCCATGCCAACCTGAGCACGTGTGAGGCATGATTTGAGGTCTCAAAACAGAGGCTGTAATGTTTTAGCTGTGTACCAACTTGGATCATTCTTGGTCCTAACAGACTTATGTCCATTAGAACCTGACTCAGACCTGTTGGGTTGGAGGTAGTGCTGTACTATACAGGATACAGGACAACTGAGGTAGAAGAAAAGATACGTGACTAGAAAGGCAAAAATACAAAGCGGCCTCTCAAAAATGTTGAGTAACTGGTCCATGGAAAGAAAGAAAGAAAGAAAGAAAGAAAGAAAGAAAGAAAGAAAGAAAGAAAGAAAGAAAGAAAGAAAGAAAGAAAGAAAGAAAGAAAGAAAGAAAGAAAGAAAGAAAGAGGTAGAAAAGGCTGATTTCAGCTATAACAACTAGGGAGGGTTATAGTTGAGGCGGGATAAAGGGAGAGTGTTAAAAGACATAGCCAGACATGATAGAACATCCCCATAATCCCAGATTCTTCAGAGGGAGAGATAGGAGAATTGCAGTTTGAGACAAGCCGGGGTGAAGAGGGGGTGCAGAATATTAGGGGTACTTCATCTTAATTCACAGTCTAGATGTGGTGATGCAGGACTGTGTACAAGATGCAGATAGATGAATTGTAGTCTGAAGCTACCCTGGAAAAAAAATTCAAGCTTCTATTGAAAAATAACATAAATCAAAAAAGGGACTAAAGGTGTAACTCAAGTGGAGGAGCACTTGCATAACAAGTACATGACCCTGTCCCTGTGTTCAACCCACAGTACCACCACACAGAGAGGCGGGGAGGGGTGGGAGGGAAGGGACAGAGAGGGAGAGAGTTTTACTGATTTTATTGATTAGCTTTTTTCACTAAAATCATTATTGTTTTAGACACATGCCTGAACTAATAGAGGATATGATTTAAAAGGGGACAGTCTTATTTCATCCTGACTAGAATAAGAAGCAAACCAAAAGAAATGGTAATAAAATGTGAAACATGCCTCTATTAAAGCCCTTTCATTCACAAACGGAAAGGTATACCCATTGAAGGTTGCATTTTGTCTTAACACTGTCTTACGTTGTTAATTGTCCTCCCTTTGTAAAGAAATGGACCAGAACCATTTTATAAAAATTATTTTCATTACAAAATCAATCCCTTTGAGAAAGATACAGATGTGAATGTACAAAGAAACGTATACATTTCCACTTTCAATACTTCTTCTGACATTACTTCTCCATTTCTCCAAAATCCAGGGAAGGTCTCTGTGTTTCACTTTGTGATTTTCTTGTCGGAATTTTAGCGTTTGTCTTTTCAAAGTCATTTATTTATGTTTCCATGACAAAACAAAATATCCCGTGGATTGGGCCCCCTCCTGGCCCATCGTCCTGCTGCAAATTCACAGGGCAGAAGAAGTTATTGTTGAACAGGAAGCTGCCCTAGTTTGTTGGGGAAGCTTGTGAACTTTCATGGAAAGCAGTTCCCTGTTCAGAGCACAGGTCTCATATCATTGTCCTCCAGAGTCTCCCATGGCTGAGAACATGGTGGGTATAGTGAGACTACATTGGAGGCCCTTCCAGGTTGATCAGACTTGAGTTCTCAGAGGAAATTGAGTCCAGTCACTGTTTTGGCACTCAGCCCTCACCCCCAGTGGTGGTACGTACAAAGTACTCACCTATCATTCTCAAAGATCCTTCAGTTGAGATGTTATTAATTTGGAGCTAGAGGAATGGTTCAAGTGGAAGAGCACCTTTCTTGCAAGTGCATTGCCCTGAGTTCAAATCTCTCTTTCTCTCTCTCCTCTCTCTCTCTCACACACACACAATAGTATGCTAATTTTGTTCAATTTAGTGATCCTCTGTCCACCATAGATTGGAGGCTAGAATTGAGGTCCCTGGCTTGTGGACACTTGGGTTTATCCTCAACTTCATCAACATGAATGGTGCCTTTTACCAAAGGCATCGTTGGTGTACTTAGAGAACATGCCCAATGTATCTTTCAGACTTTGATTCTTTTACCCTCCAGATTTGTGCTGTCTAGTGTAGTTGCCCCATCGTGCTTCCAAAGTGCCAAGCTGCCCAGTGTGTGTACTGCTGTCACCATGTCTTGCTCCTGCTGCTTATGTGTGTCTGTATCGGTCTGCTCTGTTCACTTTCTCATTTGTAGAGAACACTGAAAACCACTCTGAAACACCGACAGCGCCTGCTCTACCTCCTTCAGCTCCTCCTAAGCCTAAACCCAAACCTAAACCCAAAAAGTCACCTGTGCCCCCCAAAGGGGCCACTGCCGGGGTCAGCCACAAAGGTGACGAAGCACCTCCCAGTAAAAAAAATGCCAAGGCTCCTGGTAAGCAGGGCCCCGTCCCTCCACCCAAACCAACAGGCCGAAACACGACCCGAGAGTCTGGTGAGTATGTCTCCAGGGCATTGTGGGATTGAGTCCAGAGTGCTGGGCTATGGGAGGGGAAAATTGTGGTTCTTTTGTCATCTCGGGATATAAAACCAAGCATGCAACATGGACAGAGAATGTCTCAGGAACCTCACTGTACCTGTCTGCAGGGGACAGTCAACCAGGTGCTTAGTTCACCTTGATTGGGGTAACTATGCCTCCTTCTTGTTGGGATCCACTATTAATAGTCACAGGGAGACCCACTCCAGTTGGCTCCCTGTGAATGATGCTGGACAAATAGGACATGATGCACATAGTGAATGACTTTCTGTCTTCTAAGAGTGTAAGTTTCTCATTGGTGTGGGGTTTGGTTTAAAATACCTTAGATTGGCTTGTTAGACTATGTCATGTATATAGCTGGTATGGGTGCTGGATCGCTCTTCCAGTAAGTGACAAATGATTCATACATTTGATTGAGCTCAACGCTCACTGCCTTTTACTCCAGTAAAATCTATTCCAGTGGAGTTGAAAGTTGTAAGGCAAAATATCCTGGTATGGTAGACTTACAAGTTGCTACCACAGATGACCAGTAGACAATAGCATCTGGTCTTGTAGATTCAGCCTTCCTTTCAACTCTAACCTACTCCATGCAGAGTAGAGCTCCCATTCCTGAGTAAAGTGGAATAAAGATGACTTCCCTACCATCTAGCTTTGCAAAGGCTATTAACCAAAGTTTACATAATCTGAGGCTTTTCTCCATTAACATGTGCATAAAACTCTTCTGTCTTCCAGCAGGTCTTACTTTCCTCATCGTCCTCAGCAATATTCTGGCAATGACCTATTAGGATCTGTCTTAATGTTGATCGGTTTTTGTTCCCCCTTGTAATGTATACCCATCCTACTCAAATTCATGTAATAGTGGACAGAATAACAGCTCTCTCTAAATGCAAAAAGACTTCTCTCCCTTCCATTCTGTCTTGCCATCTTGGACCTTTAGTGTCTGGTCTCTTCCAGACAGTCCTAATATGAAATATCTCAGGGTGATGTGCAGAGAATATGTAAGGGCCTTTTCCTAGGGGAATATCTGCCGTCCCATGTCTGAGTCTAGTCTTGTTACTGGGGGTTTCCCTGATGGCCTCACCATGCCTGAAGGGAGGCAGGCCGTGAGCTCCTTCATAAAGAAAAGCCCTGACCGTGACTCTGCCGTGGAGAATGAAGATCTCATCTTGCACACACTTCCTCCCTCATTCATTACATGGTAGGAGTTCACTAAGCACTCGCTGGCTCTGAAAAAAAAATGCTATTTTACCTGAAGATTTTTTTATTGACTTGTGATTTTCCTAAGGGAATATTACATTCCATGTATCTATGACATTAAATGTAAAGGCCTGAGGAGGCCTTTGTATAAATAAGAATGTGACTATTCCCAGGGTTATGACAGAGAAACAAAGCCATTCCTTAAGGATCTTTTCAAATCAAATATTGGTAATATTCCTTCAGACTCCTGCTCATATTCCATTTGTAACCATTTAGAATTCTTTGCATGGTAGTTTTGTATTGTTTGAATAGTGCTGACCCTCATATAATAGGTCAAATGTGGTTCTCAACCTTTGATTTGATGTTTTAAGTTATTAAACAACAGTTGTCACATGATATGCTCCCTCTATTATTTAATGGGGTGGCCATATAAAGCTGCTTGCTTATCAGTAAGCTATTTGTACCTTCTCTGCTTTGCAGAGAATTAAGGGTTAATCTCCCTTGTTTATTTTCTTTCTCATTATTAACTGAGAGGCAGCACTTTTTAAAAACAATTGATTCCAACAAAGCCTGTTATACTGAAAAAATACTTAATGAAAAAATATGATATGGCTTACATTTGTCTCCCAGGCATTAAAAATAATAATTTTATTTCTTAAGACAGGGTAAAATTAAATGTATCTTATGAAAGAGTTTTCTAAAAATTTACTAGAATATTATTAGAGTTGATAGATGGAAGAGATTCCATCAAACTTACCTAAGTAAACAGTAGAGCATGTTTAGGTGCAAAATCTGTTGAAAAAAAATAGGCTTAGGATGCAAAAGTATGCTTAGTGAGTTTGTCTTCTACACAAGGAAAGGTAAGAACTTGGGTCATTCCAAGTCTAGATTTGGTGATGGAGAATTCTATATTGTGTATTATGTACAAATTATATATGTATATATATATAGAGAGAGAGATGAGAGAGAGAGAGAGAGAGAGACAGAGAGAGAGAGAGAGAGAGAGAGAGAGAGAGAGAGAGACAGAGAGAGAGAGAGAGAGAGAGAGAGAGAGAGAGAGAGAGAGAGAGAGAAACAACCCACACTAGAGAGACTTTTTTGAGCCTGGACCTGTCACTACATGAAAGTGACTCCTATCACATACTAAAACTAATGAAGTCATATATATATATATATATATATTATATATATATAATATAATATATATAATTAACTATCGCTTTGTTTGGATTTCATCTTTGACCCTCCCAGTTGACTTCAATGTAGTTATAACTTGAGTTATGTTTAGTAGCATCAATGTGCAATGTGGTTTTTCACCACAATACTAACAAGAGCTTTCCTAAGATTGCATCTATCTATGAAAGATGGTATAACCCCTCATGAAGTTAGAGAGACATGTAATATTATAATAGAGCAGCTAGAAGAAGTTATAGATCATAGAGGCCATGAAACATAAGAATATTCACATAAGCATCAAATATATTTTCAAGAATGACATGAAGAAGATAATTGACTTTGCTTTCTACAAACAATTTAGTGAAAGGCAGAGCTATCCAGAAGTAAGCAAATAGACCATGGCAATCCTTTAAAGAGTCATTTTGAACAGAAGCAAAAAGAGTCATTAGATTTATGAATTCTGTCATCAGAAGTTGTGGGAAGAGGCAGGTGAGTTGGCACACATAGATACCAGCTACTCAGGAGGCCCAGGTAAGAGGATCACTTGAGCCCAGGAACTTCAGACAAACCTAGACAATATAGTGAGACCTTGTCTTAAACATAAATAAAGCTGAATGCTAGTGGCTAACACCTGTAATCCTAAGTACTTAGGAGGCTGAGATCTGAAGAATCCAGCCCAGGGAGAAAATCTGTAAGACTCTCATCTCCAATAAACCTCCAGAAAGTTAGAAGTGGAGCTGTGGCTCAAGTAGCAGAGTGGCTGGCCTTGAGCACAAAAAGCTCAGGGACAGTGCCCAGGCCCTGAGTTTCAGCCCCAGAATTGGCACTATATCACTATAATATATATTCTATATATACACACACATAAAAAGATATAGTAGAAGCTCTCATTGTGATATTCTTTCCCTTCAAATTATTCAGATGCTACCCATGTAAATTCTTCTTGTAAAAACAAATGAAACCGGCTAGGTACCAGTGGCTCTCGCCTGTAATCCTAGCTATTCAGGAGGCTGAGATCTGAGGATCATGGCTCAAAGCCAGGCCAGGGAGGAAAGGCCGTGAAACTCTTATCTCCAAAACAAAACACCAGAAAACTGGAAGAGTGCTGTGGCCCAAGTGGTAGACCGCTCGCTTTGAGCGGAAGAGCTGAGGGACAGTGCTCAGAGTTCAAGCCCTATGACCAACCAACCAAAACAAAACAATTGAAACCATTTTCCTACCTTTTGATGTTTTGAAGGAGGTTTCTTTTCTGAGTACCTTGTCCTAGTAGGTTATTGAAATGGTGGTTACTCTTTAACAAGGAGACAAGCGAATTTGCTTTTGACTTAGAAAAGGCTAGCTGGTGGCATAGCACAGCTTCTTCAGAATACGGGGCTGACTCCGTTAGAGAACACCCGTCAATGTGGAGACTCACTTGGGCTCTCAGTGGACCCCACTGACCACTGGTGACGGTCCTCTTCACACCCCAGTGCCTCTTTTTTAGAGGTAAAGAGCTGTTCTGGGTGGCCATAGGACAAAGAGCTGAGGGCTCCCTTTTGGTTGTTCCCCGAAACACGACAGGAGAGAGGAGCAAGGGGGGCTCTTGTCCCTTAGTTTTTCTCTACATTTCATTTGTTCCATACTACATTCAGGATAGGTGGGAGACAGAAAACCAGCTCAATAGCATTATTAGCTGATGTTCTCCCAAATGTGAAAGGGAACAGTTGAAATGTCATGACAGTAATCGCTCATGACAGTTTAGTCACTTCATTCAAAAGCATTGCATCCTTTGGTCTTTAATGCAACATCTCTCTGTTTTAGCTGGCTCTTCTCACTTGAAAAAACCAACTGGTTCCAAAACATCTGCTTCACCGTCCACTTCATCCACCTCTTCTCGACCGAGAGCTTCCAAGGAGACAGTTGCTAGCAAAACAGGGACAGTGGGAACAGCAAAGGGCAAGAAAAAAACTGGCAAGCAGTCATCGGCCTCCAGACTGTCCTTAGACGCCGCCATACCTGGCCCATCTGATCTTAAAGGAGACCCTGCAGAGACCAGCGTGGGGAGCCTCCAACCTGAGCAGACTGTCCCTGAGGCTGAGGAGCAGGCTACTGGCAAATCCAAGGCCACCGGCCCTTTGCCTCCTGTGACTCCACCACCCTCCTCCCCGGCCCTCCCTCTGCCTCTTGAAGATCAGTGCATTATTGCCTCAGACACACCACTGGTCCTGGTCAGCAATGGAGCTGGCCAGCCCATCTCTGCCTTAGACCCCAGCCAACTCCTTGGGACCGAAGAACCCACCACTCTCTACTCAGGCACTGGCTTAAGTGTTAACAGAGAAAACGCAAAATGGTAAGTCAGGCCCAAATCTCACTTTCCATCTAAGTACCAAAAAGTTCACTGAAGTCATGAATGAGTCTCTCTATTTTTTTATTGAGCTGATGAATGTTAGGTAAACACACACGGAGTCCAGCCATTGGTTTTTCTTAGCCCTGCCCTGGGAATGCCAAGAGCTATGGAGAAAATTTCATTGATGAAGTTACAAACACCACTTCAGCTCTCTTAACTTTCAAGAATACACAGCAGCTCGACAGTGTGTGTGTGTGTGTGTGTGTGTGTGTGTGTGTGTGTGTGTGTGTGTCTTTAAATAGTTCTTTTCTCCTTCCTTAGATTGTTTATCTTTAGACCTTGATTATTGGGGTCCAGTTGGCTTACCCATCATCATCATAACAAGTCAGCTTCTTCCCCCAAGAAAATTAAGACTCAGGAAAAAACTCTAGAATTCCAACTCCTTCTCCAACAAGAGAGGGGTTCTCATTTTTCCTCCTATAATTTCCCACCCAGCTTCCTCTAGTTCTATACAGTTCCGCTAGTTCTATACAGAATCGGTTATTTTATCTACTGGTAGATAATGGTCCTACCAGTTGCCCAATCTAGAAACGTGGGGATCTTCCTAGAATTCTCATCTTTCTATGTATCTAAGCACAAAGTCCTACAAACGCGCTACTGAAAGAGTAAGTAAGATAAGGCATCCTTCTTATCCCACAGGTATGAACAGAAGGTTGTCATAGATGCAATTACTAATTCTATCTAGGGAAGGCTTGGAGTTCTTAAATCCAGCTTCTTCTATCTTGTTTCTAAGAATAAAACCTAAATCCAATCTTCAATGTTGTAGTAGGTTTTCTTTCATTAAAAAACCATTCATGTATTAATTAGATTGGTTTTGATCAAGACAGTAAAATATCAACTTTTTAAAGGGCTATGAATAATAACCTTCATTTATTGAATTCTTAATATCAGGAGCTAGAATGCTACATTCATTATCATTTAATTCAGATAAATCTCCCCTGGGGTTTCCTGCTTTATAGATAAGAAAAGTGGGACTGAGAGAGGTAACAGTGTGCTCAAGATCACACCATGCGTGAACAGAGGCAGAGCTGAAGTGTACGCCTGACACTGCGTATTGAGATGCAGGCCGGCAATCACTTGAGATCTCTTCTCAAACTATTTATTTTCATGGGTTTTGTTTTCTTTTTTCTTTTTTGCCAGTCCTGGGGCTTGAACTCAGGTCTGGGTGCTGTTTCTGAGTTCTTTTGCTCAAGACTAGAGCTCTACCATTTGAGCCACAGCTCTATTTCTGGCTTTTTCTAAGTAGTTGATTGGAGATGAGAGTTTCATGGAATTTACTGCCTAGGATAGCTTCAAACAGCAATCCTTACATCTCAGCCTCCATAATAGCTAGGATTGTAGGCGTGAGTTACCGGTGCCCAGTTGTGAGTGTGATTGTTTTTTCTTTTTTTAAAGCAAAATATTGGCCAACATGCCCAAAAAATACAAGTGTTTAAGATAACATCTAAATTTATGGAAATAGATTATTGAGTTCTTGGATTAATCATTCAATATACTGAAGAATAAGGATATTAGGTGGTCTTGAGCATTGAGAGAGCCGATGGTCAAAGATGACCTGACTGTTCAGTTCACTTCCATAAACAGGAAGCTACTGTTTTATACTAAGTATCATACTGCATGCTGAGAGTTTAATACCCCTAGATAGCCTGCATGTGAGTAATTGTCACATTGGTAAATATCAGTTTTCCATTTCTAATGATGCTACCCTTGGGGGACCTAGATCAGGATGTTACGGGTCATTAGAATATCATAGATTTTCCTGGTAGGGATAGTCAAAGTAACTAATGCTTTCCTTTAAAAAAAACTATACATTTGTCGAAAATGAAAATTCCAACTATAATTTATCTTACATGGATAGTTTCTGTTTGTTCTTGAATTAATGAACCTGGAGTAAGTTTTCTCTCCAATTTTCTTCTGAATTCTTTCTTCCTCTATCAAGTGGATATTTAAGTGTGAAGTTTGGACTCTTAGATGCTGGTTTTACTTAGAACTCTCCCTCAGTTATATTTAGTTACCTAAAGTGTGAAAAATCTTGTCATTTTATGAAAAGACTTCTGTTTGGAATACAAACATCAAAACTTGAAAGAGGGCAAGTAGCTATGTATAAAAATACCTAACCTGGATTTCCAGATTGTGGGGTTCTAAGTGTAGGGTTTTGTTTGTTGGTAGTTTTATCCACAACATACATATGTGTTGTATTCTAAGGCAGAAATTGATCAACCCATTTTGAGGCTGTATCCAAGGTGACTTTTGTTAAACATTTCAAGAAGCACCATTTTGTCCAACGTGCCAAGAAACTGGGGGGGGGGGGATTAAAGTGAAGGGAAGACTGACTGACAGTAATTAACCAGTAGTTAATGTTAAGTATAACTTAGAACAGTCGTATAACTTTTTTTGTGTGCCATTACTGGGGCTTGAATTTAGGGCCTGGAGGCAGTCCTTCAGTTCTTTCATGCTTAAGGCTGAGGCTCTACCACTTGAGCCACAGCTCCACTTGTGGCATTTTGCTAGTTAACCGGAGCTAAGTCTCACTCTTTCCTGCTCACTCTGGCTTTGAACCATGACCCTCAGGTCTTCGCCTCCTGGTTCAGTAGGGTTACTGGAGTGAGCCACTGACATCTGGCTCATTAATATTAATTTGATAAAATAGAAAATAGGTATGACGGGCTGGGAAGGTGACTCAGTGGTAGAGCGCTTGCCTTGCATGCATGAGGCCCTGGGTTCGATTCCTCAGCACCACATAAGCAAAAAGCCGGAAGTGGCGCTGTGGCTCATAGTGGTAGAGCGCTAGCTTTGAGTTGAAGAGCTGAGGGACAGCGCCCAGGCCCAGAGTTCAAGCCCCACAACCGGACCCAAAAGAAAAAAACAAGAAAAAGAAAATAGGTATGACATTGTATGCAACATAGAACACTGAGTAAACTGTGAGTCTCCCATCTGGATTCTAGATTGGATTTTTTTTTTTGGGGGGGGGGTCCGGTCATGGGGCCTAAACTCTGGGCCTGGGCACTATTCCTCAGCTCTTCAGCTCAAGGCTAGTGCTCTAACACTTGAGCCACAGCGCCACTTCCGGCTTTTTTCTTTTTGCATATGTGGTGCTGAGGAATCAAACCCAGGGCCTCATGCATGCAAGGCAGGCGCTCTACCACTGAGCCACCTTCCCAGCCCACTGGATTTTTTTTTTTAACCGTAGTTGGGAAACTTTCTTCGGTCATTTCTTGGGTTGAAAATTACCTGCCTAGTTTATAGTATATACTGCTTATACATTGTAAATGTATTCTGAGTCTGCAGAGTATAAAATATGATAAAATACAAATGGTGAAATTAAAGTAATAATTTCATTAAAACTTAGTAAAGAATGACACAAATTACAGGGCTTGACTCTGAAGTATCTTCTATTCTGCTAAATCCAGAAAGAATTATTATTAATTGATGTGTATATTAAACATTTTGTGATCACTAATAATGACAGTCTTTTCAAACATGAATGGTTTCCAGTAGCAATCAACTAAAAAGACAGACCACAGAAAAGTTTTCCCATAAAACATAAGCCAGCCAGGCACAGGTGGCTCATACCTGTAATCCTAACTACCCAGTAGGCTCAAATCTGAGGATTAAAGTTCAAAGCCAGCTCAGGCAGACAAGGACAATTATCTTATCTCCAGTTAACTATGAAAAAGCTGGAAAAGAAGCATGGCTCAAGTTTAGAGCAAAAAAAAAAAAAAAAAGCCAAGGGAGAGCAAGATGCTGAGAGTTGAATCCCTAGTACTGATATTTTCTCTTCCTAGCATGGTGGCACAAGCCTGTAATCCCATCACCCAAGAGGGATGAGGCAGGAAGACAGAGTTAGAGGATATCCTGTTTCAAAAAATGATGATGATAATGGCCATGTTTTCTCTTAGTTAAGATGGTGTGCTTAGGGAAACAGTATAGTGGCTTCTCAAAAAAATTAAACATAGAAACCAGTTGCCAATGGCTCACACCTGTAATCTTAGCTACTCACTCAGGAGGCTGAGATCTGAGGGTTGTGGTTTGAAGCCAGCCTGGGACGAAAGTCCATGAGATTCTTTTTTGGGGGGGAGGGGAGGGGTCCGGTCATGGGCCTGAACTCTGGGCCTGGGCGCTGTCCCTCAGCTCTTCAGTCCAGGCTAGCACTCTACCACTTGAGCCACAGCGCCACTTCCGGCTTTTTTTTTCTGCTTATGTGGTGCTGAGGAATCGAACTGAGGGCCTCATGCATGCAAGGCAAGTGCTCTACCACTGAGCCACCTTCCCAGCCCCATGAGACTCTTATCTCCAGATAACCACCAAAGTTGGATGTAGTACCATGGATCAAGTGGTAGAGCACTAGTGTTGAGCACAAAAGCACAGGAGAAGCTTCCAGGCCCTGAGTTCAAGTCTTAGGACTAGTGTGTGTGTACACACACACATAAACAAAACACAGAATTATACCCTTCTGTGTATATTAGCCTAAAGAATTGGATTTGTATGCCTGGGTTCTTAGCAATACTATTTACTATAGCCAAAAAGTGGAAAGAGCTCACATGTAGGATTGTGACTGGTGAACAGATAAACAGAATGTGGAATATATGTACAATGCCCTCTGTCCAGCTTCTGCTTTCCCCAGCCTGAGCAGTGCCTGTGTGGCACTGTAAGCTCCTTTTACGATGTTGGCGCCCCCTCAGGTGGCTCTGAGCTTCGCATCACCCCTATGTTTCTGTGCCCTTCCCAGTTTTATGACCAAAGATGAGATGGAGAAGGCAGGACCTCAGCTGCTGGCCCCTGGACTGATGGGAGAATCCTCAGAGGAAGATGGCCCACAGGAGTACCAGGCCACCGACTCTGATTCAGATGGCCCAATCTTGTACACAGATGATGATGAGGAAGAGGATGAGGATGATGATGGCAGTGGAGAAAGTAAGACTGTTTGCAGGAGGTGGGGAAGGGAGAGGATGGTGGACAGAGGCAGCTGCATGTTACAAAGAGCACAGATTTCTTGAGCTACCAGACAGCTGGTGTTTTTCTTCTCTTGGCTTTCTTTCTCACAGTAGATGTATGGCTATCCTAAAGTTAGCTATGATGACAAGCCCTTGTGGATGATGATGCCAAGGGATGGCTCTGGCCTTCATCCGTGAACGACATGGGCACCTTTGTGTTTATACCAAGGCTTTCTAATGAGAAGTGCCTTTCTCAGATCAGAGATACCCCTTCCCTCCTGGGACTGTTGTTGAAGAAACAGCATCAAGGCAGGGTACACTGGCTTGTTCATCTAAGTGTGTGAGAATTTCACTTACTTCTATTCAGCAGTTTTCATAAAGAAGAGGGAGGAATGAATGAATGGCAAGTAGCTTTTTAGACTTAAAAACGCTCATTCAACACATCAGGGAAAGGTAGAATAGGGAGCATGCCTGAATTAAAGAAAGTCAATGCTGCCATTTATATTCAGCTTAAAGAACTAGAATGTGTGGTTATTTTTTAAAACCTCTGAGCAAGATGACTTGGGAGGAATTCACCATGGGATTGAATTTATAGATTATGAAAATGCATATATATTTATATATTATGAATGCATATATATTTTAAAATGTTAAGTCAAAAAATTGGGTCAAGATGACCAAAGTTATACACACATGTACACATGAAGAAAGCATAATGGGAACCATAAAACACTGTTTGGAAAAAGGGAGAGGAAAAAGAAGTGGGGGACTATAAAAAAAAAGAAACATTTTTGTTGCACTCATGATTAAACAGAAGTTTGTCAGATTCCCTCTGATTTGTATAGAGGATGAAAAAAAGCAAAATTATGTCATCCATCGGGTATGAGCTCTCATCT
The DNA here is from genome assembly GCF_024711535.1 of Dipodomys merriami. Classification (NCBI taxonomy): domain Eukaryota; kingdom Metazoa; phylum Chordata; class Mammalia; order Rodentia; family Heteromyidae; genus Dipodomys; species Dipodomys merriami. The sequence goes on along the minus strand of NW_027206401.1, from coordinate 15,798,491 downwards.
GCTGAGATTTAAGGGTCCATGGGTAATTGAAGGTTACAACATTTGTGTACATGCTAGACTCTTTGCCAACATGAATGCAGCACAGAGGATGACAGGGATTAACTGTACAGAACAAATAAAATTTGTGTTAACTTGAAAAAGAAAAGGCAGGAAAAGCATTGTGCAATCACTAATTTCCATTATCCACCGTATCAGCGAAATACCACCATATCTCTTCAGCTATCTGTTTCCAAGTATTGAGCTTATAGACTTCCAAGTTTTATCATGGTGTCCCAATATTTTCCCAGAACATTTAAAAAAAATAGTTCATGAGGCTTCTCAGAATGAACTATATCCAAAGTTGAAATCTTTTTCCCCCCTCGGTTAATTAGAATTGCCCTCTCATATGTGGATGAAGAATTTAGCCTGCACCCTCTTTAAAGTGGAGTGTAACCTGAACACACTGGCTAATGGCTGCTTTATCTGCATCCCTCACCTGGTTTCAATCCTCAGGTACTTTGGCAAGTAAGATCCGGCGGAGGGATACTCTTGCTATCAAACTTGGCAACAGACCATCCAAGAAAGAGTTAGAAGACAAAAACATCTTACAGCGTACATCTGAAGAAGAGAGGCAGGAAATCCGGCATCAAATCGGAACCAAGCTGGTCAGGTAATTGCTGGTGTGGTAAGCAGGACTGACTGATTTGTACCTGCCTCCCTCCTGAAGTGTACAACCTACCTGAGATCAATGTGAATTTGGGGGAAGTTATGGACATAGCAGCCCATCTGGTCTTTTAAAGTTAGTTTTGTATGGTCAATCAGTCAAAAACCCATCCCCTTTTGAGGTGTGAATTCTCTGCCAGCCAGTGGCTTTGAGATCTCTAAAGGTCTCGCTCAGGCTAGGCCCAACAAACCTTCTGCAGAGGACCAGTTAGTGCGTATGTTAGGTTTGGCTGACCAGATCGTCTCTGGTGCAGTTTACTAGCTCAAGGAGAGGAAGAAGATTTCTGAAGGCCACATAGTTTCTTCGTAGCAAAACCAGATTAGAATTACTGTTCATGGGATTTCTGCCTAATCTTTCTCTTACTGTGTCTCCTGCTTTGTACTTTTTATACTATCTAAGAGAATATGTGCTTATAGGATTTGTTGGAGTGTTTGTTTTATTGCTATTGTTTGTTTTGCTATGAAGAAATTAAATCACTGAATGGTATTTATATACAAGAATAATGTCTACAGGCCGATGGCTCATGCCTGTAATCCTAGCTACTCAGGAGGCTGAGCTCTGAGGATGGTGGTTTGAAGTCAGCCCAGGTAGAAAAATCCTCATGAGACCCTCATCTCCAGTTAAGCACTCAAAAACCACAAGTGGTGCTATGGCTCAAGTGGTAGAGTGCTAGCCTTGAGCACAAAGAGCCTCAGGGACCGTGCCCAGGCCCCGAGTTCAAGCCCCACAATCAGAAAAAAATAAAAAGAATGGCAGGCTGGACACAGTGAATCATGCCTGTAATCTCGACCACTTTGGAGGACTAAGATTAGAGGCCACCCTAGGTAAAAAGTTAGGGAGTCTTAGATTATCTCTTTGTTGCTTTGTATGTCCCTCCCCCACAGTATAACCCCTGCTTTCACTATATTTGATGTCAATATAACTTGAGGAGGAGATGGGGAAAAACCAGTTGTTTAAGGATACAGGTGGACCTGTTGCAACAATGAGAAGTACAAGTTGTCATGTCCAAAACGAGCTTTACAACGTCGGTGGGGGGGGGAAGGGGGGGAAGGAAAAGGATTGGGATTGGGGGGGAGGGGGGAGGCTGGGAAGGGATGTGAAGGGTAAACAAAGGAGGAGGCTGCAATGCTTGGTAAGAAATGTACGCATTATCCTGCCCATGTAATTGTAACTCCTCTGTACAGTATGTTCACAAATAAATAAAATTAAATTAAAAAAAAAAGTTAGGGAGTCTTTATCACAACAAACAAGTTGGCAGTAGTAGATCTCACTTGTAATCCAAAATATACAGGAGATATAAGTAGGAGGATCATGATCCAAGCCCAGCTCTAAGCAAAAACCTTGAGACTCTTCCTGGAAAAATAAAGCAAAACAAGGCTATAAGTGTGGCTCAAGTTGCAGAATATGCCAGTCTAGCAAATACAAGGCTCTGAGTTCAAATGCCAGTATTGCCAACATATGATGATGATGATGATGATGATGATGATGATGATGATGTCCCTTGGATAGTCCCAACTGCGTGCATGGCTTGAAAAGGAAAGGGAACGAAGAGATTACACTCATGTCATTTTTTTGTGCCATCCTGGAGCTTGAACTCAGGGCCTGGGCACTGTCCCTGAGCTTCTTTTGCTCCAGGCTAGCACTCTACCACTTGAGTCAGAACTCCACTTCAAGTTTTTGTTTTTCTGTTTTTTGTAGATTAGAGGAGATAAGAGTCTTTCCTTCCCCAGCTGGCTCCAAACTGCAGCCCTCAGATCTCAGGAGCTGAGTAGCTAGGATTATAGGTGTGAGCCACCAGCACCCAGCCACTCATTCATTTGAAGGGTAACAAGCAGAACTTAAAATGCAACTCTTCTCACATGCCATTGTAAAACCATTACACCATCTGGGGAGGCTGAGGTCTGTAGCCAGGTCCCAAGTGATAGACACACAGTTCTGTCTCAAAGAGAAAGAAGTAGAATGGAGTGTGGGGGATTGCTGGCCTTCCAAGCCACAATCTGGAGTCACCAAAATGATGCTAAGGAAGGAAGTTTGTGTATTTAATGAACGGGTCTGGCTTTATTGTTTGATTTGGTATTTCCCACTAAAGAAGCTGTGTTTGTAAACTCTTCTTTTTGTCCTTATAGGAGACTTAGCCAGAGGCCAACCACTGAAGAATTAGAGCAAAGAAATATCCTAAAACGTGAGTGTCCTTGGTATACATTGCCTGGTGGGTCCATAAACAAGCCGCCTCACAGTTAGGCCAGCCTTCAGTCATAACTGACTGGAATGGTCCATTTTTATTATAGCTATATATATAGTTGTTTGTTATTTAAAAATAATTTCTTGCTGGGTGCTTGTCGCTCACACCTGTAATCCTAGCTATTCAGGAGGCTGAGATACGACAATCAAGGTTCAAAGCCAGTCTGGATAGGAAAAGCTATGAGACTCATCTCCAAGTAACCAGCAAAAAGCTGGACATCGAATTGTAGCTCAAGTGGTAGCGCAGAAGCCTTGAGCAAAAAATTCTAAGGGACAGCACCCAGGCCCTGAGTACCAGAAAAAAATTTTTCATAGTGTCATCTATCCCCAGACTACAGCTGTTTAACAATTATTTTTGAGAAAGATGAAATATATTCCCTAGTTTTCTTTCACCCACATATTTAAGAAAATGCTATCTACTTGCAAATAAATGTCAAAGACTCACAGGAAATCAGACATCCCTATATTATTATTAATCACAAACGTTTGTTGCTAAGTTGGACAAACTACTCAATTTAACACAACATTATGGTAAACATTTTTCAATATATTTCATTTTCTTATTTGTGATCATTCTGTGTCCCTTTCACTTACAATTCTTTGGTTCTTCAGCTCATTTTTTCCTACTTGATTTTTTCCATTCTATTTTTTCTTCTAGTCTCTTTGCCAGGGCTGTATGGAAAACGCACATAGAAATCCAAGGGTTTTTTCCCCCCTGCTGTTATTTATCAGAAATGTTAACTGACTTCAGCAAGAAATGGACATTTTTTTAAGTAGAGCCTTACTGTACTTTTATGTATTAATCCAGTTTCAAAAGAGCTTTTTAGTGCATGAAATATCAAAGAACAGAAATAAGCAGATCTGGGAGAGTACTACATAGAAATAAGCCTTGGGGGGTGGAGGAAGAGGGGAGCGATCTTTCCAGCCTGGCTTGGAGTTGGCCTGCTGATGACCCTAGCTCTTCAGCCTGAGTTATTTTCTTTCCTGAAGGAAAGAAAGATTTTCCTAGGATATTTAGACTACAGTTGTCATAACTAAAGCAACCAACAATGAAGATTTAACTGTAAATGGAATGCAGTCTATGAGATCTTTGTCCTTAACAATGCTTTTTTTTTTCCTGACCATTTGTATCACTGTAGTAGAACCCAAGAAAGGACTTGAGTGCCTAGAAATGTGTGAGTGTCCATTTGAAAGGGGCAGGGGGTGGAGTCATGGCTAGAAAAGAAGTACATTTTTGCCTTTGTTTTTCTGAGGGTTGTTGATAGCAACATCTCATTTTGATCACAAAACCCCAAATTTTCATTGCCTTCGATCACAGATTCCTGGGAAATATCTGTTGAATTTTAAGTTGACTTCATTGCAGACTCTAAAAGTTCCTAAAACTCAGAGATTATGTCTTCTTGGATGCCTGATGCAATCCTTAGGTGGGGTTGTGGGGAGGAGGGGAAGAGAGACAGAAAAATTTCTGGATAATTCTCTCTTGCTCCTGTGAGATGAATGTGCCAAACCACACTGGAGTTTGGTTATTTGAGGAACTGTGTCAGGGATCCGGAAATTTATTACATGTTGATCTTAAGTGCTGTGTTGGCTTTTGCACCCTCTGTTTTCCTGGAGGTTTGGGAAAGAGTGAAATACCAAAGTCAACTTCAGATTTGACTCCAACACTTTATGTACTTCCTTCTAAGTTCATGTTGATTCTGGAAACGAAGACATGTTTCCAGTCTGGAGACTCTGATAATGGCTTGTGATCTCCTGACACAAGACTGCCTGGCCAAGGCAAGCAGACTACGGTGGAGACTCTCCTGGCTCCCCAAATCCTCCATCCCCCTGCCCCGGCTTCCCACCCTACAGCACCGGGAGCTGAATGGTGTAGCTGACGAACACTTCACTCAGCCCCTCTGGCTTTGATTTTCCCACATAATCACGTTTTTGTTTAGAACAGCGTAATTGTCTATCTGGAGAAAATTAATCTGTGATAAGATATAGTTTTTAAGGCCAGGTTTTTTTTCCAGTGGGTGATCTTTTTATTACAGACTAACTGAGTCACAGCTTCTTAGTTTCATTCAACAGTTCTCAATCAGAACCTATCCCTGCTTTAATAAACAGTAAAAAATTGAAAGGAAGGGAGGAAGGGAGGGAGGGAGGGAAGGAGGGAGGGAGGGAGAAAGGAAGAAAGAGAAAGGAAGGGAGGAAGGAAAGAAAGAAAGAAGGAAGGAAGGAAGGAAGGAAGGAAGGAAGGAAGGAAGGAAGGAAGGAAGGAAGGAAGGACAGCTGTAGCTTTCAGTGGGAACCGTGGCACAAATTGTGTTTCTATCTTTACCCATGTTACTCTTCACTTGATTTTGTTCTTATTTTGGTGTCACTATAGTTTATTTAAAAATATAGATGTACTAAGGTATATATCATTGTGCATTTTAGAACTAGTTCCTTCAAAGTAAGACTTTAAAAGGACCACCAGGTATTGGTGGCTCACACCTTTAATCCTAGCTACTCAGGAGGCTGAGATATGAGGATCACAGTTCAAAGCCAGTTTGGGCAGAAAAGTCTATGAGACTCTTTACCTCTAATTAACTGCCAGAAAACCAGACAAGGAGCTGTGGCCCAAAGTGATAGAGCGCTAGCTTTGAATGAAAGAGCTCAGGGACAAGGCTCAGGTCCTGAGTTCAAGCCCCACAACCAACAAGAAGGAGAGGGGGAAGGAGGAAGAGGAAAAGGAGGAGGCATGTAAAAAATAAGCATTTGATGCTTGAAAGGTCAACTTCTGCTAAACAATACAAGTAGTGTTTATGGAATGTCTTCCATTTCAGAGATTGAGATAAAATGTAGGTTCCCTTATAATATTTAGTTGTGAATGTCCTCCTAGCTTGAGTTCTCTATGTTGATAGAGCTGAGGTTGTCCTTGAACTCACTATTATAGTCCAAGCTGGCCTTGAACCTCCTGTTCCTGCAGCCTCAGCCTTCCCACTGCTGAGATTCAGGTATGTGATACCATATGCAACTTGAAATGTTTTTAACATGCAGAAAAGTTGGAGTTTTACAATGAACATCAATATGTCTGCCATCTATTATTTGTTGACTTCTTGCTTCAACATCTGACTAGCCATATGTCGACCCAGATTTTGTCAATACATAGATGTCAACTTACACATGTGTTTACATTTGTTGAAAATATCCACCTGGGTACGTGTAGAACATGTACCCTCAAAAAATACAGCATGTCATCATGGTAGCACAAGGCAAAAGTCTGAAATCCTATCTCAACCAAAAAGCTGGGAATGGTGGCTACTTCCTGTAATCCTGGCTATGTAGGATGCATAGGTAGGAACATTAGTTCAAGATTAGCCCAGGGGGAAAATAAAAGATCTTATCCAAAAAGTATCTGAAGCAAAAAAACAAAACAAAACAAAACAAAGAAAGAAAAAGAGCTGAGGATATGGTAAAGGAGTAGAGAGAATATCTAACAAGAGTGTGGCCCTGGATTCAAGCCCTAGTACTGCCATGTTTATACATATACATACATATGTGGCTCTTTTGAATCCATTTTATCCAAATTGATAACTCAGGAATATATAATACAGGGCTAGGGCATTGTGTAAATGATAAAGCACCTGCCTCACAAATCCAAGCCCTGAGTTCAAACCCAAATACCACCAAAATACATACATTCTGACACACATTAATGAATAGAATAGAACTCCCATTGTTGATACTGCTGGACCTTGACTGTTATATTTGTTATATGTTATATTTGTTCTTTAATAAGATGCCAAGGAGCCATCTCGGGGGCTTCTATCCACCTTTATCTCTCTTCCTCTATCTTCCTTAGAAGTATGATTTTGAACATGAGAAATATAAGGAACTCAACTCCCTACTGCAGTTGACCCTTCTGTTTTGAAAGGTCACTGGCTGTCATCTGGTTGAACAATGGCTTAATAAGGCAAAACTGTATTCCCTTTGCAGAAATGAACAATGTAACATGTGTTATCTTTGGAATATATTAGATATCTAACTTGTTTTGTTTGAAATTACCCTTAAAATACAGCATAACACCCAGGTGTTGAGGCAGAAATCTTGCCTACTCAGGAGGCTGAGACCAGAGGATCATGGTTCAAAGCCAGCCTGGGCAGAAAAACTTTTATCTCCAATTAACCAGAAGTAGAGCTGTGGCTCAAAGTGGTAAAGCACTAGCTTTGAATGAAAAAGCTCAAGGGCATCACCCCAGACCTGAGCTCAAGCCCCATGACTGCAAAAATAAACAAACCCAGCATAACAGCTGTACAGGAAGAATTAACTAAAATGTTTCAGTGATTTTTTTATTATTAATATCCCCACCGTCCAGTTTTAATCATATAAACCCCAATTTTGGCATTTATCCATTATGTAAACCTAACCATCTACAAGCTTTGTCTAATTCATATATGGCAATTACTTGAATCTTGATCATATATTGAAGGGTGTGAAAAGACAAATACACACACACACACACACACACACACACACACACACACACACACACACACACACACACACGGAAAAATCTGAGATCAGGTGCATTGCCTCACACCTGTGGGGCCAGTACTAGGGAGGCTAAGGCTGGAGAACCTGTTTCTATGGTCAGCCTGGGCTATATTGTAAGACCCTGTGTCAAAACAAACAAAATCTAAATTATAAACAAGTGTGTGTGACACACTTGTGTGACACGTCATCTGCCTCTTGTCCTGTGGTGTATTTTAATCATTTGCACCCCTGCATTACTTGAATTTTTAAAATTATCTTGCCATAGAAGAGATTTTTCTTTCATTAATCCCTTCCGCAACATGATTTCCCCTCAATAAAGTTCCTTGCCACACTGGAAGATAATTTTCATAAGCATTGGTATCTTAAGAATTAAAGTCTATCCTCACTTTATAGAACAGAAAAGGTACAAGAAGCAACGTACACACGTTCTTCAACTAAGCAACCAATAAAACCTGAAGGGGTGTTTGTTTCCTTTTTTAAAATTCCATCTGTTGCACAGCACCCAATTGTACAACTTGGTGAAGCACTAAGGAAAAAGAAGACTTAGGAAAGTTAAAGTCACAAGAAAATAAATAATTTCTACCCACAGTACACCATAACCCCATTCAGAACATTCTGGTTTCAAAGCCAAATTCAAAGAAATGTTTACATTCGGCTTCTATGGGAACCAAGGAAGACAAATCAAATATTTTGGTTGGGTTTGAATGGAACTCAGCAGCTCAGACATGCATCGGATGGTTCTCATTTGCTCTTTTTGCTCTTTTAATATGTCTCAGATTCTTCACATGCAGGCCAGATCCCCAAGTAAAATTTCATCTGAATTCTGGTAAATCGTGCCTGTAAAGCCCATGCGATGATCACCAATAGACATCTTTGAACAGTATATGGACAGTCTCTTGTCCATCTTTATTCAGAATAGAGCAGGCAGTCAGGAACAGAAAGATTTAAAACTACTAAAGTAAAACAATTATGCAAGAAGGCAAAGTCACCCCGCGTGCACGCGTGCGTGCACACACACACACACACACACACTTATAGAAAGGATTTACATGTACAAATATGACTGACTGACCTTTCTGGGAAATCTTGTCTTACATTCGCTAGCCGAGTGCTCTACCACTTGAGCCATGCTTCAAACCCTTTTTGCTCTCATTATTTTTATGGATAGGGTCTTGTGCTTTTGCCAAGGGTGCCTAGACTACGACCCTATCTCCTTCTCACTTTCTGTGTACCTGGGATCACAGTCATGCATACTACCACCTGGCTTTGCAAAGTCTTCATAACCTAGTTTTTTTTGAAAGGCAGATTTATTACACAACAGGAGCAGCTCTAGTAAGAGGTAATCAGTTCAGCCCATTGTCATCCATCTTCAGGGTACAGACATGAGCTATAGGTTTAAACAGACAAAGAACCAGAAGCAAGGAGTGAAAGGTTCACCTAGACATTCCCAGTTACAGGTGTGGCCTGGCTGTCAGTATCCCAGTTTTGGATCTTATCATTGTCATAACTTTAGGGGAATAATCTGGTTAGATAACATTTTTTTGGCAGTACTTGGATTTGAACTCAGAGCCTCATACTCAGCTGTTTTGCTCAACTGGTGTCCTACCCCTTAAGCCTTGCCTCCAGTCTGGCATTTTTCTAGTTAATTGGAAAAGAGAGCTTTTCAGCCTAGGCTGGCTTTGGACCAATATTCTCAGCTAGCACCCTTCCGAGAAGGTAGAATTACAGACATGAGCCACCCAGCTCTTAACAATAACTTTTAAAGACATTAATAGGATTTTTGGTCAGTATTAGAATCAAGTACCTGTGATCTGATGGGCATTTCTGATGATGAAATTTCTCTCTAGTAATTAAGTTGTTGTGGTTTTTCTCCAAAAACAAACAGAAAAGAATGAAGAAGAGGAGCAAGAAGCAAAAATGGAACTTAAACGTAGACTTAGCAGGAAGGTAATGACATTCTGAATGCTCTGAAATAAACTTTGTTGATTTGTTTAAATTTGCACTTTATATGTGAATGTAATACTTAGGCATAATTATTCTTATGTGACTACTACAGAATCATAGTCATTAAAAAATAAACAAAACAACTGTTCTTTTTTCTATTTGCATGTTAACTTTGGAAAGTTATTACTCAAAAGATTTTCATGCATTGTGTGAAAATCTTTAAAAATACAAAAATAAATAAGAAAATACCACCAAAAAATCTTCCATTCAGAGAACAATTATTAAAATTTCAATATATATAAATATATATTTCCATTTTTAAAAAGTAACTTTTAAACTGTTCTCATTTTCCATTTAGTCTCGGATAAATTAAGTAAATACCCTATGACTACTGAAGATTTACCACTATCAGAAGTGGGAATAATTTATTAAGTGAGCTTGATCAGCCGGTTTGGCTGCCACAGAGCTACCCAAATTGACAAATTTGCTCAGACAATTGTTTCCACATTGTATGAAAATATAAATCTCATCCAGAGCCCTGCCAAAAGAATATTCTTTTGGAAAAAATAAAGCACTATCAGTCTTTAAATTTCATTATAAATCCTTGCAGTAATTCTTCAGATATACCTTTCATTCCTGGGGAAAAAAAGGGTGGGGTGACTAAAATACGACCAGAGTCAAGCATGCGGGGCCTGACCCACATTTTTGAGGGCTAGCTGGGACTTCGCAGCTTCCGGGGCCTGACCCACATCTTTGCGGGCTAGCTGGGACTTTGTAGCATCAGTATTCTTCTGCCTGGCTCCAGAGGCACTCCTGGGGTGCATTGAGCTTTTCCCCAACCCACTGGGGCTCCTCCATAACTCAACAGTGCCTGTTGTTTCTCCCTTGCTCCTACTTGTCCCACGGTTGAGCCCTCCCTTCCATGACGCATGTGAATCTATAGCACTGGCATCTACCCTATGGCTGGCATAGTCCTGAGGGGAAGACTGGGTGGAGCATTTCTGATCTGTTATCAGATCAGAAATCAGTGGCCACTGACCGGTGGGGTTGCCACCTGGCCAGACCTTAAAGCACAAGGATTTCTCTCCTTGCTACTCCTTATTTCCACTTGCCCAAGAGATGCAGCAAGGATCCAGCAGTATAGAAGGGGTAGCATCTAAGAATATAACAGAATACTTAGGTTGCCTAGCCACCAGGGCTCTGGGAAGGAAGAAAGGGCTGAAGTTACCCTAGCCCCGCTTAGGTGGGCTCAAGGTACAGATTCAGGCTTCTGGGAATCCTGGGATTGGAATGGTTTGAATAGTAGAGTTTTGACTTTGCTTTACTCTGGTTTTACTCAGGAGTAGACTGAGGACCAAGAAAGAGACTGCTTTTAACTACTGAGCATGTATGCACAATGTACTGTCTATCTCTGAGCCCATGCAAATAAAAATTACTATCTCCTCTAAAAAGGAAATAGTTTGCCTGGATATTGTGTGTGTGTGTGCACACGCACGTGTGGGCTGTGGGTAAAAGAAAAGTCTGTCCACCTGTGTGTATATACTCCAGGACATCTCAAATGAGGAAGGGCCAGGAGGAGGTAATCTGACATAGCAGGGCATGTTGATGCCTGTCAACCAAGGAGGCTGTCTTGCTTTCAGCCCTCATCATTGTGTTGGCTCTTTTGAACTTGAGACTAGACGAAGAAAGGAAAGCAAAGGACTGGCTAGATTCAATATAATTAGAAATTGCATTGGGACAAAGGCCACAAGAATAAACCCTAGTGGTCTGAGTATCAGAAGGTTGGCAAGGAGGTATGGTTCTCCATCAACTCTTCCTCCTTAACCCATTCTCCTGTCCTGCACGTTGACTTTCTGAGCTAAAGGTCATTGCCAACATGGGTCCTGGATCCTTGTTTTGCTGGCAAGGAAGGCTGCGGGCTCACCCTTGCTAGACCTTTCTAGATCTTAAAAGACGTTTCTGAGTGGACAGCTTTCATGGATGAGGATTGGGAGCGCGAATTAATTCATGTTTCTAAAAGTTTCACAGTTTTTTTCCTTGATCATTCAGCCATGCTGGAGCAGGCATGCTGCTGTGTGTGGGTCACTGTGTGAGCCTGTGTTAGGGATGACAGCCAGGCCTTCAACTCAGCGCTGGCAAGCTGAGGAAAATAATATAACGTGGATGGTTACTGCCAAACACGGTGACCTATCTAACGACGACGATTTTTATAGTCTTAAAAATGAGGGCACGCTGCTTTCTAGTTCTCGTTACAAATTCCCAAGACACTACTGCCTTTTTTTTTTTTTTTGAAAGTGACCTTATTTAACCATAACTTTAAAGTGTTGTCTGTTAAAAAAGAAAAAAAGAAAAAACTTGCCACCACAAGACTATAAACAGTTTTACTGATGTATCTTTTCCACCCACCCTTCTGCAGCTCAGCCTGAGACCCACGGTGGCGGAGCTCCAAGCTCGAAGGATCCTGAGATTTAATGAGTATGTGGAAGTCACCGATTCTCCTGACTATGACCGCCGGGCAGACAAGCCCTGGGCCAGGTTGACACCTGCAGACAAGGCAAGCATTCCAGTGGCCATCTCATTGATTGCACTGCGTTCTCCCAAGTTCCTTACTCACCTTCCACCTGATCACCCTCCGCATTGCAGATCTCACCCAAGATTCTAGCAATTTTCTGCCTCTGACCATGGAAGCCAATTCAATGATAATACTTATAATGCCAATGTAGTTCTGTCAGCTAAGTCTCAGAGAAAGCTAGTTTTTAATTACTTAGTCTTTAATTACGTAGTCAAACCTGGAATAGGACTTTCTTTCTCAGTCAGGATTTATATAGGTATACATAAGACACATATACATATTTGTATGTGTACACACCCAAAGACACACACATATTTAAAATAAGCCAAAAACTGAAACCAAAAGCTATGCATGATCCAGCCACTATTTGTTAATAGGTCACTAAGATTAATGTGTGGCTGAATGTGTCAGCTTCTCATTCTGAACAGCAGCATAGGCATCTCTTTGTGGGCATAAAATTTACATGGCACGAGTCATGTGTTCTTTAAATATGAAGGCGTCCTATTTGATGTTTTCCTTGGGTAGCTTTAAGTGAAGGACTGAATTTTTAAGTTCTGTCTGTTTAGACTTCCAATATTAAAGAATAAATCGCGACTGCTTTTCTAGTAGCTTTGCGGCAGCTAGTCAAAAGCCATGTTGTTTTGGTGGGACCAAATGAAGAAGTTTCCTGGGAACATAATATTGTTTCACGGAAAGCTCCTGCCCTAAAATTTCTTAGGCTCCTGGAGGTGGCAGAGGAAAGAGGGGAGGTGAGTAAATCCAGACCAGGAGTCTAGCCTTCTCTGCTCCTTGTGAAAGACTACTGAAAGCAATCTATCCTGATTTTATTTTTTGATTATCTTTTAAGTTGTTGTACTCAGGGGTCACTACTCAACATGTCCGTTTCTGAGTACTATGTCTCTTAATCTGTGTCACCCCGTTTTCATCATTCTCCCCCAGCTGTCCCAACCCCACCCATTCCTTCATTTCTCCCACTTATTACCTATATACATTGAATATGCTGACTGCATTTGCCCACCCCTTCCTCGCTCCCTTCACCTACCCATCTCCCCTGACCTCCCTGCCCTCTCCCTCAATACCACAAGGTTCTAGTTTTCATCTTGTAAAGCCTAAGTTAGTTGTTCAAAGGAGTTTTTAGTTTGGCTTTACACCTTGATTCACCCTCACCTGAAAGTGTTGCCGATAGGGGATAATTTTCAGATTTGGGTATATTTGCATATACATTATGGGATGTGGGGATGAGAGCTAAGTCTGAGCCCAAAATTCTTGTATGGGGCTAGGGGTGTAGCTCAGTGGTAGAGCACTTACCTGGCATGACTGGTCCTGGGTCTGATCCCCAGAACAGTATAAGCAAGTTCATTTGTGTTTTATGTACACCTTATATGCATAGCCAGAAGGTCATTTTTCCACAGCATTATTTACTGTACCTTCACCTTGCAACAGCTGTATGAGGGCACATGTGGAATTTTCCACTTGTGACCTCATATTAGCACTCAAAAATGTCCAGATTCTGGTGCATTTCTAATTTCAGGTTTTCAGATTGGAGGTGCCCAACTTGTAATATATTGTATTTATTACCTGGTAGAAATTAGGAATCCTATTCTCAGACATTTCTTTTTTTAAAAAAATTCTGCTTCACTAATGGTGTGTAGACTCAGGAAATACACGACCTACATAATCATTCTACTTGTCTTTTTTTCCCCTCTGTGTAGGCAGCAATAAGGAAAGAACTAAATGAATTTAAAAGCACAGAAATGGAAGTTCACGAAGAGAGTCGGCAGTTTACAAGGTAGGTAGATAAGATGCATTGAAAAGACTTTGATATGGTACTTTTTGTAGTAAGTCTAACTTGTCACAATTAAGACTTTGAAAACTGTTTAACAGAACTACCTAATAGACATTCATCCTTATTTCCTTTTACCAGTAACCTAAGTCAATGATATCAGTGAGAAAAGATAATTTTATTTAATTATATGATAATCATCTATGTCATTGAACTTGAAGTTCTGTGCCCAGAACAGATATTGGTAATCATTACCATGGGTGCTTATGTTTTTGCTCTGAGCTTGGCAGACAGAACTTAGGATGGAAATGGACTTTTCACAGGATGCAACTTAAAATAGGAATCAAGTTTTTACCAGTACCACAACTCACTATGCTGTTACTCAAATGATCTGTGACAGTAGCAAATACCTGAGATAAAGTAGACAGAGAAAAGCATTTGTTTGAGCTTACAGCATTAGAGGTTCTGGCCCATGGTTAGTTGGCCTTGTTGCTTTGGAGCCTGTGGTGAGACAGCACCACATGGTAGCAATAAACAGCAAAACCACTCACCTTGTGAGAATAAGAGAAGAGATTTAGCCTACAACCCCTCTCAAGGGTACAACTTCGATGACCAGAAGTCTTTCCATTAGGCCCCCTCCTTCAAGTTCCCATCACCTCCTAATAGGGCCAAGCTGAAGACAAACACTTTTAATACATGAATCTTTACAAGACACTTCAGATCATAACCATAGCAACTCATAAACGTGCTGTTTTTCCTCCCAGCATGCTTTGGTACTAAAACCAGAAAGGACTTAAGTGATCACATTGTCTGCTTTCCCTCCTCCCCCATACACACACACACACACACACACACACACACACACACACACACACACACACACTGGACAGCTGTTCTGTTTATTTCAGTCTCACAGGTGTATATGCTTTACTATATCATAACAGGAAGGTTCCTAGAAATGTGCACAGAAATCAGATCTTTAGAAATTAAATTGAGAAAAATAATACCAACACAAGTGATCACAAGAAGAGGAAGACCATGCTATGTCTTCTCAGAAAACCAATACTGATGCCAAAGCTAGAGGTGGCCTCTAGGGCAGTGCCATGCATGTGGTTCACCTGACCTTGGAGTGGTTCCTGGAATGGTCTATATGGGACTGCAAGTCATCATGGGTAAAGCAAGTAGTCCAACATTAGATAATAGCAGACTCCATCTATAAACTCCACGGCAGGCCTCTGTAATTACAATATGCTCCCTAGCTATTCCCAGCACACAGATAAAACCTCTTTATCTTAGGCATATTCTTTCTTCATCTGTTTGTTTTCTCTATATCTTGTTTGTATTTTTTTTCCTTTTTGCTAATACTTGTGCTTGAACTCAGGGCCTCGCCTTATGCTCTTATTTGTTGTATTTTGTTGTTTTGTTGTGTTCTCTCAAGCTGGCACTCATACCACTTGAGTTATACCTCCAGTTCTGAGTTTTTGGGGCTGGTTAATTGAAGAGAAGAGGCTCATGGGCTAGCTTTGAATCAGGATCCTCAGATCTCAGACTTTTGAGCCGTTGTGATTAGACACACGAACCACCAGAGCCTAGCTGTTGGTTTGTATTTGCAAGCAGGGCTTCCACCAACCAGAAGGTATCATTTTTCTCTTACTGAGGGCTTTATTCCATCATAATCTACTCTTGGATCACTCACATGCCCTGTCAAGCCAGGCTTCTATTCTCGCTAACATTTGTGGGTCAGGGAAAGTTCTTTCTAATATGTGACACCTAAGGTTGCACTATTCAGTGAAGTAAATCAGAACGAGGCAGCAGGATATTTATGGTGACGGAACTGGTCGGGGCCTCCAGGCAATTGAGAAAATGGCAAGTGTCTGTATCCTTGTGTCCTGATCCCAGAGCTGCTGGGGCTCCACTCCACCTAGTCTGTGTTTCAGGACATTTACTTCTGCATTGCATTCCTGGAAATCAGGGTCTCCGATAACCATGTTTCCATTTGGTAGCATGATGTGAGAATAAATTGCAGCAGCAAAGAATCAATTTAAAAACAATGTATTGTTATGAAAGTTCTCATTTCATGAAAAGGAGAGATTCATCCTGAAAGAGGCCTTTTCGGACTGTTTCTGTCTATGAACAAATACAACAAAATTAGGTGATAGGTAGGAATCAGAGACATTTCTTTTACACATGTATGTTTACATACAAAGTAATATATTTAGGGGCTAGGAAGGTGGCTCAGTGATAGAGTGCTTGCCTTGCATGCATGAGGCTCTGGATTCGATTCCTCAGCATAACATAAGCAGAAAAAGCTTGAAGTGGTGCTATGGCTCAAGTGGTAGAGCGCCAGCCTTGAGCTATAGAGCTGAGGGACAGCACCCAGGCCCAGAATTCAGGCCCCATGACCAAAAACAACAACAACAAAATATATACATATTTATATATTTAATTACAGTATTTAAAGTAAAAATGAAAATCCTTTTCACTCCTTTCAGGCCCATAGTAGCACTCTCACAAGTAAGACTGGGAAAAGTTTGACACTGATCATAAATCGGGACTGTTTTCAAATGTATACGTTTGAGTATGTACACGTTTTTATATACACCCTCTCTCACACATATAAACAGTGTATCATTGATAAATTGCTGAACTATGACATGACTATGAACTATGACATGAAATTAGCTTTTCATTATCAAAAGACTGCTACCTTAATTTTATCCTATATCTGTGTGTGAGTATTTATGTGGAATTCTCAGCAGAGATCTATCTGTCTGTCTATCTATCTATCTCTCTCTCTATCTTATCTATCTATCTATCTACCCATCTGGAGATATATATAACACTTTAAACATACTACTCTGTTAGCTTCCAAAAAGAGCACATAGTTTACTGAATCAGTGTGTATGAACATGCTGGCTGGCTCATTAGCAGTTGAGTTAGGGGAGTGATTGAGAGATTCACATTCTAAAGGAAAGATTCTAAAAATTGATAGTGTACAATATAAACAATGGTACTCTCACTGATTTCTATGAGATCGAACAACACATTTTATTTTTATTTTTTTTTAAATTTTATTTTATTTTATTTGAGAACATACTGTACAGAGGGGTTACAATTACATTGGAAGGATAATGCATACATTTCTTACCAAGCATTGCAGCCTCCTCCTTTGTTTACCCTTCACCTCCCTTCCCAGCCTCCCTCCTCCCCCCCACCCAATCATACCCCCCTCCCGACATTGTAAAGCTTGCTTTGACATGACATTTTGTAATTCTCCTTGTGAACAACACATTTTATTAACCATTTATTTTTATTTTTTCATCTGATTTTCTTTTTTAGATGATTAGTAAAGCCTCCTTAGATATTATGGCTATTCACCCTGGACTACATATGTCACTGTATTTTTCTTCTTTATTAATTGTTTTAATGATCTTCTGTTTACATTTTTTACATATCAAAAGCTACGTTCTTATATTTTACTGCATCATTTTGTATCTTACAGAAGAAGGCCAAAATTATAAAAGTACCGTTTTCCACTTTTATATATGCTTCTTTACTCGTAGGAATTTTATCCATTGGGCATTTATTTGTATATATTCAAAAAAGTAAAGTAACTCTACTCTCTGTATATGATTGGTTGTCTCAACGCCATTTACTTCCTCGAAATGTAAAATTCTCTTTTAGCATACACATGGGCCAGTTCCTGGATCCTTGATTATGTCCTAATAAGAGGGTCATTCATCCCTGTGTCACATTATTTAATAGAGTTAGATGATCTTTTTACATCTGATAGGATATTCTTTCACTTTCAGAATTGTATGTCTATTTCTCTGTATTCATTAGAAAAATTGAGACTATTCTTAATGTGTCCCACAAAATAATGTGTTGATATCCTCATTATTGAAGTAAGTATTAATAGATGCAAGTAGGTAAGCTTTGGGGAATAACAGCTAATATCAAGGGCAAACTGCAAAAGATTTCCAAAAAAAATACATATTGATTAGCCCTCTTAAAATGTCTTTTCAAATCAGGAAAAATTAAATATTCATATCACCAAAATAAACATACCTTTAGTAGTCTTCAGAACTTGGCAATAAAGCAAATGTCTACTGCTATTTTCCATTAATTTATCTGACATCATTAGTACTGCATTCCATCTGGGAAGTATTTTTGGCTCTGGAGATATAAAAATCATGCTATGATTTTTCAAGATGTTTTCAGCCGTTCTTTTAAAAGGAAAAAGTTTGGAGTAAAGAGTACTGTTCCTAATCAAAATAATATACAATTATGATGATGCTTTGCACTGAGCTATTGCTCATGTAAAAGACAGTAGTACTCTTAGATCCAAACATCTTGTTGGGGGCGTGGATGTAAACAGCCTGTGAAGGATAACCTAGCTCTTTAAATGCAACCTAGCTACACAGCAGCTCTACTGCCTTCTAATTAGTGGCAGACTCTATTGCCTTGTACCGTTTAAGCTATCCCTAAACCTCCATGCTCCCTGTAGATTCAAGCATGTAACAAATGGATTAGGACTTTCCTCCTTCCACTTCCCAGAGAGGGCTTCCACATAGAGAGGTATGAAGGAGTACTGAAATTCCATTCCCATACACAGCTTCCTTTGTTGGTGTCTCTTTGGAAGATGCAAAAGGCTGATAACATTGCTTGCCCTGGTTGGTTAATGGGTGGCAAGGGCCAACATAGGAGGGAGCTATCACTATTTGCCCTGTTCACTCCTTGTCACCTTTCCAGATTTAGAAACATGAGACTGTTTTCTCTTCACCTGTTTTAAATGCGAAATTATTACACGTATACACGTACATAGAATTTTCTTCAGCAATGATGTTATTCTCTGACCTGTTGAGTTATTATCATCCTCTATGGATTTATAGATAACCTAGGTAAGTGTGGTTTATCAGAAAATACTCTCAGAGGGACTGTACTTGGAACTGCAGTATAAAATCATGAAGGACCTCCACAGAGGAGCAAGAAGGCTGGATAGGTAGTGGTACTGACTTTCCTGGGTACCCCCATTTATTTGTACCTCAACAGAAACTTGAAGAGTTGGAAAATATTGCAAGCTGTGCGCAGTATTAAGAAGGCCCAGGCAGCTCGTGGCCTGAGTTCTCAGCTATGTTTAGGAGGCTCTTGGTTTGCTCAATAGAAGCCAATGAGCCACAGTAGTGAAACTTTGTTAAAAGAAAAGGGAAATGAATTATTGAGGATCTCAGTAGATATCAAATAAGAAAGTTCAGAGAAGTGAAGTTTTATATTTGTGAGTAATTTTACTCTTTTATTATGCGATTGAATGGATAGAAAAATGAGTCAATATTTCAAGGTAACTTGTGGGGAAACTTGAAGAAAATAGTTGTCCTCATCTGAATTCTGTGATTTAAAAAATAGCTTTTTCTTGCCCCCTATCCCATCTCAACAGAATGATAATCACAAGGGTGGAAAAGCATTCTAGTTTTAAGAGTAAGAAATGTATTTTCAAATTTAAGTCTCTAGAAAGTTCTGGAAAAAGAGGGGATGACAGTTAACTTAGGGCAGAGTACGTCTTTATTGCTCCACAGACAAAGCCTAAAGCCAACTTGTCATTCGGTCACACAGACAAACCTTCCAGAAGGTAAATGAATGCAAACCACTGAATAGTAACAAATTTAATGATAATTCACATTTTTGTACTTCTAACTGTAAAATTTTAGAGCTGAATATGAAGATAAGATGCCTAATTTCACTTGTTGACCAAATCTGCACAGTCTGTATAGAAAGATCCTATAATCCAGGCATGGTGGCTCACCCCTATAATCCTAGGTATTCAGGATGCATAAACAAGAAGATGGCAGTTCAAGGTCAGCCTGGGCAGAGTTAGCTTGAGGCCCTATCTGATGAACAAACTAAAAGATCTGGGAGGTATCAGCTCAAGTGGTAGAGCACTTGCCTGACAAGCACGAGGCCCTGAGTTTAATCCCACTACCACAAAATAAATTAAAAAATAAGTTGGTGCAGTCTTGGTCTACACATCATTGTAGCTACAGTACTGACTGGTCACCTCTCTGCTCTGCTGTCTCCTTCTAGTGCAAACCAGAGATACTAATTATCTCCTGGAAGAACCCGCGGCAAATGGTGCCTGTAAAGAGGAAAAACCTCTTCATAGTGTCCATGCTAATTTTGTGAATCTAAAAGGAGACTACAATCCAGAAAAATGCTGGGTTTCCCTGCACAATTTTACTTGCTCCTTGCTTAACCAGATCTTTCATTTACCTTCTTTCCCCCCATAGACATTCCCAATAGGAAGAGAAAGCACCTCGTATCAGGTTACCCTACATCTGACCCTTGAATCCAGAACCAAAGAACATCTGAAGATGTGGAATTGAATGTTTGGTGTGCAAAGCTCAGCAAAATTGAAGAGGCCTAAATCACTGCTAAATTAGGTGGGGTGGGGGAGGGGGTGTTTCGCAGGTACAAGGCATTTGTCTTGTGTCATCAGAGATCCTGGGGCTCCCACTTCCATTGGGAATATATTATATCTATGTATTGCAATGTAGGCAATGCTTGTGTGACCGAGTGTCACAGCAGTGTCCCCGAGTGAGGGACACTACCTAAGGATGTCACTGCATTTATGGACATACTCCTGTTTTAACCACAACGTACTAGTTTGGGAAAGCTCACTATATATTCTTTTTATTTTGACTTTTGGGAAGTCAAACAGGCAGCAGGAAGGTGAGAAGTCCCATGTACCCCTCAGGCAGCTTCTGCAGTAATTAACTTAGGACCAGTCATATCTGGTCTGTTCTTATATCTTTCAGTTTTCCTTGAATTTAACATGGTCACACTTTGTAAATGTATATCATGTGGGGGAAAAGAAATGATACACCATGGCTGGGTGTCAGAAGCTCACACCTGTCATCCTACCAAGAAAGCAAGGATCATGGTTCAAGGCCAGCCCAGGTACAAAAGTTCAACACACCACTTCTTAGTATATAGCTGGACACAGTGGTTCACACCTGTCATCCAAAGCTTATGGAAGGCTGAGATGCAGAGCATGTTGATCCAGGCTAGCCTGGGCAGAAAAGCCTGTAAGATTCTGTCTTCTTGGAAGGAAGCTAGATATGGTAACATGTGCTGTAACTTCAGTGACAACAAGTATAAAAGTCAGCCTGTCATGGCTCAGTCATGTTTCTGGGCAGGAAGCAAGATGTTATCCTAAAAATAACTAGTAAAAAAAGAAAATAGGACTAGCTGGGTGCTGGTGGTTCATGTCTGTAATCTTAGCTACTCATGAGGCTGAGATCTGAGGATTGAGGTTCAAAACCACCCCAGGAAAGTCCATGAGACTCTTATCTCTAATAAAATACCCAGAAAAAGCTGGAAGTAGTATGCTGTGGTTCAAGTAGTAGAACACCAGCCTTGAGCAAAAGAATCTCAGGAACCATGCCCAGGACCCAAGTTCAAGCCCAAGGATCAGCACCAAAAAAAAAAAAAAAAAACAAGACTGGAGGTATGACTCAAGTAACACCAGCAATAAAATAACTCTTTTTTTTTAAATTTTATTTTATTTTATTTGAGAACATACTGTACAGAGGGGTTACAATTACATTGGCAGGATAATGCATACATTTCTTACCAAGCATTGCAGCCTCCTCCTTTGTTTACCCTTCACCTCCCTTCCCAGCCTCCCCCCTCCCCCCAATAAAATAACTCTTAATTCAAAACTCCCAGTACTGCTAAAAAAAAAAAAAAAAAGGGAAGGAAGGAAGGAAGGAAGGAAGGAAGGAAGGAAGGGGAGGGAAGGGAAGGGAAGGAACAACCTTGTGCCAGATAGTACATTCCATGAATATGGAAAAGTGAATGAGAATGGTGTTCTCTTATCTTCTCCTGGTCTAGCAGCAAAGTTCCTGCACAAAGAGCATGTGATAAGTAGCTGGCAGGTGCCAGAGACTACAGAAGCACAGAAGCACAACTGGCTTCTGTGCTTCCTGAAGAGATGAAAATGAGAGAGTTTAGGGACCGCAAAGAATGAGACCTTGCAAACTGGAGATGGGAAAAAAGATGAGTGGAAGACAGAATGTGTACACAAAGCATTGTGGGAGCTAATGACTAGCATTTGCATACTAAAGAGAAGTGATAGAAACATGGTAAGCCCCATTCTGAAGGGCTTTATTTTTTTCTTAATATATATTTTTTATTGTAAAGATACTGTTCATGAGCAAGGTAATGAGCCCATTAGGTATCCAGCATTGTTACCCACTCCTTTATTTTTCCCCTACCATCCCTTTTCTCCCCCAACTCCCCAACTCCTCCCTCCCCTCTCCCACTCCAACACCCCCCCCCAGCAAAGTTGTAAAGTGATTTTTTTGTCTGTTTCTTTGTGTGTTCTTCCCCCATGGTACAACCCCTGTTGTCACTGTATTTGATTCCAGTGTTCTGCATTTTGTATATGCATTTTTCTAATTTGGGGAGGAGAAGGGAAATAACAAAATGCTGAAATAAGGATACAGGATGACCCATTGTCACAATGAGATGTACAAGACAGTATGTTGAAAACAAACTGAAGAGCTTTAAATCATAGCTCCAAACCAAAACAAAAAAAAAACTATATTTTGTAAAAAATGGAAAGAATACAATTCTGAACAGGCCAAGTGGGATCTGTATTTCACAATGAAAAGGCTAGGGATGGTATGGAGCCTGGGATAGGGAAAGCAATTTGAAAACAGAGTTGGCGAGGTTAAGCAGAGCTGCATAAAGGTGGAAACACGGAGCTGGCTGAAGAGCTTGATCACATAAAGCATACTGGAGAAGACGGTTCTTGACCTTGACCTTAACAATGAAAGCACAGATGGGAAATGGAGTGAGGGAACTGCATTGTTAGAAGAGACAGTGTGCTCAAACGCACAAGCTGCACAAAAGCAGGAATGTTCAAGAACCCTCTTGGAAGGAAAATAAGCCAGCCCTCTGGCTAGCAAGCAAATTGTGACAGTAATGCCAGCACTAGACGGTGAAGGCTTTAATGGTTCTGACAAGCAGTCCTGGCAGGATTTAATGATACATGGGAAAGGAAGAACAAAGATGAGAAAGGACTTGCAACTCTAGAAGTTAATACTTTAAACAGTAAACCATTGAACAAGATAGAAAGTACCAATGGAGGCTAATTAACTAAAGTTGTATAGTTATTGACATGTTTTATAAGTTACTTGTAGACTATCATGGTAGAAATGCCCAGTGAGTATTTCCAAAACTAGATTTGGAGAAGCTAATTTGGAGTCACCAGCAGGAGATGGTAAGATGCTAAAGCTAACAAAATGGTTGTCTATTTTTGTCTTCCTTTTATATTTGCAGGCTAGGTGTAACCAAAGCCATGGGTGTAACATCTCACTCCGTTTAATATGATGAGAAAGTGACCCACAAAAATAGCAGTATTTAGTCTGGCTTGCTCTCTGAACTGAGTATCAGTCAGGAATCTTTTAGGTGATCTCTCTGCTCTCCAACATCATGTGTCTAACAGTCTTCTGTTATGACAACAACTATTCACAGTAATTCTGTCAGGGAACATCTAGTGTGGCTTTTCCTATCAACATGACCGTACCTTGTTCAGTGCATTGGACTGCATGCTACATACCAAGGATTCACCATAACTGTTTTTGCTCTAGGTTCCATCGCCCATAAAGAAGTATGGGACTGCTTGGAAATTGATTGATCATCCTTACTGGAAGCCCTGCTTCCGGAAAAACCTGATATTGCACTGAGATGTGAATGTGTGTGTTTCTGCTTAATTGTGGCCAAGGAACTCAGCTTTGTTCGAAAGCATCCTTCTCCTGGATCACCCAGATGGGGTCCGTAAGCAACAGAAAAGGTGCAACTAGCCTTGCTGCCCAGAATGTGAATTGATGGTAAGGGACAGACAGTATGGTTACATGAGCTGTTCTTCATCAGGAGTTTTCATCGAAGAAAATGAGCAGAAGACAATCACTGGCTCCCTAATACCAGAAAGCCAAATGGTATGGAGTGTGTAGTTTAAAGAAAAATGAAGATTGCAATTGCTGGGCACTGCCAATGGGTGGGAGTTGAAAATCAGAAAGAAAAAAAATATTTCATTATGTTAATGAAGAAAAAGCAAAGCACAAATGTATTTTTGAAGCGGGCATTTGGTATTTGAGAACTTAAGCGATTTGGGAATCTAACCACTGATATAGATTCCTTCAAGACTTGCTAGAACATTCTTGTCTCACCATTAAGTTGGTACAGTATAGTACCGTTATTTTATGTTGTGCCAGTGAATCCAGTTGCCAGAAATATGTCTGAATGTGTTCATGCCTCTTTTTCTTAAATGCAAGAAGCTTCTACCAACTCTTACCAAGCATGCTCATTGAAATTTTGTTGCATGCTTTGCATAGCTCAGCTATATTCACTTGACATTTTTTACATACCTATTCCTACTCGGCCCTCTACCAGGATAGCAGGACAGGGCACACAGTTAGATGTAATGTAACCCTATAAAACTGATACAGACTTCACAAATAAATCTTTTGGGCTTACCCTATCTTGAGTATCTGGAGTCAAGCAGCTAGTCAAAAACTTTCTATTTGATCTAAGCAAGATCATATCGACAATCACGAGACCCTTTGTATAAGCCAGGTACACATAAGAGCTGCTGGCTGTTAGTTCTGAAGGACAATGAAAAGGACCTAGTATTTTTTCAATGCTGCATTTATATAAAGTTGGGTTGCTGCTATTAAAATCAACCATATGGGTTTTTTTTTAAAACAGTAAATTTGGGTAAATTGTGTGTGAGGAAAACTTTACCTTGTATATGAAGAGCCTTCAGATCGTATCTATAAATACAGTATTTGCTTTCAATACAAGAGGACGAGTCAGGTGAGTGTTGCAGCTGGGTTCCCAGTGAGCTACAGTCAGTACTGTTTACACCAGCATCCTTCTGCTATTGTCCTCTTCTCTGCCAGTCCGAGCAGAGTTTCCACATACTTCTACCGATCTGTAAATATTCACTTGTGTTTCATTGTTCTCTCACAATTATTTGGTACCCCTTTTATCTAAAATGCCCAGGATATGTAACATTCTTAGAGGCTAGAATAGAATTTTCTGAATTGTTTCTAGTTCTGAATGGGAAAGACTGTGATTTCTTACTTTCAGTCCCAAAGTGTAAACATTTTAAACGTTGGATGAATTGATATTTCCCTTCCTGCTTTCCTCCCCCATTCATTAGTATTCTGAAGAACCATTTAAAATTGGATTCTCCTGTTTAGAAGTTTAAAAATAGCCCCAATTAACTTATGATAAAAAGGCAGGACCATTTTTTAAGGAAGAAAAGTAACTGGTATTATTACACCTCTTGGTGCACTCAGTTGCATGCATTCATAAAATCAGCCTGCTTTCTGTGTCACCATTTCACTAATAAAGATACTCTTTGGCTTTGAAAAAAAATGTGTGTGCATGTCCCATAGGTCGGACTCTGGCTGAGGATTTTTGCTTTGTTTCATTGTTTTGCAGTATAGTGCTGCCACTGAACTACATTCCCAGTTCTTGTGTTTCACTCCAGCTATAAAAAATTATTTTGTTCTTGTTTATTTTTGCAGATATTCTTTTGTATAATACTTTATTGTTGTTTTAGTGTCTTGAGAAAAATACTAAGGAATGTGTTTCTTTGCTTTTTTTCTTCTATCCTTATAAACTTTGAAGTGTTTCAATTTCTAATCATGAGAGCTCTGTTTCATGGTAAATGTGATACATTAACATCATTTTGTCACTCAAGATACTTGTCAAGAAACTTCCTGTTTGGTTGATGGAAAGAACAGTCTTTTCCCACTAGTGATGCATAAAATACAATTTTTTAATCCTTCCAGTGAGATTCATTCAACATAAAAAGTTGAATATTAATATACTGTTTTTTCTTGCATAATATATTAGGTTTATGAACTACCCACACCTTTCTTCCATTTGGTGTAGAAAAAATTGTATGTTACAAAAGCTTTAAAATTGTATGTTAGAAAAATTTAAAAAGTAAAAAAGAAATTAACCACTGCTGGCTTAAATAATTAGGGTCACCAAGTACTTTATTACAATAAACCTTTAATTTAAAAAAATAGCAAGAATTAAAGGCTCATGAGATAAACTGTATTTCACAGAATAAGGTTCTGATTTCCTACCTGACCAGTCCTATTTTACAGTTACACCTCTACTCACTGCCAATGTTTTTGCAACCTAGCCACTACACTTCTGTTCTATGGAGAAAATGACTGTGTGCAAAAATTAGATTGGTTAACTTTTGTTTTCCTGTTTAGCACATGTTCTCTCACTGAGCTATTATACTTGTAACCCTGATTTCTTTTCCTCTTACAGTTGTAACCCAATTCCAGGTTTTCACTAACATGAGATATAATGTGAGACTAACATAGACCAAGTCTGAATCCCTCAGATAGGGAAGGAAATAAGCCCTTCTCCAGGAATGTCTCAGCCAGGAAAGAACTAGACAGAGTATAAAAACCAGAGGGACCAATGCCATCTTTTAAAAAACAATAGAACAGGGAGAAAGCTCATTAATATTAATACAGTAAGAATATGCTAAATGGGTTTGATCAGCATCCTCATCAATCAATACAAAACAATTAGTTCTCTGGTGATCATCATTCAGTTAAGGTAGCTTGTTTGATATTTTTTGGTCTGTTGAAGTGTCTTGCACTTTATATACTAACTGTAGTCTATGTTAATTCTAAACAGGATTTAACTGAGGTCTACAGAATTCAGGGAACTGTCCTGGCATTTGAACAGCTGTTAGAACTGAAGAAAAAAACAAACACATCTATCTCTTTGACTTACCCAGGAAGGCTGACATTCTGGTTTCATCTTCATCTTCTTATTGTCAAAATAAGGCTAGTCACTTGTCTCTTCCGAATGTCATAGCAAGTATAGAAGCAGTGGATCCATCCTTCAAAAAGAAAATCACCAAATTTCAAAAGGAGTTAAATCCTTAAGATCCATAACTCATCAGGTTTGCATCCTGCAGTTCATTCAGTACTGATTGGCACCTTAAAAAATATTTAGTAGTGTTAAATATATATATATATATATATATATATATCTGCTTACACTTGAAGGAGGAGAAAATTAGTACTGAATATCTTGATAAATACCCTATCAATACTTCATAGAGTCAGACAAACATAAGTTTCAAAGTTTCTACTGTATGCACAATTGAGAAAGTAAGTCTTGCATGTGCATTTTAACAGTGAAAACTTCCTCTTCTTCCTGTCTTGCTCGGAACTTTCATCCACCTGTTAGCATTTTAAGTGGTTCTAGCAGTGTGTTTCATAAGGGACTTTCCTCAGTGTCGGTAAGATGGATTTCAGCTAACACAAGAGAAATGAATCTAGGTCACTATAGCAGAATTGTCCAGGCATTCCTAAATTCTAGTGATGTGAAGCCTACCTTTATAGTAAAAGTAAATGCTCAGATCCTTATTTCCTCAAATCCTTAGAGTATGTTGATACAAGAAAGTTTTTAGTATCATTTGTCTAAAAAATTATCCCTTAGCTCCTTGGTTAATCTCTCAATTACAAAGTATTTGCTGTGTACTTCCTGGTGGAACACACACACACACACACACACACACAATGTATGTGAGAAACCAAAATGCACACACACACACACACACACACACACACACACACACACACACACACACACACACACACACACACACACACACACACACAATGTATGTGAGAAACCAAAATGAACTTTTAGCATTCAACTATGTGCCAGAAGGGAAGAGTGCCAAAAGCAAATCATCCAGTCAATAGAACATCTTCCTGAGAGAAAACACATCCCTACATAGTTCAAACCCAACTTTCTAAGAGGGATTTGAATCTCTACAGTGACTAAGGTTAGTAGGAACACAGGTAGTAGAAACCCCTCAAACTATTCTCATTTTCACTTCCCAGTTACTTTATAATCAACCAACTTAAACTCTTAGAAACTGTGAACTACCATTAGGATTTCAAGACATCGGCTGAAGCATAGCCTACCTATGCTTTTTTGAAGTCAGGGGTCTTCACAAATTAAGAGAATCCATTGGCTACTTTGGATTTTTTGGCAAACAAATCCTGTGATAGCTATTCCCACCTAATATCTTTACCAAAAAGGGCCATTTTAAGCTACGCTAGGATTTGCTGAACACACACATACACCACCACCACCACCACCACCACTACCACCACACCAAAAATGTCATTTAGCTTGCCACATTGCTAACGCAGCTACACATATCAGCAAAGTACTGTTGATCAGTGCTTCTCAGTGGGGTGCTGTCCGCATTTGAATCAGAATGATTTTTGTTGTACAGAAATGCCCCCCATGCATGGCAAATATTTAATATCCCAGGCCCCTGTGACTGACCATCAGCAGCATCCCCAGTCATTGTGAAAACCAAACCTAAAAGCCTTCCTCCTTGTTCACATGACCGCCATTGGAGGGTAATACCCCTCTACCGGAGTACCAACTGCTGCCATTTGAGAAAACGCAGGAAAAAGTGCCGCTTCCCAAGCCTTGTGTCACCTCCTTGCTTTTTCTCAGACCACCATCACTTTTCCAAGTCTTCTGCCTGCATGCAGTTTTCACTGAGCAGTCCTGGCAATTATAGCGGGCATTAGGTGTAGTGACTCACCCTTGGCCTGTGTATACTTAAAGGAGAGATTTTCTACATGAACCAGTTGGGTGTTTTGTGTGTTTTGTTTACTTCAGAACTACCCTATTGGTCATAGTCCTTGTCAATCATCAGGGTTATTGCAAGAGTTAAAACACAGTGACTCATAATAATGCACCTAAAACAATTCAATGCTCTTGGAAGTCACCCCATGTTATATTGCCCCCCCCACACTCCTCCCAGTTTCAAAGAATTTTGTATTTGTCTTTCTAATGAAGGACTTAATCCACATACACAGATTTGAATTCTCCTGTATAAATACAGTCCTGTGGTTCCACCCTTTCAAAGATGTATGAATTCTGTCTTATGATGGAAATGTGGATAAACTGTGGGCTTGTTCATATTCGTGTTGCAGAGTTGGTCACACACAAAGCAAGATGAGTTGACCCAGGTGAAGCAAGGTTAAACTATGCTAAAAACACAGAGGCGTGCTTTCTCTGTCTCTCTTTGTCACTGAAACGGATTGATCAATGCACCTTCAATTCTTGTAAGGTGAATGGAATTAAGTTAGCCACTGTAATTGTGTGAAATATTAAAATCCTAAAAAGGAAAACCTCAAGGCAGAGCAACATAGAGTTAATAAAGATGGTCAAATCGTAAACTTACAGATGGTGCTTTAAAATTCTTAGCTTTTTTAACAGCAGTATTTTTTTTAACGAAGATAAATTGAAAGGAGTCAACGAGGCAGAATGCCACTCTACCCTCCACCCTCAGGTCCATTTTATGGTATATTAAAATGCCAATAAGAATATTTGTGCCACTTGCCAGTCTGAGGGCTTCTCCCTTGCTGGGTGCTTTTGTGATTGGACTGTATCTTTACATTTGTAGAGCATCTCCACAATGAGAAGTTGCTACTGCATTACTAGCTACTATTTGGAAATAATCAGTGAAATGAGGGTCAAACCACTTTCCTCACTTCAAAGATAAGCACTCGTGTTTTTTGTTTTGTTTTGAGTATTTTTTTCATGTGGCTTTGAAATAGGCCAATGTGTTCAAACATTCTAT
This sequence comes from Dipodomys merriami, assembly GCF_024711535.1. Classification (NCBI taxonomy): domain Eukaryota; kingdom Metazoa; phylum Chordata; class Mammalia; order Rodentia; family Heteromyidae; genus Dipodomys; species Dipodomys merriami. The sequence continues at coordinate 15,769,006 of NW_027206401.1, read as the reverse complement.
ACCAATTTCACAAGTTAAATACTTACTAAAAATTCAAGCTAGGCTTTTTTTTTCTATGTAAGAGTGGTTTTTAAAATAATAGACACTTGGCATTTTTCTGTTATTTCACATTTTGGTTAAAGTAATTAAAATGGTTTCACTGTGAGCATTATCAAATTAACTTAATGATTCCCGCTTCCCAGTGAGTGATTGAGTCCTGCAGCTGACACAGTAGAAGATCTGTGTGTGTAAATAACTGGAACTATACACTGACTAACCTGACACTTTTTCTTTATGTTGTCCTTAATCTGTACTGTATTATAGTATGTACGTATAAATATCTACCAGTAAACACACATATGTATATGTATTCCACTATTGTAACCTGAAAGAAAGACTATGTATTATCTTTTTTATTTCATATTGGTGTTTGTGTTATTTAAGAAGCAAACTCGTGCTCTATCTAGTGGTATAATATAATAGGATACTTTGCTGTGCACAATTCCAAGTGCCTTAGAACATTGTTTAGCTTTCCTAAGTACATATAAATGCATATATATGTGTATAAAATTGGGAAAAGTTACCTCAATAAAATGTTTGAGAAAACCCCAGTTGTAATGTGTTCCAATGTGTATTCTATTCAGATAGTGCTTAATCTTTTTGAATTGAAAGTTCAGAGTCTACAGGCATCTGTGAAAGAATTCAGAAATTTTCTTTAAAGCAACAGGGGGTGTTTTTTGGTTTTGGTTTTGGTTTTTGTTTTTTGGTCAGTCATGGGACTTGAACTCAGAACCTGGGTGCTGTCCTTGAGCTCTTAGCTTAAGGCTACTGCTCTACCACTTTGAGCCACAGTGCCACTTCCAGTTTTCTGGTTGTAATTGGAGATGAGTTTCATGGGCTTTGTTACTCATCCTCAGAAATAAGGTTGACCCAAGGGTAGAGCAAAGCATAGGGAGAGGGAATGATGAGTCCAAGAGGGATGGAAGATTTTGGACATACAATGGAAAGGATCCAATTTTGAACATAGTTGCATTGATTATACTTGCCTTCTTCTGGACTGTGCACATGTAGAAAGATGGACTGTAGTCTGAGTGGATATTGGTTTGAAGACCCAGGGAACAGTCTGGATTAGGATGTATGTAATCCAGAGGATTAGGATGTATGTAGGTCAGTGGTAGAACACTGCCTAGAATGCACAAAGTCCTGGGTTTAATAGAGTGCCGGAGATCTCTGCAAAAAGAAAAAAAAAGAAATCTGGGTTTCAAAGAGGAAATTAGTCCTAAGTAAAGATCCAGAAACACAACAAATCAAAGAAAGGCTGAATAGATGGGATTGCATTAAACTGAAGACCTTTACATGACAAAGGACATAGTAGGACAAATAGAAAGCCCACAAATTGGGAAAAGATCTTTACTAGATGCACATCAGGGCCTCATACCTAAAATATACTTAGAGCTCAAAAAATGAAGCCCCCCCAAAAACAAATCCTCAAAGAAATAAAAACCACATCAATAAAATGGGCTAAAGACAAAAAGAAACTTCTCTGAATAAGAAAGAAGAACGGCCAATAGATACATGGAGCAATGTTCTTCAACATCTCTGGCCATAAAAGAAATGCAAATAAAAACAACATGAAGATTCTACCTCATCCCAGTTAGAATGGCCATTATCAAGAAAACTATCAATAACATGCTGGCGGGGATGTGGCCAAAAGGGAACCCTACTACATAGTTGGTAGGAATGTAAACTGGTTCAACCACTCTGGAAAGCAATACGGAGATTTCTCAAAAGATTAAACAGAGCTTCCCTATGACCCAGCAATCCCATTCCTGGGCATTTACCCAAATGACCACAAACCAGCCTACACTAATGCCACCAGTTCATTGCAAAATTGTTTACCATAGCTAGGATATGGAGCCAATCCAGATGCCCATGCCCCTCAGTAGATGAATGGCTCAAAAAAATGTGGCATATATACACAATGGAATTCTATGCTTCCATCAGAAATGCTGAATGGCATTGCCCCATTCATAAGAAAATTGAAATACTTGGAACAATTATATTAAGTAAAGTAAACCAGACCCAAAGAAACACAGGCTGCATGGTTTCCCTCATTTGTAATAATTAGGATCTGTCTATAAATCCACAAGTTAATCCAATGGATAGGAAAAAATAATTACATTTGGACATGATTAATTAAACAGCACTCTAAACATTCTCACACAGAACAAAGGAAGATATTCTTAGGAGAGGAGCACAATGGCTCAATAGCAATATACATATGACCATCTGAAATGATGCTTATTGAAATGAACTCCAAGGGATGGAAACAAGAGGTTTTTATTGCACTGTTTTCAATTGTTTCTTCTTTCTTTTACCTTTGGCTTACTCTCTGTTGTGACTGCTTTTTATTTCTGTACCCTTTGTCTTGTATATGTTTCTCTGGTTTGGGGAAGGGAAGGGGAATCACAGAAACAGTGGGACAAAGAGTGAACCAATTCAACAGTGAAACTCACTAGACACTATGTTTGAAACAAACTTTACAACTTGGGGGGGAGGGGAACTGGATTGGAGAGGAGTGGAAGAAAATGAGGGAAGGGGTAACACTGTTCAAAAAAATGTACTCATTACTTATATAACTGTAACCCTTCTGTACATCACCTTTACAGTAAAATTTAAATTATTTTTTTAAAAAACAGGAAGTTGAAAATCATCAGCACCTGCATTGGTATCTGTAGAAATGGATAACTCTCTCCCCCCCCAAAAAATGTAGCTTAAGACCATGAAAAAATTGCTATAATATAAAGTTAATGAACTATTTTCATATTGCCTAACTTTGTCTCTGAGACTATAACATCTGAAATTGTTTACACATCAGCTGAGTGGCTTCCAATATTTGTTTTTAATTTAACCAGGGTTTTCCTGGGCAGATTAATTTTAAATAAGATGGAATAACATTCAGGAGATTAAATTATACAGCAAAAATATATTTGAAAATTCTTTATATTGGACCAATACTAAATTCACATATGCTATTCAGTAAACTTCACACAGTCTATTTTTACTTCATGGTTGGAATAGATGCCTGATTCTTTCATTTGGCTCAGAACCAGAATTGTTCCAATTTTTTTCAGATTATGGAAGATCTGTATATACATAATGAGACATCCTAGAGATGAGACCCAAGTCCACACAAGAAATTTATTTATGTTTCATATGTATATTTTACACATAGCCTGAAGGTAATTTATACTATATTTTTAGCACATCTGTGTTTTGACAGCTACTTGTCTCATGAACTCAGGTGTGGAATTTCCACCTGTGACTTAATATAATCTTACCTTTACGGTATAAGAATTGTACTCAGCCCAGTGAGCAGCACAAGGAGCAGTTGTGGTACACTTCAGGACCTGAATTCCTATGGGAAGTATGTGAATGTCTCATGTACCCAGGTCTGCTCATTGATGTTCATTGATAGGCAGAGACACCATCTTCCTCAAGCACAATGCCAGTAAACCTACTCTTTCATTTGCTGAAGTTCATAAATTAAATGCATGCATGATGCAACTACCCCATAATTTTGTTGTTGTTGTTGTGGGACTTCAACTTAGGGCCTGGGCACTGTCCCTGGGCTCTTCTGCTCAAGGTTCGTGATCTAACACTTTGAGCCACAGCTCCACTTCCAGTTTTTCAGTGGTTAATTGGGGACTTTTCTACCTGGGATGGCTTTGAACTATGATCCTCAGATCTCAGCCTCCAGAGTAGCTAGAAATACAGGTGTGAGCCACCAGCGCCTGGTCCCATTTTTTTTTAAATTTTCCTGTTTCAATAATTCGTTACTCAAAGTAAAACAGATTAAATTATTATGACATGTATTCCCTAAAGCTAAGGTGAATGCAACTGCAAACTACTAAAGGAAACTTAAATTCAAATGGCAAAAGACCAGTGAAGAAAATTCAGATGAACATTACCAAGTTTATCCACCAATCAAATATGCATTTTAGATTGAGTCAGTAAACAGAAAACCAAAATAATAAAAAGACACTATGTGATTATAAAGAAGTCACGCATAGGGGTACTTGCCGGTGTAGTCCCAGCAACTCAGGTGGCTGAGACAGGAGGAGCTGGTAAGGCTAGAAGTTCAAACCCAGCCGGTGTAACAGCACCTCCCATTCCCCATCCCCAGACAGACAGGATAAGTGCATACAAAATTACTAGAAGCAAGGGAGTAGAAGCAAATGAAAGATTTGCTTGAGTACCAGTACCTGCATCAGTGGTACTCACTAGACACTATGTTGAAAATGGACTATACACTTTGTGGGTAAGTATGTGGGGGGTGGGGGGGAGAAGGGACTGGGAAACAGTGAGGGAAGGGGTGACATTGTCCAAACAGAAATGTACCCTTTACCTGACTTATGTAACTGTAACCCTTCTGTATATCGCCTTTATAATAACAACTTTAAAAATTAAAACTTCTGGAAACCAACCATGGACTCTGAAGAATCTGGAAAGTACCAGAAATGTATGGCAAGCAAAAGGATAAGATCCAGGGAAGTGAAAAAGTTGGTTTAGTATGCAAGTGAATAGAACTCCATTACGTGCATTTCATCTGATGCAAGGCTCATGACCCTGACATATCCCAGATGCTGAAGGCCCTTGTTTTGAGCTGCCATCCCACGCACCATGCATTTAGGGGAATTACTACATTTAGCTATAAAGAGGCTAATAACTCACAGTCACCAAACATTTACTAAAAGTCAGGGCAAGTCCAAACATTTCACACACATTTCCCCATTTAACCCAGCAGCAACCCTACGGGGTATTAATAATAATAATGTCATTCCCATTTTTACATTGAGGGGAGTACACTGCAGCTCACTTTCCACCAAATTACATGATAAGAATGCAGCAAAAGACCAAAACTAATTACAACTAGTATAACATGTGCTCTACTGCTAGTCCTTTAGGGAACTGTTGGTGTTTCCATGGGGGCCATGTGGCACACCTTTCCCATTAAGATGTTAGGATGGTCAGGCACTGGTGGCTCACGCCTGGAAGCCCAGCTACTCAGAAGGCTGAGATCTGAGGATGGCGGTTCAAAGCCAGCCTGCAAGAAAGTCTATAAGATTCTTATCTCTACCTGAAAACTGGAAGTAGCGCTGTGGTGGAGTGGTAGAGTGCTAGCTTTGAGCTGAAGAGCTGAGGAACAGCGCCCAGGCCCAGAGTACAAGCCCCATGACCGACAGCCAAAAATAAAAAAATAAAAAGATGTTAGGATGGCGGACACCAGTGGCTCATGCCTGTAATCCTAGCTTCACAGGACATTGAGATCTGATGGTCCCGGTCCAAACCAGCCCTGGCAGGAAAGTCTGTGTAACATCTCCAATTAACCACCAGAAAACCAGAAGTGGTGCTGTGGTTCAAAGTGGTAGAGTACTAGCCTTGAGCACAAGGGCACAGGTCCAGAGTTCAAGCCCCACAAGGGACAAAAAAAAATTTTAGGATGAAAAGAGATAGTGAAGGAAGGAATGACATTGTCCATAAAGAGCAACGTACTCATTACTTGACTTCTGAAATGGTAACAACTCTTTGCAACACCTTAATAGCTCTCTCTCTCTAAATATATATACATATATACATACATATTTTTTTTGTTGGTCATGGGGCCTGAACTCTGGGCCTGGGCGCTGTCCCTCAGCTCTTCAGTTCAAGGCAAGCACTCTACCACCGAGCCACCTTCCCAGCCCTTTTTTTAAAAAAATAAAAGTTTTTTTAAAAAGATGGTAGGAGAGCACTGCCACCGCACATCTTGGAGCTATTTTGAACTCTGTGTTGTAGAAGGCTGACAGTAATGCAAATAACTTTTGTCTTCTAGACAGATAAAATCTGTTCAGTGGCGGGCCCACAGACTTCCCTTCCCCTCTGTGGAAGAAGCTGAAAATGACTTCTCAATATTCCTACTCTGTAGGTATTTCTGCTCTTTGGATCAATCTTGGAACAAATTGTAACATCTTTACCTACTGCCTTGTTGATTGTGCATAAAGTAGATTCTTTATTTTATACAGATGTGAGTCATAACTTTGCCATTTAAAATTTATCATCTAACAACATTGAAGTGGATTATGTGAGTTTCTAACCTGTACCCTCTTTGTATTTAAGTATCCTTTCTTCTCATACACAGCATAGGTAATTCAATCAGCCCTCCAAATCTAGGAACTTTATATTTAGGGGAATCAACCAATGAAAAATAATTATTTTCAAAACACTTTGACAGTACTGGATATATACATTTTTCCTATATGCTTATGTTGTATTAGGTGTTTACATGGTATTAAGTATTATGAGTCAGCTACAGATGATTTAAAACGCCTGCAATGATATGCACAGGTTGTATTGCACCATTTTATGTGAAGGAATGGAGCATCCATGGGAGATACTGGCATCAGCTCCTGGCAGACAGAGAAGGGCGTGAGCGTGTCACACCCTCAATACCAACACACCAAACTCTCCTGTAATCCTCTTCCTGCTCCTCCAGGATAAATGCTATTGCATAGTCTCCAGGTATTTTCTCTACTTGCACTGTTGTGTTTCAGTGTAAATTGCTTTTCATTTTCTAATAATTTTTAACCAAAATTGCCATCTTCCAGAATATTCTGAAGTTTCTTTTTCTTTTGGCCAGTGTTAATCTGCCTCCTTGACAGATTCACAGTAGCCCATTGTATGGGTTCATATTTTTTTCAATTAATTCCTTACTAATGGGTTTTTTCAGTTGTTTTTTTCTTTATTACAAGCAGTGCTACTGTGCGTGTCCTGGTACATCCATCTGGAGGCATTTTTCTCTTTTTATAAATTAAGAACCTTCGTAAACACTATTAATACTGCCAGGCATATAATTTATAACTCCTAAGGTTTCTGCTTCAAAGTCTATTTAGTTTGGCTATCCCAAGCAATTTTTCTACTTCTTTGTGTACATTGGTTTCCTGGTGTTCAGGAACCTTTGAGTGTTGCTGATGGAAAGTAGTTTTCTAAGTAGGAAAACCACTGAATGGGATGTAAATGGAGATAATATGATAAACACAATTTCAGTGGCTGAGTTAATTTCACATGGTTAAAAAAATACACACAACTTTTCCAAGCCCACACAAAGCCAGAAATTTTGCTTAATCACCTTAAATGAGATACCAATAATTATAGCATAGTACTAAGAAAGCAGAAGTAACATTTGGATTTAATGCCATTACTAGACTATTTCTATGACAATTGTCATTAATGGTAGGAAATAATAATCTCTGTATTAAAACAACATCTGAAACACCATCTGAGATGATGAGCTCATCTCACGTACTAGTACTTGGTGATGGGGATTTTTTAAAAATCTAACTAAGAGAACAACCAAATTTTTGTTTTTGTTGGTTGTGGGGCCTGAACTCTGGGCTTGGATACTGTTCCTCAGCTCTTCAGCTCAAGGCTAGCGCTCTACCACTTGAGCACAGAGCCACTTCCAGCTTTTTCTGTTTATGCTGAGGAATCAAACCCAGGGCCTCATGCATGGGAGGCAAGCACTCTACCACTGAGCCACCTTCCCAGCCACAGAGTACAACCAAATTTTTACCTGAATTCCATTCTGGCTTCAAATTGTACAGCCTTTGTACCCGAAGACAAAAGTTACTTAACTATTTTTTTCCTAATCTCAAGTTTTTACAAGAAAAAAATTAATGACAAAAGATAATAGCATATTGATTTCAATCCTGTTATAAGAATTTTTGAGTAAATATACATAAAGTGCTTTGAACAGAGCAATTTGGGAGGAGTAGTTTCTAAGATCATTGCTGGTGAAAATAAGGATTTACATTTTTTTTTGTAAGTGAGTAGTGTAACCACAGGCTACAATGTGAATAGTTGGAATGGGCTCCAGTTCTGAAAAGTATGGGAAATGTTTGTACAGGCAGAGAAGATAGATCCCCACCCCACCCCCATTTTTTTTTTTTTTTTTGGTCTCCTGACAGAAACAGAGTACCTTGACTGCTCTTTGACCTGGCCAGCTGTGAGCTCTGTTTCCCTACAGGCTTGAACCCAAACTGGGGCCTTGAACATTCCCAGGCACTGGTAAAATTGTGTAGGTTCTTGGTGAAACACTGAAAGATCAAAATATGTATGCTGAACACATAGACACTAGCCCTGGCCCTGAGCCAGATTTCTTAAGCCCTCAGATATTTTCCACAATCCATTCTCTTTCTTGTGAATATACTGAGTAAAATCTCTCTTCTCACAGTCTACTAAAGCACTCTGAAAGTAAATTCTCAAGAAATGCTTTGAACTAATCACTCTAGTGTTCAATGCTTCTTGTTTTTGGAATTCCAGCAGACCCCTTCTCAGGATTGTTTGGGACAAATTCCTTTCAAGAACACCCTTGCTATTCCTTTAGGGACAACTCTCCAGCCATGTATCCAGGTGATTAAGACCTGGGCAGGGACAGGAAAAGCCTTTAAATGGGCAGGAGAGCGCCCATGTCTCTCAGGGGCATTGGAAAACTACAATTTAACATGGCTGAGTCATGATTAGCAGAATAAAAAGATGTAACATTAAACTGATGTTTGAAGACCAGATGATATAAAGTCTTGGTCACCATGCAAAAGTGGGCGATAGCGGGAAGTGATTTGACTAGCATGTTAAAAATAGTAATATAATAAAACAAGAAGTAAGGTGATACACTTGGATATTTAGAAGGTAGCATCCACAGAATGTGCTGATTGCCTGTCTCTGAGAGGCAGTGTAATATATAGCTAACAAACCAAACCAAACTAGCTGGATATGCATTTCTAGCCTCTTCCACTGACTCTGCTACCTTGCACAAGTACGTTTAATTCTCTGGGCATTAGATTCATAAGATTGGGTATATTGAATACTGGATTACTATTGTTGAATGTACTTCACGGGACATAATAAATATAAAATACTTAGCACAGTGAATTTAATGTTTATATTAAGCAAACATGTAAAGTAAGCATAATATTACTCAAAAACAACCGCCATAACAAAGTTAGGGGCATGGTTAGGTGGCCAGGCTATAGTCAAGTGCCTTAGTCTTAAATCTCCAAATAATTTTGAGCAAATCACTTAGCCTTTTTTACCTTGTTTGTAGTATTTGTAAGATGAAGAAAATAGCACCTCTCTCTTTGTTTTTTGTTTTTTTTGGTCGGTCATGGGGCTTGAACTCTGGGACTGGGCACTGCTCTCAGCTCTTCAGCTCAAGGCTAGCACTCAACCACTTGAGCCACAGCGCCACTTCCACTTTCTCTCAGTTTTGTGGTAAGGGAGAGATGAGATAATTCAAGTAAAGTGCCAAAACAAGAATTCATTTACGTATTTATTGTCTGCACCATGCACTAGATACACAAATAAAATGAGTTGAAATGAACAAATCCTGTCCTCATGGGTCTTATTTCCATGAAACAAAAAATAGCGAATTTCTGGCAAATGAAGTACTCTATATTTTTGCCATACAAAGCAACAAAGCACTGTGACACATTTCATGTTCCAAACAAATCATTTCTATCATCTTTGTTAGGAACCACAAATATCTGTAGTGGTAATATCTTGGATACAATTATAGAACCATTCCAAGCTACCTCAAACATTGAGAAGATATCAGAAATTTGAAAGGGAAAATAGAAATATAAGAAAAGTTCTGCTGGGGCTGGGAAGGTGGCTCAGTGGTAGAGCACTTGCCTTCCATGCCTGAGGCCCTGGGTTCGATTCCTCAGCACCACATAAGCAAAAAGAAAAAAGCCGGAAGTGGCGCTGTGGCTCAAGTGGTAGAGTGCTAGCCTTGAGCTGAAGAGCTGAGGGACAGCGCCCAGGCCCAGAGTTCAGGCCCCACGACTGGACCCCCCCCCCCAAAAAAAAAAAGTTCTGCTAATGAAGTTTGGTTTTTATCACTCTTTTTTGCCCAAGCTATGAGAGGGCTCCTGCACCTTGCTAGGTATCTTCCTAGAATGTCTGCATACAGTCTACTTGCTTATATCAAGATAAACTACTTGGGAGAATAATTTGGGAGTCCATTAGTGTCAGTTTTATAAAATATGCAAAAATAGATTAAAGACGCATACACACATATATATATATATTTATATTTAACTTCAAGTTATTAGTCAAGTCTCAGGGACGGTATTAAGAAAAGGATGGAGGAAGATCATTAACTGCAAAGACACTAAATAAAAGTCTGAAGCAGTCCACAACCCTAGGCGTCTGCCTCTGTTGCTAAGCAACTGGCTCCGCCCCTGCCCGGAAGCGAGGGAACCACAAACCTTGGTGACAGGAGCGGTGCCGACCTGCCTGCTGCATACCTGGATAGGGTGTTTTGTTGTTGTTGTCTTGTTTTCACAGTTGGAAATAGACAAGGGGTATTGGTGAACAGGAATGCTAGACTAGAGGTCACTGGGAAAGAAGTTCGCTCACAGTAAAAACTCCCTCCTGCACGGCCACTCCCAGCCCTGGTTAAGAGACTGTGGCCCCAACAAGCACCGCCCACCACGGTGAGGGGGCGTGTCCAGACGAGGGGGGCGTGGAGCCGCCTGGACACGCCCCCAGGTGGCTCTCGCGATCCTTGAGACGGCGTGTGCTGACGCAACTTCCGGCTGCGACCTACCGGCTCCTCGGTGATTGGCCTGTTGTCACGGGCTCCAGCGTGACGTGCTGCCGGGCCGTGTGGTCGCACGTGAGTGGAGGCCTGAGGACGCGATTTGGAGCCGGGCCTTGGCCTCCGCGGCGGTTTGGGGGGTGTTCTTGAGACTCCCCGGCTCTTGTTGAGGGTGATCGCCGCGCAGATACAGCATGGTGAGCAAACCTTGGTGGTCTCGGCGGCGGAGCGCCGCGGTCGGGCCGAGGCCGGTGGCTGGGGCCGGCTGGGTTTGGCTCGGAAACCTGCCTGTGGGTCCAGTGCCCCGAACTGGGTCGCCCCATCCCGGCCGCGCTTCACTAGGGCGGTGGCTGGAAGCGATGGCCTGCGTCCCTTTGACCCCGCTGGCTGTGGCCCTGCGCGGGATCGAATCGCTGCAGACCTGTGCCGGCCCACCCAGGGCCGGTAGGAGTTTCTGGTTGTTTTAGACATGAGTCAGTTTATTTATTATAGGATTAGAGCACTTAAAATTGAATAGTCGAATAAGACTATTTAGAAAGGGATGATGGTAAATGGTATTAAAACATTGGATGGTTTAGACTGGTCGGTAAGATGAAATGTTCCCCTTTTTGGAACTCTCTAGTCTGGGATGTCCCTGGCTCCTGAGCCGTCTGTTGGAATCCTGCATTGAGCACCCAGTCCAAAGAAACTCACCAGGCGTCTGACACCGCCATGGTTCATCTTTCCCTAACATCAGTGTCTCATTGATTTGCTTGCTAAGAGCAGGGACTTCTGATTTTTTTCACTGTTGTACTCTCCGCTTTCACAACAAAGCCTAGCACAGAGATAGTGAAGGTGCAACCAGTATTTGTTACGGAAGGTAAGTATGAATGCTGTAAAATACAGCTACAGTTGCCAGCCCTAGAAATGGAGATGTGAAAAATCTGCTCAGATTTCACATCACTTACTTAAAAATGCATGTGAAGACTACTGTGTTGGGATTGGGTGTTTCATGGCTCTCTTTAATTCTTCTTTTCCTCTTCCTTTCAAGCCTCACAGGAAGAAAAAGCCCTTTATAGAGAAGAAGAAGGCTGTGTCTTTTCACTTGGTACACCGGAGCCAACGAGATCCTTTAGCAGCAGATGAGTCTGCACCCCAAAGGGTTCTGTTGCCCACCCAGAAAGTAGGTTCTGCCAGTAGGTGGACTGTTAATTTTGTTTTGTTGTATTGAGGATCATGCCTGGGAAGTGGTCCACCACTGAACTACACCCTCAGTCCCTATTCGTAGTTTTTAGTGCATTGTTAGCCCACTGTTACTCTCAAGTAATGGGTCTTCTTAGAAGTGATCTGTGATTATTGTCAGACTTACATGCTGATTTCAGACTTATGTGCTATACCACATATATTAGTTTGGACTAGAAGGATAGAAAAATCTCCATTTGGGATGTTTAAATGAACAAAGCTTGGTAGAGCAGTTGTCAATATTCACTAAACTACCAGTTACAATGCTGCATGATGTTATTTAAGGGACAGCGCTTACTCTACCTTTGCTTTCCCTGGGATCCTTCCATTTCAATGTCTTCACAAGGCTTCATTTTGCCTTCTGGTGTCACTTAGTTCATCAACTATGAGACATCTGAGCTCCACAGATTAGCTCTGGAAGATGCCAGGAAGTCTGGAAGAGGTTGGTAGAGTGTAGAGGGTAGAGATTATTAGAGTGTAAGATGTGTTAACATGTGAAAAAGTGTTGAGAACATTAGCTATGTTTTAGCTCTCATTAAATAAAAAATGGAGGTTTTTGTTCGTTGAAGACTTTTCTTGTCAGGATTTAGTGGCTCATGCCTGTAATCCTAACTACACAAGAGTCTGAAATCTGAGGATTGTAGTTTGAAGTTAGCCTTGGCAGAAAAGTCCATGAGAATCGAATCTCTAACCAGCAAAAAGCCAGAATTGGAGCTGTGGCTCAAGTGGTAGCACACCAAGTTTGATTAAAAAAAAAAAAAAAAAAAAAGCAAGAGTTTGAGGCCCTGAGTTTAAACCTTAGACTAGCACCCAAAAGTTTAAAAAAATATTTTTTTCTTACAAATTCAAGAAATAATACTTACTTTTCAAAGTTGCCAAATCTTTTAGCTTTTTAAATACATAATAAAGCAAGTGTGTTTGTGTTGCTTAGATTGAAGCATTACACAGAAATATCTAGTAGTTATTGTTTGTATTTTTGCTATGGTGGTGGTTTTTGGGTTTTGATGGGGGTTTTTGTTTGGTTTTTTTGGATAAGGGCATGCTACATCACCCAGGTAGGTCCTGAACTCAGAGGCTTTAGTAATCTACCTCAGCTGCCCAAAGAAATAGGATTCTAGACATGTGTCACTGCATCTAGCTTGTTTTTATTTCATTTTAATTTTGTGTTTAGAAGCTGTTTTATGAGTTAGTCTGTGCCTCGTTCCTATTAGCCAGTGTTCATATGCTGGAAGTTGTGCTCATGTAAGTTTCCTGAGACTTAGCCCCAGGAGGGGTAGTAATCCCATTCTGTTTATTATCTAAGGTAAATGAAGAAGAAAGGCGAGCAGAACAGAGGAAATACGGAGTGTTCTTTGATGATGACTATGACTACCTGCAGCACCTGAAGGAACCATCTGGGCCCTCAGAACTAATTCCCAGTGCCTTTGGTACATACAGCAGCAGAGATGAGAAAGAAGAAACGCTAGTAATTCCAGTAAGTCTTCTCAGCAATTCAGTGTGAAAGAGTGAGTGAGGGCATGGGTATAGAAACTACTGGCTCATGTTTTAAGTCAGAATAATTGGGATTAGAAGTATGTCGCTATGAAGAATACAGCTGGCGTGTATGTGCCCTGTGTGTGCCTATGTTTACCACCATCAGGAGGGGATAGCAGGCCACCTCTTCTCTAGTGGTGGGTGTCAACAGTAGCAGCATTTTGACAGGGTCAGAACTTTTGATTGATATACATACTTAAGGGAGGCAGAGTTTTCAAGAAAAGCAGCTGACATTCTGTATGGTAGAATCTACTTCCTGATCCTAAACTGTTCTAAGATAGAACCTCACCACTGAGCAATGCTTAAGTCTTTACTGCTTGTGCAAAGGTGCAGGCTAACCATAAGAATACAGCAAAAATAGATTGTAACCCAGTGCCCATCGCTCCTCTCAACAAAAGTACAGTGTATTTTACTACTTTTAAATACAAATAAGAGAACATATTTATATGAAAGTAGTGCTACTCAAGGAAGATCATCCCCCCCCCCCCCGTTTATGTTAAAGATAGTTACTGTATGCCTTACTTACTTTTTTTTTTTTTTTTTTGTAAATAGGAGAGTTCTGATTTGAGGGAAGGGATCACAGGGTCTTTGCACCTCCTACGGCTCTCCTTTTTTTTTTTTTTTCTGCTTATGTGGTGCTGAGGAATTGAACCCAGGGCTTCATGCATGTGAGGCAAGCACTTTTACCACTGAGCCAACTTCCCAACCATGCCTCACTTACTTTTAATATAAAGTAAATATTCTGTGGAGAATTGGGTTTGGTCAAAGGTGAAATGATGAAAAGGGCACCAGTTTCCCTCTGCTGCTTTTTTCCTAATCCTCTCCTTGCCTAAGCATTTTCTTTCCTTAAGGAAGGTCTGATCATAGCTCTTGCAGTTCATGTTGAAAGAGAAGAGTAGGAGGTTAGGTTTCTGGTTATTTCCCCCAGAGAAACAGGTATAACTACAGCCTCTCCGTTTATGAGCTCCTATAATGTTCCCCATCTACCATCAAACCTCACTCATGGTAGAGTCAGCTTCTTTAGTCCTTTCTTCCTCAAGACTCTATCAGCATTAGTATTAGGGCATTTTTTGGCTCACTGCCTTCTCTACCCCACTGAGGGAAGACAGGGGCCTAGTGGCTCAATAGCTTTATCTTTCCTAGGGAGAAAAGTTTTATAAAGTACTAAGATTTGTCTGGCTGAATTGTACTGACCAGTACAAGACTAGCATAGCATTTTGGTTTTTAACAGAACAAGGCTATTCCATGGATAATTTAGTTGGTTTCAAAGAACAAGTGGATTCAATTTTTAAAGCAAAAGTATTATTGATTTTTTTTTTTTTTGGTCGGTCGTGGGGCTTGAACTCTCGGCTTGGGCGCTAACCCTGCACTCTTCAGCTCAAGGCGAGCGCTCTACCACTTGAGCCACAGCACCACTTCTGTTTTTTAGTGGTTTATTGGAGATAAGAGTCTCACAGACTTTTCTGCCCGGACTGGCTTTGAACCGTGATCCTCAAATCTCAGCCTCCTCAGTAGCTAAGATTATAGGCATGAACCACCGGCGCCTGGCAGTATTATTGATTTTTTTATAGTCTGTGCAAAATGTGAATTAGTTCCATGTACTCCTTTTACTATAGTTTGTCTCAAACCACCAAAATTTGATAGGGAAGCAATTCTGAATAAACTGTAGGAACAAAATGTAAGGCAGTGTAGAAAGCAACATAGAGATGAGGGTGCTTGAGCATGCACTGGTTTTCACAGAAGCAAGGGGGTGGCTGCGGTAGGCAGTGGGCAGGCACACTCCTCTAAAGAGAAAATAATTACTCTCTAAACTACCATTTATACTGTCTACACTGCCATTTCAAGGCTTGAAAAATTCTCCCACAGTGACGTGTATAAAATGCAAGCTGGTCCCCTCCCCACATTTTACCCTCAGAATTTCAAGATAACCAGAGTACCATGAAAAATTCATATGCATTTTTAACTTACTTTGAGAGTAGTAAAGTATTACATGAAGAATCCATGTCAGTAGTAAGAATTGTCCATGGCTTCAAGCCTTAGTGTCATCCCCACCCAAGTTTCTGCATCATTTCCAGACATAATAGCATACAGAAGCAAGTGAATACAAATGATGGAATATTTTTTAAACAGATGATGTGTATTTGTCATAGTTTTAAGGAATAACTAGTGTAATATACAAAAACCTACTAAGATGTACACTTGAAATAGTGGATTATATACTATGAAAATTACATCTCAGTAAAGCTCTTTAAAAACAGAGTCTACAGTGGAAAAAATTTTCACCCATGTTTATACCACTGAGAATCTCATTTTGGAAGCATGGACAGCTTGCTGTGTTCACTGCAGCTATGAGACATAGCTCGTGGTCCTTAGAGGTGTCCAGCTCGGAGCACTCTTGTCAAAAAAAATGAGCTAGTGAGAGCCTCCATTCCAGCAGCCTGCCTACTACTGGACTGTAGGCAGGGGAAGTGCACAGAGACTTAACATATACTGTTACCCTCACACTACTGGCTGGTTGAGGAAAGAAATTAAAGATGAAGGACCAATTGGGAATATAGGCTAGCACATGTTTAAGTAGCTTGCATGGGTTTGAATCCCAGAAACTCTTTAAGGACCAGTCTGTATATGGTACTATTACCTATTTTGACAGTGACAAGAAGTGAAATATTACCAGGCTTAGGATTAAATGGCATAGTGTGATGGGACACATTGTGGGACAGTTCGTAGGACAGTCACTTGGGGATGGTGATGGAATACATATTTGTGATGTATAATGGCACCCAGGGGTGACAGAATGTAGTTGTAATGGTTTTCTGGG
Source organism: Dipodomys merriami (assembly GCF_024711535.1). Taxonomy (NCBI): domain Eukaryota; kingdom Metazoa; phylum Chordata; class Mammalia; order Rodentia; family Heteromyidae; genus Dipodomys; species Dipodomys merriami. Next base: position 15,752,816 of record NW_027206401.1, on the reverse strand, counting down.
ACTGCTGTAACAACAGGCATGCTAAACAGCACGCATTATTCTCACAAAGTTTAGAGGTCAGAAGTCTGAAATCAAGATACTGGCAGAGCCATTCCCATTTGGAGAGCTTAGGAAGATTATCAGTTGTGGCAGCCATAGCTCCTGGAGCTTCTGGACAATTTGTCCTCAGAGTTCTTTGGCTTGACATATCACTCCAGTCTTCCTGCATCTTCATCCCTCATTTTCCTTATCTGTCTTCACGTGTCCAGTGAAGTGGGGTTCACACACTTGAATCTGACTTCATCTGGACTAATTCCATCTCTAAAGACATGGGATGTTTTCTTTTACTAATAACCCCAGATAACCTGTTAATCCATGAATGCGTAACTCCATTCGTGTCAGTAAAGCTCTTATCAACTGGTTTCATGTCTTAATATCTTTTAATGAGGAGTAAATTTCTACATGACTCAGAGAGGACAAGCTAATGGGCCTGATTCCAGATATGGTCACATTGTGAAGGGCAAGATTAACATGAATTTTGAGAGGATACTTTTTAACTCCATATAAGAATTGATAGTTTCTAAGAAAATCTAATAGTTGTGATTTCTTTTTCAAGAGCACTGGGATTAAGTTGCCTTCATCAGTGTTTGCATCAGAGTTTGAGGAAGATGTTGGATTGCTAAATAAAGCGGCTCCAGTTTCAGGTGTGTTTAAATTCTTCAACTTTTCCAGAAGACAAATTTTTACATAAGGAGATGGAATGATGTAGAATTTTATCCTCCTTGATAAAGAGTTGAATCCGTTGAGTTGTGTTGGAATTCAGATTATAGATCCTGAGGCCAGGATGGATGTGGTCAGCAGATTTTTGGACATGCTATCAGAAGCATAGGTCTTTAGAGATCATATTTGGAGAGGAATGTGGGAAAACTGTTTGTGTGGCTCTCATAGAAGAATGTTAACATTCACCAAACCTCTTACAAAGATAATAGTGGTATTAAGCATTCATTACAGATAGTAGTGTGATTTTTAAACAGTAACCTGTGGTTTTGTACATTTTTTCAGTACCAACATTGTAATTTAGAAGAAACACTGAAGTCCACAGAAGTAATGTTTGGTGTTTTCAGAGCTACATTAATTATTGGCTAACACAATAGCATTGCCGCATAGCACTCTTTATTAATTTATACTACTCAGTTGCCACTGTGTGGCAGTGTCTTGCGTGTTAGACCATAATAAAGCATAGTCCCTGACCTCAAGGAATTTATGTCTAGAAAAAGTAGTAAGTGGGCACTAAATGCTGGTAGATGGGCACCAGACCCAGCCTCAAGGAGTTCAGCAAGACTTCCAAGAAGGTGGTGTCTAAGTTTGTCCTTCTATTCTTTGTGGTGCTGGGAATGGGACCCTGGGTCTCACATGTGCTAGGCAAGTGTTGTATCTCTGAGGTGTAGCCCAAGCTCCCAGTGACTTTCTACATTGAAAGCAGATAAAAGGAGGGAGAGAGGAGTGGGAAAAGTGGTCCAGATAGAAGACTGTAGAAAAGCAAAGAGCATGAATATCAAAAACTGCACCAATTTCAGATTGCCAGAACGGTAAGGGTTAGGAGGACATTGGACTGGAGAGTGGCGCACTGGGTAGAAGATGGTATTGGAATCTGCTCCAGATTAAGTTGGTTCTTGGACGTTTTCTTGGGGGGGAAAAAGTCAAAGATTTTCTTGAACTCATTATTTTTGAAAGAATATAACTGAATGGTCAGGTACAGTGTCTCATGCTGCCTGTAATCCAAGCCACCTGGGAGGAGGCATAGTAATTAGAGGCCAGTCAGGCAAAAATTGAGATGTACTTCTCAACCAGTCGGCTTAGGCATGTCAGTATGTCCCTGTAAGCCTTATGTTAGGAGGATTGTGGTCCATGACCAGCCCTGCCAAAGACTAAAGACCCTTTCTAAAAACATAAAGAAAAAAAAAATCTTGAGGTATGACTCAATTAGTGGAGTGCTTGCCTAGCAACAAGTCCCTGAGTTAAAATCTCAGTATTGCCATCCTCCCCTTAAAAATAAAAAAAGAAAGCCAAAGGAGGAGGTTTTGATTTATTAAAAATCTCACAACAGAACGACTGAACGTAACAGTATACAACCATTTGAGTTACTTGAGTTAGATTCTTACTGGTGAAAGTTTTTGAATTTTGCTCAATAAAAAGAAGTTTACTATTGTAGATCTGTATTGGAAGAGGTTTTAATGGAAAAAAACAAAAACTTTCTTTTCCCATTCTTATCTTTCCAGCTAGGCTAAACTTAGTTATTGGCTTAAGCTGTGTAATCCAGGTTGGTTTTTTGTTGTTATTGTTGTTTTGTCAGTCATGGGGCCTGAACTTTGGGCCTGGGCGCTGTCCTTCAGCTCTTCAGCTCAAGACTAGCACTCTATCACTTGAGCCAAAGCACCACTTCGGGCCTTTTCTGCTTATGTGGTGCTGAGGAATTGGACCCAGGGCCTCATGCATGCAAGACAAGTGCTGAGATTGCAGGCAAGTGCCCTTACACTGGCTGACCTTAAGTTTTAGTCATTCTTTTATCCTTACTACACAGTAGAATGTGGCTCTCCCAAATCTAGTAAAGTGAATGGCTCTTGCTTTCTTCCTTGGGAGATTTTGTTCAATTTTGTCTTCCTTTTAGGCCCTCGACTGGATTTGGATCCTGACATTGTCGCAGCTCTTGATGATGATTTTGACTTTGATGACCCAGATAATCTGCTTGAGGATGACTTCATTCTTCAGGCCAATAAGCCCACCGGAGAGGACACAAGAACAGATATACTGTATGTGGCTGTGTCAGCAGAGATAAGATCGCTGCTGCTTCTTCAGGGGCTAGAGGGGATGAGAGGCAGCCATCCTGTGGAGGGAAGAGATCTTTAGGAGCATCTATTCTGACACTTTGGTATTTTGGAGCAGAAACCATATAAGTGGGAGACATGCTGCTAGGTGAAGCTGAAGTTCAAGAGCACAATTGCCACGTCATTGCTAGTCTTCCTTGCCAGTAGAGTCAAGAGGCATCTCAGTTCCTGCCTGCCCTCGAGCCCTTCCAAAATGGCATCCAGTTTTATGTGTGTAGAGTTCTGTCTTCTACTCTCTTGACCCTGTTGTTTTGACACGCCATGTGACTCTTTGTCCTTAGGAAGTCTGAGGACGAAGATGGCTGTGAGTGGGAAGATGTGAATGAGGAGGAGGAAGAAGGAAGTGGCAGTGGTGACTGTGGCTCTGCAGGCCCAATGTCAGATGAAGATGACACGTCTGCCCCTGGGACCCCATGTGGAGTCAGCGAGCGGCATTTGTTCTGGAACGAGGAAACGAAAAGTCGCTTCACAGACTATTCTATGACCTCCTCAGTCATGAGGAGGAACGAGCAGCTGACTCTGCACGATGAGAGGTTTGAAAAGGTGAGGCCCCAAATGATGTTGTAATGTCTTTTTTAAAGTGAGAGGTTGAACCCAGAAGCCTCTTCTTTTTCTTAAAACCCATGCTAGATTTAATTTGGGAAGAAATGTGTATAGCTTCAGAGGGCTGGTGATAATTCTGATTTTCTATTTTCCTAGGCATTGGCCTGAGCACAACACAAATACCACGTCTTTCAATTACTTATGTTTGGAGTTTTCAGGCATAATTAATATTAATGAACAAAAGTGAAATGGAGTATAAGATGCTTTAAAAGCCTGAATTGTAATATACTAGATTTTGCTCTCCTGTGACAGCCTGGCTGCAGGGTGTGCAGACCCGTCCCACAGCCTGTTTGTGCAGATTGCTGTCCACCTGTCCTGTCCTGTCCTGTAGCACTTACCGCCTCCTGACGTCTCTAATATGCTTATTATGTATGTTCTATACAAGTTTGTCTCGGATTAGAATGTGAGTTCCCCAAGGGCAAGGATTCTTGTATGATTTGCTCACTGGTATGTGAGAAAGCCCTAAAGTAGTCTCTGGCAAATAGTAGGAGTTCACGTTGTTCAGTAAATGTGAGCCAGCGAAGGAATGACTTCCTTCAGGATCAACCCAATACACAAGTTCTAACTTTGCTATGTTCTCACAAGTGTAAATTTCCCTGTCAAGAGAGCCCAGCTGTTGTGAGCAGCCACTGAGCAGGAGATACATCACACCCACTGTTGTTCCACAGAGCCTGACCATGTTAACAGCATTTCACTAATGTCATAGACATTGACTAAGCAATAACAAAATCTATAGAGTAATAGGCTGTATTCCATTCCACAATCTTTTGGTCTTACATAGTCAAGGAATTTGGAAGAATTGTTAATGCTGTAAGATAAAGAACTCTGACTATGTTATTCTCCCCAGTTTTTTTTTTTCATGTTAAATGAACCTTGTTTTCAGTCTTAAGTGTGAATCTAAATGTACTGGCATAAGCCAGCTGCCACTGGCTCATTCCTGTAATCTTAGCTACTCAGGAGACCAATATCTAGAGGGTTGTGGTTCAAAGCCTGCCCAGGCAGAAAAATCAAAAAGACTGTATCTCCAAAATAACCAGCAGAATCTGGAAGCACGGCTCAATGGCAAAGTGCCAGCTGAGCAAGCAAGAAAGCTGGTGCCCTCAGTCCAAATCCTGTTACTGGTTAAACAAGTTAATTGGTTAGTTAACTTACTAATTGTTAAAGAAATACTAGCCTAAAATGTTTTCAGTGCCTCTTTTATTAATGGTGCTACATCCCTTCCCTTCCTTCCTTCTTCCTTCCTTTTTTTGTTTGTTTTTTGTGGTAGTTGGGGTTGAACTGAGGGCCTTGTACTTCTTGTACTTGATAGACAGGCAGCTACCACTTGAGTTCCACCCCCCAGCCCTCTTTGCTTTAGGTAGGGTCTCACTTTTTTCCCCTTGACCAGCCTCGAGTTTGATGCTTCTGTTGATATTTCCTTATGGTTGGGGTGACATGAGGGTGCTACTTCACATCCAGCTTTTGGTTGAGATTGGTATGAGCCACCACTTGAGACACTGCTAATATTGTAACAGTAGTTATGATCTTATAATAATAATGCTTAAAAATTACATGGGAAAAAAGTTAACATAAAAGTAATATTGAAATATTGTTTCATGATGTCTCTTTTTCAGTTTTATGAACAATATGATGATGTTGAAATTGGAGCTCTGGATAATGCTGAATTGGAAGGTTCCATTCAGGTCGACAGCAACCGCTTGCGGGAAGTTTTGAATGACTACTTTAAGGAGAAGGCAGAGAAGTATGGCGACTTTTCTTTCCCTCATTCTGCTGCAGTTTTCGGTCCCCAAATGATATCTGTAGGTGCACAACTGAATTATGGGAAATGGTCCACCTCATTAGAATCCATTGTTAAGGAAATAATGTTTTAGTAATCTTGGGTTTGCACTCTCGTATGTTGGGCCTATATTTTGATATTAAGAGTTTTGAAGCTAAATGTGATGGTAGGAGTATAGAGGGAACCACTATCTCTCTATCATTTATTTGCAGATGTTGTGGTAGTATGACAGAATGGGAGGTAGGAAAACACAGTGGTGTTGGAGAATATCATGGTGCTTGTAGCTTCTGGCTGGATAATTACTTCAACTTACACATTTTCATTTCATTGTTGAAATAGCTGGGCATTCTGAGAAACAGATGTGGTAACAATGAAGAGCTTTTCTTTCCAGTTGGATTAGCAGAATTGACTTAGCAAGTTATTTGTGAATCAGCATCTGCATCAAAGTGACTTCTCTGAGAAGCTGATGAGCTGTTTAGATCTAAGCAGGTCAGATGCTGGGTGATCACTATGCTGGGAAGATCCCACGGCAGGAAAGGAGTTACATACTTTAAATCTATGTCTGTTGTTTGAAGAGATGGATGGGTAATGATTTCCCAGGCTTGTAAAAAGCCTCTTTTCCATGGGAAATTCCCATGTTTGTTTAGTATATAAAATAAGTCATGCAACAGTACAGATAGTTCTCACCTACTTTTCAAAGCAGAGTGAATGTTCAAAACCAATTGGAAGGGCAAAGTAAGGCTGGACCTAGTCAAGTTTATCAAACACAGGAATGTGAGGTTTTAGAAATTGCTGCTGTTCCCATAGCTGTTCTCATCAACCTATACTAATGGGTGTGTTTTCTCTGTCTCTCTGTCTCTGTCTGTCTGTCTGTCTGTCTGTCTGTCTGTCTCTCTCTCTCTCTCTCTCTCTCTCTCTCACCCACCTTTTTTTCTTTTCTTAACTCAACCAAAAGTTGTGTTAAATTGAATACCCTTGAACCCTTTGAGGATCAAGACCTGCCACTGAATGAGCTCCACGAGTCTGAGGAGGAAGAGCTCATTACTGTAGTTCTGGAAGAAGCCAAAGAGAAGTGGGACTGCGAGTCCATTTGCAGTGAGTCCCTGTTCTCCATCCCACTCCGCCTCAGGTCCAGCTAATCTGAAGGGTTTAGCAATCTGAAGGGTTTAGCGTACACTTCAAAGAAGTGCCTGTATTTCAGTAGAAACTAAGCTTTTATGGGATTTATGGAGAAGATTTTATTCCTAGAACTAAGTTGTAAACAATTTTAAAAGACTCCCCCGAGAGATCCTAGTGTTGTTTTTGTACTATAGAAACACTAAGGCCAGGAAGGTGATAATGCTTTGCTGAAAGTATTCATAATTGATACAGATCTCTCTCTCTCTCTCTCTTTCCTTTTAAAAGGTACATATTCTAATTTATACAATCATCCACAGCTTATCAAGTATGAACCAAAGGTAAGTCCTAGTGTCCTGAGGTTTTTTTGAATATCTAGTACAGAAAGTGGAGTTAGAAATATTCTCATAGTTTTGTTCCTTTGGGCTGGTGCTATTAAGGAAAAGTATGCACCATAATGGTGTTAGTGAGCTGTTAGTGTGGTGTTAGTGAGAAATGGAAATAACTCTGGTACATTTCCTTTCTGTTTCAGCCCAGGAAAATCCACCTTTCTTCTAAGACTGGAATACCTCTCAATGTCTTACCTGAGAAAGGACTTACAGCAAAGCAGGTTGAACGAATGCAGATGATTAATGGCAGTGACCTGCCTAAGGTGTCAGCACAACCACGGTCTAAAAATGAAAGCAAAGAAGATAAAAAAGCAAGAAAGCAAGCTATAAAAGAGGAACGCAAGGTAAAATACATTTTCCAGATGTGAAATTTGCAAAGCGCCCGTGGACGGGAGGTTTCTGGGAGTTTGTTTTTGTGGCCTTTTGTGGAAGTAGTCTATCCATTTGAAGATTTATATTATAATGGGGAATCTTCTCATGCAGGAACGACGAGTGGAAAAAAAAGCTAACAAGTTAGCATTCAAGCTGGAGAAAAGAAGGCAGGAAAAGGAGCTGCTGAACTTGAAGAAGAATGTTGAGGGGCTAAAGCTGTAGCTAATGGAAAGTTCAGAATAAGCCACCTTCGCCGTCTGGGGCCTCTCATGGGTCTTCAGAGACACAAAGCTATTTGCTTTACCATTTGTGCTGGCAAATATGAGGAGAAAAATACAATATTTGTATTATTTTTGTACCAGCAAGTTTCCCGTCAGCTGTCTTGTAAATATTGTAATGTTTTAAATTTAATATTATAAGCTTAGATTTCCTCTGAAATAAATGACTTCATGGATGTGAAATGTTTGGATAAATTAAAGGCAAACATAACTTGAATGGATTGGTGTGTTCATTTATTTGTATGGTTGTCATAGTTGTTTGCTGCAGATGTTCTCAAATATTTCTTTGAAACCTCTCCACGCCTTTTCAGGAATTACATGGTTTAATTTGCTGTATGTAGAAAAGTGGCCTGGTTAAGCTCAATTCTGAAATGCTGACTTTATGCTGCTCAGTGGTGAGAAGAGTTCTCCTGAGAACATACCACTGGTAGGAATCTTGTTTTCCCCTCTGGATACAAAGGGACCATTTCAGAAGGATGTAAATCTGAATGTTAAAGTTGTTAGGATTCACATTTCCTGTTATGTTACTGAGTGCTTTGGGGATTTAAGAACAGTGATATTAGGAAACAATAGTTGAAGTAATCAAGAAAACTTGGCTTTAATGAATCCCTTAGCTCAATATCAAGAATACTTTCTTCAGTTTAAATTAAAAAGTTTATCTTCTCGCATTATTTAATGCCTGGAACTGTCTGACTTGATTAAAATACATAGTTGAAATTTTTGCCTGTTTTTTAACATCTGTAAACTGTTTCAATGTTTAGGTAATGACACCATCATAATTATTAATTATTTGGTAAACTGTGACTCTTTGGAAGCTAGTGGCACTGAGGACACCTGTCCATTTGTGCCTGAATTGGTGTCACCTGGACTAAACTAAAACTGGAAACAATGTTGGCCTGAGTGAGGAACAGAATGATTGGGGCAGAATCATTTTGGTCTGGTGAGCCACAATTGATACCTAAGTTATTAGAAGTGTCTTCTCTGTAAATCAGTTGATTATGACTTTCCAAAGCTGGTAGGCATAACTTGCCCTACTAAGTGTTAGCACTTTAAATTTTTGTGGGATTTTTTTTTTTTAAGCGAGAATAGTACTTAATGTTCTACCACTATTGATTGAGGACGGCTTGGAGCTCAGTGCTCATGGCTCATGCCCGTAATCCCAATGACTTGGTAGCTGAGGATGGGAGGATCTCAGTTGAAGGCAGAAAAGCTCATAAGACCCCTTTTCCGCTGATAGCTGGGTGCAGTGGCTTGTCTGGCCATCCTCAGGCTATGAGAGTGATTAAGAGGATCAAGGTTATAGACCTTGATCTGCGTAGGCAAAACAGTACAGAAGACTTCATAGAAGAAAGCTGGGTGTGATGGTGTGAATGCCTGTGATCACAGCCAACAGGAAGCCTACAATAGACATGGAGGCTCTGGCATGTACCTACACACAACCCTAAGCTAAAAATGACCAATTTAAAACAGGGCTGGGCCTGTGGCTCAGGTATAGCACCAACCCAGCAAGTGTGAGGACCTGAATACAAACCCTAGTATTACAAAAAACAAATAACAAACCTGGCTGAAGAGCTTCATACTATGAAAGTAAGGTTCTGGAATATGCATTTAAATGCCAGCTTGCAGGAGTGAAGGTTCATTTGGTGGTTTCTGTGAGTATTACAAATGTAAATCCTAAAATAACTGGCCACTTACTTTAGTACCTACCTCTGTTCAAGGGTCTCAAAACCAGAAAGTCTTGCAGCCACTGGCTGTTAACTTGGTCCTAGTGCTATTCAGATTCTTCTAGGGTTTAAATCAGCATGTTACACATATTTTACCAATTAAGAGAATGTAACTAAAAGCCACAAGTTTTGATTAAGCGTATCGTGTTTAGGCTGATTATGCCTCAAGCTTAAAGGTCTTAATTCTATTCTGGAGGAAGGAAAAAAAATTCATAGTAATTTAAACAAGTTTGCTAATACTTTTATTTTATCCCTTCCTCCCCCAACACGTACATACCAATCCTGAATCCATCTTCCCACACTCAGCCTTTAAGTTGGCTAATATTTTAGTCATCTGTAAACAGTGGATGGGAACTGAACATATAAGCTCCATGGTAAATGGTGGATGTTCTCAGGGATAAGAGGGGCTTTGCCTTTAGGAACTGTTAGCACAGATAACCAGTGAAGCTGTCACTGAGACAAGTACCACTTGTAATGAGTTCCTGGATACTCACTGTTCCCCTGAAGTCTCACTGCAGGGGAAGGCCCTCCTCATATGCTTATGTGTCACCTTCCCCATAAGCTTTCTCCTGTGTGGCATTTAAAAATAGCACACCCAGTGCTGGTAGCCCTCACCTGTGATCCTAGTTACATAGGAGGCTGAGCTCTGAGGGTCATGGTTCAAAGCCAGCCTGGGCAGGCAAGTCGGTGAGACTAATCTCCAATGAACCACCAGGAAATAGTAAGTGGAGCTGTGATTTAAAGTGGTATAGAACACTCGCCTTGAGCAGAAAAGTCCAGGAACAGTGCCCAGGCCCTGAGTTCAAGCCCCAGGACTGACAAAGCTGTGTGTGAGAGAGAGAGAGAGAGAGAGAGAGAGAGAGAGAGAGACATACCCACCTCCCAGTATTCTGACCTCTATATAACACATGGGCGCAGGGAACCATGTTCCAGTCTACCCAGAGCAATCTTGCAGAGTCATTTTGTTCACTGCTTTATCTCCACATCTAAGTCAGTCTCTAGCATATGAATGAATGGGTATGTGGAAAAGGCATTTCAAAAAAAGAATTACTTGAGGGACAATAGTACCTACTCACTGGCTTAGCAAGCAGAAAGGCTGACGTGGCTGTGCTGTGGAGACTGAGATCTGAGGATTGTGGTTCAAAGCCTGCTCGGGTAGACAGATCTAAGATACTCTTATCCAGTAAAAAGCCAGAAGTGATGGGATGCCAGCCTTAAGTAGAGGGGGAAAAAAGTGATCCCAGATAGGGAACAAAGCCATGATTTTGCCGACTAAATTTTCAACAAATTTACTCAAACACTGTTTATGATAGCTTTTTTAAACCACCGTGTTAGGTACCTCGGTACACATTGTCATTTTAGCAGTTCTATCTTTATGTCTGTCTTAACTGCTCATAGCACTTGTGTGGGTTGTGATGAACTGTATCCGGTACCCCAACCTTCACAGTGATGTCACCAGATCACCTCAGGTGAAGGACAGAACTCTAATCATCTTGTCGCTACTCTTCAAGTTTTTATTGCTTTTATGTTGTTTCCCCATATGTGTTGACAGTGGTTTGTTTTATTAAGCTTGTTTGTTCTACTTAAAGGGCAGGAGAGAAAAAAAAATAAAGGGCAGAAGAAGGTAAAAATTCCAGTGACCTTATATTTTAGTTGTGAAGTTTATGAGAAAATATATAATGAAATCCTCCCCTGTATAACTGATCTAAACCCATAAAATATATATATAATAAAGCAATAATATATACATAATACAGCAAACATACGATCCCACTATGCAAGGTAAATAGTAGCAGAAGCCACTTCTGAATCTAGATTTAATTTCACTCTCCCTTTTCCCTCAGGAAACTTAGTCATCAATAAACTATCCAGGCTGTTACATGAAACATTTTCTTAGCAAAAAAGAATATTAGGAAGCTGAAACATATCTTCTGAGGGTGAAGGGAGGTTAAATGCTAGTGAAAGGAGAGGGAAGGAAGGCAAATAAAATATTCAATGTTCTTTTGTGAAAATGCACAAAGAAGCAAGGAGACTTGAGAAGAAGGAGGTAGGATGGGAGAGAGTGACAGGAGAAGAGAAAGTGAAGTGTGATTTATCAAGATACATTGTGTACAGAAATGGGCACCTCAAAATGAAACCACCTTACATAACTAACTGATGACCATAAAATTACTGCTAAAAACAAACACCTGCCAGGTATCCTTTATCTTCATTCTTGAACAACTGAGGAAGAAGCACAAACTAAGCTCCATGAGCGTGGCACCTGTCCCCATTCAGTGAAAGTGTCTTAGGGAAAATGAACGGAACAGCCCATGGGTGTGACTTCACAGAATTTTACAGGAGCCCAGGTGCACAAGTCACCACAATTGGACCATCCTGGAGCCGAATGAAGGGTTGTGTACTCAGTTATATTTTCTGTCTCAAGCTCTCCACGACTTACCTACACAAAGACTCACCTCCACATCTCAATACAGAATCTTCTTGTTGGGTGACATGAGTGTCAGCTCAAGTAGACATCAAAAAGCAATAAGAGGCCACGTCATTGGGATATGGTTGTACAGGCCAAATGTCAAGCAGAATGGGAGCCAGCATTCCTTGGGTGTACTTGCTCAGATGACAAATGTAGCATTCACTCACTACCTTTGTCTGGGTAGCCACTGGCAACACAGTTTCCAATCACCTCCAACCCGGACTGGTTGCATTCTGATTCAGGCAAGCAACTGTCATCCTTGGAATGCCTGTCTCTGCAATGTCAAATTGCTTTTTTACTCAAATTTGGTGAATCACATCCCAAACTATTTACAAGTAAGATTTGGGGAGATTTAAACCTTTTGAGAATTTGGATGTCTGAAAGTGTATTCTACCGCCTGGATGTATAGTTAAACTGGAGATCAAATTCTAGGTTGTAGTTTGAAACACTGTTTCATTTTCCCATTGAACTGTTTGGGAATGAGCTTGTCATTGGGGGTTTGTTCTTCTGAATCCGTGGAATCTGTCTTTATTCTTCTTTCACAGAGATGCTTGTTGTAAACCTACCAAATCAGAGCCCCATATCCTTCTAGAAATGGTTCAAAATTATGTTTATTTTCTTACATTTTCTTTTTTCTCTCCAAGTATTATACCTGGACTGGTACTCTTAATTTGCTTATGTTTCAGTCTCTTAGTTTTGTCTTCCAAGTTGCTATTCATTTCTCCTGCAAGTTTTTGGGTTTTTTTTTTTTTTTGCATTTACAACAACTTTAAGTTTCCTTTAAATTACTTGTTTGTTTTGACTCACATACTTAAAGACACTCTTCAGATACTTGGGAACTCTTCGCTGTTATGATTACATTAGAGGGGGAAAAAAAACAGACTTCTGAGGGGGTGAGTAGCATTAGACTGGGCTTTATTGTAGGGTCTGGACTGGCTCTTGGAATCTCCCAGTATCCATATCCTTAGGTTTTTTTTTTTCTTGTGGAATTGCTAACCTTCCCAAGGAAGTTGCCTTCCTGCCTTGAATGTACGAATCTGGTAGGCAGAATTCTAGAACAGGCGGAGAGGAAGTCAGGCATTGGTGTTCTCTGCTCTCACTATCACTATCCAAGATAGTAATCACTCAATTTTTGCATTTGGACAATGTGTGTGCATCTAGTCACAATCATACACAGTCCTCATTACTGGATTTTTATTCATGAATCCACCTACTTGCTAAAAGAGAGAAAGAACCTCTCCTGCTTTAAAAACAAGTGAGAGAAAAATCAACATTTAAGACCACATAAGGTAGTGGAGGGTTATAATTCCAGGACTTAGAAGCAGAAGCCAGGAGGATTATGAGTTCAAGGTCTGGGATATAGTGTGATTCAAGGCAAGTTTGAGCTTTGTAGAGAGGCCCTGTCTCAAAATTCCAAGGGTGAGGGATGTAACCAAATGGAAGCGCATTTGCCTAGCATGCTTAATGCCCTGGGTTTGACCCCTCCTTCCCCCGATATAAAAATAAAAATAAAAAAGTCTAATCAAAGGTAAAAAACAAAAAGAAGTTCCACTTCTTTTCTCTTATACTCTCCATGTTTCTTCTTCTTCTTCTTTTTTTTTTTTTTTGGTGTCCAGTCGTGGGCCTGAACTCTGGGCCTGGGCGCTGTCCCTCAGCTCTTCAGCCCAAGGCTAGCATTCTACCACTTGAGCCACAGCGCCACTTCTGGCTTTTTTCCTTTTTGCTTATGTGGTGCTGGGGAATCAAACCCAGGGCCTCAGGCATGCAAGGCAAGCGCTCTACCACTGAGCCACCTTCCCAGCCCTCTCCATGTTTCTTCTAACACCGCTTCATTCTTGATATGCTAAGCAAAACTGTTGTTTACTGCCAGATCATGTTTTCTCATTTGGAAAAATTTTGAACATTATAAAGCAACATTTAAAATTAAAAGCCACCATCATAGTTGACACAGTATGGTTCTGAATAAAGACGGGAAACATAGAAATAGCTGTTGATAGTATAGTTGTAGCTGTTTTTCTATTGAAGGGGGTCTTGTGGGAGTAAAAGTCATTCATTTATTCTGTTTTTAAAATAGTCGTGCATAATCTTTGTTTAAATAAAGTTTAATGTAGGAAACTAAAAGTGGCAATTCTCACCTCTCTAGTGTACTGTGTGTCTTTCTGGGGTCTCTACTTCGAAACATCTGAATCAAATGTATCAGCATTTTCTATGTTATTCTCCCACAAATCCTTTTTAATATCCAGATTCTCACTTATCAGTTGGCAATCTAGTTCTGCAAAGGGCCAAATAGTATAATTCTTTGCTTTTGCAGGTCACAGGTTCCCTGCAATGAGGGCAACAATAGAAATTATTTTGGTTTTTTCCTTAGTATGTCTGCGATTGTGTACCCAGGAAACTTATAAAACCATGCAGTCCCAGTTTACTGACTCCTATATATTATTTTCAAATGTCTTATTTTGATATAATTTAAGTCTCACTAGTAGGTACAGAATAGCATAGAGAGATTCCATGCACACTTTACCCAGGATCCCCCTCCAAGTTACACTTTAAGTCTGGCACATTGCCAGAACGAGGCTATGACGTGGGCACAATGCATGTCATGGCTCAACACCATTTTACAACATGCAAACCACTCTGGTGATGAAGATACAGATCTAGCACATCACACATATTGCTTTCCTTCCACCCTGTATAGACCCAACCTTCTTTCTCCCCACAAAACACTCCTACCCCTTGACTATCTAATGGTTTTATCACAAATGTTCTCATTTTGAGACTAGTATACCAAAGGAATCATTCAGGGTGTGCTTTTTGAAATTAGTTTTGTTTTTCCACTCAGGATGGAAATTCATACATAAATAGTGTCCCTTTCTTTTGCAGAGTAGTATACCATGGCTGGTTTAGCCATTCCCCTATTGCAGGTCTTTCCAGGGGTCGGTTTTATGGCTGAAATAATCTCATCTTCCGTGTGATTCAGCATACAATCACAGATAATTCGGCCCACCTTCATCACCATGTTTTATTCAGCTTGCTGGGGGCAAGCATCCGCTTCATTATAAACAAGCTTCAAATTGAACATGGTTTAGAATGCAGTGGTCCATTTATATCCAAGGTTTGAGTTGAGTCATATCTATTATTCTTCTAAACTTCTTGAACTTGTTAAAAACTCACTGATTTAAACCAGAGCACTGATGGATCCTCTTGAGACTTCCACAGGCTGGGCAGGTAAGATCCCTGGTTATAGTCCTGACTGTCTTCATTGTCTTGATGCTTGCAAAGACAGACTCAGGCCTGAATCTCAGTGTCACCATTTACTACCTGCGGCCTAGAGAAATCACCTAACCTTGAGCCTCCATTTTCTCATTTGTTCAAGTCCTTCCAGCGTTTCCTCACAGTGTTATTGTGAGAAGCACATGAGATAATACAGGAAAGGCATTTAGGAGGCAGAAGACAACACAGAAATATGTTTTATGAAAAGGGATTATCCCTCAGGTTTTTTAAAAAAAGCAGTTTTCTAATCAGGATGAGTCTACTTAATGAACAAAGAGCCTATAGGTGGTTGAGGTTTTACAAAACAACTAAAGATCTCAGAGCCAGCTTTACAGAGCCTGAACGCCCAATGGACAGGAGGGAAGGGCTCTGCTTTGTGCGGAGATGGATGACCTGTGTTGAAAGTACAATCCCAATTAACAGACGTGAGAAGAAATTATTTAAATCAACGACATCTGCAGCAGGCTACCCATCTGCTTCCCGTTAGCCAGACCTTCCTCTCGCAGCTTGTCTTCCCCTGGTTTCCATGACCCTGTTCTCCCCTGCTTCTCCTGGCTTATCACCATCATTTTCTTGGCCCTTCACTGTAAGTTTCCCTAAGGAGCTTCTCTGTACTGCTCTTTCCATGACTTCTTCCCTGGCAGTATCATGCTTTACTTCATTCCTCAAAGCCTGCATCTGTGTCCCTGACCTCCCTCATTTCCATCCTGCTGACTGCACAGCTCCATTTCAACTCAGTATTTCCAAGGCTGAGATCATTTTTCTTCTTAAGATGGCCTTTCTTTTCAAACTCCCCATTTCTATCCACAGCCCCATCGTCTTCTCTGGCCTTCTCTATGAACTTAGTATGGTCCTTGAGGGTTGTATTTGGTTTGGGTTTTTTTTCCCTCTGTCTGAACCCAGCCAGCTCCCCACAAGAGTAGGCCTTTGGTGAATTCTTAGATCCCAAGTCTCCTGTTTCCTCTTTCCTTCTCATTTCAGTCTTCCTCCGGCTGCCGTCTCCCCTACTTTGGTTGTGTAAGTCGTCCCCAACTCTGCGTAGTTCTTCCCTTGAAGAACTCAGTGTCCTGATAGCTGCTCTTGCTTGTGGAATAATGCCCAGATTATTCTTCTCATATAAATCTCCATGCTCAGATCTGAAATTTTTAGAAAATCATTTACATACTCAATCTACAGGAACTAAAAGGAAATGACCTAAGGTGAAATCATTAGACATCCACAATGTTTTGCATTTCTCTGGATACTTTTCTAACTTAAAGTAACTTATCTTCCTATTTTCTCTCCTTTGTCTGTGCTGGACCCAAGTATGGTTTCTCTAATAGAATTGTATATGGCAGACACTTGATCAAATGTATGGTTGGGTCTTAGGGTAGAGACTCAATTCTCGTTTGGCCTTTTTTCCCCCTCTTGTTGCAGGTACTGGGGCTTGAACTCAGGACCTCTCACTCTTACTTGACTTTTTTACTCAAGGCTGGTGCCTCTACCACTTGAGCCATAATTCCACTTCCAGATTTTTGCTAGTTAATTGGAGATAAGAGTCTCATGGACTTTCCTCCTTGGGCTGGCTTTGAACCTTGATTCTCAGATCTTAGCCCCTCCTGAGTAGCTAGGATTACAGGCATGAGCCACCAGCTCCCAGCTTTGTTTGGCATCTATCTTTAACCAGTGTTTATTGGGCACCTTTCTGTAGGCTGGATCCTTTGAGTCACCGAAGTATAGTACAGGCAGCCTCAAAGCAATCTCAAAGGGGATACCCATTGGATCGTTCATTGCTAACATTACCATGTGAACTCGGTGCTTTCGTCTAAAACATAGTCGTCAGGCACTGCAGTTAAGAGCATAGTAAGTACTAAATCACGTAATTACACTCTGGCCGCCTGAAGGCTGTGACATTTACTCGTTTGGGGCGGCAAAAGGAAACAGGTGAGAGTGTGTGCATAGGATCTTCCCAGGAGGAAGGAGCCATCCATGGTGGGGACGGAAGGCGGCGAGGCTCGTTGAGGTCACCTCCAGTCCATCGAGTGTTCTGGGCCAGGCAATTCCATGAAACTAACATAATGTGCTCTTGACTCTCACACAGATGGACATCAGGAGTTATTTCCCTGTGAAGTCTGTGGAAGATGCTTTGCAGCAGATGTCCTGGTAAACATAAAGACATTTTGTAGATGTGTTTCATTGGAGTTAAATGAACTGTCAAGTCAGTGAGGAGGCGGTGGTGCCAAGATTAAAGACAGATGTGGAGGGGAGGGGGGGAGCATGGGAAGAAGCGAAGCACACAGCCCGGCTGCCAGGCCTGGAGCGCACGGAGGCAGATCGATGCCACCATGTTCTGAAAAGTGACCCTGTTCCACAGGACCCTCCTGAAAGCCGGCCAGATGGAAGGGGCTTGGCACATTCCATTATCCCTTGAGAAATTTTGGCTCTTCCGCCTTTTCTTTAAGCATCAAAAATTCAAATTTCAAGGCCAAAACACCAGGGAAATTAGCTAGTCAAGAAGAATGAGCATTGAATTTCAGGCATCTGGAAACTTGGCATTTAGCTGCAAATTTGTCACTAATTCTGACAAGTCCTTTAACCTCCTGTTTTCGACTTTGCCACGTATACAGAATCCTCCGATTTGAGGGGTTTTATACCATTTGAACAAAATAATATATGAATGCAAGGCTTGTTCCGAAATCGAATTGTTATCTGCATTCAAACTGTCTATTGTGTCCCGTTGGTAGCTTTAAAGCTGACTAACAGCTTGATTCACTTCGCACACAGGGGCTCAGATGGAGGGTAGATCCTGGTATTGTAAAGAGATTCCCTCCCAAAAAGATGATTTTTGTGAAAAAGAAATTTCTAAAGAGGTTATGCAACCCACACACAGGACATTTAGATGAGAATGATTTAAACTGAATGTACAGGGTCAGGACTCTAAAAAGCTAGAGTACCTTTGAGCGCTGGAAGTGACGTTGTAGTTTTCACTTTCCTGGGAACTTTTAAAATATCTTTTTCTAAGTTACAAAACAGGGAGCTATAATGGAAACCTATAATTCCCAAGCCTGCACAGGCTGATGGCTGACACTGCACCTCGTGAGAGTAGGTTTGAGACCAAGGACGGGTATCCAAAAAGGGCTCACTAAATGTCAAGTATGTTTTGGATGCGCTTGTGTTTCACTCTCTCAGTCTATCTCTAGGCCACAGTGCACACTTGATCAAGTGATCTGATATCTCTGTCCTTTGCTGTTACAAGTGGCAGCTTGCTCTGAGTCAGGTGTAGTGATTTTTATAGAGCCCACTTTCTGTCGGGCCTGGACAAAGCAACTTTGCAAATGGTAGCTGGCATGTGGTGACATGTCCAGTGAGGAAGAGGGCAAAAAAGTTGATGGGATCCCTTAGAGGCACTGGGAACAGACTTCCTGAGCATGGTATACAAGCAGGACTCTATGGGTGGGGTCTCCAGGTTTTGTGCCAGCAATGCAGAAAATGTAAAAGGACTTCTGGTTCAAGTAAAGAACATTGTGGCTAATTTTTAGAGTATTATCTAAAACCAAATTTGAAGTAAATCTCTTTAAGAAGTTATATCACCAGTCAGTCAGCTTTTCTATCAGTAACCGAAAATTCTTGAGATAGAATCACCTCACAAAGAGAAAAAAAAATGCTGGGTGCTGGTGGCTCACGCCTATAATCCCAGCTACTCAGAAAGCTGAAATCTAAGGATCGTGGTTCAAAGCCAGCCTGGGCAGGAAAGTCCATGAGACTCTTATCTCCAATTAACCACCAGAAAACGAAGTGGTGCTGTGGCTCAAAGTGGTAGAATGCTAGCCTTGAGCAAAAAGAGCTCAGAGACAGCGGCTAGGCCCCAAGTTCAAGCCATATGAGAGAGAAAGAGAAGATGGAGAGAGAAAGAGGATTGTTTTGGTCCACTGTTTTAGAGATTCCAGTCCCAAGTCAGTTGGCCCAATTTGGCCCAGTTGCTTTTAGCTGTGGTGAGGCAGAAGATCAAGGTAGCAAAATCACAACAGAGCAAAAACTCAACTTCTAGCTAGAAAGCAAAAGAAAGTGAGGCGGAAGGGACTGGAGTGCCACGACCACCCGAGGGACACTCCTCAAGGATCTAAAACCTCCTATGCAGCCTCCTCTCTTTGATTCTGTAAACCAGAATGGCCTTGAACTCATGAGCCTCTTCCCTCCATTTCCCTAGTGCTGGAATTATTGCTATGCTCCACCACCTGCTTACACTTCATCTCTTAAACATTCCGTAACTTCCCAAGTTTTTAACACATGGGCCTTGAGGCAAAAAGAGGAGGGGAGGAGGGCTTTCATTGTCTATGCCCAAACACAGTATCTAGTTATATATATTATGGTGGTTGTGGTTAAGTCAAAAAGATTTGCTTATTGTGGCCTGAGAGAGGACTAAGCTCCAAAGGCACAAACTAGTTACTGTAAGGAAGGTGGTCTAAGTGCATGTAGGTGCTGAAAACTTAGTGATTATGCATGTTCAAATTCCATTCCCTACCTTTCCTTGACTAGGCAAGACATGGACCAATATGTAGAAAAGTCTTCAACAAAAAGCGTACACCTTTCAATTCCTTGAAGCAAAGATTACAGGGCACTGACATTCCTACTGTGAAAAAGGCTCCTCAATCCAAGGTACTGTTACCTTCTTTATTGTTTGTCATTCTAGAAAGAGTACTTCATAAACCCACAGCTGGGCTCTTTGGTTTCCTTTTAGGGGTTTGTATGTGTGTGCTCACGTGCATGCACGTGTGTGTGTGTGTGTGTGTGTGTGTGTGTGTGTGTGTGTGTCTGTGTCTGTGTGTGTGTCTGTGTGTGTCTGTGTGTCTATGTGTTCCAGGACTCTGTGGCTTTAAATCAGGACCTGTGCACTATCCTTTAGCTTTTTTTTGTTGCTGTTAGCACTCTGCTTCTTGAATCACAGCTCCAAGGAATGCTTTTTGGTGTTTCATTGGAGATGAGCATCCCATAGAATTGTACTGCTTGAGCTGGATTTGAACCACATTCCTCCAATCTCAGCCTTCTGAGAAGCTAGGATTATAGGCATGAGCCACTGATGCTTGGCTCTGGTTTCATTTGCAATGTTATTTAACTGTAATGTTATTTAACTGTAATGTTATTTAATTATCATCTGCCTTTATTGTTTGCTGTATGCTCTTGCTTACTTAGACTTCCAAATCCTCTTCACTTTCCAGATGTGGCAAAAAGAATCTTGTTTGTATTTTCATTAGAGTGGCTTTAAATCTAGCAATTAGGAAGAAAGTTGCTTTTAATCTTGCGTCTGCCTTCCTTAAAGTTTTGTTTTTGCTTTTCCTGATTTGTATTTCTTTTCCCTCATTCTTGTGACTTGCAGATTTTATTACTGTAGTTTCCAAACTCCTTCAAAAATTTCTTTTGGAAAGTATTCGCATTTCTCTTCAACTTTCACAGTCCAATTTCTTACAAATTCAAATTGCAGCTCTTTAAAAAACATAATGGCAATCAAGAAGTACCTAATATAAGGTAATCACTGGTGGTTTAATTTCTTAACAGTCTCAACCTGTAAAGAAATCTAACTGGAGACAACAGCATGAGGACTTCATCAATGCAATTCAATCAGCCAAGCAGTGCATGCTAGCCATTAAGAAAGGTCAGCCTCTTCCACCTCCACCGGCCCCAACCATCAACCCAGGTTTGTGGACACTTTTTGGTTTACTTCTGAGGGTATGGTTGACTATGGGACAAATTATCATGTCTTCTACATACCCTAATGTTGGCAGGAAAAATTACCTAGAAGGAATTTTTTTTAAATCAGTTAGATGAGTAATCCTATAGCTATGTACATTATACATATAAATACATATATATGTAGTATGTGTTATCCTTTTAGTCAATGCTGATTACAATAAAGATTCTGCATTTCCTCCTGTTTCAAATGAGATACAGTCTTTATTCATGGTGTCATTATATAACTCCAGAGACATCATTTACACCTTGGCTAAGGAGCCAGGAACCCATACAGAGCAATCTAAGCAGTTCTGTAATAGTTTCACAAGGTTAACAATCCACAGCTCATTTTCTTAAGGTGATATTCTTTCCTAGTTCACCATTTTATCCCTTTGAAATTGCACAAATAACCCATCAATTTTTTTTCACTTCAAACATTTTATTTTGAAGAACTTCAAATCTAAAGAAAAGGAGTGGTTAACAATGAACATCCAGATGGTTTCTTGTAACATCTGACCATCATTGATGTTGCTGCCTCTTTCTCTCCCTCCCCCTCCCACCCCACCTCCGCCCCCGCCCAATCTCAGGCTCTGACAGAACCATTCAAAGTGGAGTTTCAAGTGGAGCTGTGGCTCAAGTGGAAGAATACCAGTCTTGTTGAAAAAGCTGTGAGGCCTAGGAATTAGGAAGACCCAGGCCCTAGTTCCAGTCCTAGTAGCACCAAAAAAATCCTAAAGTTCAGTTTCAAATATCAGCCATACTTCATCTTTAATGACTTCAGAACTTATCCCTTAAGTACATTCTCCCGCATCACCACAACGCTATGATTACACTTAGAATATAGACTTCTATTTTCCCTGGCTAGCCTAAAAATGTCTTTCAAAGTTCTTTCCTTTCCCTCCCCTCTCCTAGACCACAGTCCAGAACCCAAAGTTTCAATGCAGCCTTCTGTTGTCTCCACCCCTACCAGGCTATTTATGTTGTAAAATGCTTCACTTCCCGCATTCCCACTGCTTATTTAGTCATGTCCATGTTTAATTTGCTTCTCTATCCTGTCTTTCTGTAAAGTAGAAGTTAGGCCTAGAGGCTTAATTAGATTAATGTTAATCCTTTTCAAATATGTGATTTGCAAATATTTTCTCCTAACCTGTGTACTGTCTTTTGATTCTCTTTGTGCCTTCAATTCAAATGCAAACCTTTTAAATTTGGGTCCATTCTTTTGGTATCATAGCTAAAACTCATTGCTAAATCTAATGCCAGGATGCTTTTCTTTGGGTTCCATAGTTTTAGCTATTCTCTCTAAGTCTTGAATCTACTTGGATTAATTTTTGTAGGTGCTATAAGGTAAGACTTCAATCATTCTTTTGCAGATAAATAACTTTTTTTCTTCACCAACATTTTCTTAAGCCAGTCTTGACACTCTTATTTAAAAAGTCAGTTGGAGCCAGATGCTGGTGGCTTGTACCTATAATCCTATTCAGGAGGCCAAGATCTGAAGATCATGGTTCAAAGCCAGTTCAAAGCAGGAATGTCTGTGAGATTCTTATCTCTAATTAACCACCAGAGAAGCCAAGAGTGGTGCTGTAGCTCAAGTGGTAGGCTACTAGACTTGAGCAAAAAAGCTTAGAGACAATGCTCAGGCCCTAAGTTCAAACCCCAGGACTGGCAAAAATAAGTCAGTTGAGGGACTGGAGAGTTAAGTGTTCTAGCACCAACTGAATAAGCAACTTGAGCAAGCATGAAGCCCTGAGTTCAAATCTCAGCAACAAAATAAAAGTCATTTGAGGGTGGGCACAATGACTTATGCCTATTATCCTGGCAACTCAGGAAGTAGAGATCAGGAGGATCACAGTTCCAGGTCAATCCAGACCAAAAGTTGGAGAAACTCTCCCATTGCAACCAAGATAGACTGGGGGTTACAGAAGAACCAAAGATATTGAGGTACAGCTAATAAGACATTAAATGGGGGGGGGGGCAGAAATCAATCCAAAAGAAGACGGGGTGGGGGGAAGTAAGGGGGGATGAAAGGGGGAAAAGATCAGAGAGTGGGTGGGATGAAGATGGTATCTGGAAGCAGTCGTTTGAGTAGCTGCCTGTGAATCCCACTGGAGATAACAGAGAGAGATTGGTAAACTGAGTAATAAAAGCCAACTATATGTTTTATTCACAAGATACACTCTTTAAAAACATGCGAAAAGCATGGGGAAAGATAGGTAAATATGTAAACAATAGTCATAAAGTTCAAGTACTGTTCTGAGATTGGGCAAAGTATACCTCAGTGTATTCACAGAGATATTGATTCCAAAGCTATCTTCATCAAGAAGACTCATCAGGTCTTAATGTTTGTGCGCCCAGTAATAGAATATCAAGGAACAAAAAGTATAGCTAACAAAACAGGATAGAGAGGTAGATGGATGCAGAGTTAAAAATCTGCACAGGATGAACCATTGTACCAATGATACTCACAAGACACTATGCTGGAAATGAACTTTACAACTTTGCAGGAGTGGGCAGTAGGGGAAGTAGGGAAGGGATAGTGGGAGAACAATAAAGGAGAGGGTAACAATGCCCGACAGGAAATGTGCTCATTACCTTATTGATGCAACTGTAACCTCTCTGTACAGCATCTTTACAAGAAAATAAAATTTAAAAAAATCTGGAGATTCTATCATTCCTGCTTTAGTAATTGATAGAGATTCTATCATTTCTGCTTTAGTAATTGATAGAATGCACAGCAAGAAAATCAGTGAAAACATAGGAAAATTGAGTAGCAGCAGCAACTGCTTCTGCCTCATTGAAATCGAGAGCTATAATAGTACACAGAGCAACAATAGCGGAAAACATGCTTCTAAGGTCCCATGGTAGCTGCGAAAGGTGACGCATTCACAAAGCAGGTCTAATTTTCAATTAACTTCCGAGGACTGTGAGCGTACAGAATATGTTCTCTGGCCCCAATAAGATTACATTAAAAATGATAGGGGAAAAAATATATGAACATTTTCCCTGAGTTTAAAAACAATGAGGCATTCCGGAACAAACCATGAATTCTAAGAGAAAACTCACGTGATAAATTAGAAAATATTTTTAACTGAATGATAATGAAAACATTTCCTGAAGAGGAAAATTAACATCTGAAATATCTGTATTGGGAAAAGAAAAGCTTAAATCAATCACCTTAAACTTTCTCCTTAAGAAGTTAGAAAGGGAACCAATTAAGTCTAAATCAAACAGAAGGAAGATAATATAATTCATCATATATCAATTTTTTAAAAAAAATTATTTCAAAAGAGGAAATGCCTTTCACAAAGTGCAACAACATGCATATTTAAAACACAAGGAAGAAAACCCTCAATAAAGTAGAAATAAAATAAAAGATGTAAACTGTAGAAAAATCTATTGTTTATATGACACAATGATAAACACTTTTTCTCATTAGGATCAGGATAAAAAGTGAGATGTCTGTTCACCTGTTTTGACATTGAACACTATTGGAGACAATCCTTAGTACAAAAGGACAAAAAAACAAGGAGCAATACGTATAAATTTAGAGCAATTTGGCATAATGTTTAGAGACACCAAATTGCAAATCTAATTTTATTCACACACAACATGACCATGGAGTAAACAGAGAAAAAAATCCTGGGCAACTATAAAAAAGCTATTGGAAGGAAAGTGAATTCAATAAGGTGTCAGAATAGGAGAACAACTTTAAAATGAAATTTAGAATGCCATTTATAATAACTTAAAAACATTAAATTCTTAGAGATATATTTAATAAGGCATGCAGAGGTCTGATAAAATGAAAAGCACAGAACATTCCTTCAAGGAATTAAAGAGGACCAAAAGAAACAGTTTATGGGACTTAATATTGTGTTGTGATGTCAGTTCTGCTCAATTTGATCTGTGGATTCAACTTCATTCCTATAGAAATACCTGCAAGTTTTCTTTGCCAACTGGGAGTTGGTCAGCTAGTTCTAAATATACACAGAAATTGAAAGTTTCTGGAAGAGTCACGATTGCTCTAGAAAATAAAGCACAAACAGAATCTTTACACTTTACAGTAATCATGCAATTTAGTACTGGCATATCAAATGACCAGAAAATAAAATCTAGGTACAGATACTCCTCCCTAGTCTATGTACAACTGGTTTATTTATTTAAAATAAATCAGAGTAATCCAATGAAAGAATGGATAGTCTTATCAACCAATAATCTTAGCATAACTGGATGTCCATATTGGAAACACAAACACTGAGTCTTATAAAAATTAATTCAAGGAAGATTAGTGACCTAAGGGCCCAAACTATAAAAATTCTATACATAAAAATTGATTAAAATATAATGGCAAGATACATGTACTAACATTTTTCCAAAGAAAAGCATTTTGAAGTCAGGCATAGTAGCACACACCTGTCATCTCAGCATTCAGAAGGCTGAGGCAAAACGATTCTGAATTCAAGGCCAGCCAGCCTGGGTTACTCATTAAGACTCTGTCTCCAACACACAGAAACACATAAGATACGTGCTAACATGAGCCTCGTTTCCTTTACAGCTTTGAAAAATACTATGAATAGAACAGAAAGGCAAGAAGAGCTGGGGAGCAAAAATTTAAACTACATTTATCTGATAAAGGGCTCATCAAGAACATATAAAGAACTCTTACAACTCAATAAGAAGACAATCTACTAAGAAAAAGAAAAGAAGCTAGGGACTGGTGACTCACAGCTTTAATCCTAGCTACTCTGAAGGCTGAGATCTAAGGGTTGTGGTTTCACACCAGCCTGGGCAGAAGAGCCTGTGACACTCTTATCTTCAACCAACCAGCAAAAAGCCAAAAGTGGCACCGTGGATCAAGTGAGAGAGAGAGAGGAGAGAGGGAAGTAGGAAGAGAGGAGAGGAGAGATTGAACAGACATATCACAAAATAATAATCCTTAGGTACATGAGAAAGTGTTCATCATCAGAGAAATGCAAATTAGAACTACAATGAAAGAACACTGTCTACTCCCTTGAATAGCTAACATTAAAGACTGACACTACAAGTGTTGGCAAGGATGTAGAATAAATGGGAAGCCTTGTTTACTGCTGATGTAAGTTGAAATAGGCCTGAGGGAAGCCTGGGGGGCATTAGAAATGTAATACAGGGCATTTGGGGCGATTACAGAAATGTATAGGTGACTTGTTGAACTGCACAATTAAAATAGATGCATTGTAGTGTGCATAAATTATTCTTCCAAGAAGTTCACTAGAAAAAGTACAGAAACAAAACCTATGGTAGAATCGTCCTATAAGAATTATCTTAAAAAATGAATTATTTGAACCACCAGAAAAATTTTTTTCCTAATTGCTTTACTTTTGCCAGTGACGAATGAAAATGCAGCTTAAAATAATGTATCGTCTTAGACCATTCAGTAGGAAAATCTGTGGCCATGATTTTAGCAATGCACACGTACTTTGGTGCAGAATAAAATACATCCTTGATGAGAAATTGCTTCATTTCAACAGCAGAAGCTACAGGGCTGATGGCTACCTTATGGTTCTTTAATTGCATAACTGAAACCATGTCAGATGCGGTGTGGTGTGCGTTTCTCTCATTACCAAGTTGGATCTAAAATGTAGGGATTATTGTTTCACTTAAAAAAATAAGTCCCTTTGCAAGGCCTCATTATGTGTTCAATTAAGTTTTCTTCCTTTTAGATTTTATGCTAAAATGTAGTTTTATAATTAAATTCTTTCCTGTGCATTTAACTATAATTTTATGCAACAAGTAAAATGATTATATCCACTAGCTCATTTTCATCACAATTTGATTACTTTGGTTATGCACATATTTTTTTATTAGTCCTGTATTTTTAAGCTAAATTACTAGAAAATTTATATGCACACACAACTAGAGTTATAAATAATGTGGCCTTATAGGCCTAAGTTTGCAAGTAATTAATTTCCTTTTTTCCTCAGTATGATTCCCTATTTTCCATGACTCAGGTTTTTTTAAAAAACATATATATGTATGTATACATATATTTTTTTCTAGGTCTTACTGACTTTACCACTGTCTGTAAGTGATTCAGATTTCCAGGATGTTTTAATGGCTTACAGTATGTGTGATGTGTAATAGTATTGTATAGTGATGTATAATATTTATGACTGGGATTTTCTGTGAGCTTCTGGGGATTTGATCACCGTTTCGCATGATTTCTTAGGAGTCCCAGCACAGTGTTTGCATTTTAAATGATGTTTAGCTAGAGTCAGTCGTTCATATCTGTCGTCCCATCTACTTATGAGACAGCAATTGGGAGAATTTTGTTTTGAAGCTAGACTGAGCAACAAATTAGCCAGACCCTATCTCAAAATAAGCCAAATACAGTGGCATGCACCTATCATCTTAGCAATGTGGGAGGCAATGGGTAGGAGGATCACCATCTGAATCCAACCTTGGACAGAAATGCAAGACCTTATCTGAATAATAGCTAACACAAAAGGGGCTAGAGGTATGGAGGAAGGAAGGAAGGAAGGAAGGAAGGAAGGAAGGAAAGAAGGAAGGGAAGGAAGGAAGGAAGAGAAGGAAGGAAGGAAGGGAAGGAAGGAGAAAAGGAAAGAGTGAAATAAGGAAAAGAAAGGAAGGAAGGAGAGAAGGAAAAGAAAGGAAAGAAAGGAAAGGTAGAAGGAAGGAGAGAGTGAAGGAGGGAAGGAGGGAGGGAAGGAAGGAAAGAAGAAAGGAAGGAAGGAAAGGAGGGAGGGAAGGAAGGAGGGAGGAAAAGAAGAAAGAAAAGGAAGAAAAGAAGAGACAGAAGGAAGAAAGATTTTAAATGATGCTTGCTTTGGTCCTTTAATTTTATATGAGATCTGGACACTATATTCCCTACAAGAGTCCATTTGTTGTCTGACTTTGAAATCTACTGAAATAGAACAGTGATTTTTAAAAATTCTGTCAGCATTACCAACAGAGGAAGGAGATGCATGTTCTAATGAGACAAGGACAGAACACAAAGCTCAGTCAGTCATACCTTGTTCATATGCTTGCTCCAGAAAAGCACTTTTCCATTCTCTGAGCATTTGAAATTCTGCATGTGTCTAACTGCAATCCTGACTACTCATCCCCAGGCATCTTCCTAGCCTGTGCTCTTCCCCCTCCAGCTAGACCTCCTGTGCTTCCACTCCAGGGAACGACTGCCCCTCATCTCAGTTTATCCTCCAGGTGGTAATTGTCCACTTGTGTTGTCATTTCTGAGATTTTGTTTGACTTTCTTGCTATTTAGACAGTCTTGTCTGTGTAACCCAGAATGGCCTTAAACTCATGATCCTCCTATCTCAGCCTCCTGAATGCTGTTTTACAGTGTATTCTCTCCAGCTCTGTCTCTGTCTCTGTCTCTCTGTCTCTCTCTGTCTCTGTCTCTCTCTGTCTCTCTGTCTCTGTCTCTCTGTCTCTCTCTCCACTTCTGTGACATTCTTGTTGGCAGGGGGACATAACTGAACTTTGGTCTCCATCACAGTATGTAATGTCAAACATACAGAAGTGTGGCCAGACGGGGGTCAGCTCAGCACTGCCATGTCTAGCAGTCTTGCCTGACCTGAGTCCATAGAAGCAGCATTTCCAAGGTAGGACTTCATTTCTAGCTGGTAAAATGGAAGAAATCATCAAGCTGAGTGCCTGATTCTAGATGGTTTTCTGTTAACATGTAACTAAGTTTTGAATGACCATGGAACTTTCTACTTTGATTTCTCTGAGCGTTTGGACTTCGGTTTGGTAGCTGGAAGCAACCTGGTCCAACCTGCTTGCTTAGAGCAACAGTTGGTGTTTCTAACACCTCTCCTCTTGTGCCAAGCACCTGTGTGGATTATGATGCTATCAGGGACTTAGGTGTGTCAAGGAGATAGAGGCCTAACAAGGTTGTGTGAACTTGCCCAAATTCACACATAACACACACACACACACACACACACACACACACAGCAAGAGAGAAACTTGGGCTCAAAACCAGTCAGGCAGGCCCCAGAATCTAAATGTTTATCAGGATTGTCCTGTTGTTGTTCTTTTCTTTTTTAAAGACATCCATCACCATGTGAAATTTTTTGTTTTTATTTCTTATTTTTATTGTTATTATAAAGGTGATATACAGAGGTGCTGAGTACATTTCTTTTTTGACAATGCCCCTTCTCTTACTCTCTCCAAGTTTTTCCCTCCCATCTCCACCTACAAGTGCATTTTCAACATAGTGTCTAGGAACTACCACTGCTCTATTAGTTCACCCTTTGTCCCACCATTTCTATATTCCTCTTTGCCCTCCCAAAGACAGATAAATAAACAAACAGGACAAAAAGAAAAGAAAAAAACCAGCACCAGAGAAAATACCTCATTTCAGTTTCATGGAGCTCATTTTGATAAATATTATTTTAGGTAATCGGAGGCATATAGGCATTACCCCTTTGTGTTCCTCCTCTAAGAACATTCTCCTTTGTTCTCATTGTGCGTGTTTTTATTTCTGTGTTTAAAAACTCCCTCTTGATTACACAGACATCATCTCACCACATGCAAAGTGAAGGCTGAGCCTAGTTCATTGCAGTTGTTAGGTGACTGAGTCCATGAAATGCAGGGAAAGACAGTATTGGTGAATGTTTACATTTGACCAGTATTCATTGTAGAAAGTGATTTGTTCAGATACAAATCTCCAAACAGATGGAGGAGACGACTTATAAAAAACCCTTCCCTTTAAATATGCCACTGCATTAAATATCCAGCCATACACGTTAGAATTTTGATTATGCGCTAATCTTAACTTAATCTAAAGTGAGGTTAAGGTAAATGCATTTTCAGACCCTTTCTGGGAGAAAGTTCTTTGCTTCCCATAAATCCAAGTTGTGACTCCTTCAAGGTACCTAAATCCAAACAAAGCTGCGCCTGCCCAGCGAGGACCTGGGGCCCGCACATCTTTGCCTGAGCAGCTCCACACCCCAAGACAAGCTGGTGTGAAAGCGGTGTATCTTGTTGCCAGCAATGGTGATGGTAGCTTCCAACTCCTACACTTCGAAAGTAAATCTTCTCTCTGTAACTACATCACTTCCCATGCCCTTCTATCTCACCCTGTCCTGCCACCTAGCTTTTTGTTTTGTTTTGTTTTATTTGTTTTCTGGATCTTCTCTTCCCTTTGCCACCATGCTAACTGCTATTTTCCCCCGTCTTTGTGGTACTGAGGTATGAACTCAGTGCCTTGAACTTGCTAGGTAGGCGCCCTACCACTTGAGCCATAGAACTTGCTTCTCTACACAAGGATTCACTAAAGCCATGCAACTGGAAGTGATTCTAAGTAGCATTGATCTATGATCTGAAGGATCTTATGCAAATATCAAGGACATGCTTTTGAGATGAGTGCCTAGGGAGTAAAAACTTTTCCCCTTCCCCATTCATAAACTGCACCCTACCACATCTTTTCTGTCATAGGTTGTGTCAAACCAGAGGTGGGACCTTGTTCTTTAATGTTGGAGCAGAGTTCAGAACTCTTCCGTCTCTCATTTCATATAGTCCATTCCAGAGTTGTCTTTGAAATGGTAATTGCTATTTGTTGCGATCTTTGCATTCAGATTATATTCAGTGCCCATACTGCATGAGGAGGTTTAATGAAACTGCTGCCAAACGACACATCAATTTCTGCAAAGATCAGTCTTCTCGCCGAGTCTTTGATCCTGCTCAGACAGCAGCCAGGTTGGCAGCCAGAGCTCAGGTAAACTTCTCTCCTCCCATAGTGGCTTTGTGTCCTTCTCATGCCTGAGGCAAGCAGGTAGAATTTACCTGGGAATGTCAGTAGCCTATCCTGCTACATGTAAGGAAATGCATTGCTATCACTCTCTCCACGGAATCATCTTTTCCAGGGTGTGCTTTCTAGCTGGCAGAGAAATATATTACTGTCACTGAAAAAAAAAAGTCACTGAAGTGTTGAAAGCCTCTTAGGGAGAATGTAATATACAAAAGTACTTAGGTAGCATTATGCTAAAACCCTGTTTATCCAATGCTGATTATGAGCCCAAGCCACCTTGATAAGAATTGTCCCTTAGAATGGAACTGCTTCAGCTAAAAAGACACCCCACAGGGTTATGGTCCACTAGCAAGGAGGGTCTTCTGCCTTTTTATTTAAAGGCACGGAAGCTACAGGTGAAAGGCGGTATGTGAATAAATGCAAGCAGGTCTTACAAGTGGGTAAAAAATGCCCATCTGAGCTGGGCAATGATAGCTTTGCAATCACAAAAAACAGAGCTGAGCAAACAGCCCAGGGCACATAACTCACAGTATAGTTAATGAGAACCATTAGCTTCAGAAACACAGCCAGCACCTAGAGAAGGATTAAATTGGTCTCAATATTTGAACAGTACACAGCATGTTTAGAAAGCTTTCCCTGAAATCCAGTATCTAATGGATGTGGGAATTTTCCACCACTAGCATATTCCATAGACACAGAATCTAGGCTCTGTCTCCACAGACAGGAGGGAGTGACTGAATATCTACTGACACTGCTTGGTACTGCCTGATCAGGGATTTGCACTTCAGACCTTCAGACTAAAGGTGTGACTCATGTTATAGAGCACAAGCCAAATAAGTGTGAAACCCTGAGTTCAAATCCCAGTACTGCCAGAGAAAGGAACCTGGAGAGAACTCAGCAGGAGGGTGGTTTGGTTGTCACATGTGGGAGAGCTGTGGAATGATCCTGGTGGTTTTTGTTAACTATGGAAATGAGCTCAGCAGCCCAGAGAGGGGCAGGGATGAACGGGTGCACAAAATGTCCAACTTGTGGCCTGAGATGCTCACCCAAAGCATGGCGTGTCTGGGAGACAGTGCTGGGATTGGACCAGCAAAGGGAGACAGCAGAGCTAGATGAGCTAACATTTCAGCTAAAGATTGAATTGATTATACAGATAACTCTAAAGTCTGCGGACAGCTAGGTCAGAGAGGCTGGAAATAGGAACTAGCATGTCTCCAGGAGGCCAGGAAGTCATCTTCCCACCTGTCATCCTGTCCCTTCCTCCTGCTGTGTTGTGCAGGATGGTTACCTTAGATTTCTGTCCTACTCTCTGTTTGTGCTTGTTGGTTTTGCTTTGGTTGTTTTCTTTCTTTCTTATTTTTTTTGTCTGTTGAGGCTCACTAGGGAGCTAACCTGGAACTCGCGGTCCTTGAACCTCAGCTTTGCAAGTGTCAGGATGACAGGTATGTGCCACAATGCTCAGAAGATCTGATTGTCTATTTGTGGCTGCCAGCGTCATCCTGTAGGTAAGATAGAATGGTTCAACCTTGAAACCTGGAAATGGCTTTTTAGAAAGATCACTTTTACAGTTGTTATCAAGAGGGCTTATGGGAGATCAGCAAGGAGCTACAGTTCAGGGAGAGAATGAAGGTCTGGAGTAGGAGGGCTCACAGGAGAATGGAGGGGAGATTGGGTATGGAATGTCCGTTCTGCTTATGGTCTCATGTTGGTGCTCAAAGTTTCTAATTTTAGACTATTTCTGCTTACAGATTTGGGAGGATTAGGGATGAGCAGCCTGCACTGTAAATGTAGGAACACAAGTAGATGGAAGGTATATGTGTACTGGAAGGTGACGATAAATAGAGATTTAGAGATTTACTCTTCACCTGAGGTAGGGTAGAAAATAGTGCCAGTCAAAATAGCCAGGATTCCTTGATCAGTAGTCAGGGCCTCAATTTGAACTCTGTAGTTTCTTATTTGTAGGGAACGTTTTTAGGATTCAGTTTGTTGTTGAGTGTGTGTACCTTGCTGAATTCTCAGGGATTATAGCTCATATAAGAAGGCTTTCTAACACCAAGGGTTCCTCTGCCTTCCACATCATCCCTCCCTCTCCCCCCACTCCAATAACCCTGTCCTTTTACAGGACTGTGAGACTCCCTTGAGCTCCCATTCAACCTAAGTTTAGAATTTTCTAAATGCAGTTCTCTTTCCACCTTGGACAGCAATAGAAGACAAGTTATATTTCTGCAAATAGCTCTTCTAACTAGTCCATGAGGTTAGTGAGCATTGATGGAGCCAACAAGGGCACAAGGAAGCTATGAATGGAAGTGGTTTCTTGTTTGTTTGTTTGTTTTTTTCATTCCTGAAGAAGGCCTGTTGGCTGGCCCAAATGCAACCAGTGATTTGGCCCCATTCCTCTTCTTGTTCTTCAGAACTAAGTGGTGACTGGGAACACAGAAGAGAACACACTCTGAATTCCTTCTCTCGCTGTCTAGTCTGTCTGAACAGCAGTGTTTGCTCTATTTTGCCAGTGCCCACCAGTCTGGGGCCTTGCCTAATAGTGAAGCTTATTTCAGAGATCCAAGAAGAATGCTTCAGTTTTAAAGGGCCTGTTCATGGCACTGCCATGAACATAATCTACTTTTTAAAAAAAAGTGTCTCCTTAACCAAAAGAGACAAATATGGAGCTCTAAAAATAACTTTCTAGCCAGGTGCCGTTGTCTCATACCTGTAATCCAGCTACTCAGGAGGCTGAGATCTGAGGATCATGGTTGGAAGCCAGCCCAGGCAGGAAAGTCAGTGAGACTCTTATCTTGAATTAACCACAAGAAAATCGAAAGTTGTGCTGTGGCTCAAAGTGGTAGATTGCTAGCCTTGAGCAAAAAAGATAACACCTAGGCCCTGAATTCAAGCCCCACAACTGACAAAAAATAAAAATAAAAATAGCTTTCTTGGATTGGATGGCACTCCTTGCTCTAATCTCACAGCCATCCGTGTCCTGGTGGAAATTCCCACCCAGAGTAGCAGTTGTTCATCACATTGGCATTTCCACAGACCTGTGCTCATCTAACCATTCTGCTGCTTCTCTGCAGTTATGAGGGTGGCCGGGGCTATTGGAATTCCGTGCCCAAAACATTTATAGCTTGCCAGTCTCTTGTTTTTTTTTTCCCTTCCCTGTTCATTTTAGAAAACAAAATAATTCTTCATTCAGGTGTCATAAAAATTTTCAGTGTTCCATAACTAAGTCTTTATTGACATCGAGTGATTTTTTTAATGTCTCCATACAACAATTTCATAGCGTAAATATACTAACCCCAATCCCAAGGACATGATTATAGAATGTAGTCTCCAAACCCCAGTTATGGCTTTGGTTACTAGTAAGGACAGGACCCCAGGCAAGTGAGGCACAGGACATGTGTCAGACTCTGCCTCCAGGTGCAGGGTCCCTGCAGATGACTCTAATCTGAGGCTGGAAGTGGAAGCAACTTTACCTCCGTTGTGGTGCCTGAGGTTATAATGATAATATATTTCTCTCTGTGTGTCTCTGTCTCTGAATGTCTCTCTGTCTTTCTCTGTGTGTCTCTCTCTCTGTGTCCCTCTTTCTGTCTCTGTCTCTCTCTGTCTCTGTCTCTTTGTCTCTCTCTGTCTCTGTCTCTCTCTCCCCTGTAGGGTAAGGCTCAGGCCAATCCTAAAAAGGAACCAACTGTGACCAGTGCTGTAGGTGCTTTGCTACAGAACAGGGCCATGGAAGACATGAAGGGGGTCTCAGCCAGGTCAGGTGAGTGTCAGGTAAAAGGTCAGAGGGTGCCATTGCTGGCCTTGGGACTCATCAATTTCAGACAAAACCAAATGTCATCCAATGTTGCTTTTGGATATAAATGACATGTGGGTTTGTTTGAGGTTGGAGCTTGTCTTCCTAGAGGTAATATTTTTTTTAATTCATCAGAATTACTCTATGTTGTTAATGGGCAAAATGATACTCAATTATAACAGAAGTCTAGAACCAGAGGTCCAGTCTACAAACAATGAAAAGTGATCGAGACCATGTGTCAATGCTGTATTGAAGAATTTCCATTCTAGAAATCATTTTTTCACATAGTAGTAAGGCGTAATGAGCATGAGATACTGACCATGTGTCCAATCTGTTTTACACAATTCCCTCAGTAGTCTTAAAAAATTTTCTCTGTATTTTATAGAAAGTGAAACTGGAAAAAGCCTCCATTATTTTACTAAGAGACACAGCTAGTAAACCGGCAACCTGATGTCTCTCTTCATTAAACTGCATTAATAAATGGAGGGAATCTTTAAAAATATATATATTAGTGTACACTAATTGCACAAAAGGGTTTCCTTGTGAAATATCCATACATTCACATCATGTACTTTGATCCAATTTACCTCTTTTATTACTCTACTTCCCTCACTCTCCTTCCAACTGAAAACTTTTTTTTTTCTTTTTTTCCAGTCCTGGGGCTTGAACTTAGGGTCTGGGTACTGTTCCCGAGCCTCTTAGTACTCAAGACCAGCACTCTACCACTTGGGCCACATTGCCATTTCCAGTTTTCTGGTGGTTTATTGGAGATAAGAGTATCATAAACTTACCTGCCCCAGCTTGTTTCAAACTATGATCCTCAGATCTCAGCCTCCTGAGTAGCTAGGATTACATACAGGCTTGAAGCACTTCGCCCAGTTTTAAAACAGTTTTTGAATTAGTAGTTTTAATTCATTGATTTATAGTAGGCTTCTTTCACAAGCTTTTTTTTCTTTTGTTCTTACCAGTCCCTAGTTTTAAGCTCAGGGTATTGTGTTTAACTGGCTAGCTTGTTCAGCTGATGTACTATTACTTGAGCTACATCTCCAGCATGGCTTTTTGCTTATTAATTTTTGGAGATAGATTCTTGAAGACTTTTCTGCTTGGGCTGGTTTTGAACTGGTGATCCTCAGGGTCCTAGACTTCTGAGGAGCTAGGATTACAGAGATATAGCCAACCTGGCTTGCTTGCTTTGCTCTACATCTTTCATGCTTCCACATGAAGTTTCTGATTGGTTTATATATTTCCATTTCAGTGAAGAAAGATATTGGGATAGTGCATTGTTGGTGGGAGTGTAAACTTGTTCAAGCATTCTAGAAAGCAGTATGGAGGTTCCTCAAAAGACTCCACATAGAGCTCCTCATGACCCAGCAATCCCACTTTTGGGCATTTACCCAAATGATCACAAACAAGACCATATTAAAGCTACCAGCACAACTATGTTTATTGCAGCGTTATTTGCCATAGCTAAGCTATAGAACCAACCCAGATGTCCCTCAGTAGATGAATGGATCAGGAAAAAGTGATATCTATATCTCTATATCTCTATCTATCTATCTATCTATATATCTATATATATATGTCTATATATAGACATATATATATATATAGAGAGAGAGAGAGAGACATATATAGATACATATATTAGGATTCTATGCATCCCCCAGAAAGAATGATACTGCTCCATTTGTTAGGAAATGGAAAGACTGGGAAAAATTATATTGTCAAGTAATCCAGGCCCAAAGAAACATAGGTCCCATGGTTTCCCTTATCTGCAATAACTAGTATATGTCTAGGACAAGCAAAAAGGTCAAAAGCTATGTACATATGATCATATAAGATGATGCTAAGTGAAATGAACCCCAAGATAGGGACACAAGAGGTTTTATCTTTGCTGCTGTTGTTTTTAATGTACTTATAATGTACTATGTGATTTTTTTTGTTTCTCTTGGATGTTCTTTCCCCATGGTATAACTCCTGTTTTCACCGTATTTGATTCCAGTGCCCTGCATCTTGTATATACATTTTTTCTAATTTGGAGAGGGGAAGGGAAATAACAAAATGCTGAAATAAGGATGCAGGTTGACCCATTGTAACAATAAGATGTACCAGACACTATGTTGAAAACAAACTTTATAACTTTGGGGTGGGAGAAGTTGGGGAAGTGAGGAGGGAAGGGATGGTAGGGGAAAAACAAAGGAAGGGGTAATAATGCTGGGTAGAAAATGTACTCATTGCCTTACTCATGTAACTGTAACCCCTCTCTATAGTATCTTTACAATAAAATATATATTAATAAAATAAAATAATTGGGATTTGGATGGGGGTTGTATTGGGTCTGTAGATTCTTTTTGGTAGTATTATATAGACATTTTCACAGTATTAATTTTACCAATCTAATACAATAACACTTCTTACTTTCATCTTTCTTTTTTTTCTAAACTCTTAGTTTGGCAAAGGGCTTATCAGTCTTTTACTGTTTTTGAAGAACCAATTTTCATTTTCATTTGGTTCTAGGATTTAAAAAAAAAATTCCCTCCTACTTCAATGATTATGGGTCATTCAACAGTCCAGTCTATGTTTTGGTTGTTCTTTTTTTGTTTTTTGGTTGGTTGTGGGGCTTGAACTCTGGGCCTGGGTGCTGTCTGTCAGCTCTTCAGCTCAAGGCAAGCACTCTACCTCTTGAGCCACAGCACTACTTCAGGTTTTCTGGTGGTTAATTGGAGCCAGCAACAGAGGCTCACACCTGTAATCTAGCTACTCAGGAGACTGAGATCTGAGGATCACAGTTCAAAGCCAGCCTGGGCAAGAAAGTCCGTGAGACTCTTATCTCCAATAAACCACTAGTAAACCGGAAGTGGTGCTATGGCTCAAGTGGTAGAGCACTTGCCTTGAGCTGAAGAGTTGAGAGACAATACCCAGGCCCAGAGTTCAAGCCCCACAACCGACTAATAATAATAATAATAATAGTCTCACAGACTTTCCTGCCCAGGCTGGCTTTGAACCACGATCCTCAGATCTCAGCCTTCTGAGTAGCTAGGATTACAGGCGTGAGCCACTGTCGCCTGGCCCAGTCTATGTTTTGAATGTGTTTTGTAATATCTTTCCAGTTTTAGTCCATTATGGTATGATAGAATAATGGGAGCATTTCAGCTTTCTTACTTTTTTAAGATTTGTTTTATACTGTAAAATATCTTTAGAAAATTTCATGGACTGCTGAAAATAATGTATAGTGTCCAGCTGTTGAACAATATATTCTGTAGATGAATTCCATTTGGCGTTAATGTCATTTAATTCTGATTTTTTTCATCAACTTTTTGTCTAGATGATCTGCCAGTGAGAGCAGAATAGTAGAGTCACTGTTACTGTTTTGGGGTATATCTGTGCTTTTATGTCCAGGAGAAGTTGTTTTTTTAATTATTAAGTGTGCCAACATTTTTGGTTCATATATGTTTACAGTTACCTCTTTCTGTTGAGTTGTTCCCTTTATCAATATGAAATCACCATCATTGTCTCTTTTAACTAATTTAGCTTTGAAGTCTGTTTTGTCAGATATGAATGTATCTCTTCTTGCTTGCTTTCAAGCTCCATTTTCTTGGAAAATTTGTTTTACTCTAAGCCTATGTTTGTCTTCTTGTAGAAAGAAGTTTTGTTTTTTAAAGTCAACTTGCCAGTCTGTGTCTTTTGATTGGCAAATTAGGGCCATTAACATTCAGTTTTAAAACTGAAAGCTGTTCATTTCCTGTCATTTTTTTTTGGTTCTGTAATATTTTCTTCTTTCCTAATCCTCATTTGTTAACTTACCTGGTGGAATTTTTTCTTCCTTGAATTTTCCTTGTTGCATTTATCTTCCTCTTCTGCTAAAAGGATTCCTTTAAAGATCTTCTGCAGTGAAGATTTAGTGGTCATGATTTTTGTTTTGTCTTTTGCAATATTTTTATTTCTTCAATTTTAATTTTATTGTCAAGGTGATGTATAGAGGGGGTACACTAACATAAGTAAGGTAGTGAGTACATTTCTTGTCAAAGTTGTTACCCTCCTCCCTCATTTTTCTCCCACTTCCCCCCCTTCAATTTTAATGGAAGATTTACTGGGTACAGTATCTAGATGGCAGGTATTTTCTTTCAGAGTTTCTGTTGAAACTGACTTGGTACATCTGTTTTGCAGCATTCAATGTTCTTTTCTTATTCTGT
The DNA here is from genome assembly GCF_024711535.1 of Dipodomys merriami. NCBI lineage: Eukaryota > Metazoa > Chordata > Mammalia > Rodentia > Heteromyidae > Dipodomys > Dipodomys merriami. The sequence goes on along the minus strand of NW_027206401.1, from coordinate 15,714,513 downwards.
ATATGAAATGTTTCTGGATTTGGAAAATGTTTCTTTTTTTTTTTTTTTTTTTTTGGTCAGTCATGTGGCCTGAACTGTGGGCCTGAACTCTGTCCCTCAGTTCTTCAGCTCAAAGCTAGTACTCTACCACTTGAACCACAGTGCCACTTCCGGCTTTTTCTGTTTATGTGGTGCTGAGGAATCAAACCCAGGGCCTCATGCATGCAATGCAAGCACTCTACCACTGAGTCACCTTCCCAACCCTCTACTATTATTTTTATTTAATGTTTTCTAGTCCAATCATTTAGCTTGTACCTCTTCCTTCTATGCCTATGGTTTGTAGGTTTGGTCTTTTAATAGTTTCTCAGAGGTCTTTTTTCCTGTTTTGTTTTGTTTTTTAATAAATTTTTTATTATGAGAATATTGTACAGAGGAGGGGATACAGTTACATGAGCAAGGTAATGAGTCCATTTCTTATCAAGCATTGTTGTCTCCTCCTCTGTTTTTCCCCTACTATCCCTTCCCTCCCAACTACACTACCCAGCCCCCTCCTCCTACCTAAATTGTAAAGTTCAGTTTTTGGCATAGCGTCTTATATGCTCCATTTGTATTTCTTTTTCTTTCTTAATCATATCTGAATGTTCTAATTAATATACCTTGTCTGCAGGAGCTAATATTCTGTTTTCAATTTGATACAGTCTACTGCATAGGGTTTCAAATGAAATTTTTAATTGTATTGTTTGATTTTGATTTTCATTTCCAGAATTTCTTTTCCAGGAGTTTCATATCTTTATGAAATTTCTCTTTCTTTTTTTTGGGGGGGGGCGGGGGGGAGGGGGTCTGGTCATGGGGCCTGAACTCTGGGCCTGGGCACTGTCCCTCAGCTCTTCAGCTCAAGGCTAGCACTCTACCACTTGAGCCACTGCGCCACTTCTGGCTTTTTTTTTCTACTTATGTGGTGCTGAGGAATCGAACCCAGGGCCTCATACATGCAAAGCAAGCGCTCTACCACTGAGCCACCTTCCCAGCCCCTAAATTTCTCTTTCATTCCCTGCATTGTTTCCTTATTTTTTATTCAGCTGTTTATTTGTATTCTCTTCTAATTCATTCATGTGTTTATAGATGTCTTCTTTAATTTCACTGATTGTTGGGTGTTTTGTTTTGTTTTCCCAGTTCTGAGGCTTGAATTCAATGCTTTGCATTCTTGCTTGGTTTGCTTGTTTATGGCTGTTGCTCTACCATTTTTTGCTAGTTAAGTGGAGATGGAGCCTCACAGACATTTCTGCCTAAATTGGTTTTGAAAAATGATCCTCTGGGTCTTAGCCTCTTGAGTAGCAGGATTACTGGGCCATTGGTCATTCTTATAATCTTTGTTGAGGATTTTATTCACTTCTCTATCTTCAGTGTCCATTACTGTCAGGCTGTTGCTTTCTGAATGAGGTATGTTGTCTCATTTTTTTTTCTTATTTCTACATTTTGAGTTGCACATCTGAACCCAAGTCATTGGAGGTTTTAATCATCTGTAGTCTTCTAGTTGAAGTATTTTCAGTGTCAGCATGACTATGTAATAGCAGGATTGTTATGTAGTTTTTCACCATGTGACTGGGGGCTAGCTCCATAGCTCAACTTTTGCCTGTATGCTTAGGGCTATAGGCCTAATACCACTCTGCTAGGAGAAAACAAGCTGGAGTTTCTTATAATGCCTGGTATAGTTGCTGTTATATGTGGGTTGAGAAAGGGCCTGTCAAGAGTCAGTTTAATTCATCTGTAAGTATACCTTCTCAATACTGAGGGTTTCATTATCATTTGCCTTGCATTCTCAGCAATTACTCTACTACTTGAGCCACACCTCCAGCCCAGCTTCCTCTCGATTATTTTGGAGATAAGAGTGTAGCATACCTTTCTTCCTGGTCTGGTTTTGAGCTTTAATTCTCTGGATCTTAGTGTGTGAACAACTAGCACCTTAGTCTTACATATCTGAAACACTAGCAGCTGGCTAGTGTTAGTGATATCTAACTATGGTTTTTTCCATGTTTAATCTGAGAAAACAGTGCATGGTGTCTACCTTCTTTAATTTGTTGAAACTTAATTTATGGTCTAGCATGGTCATTATGGAAAGTGTTCCTTGTGTATATGACAAGAATGTGTATACTGTTAGATAAAATATTCTGTGGATGTCTGTTAGACTTTATTGTACTTTTCTCTATTTCTTATTTATATGTAGTTTTGTCCACTAGTTAGTGGGGGATTAAGCTACTATTGTACAACTGTTTGTGTTCTGTCTTCATATCCAATGTTGCTTCATATATTTTAAAGGTCTGTCAGTAGGTTCTTAATTGTTACATCTTACTGTATTTTATTAGTATGCAGTAGCCTTCTTTATCTCTTGTCTTTTTCCCATAAAAGTCTATTTTTGGCCATTCCTATTCTGTTGTATAATTATTTATAAATTGCATTGTTTTATAGTGTGATTTTTGGGTCTCATGTACAGCATATAATTAGAATAAGTTTTATCTATTCTACCAGTCTCTTCTTTTGATTGAAGTTTTATCCATTCTTGTTTAATAGGAAATGATATCTATCATTTTCCTATTTGTGACTTGTATGGCTTCTTTTCTGTATTCATTGTGTTTAGTTGGGTTTTTTGGTAGTGAAACCTCTTATCCACTTGTAAATATGCTATAGCTATTTTCTTTGTAATGATCATGGTTGTTACATTTAACATCTTAACATCAGAGTATGTTAATTTGAATTTGTTATAGTTTATCTTCATTAACAGCAAACTGAGCTCCTTTGACAATTCATTTTCCACACTTTTTGTGGTTAGTATTATAAAAGTATGTTTTTGTACAGTGTATGCTCAAACTAAAACTAATAATTCTTTTAAACGTATTAGTTTCTTGAATTATATAGAAAGCAAAATGTGGAGTTACAAGCTAAAGCTTTCTTAATACTAACTTTTTTCCATATATTTCCATTTATAGAGTAATTCGTCACACACCTTTGAATCATTCCCTAGTGTTCTTTAATTTTCCAAATTTAATAAAGGTATAACTATAAACATCTAAGAAGTGCAATTACTCCAAGCAAGATGAACTCATAGATACTTCCACCGAGATACAATTAAACTTTTTAAAGACAAAGAAAGAACTTTAAAAACAGCAAGAGGAAATCAACTCATCACAAACACGAAAGATCCTAATAAAATGCAACCAGCAGTTTATTCATCTGAAACTTCCATGGCCAGAAGAAACTTGGCCTATATGTTCAAAGTATTAAAATAAAAACTCTTCTAAGAGTCCTTCTGTCTGGTAAACTTTCCTTCAAAATAAGAGAGAAATTAAGACAGAAGCTAAATGAGTTTGTTATCATAAGATCTGACCTAAAAAAAACGCTCAAAGTTTTCTGTGTGCCTTGTGATTTTAACCTTGAAAACTAGACAGTGGAATCTAAGAATGCCCTGACTCCAAAGATTAATTCCTCCCCAGAATTTACCGATTTTGAAAAAAAAATGTTGTAGGTGTCTCTGCTCCATCGATTAGCCTGAGGTGTAAACCTGAGGTCTTTTCTGAGCCTGTCTTTCCCAGGCAGACATGTTTACTATACAATTTTCTTGCACATACAGTAGTTTTTGGATGTCCTAGTTTCTATTGTCTGTTTCCCCAAAAAGAAAAAGTGACAAAAATGAAGTTAATTGGAGATGAGTCTTACCACCTTTCCTACCCAGGCTGGCTTTGAACTGCAATCAGATCTCAGCCTCCTGAGTAGCTAGGATAACAGGCATGAGCCACTGGTACCCAGTGACCCTGGTCTTTTAATCCTCTAGAAATCACTTCAGCCAGAAATGGAAATTACCACAATGGATGGAGGCTCAAGAGTAATAGCCACCTACTTCATTGCCTGTTCCTTGTGGATCAGAAACAATTCAGTGGTCAGAGTACAAGTGTCTTTTGTTCAAGGACCAAGATTTCCTCCACAAGGGCTAGGATCTCTTTTCCACAAGCCAAGTTTAGAAATACGTGCAAAGCTGCCTACCACATGGCTGATGGGTGGAAGATGTGCCCTTGCTACTGTGCTAGGAGTTGAAATGGGTGAAATTAACTTCCCTTTATACCATCCAAGCTTTTCCCTAGAAGTTCCAAGCATTCAACAGACTCCAGAGCTCCACGGAAGTTAAATCAGACAGATTCTGCCAATGTGGCTGTCTCTGGATAGGGAGAGACTGAGCTGTGGTGCCTCCCCCTCGGCCCTCTTGGCAGGATTCTGAATTTGTGTTCATTCTCTTCGCAGCTGTGCAAATGTGTAACTCTGAGATAGGATTCTGTTTTCACAAAGAAAAATGCAACTCAATGTATTGAATTATACTGTAAAAGTATGGAAAACCTTGGACTAACATGCTATTTCTAAAGCTTAATGGTTCATATCAATTTTTTTAATACTATGAGTTCTGACTCTAAGGGACTATCTGATACTACTTAAAAAGGTGGAAGGACTCCTTTAGTTTCAAGTCACAGCCTATTTGCCAAGGATTGGATAACTTGGACAATGTGCAGAGTTGTTTGTGTCTGCAGCACCAGAGTCAAGCGCCTCAGCTCTCTCATGCAGTAAGCTCGGGAAGAGATGGAAATAGGAAAGGCAGCATGCATGTCCAGTGCAGCCCAAAAAACCCAGGAGGTTCCTCCCTTGAGGAACAATTACTTTCACGTATCAAATGAAGAAGGCTGCATTTGATCCCCTGCTCTCTATGGAGAGTCTATGCTTTCACCTTTCAATAAACTTTCTTTTTTGGAAAGGTAGGGGGGTCCGGCCATGGGGCCTAAACTCTGGGCCTGGGCACTGTCCCTCAGCTCTTCAGCTCAAGGCTGGCACTCTACCACTTGAGCCACAGTGCCACTTCCAGCTTTTTTCTTTTTGCTTATGTGGTGCTGAGGAATCGAACCCAGGGCCTCAGGCATGCAAGGCAAGCGCTCTACCATTAAGCCACCTTCCCAACCCTCAATAAACTTTGTCCGATTTAAAACAGAAAAGAAAATAAAGTGAATAAAATAAAAATAATAAAGTTAGATTTAAGATTTGGAGAAAAGCACCAACTGCCCTTTAGTGTTGTACAACACACCTGTGTGTGCATTGGGATCACATCTGTTCCTTTGTGTCACCTGTGTTAACATGAGGTTCTATTGGTAAATGTGTCTGCCCCGGTTCAAACATATCCCCTAAAATTCACGTGTTTAAAACTTCATTCTAAGCACAATAGTGTTGGGAGGTAGGGCTTCTAAGAGCTGAGTGTGTCATCAGTTCTCTATCCTCATAAATTAATTCATGCTGTTATCTTGGGAGTGGGTTATCACAATGAGATTTGCCTAAGAGGATGAGTATAGCCTTTTCTCTCTCATACACACACACACACACACACACACACACACACACACACACACACACACACACACACACACACACACACACACACACACACACACACATCCAGGCTGGTTGGGTGCAGTAGTTCATGTTTATAATTCCAGGTACTCAGAAGGTGGAGATCAATAGGCTCATGAGGCCAGCCAAGGAAAAACATGAGATTCCCCATTTCCACCAACAAGCCACAGGCAATGGTGCATCTGTGGTCTTAGCTATTCAGAAGGCCCTAAGTAGGAGGATCTGTTCCTACATCAGCTCCCTGGTCAAAAATGTGAGACGGTACCAGAAGAATGACTACAGAGAAAAATAAGGATTTGGGGACATGGCTCAAGTGGTTGACCATCTGCTTAGCAGACTTGAAGCCCTGAGATCAAACCCCAGGGTCACCAAAAGAAAACAAAATCTAGCCTTAGAAATTCACAGAAGCATGAAAAAGACCACAACAGAAATCTGTACCAAGACGCCCAGGGGTACTGTAACAAACATGTAAGTAAAACGTACATTTCTGCAAGTGTGGAAGGGGCTTTGAATCTGTACTGTCCAGAGGAATTCACTGCCCTGCATTTCAGGATCCTGAACCCCAAATTCTGAGGTGTGGCATCCCTTCACCTCCCCAGTTAGGGCTCCAGTGGGTCCCAGCATGGCACACCCCACTGCTCTGGAAGGCATAATCCATAAACAGCATTGACCTGGTCTTGATTCCTCTGGAGGTCTGGTGCAATAGTTGTCTCTGCCTCATCTACAAATGGACATAGACAGCCTGAAGGCCCAGGTAGAAACTTCCTTGGTGGGGGAGACAAGCAGCATGGAGAGTTTCCACTGGGGAAAAGCCTAATGGAGCCCCAGGAGTGAGGCCACCAGTGCTTAATAGGACTGTGGAAGTGGGTGGCCCTGAGACACAGAACTGCAGGGCCCCCAGCCCGGGAATGCTGCAAACATGAGACTCCAACCCTTAGAGCTTCTGGGAGGACTGAGCACAGCCAAACCCATGAGTGGGGCTTCCTCAGGCCTTGGGACCAGGCTCTCTTCCAGTGTGTCCAGTGTGAGGGTCATGGAGTCAAAGGAAATTTTGCTGGAGTTGTAAGCTATAATGTTGTTCTCCCTCTGGGTTCTGGACTTACCGGAACATAGTTCATCTTTCCCTCTCTCCTCTTTCTCCTTTTTATTTTTTATTTAATTTGTCGGTTGTGGCACTTGAACTCAAGGCCTGGGCGCTGTCCCTGAGCTCTTTTGCTCAAGGCTAGAGCTCTACCACTTTGAGTTACAGCACCACTTCAGGTTTTCTGGTGGTTAATTGGAGATAAAAGTCTCAAGCACTTTCCTGCCTAGGATAGCTTTGAACCACGGTCCTCAGATCTCAGTTTCCTGAATAGCTAGGATTATAGGTGTGAGCCACCAGTGCCCGCTTCTTTCTCCCTTTAGGAATGGGAACGCTGCTCCTCTCCCTTCCCATTTTTCCTCCCCCCTTACCCTCTGTCTTCTCTCTTCTGCCAATGAGAAGAGGTTCCCTCAACATGAGCTCCTTGAATTTGGACTTCTCAGCTACCAGAAACATAAAAAATAATTATCTTTATAAGTTACCCAGCCCTGGATATTCTGCTACAGTAGCACCAAAAAAAAGGTCTTTTAAAATTATTAGTATTGTACTCAGAAACTGACATGTTGAATTAAAATCCCTAAAAGATAAATCATTGCTAATCAGCAGTTTAAGGTACTTGGTGTTAACTCTCTATAATGTCTACTTATATGTTCTGGTCTTGGGGCTTGAACTCAGGGTCTGGGCACTCTCTCTCAACTCTTTTGCTCAAGGCTAGCACTCTACCATGTGAGCCTTAGCTCTACTTCTGGTTTTTGGTGATTAATTGGAGGTAAGTCTCACAGACTTTCCTGCCAGAGCTGACTTTGAACCACAGTCCTTAGATCGCAGCCTCCTAAGTAGCTAGGAATATAGGCCTGAGCCACCATCCCCAAGCCTACAATAAATTTCTTGTGGTTGGGTACATTGTAAAGAAAAGAAGTCTAGTTAGCTCATAGTTGTGGAGGCTGAACATCCAAGAGGGAGGTAGCGCATGGCAATGCAGGAAGCCAAATAACAATTTTCAGGAAAGATGGAGTTTCAGGAAAACTACTTCACTCCTTCCTAGGGAGATACCCATCATCTCCCATGAAGCTTTACTTCTTCAAGGTCCTGCCACTAAACTGGTGACCAAGCTTCCAATACAAGAACTCCAGGGGGACACACCTAGATGTATATCAATTAGCACCTGTCCTGACCTCTGGCTTTCAGTGTTCCCCTGTCTTTAGAAAAGATAGCATCTAGTACTTCCCATGTCTAACACTTTGATCCAAATGCCCAGCAGTGAGACGTGTGCAAGTGTCAATCACAGAACTTCAGATCTCAGAGTCCTGGGAGAAAGCGTACCATGCTCAGGAAAATCCCAACTCCAGAGGGCAATGAAGTTCAGAATTCATGTGGTCAACACTAAAGCTACCAGCACAACTATGTTTATTGCAGCATTATTTACCATAGCTAAGATATGGAACCAACCCAGATGCCCCTCAGTAGATGAATGGATCAAGAAAATGTGGTATATATACACAATGGAATTCTATGCCTCCATCAGAAAGAATGACATTTCCCCATTTGTTAGGAAATGGAAAGGTTTGGAAAAAATTATATTAAGTGAAGTAAGCCAGGCCCAAAGAAACATAAGTCCCATGGTTTCCCTTATTTGCAATAGCTAGTATAGGTATGAGTCAAGCGGAAAAGGTCAGTTAATGTGATGTTAGGAAAATGAACCCTTAAATATGTATTTTAATGTTTTCGTTTCTTTCGTGCATGTGTTTCTAACGCATTTATAAGATTATTTCTTTGTTGCTTTGTATGTCCCTCCCCCACAGTGCAACCCCCGCTTTCACTATATTTGATGTCAGTATAACATGTGGAGGAGATGTGGACAAACAAGTCATTTAAGGATTCAGGTGAACCTGTTGCAACAATGAGAAGTACAAAATGTCATGTTAAAACCAGCTTTACAATGTCGGTGTGGGGGGGGAGGGGGGTATAATTGGGTGGGGGGAGGGGGGAGGCTGGGAAGGGAGGTGAAGGGTAAACAAAGGAGGAGGCTGCAATGCTTGGTAAGAAATGTATGCATTATCCTGCCCATGTAATTGTAACCCCTCTGTACAGTATGTTCTCAAATAAAATAAAATTAAATTAAAAAAAAAAGAATTCATGTGGTCATCTTACATTATTATGCATAGTTGTTTCATACACCCAGGGATCATTAAAAGGCTAAGAGGCCAGCCCACCATCACATGTAATGTTTTGCTAGGGTAGAAAAGTCATATGAGAGTGTAAGACAGAAGCAGCATTTCCCAGACGACCTCGTGGGCATGGTGAGGGTGGGAAGGGAGCAGATTTCCTGAAGTGAAGGAGTTTAGGGTGAACTTTCAGGATAAGCCAGATTGTCGAGAAGGGAAGAAACACTGAAGAACAAATGAGCAAAGATATGAACAATGCAGAAGGTAGCAGGCAGACTCAGGAAAGGTCTGGTTTGTTCAGCCAAAGCAAGAGTGCTATGGATGGGGATGGGAGGAAAAAACGGAGAGAGAGCAAGGTGACATTATCCAAAAAGAAATGTACTCTTTGCCTGACTTATGCGACTGTAACCCCACTGTAACCTCTCTGTAATGACTTTTTTAAAGAGGGAAAATGTTGGGGTGTAGGGATTAAGATCCTTCCCTTTCCCTATTTAATTGTGTGACAAATATTTTTTTAAGAAAGTGTCTTTGGCAACAAGGAAACCATGTATATAGTTGGGTAAAACGAACACCATTAAGTTCTTTTATTCCTGTGTCCTGAGACTGCTTTACATTTCCTTGTGGCCGCCTCGACTTAAAACACTGCACGGTTGGAAAGGAAGCCACCAGGCCTTGGGAAAGTCAGTTCTTCTTACAAAGGATTTCTGTGAAAACCAGAAATAGAGCTCTCCATACCTCCCAGGGGTCAGTCTTATCCTTCCACAAAGCCAGTCAAGTCCTTTCTGAGAGTTGGGAAAGAATTGGGGAGACATGAACTATACTGGGAGCCCATTTTGGAAGCGGGGCCGTGGTAAAGGAGGACGTTAAGATCCTATTATATCTGTGGTTGGATAGTTGAAGTGGCCGTTCAAAGTTCATGAGTAAACAAGGAGGTGGAGATGTACTTGGAGGTCCCTATTTTACTTATTAGTACACTCAGTGGAAAAGTGGATGTTTGTTGATAGCTACAGAAAGAGGGGACTTGGGGATGCAATGTGGAGTTTTTACAATCATTTCTCCCCACTCCACCCCCCCTGTATGTGTATACACTTTGGGAATGGTCTACTTTGACATAATAACAAATCTGTTTGTGTTTGCAAGGGATTAGCCACGGATCCTGCTTTGGGAACAAAACGCAGACAAGGATTTAGTAAATCTTCTAAAGAGAGCCAGGTAAGACAAAGCCACGTCTAATCTAGGTGCTGTTGGTCACATAAAGCTCAAGAGACACAGAGTGCACTTTGTGAGAGGAGGGATGCCCGGAGGGGGAAAGCTTGAGTTGAGAGAATGGATGCTTATCTATCTTGTCTTGCTAAGAAGTCAGACAGAATATGTAGTCCTTGATTCCTGACCTAATAGGAGAGATGAATGACCCAGAAAGCTAATGCCTTATTTCTTTTCTCAAACACATCCCCACCCTCTACCCCCAGAGTAATTACCTGTGATTGGGACTTGTTTGTAAAAGCAGTTAAAAGCCTGTAGAGGCCTATGTTATTTAGCCCTCTCGATGGGGAAAGGTGAATGGCATTTCTTGCTTTCAGACTGGCTCCCTGAAGCTTAGCAGGCTGGTGACCCATTACCCAGGAACCACACCCCCATGAAGTTTGTCTTCTTGAAGCTACCATTAGAACCCGACGTACAAGCTTCAGCCTATTTGCTCCCTTCATATTTTCCACACATACCATGAAACACACCGACTAATAGGATGTTTGATTTAAAGATTCCCTAAGAAGTTTTGTTTTCATTGTCCTTAAGGCATTTCAGGTCAATGCTCTTTTCATAGCATCGAGACATAGAATTTGATAGACTCTTTTTTGTGAACTATTGATTGGAGTATTGACATTCTAGTCATATTTACTTTTTTTTAAACTAATTTTATTCTGCATAAAAGTCATGAGGTAACTACTTCAGTGTTTGCATCTAACATCACTCTGTCATTAGTAGGTGCTCCGGTTTGAAGTGTTCTTCTCTGTACTATGTAGAGTTGTCTAGCCCAGGCCAGTTCACAGAATTTGAAAACTCAAAGCAGAGGGGAAAAGACTACAGCAAACTTCCTGCCCTGTAGAAAAGCATTCTAAAGGTTCATGTCATTTATCTATCACGGCCAGGTCAATTGTCCATTTTTGTGCCTTGACAGCCACAATGAAAGGTGGCATGCCTTTCCTCTCTCTGTCATAAGCCATGTCAAGGTATTTGAGGAAGCTCCTGTTTTGTTTAGTTCTGGTACTGGGTCTGAACTAGGCCTGAGAGCAGAGTTGAAGGCTGGTGTTCTACTTTGAGCCACAGCTCCACTCCAGCTCTTTGGTGGTTAATTGGAGATAAGAGTCTCACATTCTTTCCTTCCTGGGCTGGCTTTGAACTGTGATCCTCAGAGCTCAGCTTCCATAGTAGCTCAGGTTATAGATGTGAGCCACTGGCACCCTGCTGGAGATCTTATATAAGGTGAACTGCTCCTCTCTCCCCTGGTCCTGAGAGACTGCCTTCTTATCAAGAGTAATGAGGAACTGGGACAACTCAGTTGCCTGCAACGTTTGAGTTCTTTCTACTGATGTATCTAGCTCTCTCTGTCTCTCTCCCTCCCTTGCTCCCTCCCCCCCTCACACACACACAGACACACATGCCTCACACACACGCCTCACACCCTCCCCAGTCCAGCTGTACCATAGGAACAGTAGTGAAAGTTTCCATCTCAATTCTGTGTGTTTTAACACAGTCGCAGGTCGCTGATTGGTCTTGCTTGTTTTAGGTTTTATCATGGTGGCTTTGTTTTCGGTTTGTTCTGTTCTGTTTTGTTTTGTTTTTGCCAGTGCTGGAGCTTGAACTCCGGCTCCCCTGCTCACAGCTGGTGGTATCTTACTTGCTGGAGATAAGTGTGTCTCAGATTTGTCTGCCCTGGCTGGCTTTGAACTTTGATTTTCAGATCTGTCTCCTGAGTAGGTAGGATTATAAGCATGAGCCACCAATGCCCAGCTACACTAGAGCCCCTTGAATGTACAAATGAACTCAAGATTTCCCTTCCTCTACCAACCCTTCTCACATACATATTTTGGAGGTGTTTAAAAAAATGCTCTCAATTTACAGGATGTGATACTTTCTGAAGGAATCCCAAGAACAAATAAATGTCTACTTTGTAGTAGAAATTAATAAACATTATTATGAAACTGGATTATGGTAACCCAGAAAAGCCTAAACTTTAGTAGCTTTATTCTAACCTACACACCATCAGATATAAACTGTGAAACATCATAGAAGGATTCAGTGCCGTGAATTTAACTGAAGCATCTAAGCTTCTACCTTAAATCATGGTAATTTTAAGACAGTAAAGTTTCCGCAACCATGGCTCACACCTGTAATTCTACTATCTACTCAGGAGGCTGAGATCTGAGGATCAAAGTTCAAAGCCAGCCAGGACAGCAAAGTCTGTGAGCTTCATCTCCAATGAACTACCAAAATGTTAGAAATGGAGCTGTGGGTCAAGTTGTAGAGTTCTAGCCTTGCGCACAAAAGCTTAAGGACAGTGCCCAGGCCCAGAGTTCAAGCATCAGTCATTAAAAAAAAAATCTAATGGGTGCTTGGAAGTCAGATTTTTTTTGGGGGGGGGGGCGGGGGGGGGAATGAAGAATGTCCAGAAGGGGGCAGAAGGGAGCTGACCAGAGAGCCAGGAACATCTGTATCTCAATCTGTGTGTAACTCACGGGCATTCTTTTATTATTATTATTTCCTAATATTTTTTTGCAGGTTTAGCTATAAGGGGGAGGGGGTAAAAAACCAAACCACCAGGCCAGAGTGCAAGGTATGTAACCTTTATTTTATGTATGATATATATGTTTATGGAAAATGACAGTTTCTTAAAACAAAAGAAAAAATGAGATTTAAAAAAAAGGGTATGCGTTACATGTTTCAAATTCCTTAAGACACAAATTTCAAGAGATCAATTACAAAGCACAGTTACATCACAAAAGGTAAGTCTTCTTTGAATAAAAGGTAACAATGACTTAAACTGGTCAATTACAAATGCACTTTTCTATGCACAATTAAAAGCAATTCGAGGGAACTTAAAGCAGTTTGAGTAGTAGTAGTTTAAGCGAGGCAAAAAATAAAATGAAAGAAAGAGGAAAAAAAAGTTGTGTAATATATTTAGGATATATATTTTTTAATTCCACTATATTTTCTTAAATTCTTGTTAAAAATATAGTCAATATTATAGTCAGCAAAACACCTTTTGGCTGATGCATGGATTATTTTACCACTTAACTGGATTACACAGTGACTACGAATACATTTCTGTCAGATGTAACTGATGATCAGTTTTGTCTTTAAGATAAATGAACTGGTAACTCATTGCAGCACATGTGAAAAATATTCAAGCTACATTTAAAATGCATTTGTAAAACTGAGACGCCTATCACTCCACAAGCAACAATTTCTGAAAAGCTATAGGTTGGCTACAATAACAGAAACTAAACTACATCCAACCCCAAAGATACAAAAGTTCCTGAAAGGAATACACAACCTACTTATAATATGTGATATATAAAGGTTACACTCTTCTTTAAAAAAAAAACAAAACAACAATAACAACAAAACAAAATTCTCAGCCAGGCGCTGGTGGCTCACGCCTGTAATCCTAACTACTCAAAGAAGCTGAGATCCAAGGATCCCAGTTTGAAGCTGGCACAAGCAGGAAAGTCCATGAGACTAATTTCTAGCTAACCACCAAAAAGCGAAAGTAGAGCTGTGGCTCAAGTGGTAGAGCTCCAGCCTTGAGCAAAAAGGCTAAGGGACAGCATCTAGGTCCTGAGTTCAAGCCTCAGTACCAGCTCACACACACCCACAAACCACACACACAAACACACTTCCCACTTGCAGAAAGTTAAAAGCTTCTATAGTTCCTTTGCTAGGCAGTGCTGTGTAAAGCTATTACACAATCGTGGCTTAGGAGTACATGAAAGGAATATGACAAGTGAGGATTAAATATGATTAAATGAGGAATATGACAACTATTTATAATTAGCAGCTTTCGTTTTGGATCTTTGTTTCAACAACAACAACAATAACAACAACAACAATATTTGTAGTTTAACAAAAGAATATACATGCACATTAAATTTGGTACAAAGCAATAAACACAAGATTGGCACAATACATGCAGAGTGAGAATTCTCTTTCTCAAGCTAGCCATCACTGAATAACACACAATCCAACTCCTGCTTTCCAGATCTTTCCCCCCTATTATCACTGATGCTTAACATGCTCCTTTTATCATCGCCTCCTGCCACCATGAAGAACGCTGCCGCTTTCCTAAAGCATTTATCTGAATGCATGGTGGAAATGAGGCAGGATGGCCGTGCTGGGGCCCGTGGTAAACACGTAGGGCATGGGGGGCAGCGGGAGCTGGCTCAGGCTCACCGTGCCCATGGCGGTGCCCACTGCTATGGGAGGAGGCAGCAGCTGCTGCTGCTGCTGCGGCGGCTGCGGCTGCTGCGGCGGCGGCGGCGGCGGCGGCGGAGGCGGCAGCTGTGGCGGCTGCAGCTGCTGCTGTGGCGGCTGCATCTGCATCTGCAGCTGCTGCTGCACCTCCTGCGGCAGCTCCTCCTGCAGCAGCTCCTCCTGCGGCAGCTCCCCGGGCAGCTGCATCTCCTGCGGCAGCAGCTCGGCCTGCGGCAGCTCCTGCTGCAGCAGCTCGGCCTGCGGCAGCTCAGGCTGCGGCAGCTCCTCCTGCGGCAGCTCCTCCTGCGGCAGCTCCTCCTGCGGCAGCTCCGGCGGGGGCTGCTCTACACCGCTGACCCTGGGCAGGGGTTCCCCGGGGCCCATGGGAACAAAGTTGTTCCCGAAGCCACTGGGAGAGGGAGGAGAAGGCAGCTGCCAGAAGCCCAGGAGGGGAGAGATCTCCAGAGAGGCCGGGATGGCCATATTCAGGGCATCCACCTGCAGATCCTTGGGCAGGGAGAGCAGGCCAGGCTCGATCTTAACCAGCTCGAAGCCCTGGTTGAGCTTGTGGGGCGACAGAGGCTCTTGGAGAGGCAACTCGTCGTACACGCCCATGTTGCAGAAGCCTTTCGGATCTGCTTTAAGGGGCAGGCCGGCCAGCGGTGGTGCTGGGTAACAAGTGGCACCCAGCTCATACTTGGGACCCTGCAGGGTCAGAGCCGGGGAGCCGGGGGCCACCATGGGGTGCATGGGAGCCAGGGGCTCCGGCATGGGTGGCATGGGCTGCAGGATGGGCTCGGGGGGACCGAGCGTGAGGCCCTGCAGGTCGGCGGGCAGGCTCCCCAGGAGCCCGCCGTGGGGCGTGGGCCCGACGGCGAAGGGCGGCGGCGGCGGCGGCGGCGCCATCGGGGGCGCCTTGAACTGGAATGGAGGCGGCACCACGGCGGCGGCGGCGGCGGCGGCCGGGAAGGGGTTCAGCAGCTCCCCGGCCTGCAGGCTCTCGCGCATCAGCTCCTGCGAGTGGGTCTTCTTGGTGTGGCGGGTCAGGTGGTCTTTGCGGCCGAACCTCTGGGCGCAGAACTGGCACAGGAAGTCCTTGCAGCCGGTGTGGACCACCAGGTGGCGGCGGACATCCTTGCGCGTGTAGAAGCTGCGTGCGCAGTGGTCGCAGCGGTGCTTCTTCTCGCGGGCGGCGCTGGGGGGCTTCTCCTCGGAGTGGGTTTTGAGGTGACTCATGAGCACCTCGGTGCTGCCCAGCTCCAGAGCGCACACCCCGCAGGTGAGGTCGCCGCTGTGCGCCGCGTGCAGCGCCACGTGCCGCTTGTAGCCCAGCACCGTGGTGTACTTCTTGCCGCACTCCTCGCACCCGTACGACATCTTGTTGGGGTCGTGGGTCTGCAGGTGGTTCTTCAGGTGGTCCTTGCGGTTGAAGGTCTTCTCGCAGTGCGCGCAGCGGTGCGACTTCTGCGGCGAGTGGGTGGCCATGTGTCTACGGAGAGGGCAAGGGGGGGGGGTGGGAAAGGCGCGCGCGTTAAGCTGTTGTGGAGAAAGATCTGTCTTCCAAAAACATCCCATTTTGATCATTAAAACAACCACCACCACCACCCCCATGGCTACAGGCATAATGCAATTTTATACCGTGTGTGTGCGCGTGCACGTGCGCGTGTGTATGTTGGGTTACTGGAGCTTGAATGCAGGGTCTGGGCCTTGTCCCTTAGCTTTTTCATTCACGTCTGAGTATATACCACTTGAGCTACACCTCCGATTGCAGCTTTTTTGTTTTGTTTTGTTTTGTTCACTTTGAATTGAAACCCCTTTGGGCAACTACCTCATGATAATAAAAAATCTGATTAGAAAAGAATTATATGACCCTTTGTACTCATAAACTGCCCTGTTGAATGGAAACCTCTTTGTACAACCACTTAAAGATAATTTTTAAATTATATATGTATTCTAAAAAGTATTTTTCATATGGGGATGCACACAAATTCATCTGCTGCAGAAGTGGGGGGGGCGGGGGTTTAGAGCCTGTAAGAGGGTAAAGGCCATCCTGTTTAACAGGGTTCCTACATGGGCACCATAATGGAATACTGAGACAAAGCTGGCTTATAAACTTGGTACTTGAGCTCTTTGCTATGCAGCTTAGTATTAATGAGTAGGACTCCAAAATTCAGTCCTGGGTCTTCTATTGTTTTTCTCCCCTTATTTCTTTGTGGGAGATTTTAATCAGATTTGGTTTCATCTATCATCTGTGGGTAGATCGATACTGAGTTAATAACCCTGGACCTGTTTTTTTCTGATCCACTCTTTCCTTTCCTACACCTACCCCCCTACACACACACTTATAGCGAAGCACATGTTAGAATTAGCGTTTGAGCAACAGCGCCATTCAGTTGCACCAGCCCCCATCTTTCCTTTACCTGACAATTCTTTCCTTTTTATTTCCCCCACTGCCCCATGCAAGCCCCAACGCAAAATATCATCATTTTATAGCTGAAATTACTTCTTTCCTTCCACCTCTTTCCTTACAACCCACGAAGCTACCAGGTTTAGTATGTTTATGGTCAGTACCCCCATGCCATGATCTTTGGGTAACAAATGAATCATGTCATTGCCCTGTGCAGTGTTCACGCTGATGCTTCACAGTAAGACTTCCAACTTTGGACTTCAGCCTACTTTTCCAAGTTATCTTTTCTGGGCCTTCCCTGGCTCCATCTTACTGGACACATCCCTTGCTGTTCTGAAACCTATGCTCTCTTTTCTAGTTAAGCAAGTCCGATATTTTTTTCCTTCAGTTTCTGTTTATAAAATGTTGCAACTGTTGGGAAATGGGATGGAATGCTGCCTTATCATCCTTATTGAAATTTTTTAAAAAGAAAAAAAAAACCCAACAAACTTAATGCATCCTGCTATCCCACTGCTCCAATTCCTTACAAGAACATAGCATTAGACCAGAGAGGCCACAAGGGCCAGGGCTGGGGCTGGGACAAGAGAGTCTGTGTAAGTGTACAGCTTCCAGTTTCCATTTGCTTCACAACCTTAACTGAGTAAAACATTTATCTTGAGCTACGACCTCCGAAATAGGGCTTAAGCTACCTTCCACAGTAATCCTGACTAATTCCACTCACTGCAGTAATGGATAGAACTTCTCTGTAATGAATAGAATTTGTTCCCCTGTCTTTTCCAGTATCTCCTCTGTAGTCTTAACTCTTCAACCACAATGAAGGCACTGTCATGTGACTTAACTGCAGCTATGGCTGCCTGCAGTGTTTGGGGAAGGATGCAAAACAGAGCCACTGCCAGAAAATTGGGGTGCACAGCCATCACTACACACTGCTTCCATGACAACTAGAGACTGGCCAGCGTACATCAGAAGATATTTGGCTTTTAAAACACTGAACCATTACAGGCTTATTTAAAAATTCAATTTATATGCCATGTTGTCTGGAATAGTGGTATTCTTAAGGGCCAGGGGAAGAATTTTTATCTTCCTTTTGTCAGGAAGGGTCTTTCCTCCACGGCATTCCAAGATGGAGGGGGAATATATTCCTGCCAATGCCTCTTGGATACAAAGTTGCCCTTGCTAATGCTGAAGTCGGTCCTGGGATGCTTTGGAGATCATTTCAGGAAGCCAAGAGACAGTGGCATGGAAAAGAAGTGTACATTACTGGGACTTTTGCCTGTGTGGCTCCAAGGGCATCCTAGCAGCCTAGCACCTGGCTTTCACTGTCATGACCATTGTCTTGAGTGTGCAGTTTGTCTTTTCTATGATATTACTAAAAAATCCATTGGTGGCAGAAGCTACATCACATATCTCGTTTCCCACATGGAATTACCTTGTAGACACTCAAGAAACCAATTCACATGGCAAGTGAATGGGTTAAAAGAACATGTTTGCTAAAGCAATGATGTTTGTACCTTCTGCTATGTCATCAGTACCCCTAAAATCTGACTAGTTGTCCATACCCAGTGTCTAGATGCCCCAAGTGAATGCTGTTTGTCCAGGTATCACGGTATTCCCACAGAGGAAGCTTTAAAGCATTCTTAAAAAGTGACAGGCAACCCCATCTGGCCTCCCATCGCCTGGCTTGGGGGGTGGAGGGGTGTGAGAAAAGCCACATAAAGGTCTGTGTGAAAAACGCACCCCTTTTCTGAAGTCTCTCACCTCATCAATTTGTATTTGGAAACAAAGGCTTTGCCACATTCATCCTGGGCACACTTGAATGGCCTCTCCCTGGAGTGGGAATAATTGTGGATGGTGAATTTCTCCAGGGTGAGGAAATTCTTGCCACATATCTGGCAGTGGAAGGGGGCCATGGGTTTCGTTTTTCACACTTTCCTTTTCAGATATGCGAATCAAATGCTGTGCCATTTAAGCATTAATGGCAGACAGGTGTGGACACATCAGCACAATCGCTGCAGGTAGGCTCCAGAGCAGAGAGGAGGTTCACCCAGACAGAGTTCTCAGCCAGTCTAGCTTTGCTTCCTGCTTCTCCACGTCCAAGGCTTCTTTGAAAGCTGGGGAAGAGAGCTGAGAGTCAGAAGAGATCTGGGAGCTGGAGGCAGGTCTGCGGAGACAAGAGGAGGACTTTTCCCACATCAGCCCATTGAAAAGCATACTTTTCCTTTCTACCATTTCAGTGTCAGTGACTTACAATGAACACGTTCCTTCAATGGCTCCAACAAGTACAAGTGCCCACCCTCCCTGCATGCTTCAAGAGGCTCTTCTGCACAAACATCTACCCGTCTGCTTCTCCTGATGGGTGAGACATCAAGCACATGCCCAATGCTGATAGCCCATGAAGAATACTCTCATTTGTGCTAAGGACAGCTGTTATAGATTCAGCATCATTACCTGATGATTTCAGGTCAGTGGGAGGCTCAACTGATCAATTCAAAGGAAAAACCCTCCCTTTGCATGTTAAGAATATAGAAACCGACAAAATAATCACCCCTCTTCTTCAAACCAGGGGCTCTTCATCTATTGTTAGCATCACATACATTGTTTGAGACACCTGTTTAAACTTCCGGAAGAGAAGAAATGATTTGTGTACATCAAAGTTAATTTGTTTGTAAGATCACTATGTACAAGGACTGTTGTAAACAGAACTCTACTTGCACTGATGTGGTGATAGGAGATAAAATGTTCCCATGGAAACAAGACTGATGGCTCCAATCAAAGTGCAGGCCACGATCTGCAATTGTGGGTGTGTTATCATCTAGAAAACCGCCCTATCCGTCTCTTCCCCTTTTGTTTATGTCTCCTCCAACTCAACCTGTCTCAAACCCAGGCCATTATGCTCCTTCATCTCAACCAAAGTTACCAAACACTAGGGACTTGTTTTTCTACTAACACAACATCATTTGAGGAGCCGTAAGTATCAACAGCATAGCAAAGCCTGGATCCCTAGAACTGTGTGCTATTTGAGAGAGAGCCATTCAGGTGGGCAAGTGCTGACCTTCCAAGTGCCACTGCTTAGAGTTGAGAATCCAAAATCCAAAGCGTAAAATCCAAAATGTACCATAACCTTATGCTTTGCATAGGAAATGCTACCACATTGATCTCATACAGTAAGTCTCAGTCAGACCACAAACATCCTAAAAATACCAAGTAAAATAACCTCAGGCTATGGTATAAGCTACACATGAAACAGGAATGAATTTTGTACTTAGGCTTGGGTCCTCTGCACAAACCATCTCATTATGTATATGCAAATATTCCAAAATCTAAACAACAACCCCGTAAAATGAAACACTTCTGCTCCCAAGCATTTTGGATAAGGGTGACAGCCTATCGGGAAGTTAGATAAAATGTTATTTTAATAATAGTTCAAGAACCTTTTAATATCACCAGTATGTCATACATACACATAAACATATGTTCCTAATATAACTGGTCAAAAACAAAAAACAAAAAAGAAACTTGTAGCGTTCCCCATCTCCTATTTTAGTGTTTGGGCAGAGGTCACCTTACCAGGCAAATATTCTCATCATCCTGCCTCAAGCACTTCAGACAAATAGTGCTGACTTAACACACTTTGACCAGAAGGTTTGGCACTAAACCAAAGCACAGAGATCTTCAACCAGTATCGTAGCAGCAAATCTTTTTGGTAATCATTTCCATTCTAGCAGTATGCACGGCCTTGCTCCTCTGCCCCCAAGTATGACTTTAATTGGACATCTACCCTGGCTCTGTCCAAAGCCCTCTTCTCTAACCCCTCATTCCTGTCCACAAGCCCAGCTCATGCCACAGCTTCTTCCCTGAGGCGGCCTCAGCAGCTCTGGCTGCAAGATTCCTTCTAGGAATTCCATCGTGGCTGGCAAGCTTGTGCTACCAGGTCTCATGATCTGCCTATTTTTCATCCAGCCCAAGTCTGGCCATAGTACTAGGCCAGCTATTTTTAAAAAAATACTCATTCATTTGAAGTTGCTCTGTGTTCTTTCCAGGTCTAATTTAGAAAAAAAAAGACTAAAACATGCACAGATTACAAAGTTGGAAACATATCTTTTCCTCTTCCTTTTAGAGCTAAACTCAAAATAGCAACTTGTCACTTTGTAGGAGCTGATTTGGTAGTGAAGGATCTGTGTTTTCCTCCTCCACTTACCAATTCCAGCCATGCACGCTGCTTTTTATTTATCTTAGTAAATTTATTCAGCCCAACTCTTGCTCTATGAGATTTACCAGTATGTCCAATAAGAACTTTCTGTGGTACGCTATATACACAGTGGCTACTACAAGTACTTGGAGTATGCCAATGCGAAACTGAGATGACTTTAATTTAAATGGCCACACTGGCCTCTGTATCAAATACCAAGAGTTTCCCAAGGCAGACTCTTAGATTCCTTGTCAAGAGAGGCACAAAGCTGAGCTTTCCTTGGATGTGACTGTGATCATGAGTCACCCCCAGGTGATTTCCCTGAGGCCTGGCAGGAATTTATGTCACTTGTTTCAGGAGCCCAGTGGAAAGATTCCTCATTTTAAATGCTATCTTACCCAGATCACCAACATCCTGACTTTCAGCCTCCACATGTGATGTTCCCCTGATGCATGTATGTAAAGGGACCATGAACCAAAAGAAAATGACCTAATCTAAAAAAAAAATACAAAAAACAAAACTGCACCATACAAACATATAGTATCTATGGAGCACTGTGATTAAACATAGACCCATGTGTCAATGCACAGTGAATAGTTCTATTTAGCAAAGGACAGGATGGAGACTTGACATTGGTCTCCCTATGTCTAAACCAACCATTATGCGTTCTGGAAAGAGCCAGTAACATGGTGCCGCTGCCTGCAGGAAGAATATAAGAAGTGGCAAATGAAAGGTCTGCATGTTTTGTTCTGTGGTAGATGTAAACCTTAAATTGCTTGTTTACTAACCTACCAGAACACAGGAAAAATAAGATCTATTAGAGTTTTTAATTTTGTCCCTCAGCATTGTAAAGTTTTTCAGTCATTTTCTGATCACTTCTTCCCTAGAGTCAAAATTCCAAAAGTCGGGGACATCTCATGCCGCCATTTCCTTTAGGGTTTCCAAAAGTACAAACAGAGTACCAGACATAAGGTGCTTCAGCTTTCTCAAACAGCTGCCTCTCAAAGTGTTTTAGACTTCAACTTACTTCATGAACATCTTTCCCTGACACATTATCTTGCTGAGTTACAGGGCTGTGATCAACACACCCAGCCTAACAGAAAGCCCAAAGCAGATCCTCAAATGATGAACTGAATGAATGATGTCATAGTAAGCATCCTTTCATTTCTTCAGAACATCATTAGGGATGAGCTCACATTCACGAAATAGATCGACTCTAGTCACTCTGACCTTAAAATGCAAATATTTGCACTGTTGTCATTATAAGATCACAAACTTAGGCTGGGAAGGTGGCTCAGTGGTAGAGCACTTGCCTTGCATGCCTGAGGCCCTGGGTTCGATTCCTCAGCACCACATAAGCAAAAAGAAAAAAGCCGGAAGTGGCGCTGTGGCTTAAGTGGTAGAGCGCTAGCCTTGAGCTGAAGAGCTGAGGGACAGCGCCCAGTCCCAGAGTTCAGGCCCCATGACCGGACCCCCCCCCAAAAAAAAGATCACAAACTTCCATAAAAGTAAAATAGCCCCTCCCAACAAACTATAAATTCTTGGTGGCTGAAGATAAGAGCTTAACTATTAAAATAAGTAAGCCACGTGGATATAACAAATAACTCTTGTCAGTGCACACTTTATCAGACACTGGCGGCGTACTGATGACTCCAATCTCTGGTTGAAATCCAATGTGCTTTCTTGCCATATCCTCGAAACAGACTTATGGTTACGTTCTACTATCTGACAAATCCCCAGCAATCCTAATCGAGAGCTGAGGGTGATCTGTTCTGGGCCTTAATGTACAGAATGCATTTGAATCTTAATCATGGTACTATTTCCACACCTGTCACCCTGGAAAGATAGTTAAGTCTCTCTCCCCCCCCCAAAAAAAATCTCAGGACATAATTTGCAGTCCCCTTGATTCTAAAAATACTGAGTGAGTGATACAGATCTGCCAGGATGCCAAAGAAGGCTTGAGCCATCTGCTTCATTCTACTCATGCTGATATTTTGGGGGATGAGAGAGGATCAGACTGGACTAAGAACATATATATATATATATATATATATATATATATATATATATATATATATATATATTACATATTACATATGTGTGTGTGTGTGTGTGAATACACACACAGATATACATGGTAACAGCCAGGAAAGACTGTGTTTCCTGGGGACTAGGGAGGTGCAACAGTGAACATCAATGTAGATCCAGGATTTCCTTGGTGCTGTGTAACAACATCATCTGATAGGGAAGGAGAGGAGGGGGGACAAATGTTTATGACCTTCTCAGAATAAACCATGACTTCTGGCTTTTATTTCCATTGTCCCCAGTGACATCGCAAGGCACATTTCTCAGAAGAAACTGAAGTTCTACTCAGGGACTTCCACGAAGTGGAAGTGCTCTAAAAAGGTGGGTACTGGTGGCTCACACCTATAATCCTAGCTACTTAGGAGGCTGAGATGTGAGAGTCACTGTTCAAGGGCAGCCTGGGCAGGAAAGTCTGAGAGAGACTCTTAGCTCCAATTAATCACCCAAAAGCTGAAAATGAAGCTATGGCTCAAGTGGTAGAGCATCAGCCTTAAGTGGGTGAACACCACCATACTGGACCCATGATATTTTTAATATCATTCTGTTCATAACGTTGTACCCTTAATTTATTAAGTTCAATGGGGGAGGGTTATTATATTTTTCTGGAATCTAAGTAATCTAAACAATTTGTTCAGGTTTCATTTTAAATATTAGTATAGAGGATAACAAGTCCTGTCCTGGAAGACAGACCTACTTTATAGAAAGAGGTAAGCAAGCGGCCCTCAAGTCTCAGTAGTTCATTGGTCAACATATTTTTTAAAAAGTCTTTTATTAGGTATATGTATGTTCAACAAAGTACCAATATACTATCACTAAGATGTCCTGACACATCTAGCAAGTGAAGGCATTCACTTGGGATAGACTCAGAAGCTGGATGCACAAAACCTATCACCACACCAAGTCTGCAGGCTCCTCTCCCATTGTGACCTGGCTTTTATGTGCTCCATTCTCTTGCATAGATGTGTTCTTCTGCAATACCCACAATTCCTTGTCTGCCCAGCATATTCATAACCTGCCTGTCTCTCTCGGGCACAGGAATGAGTTCCTCTTCCACATAATAGCTAAGAGACATCTCCGCCTGCGTCTGCCTGAGACCCTCTCACCCCAATTTGTGCTCAACAACAGGAAGCCCTGATTGATCCCACCCCACGGCACTCAGCGTGGGAAGCCTGTGCATCCTTTTCACCATCATTTTGAGAAATTTAACTTCAGTAAGCCAGTGACTAAGCTCTTATTTTCCTATAAATGAGACACAGAATAAGAAAGAAAGCCAAAGTTAAATATCTGTCTAATATTCAGACAGCAGAATCAAGAAAGCTATCTGGTTGATTATACCACAGCTTTAGACATCAAATTTATTCATTTGCTACCACAGATTTGAAAAGAATGAATAGCTGTACAACTGGGGAGGGGTTGGAGAGAGAGTAAAAGGGAGAAAAATGAGGGGGTAACAAGTTAGACAAGAAATGTACTCACTACCTTGCTTATGTAACTGTAACCCATCTGTACATCATCTTGACAATAAAATTAAAATTAAAAAAGAAGGAATAGCTTCTGTTTACAAATAATATGAGTAGAGCCTTAACTAAGACATCTTAATTAATAGGACCTAATTGAAGGTAAAGGATTAATAAAAAATAAAAATAAACAAGTTGCTTTAGTCATTTCTGAAACTCCTCATGTTATTAGTGCCTTTACTGACAAATTCCTACTAAACTTCTACCAGGTTTTCCTTATTCATTCCTAACTCAGTAGGCAGGCAAGGATCACTAAAAAACAAACAAACAAAACAAACAAACAACAACAACAACAACAAAAGCAGAACATACCTAAGAGGATAAACTAAAATATAAAACTAAATTTCAGTACTTGGGAGGCTAAGGCAGGAAGCTTGAGAATTTGAGGCTAGCTTGGGCTACATAGTAAATTTAAGGCCAACAACACATCATGACCGTTAAGCACTGAGAACTGTGGATCCCACAGTAACTGGTGTGCCCTTTGGCTTTAGGGAAGTGGGTGCCATTTTGAACATGGCTGATCCAGGTGGACTTATAAATGACTGAATTCTCTATGGGTGACCTGGGCTCCTGTCAGGACTTTCACATTTGATCATCAGTGTGATACCCTCCCCTGTCCCCCCCTCCCATAGTTTGGTAAAGGGGGCTAGCCCTGGGCTAAGGAGGAATTTGTTTGCATTATGGCAGGCTACAACTAGACTGCCCCTCCCTTCAGATATCTACTTAGCACCAGAGAAAGAGTTGGAGGCAGGCTTGTGGGGGCACGCCAGTTCTCTGAGCTCCAAAGACCGAAGCCTCAGCCTGTAAATTCCTCAGCTTTCCTCTTGGGTGGAATAATAAAGGGACAAGTCTACAGCGGGGAAACTTGAGTGACTAAAGAATTAAGTCTTGGTTCAAAAAACTTGATGAAGATGTGAATGATCTTTGTAGAGTGGTAGTACAAATAAGAACCTAACAGCCTAATAAAAATACCCTTTGGTTGCCTAGTCCATTAGTAGAAAGTGGGCTTTGTTCCAATGTAAAGACATTGAGGAGATTGAAGACTGTATTTAACTACTGCTCTGTGTGTCTTGGAGGCAGACAGCTGGAGGGAAGAACAGGTAAAGAAGGCCAATGAAACTGTCTCAAGGGGAAGAAGCCATCCACCTGTGGCTGTGACCCTCGGAGGATCCCTGAAAACCCAGGAGCTATACCCCTGAGGGGAAAGGACACCTCTGCTGAGTAGAGTTCGGGATATGTCACCACACCCACTATGTCTCACAGGTCTGCAACCACCTGCCCTTCCTCATCGTGCAGAACAGAGGCGGGGACTGGGGCAGTTCAAGATTCCCAGACAGAGCCACACGCCTTCTGCTGAATGGCTATTCAGCTTAACACTCACGCAGAGAAAAATGGGAAGGAGCTGTCTTTGCAGACTCTTAAGGCTTTCATGCTCTTTTCGCTCACTCCCCCCCCAAAGCACTGCGTTCTTAAATAGAACGTTCAGAAAGAATAAGAATGTCTATGAGTGAGCAAAACAGACATGTGCATCCAGAAAGGCAAGTGTTAAGTCTAGGATTGACTCTCAAGCTGACAAGGTCATCCTTGTTTTAAGATGACTATTGATAGAGACTCTAGGTAACTTGGTATGGGGTGAGGGGTAGACAGGGAGCACGAAAAGTCCAGACAAAAGCCTTTGGTATTAAGAGCAGATTTGCTAATCATTAAAGTCAGGGATGGGGACTATGCCTTTTGTGTCAACTGAAAATATATCCCCCTCCTCCCTCCCATAAATCCTCACAGACTGGCCTTTAGACCCTTTTAGGGTCTGCTTCTATAGCTTATGGCTGATCTCTTTTCCTGGGACTCTAAGTGTAGAGCATGGAGGAAGCAGAACTCTAATTAGCAACAGAGTCTATTGTCCCAACAAGGCTACCAATGGGAAAAGAAAAGGCCTGGTTGCTTCTCAGGCAGTGGGAGGGGAGTACAGGCTCGCAGTGAGAGACAGATACAAAGCAGGCCATCACACAGACAAGGAGACCCAGAAAACTACCTGAAGGAAACTTGTCGTCTATGCCAACCAGAAAGGATACTCAAGACGTGGGTGGGCTGTCTGATTCTAAAACAATGATAGCGCTAAACAAATAGAAAAACAACTAGCAGGGTGAACACTGGTATGTCAACAGAGATTATCCAGGGAAAGGGGATGACAGATGACATAATTTGGGCCTTTCTAAGTATCAGCACTGTGTCAATTCTAAGAATGATTGCTTAAGGCTGGATGTAAGGATGGTACCCCAGGTGGCTAAAATGAGGAAAGCATTCTGCCTGCAGAGGGCAAAGCCCATAGAAGTGGAGGCTGGACGCAAGGCAGGGTGTGCAACCTGTGGTTGAGTCTGGTTTGGGGTGTGTGGTGGGGAAGCAGAGGGAGAGGGGCTGGCTAGACAGGAAGCCAGGCTGGGCAGAGGTAAACAGGCTCATCAGACAGAAGAATGAGTCTGCAACAGTCAGGATGTCTCATCAACAGACTGCGTGACAGAGAGAGAGAAACGTCACAAGGCACTGCTCTGAAACTCAATCCTTCTTCCCACACGAGGAGCCCAGAAGACCAAATCCCACTACTCTAAATACAAATGTCAAAGGTACTTTTACAAGGCCAGCATACACTATTTTTTAGAGCTTTTTCCATGGATGAATATCCAGAATGAATAAGCTGTGTACATGTCCGGTGATGTGGGAAAAGTAAGATTTCTGTGCCTCTGCCAGGCAAGTGTTGATATTTATTGATATTTATTTTTATTTATTTACTATGGGTCCTTTTAGATTATCTAGGTTTCAATATTTTTTTTTCCCTTTCCTGATAAAGCATTTCATTGGGTTTCTGTTTTCAAAGAAAGTGGCACTAAAAGAAACAAGGCAACTTTTTTAAGCTCCTAGACTGGCTTCCTGAAAAGGGGGAAAGGAATGTTAGGGAAACTACCAGAAAGAGGAGAGCCCTTGGGAGCCCAGCGGGTAGGGCCTCCTCTCCTTTCACCTTCCCTCTTTTTCTTCCCCCATTCACAGCTTTAGGTCTTTTGTTTGTTTAACAGACCATTACAATCATACCCAGCTCAATGGGGGAGGAATGTGAACTCTGTAAGTAGCTATCCCTTCAATCCACATGTGTGGTCCCTCCCCAGCCCTAACAGATCCTGGCAGCCTGGGGACCTGGCACCTTACTTTCCACAAGCTCCGATTCCCACCCTGCTCCTTCCCAGGAGACTACAGCAGTGTCACAATTTGTTTTTCCTTCCCCACCCAGTCACTACAGTGTCCCTCCTGCTGGGGCTTGTCCCTGGTTCAGGTCCTGAGACAGATGCTGCCTAGGCAGTGTTGGCCACACACACCCCCACTTCACCCCAATATGGCTTTATCCCATGAACTCACCACTCAATACTGATCAGACACATTCCAGGATCTTCCTGGTTATTGGTATAGTCATGTAAACAGAAGAGACAAGGTAAAGATTCCTCCCCACTGACCTCTCAAACATAATTAGATCTCTCAATGGATTTGTTCATTTCTAGGAGATACATTGGCCCCATGGAGAGGAATTTCAATTTCTTAGTCAAAACGTCAATGCTCAGTAATATTATACTTTGTCCATAGACCTGAAGTAAGTATTTAGTACAATAGTATCCTATTTCCATTGAGTATAAGCTCACTATTTGGTGAACAATTTCCAAGAACCAGCCATGTCAAATGGCTGGGAAGATACCAGCAGGCTATAGATGAAGGACAATAGAGTTTGCAAAAGGTTCAATCATTAAGGCTAAAGAATCTGAAAGCGTTTTGTCTTTTAAGGGGAAAATGGAGGCAAATGTATTAGTCGCCATTAGAACTTTCTTGAAATAATCAGAACCTCCAGCCCATCCTTGCCTGAGTTTGCTATATTTCTAAGCAATTATTAACTCAAATATCCAACCAGAAATAATTTTTAAAACTTGCGTACCTGTCAGATGGCAGTCAGCACCAGCTTCCAGGTGGGTGTATGAGGTCCTCCGGGCAGTCTGTCTGAAGACTCAAACCTGTATGAAGAGACTTTGCACATCTTCAGTGAATGAAATTAGACCAACATTTACCCCATGATGCTACAAATTGAGCTCTGCTTAAGGTGTACCTACATCTACTTTTTCAAGCACTGTAACAGGTGATCTATACTTATATTATATCCTTTGGCCTACTTGCAACTGGAAAAGGACTCTCAAGTTTTTCCCTGCTTTCTGCAAGAAGAAAGAAAAAAAACCATGCGAAATTGCTTACATAGAAATATTCAAAACACTACTCAGAGGAAATGGTGCTCCTTTTAAACCTACACAGTATTAAAATACCATAAAACAGGTATGCAAATCTATGTGGTAATAGAACATGAAACAAATTATGAATTGAAAGAAAAGCCCACATTGACCAGTTGGCATGCCTTTTCAACAAAAGCTTCTTATAAACATAGAGATTTATCAAATTTGCAGAGCAAGATTCAAGGGTCCTTAAGCCTAACTATGCATTAGAATTACCAGGGAAATGTTTTAGTAACAAGAAGAGTGTATGTATGCCATACATACATACACACACAAATACAGATTCCTAGGCCACAGAGAAAGCTAAGCCTAACAGCTCAAGCCTAAAAAGTTTCTCTTTTCACCAAGTCCTAAGAGTCAGTTCTGCCACCAGCCTGGTATGCCCCACCCTGATAATCATTTGTAACCAATATCTCTGTCCCCAAATTAATTCTAAAACTTGGTGTTTACCAACTAAGATTAATCCAAACCAATCGATCCCCTTGGGGGAAAATGCTTCAGAATTGTCTTAAGCAGTATAGAGATAAATCTATTATGAACTAAAGCCAATGATCGCACATCTAAGTGATTTATTCACTTGGCTGCCTGTTTTCTTCTCTTAATTTGATCAAAAGGTTACAGCCATTTATTTTGTATAGAAACATCCTTCTAGGTTAAAAATGGAAAAAATAAGACTTCCCCTCCTCCCCGCTTCTTTTTAAACAACTAAAATGTAAAACTAATGCAGCACAACTTAGGATATCAACAGGCTATTTGAATCGTTCCGTTTGTTTTCAATAGGTTCCTCGTTTTGCATGTCTAAACACTTCACAAATCATCTTCTGCAGCTTCAGATCTCCCTTCCAAGTGATCAACATTTGCTGTACTTGTTCAATTGGGTGGTATCCCAAAGGCTTGTGTTAAATTTTTTTGTTTCAAGAGCTTTAAAACACATCAAAATAATAGAATCAAATTCTTCTGGATGATTCGTCTTTATGCCTGTCCATCTCCAGAGCAGACAATAACAATTTATGGATTCAGGAGAGGCAGGGAGGGGGCTCTATTCTACCTCACAGGAAGTGGGGTATAGAACATGAGGTATACAAGCCAGGCAGGGGAGTAGCTTAGCTTCCTTGTCAAAACAGTCAAATCATCACCAAAAAGAAAAAGGAAAGAAAGTGCTTCCCTTCTGAATTCCACAACACTTGAACCTCCTGGTTCACCCAGGAGTTTATTCTTCAGTGTGAGCAGCATGGTGAGAAAGAGGAGTGCTGGCCAGGAGGAGATCACATCCTCAGTCTTGTCCACCTGCCACCTCAACACTCTAACAATGCAACAGAGAACCCAACAGAAGCAGCCACAGCTTGGGGGGAATCATGAGCTGAGTAGGACAATTTAATAGAATAGGGAGAAACAGTCAGGAAAAATAGCCCATTTCAGTTTGACAGGATGCTACTTGTCGACTGCTTTTAAGGTCAGGATTTAAGTTTCAAAAGCAAAGAAAATGGTTTTCAAATGTCAATTATTTTCTAAAAGCATGTGATACAGATGACCCTACACAATTAATCCTACCCATCAATGTTTCTGAGTTCCAGAGTAGGAAGGGAGACTGGCAAGTAGTAAAGTGACGGCTGGAGATGAATAAAAAATATTTCTTTGGATGCCATTCATTGACAATGAAACCAAACGTTTGTGATTCTAGAGCAGATGATCTTGTAGAATGCAGTTTGGGCCTCTCGGCTTTTCTAAGTGTTTTTTTTTTTCTTTTTTTAATTTTCTTCTGAGAGCATTTTAGAACACACCTTTTTCTCAGTTAATGAATTGGGTTAGCTGCCCTGCTGAGCACTGACTGAAACCCAAATTGAACAAGGGGATTTCTTCTAGTTTCAGCTCATTTCTGGCTGTCCCTGGTTTTACTTAAGAAAATTTCAGACTGACTTTTTTTCTTCTTTTTTTCTAATGACTTGAAGTGAGTAAAGAACTGAGTCTAACACACAGAAGAAATATCTACCCGGGTATTTAGTGAGTAGATCTCCTCATTTGAAGATGTACAGGTTTGCTTGTGAAC
Organism: Dipodomys merriami; assembly: GCF_024711535.1. Lineage (NCBI taxonomy): Eukaryota > Metazoa > Chordata > Mammalia > Rodentia > Heteromyidae > Dipodomys > Dipodomys merriami. The sequence goes on along the minus strand of NW_027206401.1, from coordinate 15,683,822 downwards.
AGCCTTTCAAATTACTTCATTTTATGTTTCAATGACTAAAATTCCAAGTTGAAAAGAGCCCACCTGATTTGAGGAGATTACAGACAAATAAATCTTACAGAGATAGATTGTAGTGAATGAGAAATCTATTTTAGAAGTGGAGACTGTAGTTGGGATATTCAGATTCCTCTCCAAACCCTGATAACACTTTAAAGACACCACATAAGGGGGCATGGGGCCAGAGGGTCACATAAAATTTGGTCTCTGGCTCTCTACATTCTCACATTAAACACAATCCCTAGGGGCCTCACTCACAGTCCATGATCTCCTCTGCTTCTGGAGATCAGAAGCCTCCCAAATCTCTTATCTTCAAGCCTTCAGATTAATGCTCTTGTCTTCTGAAGCACAGGCATTAACCCCAGCCTTCTAGTCTCCTTTACCTCACAACAGCTAATTGTTACAAGTTCATGGTGCTTTCCTGTCCCCAACAATCCCATGAGTGAGTAGGTAGTCCTCATGGCAAAAAGAAGGCTCCTTTGCCTGACTTACATACAACCAGCTGAACTGGTAGGTGACTTCAGAGCCCCAGTGATTTGAAAGTCAGTCCCTTCGTGCCAGCTTCCCAACCTTCTCTACAAAGTCAGAAAGCATAGGGTCAACCTAGACTTTCCTCACTGATTAAGCCCTACAGATCTTGAGAGCTCATTGCCTCTAAAACCTGTTTGTCCCTCTCAATTCTGACATTCACCATTGGGTTGGATGCTTCTGCCTTTAGGACAGGCCCCAAATCAGTGTGGCAGACAACTTGAGAATTTTACTTCGTCTCCCTAGCAATTTCTCTTTCTACTTCATTTCGAACCAACTGCAGGGTTGTGATTGCTCTTATTTTTGCCCAGCTGAAGGCAAAAGTAACCTGAGGAAGTCTTTGTCAACCTCTAAATCCCAACAAGGAGATTCCGCTTGAATTTCTGGGAGCAGAGGCAAGAGGGCGAGTAGGAACATGCAGAAAGACCCTCTCTCGTCCATCCCCACCCCCATCCTGACTTAGAGAGGAAAAGGAGATCTGTCAGCCTCTGCCAGAATCCTTGAGAGGACAGCTGCATGGGAGTGCGCATGCGCAGGAGGCCAGCCCTTAGCCAGGAGGGTTCCAGCCTTAACTCCCCGCCCAGGCAGACAGCTGCAAGGCTTCAAGACACCACTGCTGTGATATATGGAAGGGCAGAGGCCAGCTCCTCACCTTCCAGGCGCCATGGAAATCTCTAAGTTCAAGGACACAAGCAGGGGTGGGAGGGAAGGCACCTAAAATGCATCCAGATTAAATTCTCCTCTAGGTTGGCAGAATGCAGGCCAGGGACTGAAGAGGACTGTGAGGAACTCAGTTGCACTGTCTTTGTGAGGTGAGGGGGCCTCAAAAAGTGCCAGGAATCTTACTGAGAATGGGGCCTATCTGCTGTTGACTTCTACAACTGCTGAAATCAGATTTAAAAAAAAAAAAAAAAAAAGGCTTTGCTGGATTTGCAAAGAGAAAGCCTGGACTCTGAATGTACAGCACAGCTGGACTGGGGGCCGTCCTCTGCTACAGCATGCTGGGGCAGACAGAGCAGAAAGAAGGAAACCAGGGGCAGATGTCAGTGTATACTCACAAGATTAACGCCTCCAACTCCCATGCAAATACCTAGAAAGGGAGAGGCACATAAAGTTATCTTTAGGTTTTATCACTCTGAATTGTCAAAAGCAACCAAACAAATATACCAAGGGGCGGGGGGGGGGGGGCAGGCAGGGAGAAAATGTCTATTGGTCAAGTAAAGAAAGGACAAGGCAGTGAAGAAGCTTGAAGTCCTGCAAAAGCCTAGGCCTGTATCTGCACCACAGCCTTCCCCCGCCTCCACCCCAGGCCACCTTGTTGGTCCAGGGAGTGGGCCTGTCCATTTTCATAAAATGGAAATTTTGGAACTAGGTGCATGGTGGGGGAGGGGAGATTCCCTCCCTTGTGATAAGATGTGTTGATCCAAAATGCTGCAGTCTTGATAGGTACCTGGGGCAGTTATGACACGGCTGGTAGGGATGGCAATGGGACAGGATGAGGACAAGGTTCCGAATTTTCAGTCATTCCAAGTAATTTCCACTTCCATTCTGTGGCTGAATGTCTGAGACTTTCAAAGGAGGATTATAAAGACCTCCAGGAAGAAGACTATAGATAACCCAAGTGATGTCAGACATCTAGAGTGATTAAAATACAGCTCTCTGGATCCTACCAGTGAACCTGAAGGTGAGTCTGTGAGCTGTGAGGCATGTCCCCGCATGTAAGATGCCCCAAGAGGGGGGAAATGCCATCACAGAGCAGAGTTCCCTGAAATGTTCCCCTTAAGTCCGAAATGATAAACCCCCACAATTTACTTTGAATCCAAGGACGATGGGCTCAACTGTACCCAAGAAAGGAATGCACAGACAGCATGTGGAAGCTAGGGGTATTGGATAAATAGAGTTTGAAATCCAGGACAATCCAAGAGTAGGGTCATTCTGGTCTGTTAGGGCCTACGCTCTGTTTGGTACTTGCTTTCCAAAGAGGTGAGCTGCGCAAGAGAAGAAATGGAAGGACAGTGAATACTCACTTCCCACCCGACTCCTATGTTCTAAGAAGAGCTGCCATCTACAGGAGGCTACTTTCCCATATGTGGGACTGGAAATCTTAGAAGAAAGAGAAAGGAGGGATGCTGGGGAAAGGAGGACAAGTCTACTCTCTTGGCCCAAACTGAGCTTTCCTGTAGCTTCCTCGAAACACAATCACCAGCCTGGTAAATGTGCGGCCTAGAGTCAGGTCAGGGCAAAGGGTTATTCCTGAATGCTGGAGACTGAGCCATATTTGTTCCCCAGTCTGTTTTTGGACTGGCTTCCCTTATTCTAATCACAATGCTGCTTGTCAGAGTGATTCTTCTAACATGCAAATATGTTCCTGTCACTTGCCTGTTTGGAATTCTTCAATGGTCCCATTAGTTTCTGTCAACTGCAACCAAGAAAACTGTCTAATCAGAACCACTGAATGCTTTTAACCAGGAGAGCAATTAATAGGTTCAGGTTTGTGTTATAGAAAGAGACTTAAGACTGCAGACATGGAGAATTATCAACTATTTGCATGAAAACAAGTAAATTGTAATTCTCATAGTAAATAAAACAAAAACAAACAACAAAAAATTCTGTGCACACAAGAATGAATGTTATAGTTGCACTCTACAGCTTCTCTATGAAACACTAAATGTCCTCTGAATCACAACTAGCAATACTTAAACACTTTGAGTCAAACACATAGGCCCAAATACTATACCATGTTAAAGAAGCAACAAGAAAATATCTGTGATTGTAAGGGGTGCCAGTTTATATGGGATTGTGTGTGCATTTTATGAATCATTTTTAATTCTCACTGCTGAATTGAAAAGGAAAATAATTACCTGGTAAATGCTACGTAATGGATCAATTAAATTATTCCCCCACATAAAGCGTGCTGCGTTATAGGATAAACACGCATTATTTTCAGCATTACTTTAAACACTAAAGAAATGTACTTTATTTGCTAATTTTAAACATAAGAATAATAATAGTAACACTCTCTCCTGACACACCTTCCTTTATACTTTCATTTGCCTCATGGAGAAGGGAAGAAGTTCAACTGATATTCCTTAGATAACAACTTTTCTTACCTAAAAGTAAAGCATTTTGCATCTTACTCTACTTCATTCCACTGCATATTCTACTTATGCTCCAGTGGTTAAAGAACTAAATGATATCTGTACTTCTAGAGTCAGCCCAATTCAGAGAGTTTGACATAGTGGATGGTAGCTTCAGAGTCAGATGGTTCAAGGTCTGAATGCTGGCTCTGCTACTTGGAAGGTGTGTAAACTTAGCCAAGATGCATAAGATTGTCTCCTGCCATCAAATAGGGCAATCAATCTATCCATCTTGGAGAATTACTGTAAAATGATACATTACATGTATACATAAAAAGGCTCAGTGATGGGTACCGTGTCCAAAGTAGATGTACAAAGTCTACTTTGTGCATAAGATGTGGCTCATGAATAACAAGTGCCAGGAATGATTTTACAATTAGCAAGCTCCTAACTAGGACACATCAATAATTTATTTTGGACAGAATATCTATCTATCTATCTATCTATCTATATATCTATCTATCTATCATCTATCTATCTATCATCTATCTATGTATCTATCTGTCTATCTATCATCTACTTACCATTTATCATTATCTATCATCATCATTTTTTTCTCATCTATCATATAACTTGAGCCACAGCTCTACTTCCATCTTTTTGGTGCTTAATTAGAAATAAGAGTCTCAGGGACTTTCCTGCACAGGCTAACTTCAAACCTCCATCCTCAGATCTCAGCCTCCTGAGTAGCTAGGATTATAGGCATGAGCCACCAGTGCCCACTGAACTATCTTTCTTTAATATGAATCACCATTCCATCTCCTAACAAACACCTATAATTTTTTTCTATTATCTTCTGTTTTTAGCATTTTCTAGGTCATGCATTAGAAAGATTCCTGGGCTCTTAAGTAATATAGTCCTATTTAATGTGCTTTTAACAAAATGTCAGTTTTAACAACAAACCAATTACAAATGGTCCTGGCATGGACTGACTTTAACAAGATATACTGAAGGGATTTCAGTTTTACTAACCTTTCCCTTTTGAATGTAGTGGTGAGGAAATAGACCAGTTACAACTAGAATCATCTAGAAAACAGGCATGTAATTGGACACACCTAATACCCTTCTCAGTTAGCTTCCCCTTAAGGCAGCTGAAGATAACCTTTCTGGAAGTCAGCTGCAAGAAACTGGAGTTATCTAATGAGTTTAGGGGAAACTATCAAGGGTAAGATGGATCATGTGAAAATTACAAGGAAGACTGGAATAAAAAAAAAGCTATGGCATCACAGTCGAGGGCATTTTGTAAAAAATATGTGGAAAGGGGCCAAGAGTCATGGTTAAGCAAGAACACAATGCTGAAAAAAACATGAGGAGGGTACTGTAGGGTAAAATGGCTTAAACAACTAATACATGTTATGGGAAAAGCCACAAACATGTTGGTAGGAAATGAAGGGCTATAATCACAAATCATTTTGCTGAAATGGTCAAAGCAAGTCATAATCTCCAAAAGAATAGTGGAAATAAAAAATTAAAATTTCTGATAAATAACAAGGACCCTACCTTCAAATAAACACTGAACCTACCTATTTCACAACTTTAGGAATTTGAACACAATGTATGCAAAATGGAGAATCACCCCAAATTAGGAAATGAGTTATTTAAAGACTTCAAATTATATGCCTATACCAGATATCCGATTCTAATGAATTTTTTCCTAGTATCTATTTTTGTGATTTAAAAAAAGTCTACAACATCTTTTTTATAAAATACAAGGTGTACACCAAAACTGATAAGTTGAATCAAAACTGCTTTGTACAACTTTTTAAATATAATAAAAATAAATAATTTTTATATAAATAAAAATTTATTTATATAAATAAAAATAAAAATAAATAATTGAAGAATGCTAGAAAGCCAAAAAGTCTCTAGTAAGCTAGTCATGCTACATAGAAATCATTGTATAATATCTACATTTTCTAATTTAATAGATGGCAATCAGGTACTTATGCATAGTCTCTTGATTTTTTTCTTCTTTTAAAAAAAACCGTTTTTGTTTTTGTAAGTTCCCAACTTTATCCCCACCCCCTACCAATCTAATTTTTCCTTGAAGGCCTAATGTTGCCCATATGCAAATTCTCTAACAGCCAGAGTTTTCTGAAATGTTCTAGCCCCTTCTGTGTGAGAGGTAGAAGGCTGTTGGTGTGGACTCCAGTGCAGAAAACAGTCATGAATGACCAGGGCATAGCCAACTGTGCAGGTGTCTGATATATTTACCTTTCTACACGAGATGCAGAAGAGTTTTTGATGTGATCCAAAGCAGAGACCACGTCAGAGGTGGTCAATCCTATTGGGAGGGGGGTGAGGGCACATAATCAAAAGGCTAAAAGGGCATTAAGATAAGCCATGATAGTATTATAAAAGCCCTTTAGCTATACCGAATGTGAGCTCAGCTGTGTCATCATCAAACTCTCTTTCCATCCTCATCATCATGTCACATTCCAGCACATGCTAGGGGTACACACACCTCTGAGTTCTGAAAGAATTCTTGGTTTTAGAAAGGCAAATACAACTACAAGGCTAAGAGCCTGGCTGTGATGTCAGAATGCAGACACAAACGCTATGACACCTGGAGCCACTCAAAAACCCTAGGCAATCTGTGCCATCTCTCCCTGACCTCGACCTCCTTGCCTGTGAAATGGAGATAATGATCCATCTATACAGTACAAGACCTTTTAGAGATGAAATGAGTTGATCTGAGAAAAATGCTTGAGTCTGATAGGCAAGGAATCCTCATGTTTTTGCAATTATTATCCAGGGACCCAAAGTGAATATATCTCACAGCTTAAAAAAGAAGAAATTAACCAGACCCTTCCTCAAGTGTGTCAAGTAAGAAGAATATGATCCTCCTTTGGAACACAAGTGTCTAAGTACAGAGGAAAAAGGAAGAAGGGAAGGAGTGAAAAGGGGGAGGGAAGGAAGAAAGACCAGAAGGGAGGAGGCTCCTACAGAACAAGGAATAGCCACTAAAAGGCAAACTTTCAAAAACAAAATGCATCATCTTTGCATAATTCGTTTTATTTTAAGACAGGATTACTACTTTAGGAGAGGCCTACAGCACAGGACTTGCCTGGAGTATTAAAATGGCAATGGAAGGGATGGTAGTAGTAAAGTTTTTAAAGAATGGAAAACATTTCAATACATGAAATGTATGGAAATTTCAGCACATCTTACTGATAGCTCAGATCCATCAAACTTCACCTTTGCAGATCCAGATTCAATACTGGCCAGCTGTCCAGTCCAACTGGCTGGATATTTCAGAACCAACCAAAAGAACTTCCTTCTTTTTCTCTAAGTAGTCTGCACTTATATACTAAAATAGGGCTTTTTGTTGTGTTGTTTTTTACTAATAGTAAAACTATACTAATTTGAATCTATTCATGCTATAGGTATAGTTTAGGTATGAGCCGAGCTGTTTTTGGTTTTCTATTTTTCTCTTGAGGTCTTTCCTTGCTGAAAATGTCTCATTAAAGCAGACAGTCAATAATGTTGCAAAGTAAACATATAAACTACTGAACATATATTAAATGTTTGTTTCAATGGCAAATGATTATATATCAATAATTAGATTACTAAGTAGCTATAGAAGATCTTTGTATTGGTAACATCTGGCCTATATATACTTTCCATATTTTAAATAATTTTATATTTCAGCGTAACTTTTGTTGCAATCAACCTAGTAGAGAGGAGATCTTATTTTTAATGACTATATGAGCCTTGGTAAGGCCATTTCATTTGATCCATCTTGATGGATGGGAAACTATTTAAGAGGGAAGAATCTGGTATCTTTCTACTGGGAAGTTTGCTTATGTAGATAACATACATACAAGCACACATGCAAGCTTTGACTCTTAACTTACTTGAAATTATTCTTGGATAATACAGTAGGCTTTAGGCTTAAGCCAGGGGTCAGGGGAGACTCTTTTATGGAGGATCCCATAGCTGAAGCTATCTGATTCTGTAAACACAGCAAGCCCACAGTTTTTCCCACCAGCCACTTCCTTGGTCAATATGTAGCTCTATCAGTAGCTTGCTACTTGAAAGCAGAAAATATCAACTGGGAAGTACAGCTGTATTTCCTGCTTTATCCTCTTCTATTGCATTCTATTTGGTATGCTATCATGCAAATTTTCTTCCAGAATCTGAGAGAAATCAGCACCCAAACTATAAATCTATGTGCTATTCTGAATGTGTTAATACTTCTGGAGGTGAAAGTCTATCAATGACCAAAGCCATAGTAATTGTTCATTGCAGAAGAAATCCAAAAATCTCAGCCACAACCTCTGCCATATCTTTTCCTCTACAGGATTCCTACCACAGATCACAAATCCGGGAACCTCTGTTTCAAACTGCAACCCTATACTGGATCCAAACAGAAATGTAAAGACATTTCTTTAGAAATAATCTTGGTGGTAAAATAAAATATCATGAGAGCAAAGTTTCTATGCTGTAGGCTTACTTACGCCCCCTATATTATTTTTAAAAAATCCATTATGATTTTAAGATATTATTTTCCCAAAGAATGTGGAGAATGATTTCCCACTAAAAGCTCAGGCTAAAAAAAAAAAAAAAAAAAAAAAAGGACTGTAATATGAGAATAGCTCAGAAAGTAGGTTTGCTTTAGGGTCTCATGTGAAATCAGAGCAGTCAATCCTTGAGAGTTAAAATTTCTCTTTCCCTTTTCACTGTGAAGTATGTATGTGTGTGTGGGGGGTTGTTTGCTTTCTTTATAAAGGAGTCACAACTCACAGTGGTAGTAAATCTGGTCAAAGAAATTGCTAAAGAATGTTTTTGTGTTGTATTAACATTACATCCTAGGATTAAATCGTATCAAAGGAAGTTTATCCATCTTAATCACTAACTTTGGCCCAGTATAAGTCTATAAAAGTCTTAATTCAAAGACTTTTCTTCTTAATGAAAATTATCCAAATATCGCACCAAGATTTACTTTTTGGAAGGAATAATAGAGCAGAGAACTTGGATCTGAAAGGGACAAATCATACATTTTTAATCCCTCCTCATGGAGGCTGATGGATTGCCCCACAAAATAATAAAAACAAAAAAAAATAATGCCAAAGCAAAAATGTATTTAATAATTCTCCATAAGTGAAGGATTCTTAAAAAGCAATAGCAGGAATCAGGTAAACAAAAGACCAATCAGAATTTCCTAAAATTTAGTATTTGCAGTTGAAGCCTGGATAAGTCATTACGTTCACAGGAATGCACAGAGAGCCATCAATCCCCATTCATTCAACTGCATTTACTGAGCCAAGAGCTTTGCTGGGCTTGGAGATATAAAAATGAATACGACACAGCTGCTTTACTTCCAGCTAAAAGAATACACCTAAACAAAGAGCTATGGGCAATGGGTTAAGTGCTATAATGGAGATGTGTACAAAGGCCTGGGGGCCAAAGGAAGAAGCTATAAATTCTTCCTGGGAAATCAAGCAAGTGAGGGGAGATGGAAAAGAAGGAATGGGGAGATTTCCTCTTGATAAAATGGAGAGTTTTTTTTTTAAAAATTGTGCTCTGAGAAGAGAAGGTGATAATCTGAAGATGTATGAACTATTATTATTTTAGGTGCTATCTGTATATATTTACCTACCTTCATTTATATTAGATTTTCATTTACAATATCCCAAGAGCACATTTTTTAAAAAAAAATGTATTACCACAACAGTCCCATGAAATGCACATAATTCAGAAAGGCTTGAATCATTAACATGAGTGGGAAATTCTGTCCCAAGTTCAAAGATGTCTGGAAACATAAATGAATGAAAGACACATTTTAGAGAATTCATATACAACATGAAGGCTTCTTAAAACCATCACCTCTTAAAGCAAAAGCACCACCTGATTATGTCTTGGTTCATATGTCTCTCTACACCTGTGTTTAAAAGAAGAAGAAGATGGGGTGTGTTGAACCAACTTCTTCTTAACATCATTTATTATGCATACCATATTCCTACTTATAACATAGTTGTGACAAAACCTCCATTGTTCCATTTCACACTAGCTCCAAACTTGAGTCATTCTCATGTAAGCATGAGAAACTCCTCGTCTCCTTTGGGGTGAATTTCCAAACTCCTCTGTGTTAAATTGAGGTCTAATTTTCCCTGTGCCTGGTTTTCACAAGAAGGTCCATTACCACCCCATGTGCTCCTTTTCAGCTGTCAATAAACAGAGGCCGTGAATTCCCCAGGGCTTCACAAAGCTAGTTAGGCAGAGCCATTCATTCCTTCAGGAAAACAGGGCATTGATTTCAGCAAGTTCCCAGGGAGCAGCTGCGACAAAGAGATCAAAGGCCCACCTCTCTCTTTCCCTCCATTGCTTTCATTAGGCCCAGCCCAGACAAACAGCCACAGGTCTCCTTGAGACCAGGAGAGGGCTCCGGCAGACCACCTCATGGTTCAATTCAAATTCATCCGTTTCCTACATTCCAGTGACAGTCCAGAATGCGAACTATGACAAACCAGCAGCAGGCCCTCGGCATAATATACTGCTCTGGCTAGTTCATCCAAGGTCAGAGGGAGAAAGCAGGCGCGGAGCGAAGTCCTCCACTTCTTGGGCCTGTTGAGCCTCAAAGGCCCCCCCTGACACTCCATAAATAAACGTCTCCCTCTCACTCTCCCTTTTTCTCCTCCATCCTACAACTCCAGCGATGGTCTCACTGAACAAGCTGAGATTTCTTTCATGTCACTGCATGTAGGCGATCTGGAAACTTTATTCCCAGACTAACAGCTGCCTTGTGCAGCCCTTATCAGTCCATTCCTGTGTTAAAGCCAAGCCGTCCCATCCAGTACACACCTACTACTACGCCATGAATCCACAGCTCTTGTTTCCAGAGTTCCTTCTGAGTGCCCCTCACCCCCACCTTCCCGGCCCTGTGCCCCAATGGATGTACTCCAGGGAAAGCCACAGAACTTAAAGAGGGAATTTAGTTTGCTTGAATTCTGTTTGCAAAACAATAACAACAAAAATGGTGAGCAGAGTTGGAACAGTTGGCTTTTTTTATTTGATCTAGAGAATCACTCAAACTGGGTAATCCGGGCTCCTGAATGACAAGTCTGTGTGTGAATGAGTTGTGTGTGTTTGTGGGAGAAGAAGGAGGGCTGGCCAGCTAGAGGCTTTAGCCAGAGAGAGTCTGAAAGAAAATGAGTTTTCCCCTGAGTGGTTACCTACACTGAGCAAATATAATTAAAACGTTTCCAAACTGGCTATTGAACGCAGAAGGGTTTCTTTGACACACCCGCTGTGAAAACCCGTAACAAAATGCTTCCATTTAATTGTGGACCGCTCCATTTCTGTCCCTCATCCTGAGTAAACATGGGAATAGATGGGTTAAGTTTCAAAATTCCTAAACCCAAAAGAAAATAAACAATATTGGAATGAAAGGTATGGAGAACTCATTCCTTGACGCAGAACACAACCTTCCCACATGCCGTTATAAGCTCCAGCCCTGACCTTGGGGATACCACAGACCTCCAGAACCATCAACTCCCTGTTTCCTATCCATCTTTGACTGCCAACGAGGCCATTTTGTAGGGGTGTGTGTGTGTGTGTGTGTGTGTGTGTGTGTGTGTGTGTGTGTGTGTGTGTGTGTGTGTGTGTGTGTGTGTGTGTGTGTGTGTGTGTGTGTGTGTGTGTGCGTGTGTGTGTGTGTGTGTGTGTGTGTGTGTGTCTGCACAGCCATGAAGGAGAAGAGGCCTTTGCTTATTTTCAAGTTGGGACAGAAGTAAGCTTAGAAAATAGAGTTTCCTGGACTTGGTGGTATACTCCTATAACCTCAGGACTTGGGAAGCTGAAGTAGAAAGATGACAAGTTAGATACCATGTCTGTGACCGAAGAGGCCATTTTGTAGACAGTACTGAACAACTTCAAGGTGAAAAGGCTTTTGTTCATTGTCAAGTGGGACAGAAATGAGCTTAGGAAACACAGGCATAAGCAAGAACACCTCAAGTTAGACACCAGCTGAGCCATACAGCAAGTCTGGGCTATACAGCACATCTCCTTGGGGAGGTGGGAGGGTGGGAAGAAAGAGGAGGAATCTAAATGGCTAGGAAAGATAGCTCATAACCACGGCATCATGACCATTAAGAGCATCAAATCTACATCTTGTACCGACTCATTTTGTACTTGGAGAATACAGTTAACTTGTCTGTTTTCCCACTCCTCCAAAATGGCAACTGATCTTTGTCAAGAAGTCCTTGACCAAGTGCTGGTGAAATAAACCACTCCTCAAAATCTATGCCTTACAAAGCTAGTCTCGTGAATGAAGCTTCTTTACATAGTTACAGGACACTGATTCAATAGAGGTTCTCCACAAACTCACTAAATTCCTATAAGTCAAATTATTTTTTTAAAGCACTCAGAAAATTTAGTAAACACGTTTATGGCAAATGACCAAATATACTCATCAATTCATTTATATACCTTTCAGAAGCATTTACAAAGCGCTTAGAAATATTGTCAGTGTGATCTTCCTCACAACCATCTGAGATAGTTGGACTAATCTATTTTTCTACATGGCAAAAATAGACTCAAGAGAGGGTAAAAGAACTTGCCAAAGCCACAGAGCTAACTTACAGAGTTAAAACTTTAAATTCAAGCTAGGAAGGTGGCTCAGTGGTAGAGCGCTTGCCTTGCATGCCTGAGGCCCTGGGTTCGATTCCCCAGCACCACATAAGCAAAAAGAAAAAAAGCCAGAAAGTGGCGCTGTGGCTCAAGTGGTAGAGCGCTAGCCTTAAGCTGAAGAGCTGAGGGACAGTGCCCAGGCCCAGAGTTCAGGCCCCATGACCGGACCAAACAAAACAAAACAAAACAAAAACTTTAAACTCAAGTGCTTTCATCTTCCCTAGCTGGATATGCATAATATATCTTTTTACTGAGTCTCTCTTGCCATAATCATAAAAGGTAATCATAATAAATTTTTTTCAGTCCAGTGCATGTGATCCAATTAGATAGCTTGTAGACAGTACCTATACCAGTGCTAATACATACTCAACTATTATTGAATAATGATGGCTGTGATTACCCTCGATGTTAAAAACAAAATAAATGTAAAATTTACTATGAGAAAAAATCTTCCTCTTTAATAAAAAGAAGATTTAACTTTCAGCTTTAGGTTACACCCTCCAGCATCAGAAGTTTAGCATTCATGTCTAAAATTTATGAGGAGCAACTGATAATCCAAGACTAAACTGTCATAAAAGACAAGGGCACACTACTTTACCAAATAGAAACAGGAATTCAAGTCTCTTTTAAGACATCTAATTGAGGCAAATTAGGTGTGTCTAATTCTTGCTTACTATTAACATTTGTGTGGTCTTTTCTGTATGATTCAGCTCTACTTCTTGCCGTTTAAGCAATTCCAGTAGAAATGGAAGTAGCTGGATAATAGGAATCCGCTGACTTACCCCATGAAGGGAAAAATACACACAGTAAATACACTGTGTGTAGATCGTTCTTTAAAGATTTCAAAGAACAAATACATACAAGACCCTCACATCACTAAGAGACTAACTTGCCAGTGGAAGACAAGACCTCCAGTGCTGAAGTAAACAGCAAACCTCACTTTTTACTTCTTGTCTTACTTTTTATAACCTGCTATTAATGGATGGTGGTGTGCAAAGGCTACAGCGCCGAGTGTACAGAACATTGTGGGAAGGCTCCGACCACTAAGTCTAAGAAAGCCAGGAAAGACTTTAGAGGAGAAATGACATTTACCCAACAGTTTTTTTTTTTTTTTTTTTGCTAGTACAGAAGTATTTCTGAAATATTTCTGGTTGTCTTTGAGTTTCACATTTTCCCATGAATTCTGGATATCATCCAGCGGTTTACATCTTCTTTGCTGCTTCTGTTCACTGGCAAAATTATATGGGTCTTCCCTCTCCATCTAAATTCATTCCGTGGCTTTTTTGAATGCTAACAGGCAAGACGTTTAGGCAATTATTGGACTCAATACCACTTCACTGGCCTTGTAGTTCTACAGTTTGGGTTTAAATGTACTTCTCATTCTTACTCTACTATACAACTTATTCCTTTAAATGTACATGTTAACCTATAGACTGCTAATGTTGAAAAATATTTGTCTCTATTGCCACTGACCTCAGAAATTAATTAATACTTAAGGGAAGGCTGGAAGAGCGGCCCAAGTGGTAGAGTGCTTGTCTGGCAAGCCTAAACCCCTGAGCTCACAATCCCACCAAAACAAAATAAATATGAATGATTAAATTGGAGATATTTATCTGAACAATTTCACAAATTAAAAAAAAAGAAAAACCTAGCCAAGTACCAGTGGCTCATACTTTGGATTCTAGCTACTTAGGAGGCTGAGACCTGAGGATCATAGTTCAAAACCAGCCTGAGCAGGAAAGTCTATACAACTCTTATCTATACTTAACCACCAAAAAGCCAAAAGTGGAGGAACTGTGGCGTAAGTGATAGAGCACTGGCTTTGAGCACAAAAGCTCAGGGACAGTGCCTAGAGACTAAATTTAAGCTCCAGAACCAGCATGCACACAAAAACAACCTAAGGGAATGGAATATATCTCACTAAAGAAGAGCAAGCACGGTGAGTGTAAATAACTGGGTTGCCTTTTTGTTATTTCTTCTCCAATAATATAAAACAAACATTATTTTATGAAGGACACTCAGCTACTTGTAGACATTTGTCTACAATCCTTTACATTGAGTCACTGAGATTTTCTAAGATCATGTTCCAAGTACTGCTACGAATTTTCCTCTAAGTACTGCTATACAGTTACATCTTAGCTCTTTGAAAATATTTCCATTTTCATTTAGTTGAAATTTTTAAAAATTAGGCTACTTTTTACAGCAGTTTTAGTTTCACCACAGAAGTGGGCTAAAGGTACAGAGATTTTCTTTTTATTCCCCAGTCCATGCCTGTATAGCTTCTTAGATTATCAATACCCCCCACTAGACGGGACATCAGAGGATTCTATGCAGCATATCATCCTGAGTCCAAAATTTATTGGGGTTCACTCGAGGTTTTGTATTTTGGACAAATTTATGACAGGCATCTGTCATATATTACAGTAACATACAGGATTATATGTCATATTATAATAATGTACAGAATTGGTTTTTCTAAGACAAAGTCTTGACTATATAGCCCAGGCTGTCTTCCAACTCTTCCTCTTTCTGCTTCAGCTTGCAGAAAGTAAGGTTTAAAGGCAGCATTAAAGGCAAGCACCACAAGCACCACCAATCCTGGTGGTTCTGCCCTAAAGATCTTTTGTTTCACTCATTTGTCAGCCTCACTAACCCATGCTAACTATCAGTTATTTCCATTTCCCCATTATTTTGCCTTTTCTGGGATGTCAGTCATGATAGGTGGAATCCTATAGTATATAACCTTTTCAGATGAGCTTCTTTAGCTTATTAATATACATTTAAGTTTCTGCCACTCTTTCCTATAACTTGGTATCTTACTTAACTGGTGTTGATTTCTTTTTCTTTGCTATAATTCATATGTACAACTGTCTTTACCTGCTATTTCCTTTTAGAGGGTAATTCACTATTGTTTTGGTTTCTTTAGTAGATACAGGGCCATTCAGTTTATGTATTTTTCCTTGAATGAGTTTTGGCAAATCTATGTATATTTTGAGGAATTTGTTCATTTCTTCTATTTTATGAAATTTGTGGTCAAGTAGTTGCTTTAAAGTATCTCCTTACTAGTCTTGCTACCTCAATAGGGTCAGTAGTTTTAAGCTCCTCTTTTATTCCCAGTGCCAGTAATTGTATGTTTCTTGGTTACCTACTCTGATTTATCATTTTTATTGATCTGGTCAAAGAATCTGCTCTCCATTTTGTTGATAATCTCCATTCTACTCTGTTGTCAATTGCATTGACTTTTGTTCTAATTTTTATCATTTACTTTCCTCTTTTAGATCTACTTGATTCTTTTTTCTTGTTGTTCTTCTTCTAATTTTCCAAGGTAGAAACTGACATTTGCTTTAGATATTTCTTCATTCTACCAATATGTACAATGCTACAAATTTTCCTCTACACACTGCTGTAGCTGCACCCCACTTATTTTTATATTTGCATTTTATTTTATAATTTACATTTTCAGTTAATTTAAAATATTTTTAAAATTTCTGTGTCTTCTTTTTTATTTTGGGTTATTTAAAAGTGAGTTAATTTCTAATTATGTGGGAAATTTCTATTTCCTATTTCTAAAAGTCTTTATTCCACCCTCTTTGAAAAAAAAACATTTTCACTGGTATAGATTTTTAGGTTGATAGTTTTAGCTTTAGTACTTTCACAATGTTGTTCCACTGTCATCTGGATTGCATTGCCTGACATAAGTCTGCTGTCATTCTTATCTTTGCTCCTCTAAATGTAGTGTTTTTCTCAAATTTGGCAAGTTTACAACCATTATTTCCTTAAGTACTTCTGCCCCCTCCTTCCTTCAGAAACTCTCCCTGTATATACATATATATATATATCTATATCTATATCTATATAGAGATGTATATAGATAGAGCTAGAGATAGACAGACAGACAGATAAATAGATAGATAGATAGATAGATAGATAGATAGATAGATAGATAGATAGATAGATAGATAGATAGATAGATAGATAGATAGATTTGGCTATTTCAAGATGTCCCAGCAATTACTGATATTCATTTGACCTTCCTGAGTTTTATTTTGAATACTTTCTATTTTTTATGTCCTTAACATCACAAAATATGTAATTCTATGATAATTAGTTTGCTGTTAAACTTATCCAGTGTACTTGTCTCAGATAGTTATGTCATCTCTGTAAATACGTACAGAAATTCAATTTATGTCTTTGTCTAGCTTCTATCTTTCTTTAACAAGCTTATATTCTCCTCTCCCATCCTGAACATATGGAACATATGTTAAAACAACTGTTTTAATATTCTTATTAAATCTGCTTATTCAAATTTTATTGACCCATTATATCAGTTAATTAAAATATTAGTTAATATTTTCCTTTATTAAATCTGACATTTCCTGTGTCTGTTTATATTGATTTTTCTCTTCACTAAATTTTTTTCTTTACATGTCTGCTAAATTTTGATCAAATTCCAGACATTGTATACTTTACTGGACTTTTTTTTAAATTTTAAATACCCTTGAACTTTGCTCTGGGATGCCTTAGGCTCCTAGAAACAACACAATCCTTCAAATCAAGAGTCTAAAAGTATGGCCCACAGGCCAAATATGGCCCACGGCTTTTTTCTATAAATAAAATTTATTGGAGTTCAGTCACCCTCATTTATGTATCATTTATGTATGTTTTCACACTGCCATGGTAGAACAGAGGAGTAATAATGGAGACTACGTGGCCTACAAAGTCTAAAGCATTTTTGTTTGGCTTTCTATAACAAGTTTTATGATCTTTCTTTCATACTTTAATGTTAAGATACATAAGGCAGAATCAGAGCAGCCAATAGTCTAAGGCTAGCTTTCTCTTACTACCGAGTCACTGCCTTCTGAATGCTCCATCTATTGTCATGTATAGTATAAGTTTTTTCCATTTTGTTTTGGGGGTTTGAATTTAGGGTCTCATGCTTTGCTAGGCAGGTACTCTAGTGCTAGGAGCAAGTCCCCAGCCCTGTTTGGTTTTTCCATTTTGAATGGGAGAGGACACATTTTTCTCAGCCCTTGGTGAGTTACATTTTTTCTTTTCTAGTGGCTCTTTTCTCAGCCTTGGATACTTCTTACATGTATATACTAATTAGCACCCAGCTGAAGACTCCAAGGAAACCTTTTAAATATGCCTGTCTTGTGTAACTCTCTCCCATTACTCTGCTTTTCAAATTCTAGCTGCCTTGGCCTCCCTGAATTCTTCAACTGAGGATAATCACTGGGCTGTTTATGTTCACCTTTCTTGCACTGTAGCCAAGGCCAAATCATTTGTCTTTTTTCTCCCAGGAGTCATTGCCTTGGGTCACTTAACCAATGTTTGAATATTTTTCTTTCATATATTTTATAGGGCATTAGAGGTGGGGGGAAGGCACTGATTCAGGTAGGATCATAAATCCAGTTCTTGTTACTAGTTCATCATGACTGAAAGCTGAAGTCCTGAGAATAGAATTCTGCTCCCTTTTGCATTTGTGCTTTCTATTTATACAGAAGTTGCCCCAGCTTGAGTTATTGCCCATCCCTAACCACTAAGCAATCCTTTTCACCACCCACTTTCCTATTTTTGAGGGATTAATATAATGGAATATGGGATTCAAATTATATAAAGCTGAGGGGTAGTACTTGATTTTAAACTCCGAGCCTTACACTTGCTAGACAGGTGCTCTACCATACCGCTAGTCACTTTATGTTTCAGAAAGGGTCTCCTGCTTTTGCCTGGAGTTAGGCTTAGACTGTGATACTCCTACCTCTAGCTTTCCCTGTTTTTACCTAGTCTGACTTTGAACCATGGTCCTCCCCTCTCTGCCTCCTGTGTTGCCAAGATTACAGGTATATGCTACCTACCATACCTGGATCTTTTATATTGATATTTACTTTCCATTTAAACAATATTTATGGAGTGGCTGTTTATTTTGTGTTATAGTATACATTAAGGACTCACCAGTGTGGTCTAAACAACCCAGGATAGCCCTGCACAGCTGATCTTTGAATGGAAGGGAGACAGACAAAAATATATGTCAGAGAGTAATTAGAAATATAATGAATGGACTGTAACTGTGAGGAGGGTAAAGTGGGGAAAACAATGCCAATTTGAAACAAGCCAGTCAGGGAAGGTTAGATGAGAAAATGACAGTTTAGGGAGGATCTGTAGGAAATAATGGAGCCAGTCATGTGGCTATTTGTAGAATCAGTAACTACAGACTTGATGTAGGAACAAGTAGACTGGGTGGTTAACATAGTGAGCAAAGTGAAGAAGTAAAGATTCGGCCAGAGGTAATGGGGCCCGATATCACACAGAAGCAGATAAGCAGATATGTGAGATAGGGAGGCACTGGAGACACTGGAGCAGGAAAGTAACATGATCAAAGTTGGTTTTAAATAATGTATGTGGCCACTGTTTGGTGAATGGGTTATAAGGGAGAAATTATAAAAGCACAGAGACCAGATAGAAGCTATTTCAATAAGCAGATGGCACAGGATCAGTGTAGCTGTACAAGAGGAAGGGGAGGGGGAGAAAGTTTCCGGATGTGTACATAGTGAAGCTGAGAGTGTATAGCGGCATGTATATTGCAGGAGAAAGTAGGAAGATTAGCTGCCATTGGCTGGCAGATGACGAAGATAAGGAAGAAGAAAGTGTGGCTGGGAGTTGTTGTAGACATGATGGATCTCTTATGCCTATCAGACATTCTACAGTTGGATATTTGAATCTGGAGATTATTGCTGGGGATCACACTGGGCATGAGTAGATTACAGACCTGCATTTATAGCCACAAAAATGAATGCGATAGTTTAGAAAGTGAGTACTAACTGGAGTAAAATCTAACAGTTATGCCCTATGTTTGGAGGTCAGGGAAATGAGGTGGTGTCGTGAAATCGAGATAAGAGTGTCCATCGCAACAGAAGACAGCTTTGGGATATGTAAGGACTCAGGCAAACAAGGGAAGAGAGTGTTTCAGAGAGCAGCATGAGCAATAGGGTCATGGCTATGGATAGGCCGTGCAACACAAGGACTTAAGGCAACTGCTGGAGTTGCAATATGGAAGCCATTGGTGACACTCTATGAAGAGTTTTGGTGGGGTGGAGCCAGGATCAAGAAAGAATGGGGAGAAAGACTAAGAATGTATTTGTTTTTAAAAACAAAAAGCAGGAAAAGTAAACAAGTAGTCTTTAGAGAGAATTGGTACTAACTTTTTAAGAAATGTGAGAAGGGGAAGAACTGTAGCAATATCCTTAAGTAAGCCAAAGGAGGGTGGAATCTAAGAATATAGGCATCAAGGTTAGATGTACATTGGATTGAGATGGTCTGTTCTAGGAAAAAGCGAGGTAGGATGTGGGTCCAGGTGCAGCTGGATGTGTGGAGGTGGTGATGTGGGCTTAGTAGGGTCACAAGTGTTTACCTTCCTCAATTCCTCTCCATCAAAATCAAAGATACCACCAATATGATGTTGATGAAACTATCATGAGCAATAGTCTGGGTGCACATACAACCTCATCTCTGCAGGTGGCCTCCCTTCCTGCTATCATAACCCTGGAGAAACACACCCTCCTAGCCCAAGAGGGGTAGGTCATACTCATACCCAATAACTCACCTTCCAGCCTCAGGAAAAGTAAAATAGACATTCCAATAACAGTAGGAGAACAAAGTAAAAAAAAAAGTAGTGTTCCACTGTTCCAGAACCTCTAGATCTATATGGTCTTGTAGGATTAGAAAAGACAAGGTATTGGAGAAGAAGATTTTTTAAAAAATTGAAATGTCAACTTACAAAAGCCAGTGGCGCTGTGTGTGGCTCAGGCAGGAGCAACCTGGAAACAAACAAATATTAGCATTAATCTCTCATCCCAGTGCAGCCACCAACTGTCACTTTGAGATTACCATGGATTTCCATGTGGTTTTAAGGGAGTCTTTACTCCGTCTCTGCCAACAGCAGCATGTCACACAATGGAAGCGTCCAATGTCATAACCAGTACATGTACACTAAAACAATTCATGGGTCTTTTGAGATGTCCTTGGTTTAACGGCATATGTGTTTACATCTATACAATTTTACCACTCCTGTACTCCATCTCCAGCACCACAATCAAGATACTGAACAAGTGTCCTTCACAGACAGACCCACCTGCTTCGCCACACCCACTTCTATCATTGATCCTCGCACATTTATTTTAACATGAAAACAACACCCACTTGTAAGTATTTTATTCCTTGTCCATAAGAGATTCCTATCTTCCTTATATCACCTTATGAATAAAGAATTCTACTTGATTTTTTTTTTTTTTTTTTTTTTTTTTGCTGATCCTGGGGCTTGAACTCTGGGCCTGGGCTCTATCTCTGAGCTTCTTTTACTCAAGCCTAGTGCTCTATCACTTGAGCCACAACACCACTTCTGGCTTTTTCTGAGTAGTTTATTGGAGATAAGAGACTCATGGACATTCCTGCCTGAGCTAGGTTTGAACAGCAATCCAGATCTCAGGCTCCTGAGTAGCTAGGATTACAGGCATGAGCCACCAGTGCCAGGCTATTTTTTGGCATTGAAGAGTAAGAATAAATGTTCTGTTGTTTCTTCTCATTTTTATTTCATTATAGAACCTACAAAAGGTGAAAGGAACAAAATAGATGTATCATCTATGTACTTTCAACATTTCTCTAGGAAACCTGAATATTAACGATGGGACTATCTAGGTTTATAAATGTATACACATACATATACACATGCATGTTCCTATTTAATTCTCACAAGTCTCTGATGTATATACGATCATCATACAAGCAAGAGGTTCATGGGGTATGAGCTACCTAAGGTCACAGAACTAGCAAGTGGCACATCCTGGTATCTGGAACCAAATTCTTAGCACTCAGTCTAAATGATCCCTCAAAGAAACTAATGATACTAAAATCAACATGCTTTGGCTATTATGTATCACTGTCCATTATTATTAGAAATAATTTGATTATTGTTATTCTTTAACACAGAGAAATTCAATAAGAAGTATACCAAAATAATGGTTTGGAGGTTTTTGTTTTCATTTTGAAAAAGGGTCTTGCTCTGCAGCCCAGGCTGGACTCAAATTTGTGTTCTTCCTGTCTACATCTCCTAAATGCTATTCTTACAAATATCAACAAACACACCTGGCCCAAAGCAATGATTTGCAAAATTGACATAATTCTTTATTGAAACATAAAATGATAAATAATTGTCAAAAGCAAAGGATGGAACACACAGAAAGAACTGTATGACAACAGCAAAATATTTGCTAGTCCTGAATTATGACTTATAAATCTTCAACACACACGACTGCCATTTACATGTGGTCGTGATTATTCTTTAAAAAGCTTATTCAACAAGGCAGAGATGATTATGGGAAAACTGAAATCATCAGTGACAGATGCAAGCTTCACAATTAGGCTCCTAAGCCAACAGAGATATCTAACAGTCCGAAGATAATGTCTAAATAATAATAACTTAATAGGCACCTACTGGGAAAAACTTTCTGTAGGCTTATTGGCCAAATGATATAGCATTATTCCCAAAGATTAGTAGATATTTTCTTCTGCAAAACCACATAGTACATTGATGAATAGCTATTGCAGTTTCGATATCATTCAACAATGTGTCCAATGCGCCTATTCAATAAGCCATTGATATGCTGCCCTAGATACCCTGGCTAGGTTCTCTTTACAGTGCTAATTTTACAGATGTCTCCTACATGATCTAAGGTCAGGAGGCAGCCAAGGAGGAAAATGCATTATTAGCAAAGTTTGCCATGCATGTAACTGAGTTATACATAGGAACTAGACAAACAGGAGTTTGCCTAGAAGAAGTTCCTCTTCCACCAAAAGCCACATACTAAGTGCCTTCCCTGACTTTAAGGGACAAAGTGAACTCTACTTCATGAACATTTCAATGTCGTAACGTTTTTATGCAATCTCTAGGAATCCCTGTTAATTTAATGGACATTTGATCATTGCTCCCAGTTTACTGAAAAATCATGTTTTCTTAAGGGTGGGAAAGTAGGGGTGGGGCTACCTTTCCAGACAGCCTGATCATCATTCCCCACTGCAAAGTCAAACATCCAGGTTAGGCCAGTGATAGATCTGGGGTACACTGATTCCTAATGCCAAGATTTTTTTTGAAGCATTATGATTTTAAGAATACTATTTCTTTCTTGGGCAACTACAAAGTGGATAACAAAATTGTTTTCTGAAAGCTTTCTCTCTAAAAACTAAGCCAAAAATGGATTTCAAGGTTTTAAAAATGAGAAGAGAAAAAAAAAAACAGAATTTCTTCAGCTGCCCCCTCAATGGTAGATTCTTCTCCCAGGAAAACAAATACTCGATATTCCTTTTCCACTTAGCGTGACTGTTTCCATCTCTAAAAGTATGTACTTTGTTTAGAATAAATTTCCTTCATATTCACAACCTGAACTGAGAACCTCCATTTCCTATTCTCCATGAAGGTCTCCCAACAAGTAGTGATTAAGTAACAGTGATTAAAGACTCCCGTCCTGCCAGGTGCTAGTGACTCATGGCTATCATTCTAGCTCCTCAGGAGGCTGGCCTGAGTGTGGATCATGGTGGGAGCCAGTCTGGGCAGGAAAGTCCATGAGACTCTTATTTCCAATTCACTACTAAAAAAACAGAAGTGGAGCTGTGGCTCAAGGGGTAGAGTACTAGCCTTGAACAGAAAGACTCAGGGACACTGCCCAGACCCTGAGTTCAAGCCCCAGGATCAGCACCAAACACAAAAACGAAACAACTACAAAAAAAACCCTCCAATCCCTCTCACTCTGTTTTTGTTTTGAATTTATAAAGATGGCCATATATGACCATCCAGAAGAACGTCTTCAAGTAATGATGAATACAATCCTTGTAAACCCAAAGACAGGATGCTTCTACTGGACTAATTCTAGACCCTGACATAAGGAGGGGACTTAGACCCTTGCTGAAAAGCAGGACCAGGCATCAGGGTCACTGAGTGCACACTCAGTCTTACCTGCCAGGAAGAAGGCTATCCTTTATTAACTCACATTAAAGGGTTTTAAACTCTAGGATATGAAAGCATACATGAAAGTACTTTTCTAATCTTATAACTACTCTGTAGGTTTTATTTGAAGAAAGTACTAGAAACAAACAAAAAAACTAATAATACTAAACATCTGAGGGCTTACTGTGTGTAGCAAGACTATGCACCAAGACTTCATTTTGATTTTTATAGTTAGTGTTTTGGTTACTTTTATGACAAAACTTATATTGCTATTTTTTAAATGCCTCAGGTGGGAAAAAAATCTCTAGGTGATAAACAAACAAAAAATCTGATCAAGCCTTTCTTAGTCATTTCCGGCTGCAATAACAAACTACCACTATCTGGGTGGCTTAAGAATCATTTATTTCTCACAACTCTGGAAGCTAGAACTCCCCCAAATCAGTGTCAACATAATAGAATTTTCAGGGCTTCCTCTAGGTTGCACACTACTGACTTGTGTATTCCCAAATGGCTTCCCAAAACCCCACCTCAAAACACCATCACTGGAAGATTATGGCGTTTCAACATTTTACATCTAGGGGAAACACAGACAGTACATTTTAGTGGCTCTTAGGTAGACATGAAGATAGGTCATGCTTTTGCATATATAGAGAGATAGCTTATAGGTTGCAAATTCTCATATTAAAAATAATCGGTGGAAAGTCAGAGTGTGTATGTATATAGGAAGGTAGGTAGGTGTGCATGCTCACATTCAAACTCTGACCACTCGGACTCACTCCAACTCTAAAGACTGCCCAACAACTTTGCAACATCACCCTATCCTGCAGTCATTTCACACTTTCTCTCCAGTCTTCAAGTGGCTCTCCTAAGTCTCCATACTTGTATACACCTGTTCCTTGGCTAACATCCTTGACCCAGGCCCCATTGTGAAAACAAACTTGATCCGACTTTCAACTTGCCTCCCTGGACTCCAAGTGCCTATCCTACACCTAACTCAGATCCTTCCCTGGAAACAGAAGCAAATCCTCTGTTATAAATATATATTCATTGACCTCGCATTG
This sequence comes from Dipodomys merriami, assembly GCF_024711535.1. Taxonomy (NCBI): domain Eukaryota; kingdom Metazoa; phylum Chordata; class Mammalia; order Rodentia; family Heteromyidae; genus Dipodomys; species Dipodomys merriami. The sequence goes on along the minus strand of NW_027206401.1, from coordinate 15,659,436 downwards.
TTATCTGGCTGCTACTCTACTCTCAGCCAGACTTCAGACTGAAGGCACTCTGCATTTCCTCACTTGCCAACTCACCCTCCATCTCAACCTCTTATCTCAACCGCTCTCTCAAATGAGCCTTATGAGGTCATCAAAGCAATTGTTAGTATCCTCATTTGAAGAATCAGGATATTGAGCTTGAGATAGTATGAGGTTGAGATACTTAAAACAACCCTTTGTTGGAGCTGCAGGGAGCCCAGAGCAGCTCCAAAGCACCATTTCTAGGATATGAGACTAACAGTCCATCTTGTAGGGACTTGTATTTCCTTCCACACTACGTCACCCTCCCTTGTAGTAAATCCCAGACTTAACTCCTTGGAATGTCATTGTTTTTTACTGCTTTTAACTGAGAAAGGATCTTTGCTACTTGAATATTTACTGCATTAACCACATAGTAAAAAGGATTTTCTTTAGCATCCACAACAGCTTGAGGTATAGGTGATTTGGTCCTAAAGGCAATCTTAGCTAAGAGGGAAAAAACTTTTCCTAAGATGTGACAGTAGGTAGGAGAGCAAGCCTTTGGCCTATGATCGCCCTAGGCTGGCTATTCTTGGAGATGGTTTTATCTCATTGTTTCTTAGTTGTTCCCATTAGCCAGCGACGTGACAGAGATTCACTCTGAGATGACACATTCCTATTACCTCCATGAGGTTGGAAAATCTAAAGCTGATGAAAGTTCATTCTGAGCAAACACATCAGAAACTGACTCATCTATCATAATGAGACTCTGAGCATTCTGATTGTCAAGATATGGTTCTCAATTTTTGCTGATCATTTTCTCTTCCTACCTCTACCTCAAAGCTATAAAGCATGAAAAGTGGCACTGGCTTCTGTGTCACCCCCACAGCCTAGTCTAGTTCCTACGCACACAGACGCTGTACTTGTTCAGAACTGCCACCAGGCCTGAGTGGGTGAGAATGGGCTTTGCCCTGGACCTTTGCTTCCTTCTGGCCCTTCTCTAGCTGCACATAGTTGCTGGAGGGAGAAGTCTAAGTTCTATGGAATGTATCCACCAGCCCCAAACTCCCTCCCACTCTGTGCCTGAGGTTCCTAAAGCCATGCATTCCCTGTCACAATCACTTCCAGTGATCACAGGGGCTCTTCTTCAGGTCTGTGTTTAAAGGCAGATGATGCCATTGGCATAAACAGCAGAAGGCCCAAGGGTGAGTTTTTCTGGAGGAAGAGCATAGACATAGCTCTAATCTGATTCCTTCATGAAAAACTACAAGACTGAAACACGGTCCAGGGTCAGGGTCAACTTGCCCCACACTGCTTCTTCTAGCGGAGAAGACCACAAAAATCTCATATTTAAGCCTGTTTTATCTCTGGTCATGAGATTAAGTTTGTCAAAGAAAGGGAGAATGTATTTGATACTTAGTTTTTGGGTTGTTTTTTTTTTTTTAGTCCAATGTGTGACTTGTAAGTATTTTAAAATATGGCAAAAAAAAAGTCTTTCCTGGGCAAATTAAGGGTATCTGACTAATTCTAAGCTGTTAATGAACATTTGGCTATTGCTGTATTTTTCTCTCCCTACAATGGGAACCACAAATCTAAGAAGTCCAGAAGGGAGTGCATCTGCAGGCTTGAGTTTCTGTGTGGGGCAGTGGCTTCTACAAACCCATCATGGACACTGGGTATGAGCAAAAATAAATACATGGATGGACAGATAGACAGTAGAGGGAGACACTGAGTCTAAGGGAGACTTGTTATTGCAGCATGATGTTGTTCTATGTTGACTATATAGAAATTGGTAGGAAAACTAGATTGTAGCTTTAGCAAGAACCCTCAAATATATAGCCTCAGTTTAGTGGAAAAACTGATCTTAAGGGCTAGAAAGATGATCATTTTGCTTCTGTTTTGGGTTGGAACTCAGACTGTCATGCTTGCTTGTAGGCAGGTGCCCTACCTCTTGAGCCATACTTCTACCTCATTTTATTTGTTTATTTCAGATAGGATCCTGAATTTTTTCCCAAGTTGACTCTGGACTGTGATCTTCCTACCTATGGCCTCCTGAGTAGCTGGGGTTTCAAGCATGGGCCTCCACACACAGCTTGTTTCGCCAAAATGGGTCTTGCTAACTCTTTTTTCTCCAGGCTGACCTCAAACCAAGATCCTCCTAATCTCTACCTCCCAAGTAGCTGGGATTACAGGCATGTGTCACCACATCCAGTCCTGGTGATGCATTTTTATACATTGACATTATATATTAGTCAAACATTGAACACCCCTAACCTTGGGAAGCAGCTATTCCACCTAATAGAGAACTCCTAGCTCTAGGAGATGTAAGAAAACAAAATGTATTCTTATTGCCATCATCTGGCAAAGTAGTTTATGAAAGAGACCACCTCAGAAAAGAACAATCCAGTCTACAGAAGGTGAGAGGGGTGGGAAGATTCTAGACATTTCAGATTTCACAATGTTTTAAGAACTAAATCTTCAACCTCCACACTAACAGAAATACTGTTAAAGACATTGTTGTTGGTAAATTGAGTTGCTTCAGAGCAAGGATAATGCATCCTCTAAATTGGTTCTTGTGGATAAATGACAGAGGGAAAAGATCAGATTAAGGGCAAAGCTTTCCAATAGAAGCTAGAGACTCAGATCACTTCCTTTAGGTCCAAAAAACACCATGGGAGCCAGAAAGCAAATCAGTGTAGCATGTCTGAGAACTGGGTCTCCAAACAAAAGGGGAAAAAACTAGAGGTCTATTTATTAGTGCACAAAAGTGTCTGAAAACAAAAATCTTCCAAATTTTGGAGGGTACCATGCTGCCAAAGACAAAAGCTTCTCCACTGACGTGTTAAAATGACCCTTTGGCCCCTGACTTTCTATATGAGGGAAGTGAGAAGAATTGCTCAGTTCTCAAGTGCAGGGAATTTTCTAACAACGACATCAATTGTGGCTAAGGAGGAAAAGAAAAGAAAAAATAAAGAAAAGGAAGAATGCCCCCAGAGGGTATAGACTCTGCAAACAAGGTATAGGAAGGTAGAGTCAAGGCCTAATTGAGAAAAATTCTACTTGTTGAAGGTGTCCCATTTCAAAACTGCTATGGATCAGTGATTATCTAAAGTGCACTGGTAGGATTTTTAATATCACATAATATGACAAACATTTGTTTGGGATCTACATGATTTCAATCATCTGAGAGGTGTCTGCAGAACCAGTAACTTTCCTATATGTGAGAGATGGTAAAACCTCATAGAGAATGGCAGGTCCGTACGTTCCACATCATGTCCTCTTTCCTGAGCTTTTAAAGGCAATTTTCTAGATTGTAGTTTTAAACAGCTCCTTGAATGCGACAAGGTGTTACCCTGAAAGCATATGACGCTGACATCACACTTGACAGAAGTGAGAGCAGATTCACAAAACAGCTCTTACTTCATAGGAGCCCTCAAAAATCTCAAGAAGGAGCTAAACTAATGGCAGTGTAAATATGATTGATACTACTCATATCGATAGTGTGTAATGAAAGATAGTATCATGAACACTACAGGAGCTTACATTCAATTGAAGCATTTCACTGCTGGTTCTTGGAAAACTCACTAATGCAGATTGAATTGTGTGCCCCAAAATTCATATGTTGACGCCCCAGCCCCAGTATAACTCTCTTTAGAGGTAGGACCAGTAGAAGGAATGAAGGTTAAATGTGGTCATAAAGGTGGAGCTCTAATCTGAAGGTGTGTCTCTCTCCCTTCCTCGCTCTCTTTCCCTTTCTTTTTTCTTTCTTTTCTTTCTCTTTCACACACACACACACACACACACACACACACACACACACACACACACACACACACACACACACACACACACACACACACGAGAAGTGTCATTGGCAAACCAGAAAGTGTCCTTCCCAGAAACTGGATTTACCAGCCCCTGAATCTTGAACTCTGGGCTCTACAACTATAAGGAAAAAGATGTCTGTTGTTCCACCCCCAACTGGATAGGATTCTGTTGCAGAACATGACTAAGATACTCACCATGTAGGTTTTCTTAGAAATGATGCAGGAACACAGGGCTGAACTCATATCCAATGATTCAGAATCAAATATATCATAGATGTGAACAATAGTATCATATAGACAAGAGGCAATCATCAAGTTTGTTAACTCCAAGAGTAAAATTATGATTAAATTCTTATCAAAATGAGTACAAATAATATATTAAACAGTACAAAATTATTTTTAAAAAGGCCTTCCATTTACTCATGCTAAAACAGATCCAATAGGCTAATGTTAACACACATTATTTAATGCTTTTAAAATTATCTTACCAGTTAATTATAAAGCAAAAGTTTAAATACATGGTTAAAGTGTCTCAATACTTTGTTGGTTATTTTGGTTTGTAATATAGAGACTCACTATCCTGTTTAGGCTGGATTCAAACTTGGGATCTTTCTGTCTCAGCCCCCCACCCCAAGTGCTGAGATTACAGGCACTGAACACCGAACCCAGCAAAATAGATTATTTTAAAAAGCTAGAGCTATATTTATTAGCATATAGGATTGTTTAAGAACAGAAAAGGGCACAGTATGATAACTAATTCTCATGCCCTCAGTCACGTTATTCTAACTTCATATTTAACAATTTATTGTACCTATTGTGTTATAATTTAAGATGCTGTTGGTGATATGGATGACAAAAGTGCCTTATTTTCAAGAAAATCTATGCTACAGGTGTGAATATTAAAAATGTAAGACTTGTACTAGGCAGTCATGTCTGTAATCTTAGCTATATAGGAGGCTGAGACCTGGAAGATCACAGTTCAAAGCCAGCCTAGGCAGAAAAATCCATGTACAATTAACTGCCAAAAAGCCAGAATGGAGACATGGATCAAGTGGTAAAACTCCAGCCATAAGTCAAAGAAACTGAATGACCAAGAGGTCTCTAAGTTCAAGCCCAAGGGAATGTTAGTCAGGAATGGTATTCTAGCATTAAATCTGTCCTTACCTTTTGATGTAACAGTACAAGTAGACGGATCTGACGGACTCATTGAGTATTCCCTTCTTCAAACATATCCAGTTCTATTTGTGAAATTACTCTTTCTTACACATCAGTCAGATTTCAGTAACATGTTTTGTTATGCAAGTATCACGATGATCATTAATTTTTTTTAAACCAAAGGCGTATAGAGCTTGGACAGATCAAAGCATAGTCACCTCAGCCCAGCAACAACATGGAAGGACTTTGTCTCCACCAGCAGGCCTGGAGGACACCTGGACATTTAGGTTTCAGGATGTCACTCTTCAAAAGAAAGTGACGAATGCTAGTTTGTGGGAATGATATTCAAAATCGCTAAGATTTGCTAAAAGGCACTACAGCCAAGTCACAGAAACACAGAAAAGTAGACATTCAGAGGGGAAAGTTGAGCTAAGGGGATAGTTTAGTGATAGAGTGCTTGCTTCATTTGTGTGCAAGTCTGTGGGTTCAAGCCTCAGCAGTATAAAAATTAAGCCAAAACTTTAAGTAAACACCAAGTGAAATGTTAAGTCTGTTTGATTCCCTAAATAAGCCTGATTCAGAATATTTAAAGCTTTTCCACTGGTAGTAGTAAAATAAATAAATAAATAAATAAAAACAATGTGAAGAGAAATGTGAAGAGAAAGAGGAGCAATTAATCCATACAACCACACTGGACTAACCAAAGTGAAGACTCTAAGTAGCCACTGGCCAAGATCAGAGTAACTTCAATGTTTGTTTTACCATAAATACTTGTACTCATAATTTCCTTTACTTAGCTATTTATTTTTAGCACCCAGGCAGTGCAGGAGAGACAAGTATCAATCAGACAAACCAGTTTTGCCACTTACTAACTATACAGTGTTGGGCAAATTTCTTAATCTCTTTGACAGAGTTTCCTCATAATTTAGGAGAGATAATCATACTTACTTTGCAAAACTGTAGCACAATTATAGTAGGTACTTAATAGTGGCAGCTGTTTCGCAATCGCTCTTTGTATGCAAAGTATCACATGAGGCATTTGAATCGCATCTCTAAGAACCTGACCATCTGCATTTAATATTTAGATTAAAAGATTGGCTACTGAAAGCTAAGAATTTAACAAGTGCTATGGATTACAAATTACAGGGCTGCAATTCAGCTAAGGTGGATTGTTGCATATCCTTGAATACGGCCTGTACATTTTTTGGTTGAACATTAGTTGGGGTGAATCTTTTTAATGTCATGAAGGAGAAAGGAGCCACATGGCATTGGTGGTACAGTGCTAAGATAGCTGCCTTTCAAGAATACAGTCACAGGTAGAGTAGAGCAAGCGCTTAGGATCACCTGACCACTGGACTTGGCTTGAAGAGTAATAAACTATATTTGCTTTTCCATCCCAGAAAGTGAGCTGAGAACAGACAAGGAAGGACAAAAGACTAAGAAGGTCCAAGAGGGACTAAGAAGCAGGGACTTCTTTTCTCAAGTATTGGAATGACATGGATGGATTCTTAGCAGGGAAACCACCCTAGTGACCACTTCCTGTGACATGAAGGGAAGGAGAATTTAATGGGAGGAACAGCAAAGGATAACAAGAATGCAAACCAAGATGGTGAAAGGAAATGAAAGAAATAGATAAGAAAATCAGAAAGTTAACTTTCATCAGTTTTTTTAATCTATCTATCACTTTTCCTACCTTCAATAGTCAAAATAATCCTGACTATAAGCAGAACCTAAACCAGCAAAATACACTGCTATGCATGAAAGTGTCTAATATACATTATTGGTGAATGAATCTCACCAAATATTCCAAACGCTAAGTCCTACTCCACTAAATTACATGACATATGAGTAATACAAAGTGAAATTGAAGATTGGCAAAATCATTTTTCCTTTCTATTGAGTGGCCATTTTCCAGAATACACGCTAAGTGTTGAATCTGCTCACACAAGAGCTATCTCTAGCTCTAACTCATCAAAGACTCAGATACACATCGCTCCAGAAAGGTTGGAATGTTGCCACTTCAGTTGCTAAGCTCTTGTGTAACACTGCTTTAGGAATCTCTCATTTATTATTTCCTCTGCTATAGCCAAAGAACAGTTGCTTTATGACTCAAAATATTACAGGGGGAAAAAATTCCTAAACTATAAATTAAGTTCAAATTATTTAAGTAAGAATATAATTTACTTAAGAATGAAGACGCTCTTTTTAAAAAAAAATTATTACATACATTAAAATAATCTAACATTTAAATAAATAAAGGAATTAAATAATAAAATTTTCATGGGGCCAGCACAGTTTTTAGCCTTTATTATGTATTAACTCAATCCTGTCAATATCCTCCTAAGTTGAACTTTGTTATCTATATTTTATAGATAGGAAAGAGACATAGAGAAGTAAATGCTCAAGATTAAAAAGGACAGAACTAGGAATACACGAAGAAGCAGGCTAACTCTACCATCTAAAAAGTTCAAAAAGTATACTTAATAAAGTCAGCAACAACATCACACTAAATGTTGCTGGTAAAGAATTCCATGTAAATCAGGGACAAGAAAGGACATCTATAATCAAATCAATACTCATCAATGAAAACAACAGAAACAAAAGAATAGCATGTGTCTCTTTATAGAAATAGAATAACAATATACTTTTAGAAAGTAATAAGAAAAATCACAAAGATCCATAATAAATGTAACAAAATATGTACAAAAATGTAAAATATGGGGCTGGGAAGGTGGCTCAGTGGTAGAGCGCTTGCCTTGCATGCCTGAGGCCCTGGGTTCGATTCCTCAGCACCACATAAACAGGAAAAAAAAAGCCGAAAGTGGCGCTGTGGCTCAAGTGGTAGTGTGCTAGCCTTGAGCTGAAGAGCTGAGGGATAGCGCCCAGGCCTAGTGTTCAGGCCCCATGACCGGACCCAAAAAAAAAAAAATGTATAAAATATGTACAAATCCTTTACTTGTAAAATAAAGACATAAGACATAGAAGATAAATGGATAAATTTGGCATTAAAATACAACATTCTTCTCACAGTACCCTGTAAATTCAAAGCCGTTTCTATAAAAGCCCTAGCAAGATTCACATGGAACTTCAAAAACTGTTACTAAAATTCATGTAGAATGGAAAAGGTCCCCAAATAGCCAATACAACTTAACAGAAAAAAAATAAAAGGCTTGTGATTTGTGATAAATTAAATTATATTATAAAACTACGTTCAGAAAACTTGTTCAGGCAATTTAAAAGAAGATGTTTTGGATAAACATCTGGCTAGAAATTTCTTCTACCTAGATGTATTGTACAAACATCCTTTAAAATGTGCAATATTTGTAATTCATCATATTAACACACAAAGAAAAACTATGTGATGAGTATAAGTGGCAAAAAATGTACTTGAAATTTGAAAGTGTATACACAGATAGATTTCTAGTTCTGTCCTCTGGTATGAACTAGAAACATGACTCATTACAAATAAGAAAACCTGGTGTCCAGAGTTTGGTTTCTAAATACCATTCTCCATGAGAATCAGTATTTGAAGAAATGACTGATTCTAGGGAGGGTTAGCCTATAGAAAATCAAAGTGCTAGACAGGAAGGAAATATGAGAGATATGGACATACCAAAAGGACAAAAGATTCCACCTGAAAAAGCCCCAATGTCAAAGCTGGAATAATATAAGATGACAATCATCACACTAGATTGAACCTAAAGACTACAGTATGCATCCTGGAGCACATACTGATTTATAAAAATGGATAAGGGGGGCATATATCTTTCTTAAAGAAGAATTCCAATTAATCATTGTTGAAAAGATGAAGAAAATGGAAAATCTCCCTCAGATTATAAGAATAATTGTTATGATTAAAATCTATTCTGGAATTAGTGGGCAAAACTGAGGAGAAATGGGACATTTGTACAAAAGCCTCAAAATGGATCCCTCAAAGATTTATTATTATGTTGCTTTTTTTTTTTAGTTGGTCATGGGGGCCTGAATTCTGGGTCTGGGCGCTGTCCCTCAGCAATTCAGCTCAAGGCTAGCACTCTACACTTGAGCCACAGCACCACTTCCAGCTTTTTCTTATGTGGTGCTGAGGAATCGAACCCAGGGCCTCATGCATGCAAGGCAAGCATTCCACCACTGAGCCACCTTCCCAGCCCTTGTGGTACTTTTTAACAGATACCCACAGATTACTTGATACTACTTTCCTTCCAAGAAGGAGGACTTTATTCTAACATAAAGGAGAAAATAGAATATTACAAATGAGAAACCCGGCAGATACCATCTTTACATGATCAGATTCACATTATTAATGAATGTGGATAGAGAGTGACCCCAGATACCTCGGTGCTATCATTCCTCCAAATTTAAAACTTCAGTCTAATTGGGAAAAAGAATCAGAAGAACCCAATTGAAGGCTATTGTACAAAATATAAACTGGCACAGTGGCAAAGAAAAAAAAAGACCTCTCCTAGTTTGTAATAAACCAAGGAGATGGGAAAAGAAAATGTGGCTGAGGGATTAGATACTGAAATAATATACATGGGAAAACTTTTGTAATCTGATTAAGTCTACAAGGCACAGTGCCAATGTTGACTTTTTAATTTTGGTAAATGTGCAAATCATTATGTAAGGTGTTAATGAAGGAACCTGGGTGACTGGTGTAATGAACACTTTGTATTATCTTAAATTATTTCAGTAAATAAATTAATTATCTAATTATTTTAGCCAAAAGAAAGTCAATCCACTAAAGCAAACCACAGTGAACATGAATAGAAGTAAATTTCCTCAAACTGAAAAAAAGCACACAGTAAACAAAACAGCACATGCTAAATATCATCCTTAATTGTGAAATATTGAGAGATTCTTTAAGATGAAGAAAACACAAAGTTGTAAGTTCTTAAAACTTTTTGAACTACAGATAATGCAGTAAGGCAAGAAAAAGGAAAACAGATTTAAATATTTCAAATTTTTCTTCTTACTGATGGCATGATTATTCATTTAGAAAATATCCCCAAACTTACACACTATATTGGTGAAATTAACAAGGTTACAAAATATGATCAAAATAGAAAAATTGATCATTTCTATACTTGAGCAAGATAACTAGAAAATAAAATTGAAAAAAGTATCTACAATAGCATAAAAAATCAAACACACAGAAACAAATTTAGCAACGTGTTAAGTCATCTATCCTGAAAACACAAAATAATATGGAGAGTAATTGAAACACGTATTCATTGAGGAGATATGCCATGCTCAAAAATGGCAAGCCTATTCTGTTAAAATGTTCATTTTCAAAAAACATCATTCTATAAAGCCAATGCAATTATAATTAAAAGTCTGACAGACTTTTAAAATACGGTTTGACAAATTCAATCTAAAATGTATGTGCTAATTACTTAGTCAAAGCAATTGTTTAAAAAAAAAAAAAAAGCACTCGAGGGGCTGGGAAGGTGGCTTAATAGTAGAGTGCTTGCCAAGCATCCATGAAGTCCTGGGTTCGATTCCTCAGTACCACATAAACAGAAAAAGCCAAAAGTGGTGCTGTGGCTGAAGTGGTAGAGTTCTAGCCTTGAGCAAAAGAAGCTCAGGGACAATGCCCAGGCCATGAGTTCAAGCCCTAGGACCGGCAAAAACAACAACAACTAGAGATGTTAGAGTACCACATTAAGATTTACTGTAGGACTGGGAATGTAGTTCAGTGGTACCCTGAGCTTTGTGCTTTCTTACATGTCCAAAAGCCTAGTTCAAGCCCCGGCAACACTACAAAAAATTGACTAATTAAATTTGCAAAAACTACTGCTAATTAAATCTGATAATAAACCAAGAATTGATAGTGCAAGTGAAACAGAACAGATTAATAAACAGGCTTAACTATATGTCCCTCCATTTTGCAACAAAAGACCCAGTGTAATTCAATGGAAAAAGAAGTTTTCTCAATCTATAGAGCACTGGTTCATCAGTATGAATTTTTTTTTTTAGTACTGGAGTTTGAACTCAGAGTGTTGAGCTTGCTAGGCAGGCATTCTAATACTTAAGCCATATTCCTGCTCTCTCCCTCTTCCTTTTTTTTTCTTTTTGTTTGATTTAGTTATTTTCAGATAGGATCTTGTATTTTTACCCAGGGCCAGTCTCAGACTGCAATCTTCCAGCCTATGGCCTCTTGAATAGCTGGAATCATGAATGTAAACTACCATATCTGGCTTATGGATTGAGATAGGGGTCTTTATAATTTTTTCCCATGTTGTCTTTGAGCTATAATCTTCACAATCTCTGTCTCCCAAGTAGCTGAGATTACAGGTTGGAGCCACTGCACCTGGCTGGAAAACAAATCACGACCCCTATCTTACACATACAAAAAACTCTACAGGCAATACTAGAAGAAATCTTGCAAATGTCTTTCAGAACTTGGGACCAGGGATTGGGGGGGTGGGGTACGGTGAATAAGAGCATGAGAAAAATCTATGGCCAGGTTGCAAAAAAGAACTAATCCTTCATTTTACTCCCCAGCTACCAAGCATCCCTTATGAACTAGAAATCATTCTGCTCATCCATGTCCAGGTGCCTTAATAGGGTACAATGGCAGAGCATCTGCTTAGCATGCGCCAGGCCCTGAGTTCATCTCCAGCATCACAAACATAGCAATATCATAATCATTTGTAAGCTCATTATAAAATCTATATATCAATGTAATATATTGAAACAGAGAGAAAAGGAGAGAGAGACAGACAAAATAATATAGGCAAACTTTAGGGCAGAGAATATTTATAAACATGTACCTGACAAAGGTTTCCTTTCCAGGCTATATTAGGAACTAAAAGTCACTTATCAAAAAATAAAAATAAAAATGCTAACATTAAAAATGGACAAAACTGATAACAAAACAGCTAGTGAAGACATAAAAAATGTTCAACATTATTGATGTTCATCAAACTACGACTAAACTACCCAAAGACCATCGTCTATATAGGTTGAGTATTGTTTAATATTCTGGGAATCCAAAGTGCTTTAAAAATTTATTAATTTTTTGTACTTTTCTTATTTTGAAATATTTGCATTTATATATACACATACATACATATGTATATGTTCATGAGATATCTTACTGTGTGGACTTAAGTCTAAATACAAAATGGGTTTGGTTTATTTGTTGTTGTTTTTTCCTTTTTGCCATGCTTGGAATAAAATGCAGGGCTCCAAAGGGGCTAGGCAAACCCTCCACCGCTGAGCTATCTGAACCTCTCATCTGTTTTTCATATACGCTTCATATATCACATAGTCTAAGGTAACTTGATTCAATAGTTTAGGGAACTTGCATCTTGACTGACCCCTATCCCCTGAGATTAGAGGTGGAATTTTCCACTTGTGACATCGTACAGGTGTTCCAAAAAACCAAAAACAAAAAACATGCCATCTAGAGCATTTCAGAAAGATTTTGGATTCAGGATATTCAGTGATAGCCAAGAGATCCATGCTGCCAATAAATGCAAGACCATTTGTAACCATTAATGTATAATGGCTCCACAGTAAAACCAATTCAAATGTTCATAAGCATGAGGAGGGATAAATAATTGGTAAAGTCATATAAAACTAACATGTAGAACAAGGGTTGAAAACATACTTGTTAACAGGTATGTTAAATAGGAAATAGGAAATACTTTATGTTGATGGGTCATACAGTCTCTGTAATAACTGTTGAATAGACATGGCTTTGGTCCAATAAAATCTTAAAAAGAAAAAAATATGCACTGGGCTGGAATTAGTGCACAGTGTGTAGTTTGCCAACCACAGGTACTAAGCAAAAATACTTATAGATGCAGTGTGAAAGGACCTCAACATTACAATATGTGCAAAAGAATGAATTTTATGATTGTTTATAATCTATAGTGACTGGAGTTAAGCCAGTAGGTGACTGGGGGAGGGGAGGAGCTACGGGAAAGGGAAGAGGAAATTTTCACAGGGATGAAATGGTTCCTAGCTTTATCTGGGTGGTGAGCACACAGGTGCATATGGAGTGGAGGTCATCAAGATATTTCCTTTATTTTTGTGTTTGGCTGTACATAAATTATAGTTGGAGTTGGAGAAAAATGAAAATGTAGACAAAAATGTGGACACAGACCTAAAGAAATGATGTAACAGTCAACATAGATTTTTTTTTTAAATAAGGGAAGCTAAACTAAGGACATAGGTAACAAGTGAGAAAATTTAATGTAAGATGAATTGCGGTTCCTAGAGAAAAGAATAGAAAAGTACCTGGAAGGCAAAGTCAGATTACACAGGATAAAACCTCCAGAATTGATTAAATTCAAGTGTTACAGGTATGAGAAAAAGAAAGAGAGTGTGTTTTGTATGTGTATAATAAGTAGATAGACATGCATACATACCTTGTCCAGAAGTCCTCAAGCATACATTCTTGATCAGAGAAGGAGAAACTAAAACCATAAAGCAACTCTCAAATTTCAAAATATCAGTGGTTTTGACACATTATTGACTAGAGTGTAAATTAGAAATCAGTAACACAAGATAATTTACAAAGCCTTTCACACTGAAACCAGAAAATACTTCTCAAAATCTCATAGGGAAAGAAAAAATAAATCACAATGAATAAAATTTTTATTTCTTGAAACAATAATATACTACCATTTAAAGCAACAGAAAATGGTAATCAATAATATTTTCAGATGATCAATGGATACAGAGCTAGAAAGAAGAGCAAACATAAGTGGGCATCCTACATGGCAAAAAGGGTCCACCAAAACCCTGGCACTGGCACAATTGCCTTTCCACATAAAAAAAGAAGACCCATTAATCATGACTTCAAGACACAAACAATTTATACACACACACACACACATACATATACACACACACATTCACAAACATTCATACTCATCTCAGGAAAACTAAAGAACTAAATGTGAGCAAAAGACAAACTCTAAAATCTTTCAAAACAATTTTAGAATGTATTTAAATAATGGTAGAGAAGGTTTTTATTAAAGACAAGAAAGACACAAAAAGATTAATATCTATAGTTTATTATCTGTATGTTTATACAATCAGCAAATCATCTGTATTTTGAATAATGTTTTCCAACAGAAGTTGGGCGATGTTGGAAATATGTTCTTTAATACACTATAACATAATAAAACAACTTGAAATGTAGCCTAGAGTAACTGACGAACTCAAATTGTTTAAGTAAACATGACGCCCACATGCGAAGTTTTAAATCCTGAAAGTCTCTCAAATTATGGTTTTATATACTTTTCATTATAGAATCTGATTGCAGCTGAAATTACTAAATAAAATATGCCTATTTTAGAAGGTATATAAAAGATATCTTTTACAAGATATAGGGTTTTTTTTAAAAAAAAAAAAAGAAAGAGAACATACCAAATGATTTCAAAGTGTTTCCAAGTACATTTTGAAATGTTACAAGTTACTTAAGCTATAAAGAAAACACATGAAGAATTTAATGAATATTATTAGTATGTTCCAGGGGAGCGATTATGAAATAAAATACTATGGATAGTAAATTCCCTTAGGCACGTCTGCCTGATCAAGACCTTATTGAAAGGCAGGAACTATGAAAAACAGCTGTAGAGCCCTGGCTTGGGGCTTTCTAGTTTGTCACACCCATATGTGAATATATTGGGGGAGGGTTTCCACATAGAAACCTGTTTGTACCATTGCCCAGGTCCCCGCCCAGGAGATAAGTCATCTCCATCCTCGGGGGAGTGGCTGGCTGTGTTCCTGGAAGCCCACCACTGCCCTCCTGCCCCAGAGGTGACAGATTTTTTACTTCAGGGATATTCATTTATCTTGTTTTCCCTTTATTCCTTTGAATGCCTATGTGTGCGTCTCTGAACAACAGCTTCGCTGGCCAGATTCTGAATTTCACATGGATGAAATCATGCAGATTCACTAGCAATCAATCAATCATCTATCTATCTATCTATCTATCTATCTATCTATCTATCTATCTATCTATCTATCTATCTATCTATCTATCTATCTACCTGGGTTGTTCTGGCTTTACCATACTAAATCGTGTCTGTTGAAACACTTAAATTTACTCCTCTCCTTCAGATGGAAATGAAGATTCCTTGCAGGGGGGGGAGGTGGGGGGGGGAACGCAGTAAACACACGTCCCCATGTGTGTGTGTGTGTGTGTGTGTGTGTGTGTGTGTGTGTGTGTGTGTGTGTGTAAAGCCTACATGCAGCCATGGTGTTCAAACTTTTCCAAGCCGTGACTCACGCTAGGGGTGATGTTTCTCACCACCGTGCACACTGGCGCGTGGCTCTGCGAGAAAGGAGGGGCTCTGTGAAGCCCACCCGGACACCTTCTGACATGTCCGACTCTATAACCCCTGCGTGGACTTGGTTGGGGTTGTTTTTTTTTTTCTGATCGTGATGCACGTTAAGTGATCGCACGATCCACACCGTGGGATCGCTTCCCCAGTGGGAACTTGGCCACGTCGCGGCTGGAGGTGAAGTATGGATAGCTAAGGCAGAAGCCGCGCGCGCGCGCACGCACTCGCGCGGGACAGCTTCGGGGCGGGGGAGCCGCGCGCTTCGGACGTCGTCCCTAAATCCGGCCACTTAGCTCTCCCGTAAAGACACCGATGGCGGCGTGCGACACATTTGCCATTACATTTTACACCGATCACCGCAAATTATCGCATCTTCCCATCACTTACCGCGCGCGCGCCCGGGCTCGGCTAAAGCCACCGGATTATAACCACAGCCATGGGTTAACCCCACCGAGGGAGAGGAAGAGGGGGAGCTGCGAGGGGCGGGGGAGGAGCAGGACCTCAAGAAGGTCGTCCCCAAAGCCCCCAGCAGGCGCCTCGGACCCCCTGTCTGGGAAGAAGGGAGTTAGCCAAGGATCCTAGAAGGAGGCGGACCACAGCTGTGCGTTCCTATGTTTAATTTTATTGGTTTCCTAAAACATAAAAGTCATACACTTAATTGAAAAACAATCTTCACACACACACACACACCGCCCCAGAGTTTTTAAGCGCATATAAAGTCGAAAGAAAAAACAAAAACAAAACCCAGAAGCTCCCACTGCCACCCTCCTGGAGCTCGATGCGCACACGCCGCGCGCAGCGCTGCTCTAGGAACACGTCCCAGACATCCACGTTGCAAAATAGTTTCCCCAAGTACAACACGGATAGAGCCGAGGGGTGTGTGCGCGCCAGACCTCCACTGTCTGGCCACGTTCTTACTTTTAACAGACTTTTCTGGCCTCCTTCCCTTTTTCCCTCCCCCCCTATTTTTGGCCTCTGGGCGAGTTCCTAACGCCAGATGCTTAAAAAAAATAATAACCTAAAATATAACCTAATCGAATGTCTTTGCCGCGCACCGCACACACCCGCGAGCGCGTCAATCAAGTGACACTCCAAAGCATCTGTCCCCAACCACCCCGGGGCCAAGCCAGGGACAATCTGCAGAGTTTCCCACTTTATCCACAGATCCTGAGACCCCCCCCCCCCCGCCCTGGGATCCCACAGTGTCCGTCCGTCTGTCCGCGGCACCCCAGCGCGGCAGCCACCGCGGCCGCCCGCGCACGGTGCCGGCCCGCGCAGGACCGCGATCGCTCGCTCGCAGCGCGGCACGGCCGCCCCAGCCTCGCGCCCCGCAGCGCCTCCCGCCCCCCAAGTCAACCTACCCTGCAGGCTGCACAGTCCCCCCGGGGGCAACTCAGGCGAGGTCGCTCGTGCGCGCCACCTCCGCAGCCATGACGGCCACCCGGGGAAGCGCCCCGTGCGCCGAGGCCCGCGCTCCGATCGATCGGAGGATCGATCGGCCGCGAGCGAGGCTGTCCGTCCGAGCGCCCTCCAGGCGAGTGAGGCCGAAGCCCGCCCCAGACGTGTCTAAATGAAGGCTCGGGGCGTTCCCGACGGGCTTGAATGACAGATGGCAGATGCCGTGGGCTTTGCCGCCCGCGGCAGCCAAGTGGATAGCTGAGCCAAGGAGGCCGCTCACAGGCGGAGCCCGGGAGCCGGAACGGCGCGTCCGCGAGGAGGGTGCTGGGGCCCCTTGCGGGGGCGTCACGTGGCAGGAGGAGGCCCCACCGGGGAGCCCGGGGGTCGGCAGGCCGGGAGGAGGAGGGAGGCCGCGAGGGGGGGAAGGCGCCCGGACGCCTGGCCGATTGAGTCATCAGCGTGGGCAAAGCCAAGGTCGCCCAGGTGCAGGGCTGACGCAGGTAGACCCGCGCCAGCCCGAAGCCCCCGGCGGCTCGGAGCATGTGTCACTTACAGCCCACCAGGATGAGCTGAACGGTGAAGGCGCGAGCAAGCGGTGCCTGGTGCGCGGTGTGCAACAGGCCGCACGCGCCTCGGCCGCACCGTGGAGCCCGGGGGGCTGGCGGCGTGGGACCCCTGGCCAGGGACCCCGCGCCCGGGCGCGCGCTGCTCCGGCCGCATCTCTTCCCCAGAACACACATCGCACCTTCGCCACCACCCGAGGAGAGAGGCCCGTCCACGCTCAGCACCCCGCCACAAACGCTAGACGGACTGACGGACGGACGGAAGGACGGACCTTCTCCCAATAGGAACTCCCACCATGCGTACTTGAGCTAACACAAAGATAAATCAGTACGTGACATTGAAGAAAAAGCAACAAGCGCGGACCCTCCCTACCAATCTTTAAAAACGGAGCCAGGCCACGGCGCCTGGTGCCTCTGATGCTAGCTACTCAGAAGGCTAGATCTGAGGATGATGGTTCAAAACCAGCCCGGGCAGGAAAGTCTGTGACATTCTTATCTCCCAGATAGCCACCAAAAAGTCAGAAGAGGGGAGCTGTGTTCAAGTGGTAGAGCCTTATCCTTAAGTGGCAAAGCTAAGAGACACCACCCGGGCCCTGAGTTCAAACCCCAGTACTAGCACATGTTAAAAGAAAAAGGAAGAGAGGAAGGAAGGATGGAAGGAAAGAAGGAAGGAATGAAGGAAGGAAGGAGGGAGGGAAGGAGATGGAAGGAAAGAAGGAGAGAGAGAAGGAAGGAAACAGAACGAAAGAAAGAGGAAGGAAGGGAGGGGGGAGGCTTGCATTCATACAGGCAGGCAGGAAAGAAGGAAGGAAAGAAGGAAGAAAAGGAGTCGGCTACATGCTTTAGTGTTGCAGTCCCAACTCAAGAGAGAAGAGTCTGGTTGGTCCATACACTCAGCTCGATTCTCAATGTACTTCTTCCATAAAGCATTTACAATTGCCCTGTGCTCTTACTGTCCGGTCCCAACATAGCATTACATTCAAGTGAATTGTGGCAGCAACTCTAACGTAGCCCTTCCTAATTCTTTGTTTCTATCTAGCACTTGATAGACAGCCTTCTCTTTTTCACGCTGTTTTCTTAAGGAGGGCTTATAGAAGGCCATGTTTGAGCAAAATCTTGTTTTCTCTAAAAACTGAACTGGGTAAATATTTTGAATTCACACCTTCCTCCAAAAGCTAACAGAACAAGAAGGCAGTTGCTTCACTGGATTTTGATGAAAGGCGTTTTTCTGTGGAGAGATCTGAAACCTAGAGAATCTTTCCCTTCCCAGCTCACTAGATTTTTCTGCCGATGGCTACAGAATTCTTTATCTATGAAGTGCCTTTCAATGCATTTGTTTGGGCTATCATCTATGATCAATTATTCTCTATCAGTTTTTCTCTCAGCATAGAATAATTCAACTTTTGGAATGCATTGCATTCTTTCCTGAGTATACTATTCCAGGCCTATTACATATTGACTCAGCTTCAGTTTGGGGGCCCAGTGGTGTTTTCGTCTACTTTCCCTGTGAATGGAAGGTCTTAGAAAAAGGAGGAGAGGGAAGAAGCCGCTGGGATGAGTCTTAGAGCTTGCTGGGGAACTCCACCTGCCTTCTGAGTCCTGTGTCCCCCACCCGGGGCCTCAGCCCTGTCTAGGAGCCCCAATTTATTTGCTCAGTAGACTGCTGTCCCCAGAACGGGTAAGCTTGCCTGACTCTGGAAAGACCTAGCAGCTGCAGTCAGGGCCTGGCGGCCTGCACATATCACAGGGTCGTGCTGTGTCTTTTCCAAAGTGGAAGATGTTTGTGAGAATTCTCAGGATTTGCTCCTGCAATAATGTCCAGCGAGAAGGGGGACACAATCCGCACACCTGGAGGCATTGCAGCAGTATCTTAGCTTGGTTGTAGTCCTCAAATTCTTTTACACAGGACTGAATTTTTCCCCCTTGGTTGGAGTGTGTCTGTCTGTTTTGTTAGTTAGTTAGTTGCTACTTTCTTTCCTCTGGTGGTGCAGAAATTCTGATTCCCTCCCCCACACCCCACACACACCGGGGCTTGAGCTCAGAGCCTCATACTTTCTAGGCAAGCATCTTTCCACTTAAATCATGCCTCCCGGCTTTTCTGCTTTGGTGATTTGTAGAATAGCGTCACATATCTATGTCCAGGCCAGCCTGGACGATCACTCTATTTACACTTCCCGGGGGAGCTGGGAGGGCAGAAGTATATACCACTACACCCTGCTTCTTATTGGTTGAGAAGGGAGTCTCAGGAATTTGGGGGCTATGCTGACCTTGAACCATCATTTTCATGATCTCTGCCCCCTGCATAGCTAGGCTAGAAGGCCTGAGCAATGGCCCCTGGGTAGTTGTGATTTGTGTGTCTACTTTCATGGGCCTTGTTTATCTAGACCTCAGTCTATCTCTCTTATTGATAATGAATTATATGAAAATCCTTTTTTTGGGGGGGGGGTAATCTTTAGGTCACTTCCGCAGTGTTCTTTTTGAGCAACCTGGTCGCCATGGTACCCTGGTCCTCCCTGAACACTTTCAAATGACGCACGCCTTGACATTGCCATGTACCTCAACAAGCTTTGAGAGCTGAGGCCTCAGGCACGCATCTCCACAACATCAAAAACAACCAGAAATAACGCAGCTACAGTGAAGCAAAAACAACATTCTTTATGGAAGAGGCAGATGCTGCTCAGCCCATGCCAATGGCTGCCCAGTTTGGGATTCAGGGCCATGGCACTAAATCCATATAATTTTCAAGTATGATATCTGATATTTTCACATGAAATTGTGAACTCTCAATGGCTGAAACACTACAGATGCCAAATGACAATCTCTGGTGCGCCAAACTGGATATCAGGATTTCAAGTGTGGGAACCGCAGGAGCGAGAGGTATTCTGGAGAAATTCTGAGCAGCTCTTTTTCTCTTCTAAGTCTTTTGAGGCATAGCTTTGTTCCATAGTATTCTCAACAACTTCTTTAAAAATGTTTAAATCTAATGAATTGGGGGTGAGGGGAGGGAGAAGGAGGGAAATGTGGCTTATTTACAATTCAATATCCAAACTTTCAGGGAATAGTTTTTACTAGGGGATAAAAGCCAGGATGGGGCTAAGATTTATACATGTGCACAGATAGCTAATACACATTATGAACACATTAAGAAAATAATGGGGGGGGGGGATACCAGCTTTAATGCAGAAATCATTTACTCTTGAAAAAAATCTAGGAATAACATGAATACTTCTTTAGCCTGGTAGTAGTTTTGTTCCTCAGAGCTACTAGAATCAATGACCACAAATAGGTGATTCAAAACAAGAAATGTATTTTCTCACAACTCCATATAGGCCAGCCTGAAATGAAGATATCAGCAAAGAGCACAGGCGCCATCTACTGGCTAATGGGGAGAATCCATCCTCTCCTCTTCCAGTTGGTGGTAGCTGAGGGCACTCCTTGGCTTCTGTGGCTTGTGGACACACTGTGCCTGCCTCTGCCTCCATCTTCATATCAATTTGCCCTCAGTGTGTTGTCTTCTCCTCTATGTGGCTGTCTTGAAAGGACACCTGCCATGGTCTTTAGTCTCCACCTGAATAACAGGGTGATCTTGTTTCATAGCCCTTAATTATACCTGCAAAGAGTCCTCACCCTTTTTTTTTTCCTTTTTCACTTAAGCTAACAGTGAGAGGGCCCAGGGATTAGAATGTAGATGTGTCTTTTGTGGGGCCATCTTTAGATCCTCACCAATCAATAAAAACCCATGTCAGAACTGTGCACCACAACAAGCTGTTCCTCAGGTTTATTTGGAAATGAAAAAGACCCTAGAAAAGAAAAATCTTGAAAAAGAACAAACTTGAAAGGCCTACACCAGCTGATATTAACTTTGAATCAAGAATAAAGACAGTATATTACAGTGTAAGAAAACAATAGGATAGAACACAAGGTCTGGAAACAGACCCACACAGACAACTTATTGGTTGTAGACAAAGCTATTATATAATTCAACAGGGAAAACAAATAACAGTATGGGAACTGGTTGTACAGATGGAGAAATTTTTAATTTCTATTTGCATTTCACACCATACAGGAAAATTAAATTAGATCACAGATCTAAACAGTGGGAAATAGAAAACTCCAGAAGCTACCCTATTCACTATGACCAGTAGTCATATGTGGCTGTTGAGCATTTGAACTGCATCTGGTCCACACTGAAATGCTACAGAAAATGACACTTCAGCTTTCAAAGACCCAAGATTAAAAAGGACAGAAATATTGCAAGAATTTTATACTGATTACATGCTAAAATGATATTTAGAGTATATATGAAAGATGTAGTTTAAGTTAACTGAAGGTATTTTTACTTTTTTATGTCACTACTAGAAAATGAAAAAAATGCATATATAGCTTGCATGATAGTTGTTTGACCACACTGGAAGGAAACCTAGAGATAGTCAAAGATTGGTAGAATAAACAAAGCTATGATCATGAAGGAATAAATTGATAACTGTATTTGCTATAAAAAAAGAAAGAAAGAAAGAAAGAAAGCATCTATTTCTAGCTAGGCACAGGTATCTCACACTGAAAAATCTTACCTACTCAGGAGGCTGAGATCTATGAATCATGGTTTAATGCCAGGCCAGACAGACAAATACCTATGACTCTTATCTCTAGTTAACCAGCAAACATCCAGAAATACAGGTGTGGTTCAAGTGGTAGAGCACCATCCATGAGCACAAAAAGCCAAGCAAGGGCGAAAGTTCATCTCCAGTACCAGCACAACGCGTGTGCGTGCGCGCACACACACACACGCACACTCTCTCTCTCACACACACACACAGACTTTAGTTCTTCTGGACCAATAATCAAGGAAACAAAAATTCAGGCCACAAACTGGAAGAATATATCCACAGTACATATACCAACCTAAGACTTGTATCAGAACATTTGAAGGCCTCATGCAACTCCATGATATGCAAACAATGAAAAATTAAAGGATAAAACAGGTGAAAAAACTTGACCAAAGATGGATATTGAATAAACACATGAAAAACATTTAATGCTTAATGCAAATAAAAACTGCCATGAAATTGCATTGCATTATCAATTGATACAAAGAAAATTAAAGAAAAAAAAACACTGACCATACAAAGGGTTGTCAATGGTGTGTAGAAACTGGAATTCACACACTCCTGAAAGGAAAAAAAGTTGATACAGTTTCAAAGTTTCTTATAAAGGTAAATATGTATATATGAAATGATCCATCAGTCCCATTCTTCAATATTTATCCAAAGGAAATATTCCATATGTTCACAAAGACTTACATACAAATATTCATATTAATCCCAAACTAGAGATAACTGTCAGTAATAAAATGAGCAAATTCAACAATGTTGAATCATTTATAAAACACTGTTCTAAGCCAGATACTGAAGTCCATGCCTTCAATCTTAGATACTTAGGAGGCTAACAATGGGAGGATGGTAGTTTGTGGCCAGTCCAGAAGGAGGGATGATTATTTTGAGATCCCTTCAAATCAATAAAAGCTGGATATGGTGGTATGCACTTGTCTTCCTGGCTACTTGGAAGGAGTAAATAGGAGGACTACAGTCCAGTGCAGGCATAACAAAAAACTCTATCTGGAAAATAATGGAAGCAAAAAGAACAAAAACAAAAAAAGCTAGGGGTGTGGCTCAAATGCCAGAGTGCCTGCCTGGCAAGTACAAAGCCCAAGTTCAAACCCAAGTACCACCAAAAACAAAACAAATCTTAAGAGATTACAGACTATATGATCACATTTATTTGACATTTTAGAAAGACAAGTTTAGCTGGGCACTGGTGGCTCACATTTGTAATTCTACTCAGGAGACTGAGATCTGAGGATAGAGGTTGGAAGCCAGTCCTGGCCAAAAAAAAAAAAAAAAGTCCATGAAACTCTTATTTCCAATTAACCACCAGAAAACTGCAAGTGGAGCTGTGGCTCAAAGTGGTAAAGTGCTAGCCTTGAGGACAACAGTTCAGGGACAGTGCCCAAGCCCTGAGTTCAAGCCCTATGAACAAAAAAGAAAAAACAGAAAATAGATAAGTTCTAACCCCATAGCAACAGATTGCATGTTTTAATTGGTAAGAGTATTATGTGAATCTATTTGTCATAGTGTGCAAAGTGATACATCTAAATATACATACATTTTTATGACATGTAAAAGAAACTTTAATACATTTCATTACGATGTTTTATTCTTATTTGGATATTGAGCCAGGGTGAGAAGGTGGTAACCCATTAGTGTGTTGCATCTTCGCCCTTCTGCCTTTTTTATTGCAAACATTTTCATCAGCACCCCTGGAGTGTCACTAGGCTGTCATTGGTGCAGATGAAACTCAAACCCGTGTCTCCTTCTGTCTCCTAAGCCAGCACTCTTTAAAAATAGCCAGCAGCCAGAGGGAGCAATCAAATCATCCAGTTTACATTCTGCTAACCAGATTTCAAACCATAACAATTGGAACAAAATCCTCCAGAGCAGCCAACTCAACAAAAAATATTCAATAAATGCCTAGACTGGATTTTTCGCTAACCAAAATATAAGTTAACACTTTAAACCCTATTCAAACCAAACCAAACAAACATCGAACTCCTGGATTCTAGTCAAACCACTTCTCTCAGGCCTTGAGGCTGACCTCTGTCAATCTCTGCTCTCTTCTTTTTATGAGACTGTCATCTTGGCTCACAGGATTCCAGCCCTGTCCCCAGCTCTTGTCACTATCTGTAATAATGTCTCCATCCAGCTATCATTTCCTCCAATGAGCCTCCCATGAGAACATGCCACTCCCTAATGCAAGGCTGATGTTTACGACTCTCTCCAGCTGATTGACATGTGCCAGGCATAGCTTCGGTACCCCCTCGTTCCTCTGCTGCGGTGTCTTACTTTATCTGCCAGAGCATTTCTATCTGACATGTATCTTGACAAGTGGAACAAGAAAATGACTGTGATGTAGCCATTTGCCAAGGAGCAGAAGAAAGACAGATGACAATCCTGACAGTCTTGATTGCCAACTAAATTAGATTGAGACATACCCCAGAGCATGATGGAGCACACCCTAGGTGTGTTCCTGCGGGCATTTCTAGAGACAGTTAGATCTGAAGGCTCTCATCTAATCAACAGATTACTCCACTGATCCCAAATCTGAATAGACTTTTGGGAGGTGGTGGAACTGTGGAAGGTAGGGCTGGACTGGAGGAAGTAGTCACTGGGAGGAAGGCCTTTGGGGGCCACATGCTGTCCTGTTCTGATCTGCTTCCTGTCCACCATGATGTGGGCTGCTCTTCTGTGCCCTCCCTGCATGAGCAAAATAAATCTTCCCACCTTTTAGATACTGATGTCAACTTAGTGGCAGGAAATATAAGTAGCATAGGCAGCAACAGAACAGGGTAGCTTGCAGCTTTCATCAAAGAAGAAAAAAAAAAAGTCAGGGATAGCCCATGGATTTGAATAACATGTATTTTCTATTTCCCCAATGAAATGTACTTCAATTACACAAGACAGAAATAAAAACTGCAAATAGTGGAAGGATTCAGGGTCCAGTTTGATATTAAACTACATTAAAAATTAAAAAAATACCCTCCTTTACCTTTTACTATCAGTGAGAAGTCATTTGAAATAGAATCAGCAAAAACAGTTTTGTTCCTGTTTCATGCGGCATGGAAAATAGTTAACAGCGGGGTGCTAGAGGCTCACATACAAAATCTTAGATAGGAGGCTGAGATTGGGAGGATCAGAGTTCCAGGCCAGCCCAGGCAGAAAAGTCAGCAAAACCCCATCTCTGTGGAAGGAAGCTGGACTTGGTACATTCCTGGGACCTCACCAATGACAGGATGTAGGGGAAAACAGGTGGTTTGAGGCTCAAGTGCCTATGAAGTAAGAACCTATCTCAAAAATAACTAGTGAACAGGGCTGGAGGTGTGTGACTCAGCATGAAAAACATGAGGTTCTGAGTTCAAACCCCATTACCACCACCACAAAAAAAAGCAAGTTGAAAATGACTGGTAGCTTTTAGAACAAAGAAATACAAGTCCTGCCCATATACCAAGTAGTAACATTTGTTCTACTTTTCTACTGACTGTAATTAAAATGTGGACAAAATTTGCCCATGATAGATACGGCAGCATAACAAGAGAAAAGTGGCAAATACAGTCTTTTCCTACTGCAAGAGTATCAACCATCTTGTCGTTGTGTTGCTGGGGTCGGACACCCATGTGTTCTGTGACTGTGTTCTATGAGCCTCAGCCTCCTCAGCTGCTCATTAAGAATGAAAAGACAGCCAGGCACCCGTGGCTCACACCTGTAATCCTAGCTACTCAGCAGGCTGAGATCTACGGATCATGGTTCAAAGCCAGCCCAGGCAGAAAAGTCTGTGAGACTCTTATCTCTAATAAACCACCAGAAAACCACAAGTGGTGCTGTGGCTCAAGTGGTAGAGCGCTAGCCTTGAGCTGAAGAGCTGAGGGACAGTGCCCAGGCCCAGAGTTCAAGCCCCACAACTAATAATAATAATGTAATGATGACCTGCTTTATACTTGCAGCATCGTATTTCACCATATTCTTTTATTAGGATTTGAAGTCAGGGCCTCACACTTACAAGGCAGATGGTCTAAAGCCACTTAAGCCACCTCTTTAGCCCCTGTCTTACACATTAATTGCTCATCTTGCTCTTCAAGCTGGCGACCAGCTGTGGCAGCACCCATTGACTTGAACGGAGAAGAACATACTTTCATGGACAATTTCTGCCCAAAACACATGATCTAAGTATTTGTCTTAGACAAACCAAATCTGGGGGGCAGTATTTTTTAAGCCAATGTTACAAAGAAAAAGAAAGGCTGAGATT
This sequence comes from Dipodomys merriami, assembly GCF_024711535.1. Lineage (NCBI taxonomy): Eukaryota > Metazoa > Chordata > Mammalia > Rodentia > Heteromyidae > Dipodomys > Dipodomys merriami. The sequence goes on along the minus strand of NW_027206401.1, from coordinate 15,633,336 downwards.
CCAACTAAATGAGAAATAACAAAAATGAAATACAAAAATGAAACAGCTGATCCAAAGATGACTACCAGCTTCTCTTAATGCTGTAAAGACACACGGAGACTGTCTCAGACAGACAAGCCAACTCAACTTCCTTTTGTAATATGACTAGCAGGCAAGCAGCTAAAGTTCAGTATGGATGATACATTGAATAATAGCACGTGCTAATGTTAAATTCCCTGACACAGTCATTGTGCTCCTGGAGACAAGCTTAAGTCTTTAAGGAACAATCATAACTCTGACTTATTATATATAAATAGGCATTTTAAATTACTGAATCTAAATAAAGGGTAGAATTCAACATCCTATTCTGCCAGCTGTTTATATCTTTGTTTGCCCAGCCTGGACTTGAACTCACTCTAAAGTCCATGCTGGCCTGGAGTTCACAATCCCTACAGACATCCCCCGCAATGCCCAGATTTTTTCTCCCATATTTTTGTTTAGAAAATTTTCAAAGCCATAGAAAAGTTACAAAAACGACACACTTCCAGGTTGGACTCAACCAACCAACGATGATGTTCCTCATATCTGCAACTCATAACTCTTCCTCAGACCTGCTGGGACCACCCCCTACACACACCACAAACACAGCCCCAGATCCAGGCTGACCTCTGCTAATATTGCCCCCCAAATATTGCACTATTATAAAGCCTGTGCTGTCTTAATGGGTTTGTGGGCGTGGCATAGGTTAGGCTTGGGAATCAGGAAGAATTTCAGCCTGACTAGCTTACTGACTAGCTTACAAACTTGGCACTACCAAATTTGCACTACCAAAGTTGGGTTCCCCACCATATTTGCATGCTGAACCAGGAATACCAACGTGAAGGTCTTTGGAGGTAGATCCTTTGCAGGGGGGTGGGGGGAGGAGGTCATGTAAGGAGGACCCTCCCCCTCCCAATGTCCTCAGCATCCTTAAGAGAAGGGACAGACACCACACAGTACCATTCTTTCTTTCCACCTGAAGGCCACTGTCTGCAAACCAGAAAGAGGATCTTTGCCAGACACCAAATCCGGTGACACTATAGCCTGCTCCTGCTGGCCTCTAGAACAGTAAGAAATAAATTTCTACTGTTTAAGCCACCCACTGGGCGTGTTTGTTACAGCAGCTGAGCTGACAAAGATATCCATGGGACACAGGAGGAAACAATGACTGGAGGCTGAGGAACTGGGCCAAGTCTTTAAGCTAGTCAGTAACCTGGCTGAAATTCTTCCAGATTCCCAGGCCTGGGCCATGCCATGCCCATCAAACCATTAAGACAGCACAGGCTTTATAATAGTAGAGACAAGAAACAGACTAACAGGTAAATAGGTCATTCTGACTATGAGGTTTGGATGTATACATATATATTACACAAATTGAAGCTAAAAAACAAAAAAGGACTTCGTGTTCAGCATTTAATTAATAACACCATAGTGAAGGGCAAGAGCTTCTACATGGTCTATATTGTCGGGAAATTCTAGCAATAATTATTATATTTCTTCTAAGGTTTTATTGGTAGCTTTTTAAAAAGTTATTCCATCTATAGCTAATTTTTCCATTGCTTTGTTAATAGCTGTGCTGTGTGACCTGTGTTTGCAGGGAGAAAAACAATATTGACACAAAAACATTCATTTTTAGTGACAGAATAACCACACAGAAGAAAGATAATGGAAAATTCTAAGCTACTGCACCTGCCTACAAGTGTATGAAGTTTTAATGCATACTTTAAAAACAACAATAACAGAAAGCACATGGATGTCATTCTGTGAACAGTCCTCTGGTATAAGCTGTGACATTGTCTTCGTGTGATTTTTAAAGTTACTGACTGAGAGACTTCCTGTAACCTGGCAAGCTGTCATAACTGTTGAGCTTTTAGAGAGTGGAAGGAATAAAAATAAAAATTCCAGAAAGAATTCATTTTCCTTTGTGCAACAAATAGAATGGTAAAGAGATCTAGCTATGTTGGGAGCCTTCCAGGAGGGTTTCAAAAGGATCAGGCGGGCAAGAAATTGTAGAGCTGACCGTTGGGGTAGAGGGGAACATCTGCTCTCTGGCAGGTAACTTAATCCTCCTGTTTTATTGACAAGGTGACCAGGATTAAGATGCAGAAAAGAAGAGAAAGTAGTTGGTGAAGAAGTGATCCATCCATTGAAAGCAGATCTTGGTTTGGTCTAGAGGTTGAGAATCATCTTTCTTATTTTAAGGCATAGAGCGTCTCTTGCTTAGTGGCCCAGGCTGACCGGAACCTCTCAACCCTCCTGCCTCAGCCTCCCAAGTGCTGGGATTACAGGTGGGTGCCACCATGCCCAGTTGTCCAATGAGGTATGGGTGTGCGTGGGGTGGGGGGGTTGTGGATGTGTGCGTGCGGCATGCACACACGCGAGTGTGTGGTCCCAGGGCTTGAACTCAGGGCCTATGCATTATCTCTGAAGTTTTGTTTTGTTGCTTTGCTCAAGACTAGCACATTTGTTTGTGTGTGTGTGTGTGTGCGTGTATCTCCTGAAGAATGGTGTAAAATGCATGTTTCCATGTGGGTTCAAGCCACAGACTTTGAAAGCTATTGCATGCAATACAGTATGCGTGACCTGGACTCAAAAAAACTTAAATTTAGGAGAAGAAATAAAAGCAAGTTAATCTTGGTGAAAGATTTTTCGTTAACTATGGTATAAAGAAACATTTTTGAGCTGGGCACTGGTGGCTCATGCCTGTAATCCTAGCTACTCAGGAGGCTGAGATCTGAGGATCGCGGTTCAAAGCCAGCCCGGAAAGACTGTGAGACTCCTATCTCCAATAAACCACTAGAAAAATGGAAGTGGCGCTGTGGCTCAAGTGGCAGAACGCTCGCCTTGAGCTGAAGAGCTGAAGGACAGTGCCCAGGCCCAGAGCTCAAGTCCCGCGACCAACAAAAAAAAAAAGAAACATTTTTGTTTATGCTTTACAACAAAAAAATAGTACTATGGTAACTCATTTCCACAATTTTAGTCTTAGAAAAATAGGCCTTCTGCAAATGTTTATCTTACCATATCCCCACAAGGAATTTTAAGGCAACTATCTAGTTTAGAGATCTAGCATCTATCTATCATCCTAAGCGATAGGATTTAGAAACCTGACACATTCAATTCTGCACACATTTTTCTCTACAAATAGCCTAACATAATTTCTGATGTTATGCAGCTTATTGAAATTCTAGTTCCATGAATTTCTAGTAATTTAACTGTAGCTAAGATGCTGGTCTACTAAATTTCTTTCACTGCTATTTCAAGTTAACACACATCTGTATTTTCAGCTCTTTCCTTTTACTGGACTACAGCAAGGCTTAGGATCCAGAGTATTTAATGTTTTAAGGCCCACAAACCACAGTAACCTCCACACAACAGAAGTTTCTGCGTGAAGAAGCCAGGTGTTGGTGACCCACACCTATAATACCTGCAACTTAGGAAGAGGAGATCTTTGAAGTCTTAACTCCTCAAAAAAAAAAAAAAAAAAAAAAAAAAGAGGGGCAGGGAAGGTGGCTCAGTGGTAGAGCACTTGCCTCGCATGCATGAGGCCCTGGGTTTGATTCCTCAGCACCACATAAGCAGAAAAAGCCAGAAGTGGTGCTGTGGCTCAAGTGGTAGAGTGCTAGCCTTGATCTGAAAAGCTGAGAGACAGTGCCTAGGCCCAGAGTTCAAGCCCCAGGATCCATGAAAGAAAGAGAGAGAGAGAGAGAGAGAGAGAGAGAGAGAGAGAGAGAGAGAGGAAGGAAGGAAGGAAAGAAAGAAGGAAAGAAATGAAGGAAGGAAAGAAAGGAAGGAAGGAAGGAAGGAAGGAAAGAAGGAAAAGAAAAAAATTTAACCTTGCTTAGCAAGTGCAATGAGTTCTATCTCCAGTACCAGAAAAAGAAACAAACAAACAAATAAACAGTTGAAAGAAATTCAACCTGTGTGGCAATATGGTTCTTAGTGGCTGTTGCTTGTGATCATTTTATGCTACAACCAAAGCAAGTTCCTTGGTGAAGTTAATTTAATTATTTAAATATGTATCATTATGGTATAAACCATTAGCTATTCAAACATTATCTCTTTTGAATACTCTGTCTAAAATTGTTATCCTTATAAATATTCAGAGTAGATATAATGACACACATTACAGGTCAGATCTCTGTAGTGTAATGTCCTGATAGAAATCAATATTAATATTGGTGGTGGCTTCCAGGCTGAACAAATCTGTCAAAGCTGAGGCTTTGCAGTGAGTTGGGTTGTATTTTATTACAGGTTTTAAGCAATAATTCAATAAGCTGGTAATGAGAAAAAGAGAGAGAGAGAGAGAAGAACAGAGCAGAGTTCCAAGTACCATAGTTAGGAGAAGGAATTTAAAAGAGAAGTAAAACGTCACCACAATGTGCTAGTTTTAGGGTACCATTGTAACCTGAGCTTCACCTTCTGAAACTACTTGAGGGAGAACACTCTCCGTGATTCTGATATCTGACTGTTGAGGAAAATCTGGATAAACAAGCCCTGATTCTGCAGCTATCAGCTCAATTTGTGAGTGTCAAGAACGGTATGCACACACAGTACATGTGTTCATCTCCCCTTATTAGAAAGATATGCTTGTTTGAAAGTTTATGACAGAGCCAAGTATGGTAATACATGCGTGCAATTCCAGCACTTAGTAGGCAGGAGAATTGCTAGTTGGAGGCCAGCCTGGATTCTGTCCAAAAAAAAAAAAAGCAGGGAAAAAGAAGAGTGTATGACAAATGGGAATAACATTTTTAATTAAAATAATCTCACCCAATTATATGTGTATTTCTCTCTGACTATATTTCACATGAGAAAAATGATCTTGAATGAATATGATCTCAATTCGCATCTCAACATGAACCAGCATGTTCTCGTATGTGTAAGCATGTACGTGTACATGTATGTTTATATGCATGCAGATATGTATAAACATATTACTACTGTGTTTAGGGAACTTGCTATAAATGTTACTTATACAGGATACACTGTAATCCATCAGGTTGTTATAACCCAAACCAAAGCATCATGCTCCAATTACTGAAATTTTGTACTATCAATTTTTTTTAATTCACAGAAAATACATGTTTACAAATGAATTTTTCAATATACTTCAAATGATTTCCTGAGATAAGGAAAGATATCATAAAATCTATCACAAACTGCAAAAGCTGAGAGACAGACAGACAGAGACAGAGACAGAAAGAGAGACAGACAGACAGAGAGAAAGCACTGTTAAATGTAACCATATAACAAAGTCATATTCTTGGCACGACGAAATAGTGTCAAAGGCAGCACCACGCTGAGGTAGGGGTTAGGAAACATGAGTCCTCACAGACGCTGAGGCCTTCAATTTAGAGACAGCTGCTACGGATCAACAACTCAATAAATGAACCACAGCTACGGCCAGGCACATCTCATTGACTGGAGAATATAGGAAGAACACTTAAATGTCTTACAAGATGCTCCTTATCCTAAGAGAAATGCCAATTAAAACCATGCTGAGATTTTTTTTTCACTTATTAGAATGGCAAAAACCCACTCACTTTAACAACCCAAATATTGCCAAGGGTTTGGAATAAGGTACTCTCTATGCCCACAGGAGGAGGGGTCTCTGCACAGCTCTACGGTGGACAACGGGCAATGTGTGTCTGTGGTGTTAGCGTAGGTTTTCTTCACTTTCATGATTCCCCATTAAGTCCATATCCTATAGTTAAACTACCATGCATATATGACATGAGCAAGGTTGGGCAATGCGGCATTATTTATAATAGCAAATGCTTAATAATAGAAAACATAAATTCCCCTATCTCCATACCATAGGAAGAGATAGATCGCAATTGTCAAAAAGCATAGGAAAGAAGAAAACTCTTCCTATACAGACATATAACAATCCCCACGCTATCATCAAATAAAAATTTAAAAAGCAAACTAATGACCAGTTTGATAGCATGCTAATGAAGTGTAGAGGACAACTCGCACATACACAAATGCACACACACACACACACACACACACACACACACACACACACACACACACACACACACACACACACACACACACACACACACACACACACACACACACACACACACACACACACACACACACACACACACCACTGTGATGCCATCTGCAACGAGAGTCTCACCAGACCTAAGCATTGTGCTTTTGAACATCCACAAGAGTGAGGTAAGTAAACCTCATAAACCATCCAACCTCAGGTGTCTTGTTACAGCACAGAAAACAGACTAAAACGAACTTTACAATTTAGGCGGGTGGCAGGGGAAGGGGGGGAATGTGGTTGTGGAGGTGGAGGGAAGGGATGGTAGGGGAAAAACAAAGGAGGCAGCAGCAATGCTTGATACAGTTACCTTGCTCAGGTAACTGTAACCCCTCTGTATAGTATTTTCACAATTAAAAAAAACTTATTTTAAAAAATAAAATAAAATGGTCCTCGAAATGTAGAGGTACTAACATTTTCATCTAGTGAGGTCCTCATTAAATACAATTCTAAAAAGAAAATTAAAGCTAATGGAAGGTGATGAAAAATCCTTAGACCCTTGGATGGGAGAAGGAGAGAAGAAAATACAGAATCCATAATGGAAGTGGAGCCAAGACAGGATCTGGCCTTATTCTTTTCCAGAACAGGATATGCTTCAGGAAAATGCGGCCTGAGAAGAGAAAAGCAATAGAGATTTCGAGATACACATGTTTATAGAAGCCTAGATACACATGTTTATAGAAGACTAGCTCCGTAAGCTAAGCTATCTCCAGACAGCTTGTACCATCCACTGTCCCAACGCTGTGACATCATCACAGCAAGGTAAACCAGAATGAGTCCCAATGTTCAGATGGAAACTGAGACGCACAGAGTTTCAATAACATGCCCGTGCTCACAAAAGCTTAAGTACAAAGCCCTATTGGGATCTGGCTGACAGGGGCAGTGGGGTGCTGGGGAGCGTGTGTTGCCCATTTCTGGATATCTGGGAGAGGAGAGGTCACAGAAGCAGGATCCAAGGACAGGTCTGGATTCAGCAAGATCCCTCTGAGTCTGGAAAAGAAGAAAGAACAGAGACAGATGTGGATAAGCAGACAGATGGAGGGGGGAGGGGGCCAATGAGTAGGAAGCAAGCAGTTGACAATGTAGAGCCTGTTTTGCTTTGCTTTGTTTTGAATGAGGTTGAGTTGAGGTTTTCTCCTGAAGGCAAACTGGGCTGAATTCACTGCTTGTGCACCATAAGATGAATGCCATCAGAAGTGACAACAGGAATTCCCCCAGCCCAGGACATGCACCTGTCTGAACAAAATGCCAAATTCAACCTGAACTAATCCTTAGTTCTTGTTCTAGTTCTTCGCCTCACCTGATTGTTGAACTCAAATAAATTAAATGTGTCCATTATACCATGCTAACCAAAGACTCGTTCACCTTCCCTGTCTAGAATGCATCTTAAGGTGGTTTTTATCTTTTGTATGTTATATTCCCATCCTTGCTTTGAAAAAAAATGATTTTAACACTTTTGTTGTTGGTGTTCTGGTCCTGGGGTTTGAACTCAGGGCCAAGGCACTGTCATTGAGCTTTTTTGCTCAAGGCTAGCACTCGACCATAGGGCCTCAGCTCCACTTCCAATTTTTTGGTGGTGGAGATAAGAATCTCAGGAATTTCCTGCCCAGGCTGGCTGTAGAAAGGGATTCTTAGCTATCTCCAATTAACCACCAAAAACAAAAGGTGGAAGTGTTGCTATGGCTCAAGTGGTAGAATGCTATCCTTGAGCAAAAAACAAAAACAAAAACAAAAAACCTCAGAGATAGATCCTAAGCCCTGAGTATAAGCCCCAGACCCAGCAGACACGGGCACACGCACATGTGCACACACACGCGCACGCACGCGTACACACACACACACCAGAACTGGTCATATATATATATATATATATATATATATATATATATATATATACATATATATATGTATGAAGATGTATTTTTACACAGACTAAATGGTTTATGTATCTTTCTATACTTTATACTTAGTATAACACACTCTTTTCTGTTTCCAAGGGATCAATTCAATTCTTATCTAAACACTCATAAATTCCACATAAATTATGTCTTTCTATAATCTACTTTTTAAGAACTCCAATTTAGCCAGGTGCAGCTTGCTCACATCTGTGATTCGAGCTACTCCAGAGGCTGAGATAGGAGGATCAATGTTCCAAGCCAGCTCAGGCAAGAAAGTCTGGGAGACTCTTATCTCCAAGTAATCACCTCCCCCCCAAAAACACCCTATAAGTGAAGGTGTGGCTTAAGTGGTAGAGTACTAGCTTTGAGCAAAATAGCTCAGGGACAGTGCACATGCCCTGAGTTCACGCCCCCGAAAAAGAAAAAGCACCAAAAAAAGAAAAAAAAAAAAAAAAGCTCCAGTTTAGGGAACTGTACCAGCCAATTCTTTTATTCCAAATAATATCTTCAGAAAAAAATACACTGGAAAACATTTTAAAAGCTCGACTCAAACAAAACATGAAATCATCTCTAGAGTGGGTTGCTATGTAACGTGGAAGGACACACAACATAAAACATATTAACATCTAAACAGGTGGAGTGTTTTTCAATCAGATGTCTAGGAAATTGCCTCAATTGGATGTTTTATTTCCCCAAACTCTTCTATCTAGCACCTAATTAAATTACAGAATAAATGCTTCCAAAAATAATGAAACCACTGAACTGATACGGGAAAGCTACAATCAGCTGAAGTACCAGACTCATAGAGAGCAGGAGCCGAAGCCTGTGCACGCATAGAGACAAAAAGCCTGCGTAGAGTATGTGCTGATACTCACTAATGTCTGCTAAGTCCCACTCCTCTGCTGGGAGTCCTTTTGGTAAACAACTCACACACCTGCTCATGTACTGCACAGGCAGTCAGTTACCTTCCCTCCTTCCCAGATGCCCTTAGCTGATGCCTTTTAAACCAATATTGCAAATGTTCTTACTACAACCAACAGTAAGAAAAATGTATTACAAGGGAGTTCAAACATATATTCAAGAAATAAAAGCTTACTTTGGTGGTGGGGGGGATTGGATGGGGGGGCGGGGGGAGGCTGGGAAGGGATGTGAAGGGTAACCAAAGGAGGAGGCTGCAATGCTTGATAAGAAATGTACTCATTATCTTGCCCATGTAATTGTAACCCCTCTGTACAGTATGTTCACAATAAAATAAAAATAAAAAATAAAAAAAGAAATAAAAGCTTAACATGACAATATTTACCTTTCTAAGCATAATACACTCTAAGGTCTCTTTTTAGTTATTTAACTTTGTTGTGCCAGGACTGGGGCTTGAACTCTGGACCTTGAACTCTCCCTTGGCTTTTTCACTCAGGCCTGATGCTTTACCACTTGAACTATAGCTCCACTCCTGGCTTTTTACTGGTTAACTGGAGATAAGCATTTCTTGGATTTATCTGCCTAGGTTGTCTTTGAACCCTGATCCTCAGCCTCTTGAGTAGCTAGGATTACAGGGTGAGCCACTAGTGCCTGGCTTTTTTTTTTTAACTCAAGAGTTTAAAAAATACACTCTAATTACTTCACTGACATGAGTCTGAATGACACAATCCTATAAGGGCATTCAGAAAATCAGTGTGATTTGTCCAAAGACTAGGAAAAGGGTAAGTGATTCCTCTGTAACAGACACTGGACCAAGCTGAAGATGGATATTTTTCTATTATGATGATGGAGAAATGAAATGTGTTCATGTAAAACAGACCCTGAAGGGGCTGGGAAGGTGGCTCAGTGATAGAGCGCTTGCCTTGCATGCATGAGGCCCTAGGTTCAATTCCTCAGCACCACATAAGCAAAAAGAAAAAAGCCGGAAGTGGCACTGTGGCTCAAGTGGTAGAGCGCTAGCCTTGAGCTGAAGAGCTGAGGGACAGCGCCCAGGCCGAGTTCAGGCCCCACGACTGGACCCCCCCAAAAAAAAACAACCAGACCCTAGAGCTAGAAGATGTAAAAGTGGCTACATGTAGCTCCCAGTTGCAGTCATGAGGAGAAACAAATGCACGTGTATGCACGTGTTTATGTTGCGTGAATAGCAACTTGGGGTCACAACATTAAAAACAGCATCAGAGGAGTTAAGGAGCACACGTGCCCACACCACCACCTAGTAAGGACCAGCGCAGCAGAGGTAGCAGGTGTCCTGGGGTAGACTTGTGCAGAAAGAACAGTTCTACTGTCTTCTTAACTCTCCTGTGACCACCTCCTCTCCTCTTCTCCCTGCCACCTGTTTCCAAATTGCAACTTCAGAATGATGGCTAGTGTCCTATTTATCTCTTACTTGCTAAAATCTTCACCTTCTTACCCCTACATGTAACAAATGGTTTATAACTCCTTCCGTATTGGGTAAGGCACTAAGTCATTTTTTTCTTCCCATCACCCTTCTGCGTCCCTGGCTTGGGGCTGGCCTGCAGGTAGAAGGAGAATGTGTGGCCTGTGCTGGGTCTACCCCAGCATGCTGTGGACAGGGTTCCAGAGGCCTGTACTCTACCCTGCCCAGCTCAGTGTATCTCAAGCTTCTACACAGACGCTCAAAGTAGGTGAGCTTGTCAGCTCGTGTTTCTTGTCCCAGGCCAGGTACTAGACTAGGGCTCTGGGACACGGGATCACTGGAGAAGTGCCAAATGTCTGGCCACTTCATCCTATCCACGTCACTTCCCTCCACTCTCCCTACTTCTCCAGGCTTTCTGCAGCCCAGAATCGTTGGGCTCACAGACATGTGCAAATTAATAGCCAATCACCATCACTACCATTATCATCATCATTATCACAGTTACCATAGCATCACCTCCACCACCATCATCATTACCATCACCATCCTCATCATGACCACCATCATCCTCTCTTCCACCACCACCACCAACAACAACAATAATCACTACCACCACCAGCAGCACATTCTACTCGATGCAGGAGGGGGAAAAAAGCAACTGGTGTAACTGTCAAATCATTTTCAAAAATAAATTTGCATGGACCAGAAGTTTTCCTAAGAGAAATGATTTCCAACTCGAAGGCGGTTATCAGAACTTATTAAACAGTATCATAAGAATCTGACAGGTGGCTGACAAATGATCGCAAAGGCCGGTGGCAATTTGCAGCCCAGGGAAGGGAAACGAGGAGGAACATTGCATCAATGTGTCTCGTCAGGGAGAGGCAGCTCTCTGCCAACCAGGATGTCCCTGCTCCTGGACAGATAGGTGGAGAGCAGATCTGGCTCCCCAAGCATCTTGCCACTATCCATCATGAGCTGCTGGCTTTCTGATCTGATTCTTCTTAAGAAATAGTTCGCTAAACCAAGCCTAGTAGTTCATGCCTGTATTCCCTGGTATTTAAGACCAGCCTGGAAAAAATCTGGAGATACCTCATCTCAACCAATTAAAAAAAAACTAGTATTTTTTAAACCTTTCATCCCAGCTATGAATGAAAATGAGGAGGATCACTTGTCAAGGCCAGTCTAGAGGAAAATTAGTGAGACCTCATCTCAACAAATATGACCAGCATGGTGGTACATGCCAGTTATCCCAGTTATGTGAATGGAACAGATCAACTAGGGCAAAACCCACCAGAACTTATCAGAAAAATAAGGGGGAAGAGAAAAGGGACGGGGGGGGAGGGGGAGGACCAAAGACATGGCTTGAATGGTAGAGCACTTGCCTAGCAAGTGTGACATGCTGAGTAAAGGCTGAGTGAAGTGTGATGGCTGCTCAGTCCAGTCCAACAAAAAGAAAGAAGAGCTCTCCACTGTTCACCTGCTTTCCCTGTCCTGAAGAGAACGTCTAACCCCTGTGCAGATGCATTCTAAATCAAGTTTAGTGCACTTCCTGGTCATAGACATTATGTCTTGACTTTTCAAAAGTAATAACTGTAAATAAGCAAGCCGTGGTCATTCATACAATGGAATTTTATTTGGCACTAAAAGAAATGAGCTACCATGCCTGGAAAGGTCATGGCAGAGCCTTAGTGTATATTGATGGCTAAGTGAAGAAAAGCCAATATGAACAAGCTATTGACTGCATAACTCCAACTGCATGACATTCTGGAAAAGGCAGACAGTAAAACGATCGGGGTTTCTAGAGACTTTGGAGCAGGAAGAGATGATGCCACTGAGCAAAGGAGAGTTCTATACATTTGCCAAGACCCATGGGACACAAAAACACAAACTGTGAACCCTTGGCTGATAGTGATGTGTCAGGATTGGTTCAGCAAGTGTACACCAGTAGGGGGTGGGGAAGGCTGGGATGTGTGCCTGGTAAGGGAGGGCGTTGAGGGGAACTCTGTAGTTTCTGCTCAATACTGTTCTGAAAAATAAAGTCAATTTACTTAAACAAGAGTTGGGGGAGAGGAAGGAAGGAGGGAAGGAAGGAAGGAAGGAAGGAGGGAAGGAAGGAAGGAAGGGAGAAAGAAAGGAAGGGAGGGAAGGAGGGAGGGAGGGAGGGAGGGAGAAGGGAAGGAAAGGGGAGGGGAGGGGGGGGAGGGAGAAGGGAAGGACAGGGGAGGGGAGGGGGAGGGAGGGAAAAAAAGAAGCTTGATCCTCCTATGGAGAAAGATGAATTGGAAATGAAATTCCATAGCCCTGTGTAAGTAAGTTAGTGACTTTTTTTAAGCACAGTAGGCACATCTGTCCTGATGTAAATTGGTCATCTGAACGCTGGATGTACTGGAATCTTTTGAGTTTCCTCAGTGGGACAGAGACCCACAGGCCTTATTAAAGTCCTTTGACCAGCTGGGAAGATTCAAGCTCAAACTTCTGATAGCCCTGATCCTTTCATTCTGGAGATTACACCAAACTATTTGGCATTCATATTTACATATTTCGCTCAGTCACTTTCCTCATTGTCCCCTTGGTTAAATGTGTACTTTCTTCATCATTTCCTGTAGTACATGGTTGGCATTCAATATGCTGGGGGCAGGATGGAGGGCAGGGGGGGCTGATCATTTGTTTTTGAAGATTAAAAATGCTGAATTAACGGCTGGAGATGCTTGTCATCTCAGCTACTTGGAGGCTAAGAGCAGGAGGATTGTAGTTTGGGGCCAGCATGGGGAGACTTCTCAACCAACAGTTGGATGTGCTGTCACTCATGAGCCTCAGGAAGAAAAATGTAAATGTCCAAGAAATCAACAAGAAGTGGAGAGGTAGCAAGGGACAGTGGGAGTGGAATTGTAACAGACACCCAGGACTGCCGTCATTGCTCCTTTTGATGCCAGGCTGTGCAGGATCCAGCCACAGCACAGGACAGATGAACTTACAGGACTAAATTCCAAAAAACATAGCCCTTCCTTTCAGCCCTGCTCTCACTAGCGCCAGGACATGTTTCTGGGGACTGAACCTGGTGTCTCCCCATGAGTGATCTACCACTTGAGCTATGTCTCAGCCCTATGATTTATATTTTGACATTTTTTGTCAGTCATAGGACTTCAACTCAGGGCCTGGGTACTGTCTTTGAGATTTTCTGCTTAAGGCTAGTGTTCTACCACTTTGAGCCACAGCTCCACTTGTAGTTTTCTGGTGACTAATTGGAGATGAGAGCCTCATGGTCTTTCCTACCCAGGCTGACTTTGAGCCACAATCCTCAGATCTCAGCCTCCTAAGTAGTTAGGAATACAGGCATGGGCCACCAGCACCTGGCCAGTGTTTTATTTTTGAGATAGCATCTCACTTTTTCTGGGCTGCACTTAACCTCAAGATCCTTCTGCTTCTACCTCTTAAATAGCTGGGATTATAGGCATGGTAGTACCACACCTAGCTAGCCCAAGAGCAAACCAGTGCCTCCCAAGTCCAATTTCTTTCTCTAGCTATAAAAGGAGGACCGTGTTTCCACTTAGATCATAGAGGGTACACCAATATAAGAATAGCAGCCACTCCTGAACACAGCCAGGAGCCCCCAAAACACCATGACTGCTTGCTTTGGAGTTCATGTGTGGTCCCCACTTCACAGCCTACTGCAGAGGCAGTAGCTTGAGGACCCCAAGATCGCCAGGGAGGAAACTATCCCAACGTGGGGCTACTTACCCCATGCTTTCCCTCTTCATACTGCTTCCCACTGTTTAAGAGAACTATGGAAACATAAAAACCTATGCACCATGTTTAGTCAAAGTATATGGGAAGTCTCCAAACTCACTAACTTCCTTTTCACCTCCCACTTCCCACCTGTAACATTACCCTAGGCCCTTCCCCTTTCTCTTTTCCGGATGTTACCTTCTTATTCTTCTTGCTATTTCCTTCTGGCCCCCTCCCTTCGAGCATCAGTTTAACTTTCTGTAATTAAAAGGAGAACAAAAACTCAAAGCAACTTTTTTGTGGGTGTGTGTATATGCCAGTCCTGGGGCTTGAACTCAGGACCTGGGCACTGTCCCAGGTGATCCTCAGATCTCAGCCTCTTGAGTAGCTAGGATTACAGGCATGAACCACTGACACCTGGCTGAAAGCAACTTTTAAACATATGTGTCAGTCATCAAAATGATTTCTCTGAACTGCTTTTACGTGGAACTAAATAGTAAGAATAAAGAGCACTTTTGAAACCTCTTTTCTTTTTTCTTTTTTTTGGTCCATCATGGGGCTTGAACTCTAGGTCTGGGTGCTGTTCTTGAGCTCTTCAGATCAAGGCAAGGACTCTACTTCATGAGCCACAGCTCCACTTTAGTTTTCTGGTGGTTAATTGGAGATAAGACTCTCACAGACTTTCCTGCTCAGGATTGGTTTTGAACTGTGATCTTCAGATCTCAGCCTCCTGAGTAGCTAGGATTACAGGCATGAGCCACCAGCACCCAGCTTTTTTTTTTAACGACTTCCTTAGCTGAGACTTGCAATAGTAAAATGACAAAATGCCTGTTTTAAAAAGAGTCATCACAAAACCAAAAAGCCATTTCCATTTTAGATTATCAATATATGATTACAGCTGAATTTGAGAGACACAAGCAGAGACCTTACTTTGTAGGTAGCTTTTACAGAAGAGAAGAATACTACTTTCGTACTCAGTTCCTGTTGCCCCTTATAGATGCCCTTCCCCACCCCCACCCACCCCCAAAACCTGGCTAGGCCACACAGCCCTTCCTTATATGTCTCTTTCCTCGTCAGGACTAGATTGTATTGTGGCCTGATTTCCCATCAGTTCTGCCGCTAGATGGAGAGAGCTAAAGCAAACAACTGTAGCATTTTATTCATCTTTGAATTCTGAGAAAGCCTGGTACATGAAGATCCTCTACGCATTTGTTAAATGATGGAACAATTTGAATTTAGCAGGAAAACATGTGGCTTTCAGACAGACAGGGGGGTTACCACAGGGCAATGCACTGGCCCTTAATTTACCTAAGGGAAAATAAAGCCTTTGGTTCTTGAGAAGAGGAAATTAACATGGTGTGTTCTGTTTTGTTTTGTTTTTGCCCATCCTGGAGTTTGAACTCCAGGCCTGTGCACTGCCCTGTGCCCTGTGCTAGCACTCTACCACTTGAGCCACAACACCACTTCTGGCACTTTTTCTGAGTAGCTTATTGGAGATAAGACTCTCACTGATTTTTCTGCCTGGGCTAGCTTCCAACTGTGATGCTCAGATCTCAGCCTCCTGAATAGCTAGGAGTACAGGTGTGAGCCGGGGCCCCAGCTAACATTTTATATATACACATATATACACATATATACATATATATGTGTATAGAGAGAGAGAGAGGGATAGAGATCTATATAGATAGATATAGATCTATATCTATCTCTATATATATATTGCTATATATTTTTAAACCATCCTCTATAAACTGGGGATAGCTCGATTCTTGCTGGGATGATGCTAATTTTGTTATAGTGTACATCAACGTTGTCACTGAGGGAGTCCCTGAAAACCAGCCGCTCCTCTCCCCCAGCAAGAGCATTAACCCTCCTTCTGTGCAAGTATGATAAACCCAAAGCACGAGGTCATTTGTCGAAACAGAATTGTATCACCTTACTCTAATCTCCTTTCCCAACAGATACTATTTTCCTCTTTAGCAAGTTCTTAGGGGCCATTCACATGTGGGGGAAAAAATCTTCCGCTTCAATTATGTTCGAGGTAAGCCAGGCACCCGTGGCTCGGGCCTGTAATCTTAGCTGCTCAGAAGGCCGAGATCTGAGGATTTGCGGTTCAAGGCCAGCCTGAGCAAAATAGTCTGTGACACTTTTTATCTACCATTCACTATCAGAAAGGTCGAGGTGGAGCTGTGGCTCTCCGAAGCGCCAGCATCGAGAGGCAAAGCTCAAGGCGAGCGCCCTGAATTCCAGCCCCAGTGCCCACGCCCCTCACGTCCCACCAAAAAGTGTCCAACGCTCCCTCCACTGGGGCAACGATCACAGGAGTCACAGTAGAAGGATCAGGTCCCACGGCCCCGATCTCCGCACACTTGATAAACCAAGCTGGCACCAAGCTGGCATGGCCTTTCCTTGGCACCGGAGCACCGGCCCACACCAGGCAGACCTGCGCGCACGGCCGCGTCGTGGTGGGCGCCCGGCAGCTCCAGGGCGCCCCGTACCCCCCACCCCCCCCACACACACTTTTCTTCGGAAGAGTGCGGGGACTCCCCCCCCCACGCCACCTGGCCCCTTCTTCCCCTCAGCTCGGGGTCTCGGGGGACCGGCTCAGGCTGGAACTTGCAATTCTCACGTGCGGTGGGTTTGGAAAGTATTTCCCTGCAGTCAGCGCGCAACCCGCGGCGTCGGCAAACCGC
Source organism: Dipodomys merriami (assembly GCF_024711535.1). Taxonomy (NCBI): domain Eukaryota; kingdom Metazoa; phylum Chordata; class Mammalia; order Rodentia; family Heteromyidae; genus Dipodomys; species Dipodomys merriami. The sequence continues at coordinate 15,616,584 of NW_027206401.1, read as the reverse complement.
CCCTCCCCCCCGCTCCCCTCGCGCGGGGACGGGGCGGGCCCTGGGCGCCGGGGTCCCCGAGTGCCCGCCCTCCGCAGGGCCGCGAGCCGGGGGGGCGGCCTGGAGGGAAAGGGAAGCGCTCCAAGCTAGCCCTAAGACCGCCGCCAGGGTCTCGGGCGCCCGCCCCGAGCCTCCCGCCCCCCCCTCCGCCATCCCCGCACGTGCGCACCTGCAGCCCCGGGCCGAGGCACCTGCGCCCCGCGCGCCCCGCCTCGCGCCCCCCGGCCTCACCTGCTCTTAGGGGTGGGGTGGGGGGGACAAGTAGAGGGAGGTCTGGCCACCGAGTCCCTCCACACACATACACACACACACGTCGGAGGTCCTGGGGTCTTTTCCGAAGCGACAAGCGGGTCAGGGGCGGCCGTCGGGCGAGCTGTCGGGCTTCAACTCAGCAGCCCGGAAAAGGAGGAGGAGAGGAAGGGGCGGGCAGGGTGAGGGCGAGCCCTCTCCCACCCCAGCTGCCTTGGGACCCAGGCGCTATTATTACCCTCCTCCACCCCCCACTTTTGTGACTTTGCCTGTCCCAAGAGACCTTTTTTCTTTGCCAATCATGGGGCTTGAACTCAGGGCCTGGGCACTGTTTCTGAGCTTCTTTTTGCTCAAGGCTAGCGCTCTACCACTTGAGCCATAGCGCCAATTTCTGGATTTTTCTGTGTATGTGGTACTGAGGAATCGAACCCAGGGCTTCATGCATGCTAAGCAAGCACTCTACCACTGAGCCACCTTCCCAGTCCTCGCCCCAAGAGATTTTTGTAGTCACCTTCAGCGGTTAAGTGAGTGCGCTCTAGGCTTGGGCCACCTAGATGCAGAGCCTGCTCCTCTTCACTTACTTCCATGTGTGAGATCTTAAGCTAGCTTGGCCCTGAGCTGCAAAGGGAGGAAAGAATATGCATCCAAGGGTGCATGCACGTGCTGTGGGCCTGTGGGTCTTCAAGGAAAATAGGGCCTCGCCCCAGAGAGGAAGCACAAAGCTCAAGTTCATTAGCTTCGCGTACCAGGCTCTTTCTTTTCCTTGTTAAATTGTAGGAATAAAATCAAGCGAACCTGGAGAGGCCTGGTACGTGCCTGAACTCTCCAAACAGGTGTTCCTGTTTACGGGGCTCGTTTTCCTGCAATCCTGCAGCAGGACCTGGGAGAAGAGGAAATCAAGGCATGGGTTATTTGGCAGATGTTGCAAATACACGATGTGCTCGATTCGTACACAGATGTTGCACACACAATCAATCTGCTGAGGCTCTGGAACTCACATGCTCTCACGCAATCCGATTCTGTCGCCTGACAGGTGTCTGGGTTTTTCCCACCATTCCATCGCACCAATACTAATATGTAAATATGTTACTATAACTTGCGGTGAGGGCAAGAAAAGGAAAGAAGAAACTTCCCGAGGGGAGAACAAAGTGCCTCAGATACTGATTTCTGAACTTTCACTGCAAAAAGTTCCTCAGCTCGACTAACAGCACACAGACTGCCCAGGATACACTGCGACAGAATGCGCCCCAGCACTTTTATCTGTAAGTTATTCATCCTACTACACTGTGCACTAATGGGTTCACAATTCATCCCCTAAACTCTGTGCAAGACACTTCATGTGCTTTTCCTTTGTTGAATTTCCACATCCTTGCTGTACTTACAATCACCCTCCATTAACTTAACAAAAGCCCCCAAATATCTTAATTTTTGCCTAAATTCACCCAAGATGGTCAAGATTTGAACCCAGTTTTTCTGGGTCCTAAATCTGGGCTCTTGTGTTCTTCTCTCTGGAGAGAAAACAAACAAACAAATATAAAGCATTAAAAATACAGGAAATTATTTGTCTTGTGAAGCCACAGAAAAAGGTACACCTGAATCCTATACTGTCTGGCCTAGGTAGGCAGATAGGACGTTTATTCATAAAGTATTAGTGAGGTCGCACATAGCAGTGGCTCAGTCACCTTTCAATAGAAGTGATTCCTGAAATACAACAATAAGAGAAAAGAAAAGGTCTCCTCCCACTCCTCCCATTGTTTTTCCTCTTTGGGATGTTTGGCTACTAGAATAACCAAATCGATCAAACTTTTTAAATTGGCCCTACCTAGGGCTCAAACTCAAAGCCTGTGTACTGTCCCTGAACTTTTATGCTCAAGGCTAGCCTCTCCCACTTAAGCCACAGATCCACTTCCAGATTTTTTGGTAGTTGCTCACGGACTTTCCTGCCCAGGTTGGATTTGAACTGGGATTCTCAGATCTCAGCCTCTTGAGTAGCTAGGATTACAGATATGAGCTGTCTGCACCAGCCCAAATAAAACTTTTGAGAGCCTGCTTCATGAGAGTTTTTGTTTCTCTGAGAAACACAAAAAACTCCCAAAGTGAATTCATGTTTTGAACTGTTAAACAGAAAGCACAGTTTCACTGATTTTTTATGTACTGGTTTACAGCAACAGCACTAAGGCAGAAGATACAACCCGCATTTGCTCCCCACAACCAAGCCCCCAACTTTAACCCCACTCTGAGGCTTTGAGTGGGGTGAGAGACATTTTGTGTTTGCATGAGGAAGGCAAATTCAATGCCTCTCCCTCGGTCAAGGCGGCATTTATGCCGGAAGTGAATGTTCAAAAACAAATTCAATGAAGGAAGTGAGAGAGATGGAGGCAGACAGAACTTTCAAGGAAAAAGTGAACTTTTAGAAGTTGAAGGGGGTGGGGAAAGTGGAACAGTCGCTCTGATCAAAGGAATAACAGTTTCAGCATTAGTCCAAGCAAGCCCATTTGCCCATGCTAGGCCCATGCTGCTTAGCTCTGTGCTGGAGAACAAGTTAGACTCTCTGACATAGGTACTGAGAACAGAAGGGTTAGGGGGGAATAGGAATCCTGGGCACCTTCTACATTGACTTGCAGAAGGGAAGCTCCTAAAATTGGAATGAAGCTCATTCTTCTGGGCAACCTTGCTTGTTTATCTGGTCAAGACAACCCTCTTCCCATGTGGCTCCAGTTACGGAGGCCTGGGAACCCCCATGCAATCAGAGCATTGTTATGTTGAAATGGAGAAAAAAAAAGAGAAGAAAATTTGACAGATTGTTTATTTGTGATATAAGTAATACCTATGTCAGTCTTTGTGCTTTTGTTTTTAAATTAGAAAAAACCCAACTTCACTTGTTTATATTTTTTGCCAGTCCTGTCACTATTCTTTTGCTTAAGGCTAGCACTCTACCACTTGAGCCACAGTGCTTTTTCCAGCTTATTCCATTTATGTGGTACTGAGGAATTGAATCCAGGACTTCAGGCATGCTAGACAAGCACTCTACCACTACATCGCATTCCCAGCCCACAAAGAGACAACTTTAACTGAGGAGCTGGCTCCTGGTAGAGGCTCAGGCCTCAGGCTGCCATCCCCAGCATAGCAAATAAACAAACCAACAACAATGACAACTAAAACCTACTTTAAAAAAAAAGACATACATTTGGTCCCAGCCACACTGATGAAGGGGTAATCCCAAGAACATGGTTTTACAGAACAAAGCAATGAAAGGACATGCTACAGTTCACCGGAAGTTGAACCCATGCAGACTCTCAAGTGCTCACCTGGGTGGAAGGTAGGGAGAGAGGTGTGGAGAGGTAAAGACTCAAAGCTCTCTGATGCTGAACCCCGATCCCTAAGATTTTGCATCGCATCTCCCCACCCCCATTTTGCCTGCTATGAAGTCATTTTGTATTGAAGGCCACTGATTTGTGAGGGGACATAGAGGAAGCAAGGAGATGATTCTTTAAAGCAGGACAGTGACAGTGGACTAAGAGAGGAGGAGGACAACTGAGAGCAGTGGAAAGAAAATGAGGGAGGCGGACACAAGCAAGGATTCTGAGGTAATACAGATCAAAGAGACAGCACTTCAAAGGGCCATTTTTAAGGAAGACAAGATGGATCGTCCATGCCTTGTTTTCCCACAATGCACCTCTCCCTTTGTTGCTTCCTCTCTTTCAGAGTTCAGTGCCTGAGTCTACAGGTATTAGGTGAACACGTTTGTGTGTGTGGCACCTTAAGGAAGACACAGAACATGGGGAAGCTAGAAGAAATGTGGGAGGTGAGAGAAAAAGCCGATTAAGAACAGATTGCCACCTCTCAGAGTAGGCCAGATGACACTTGATCTGTGTACATATTCTACGAATACATGGAGAGAACAAAAATATCCAGGCCCCTCCACAGCACCAGAGCTACCCTTCCTTACTCCTCTGGACTGGGAAAGAATGAACCTTAGATAGTGTCATAACTAATCTGTGCAAAATCATTAATGCCTCTTTTCTTTCTAATATTTTTAAGTTGATTGTCTCAGAGAGATGGGGGGAGGAAAGGAATAATCTGTGCTGAGAACAAAGAACTTCTCCTCCCAAATTCTTCCATCTGAAGGATTACAGTCCAGGAAAGGAGACTTACCTGTGGTTATGAGTTAGTTCTACCCTCCACATTGTTGCTGGAATCATCTTCCTCAAGCCCAGGATTGAGTGTATCATTTTCTTTCTCATAACCAGAAGTGGGGGTGTAGCTCAAGTGGCAGGGTAGTTGGCTAGTAGTATTTATGAGGGCCAAGGTTTGATCCCCAGACTGAAAAATGATTATTTCATTACCAAGAATCATTAGCCCCCACATACATTTCTCAGCATTATCTTAAGTAGTTCTTGATTAACATTTTTAAAAAAGAACTTCAAGATTAAATATCTTTAAGAATGTTTGGTTAAACCAATTATCTTTCTGTAAAGCTTAATTCTGAAACATGATTTTCCAAGAAGTGTGGCATTGCTAAAACATGGGAACCCCCCTCACCAGATCCATAAGTAACAAAAGCAACCCCCAACAACATCATTTTTCTAAGGAGTAGAACATTGTTCTAGAATCTCTGATCTATGAAGAGCTTAGAATCAATCTTAGATAGGAATGAGTCCTGAGAGTAAGTCTCCATTCTGATGCTCATTTGCTAAGTGATATTAAGCAAAGGACTTAATTTTTCCTCTATATTTGCTTATTGGTGTAATGACATATCAACCTTCTCAGGCTTCTTGTGATGATTGAGATAACATAGAAATCTTTGGCTCAGATTGAGCCATCAATAAGTAGTAATAGTTACGTTGTTTTTATCATCCCAGTATTTGGAGCTTGGTTTTCTAGCCTTACAAAAGCAGGGGACAAAGACTGGAAGACTTTGTAAATCATAAATTGAGAGGTCTGAGAGGCATTGCTCAAGTGGTACTGCCTAGTGTCTACAAGGTATAGGGGTTCAATCCCAAATACAGAAGAAGCAGGAGGAGGAGGGGGAGGAAAAAGTTATTAGAAGTAACAAACCAGTTTTTGACTCAATTGGTGTGTTCCTCAGGAACTTCAGAAGAATTATAAAGTTCAAGGTCAGCCTGAATTTCTTAGTAAGATCCTCTCAGAGGAGGGGTGGAAGGAGGAGAAACTTTAAAGAATGGTGATTTAATCTTGCCCTTCCTGGGGCCACTGGTAATACCCCCAGAGCCTCATAATGCTTTGCCTTTGGTTTCGTATATATAAATCTTGTTTTATCACTCAAGGTTCTGCTCAAAAGCCTTTCACAACAAGGCCCTCACCTCCCTCTATGGCAATTTGTAGTCCTCTCTTCCTAAAAAACCCTCTGAACTTTTTTCTAAATCTTTCTTTACCATTTATCACTTGCTACAAAGGATCTGAGTTATTTATGTGCTGCTGTATTTAGTTGACCAAGTTACATCCTTTCAAGGGCAGACGCCAAATAGGGTATTGTCCTTGTAAGCTAACACAGAGATCTGTAAAACTTTTCTGAGAACACATGCCTATTGCTTTAGGAGTTCACCAAGTAACTTCCTAATTGCAATATCAGTGGGAGTAAATCAACAGCTGATTTCTCTTTGAAGTCAGCTGGAATCTACAGGGTCACAGTTGGTTTTTTCTAAAAGTAATTTCTGAGTATCATTTGCTGCCCCCCTGTGTTGGATACAGATATTATTCTGAATCAAACCAAAAAATGATTCTTAGATCTTAGCCTTCTGAGTAGCTAGGATTACAGATGTGAAACCATTGGTGCTTTTAAATCTGAGAGAATGGATGTAAAATCATTCTAATATTTTATGTACTAGACCTACTTGGAGCAATAGTGTGGTTGTAATTTGGACTCTACAACTTGGTTCAAATCCAAACTTAGCTGACAAGTTGTGTGACTTTGGGCACATTGATGGTTATGAATCTGTTTGACCTAAAAAATGAAGCTAATACCACCAAAAGATGACATCAAATAAAATGTAAAATGTTTGGCACGGCATAAAAACTCTCGAATGATAGCTATTATCCCTGTTGTTTTCATAACTATTATCACTGCAATAAGAAGCATGTTTTCTTTTATCTCTTTTCTTTGGTGAAATTGCACACTGCCTACGCACACGGATTAGCAATGTATTATCTGAACCAAGTCCTATCTTCCTATGTTCCATACTCACATTTATTGAGCATCTGGGATGTACCAGGCACTGTTCTAGGTACATCCGTTAATAAACAGAGCAAAACCTTTGCTCTGTGTAATATTAATCCCAGTTTGTACAACTCTGAAATGACTTAATTTTTGTAATTCTTAAGGTACACATTACTCAATTCACCACATACGCTACCCCATAAAATAAATCCAGGCCTTTCCTTCCTTTCTAGTACAAGTTGTCTTCTCTCTTGGCCTAATTAGGAACAGGGGCTCACTGTGTAGCAATCTGTATACTTTTGAAAGAAATTGCCCATCTTTATCAAGTTCTGTAAGGATGAGGGAAAAAACATTCCTGTTTGACATTTTTCAATTACAATACCTACTCTTTTACATTATATATCTTACTCCCAACACAGCACCCAGAAAGAATCTTCTGAAACAGTAGTTTAATAGCTTTCTTGAAGTCATGGCCCATCTCATTCTAGTTTTGTTTTTGAGAAAAATCTTCCAAATACTCAAGTATAAGTAACTATAATATACTATCATTCTTTCAAGCAAAAAGTGTGGAGAAGGAATTTCAGGAATTTGAAGTTAAACTGTTTTCATAATTATACTGATTCTACTTGCCCTTTTCATAGGTAACTTGCTCATAGATGGTACAAAACACTGGTAACTCTACTAGCACTTAGCATAAATGAAGGCACAAAACCATACTAGTAATCATAATCTGCCATGTCTTCTGAATAAGAAGAAAGCCAAAAATATCCCAATTTCACTGAACAGCTTCCTTGATGAAGCAGTAAACTTTGCTATATGTAATCTTAGTCCTCGAAGACATTGTGGATAAGGAAAATGGTAGGATGTAGAAAGCATTTCTGTTGCCTACAAAGCATGATCCTGTGCTTCCACAGGAAGGCATTATTGAATTACAAACTAAACTGCTGCTTTTCTAAGCCATATCTTTTTCTGGGGGATCCGGTTGTGGGGCCTGAACTCTGGGCTTGGGCGCTGTCCCTCAGCTCAAGGCTAGCACTCTACCACTTGAGCCACAGGGCCACTTCTGGCTTTTTTTCTTTTTTGCGTATGTGGTGCTGAGGAATCGAACCCAGGGCCTCATGCATGCAAGGCAAGCGCTCAACCACTGAGCCACCTTCCCAGCCCCAGCCATATCTTTTTCTATATGTAAGAATGAAAACGTACGGCCGGGCGCTGGTGGCTCACGCCTGTAATCCTAGCTACTCAGGAGGCTGAGATCTGAGGATCGCGGTTCAAAGCCAGCCCGGGCAGGAGAGACTGTGAGACTCCTATCTCCAATAAACCACCAGAAAACCGGAAGTGGCACTGTAGCTCAAGTGGTAGAGCGCTCGCCTTGAGCTGAAGAGCTGAGGGACAGCGCCCAGGCCCAGAGTTCAAGCCCCACGACCGACAAAAAAAAAAAAAAAAAAAAAAAAAAAAAAAAAAAAAAAAACTGTCATTGGGGCTGGGAAAGTGGCTCAGTGGTAGAGTGGTTGCCTTGCATGCAGGAGGCCCTGGGTTCAATTCCTCAGCACCATGTAAGCAGAAAAAGCTGGAAGTGGCACTGTGGCTCAAGTGGTAGAGCGCTCACCTTGAGCTGAAGAGCTGAGGGACAGCGCCCAGGCCCAGAGTTCAAGCCCCACGACCGACAAAAAAAAAAAAAAAAAAAAAAAAAAAAAAAGAATGAAAACGTATTTTGTTTTTCTTTATTTTCATAGTGCTGGGGATTAAACCCAGGGCTTCTAGCAAGCTAGACAAGCACTTCAGGCTTTACCACTGAACCACAATCCAGCCCTATTTCTCAGACTTGGGCATTTGACACACAGTCGGTTTTTGTTTTTGTTATCTTGTTTTTCCAGTGTTGGGGATCACACCCAGGACCTTGCATATGTTAAGCAAGTATTGTACCAACAAGCTATACCCCCAGCCTAATATATTCTTGAAAATAAACCAAGCAGGTCCATCACTTCAAGAAAGATGACACACAACTACCCATGCAAACACTTCAAACTTGTAGAAAAAAAAAGTGATTTTTAAATAAATGCCCATGTGTTAATATTTGGAAGGCTTGTGAACTAATACATTCCAAATAACCTGATACATAATGTTCTAAGCCAATTCTGGGTAAAAGATATATTCAAAGTTGACAACAGATGTACAAACTTTAATGCAAAGTTCATTAATCTAGTTTCAGTAACTTGTCTACATGGCCAGGCGTCAGTGGCTCACGCCTGTAATCCTAGCTACTCAGGAGGCTGAGATCTGAAGATCATGGTTTGAAGCAAACCGGGGCAGCAAAGTCCCTGAGACTCTTATCTCCAATAAACTACTCAGAAAAACCTGGAAGTGACACTGTGGCTCAAGTGGTAGAGCGCTAGCCCTGAGCACAGAGGCTCAGGAACAGAGCACAGGTACTGAGTTCAAGCTAAGGGACAGCACCAAGACTAAGTTGAAACTTGAACACCGACACGTGTGTGCACTCACACACACGACCTACCAAGGATTACTTTTTTTTTTTTTTGGTCGGTCGTGGGACTTGAACTCTGGGCCTGGGCACTGTCCCTCAGCTCTTCAGCTCAAGGCTAGCGCTCTACCACTGGAGCCACAGTGCCACTTCTGGCTTTTTCTGCTTATGTGGTGCTGAGGAATTGAACCCAGGGCCTCACGCAGGCGAGGCAAGCACTCTACCACTGAGCCACCTTCCCAGCCCCATGGATTACTTTTATAACAAGAGTGGGAACTGTCTTGGCTGGCAAGCCATGTAAGACCGGGTACATGAGAGACACGTGCTTTTCACAGGGTTCTTGAAAGCTGTGCAAGGAAGGCTTCCTGTTACTGATCATTTTATTTGGCTTACAAATGGTGTTAGAAATATCAAAGTTGCTCTTGGCCAGAAAAACATTTTCCACCCTTCTATTGACAGAGAATATGTGCAACTATGTGAAAAAAATTAAATATTTTCCCATACTAGTTTATGAAGTGTATTTGGAGGACTGAGGATGAGGCTCATAATGGAGCACTTGTCAAGCATACACAGATCTTGAGTTTCATCCCCAGAACCACCAAAAAAACAAAACCAAACACTGCAATTTTTCAACTAAAACTTCATATCTCAACAGTTTGAATGCAAACATGAAAATCACGTCATCTCTTAAGCCAGCTGCTGAGCAAAATTGTATTTTAAAAAGCCATTCTTGCTGAGTGCTGGTGGCTCACACCTATAATCCTAGCTACTCAGGAGGCTGAGATCTGAGGATCTCGGTTCAAAGCCACCCCAGGCAAGAAAGTCCGTGAGACTCATCTCCAATTTACCACCAGAAAACTGGAAGTGGCGCTGTGGCTCAAAGTGGTAGAGCTTGAGCTAAAGAGCTCAGGGTCACCGCCCAAGCTGAGTTCAAGCCCCATGTCCTACCAAAAAAAAAAGGCCATGCTCTCTAGAGGCCTGGCTAAAGTGATAAAGGCTTGTCGATTAGCATGTGTCTGGGTTCTATCCACACTACTGAAATTCTTAAGTATGTGCTGGAGAAATCATTACCATTCCTTTTTTTTTTTTTTTTTTTTTGCTGGTACTGGGCTTTGAACTCACTTGGCCTATTTGGTCACAGCTGGTACTCTACCACTTGGGCCACAACTCCAGCCTGGCTTTTTGTTAGCTGTTTTGGAGATGGAGTCTTATGGACTTTTCTGCTTCGGTGGGCTTCAGGCCACAATATAACATCTGATTGTCTAGGATGACAGGTATGATCCACAGGCAACTAGCTAGACAATATAAGTATTATTATGCAATGTTTTATTACTTTTTAAGTTATGTCACTATTTAAAAAATTTTTGTTGTAATTTGTGCTATCAGTAACTATAACCTTCTTCATAAAATGATTTAGTCACCAATAACTTTATAGTACAAGAGTCCCAAGGTCAAATTGACAGTCACTTTCCAAGGATACATTAAAAGACCATGTCACTGATATGCTTAAAAATCTTCCAGTGGGCTGGGAAGGTGGCTCAGTGGTAGAGTGCTTGCCTCACATGCATGAGGCCCTGGGTTCGATTCCTCAGCACCACATAAACAGAAAAAGCCACAAGTGGCGCTGTGGCTCCAGTGGTAGAGCGCTAGCCTTGAGCTGAAGAGCTGAGGGACAGTGCCCAGGCCCAGAGTTCAAACCCCACGACAAAAAAAAAAAATCTTCCAACGGTTCTTTCCTCACCTACAAGACTCTTCTGTTCCTTCCTCCTCCTCTTCTTGTCTGTGTTCTTCCTCTTGCTCATTCTCTCCAGCCATATTTGCCTCTTTGCCTTTCCCTCACCCCCCAGAAACCAATCACTCTCCCAGCTTTAAGACCAGTGTACTGGCCGTTTCTCTTACATGGGAAAGAATCTCTCTCAATTCCCTAAGTCTTTGCTCAAGTGTCATCAGTTTAATAATCCAAACACCACTGTGTCCTACCAGCTGCTCTTATCTCCCAACACCTTATACATCGACAATTTGTTTGGTCCCTCTTTCCCCTAACTAGTATAAGCCTTTAAAAGCCTAGGGAAACGCCTGCTACTTAAGAACATTTGCTGCATATTGAACGAACAACTCATTTCTCAGCTTGTCACCTTTGAAAACATGGCCAAATTCAGGAGAGAGGTGAGGTCCATGACAGCAGACCTGAATTGGGAGTAAAAGGTGCTTGAAGCTGAAAACCTCAACACTTAAAAGGCTCTATAGTCCCAAAATAAACGCTGTAGAGGTGGGGAAGGAAGGACTCGGGGTAAGGAATAATACACAAGTGTGCACTGTGGATGTGAGGGCCTTACAAAGGACGCTGGGCCTGAGTCACACAGCCCCTCCCCACCTCCATTCCTTCCCGGTACTCTCGGGAAATCTTGGTTCCCCAGAGCAATCCCGGAGATCCGCCCACCAAAACAAACAAGTTCACAGCAAGGGATTGGAGAATTTCTAGACTTTATGGATAAAACAGCGATAACCAAGTAACGCAAAGCAAAGCCTCCAAGTCCCCCCACTCCCGTGCCGTCTTCCCGAAGTCTTGCCGGCTAGGGCTGAGGCCGACACTCTCTCGACGTCGAGCTCCGGAGTCCCCACGAGCAGGTAGGCACCGGAGACCCGGTCCGCGGGCGGCGGGGCGGGGCGGGGCGGGGCGGGCGGCGGGAGGAGGCGGGGAGAGGCGCGCGGCGGCGGCCACGGCCAGGCCGGGCCTCAGTTCTCCTCGGGCTTGTCGGCCGGCGGCCCGCAGGGCTGCAGCATCTTCTCCATCAAGTTGAAGCGGACTCGGGCCTTGCTCTCGTTCTCGGCGATGGCGAAGTAGTTGAGAAGGTCGAAGTGGCCCATGTAGGAGCAGTAGGAGTCGCGGTGCTGGTTCACCAGCCATTCCCACTTGGTGGTGTCGGCGTGGCCCGTGCCGATGTACTTGGACTGCAGATGCTCCAGCTGGCTGTGGATGGTGTAGCGGTCGGTCATCTCGCCGCCCTGCCTTTCCCTCTCAGACCAGAAACTACCGGCGTGGAGCAGCCACCCTCAGGTTTCCCGCCGGAGAGACGCGCGCCGCCACACGGAACCGCTGGGCTCGGTCGGTCGCGGACGAACGACGTCACCACGACGACGGAGCTGCGTAGACGCTCAGCCATAGGGTTTAGAGGCGGAAGCGGAAGTGCATTTTGCCTTGGCATTGGGGTTGCCTAGGAGACACGGCAACGGTGCTGCCCTCGCACGGGGCTCCGCCCTCTTTGGAGAGCGTTGCCTGTTGGTCCTTTTAGTGATTGGGCAGACCTTTTGTCGCTTGAGTGTTGCATGCTGGGACTTGTAGTCTCGAGAGTTCGCGCGGGCCGAGGTAGGAAGAGCAGCACTTGGCTCGCTCTGGGACTGCTGGAGTCACCCCCGGGCGGGTGGATGTTGAGAGGGAGTGGGGACCACCCAGTAGGTCAGCACTGCTTGCAGCCAAGAAAAACGAACTCCCCGGGTAACTGAGCGCTAACGTGGGGCAACGGCCACACTGGGTGTGGCTCACCCCGACGCGAGCCTCCTCGAGTTCGGGTCCCGGCTTGGTCTCTTACGCTTTGGGTGGCATGAGAAAGCCCTCTCCTGCCTGGTGACCAGTACGCTCCCACACGACTCCTCCATCCGGGGGTCTTCAGCTCCTTCAGTGCCCGCCCCCTCGCCTCCTGGGGGTGCTGGGGAAGGGAGGGGGGCTGGCCCGGTTTGGCCATGTGAGGAAATACACTGAACTCTGTTAACAGGTAGTTTTATTTTTATTACGTTTTTGCTACCTTTGTTTTATGTACTTTTTACTTTTTAAATGACATTTTGTATTTATATTTTGTTTAATAAACAATTCTTTTTTTAATTTAATTTTTTTTCTGTTTACGTAGCACCAAGGAATCAAACCCAGGGCCTCAAGCGTGCTAGGCAAGCGCCCTACCCCTGAGCCACAGTCCCAGCCCCACAAGGACTCTAGTACCTGTGTTTTATAGGTGTGAAGGTTTCTGGGGGCCATGCACGCAGAGATAACAGCCTGCGAGACCCGGATGAGTGGCTTCACGCTTCCCTGCACATTGCCAAGCTGCATGACGACACTTCTTCTTGCCCTACCTACTTCTTAATACGTGGCGTCAAATACTTTGTAGTTTTGAAATCTATTGAGTGGAATGAAATTTCCCTGGGACTAGCCGGGCGCCGGTGGCTCACGCCTGTAATCCCAGCTTCTCAGGAGGCTGAGATCTGAGAATCGCGGTTCAAAGCCAGCCCCAGGCAGGAAAGTCCATGAGACTCTCATCTCCAGTTAGCCCACAGAAAGCTGGAAGTGGCCTGTGGCTCAAGTGGTAGACCCTTGAGCTGAAGAGCTGAGAGACAGCGCCCAGACTCAGAGTTCAAGCCCCATGACCAACAAAAAAAAAGTTATTTCTATTACCACTGCATGACACTCTGTTGGGTGCATCTAATATATTTTAAATAACTACCCTTGCTGATTGATATTTATGTTGTTTCCAGTGCTGTGCTGGACAGTCTTGCACGAGTGGTGTTCTGTATATGTTCGTGTCTATTCACAGAGCAAATTGTAGAAGGGATATTAGAGCATTATGAAAAACAGCAAATGCACTTTTATGAATACCCTTATTGCGTTTCGAACCACAGTGATTCTCCGTGAATTTCAAATGTCCTGTGGCTTCATAAATTATACCCAAATTTCATTAGGGTTTCTGGAAATCAGGGGAAAAAAATAAAGTGTTTCAGTGAAAAACTAGGCTCTTTTTTCCCCTTACTACAAATATTAAGGGGACTTTTGCTATGTACAAGTGTTAGAACAGTATTTTACATTAGAGGGCGCCAAAACACCACAAAAGGCCAACAAATAGCTGGGTATTTGAGAAAAATTTCTCCAAGGACTTGTGATTGAGATGCTGAAGATAAAACTTTGGTTTGCTAAGTTGTTTTATAAAGGTGACTAAGATTTTGATAGTGGAGAAGAGGAAAAAAAAGTAATGAAGTGATGATTGCCATATCAGCATACAGAATTTACTTTGGAATTGTATATTAGACTAAGTGGTGATGTGGAATTTAGGTAATAAGGACCATAGATAATTTTTTTAAAGAAATTATGGTACTAGGATATGAACTCATGGCTTCAAGCTTGCTAGGCATGTATGCTAGCATTGAGCCACATCCCCAGCCCAAGAATGTAGCAAATCTAAAGTAAATTTGCTGTGGTGAAAGATAATCATCTACTTTTCTTTTCCTAGCCATTGTGAGATTCATATATCTGAGCAGATCTAAAACTCTCAGTGTTTGGAGGGCTTCACCCTTAATTGGGCACAAACTTTATTGTATGGGTTGCATAGCTTGAAGCGGTCTTATAACCCCTCTAGAGCACATGTGAATGTCACAGGCATCTATTCCATAAACAGTTGAGATTTTATTGACAATTTTACTCTGGTTTTTAAAATCAGACATTAAGTTGCAGGCTCCTGCAATTTTTAAAGTTTTTTTTTTGTATGAGAACAAATTTCTCTAAAGGAATGCAGAAAACATTGTAGACATATTCCATTTGTCACCATAATATGAAATTTCCTTTCGTGGCAGGATTCTTTGTGAGAGCCATAGTGTCCTTGCTGAGACTTCTGTCACAAAACACCACGACAGAAGTTTATTTCTCAAGGTTCTAGAGAATGAAAAGGCTAAGATAAAGGCGAAGGTGAAGGTCTGCTTTCTGGTTTTGTAGGGTTTTTTTTGGTGTGTTTTTTGGGGGGAGTGGCGTGGGTGGGTGGGATTGGAGGATGCTGGTACTGGGGCTTGAACTCAGGACCTGGTCGTTGTCTAGCTTTTTTTGTTCAAGACTGGCACTCTATGGCTTGTGCAACACTTTCACTTTTAGCTTTTTGGTGGTTAATTGGAGATAAGAGTCTCAGGACTTTCCCATCTGTGCTGACTTTGAATCTCAACCTTAGATTTCAGTCTCTTGAGTAGCTTGAGTGACAGGAATGAGCCACCAATACCCAGCTCCAGCGCATGCATGCAGGCATGCATGCGTACAGGTGTGCGTGCATGCGTGCATGTGTGTGTGTGTGTGTGTGTGTGTGTGTTGGGGAATGATGGCTGTTGTTGTTTTGTAGGTACAGTCTTACTGCATAACCCAATCTGGCCCTGAACCAGTGACCTGCTGAACCTCACAAGTGCTGGGGTTACCTTGGCACCACACCCACTGCAAGCCTCTTTATTCCAATCCCAAGTGCTCTGACTCTGTGCCTGCACCTACCCAAACCCCACTTCCTTAAACCACTGGATGGGGGAGGGGCAAAGAAATTATAAACCACAGTCATTTTAAAAGGGTCACAATGCGCTATTTTCCTAAGAGAGGCAAGTCCTTGTTAAATGCAGTATGTAGAGGTTTCAGGCATAAAAAAGGGAGTTTGGCCATTTGCACTTCTGATCAAGAATACTGGGGAAGGGATTGGGGACCTACTGAGGGAGGGACATGAAGGAAGGCCGCTCTAGAAGGTGAGTTTACAGGTGTCCTGCTAGTGAGAGCAAGCCAGCTATGCCAGGAACTCTGGAAGAGCATTCCAGGCATAGAGCAAAGGCCCTGGAGGGGGGGCGAGGCTCCAAGTGTTCTAGGAGCTCCCTCATGCCTGGAGTTTTAGGGAAAGGGAGCCACCAGAAGGTAGAGTGGCAGGGCCAGCTAAACTTTGCAGGGTTTATTTGAATTCTCTCCTTCCTAGGAGGCAAAGGAAGCATTTGAAGTCAGAAGAGGACTGTGAAAGGCAAGAGAGAATGTGAGTGTTAGGTTTTTAAAAAGAGGTAGCCGAGTAAGAACAGCACCACGCACGTGGTATTCAGGTAAGGGGTAGGTTTATTCAGTAGACCTGCTGGGACCAGGCAAGGTTGGCACTCCACGCGGTTGGCAAAAGAGAGCATCTGGTCCTGAGTTAGGCCTTATATAGGGTAGGGGCGGGGGGAGGGGGGGGAAGGTGTGTCCAGGTAAAGGGAAGTGGGACCAGGTAAGAGGTGGGACCAGGTAGGGAGAAAGGTGTGGCCACATCAGATTCAGATGTGACCTCAGCAGATGCAGATGTGACCTCTTCCAGGTGTCCCAGTTGCCTAGGTAACGAAGGTACTGGGCGAGGTCTATTCACCATCCAGGAATGGACCTTACATTCCAGCCTTTTGATAATTATGAAAAAGGGCGAAGATTCTCTCTGGCTACTTCCTGCTGGCAAGGGGCATCGACAGTAGGGGTAAAAGGCTGAGATGTGGTCCACTCTGGGAGAATGCAGCAGGCAGCTGTTGAGTCCTTCGATGAAGTCTGGAGGAGGCAAGTCTCTTGGATGAAGTCTGGAGAAGTCTCCTGAGCCATTGATGGAAACCTGAACAAATGGAAACTGACAATTTTCAAACCTCGAATGGCTAGGCTTTGAGAGGGAATCTAGAGGGAATCTAAACCCAGCCTGCGTCGCACTCTTCAGGGCACAAGCCAAAATGTTGTACAAAAGAGAGAGAGATAGGAGGAAGTGGCGCTGTGGCTCAAGCGGTAGAGTGCTTGACTTGAGCTGAAGAGCGCATGGACAGTGCCCGGGCCCAGAGTTCAAGCCCCACGACCAACCAAAAAAAAACAAAAAACAGAGAGAGATAGGGAAAGTTAGACATGATTGGCAGAGAGAGAGAACAAAGAGAGCCTGAAAGTAAACAGACTTCTGACCATTTACCATTGCAGTGGCAAAGACTGTTTGGAAATGAGAATGGCATAAAAATTGACTTGCAGCCCTCCATTAAATGTAGAGTCAGTCTGGTGAGTGAAGGAGAGCTGACCAGGCAGAAGTGGCGTCCCGACTTCCCCATGTTCCAGACACAGTGGCCAGCAGTGTTCCTCCTGGCCTTTTTCTGCTGCTCCTTCCTGGAGTGATGTCTCTAGATGTCCATCTGGTAGTGGTCCTTGCTTCCGCTAGGGCTTTTCTCATCTTGTCTAATGAGACTTGCTCCATCGCTCTCTTTATACCTCCCTGATCCTGATCATTACGAATGGCATAGTTCTTATTTGTATGCATAGTCTCAGGACTTTCCCATCTGTGCTGACTTTGAATCTCAACCTTAGATTTCAGTCTCTTGAGTAGTTGAGTGAAATACAGAAATTGTATGCTCCATGCATAGTAGCACTGATGTAGCCAAGATCAGCGGTGAATAAATACTTGTGAGTTAGAATAATTTTGTCATTGTGTGAGGGCCACAAAGGAAGCTTACAGAAACTTAAATGAGAGTGCATGCTCCACACATAAATGGAAATTGCATGGCACGGTCTACCAGTATTCCTAGAACCATGATAGGGATACAACAGGAGATAAATCAAGAGCAAGTGATTCATCAGGTGTTGCAATAAACCCATTCCAGGCTGCTGGGGTCATAGCAGGGCTGACAGGTTTACAGTAAGAAGTACACGCTCAAATGATGATAGGAGAAAGCTGTACAGTAAATACGTAAAGCAGTAACAATCTCAGTCATCGGTCACCACTGTCAACTGTTCTATGCTGCACACAGTTGGGTCGTACTTTAACGTGGCTGGCAGTGCAATGGGTTTGTTTACACTAACATTATCACCACACAAGTGAGAAATCCAGGGCATGATGACAGCATGCTGTGACATCACTGGGCAATCAGAAATTCCCAGCCATAATAATCACATGGGACCACGGTCGCTTGAAGCGTTTGGTGGCACTTGACTGCTTTCCCTAAACATTTCCTTTCCTTTTGTTCACTTATTGTTTGTTTGTTTGTTTGTAGTGGAGGATTAAACCCAGTGCTCGAGGCATGCTAAGGCAAAGGATTTATCACTGAACTACATCAAAGGTATCTATTTGTTTGTTCATTGTTTGTTTGAGTCAGGTTCTTTTGATGCTGCCCAGGCTGGCCTCAAACTTTTGATTCTGTGTTTCAGCCTTCCAAGGATCTCGGATTATAGGTGAGCACTACCATGCCTGGTTTCCCATCCCTTTTCTGTTTAGGATTTATCTAGACTTGTGTGTGCTCTTGAGCTCTAATTGGTGTTGCAGTTTTTCCCACACAACCAGGGTCAGTGCAGGGTGCAGGGAATAATTTCAATCAGCTCAGTAAAAAGAATTATAGACACAAAAAGTGATCAGAGAAAGCACAGAAGAGAGATGACTCAAGGGACATGAACCATACATTTACAAAAGGATTAATGCATAATTTTCAGGAAGCAATGAGGGGGGGGGGTCATTTTCAGATAATTCCTCAATCTTAATTGCAAGTTTAGTGTTTATTTCAAACACTATAGTCACATTTTTCCTGTTTGAATGAAATAGAGAGCTAATGAAATTGGCCTTCATGGGCAAAAGATTAATGTGAAAAGGGGCTATGCTCACATTTTAACACATGGGCAAGTCAACATAGAAACTTTCTGACTTAAGAAAATTAGCAGCGGGGCTGGGAAGGTGGCTCAGTGGTAGAACGCTTGCCTTGCATGCCTGAGGCGCCCTGGGTTCGATTCCTCAGCACCACATAAGCAAAAAGAAAAAAGCCGGAAGTGGCGCTGTGGCTCAAGTGGTAGAGCGCTAGCCTTGAGCTGAAGAGCTGAGGGACAGTGCCCAGTCCCAGAGTAAGGGCCCCACAACTGGGCCCCCCAAAAATAAGAAAATTAGCAGCAATCAAAACTACATTTTTCTTTTTTTAATCTTATTTCCATATAGGTCTGAGAGGTTAAAATAGAAAGTTAAATAACATGAGTGACACACTAAATAACCCAGCAAGTGTTTGACTGAGATAATGCTTAACCCTTCTGCTAAAAATTGAAAAACTGTCACTTCCCTGTTAGGGCTGAAGATAGTCAGTGCTTACAAACTGTCTTTTCTAATGCAAATCTATTTCATGCTGAATTACTATACAAATCACTGAAAGCAATTCTATGTATTCCCATTGCATGCATGTAGACTGAGAACTGTAATAAATAATGCTAAATTATGGATAAAGCATTTAATCCAGTTTAAATAAATGCTTCATTCAAAGAGAGTTGACCTGAGGTTTACTTCCTGTAAATTCAAGACTTACATAACAACTCCATTTAATAAATCCATATTATATAGCTTTTAGGTAAAAATTCAGAGGCTGTGCATTCCCCCGACTATAGAGATAAATGAAGATTAGTGAATACTATGTAAAATGCAATGTAATTGTACTTACAAATAGGAAAAAATTGTAATTTATTTGTAATAATAGAAGACAATGTCAAAGCTGAGTATTCGAAGCAGTGATAAATTACTTTCAATATGTGATTTTTTTTTTTTAAAGTGTGTAAAAGAAATGGCACAGATAGGCTGCAAACGTTGGTGATGGCGTTTGGGAAGAGCATTCTGGTGGAATGTATACGATATGATGTCCTGAGAAACATTATGGAGAATGGAAAGCTCCTGGTACACAGGAATGGCCAGCAACAGTGAGAGGAGCAAGGACAGCAAGGAGGCCTTGAATATCATGTTCGCAAAAGAGGTCAGACTTAATTGGCAAGTAATAGTGACTCATGGGAGGTTGTGGGACAGGAGTGTAATTTCATTAATCATGAAAGTGACTTAGGAGAATTAGTGAGTGTAGGCAGGTGGGTGTAGCACGTGGCTGGGGAAACAGTTCAGGTGGGAGGTAAAGTCACATTTTAGACCTTGGAGAACTGGGCACCTGTGAAGGACAGATGGCTGTCCCCACTGTCCATTCTTTTCTTCTTCCTTTAGGCACACCCCCCTCCACACACACACCTCTACCCCAGCTTCTACGAGGCTCAAGCCCATTGTGGAATAATGATTAATCCCTCCCTTGCTTGCATTTAGATTGGCCCAATCAATATCGATGAAAATGACCGTGGAATTTCTATGGAATGATATGAAAGGACGAGATGTGCTGTACTTCATTTCTCTGGGTTGGAATGTGGACATGGCAAGTGGAGCCAGAGTAGCCATCTTGAGCCTTGTAGTAGCCATGCATGGGAGAGCCATGATCTAGAAGGTCTCTCCTGCCACCACCCCCCCACCCCCTGAATGATTTCTCCAGAGTACATAATCATGTCACTTTCCCACAAGTCATGTGTGAGAGAGAGTTTCTCTGCATACTGACCAGCATTTAATAGCATAATTATTTATGGTTTGTTCATATATAAATTATATACCTTTTAAAGAGGACAGCTCTGAACAGTGGGGATGTAGCTCACTAGCAGAGCAGATGCTTTGTATGTGAGAAGCCCAGTGCTGGATTCGGATTCCCAGCACTTCATAAAATAAAAGCACAATTTTGGGAGCAAAAGGGGAGCCATTCTACAGCTTCTACTGTGTGGCCCAGAGTTGTATAACCAGGGTCTCGCAGTAGTGTGTAATTTCAGAAACATATTTTTCTTCCCAGAAGGAACCCATGCTCATGAACCGCCATTCCCCAACTCCACCCACAGACAAGTACCACCCATGTACTTCGTGTCTTTATAGATTAGTCCGTTCTGAGAATTTCACATAAATGGAACCTCAGTATGTGTCAACACTATTTTAATTTTAGGCCTGCAATGCCAGCTCATTGTGGCTTAGTTTGTATTTCCTTAATGGCTAAAAATGTGGGACAACTCCTCTTGAGATTATCCAGCATTGCTGTCTCCTCCTTGCCCCAGGGTTTGTTCATGTCCATTGTCTGGTGTTTTGTGATTACTTTTTCAGTGCTGGGCATTGAACTCAGGGTGCTCTACCACTTCAGCCACATCCTTGCTTTCTCACTAGGGCTGTTTGCTGTTGAAGTTTTATTAACTTTATGTATCTTCATGTATTCTAGATTGAAGATCTGGGTTGCAGATGTTTTCTCCCATTCTACAGTTTGTCTTTTCATTCCACTTTGTTTGTTTTTGAGACAGGTTGTCCTTGAGCCTCTCAAGAGCTGGAAATATGCACCTGCACCACTGTGCCTTTTTCTTTTGCTATGCTGGTGATGGAACCCAGAGCCTTGTGCATACTGGGCAAATGCCTGACCCCTGAGCTACATGACCAGACAGGAGTCAGGAAGCCTTTTATTTGAGGATCATCTCTTTATCTTGTTACACGAGAACCTCTTAGGTTTATTGAGTTTGGAGGCCCACCTATGCTTGCGTTGGCAGGCTCAGATGGAGTCATTTCAAGGGCCTTTCATGGTCTCCGTCTGTATACTCCCCATGCCCCACTTCTGGAGTTGAACCCAGAGAACTAAGTGGCATGCCCAGCTCTATTTCTACCTCTTTACAAGACCTTCCACAATAGAAAAATTTTAGCTCCTAGTAAGTCATTTCCTCTTCTATGTAAAGATCAGGCTTTTGGTCTCACATCTACAACCTCCTTGCCTAATCTTATCTAAAAAATATAAAAACAAAACAGAACATTAGATCTAGCAATATCAACTTTGTGGAAGTCAGTGATAAAAATACCTTATAAAGAAGCCAGGGGCCGGCGGCTCGCGCCTGTAATTCTAGCTACCCAAGGAGGCTGAGATCTGAGGATTGTGGTTCAAAGCCAGCCTGGAAAGGAAAGCCTATGATACTCTTATTGCCAATTAACCACGAGAAAATCAGAAGTGGAGCTGTGTCTCAAAGTGGTAGAGCACTAGCCTTGAGTACAAAGCTCAGAGAGAGACCACAGGCCCTGAGTTCAAGCCCCAGGACCAACCAGGAAAAAAAAAAGAGCTAAGAAACAAGGTCCATTCAACATAGAGGAACAGGATAAGAATATCATATGGAAATGAGAGCACAATGGAACAGCATCTGTGAAGTGTTAAAAGGAAAGGTGCTACAGAAACAGTCAGTACCCCCCCACACACACACGTTTCCACTGTCTCTGATCTCATAGCCTTGTGTCCTGTTAATTTATTTTAGCCCATATAGCCCAGGCAGACCTTAAATTGTGATCTTCCTGCCTCAGCCTCCCAAGTGTGGATATTCCAGGCTATTGACAAAAAAAAAAAAAAAAAATACAGTCATGGGGCTTGAACTCTGAGCCTGGGTGCTGTCCCTCAGCTCAAGGCTAGCACTCTACCACTTGAGCCACAGCACATTTCCAGCTTTCTGGTGGTTAACTGCAGATAAGAGTCTCATTGGACTTTCCTGCCTGGACTGGCTTTGAACTGCAATCCTCAGATCTCAGCCTCCTGAGTAGCTAGGATCACAGGCATGAGCCACCGGCGCCTGGTTTTGACACAAATTTTAAAGAAGACATGGTGAAGAAATGTCTGGGAACCATGAGGCAAATATGACATGCATTTCTGGTAGATCTAGAGGGAGTCTGTTGTAGAATCCATGGCCCAGATGTTTCTGAGACTTTACTTAATGGAAATGTATCTTTCTTGGCCTCCAACAGAAAACAACTCCTTCTCAGGTGAGACTAAAAAGAACCTATTAAATGTACACAGGTGGAAAGAAAGAAGCAAAGCACAATGGAAAATGAATGCTCTCAGGAAGTCCTCCCAGAATCCTGTGTGGGCAGCAGCTGCTGCCAGAGACTTACTGTCACCTGGAAAGTGTGGAGAAGAAGCACCTGCCCTGATCTCATTCTGCCCTCACCTTGTCCTTCCCTGGCCTCATCATCCCTTCTGGACCCCTGCCAATACCTCCAGGGGCTCAGAGAAGCAGGTATGATGCCTTTCGAATTCAGCCAACCTTTTTGGTTTTACTGGAGGAACCTAAAATGGATATGTTGAAAAATAACCTAGTGTGGGTCCCCATTTTCTGTGAAATTTCATGTGTGTGTATGTGTGTGTGTGTGTGTGTGTGTGTGTGTGTGTGTGTGTGTGTGTGTGTGTGCTGTGCTGGTACTGAGGTTTGAACTCAGGGCCTGGATACTGTGCTGTTAGTTTTTACATTCAAGGCTGTCACTCTATGACGTGACACACACTTCTGCTTCTTTTGCTGGTTAATTAGCAGAAAGAGTCTCATGGACTTTCTTGCTTGGATTGGAAAATCTCCAGCCGTCAGCCTCCTGAGTAGCTAGGATTACAGGCTTGAGCTACCTGTGCCCAGCTTGAAACTCATTCTTTTTACTAATGTTGAATCGCATTCGTCAACATCTCGACAAATACCATTAAGTTTCCTTTTTTTGTTTTTCTGGAATGGAACATTGCTTCATTATTTTCCTACCAACAACTTTCAATTTACACTAAAAGCGAAATGTGGAACTCTGCCACATTTGCAGTCTGCTACTCATAAACTGTCTGTGTGAGTCAACTTCTTTCACTGTAGCTCATGGTCAGGCACTGGAAATGCAACTCAGCTCTTCCAAAGGGGAAAGTGCTTAATGGGTTAATGTGCTATTTGAGTCATAATGTAAGTCACAGCTGTAAATATCCCAAGTTCAAAAGTAAGTGGATTGTGTGTGTGTGTGTGTGTGTGTGTGTGTGTGTGTGTGTGTGTGTGTGTGTGTGTGTGTGTAGTCTAATGAGGCAGGTTCACAGATTTAAACTCACAGAGCCATTGCTATACCAAAATACTCTCCAAGCACACTGGCCCTTAAGTATGATTTTAAACAAGCATAAATCTAGCTATTTAGAATATATTTGGCCTTCCTTCCTCCTTCCTTCCTTTCTTCCTTCCTTCCTTCCTTCTTTCCCTCCTTCCTTCCTTCCTTCTCTCCTTTTTTTTCTTCCCTTCTTCCCTCCCTCCTTTCTTCTCTGCATTTTCAGTCACTTTCATAGGTATTGTCTGATTTAAATCTGGGCAGCTGTATTGGCCCCATAATGCTGATGATAAACTGAGTCCCTGGAATTTTAAACAACTTGCCTTCTCAAAGTTCACCCTATAAACTGAAATCAGGTCTGCTTCAAAACTCTCCCCTACAATAAAATACTTCCAAAAAATGCCTCACAAGACCACTTACGTACTTGCAAACCAAGTAGCCTCTGTTTCTATGAGCTGGCAATGGGGCCTCAGTCCTCTGACTTCAGTCTGGGCTGTGAGTGCACTGCCTTGCTGAGTGGGGATGTGTTAAGAATAGCCTGTTTATGGGCTGGGATGTAGCTCAGTGGCAAAGCGCTTGCCTAGCAAGTGCAACGTCCTGGGTTCGATCCCCAGTACCAAAAAAGAAAAGACAAAAAAAAAAAAACCCAAACGAAAGAATAGCCTGTTTAGGTTTTATAAACTTTTTGCGAACTTAGCTCTGCAGTGATTTCAGAAAGAGAGAGAGAGAGAGGGAGAGAGAGAGAGAGAGAGAGAGAGAGAGAGAGAGAGAGAGAGAGAGAGAGAGAGAGAGAGAACAGCATAGCTCATGTGCAAGCAATGGCCTCTAAGCCACATTTCAGGACAAGGGGTCATAAATTGGCTACCAGGATGGATGTGAACAGCTGCACCACAAGCTCCTAAACCAGCTGGAGAGAGGAGTCTTGCCAAAGGCCTGTGTCCAGCCCGCTTCCCCTTCTTCACTAAGCACTGCAAGCACAGGGTAGAGGAAAGGCTCGCTCCTATGCTCACTTTCCAGACAGTCCACTCTCAGTGGCCATATTCTCTCAGCGGCCATGATCACACTGGTATTTACTGGGTTTGTGCTACTTGCCATACATTCTGCTCACATCCAGACTTAGTCACTTAATTATCATGTGGCGCCTGGGGGGGGGATGTGTCCTTATCTTGATTTTACAAATTAAAAAATGAAAATAAAACCAAGTAGAGGGAGGCCAGGCCACCCAGTCAGAACTGGCAGAGCCAGACTCTGCGGGGCCTTTGCCAAGGCTCCCACTGAGACATGCCACGAATGTGTGGCTTTTCTTTTTCTTTCTTTTTCTCTAGTACTGGGGATTGACTTCAGGGACTTGCGCATGTAAAGCAAGCACTCTACCCACTTGAGCCACACCCTGCAACCCTGTGTTTTGATTTTGTTTTTGAAAGAGTCTTGTGCTGATTTTGCCCAGACAAGGCATAAACTACTGATCTTCCTTTCTCTGCCTCCTGAGATTACAAGCATGATCTACCACGTTGGCCTAATCTGTGGCTGCCGTCCAGAGCAGAAGCCATCTATGCCCATGGAGCGCACAGTGCTATACACATTCAGAAAACTGATTGAATAATTGAGCAACTGAATGAATGGAAGAAGGAAGAAATGAAGAGTGAAAGGAGGAATACACAAACAAGCATTCTGAAAGGTCATGAAGGAAGAGTATTTCAGGGTGAAGAAAGGTAAGAGGGTTTTTTTCCTATCAAGAAACCTTGAGTAACATAGAATTTCAAAGGACAAAATTTTTTTGAAAGACACCTAAAGAATATCAGGTGGGAAAGTTACACAAATGAAGTCAGAGAATCTGCAATCTATTCAGATTGAAATCTATTCAGAGACCAGCAAGTCACCTACACGCGCAGTGGTTGGGCCTTGGGCTTCAAGAAAGAGACACAAGAAGGAGTTACATCCGCTTGTTAACCTGAATTGAGGTGGCTGAACCCTTGAGGTAGAAAGCCAACAATTACTGGACAAGATACAGAGCAGCAGCCACAGGGTCTGAAGTAGAGGTGGGAGGGTGGCCGTCTCAGCACTGTTTGTCAGAATCCAAATGGCAGCAAGCTGTGAGGAATTTAGAGCAGGAGTTTCTGCCTTATGGTGCATAGATCCTTGGGGTCAATGGGAGAATTTTAGGGAGTCTGTGAACCCCAGAAACATATATAGTATTCCATCTGTATTTATATATTTGGACATTTCTACTAAGAATATCCACAGTCTCTCAATGATTCCCCAAACCTGTAACCTCCCATTGTAAGACTGCTTCAAAAGCAGATCCAAATATATGCCACCATTTCACATCTATGAATATGGTCAAATTGGAAACGAAACCAAGACCAGGTCCAGTGGCTTTAGACTGTAATCCTAGCTACTTGGGAAGCAGAGACTGAGGGATCTTGGTTTGAGACCAGCATAGGCAGAAAAGTTTGCAAGACTTCCTCTCAACTTAATGGCTGAGTATGGCGAATGGCTTCGGGTCCCCTGGTCCCCTAAATCTAGTTTTTCAGCCCTGTCTCCTGTTGTTGGATTGTCCTTGTCCTGGTCAGATAGCTACCCAGGAGGCCGAGAATGAGGATCGAGGTTCGAAGCAATCCCTGGCAGGAACGTCTGTGGGACTCTTATTTCCAATGAACCACCAGGAAACCAGAAGTGGCACTGTGGCTCAAAATGGTAGAGTGCTAGCCTTGAGTGAAATTGAGTTCAAGCTCCAGGACTGACGAAAATGAAAAAATAACTAAGAAACTGTTAACTATGCTCTTCATTTTACCTCAGCAAATAAAACTTCCCAATGACAAAACTGAAAAATATGTGACTAAAAGTTGGCAAACTATGAAAAGTGACAAAATTTAATTATGAGTGAGCATGAGTTCAGTGTTAATGAATCATCAATGTTTTGATGAGTAAAAGGAATCAAAATAACTCAAACATTGTGACATATCTATTACATTGATCTGTTTTTCTGGGCAAAAATTTTATGTTGCTGTACAATTTTACATACTTCTTTTCTTCTCTTTTGAGACAGCCTCATTATATGGCCCAGGCTGGCTTTGAACTTGTGCATATCTGGCCTCACCCTCCTAAATGCCAAAATTACAGATGGGTGTTTACCATCAGGCCCAGAGTGATTTTACATACTTTTGTTTTATGAATACAGATCATCTGAAGGGTTTTTAAATTGTGTACTAATCAAAACCAAAAGTTAGTGTTTATTTTTTTAACTAAAAGTATAAGCAAATATAAAAATGTTAAAGTAGTGTTCGCTTCGGCAACACATATACTAAAAAATTGGAACGATACAGAGAAGATTAGCATGGCCCCTGCGCAAGGATGACACGCAAATTCGTGAAGCGTTCCATATTTTTTAGCTAAGATATGGAACCAACCCAGATGCCCCTCAGTCGATGAATGGATCAAGAAAATGTGGTATATTGGGCTGGGAAGGTGGCTCAGTGGTAGAGCGCTTGCCTTGCATGCTCAAGGCCCTGGGTTCGATTCCTCAGCACCACGTAAGCAAAAAGAAAAAAGCCGGAAGTGGCGCTGTGGCTCAAGTGGTAGAGCACTAGCCTTGAGCTGAAGAGCTGAGGGACAGTGCCCAGGCCCAGAGTTCAGGCCCCACGACCGGACCCAAAAAAAAAAAAGAAAAAGAAAAAGAAAATGTGGTATATATACACAATGGAATTCTATGCCTCCATTAGAAAGAATGACATTTCCCCATTTGTTAGGAAATGGAAAGGCTTGGAAAAAATTATATTAAGTGAAGTAAGCCAGGCCCAAAGAAACATAGGTCCCATGGTTTCCCTTATTTGCAATATCTAGTATAGGTATGAGTCAAGCGGAAAAGGTCAGATAAAGTGATGTTAGGAAAACGAACTCTTAAATATGTATTTTAATGTTTTCGTTTCTTTCATGCATGTGTTTCTAACGCATTTATAAGATTATTTCTTTGTTGCTTTGTATGTCCCTCCCCCACAGTGTAACCCCCGCTTTCACTATATTTGATGTGAGTATAACATGTGGAGGAGATGGGGACAAACAAGTCGTTTAAGGATTCAGGTGGACCTGTTGCAACAATGAGAAGTACAAAATGTCATGTCAAAACCAGCTTTACAATGTCAGTGTGGGGGGGGGGTATGATTGGGTGGGGGGGAAGGGGGAGGCTGGGAAGGGAGGTGAAGGGTAAACAAAGGAGGAGGCTGCAATGCTTGGTAAGAAATGTATGCATTATCCTGCCCATGTAATTGTAACCCCTCTGTACAGTATGTTCTCAAATAAAATAAAATAAAATATTTAAAAAAATGTTAAAGTATATTTAAATTATCTCTTAAAATTACAATAACAGTGAGAGATCACTAGTCACCTTTCAGAATCCAAAACATGAACCAAAACAAATGTTGACAAGAAATGGTACAAGAAAAATCTTTCGTTCATTGATGGTGGGAAGACAGTGGCATTTTCTTACAAAAATAAGCATAATCTTACCACATAGTCCAGCAACTGTTCTCTTTGTTTTAGTACTAAATGAATATAAAATTTATTTATTTCCTGCAAAAACTGGCCTTACTTATAATTGCTAAAGCTTGTAACTAACATAACCAAGATATGTCATCTTCAACAGGTGAATGGATGTCTTTACTCCCATTTCTAGCATGGTGAGCTTGCTTTTCTCTTTTTTTTTAATCTTTGCCTACTTTATCCTATTATGCTAAAATCCTTGCTAGAAGTGAGACACTATGAAGCTTTCCATGAGTAGACCTCAAGGACTTAAGATTTTACTTTGTAAACTAGGAAGTTTGGTTGCCAGGCGTCAGTGGCTTATGCCTATCATCCCAGCTACTCAGCTGAGATCTGAGGATTGCCATTCAAAGTCAGCCCAGGCAGGAAAGTCTGTGAGAATCTGGCATCCAATTAAAAAATAAAAACTACTAAAAAGCTGGAAGTTGGGGCTGGGAAGGTGGCTCCGTGGTAGAGCACTTGCCTTGCATGCATGAGGCCCTGGGTTCGATTCCTCAGCACCACATAAGCAAAAAGAAAAAAAGCCAGAAGTGGTGCTATAGCTCAAGTGATAGAGCGCTAGCCTTGAGCTGAAGAGCTGAGAGACAGCGCCCAAGCCCAGAGTTCAGGCCCCATGACCGGACCCAAAAAAAAAAAAAAAAAAAAAAAAGCTGGAAGTTGGGCTGGGAAGGTGGCTCAGTGGTAGAGCGCTTGCCTTGCATGCACGAAGCCCTGGGTTCAATTCCTCAGCAAAAAGAAAAAAGCCAGAAGTGGCGCTATGGTTCAAGTGATAGAGCACTAGCCTTGAGCTGAAGAGCTGAGAGACAGCGCCCAGGCCCAGAGTTCAGGCCCCACAACTGGACCCCCCCCCCAAAAAAAGCTGGAAGTGGAGCTATGGCTCAAGTGGTAGAGCACTGGCCTTGGGTACAAAAGCTTAGGGACAGCACCTAGGTCCTGAGTTCAAGCCCCATTGTGTGCTCTCTCTCCCTCTCTCCCTCCCTCTTCTCTCTCTCTCTCTCTCTCTCTCTCTCTCTCTCTCTCTCTCTCTCTCTCACACACACACACACACACACACACACACACACTCACACACACATTTGGGAAGCTTGACTAGGTGCTGGTGACTCATGCCTATAATCCTAGCTATTCAGGAAGCTGAAATCTGAGGGTCATGGTTCAAAGCCAGACTAGGCATGAAAGTCCATGAGACTCTTTATCTCCAATTAACCACCAAAAAAGCCAGAAGTAGACTCGTTGCTCAAGTGGTAGAGTGCTAGCCTTGAGCAAAACAGCTCAGACACAACACCCAGGCCCTGAGTTCAAACCCCAGTACTGGCACGCACACACACCCTCACACATACACACACACACACGCACACGCACACACACGCACACACATACACACACGCACACACACACACGCACACACACACACACACACACACACACACACACGATTAGGAAGTTGAGGGAATCCTACTGTTATCCCTTGGTGACAGAGATTGGCAAACCTGAACCAATCTCACAAGAAATATAGCCTCCATAACAAAGTAACCTGAACAACTTTTTAAAAAATAGGTCAGACAAGACTAAATTGAAAAAAATAACGGTTGCCAGTCAAAAATTTAAAAAACAAAACAAAACCAACTTGGTATTTTCTGGTACTGTTTACTTTCTAGTTCTAATCATGGCAACCTGTCAGCTGAATTTCCTGACAACTAACTTTCCCATGTTACCTCCTAAATCATTATAGGAAACAATTTTTTTTTGTTTCCTTCCTAGGTAGGATCAACACCCAATTTTAGCTCAGAACTAAAGCTATTCTGTGGGGAAGTGAGGTAAAATAGTTAGATGACGTCTGTACCAAAAGGAGTTTCTACCATGTGCACGTAGAAGTGAGACTGCACTGATACTGTATTCAAGTGACATTATAGTGGAAATAACTTGTCAGCACTGGGTGCCGTATGTTTTCTTTCCTTGAAGACCACTCATTACTTAAGTTAGACAGATGCTCTCTTTAAATCCTAGGGCCTGATACAAAAATCTGTGTTTTTATAAATCCTAGGGTCTGTTACAAAAATCTGTATTCTTTTTTTTTTTTTTTGGTCGGTCATGGGGCTTGAACTCTGGGCCTGGGCGCTGTCCCTCAGCTCTTCAGCTCAAGGCGAGCACTCTACCACTTGAGCCACAGCGCCACTTCCAAAAATTTGTATTCTTAATTGCTATTATCGAATACAAGAAAAATGAAAAAAACCCATAGAATAATTTTAAAAAAATAAAAAGATTTCTCAAAGCCCTTTGTCTCAACTTGCGATCTATACTCAAAGAGTGATGTAAAACTTTAAGCAAACGCAAAATGCATCTTATAGCTCACTTAGGTCCATGAACGGATAGAAGAAATAAGCATAAATAGCTAGTTTCCAGCATCCACATTTGCAGTGTTAAATGAGGAGTTCTGGTTTGCATGGGGCTCTTGTTTTGTAAATGTTCCTTTGTGCTGGAGGAACGTAGAGCTGTAGCAAGAGTTCCTGTTTCATAACTCGCCTGTGTCCTTCATCAGCGTGTAAGAACATCAGGTTTAAAGCAAACCACGGGGACAGCCTGCTTCGGGCACACTCTGCTTCGTTCTTGGGTACCCGAGCAGAATCAGGAGTGGTGGATGGAGAAGTTCTTACAGCAGGGTCATTATCCACACGGCTGTGTTCTGGCTAAGTCCTTTGAAACCGTGAGTTCACTGCTCAGACTTCAATCTGTTTTCATAATACCATTTTTACTCTGTTTCTCTTTTGAAACACTTTTGAGTTTCA
The DNA here is from genome assembly GCF_024711535.1 of Dipodomys merriami. Classification (NCBI taxonomy): domain Eukaryota; kingdom Metazoa; phylum Chordata; class Mammalia; order Rodentia; family Heteromyidae; genus Dipodomys; species Dipodomys merriami. The sequence goes on along the minus strand of NW_027206401.1, from coordinate 15,585,837 downwards.
AGAGCTTGTTCTGTCTTGGATCTTTTCTTTAGGATCACAGCAGGATGCTTGTAGCCTGTGGTCCATGAACGTACAGAAATGACTGACAAACCATCAGCGGAGAAGGAATTGGTCCATCTGAAGAGGAGTGAAAAGAAGAAAGTCAGATGAATAAACAGATGGAGCTGCAGCAAGGGAACGGAATGGAGGATGATGAGGAAGAAGAGATTAAAACCAGATCTCAACCCCAAAGTAAGTTATAGAAATGAATCTTCTAAATAGGTGCCACAAATTCATCTACATGAACAAAAGATGGATACAAAGATTTTTAGCTTACTTGTGGAAGTGACACTGAATGAAAACTATTCCTGTTCAAAACTAACATTTAGAAGACAAAGACTGAACTATTTCCTGAAACAGATATGGCTAATTGGTTACATTATATTTATGCTTGTCTGTTTCGCTTCTTTTTTTTTAGCATACATTAACTGTACAAATGAATGGTTTCATTATGACATTTTCACACGTATCTATAACATACTTTGATAGTCACCCATTACCTCCACCTGGCCCCAACTTCTGTTTCATTTTTGCTAGTTCTGCAGTAAGTACAGTGGTGCAAAACACATTTCCAGAAGTCAGTATTGGGTAACTTGTCCCATCACCAAATATTTTAGCAACCTGTTATGCAAAATCATTGTTGCAGAAAAAATTGGTTCCCATTGAAAACAAGCAAATTACCTACACTACCCCCAGATGAATTTTTTAAAATTCTATTTTCTTTCACAGAGAACTTTTGTTCTATTTCTTTCTATTAAACTTTAGGTCTCTTATAAAGTATGCAACCATACCAGAAAGATCACTTCATTGAAATTTGTATTAAAATAAAAACACAACAATATATTCCAGGAGTTATAGGTAGGGATGAAATGTATCTAATACCAAAAGAATCCAATTTCTTCTCATGCTCCTTGTGCATGGAAAAATAAATGAGTGTATTAACAAGAAATTTCATTTTCTTTTTGTTCTGTTTTGTTGTCTGTTGGTTGTGGGGCTTGAACTGGGCCTGGGCACTGTCCCTCAGCTCTTCAGCTCAAGGCAAGTGCTCTACTACTTGACCCACAGCACCACTTCTGGTTTCCTGGTGGTTTATTGGAGATAAGAGTCTCGTGGAGGGCTGGGAAAGTGGCTCAAGTGGTAGAGTGCTAGCCTTGAGCTGAAGAGCTGAGAGACAGCATCTAGGCCCAGAGTTCAGGCCCCAAAACTGGACCCCCCCCCCCCAAAAAAAAGAGTCTTGTGGACTTTCCTTCCCAGGCTGGCTTTGAACAGTGATCCTCAGATTTCAGCCTTCCTAGTAGCTAGGATTACCGGTGTGAGCTACTGTACCCAGCTAGAAATTTGATTTTCTGTAAGAGTTACCTGGTACATTCTTTGCTTAGAATTTTATATTACTCTTTAAGTCCAGATAGCAAGTTGAGACAAAGCACTCACTTTGGGAATTCTTCATTTCTTTATTCTTCTGTGGTTTTTGCTTGTTTGTGTATTCTTTATTAGCAGTTAAGAACATGGCCTTTTATATCCGGTCTTTTGTTTCTTGGGAGGAGGATGGTGCGCAAGAACCTTAAGGCTCAGTTTATTCCTCTGTCATAAGTGGTTATTATTTCTCATCCTATATTGGAGGTGAGAATTAAATGAGATGTCATATGAGCATGTTAACAGAGTGCATGCACATTGTAACTGAGCAGTAAGTACCTTTAATGATAGTATTAGCATTAGGAATATGTTTCATGTTGTGGCATATGGTAACACATGAACATCTATAAGCACTTTGAAGCTTAATAGATATTTAAATATTTATAGCCTTAACATCCCATTTAACAATTGTCAGACATGTATTTCTCTAAATTATATTTTGTGTCGAGATAGTCTATATAAAAAGATTTACCTGTGATCTGAGATATTTTCCTAGTCTGAGTATACTGGTGGAGAATTTATGGCACACAAAAAGATTGCTTCATAAAGCTGATCAGTGGCTTGAAATTAGGATCTGATGGAATCAGGGAAGATACCTGTAAGAAGTGTGTAATTGTAAAAATTTCAGAGCTAGGCTGGGCACTGGTGGCTCACACCTATAATCCTAGCTACTCAGGAGGTTGAGATCTGACGATCACAGTGCAAAGTCAGCTCAGGCAGAAAAGTCCATGAGACTCTTATCTCTAATAAATTACTCAGAAAAAGCTGGAAGTGGCATTGTAGCTCAAGTGGTAGAGTGCCAGCTATGAGCACAAAGAGGCTTAGGGACAGTGTCCAGGCCCAGAGTTCAAGCCCTAGGGCTGGAAAAAAATATCAGAGCTAGAATTTACAGACTATAATCTTGGTACTAACTAAAAGGATATTGAGCCAAGTACTATGGGTTCACAGCTATAATCCTAGCTTCAGAGGCTCAGATCTGGAGGATCACAGTTGGAAGCCAGTCCAGGTAGAAATGTCTTTGACATTCAATCTCCAAAATAGTTAACCAAAATCCAGGCTGGAGGTGTGGTTCAGAAGGTAGGGCACCAGCTGTGAGCAAGAAAGCTGGTCCTGGGGCTTGAACTCAGAGCCTAGGCACTGTCCCTGCATGTAGAGCAGAAATAGGTCTGCAAGGAGCCACAAATGTTAACATAGCATCTTTCCTCCCTCCCAAAAGAAAGATCCTCAACTTGAATTTCAACCTGGCCAGTTTGGGAAGGGAAGAGCTTATTCAACTATAACCTGTGGCTAATGGAATCTAGCTAGCCAATACAGTAGCCAAAGAACTGTCTGTAATAAAAGAAATGTTCCATTCTGCACCATCCATTACACTAGCCACTCAGGAAGGTGGCACTTGAGCATTTGAAATGCTACTAATGAAATTGGAGAGCTGAATTTACATATTTTTTTAATCTTGATTAAATTTACGTAGCCACACAAGGCTATGGCAAGGTTCAGTGCAGATCTAGAAAAGATAAGTTAGCCGAACTTGGTGAGCATGAACTGGGGCATTGCTCAAGATAGAGCATCTGCCTAGCCCCGAGTACAAAAGGCTGGCACAGTTAAAACCAAAAATAAAAATCCCCACCAAAGACAGACTAATGGAAATAACAAGTGTTAATGTAAATGTAGACAAAGTTGAACCACTAGTATAGCTGCAGTGGTAAATGGTGTGATGATTCTAAAAAGCTAACAGTAGAACTGCCGCACCATCTAGCAATTCTAAATCCCCTACAGGGGTCTCTGTATACCCATGCAGTGGAATGTTACTCAGGCTTCAAAAGGAAGAGAATGGATAGACGCGTGGCGACAACATTGATAGACTGGTGGCTCATTCCCCGTTCCTTGCTCCTTGAAACACAGGGGTTGGGAGTATCACGGCTCCCTGTCTCGCCATTAGCACGCCTTTATCTCTCTTTTGTCTCCTTCATTATTTTCCCCTTAGCTCTGGTTCATGCTCCAGTTATAACGTGAAGCTCTTGTGTTGTTGCTTTTGTTTTTAATCCTTTCTATTGGCTATGTATATTTCTTCTGTTACTTCTTTTTCTCTCTCTCCATTTGTTCACCCTGAGGCCCACGCCAAGCAAGCTTCGATCACCCCACCGTCAAACCCTGCTCACCAGCCCCACCATGGACCTTAATGTGGCTAACCCCTCACTCTGTGTGCAGGCCTCACTTTTCCCCCCTCACCTGAGCAGCACCTGATAGAGTCAACCATCCTGCCTTGCAACAGGTCTTCCTTTGGCTTCTGAAGCAGAGCTCCCCTGGGCAGCCCTTCAATCTCTATCTTCTCCTTCCTTGATTCAGCGTCGTCGTCGTCGTCGTCGTGATCTCTGAACCTTGGGCTGACTTCCTGGGATTCAGATTTCAGACACCTCAACTTTATCTGTACCCCATCGCTGGGTGCACTGATAACCTGCAGTTAATGTCATCATCCCAGACTCACCTGACCAACCCCCTGTGCACATCTTGACAATGAGAACTGGAAGTGTGGACGGAATAAGCACCACAGCCGCGCTCCTGACAAACCTCTCAAGTGGCCCTCCCGCCTCAGTGTAGGAATCTTTCTACTTACTTTTGGTAAAAACTGCATTCATCTTTTTTTGGTCATGAGGCTGGATCTGAGGGCCTGTGTGCTATCCTTGAGCTTTTCAGCTCAAGGCTAGTGCTCTACCACTTTGAGCCACAGCTCCACTCCCATTTTTCTGGTAGTTAATTGGGGATAAGAATTCTTCTCATGGACTTTCCTACCTCAGCTGACTTTGAACCACTGTCTTCATATCCCAGCCTCCTCAGTAGCCAGGATTACAAAGCCACCAACACTTATCTTCGATTTTTTGTGGTATCCCATCCATGAGTTCTGCTAGCCTGTCATGAGCATGCTCAGAGCCTGACTGCTTCTTGCAGCTTCATCTGAGCCAGAATTCTCCAGAGAAGATGATCTAATAAATAATAAGAGACACAGAGATCATATAATACATATGCATATATGTGCATATATATTTAGAATACAATGTATCATAAAGGAATATTGCAATGATATATTGTTAGGAATTGGCTTATACAATTATATAGGCTGAGAAATCCTTAGAGTGGTAGCCAGCAAGCTGGAGACCCAGAGGCTGACAATGTAGTTTCTAGTGTGAAAGCCCCCTCAGCAGGAGATCCAATAGTGTAAGTGCCCATCTGAGACAGGCAGACTTGCTGTTTTTCCATGTATTTGTTTTAGCCCAGGCGTTGTGGACTGGATGAGCCGCTTGCTTTGGGGAGACCCATTTGCTTTCCTAATGAACAATTCAAATGTCAATCTCACTGGCACACTCACAATAGTGTGAAAGTAAATATCTGGGCACTCTGTGGCCCAGTCAAGGTGATACAACTTCCTAACTTGCTGATCAGTGTCCATCTTTGCACCTTACATCTATCTTCAACACAACAGTGGGTGTAAAGTTATACCTCTTTGCTTCCCTGCCAAATATTCTTTTAATGCCCCCTCCCCCATTTTGGTAGAAGTAAAATTTAAGGACCACTGTGACCCTAAAGCTCTCTGGCTCTGTTTCCATCCCCAACTTCACCCCTTGTTCTTCTTCCTCCACTCTTTCTATTATGTCTGTTTCTCTGAGAAGCCAAGCACTCAGCTAGGCCTGAACATCTTTGCCTCTGTCTATTTCTAGGCTTGAAATGATCTTAGTCAAATAGCCCATGGTGTTCCTATCTTATAGGCCTTTGCAAAACACTTATTTAAAAATGGACAGTACCCCTCCCCCATCCCTCTTGTCTTATTATCTTTTCAAATAATTAGGGCTTTGGGTAAAGCTCAGTAGTAAAGCACTTACCTGGCATATTCAGGAAGCTGGGTTCAGTCCCTAACATGGCAAAAAATAAGTAGATTTTTTAGAACAGTTTTAGATGAATAAGGAAGAATTGCAAAGATATTCAGAGAATTCTCACAATTACCTGCTTGCTAGGCCAGTGTTCTACCACTTGAGTCATAGCTTTGGTCTTTTTGTGCTCTAGTTATTTTTCAGGTAGGTTTTCAAGTTTTGCCTCTGGTCCACCAGTCTAACACCAGCATCCTCGTACCCTTGCCTCCTACATACTTGGATTAGCAGGTAGGTGTCACCAACTGCAGGCTTCCTCATTGAGATGCAGTCTGACTTTTTGCCTAGTCTAGCCTGGAACTAAGATCTTCCCAATCTTCTTCCTGAGTAGCTAAGCCTCTTAAACCAATCTTGATAATTTATTAGTAACAAAAGTTCAAACTTCAATGAGCCCCTTAGCTTTTATCTAATGTCATATTTCTGTCTTTAGAGCAAATCTAAGATCCTCATGTGTTTAATTCTCAGGTTCCCTTAGGCTCTCCTAGACTGTGGCAGTTTAAAAAAAAACTCCTTTATTTTTGATGACTTGAAAACTTTGAAGAATATTGATCAGGTATTATTATTATTGTTAAGTATTTGTATAAAGATGATACAATTACATTAGTCAGGTTAAAGGTATAGTGTTTCTTGGTCAATGTCAATCTCTTCTTTCATTCTCCATTTTTCCCCTTTTGTCCCTACCCTCAAATTACATAGTTCATGTTTTACATAATGCACATTGAATATGACTATATTTGCTTGCCTTAGCCAAGTTTTTTTTTTTTTTTTTGCCAGTCCTGGGGCTTGAACTCAGGGCCTGGACACTGTCCCTGAGCTTTTTTTGCTCAAGGCTAGCGCTCTACCATTTGAGCCACAGCACCACTTCTGGCTTTTTCTGTTTATGTGATACTGAGGAATCGAACCCAGGGCTTCATGCATGCTAGGCAAGTACTCTTACCACTGAGCCACTTTTCCAGCCCCTAGCCAGGTATTTTAAAACATGTCTTACTATTGGAACTCCTTTGATTTTTCTCATGGTAAGACTGACAATGGGCATGGCAGGGGAAGACCACAGAGGTAAAGCACCATTGCTCATCACCACCACAATGCTGACTCTGTTGACCTTGAGCTCTCGGATGAAGTACTGTTTACCCAGTTACTCTGTTGTAGAACTCTCTTTTTCCTTGTTTCCCATGGACTACTTCTCTCTCCTCTCTGTCTCTCTGTCTCTCTGTCTCTCTCTCGCTCTCTCGCTCTCTCGCTCTCTCGTTCTCTTGTTCTCTCTCTGTATTGTTTTTTAAATTTTAGAGACAGTCACTATGCATAGCCTGCATTTGCAGAATGGACAGTTAGCTTCTTGTCTATCTGTCTGTTCATCTCTGTCTCTCCTTAGTACTGGGGTTGAACTCAAGGCTTGGGCAATGTCCTTTAGTTTTTTCTTTCACTCAAAACTACCAGTTGAGACATAGCTCTGCTTCAGGCTTTTTGGTAATTAATTGGAAATAAGAGTCTGATGGGCCAGGTGCCAGTGGCTCAAGACTGTAATCCTAGCTACTTAGGAGGCTGAGACTATGGTTCAAAAAGCCAGCCTGGGCAGGACAGTCCATGAGACTCTTCTCTCTAATAAACTGCTCAGAAAAAGCTGGAAGTGGTGCTATGGCTCACGTAGTATGCTAGCTTGAGCAAAAGAAGCTCAGGTACAATACCCAGGCCCAGAATTCAAGCCCCAGGACAGACAGACCCCCCCCCAAAAAAAAGAAAGAAAGAAAAAGAATCTCACATACTTTCCTTTTGGGGCTGGCTTTGAACTAGGATCCTCAGATCTCAGCCTCTTGAGTAGCTAGGATTACAGGTGTGAGCCACCAGCACCTGACTCTTCCTTGACCAGGAATACCTCCATCAATTATCTGGAATTATTCTGTCTGGGAGATTTGTCTCTCCCACCTACCATTTACTTATGCCTTCAATCAATCATCTATTCATTTCAATGTGGACTCCGGGCTATTTTTTTTTAAGCTTGGGGGTTGTAATCCAATAATATTTTCCAGTTTATTGTCAATTGATTAAACAAAAGGTGTTTGTTGTTCAGCATACGAGTGTTGTTTCTCAAATGGTTCTAGGCTTGGCCTTTGGGATTCTTCAACCACTCCTTGTGCTTCACCCACTTCTGTCCTGGCGACGAACATTTCTGGCGTTTCTTTTTTCTTTAAAGGCGTGCCCTTACTCTTAAGCCCTAGCCCTGTTTTTCAAGTTGAATCACCACATCAGCTAAGGTCCACTTTTCTTGTGTCCAACCCCTCTTCCCTCGGGGCAGGGCGGGGCAGGGCGGAGAGAGGGAGGTTACGCAGAACTCCTGGGGAGGAGGCTGGTCCCCAGGAATGGATGACTGGCAGGGCCCTGCAGATGGGCGGTGGGATGGGTTCTGGGAAGGCCAGGCTCAGGTTCCCACGCTCCCCCACGGCCAGGCTCTGGCCTGCCGGCCGCCACACCCACGCTCCGAAGCCTCTTTCAGCCTCTTGGCCAGGTCACTTGCGGAGAAGACAAATGTCACCAGGGTAGCGGGTTTTCCCGGGGGAAAACCCGGCGCCCCACGCCCTGGGAGGGGCGGCGAGGGGCCGGGGAGGAAGTACCTGGGCAGCAGCACTCCGTGGTCGGCGCCCCCTTTCCCCAGCCCGCAGCACCTGGGGCGCCCGAGCCGAGCGAGGTGGGGCGGCTGGATCACGCGGGGTTCCGGGCAGTCAGGGGACGCCGCGAGCCCGGTGTGGGCGGGACCCTGAACCCGAGCGCCCTCGGCCACGCCCCAGCGGGGCCGTCCTCGGGCGGAGCCTGGTCCGCGGCCGGGGTGGGTGGGGTCGTCGGCGCCCAGAAGCGGGGCGCTGGCTCGCTCGCTCGCTCGCTGGGGCGGCGGTGGGTAGTTGGGCTGCGGCGGTGCGGGCGCGCGAGGCGCGGGGAGCGCCGCCGTCCCCGGGCGCACCCAGGTTTCCGGGCACATCGGGGTCCCGCGCGGAGGACCCGAAGAGGGGCCGAGAAGCCCCCACGCTCCTGCGGCCGGTCCCGGTGCGTCTTGCTGCCCCCTTGTCCCTCTCTGGGAGCGAGGGTGCGGGCCGGGGGTGGGGGGACGGTGGAGGGGGGAGGTGGCGCCCCAGGCAGGGGTCGCTGCGCGTTGGGTGCCATCCTGGAGGTGGCCGCCTCTGGGACCAGTCCTGACTGCACCTGTCGCACAGAGCAGAATGCCCTTTCCATTTAATTGAGATTATAGAGGCTCATTTAACGAATTGAGATTATGGAGGGGTTGATGGTTTCATTCCAGAGATCCTTCATGACAGACTAATTGTATACTGTATCCGCTGAAGACCACTTTTGTGTTAAGTCAAACTTTTGTAGGTGTTTTTTTAATTTTTTTAATGAATGGGGAGAGGGCATATTAATTACAATTTGATCGTTTCCTCACGACCGATTCCACTCTATGAGAACCATAAGAACGGACTTGAACTTGACAGTGTGTGACTCAGGGGCCTGGAAATGGGAGACAGTGACCCCGCCTTGATACAGTCCCGTCCCCTCCTTATACCCCCCCCCCCACAAACACACACCTCTGGGACTGGGGTGTCATTGTCGCTGCTTTAGCAGAGTGGCCAGGAATGGTGGTGGGGAGGGGGGAAGGGGAGGGACCACCGCCCACCGGGCAGGGAAGAGAATGCCTTCACTCCTGCCCGCACGGAGCCGAGTCCCCAGTACTTCCTGTGGTTCTCAAGTCCTGGCTTCAGCCGCCACCCGCTGCTTCTCAGCAAAGGGAGGAGTTGTTATTTCCCCCACGAGCATCCAAAAATGAGTCACGGGGCTGCAGTCTGCGTTGCCAGACTTGTTTCATGAACTTTTATACCCGTGGAAAGCCCAGAACCCGAGGGGGCGGTGGGCGTAGGAAGTCACCATTCAAGTTCTTAAGTTTCCCAGAGAACCTGATGGAACAGCAGACCCGGCCTGGGGCACTAGGCTGATCTGAGACAATCCCCCAGATCATGCAAGTTAATCCACCATGCGATGACCATTCTTGCTCTTGCCCTTCCCGGGTGGTAGAAAGAGGTCGTTTCTTGTGGTAAGTGTAAGTCCTTCTTTTAAGATGGTCTGTCCTCTTGATTAAATGGTGCTGACACCATGTGATCGTTTTCGATGAAGGTAGAGGCCTTGGAGCATGCGGTTTAAGCAGACAGGTCCCGCGTGGCTCTTAGAAAGGGACTTGGCATCACTGTCACCACACAGTAGAGACAGGAGCGACGTCTGTGTGCAAGCTGAACTGAGGCAAGTTCAGCCCCACACGACAATTGCCAGGCACCTTCTTTGTGCCAGCCTCTGAACTAAGCTCTGTCCATACGACCTCAAACAAGAGGATTCTGCCCACCAGCGTCTCCAGGACCCAAGGAAGGTTAGTAATGAGAGGGCAGCTATGGCAGATCTACCCAGAGTGGAGGGAGACTCCCTCCTTCCTTTTCTGACTGATGTCTCTAAGCTCTGGGATTTGGAATGTATTAGATAACTGCTGCAAGAGCAAGGGAAGTCTTGAGTTCGTTAAATCGTTTGTCTTTGTTGGCAAAGACCAAAGGACTGTGCATTTGTTTTTCATTCAACAAGTGATTTAAAATATATTGGCGGACAGGTATGGTGATACATATCTGTAATCCCAGCATTTTAGGAGGAAGAAATAAGAGGATCATGAATTTGAGGTCTGTCTGGAGTATATAATGTTATATATATATATATATATATATATATATATATATATATATGTGTGTGTGTGTGTGTGTGTGTGTGTAATATATATGTACATATATAATATATGTAATATATACTACAGAATGTATATAGTATGGAATATATACATATGATGTAAGTGAGACATGACATTTTTAGTGCTTGAATTAACTCTACTTCGTATTATTTAGGCTCCAGGTAAAAATAAACCCAGACTCTTATCACCCTTGTTGAAGCTATGTTCTGCTCCCTCATTTATTGGAGTACTTCCTCTTTATCATAGGTTTGTTTTTGATGACTTTAGTCTCCTGAGGCCAACAGGGGTATAAAACATCAGATCAGGAAATCCAGAAATAATAAGCTACTTGAAGAGAGAAACCACACTCATATCACTTTTACTACACCATTCCTATAACTGTTCTATTTTATGATTAGCTGTTATTATTAACTCTTTGTGTATCTGATTCATATATAAAACTTTGCCTTCATTCTGTATGGATAGGAGATAGAAGTCTAAGTAAGCTTTGGTGTTACCCAGCTTGAGGAATCCACGGGACCATACGGATCCCTGAGGACAATATTAAACTCCAGCACTACTCCAAGCTAGCCAGCTAAGGAGCTAGAACTAAACTTAAAACAACATTACCTTAATTTCTGTAATTCATTTCCCTAAAACAAACTCATTCCAAATTCCTTTTTGGGGAAGCTGGTCCTAGAGCTTGAATTCAGGGCCTGGTGCTGTCCTTGAGCCTCTTTGTGCTCAAGGTTAGGGCTCTAGCACTTGAGCCACAGTACCACTTCTGGCTTTTGCTGAGTAGCTTACTGGAGATAGGAGTCTCACAGACTTTTCTGCCTGGGCTGGCTTTGAATCATGATCCTCAGATCTCAGTCTCCTGAATAGCTAGGATTACAGGCATAAGCCACTGGCATTTGGCTCCGAAATTCCTTTTTTATGAGAAAGCAAAGATCCAGCAATGTGTTTCCTGAGAACACAACACCAAGGCTAGGTCTCGCTCCTGACAAGAGTAGGGATGTGTATATTGATTAGACCATGAACCTCCCCACAGGAGGAGGAGTTATCAGGCAAAGGAGGGGCAGATGTGCCAGCAGAAGGAACAGTATCATATAGTCAGGAAACCCAGCCAGATTGGTGTGGGCACAGGTAGTTGGGGCTGGAGGATGAGGCTGGAGAGAAAGGCAGGCTGATCACAAAGGCCATGTGGGAGCACACTTTTCTCCTTCAGAGAGAGACCTCTGAGCAAGTGAATATTGTCAGATACATGGTTATAAGGTGTGCATCACCATGCTTGGCCATGATTAACATTTTTTTGACTGAGCAATAATCATCATCATCATCATCATCAACTAAAAGGTATGGGTTACCAATGGTGTACCAGACACCATTAAATTATATTAAGTCTGTTGTTCCTCACTGTACTCCTGTGGCATAAATTCTTTTTTTTTTTTTTTTTTGTCAGTCGTGGGGCTTGACTTCTGGGCCTGGGCACTGTCCCTGCACTCTTCTGCTCAAGGCAAGTGCTCTACTGCTTGAGCCACAGCGCCACTTCTGGTTTTCTATTGGTTTATTGGAGATAAGAGTCTCTGGGCTGGGAAGGTGGCTCAGTGGTAGAGCACTTGCCTTGCATTCCTGAGGCCCTGGGTTCCATTCCTCAGCACTACATAAGCAAAAAGAAAAAAGCCAGAAGTGGTGCTGTGGCTGAAGTGGTAGAGCGCTAGCCTTGAGCTGAAGAGCTGAGGGACAGCGCCCAGGCCCAGAGTTCAGGCCCCACAACTGGACCCCCCCCAAAAAAAAAAAAAGAGTCTCATGGACTTTTCTGCCTGGTTGGCTTTAAACTTTGATCCTCAGATCTCAGCCTCCTGAGAGCTACCGACTCCCAGCTCTGTGGTATAAACTCTTTAATTGACTACTTTGACAGAAGGTAGTATGATTAATCATTGACAGGGCCAAGAATTGATCCCAAGTACTGGCATCAGACTTGGATTCCGAACCACTCTTCTGAATTAGGCTGTTTCAATGAAAACATGAATGAATGAATGAAATGAACAAATTTTTAGACCTCATAGTTGGTTTTATTCACTTAATCATGACAATTCTCCCCTAATCAGGAACAATCTCAATTCAAGATCTGGGCCTTGCAGCCCTCCTTCCCTGCCTACCACCCTTTACTGTACTTTCTCCTCCAATATGTGATTGATCCAGAGATAAACCGGAAATTGTTAGAAAGCAATCTCTCCCCCTCTCTCTTTCCTCTTTCTCTGTCTCTCTCTTTCTCTCCTTCTTCCTCTCTTTCCCTTTTCTTCTCTCTCTCTCTCTCTCCCCTTCTCTCTGTCTCTCTCCCTGTCTCTCTCTTTATAGTACTGGTACTGAGTCTGAACTCAGGGCCTCTCACCTGTGAGGCTGGCATGATTTTGCTGAGCCAGCTCTCCAGTCCTGTGTGTCACTGTTTTTGTTTTGTTTTGTTTGGGGGGGGGGGGTAAGTAGGGCCTCACTTCCAGCCTAGGCATGCAGCTGAGCCCACCTACGTTACGGTTCTCATCATTGCAGAAATATTAGGCATATGCCATCTCATCTAGCTGCCCTCTGTGGGAGAGGAGGCTCATGGACTTTTCTGCCCAGACTGGTTTAAAACCACCATCTTCCCAATGATATCCTCTAATTTGCCTCAAAGTGACGGGTATGCCCTGTACCCTACTGTGGGTTGAGAAAGGATCTTGTGAAATTTTCTGGCCAGACTGACCTCAAATCAGGACCCTTCCAATCTCAGCCTCTCAAGTAACCAGAATTACAGACTTGAGCCGCTGACACTCAGCTAGAAATTTCTCCTGGGAATTTAAACACTGTTAGGCAGATTCACTCTCCGAAGACTCCCAGAGCTTGCCCCACTATGTCTGCAGACCTGCCTGCCTTTAGCTGTACTGAATGTCCGCGCTCCTTGTTCTCCTGGTGTATTTCATCACTACAATCTCCCAGGAGGATTCAGGAAGCCTAGGTGGAAGGGGTTCCCCATTCATCTACAGATTGGGATCAAAAGGTGGAAAGTCGCTCACAAAGGCAGACGGGTACACAAAAACTCCATATTTTACAGCCCGGGCTTGTGATCTGTCTGCTGAGTCTCTGAAGCAGTGCCTTACTTGCACATCTGCTTCTGATTTCCAGAATTTTATAATTTGAGGAGGACAGGACAGTGCTGTATCTGGCCCTCTCTCTTTTGTTCAGATCCTGCTTTTGGAGGGGGATGGGGTAGGGATCTAGGTAGATTTCTGTAGTCCAGACAAAGGTAATCTGTCCAATCTGGTCCTTTTGTACACTCCTTTTATTATTTGATGACTCAACCTACACCAAATTGGTTTAATACCCTGATCTTTGTTCAGCAAGCAGGTCTGAGGTCTTTGTTCCCCAGAGACTTATTTTATATAAAGACCGAGTTCAAACTGAAGCCGCAACTCTGCTTCAAATTTGAAACTCTAAAATGTTCAGATATCTGAAACTTGACATTTTAGGTCCAAGTTATAGACACAGATGGGCACGTATTCAGGGCCATGTGCACTACACATAAACATTGACTAAAGTAGAGTATACGCAGGAGAGGATGGGAATGGTATAACTCCTTTGAAAGCTAACTCACAGTTTAACAAAATGAACACCAGGAAGCTGAAATATGTATTGTCAGGGAGAGAGAAGGCAGGGGGGAGGGAGGGCAGAAGAATGGAGACAGGAATGGTAGATGCACACAGGCATAATTCTCGATGTACAAAAGTGAAAATGGAACCACGGAGGGCAGGGGTGGGATTGGGCAAGATCGAGAACAGCAGAAAGGGTAACATTAATAAGGTTGCATTGTATTTATAAACTGACATGTTGAAACCCTTTTGTACAGCTACTTAAAGGTAATTTTTTTAAAAAAAAAAAACAAGCATGTCGGCATATAACTGTCTTCCCAGCTATGTAGGAGGTACAGAGAGGAAGATTGTGACTCAAAGCTAGCCCTGGGCAAAACTGAGACCCTATCTGAAAATCAACTAAATAAAAAAGGGTTAAGGGTGCGAGAATGGATAAATAAGTGCAATATCTTTTCTACATAGAAACTAAATTTTAGTTTCAACATTTTTTTCACTTTTACCAGGAAATCAAGATAGTCCTCCATTGTTGGAGAGCCACATAAAGCCATCTGGGGTGCTTTTCCTTTTATTTTAAGTCCTTTGTACCAGTGGTCAGATAACAAGAAAGGGAAGGCTTTGTGATTCTGTATAACATGGCTTTGGCTTTGTTCTGCTTCCTCAGTTTTGCTGGATTTCCCAGGAATTGGGAACCACCAGCTCTGAAAACTCATTTATGTTAAGCCCTCCCCTCACCCCCAATCGGAAACCTGTTTTAACTGTTCTCTGATTGATCATTCAACCAAGCATTTGTGGACCACTATTGCTGAGCCTAGATGTGTATCTGTGTATCAAATTCAAATTCTTTGTAAGGCTTCACAATTTGGAAACTTTGGGTGTTAACTGAAGTTGTAGGGGATTTTTTTTTTCTGTCTCTCGGTCGATCCTAAGATAATGCAGATACCACAACTTCTAGAAAAGCCCTTCCAGTCTATAAACCCAACGGTTATTCTTGTTTCCTGTTCACAGATGTAGAGCAGCTTTCTTTGTGCAAACGGATTGGGTAACCCTGTGAAGTTCAGCCTTTCAGTGTAGCAGAAATCACTCCAAGTGGAAAATGCAGAAACCAGGGCCTTCTCCTTGTGCTTTCAGTTTCAGAATTGCAGCCATGCTTTTATTCCTGCTCTTCTGCTATGGGCCTCCTTGTGTTGACTAGTGGCACAGAGCAGCTGATTTTGGACCATGTAGGACACAGTGCCTCGCTAAAGCCAAATATTACATTTCCCACCTGATTCTTGCACGGTAAACCAACCCAAAATGATGTCCAGATGACACTGTCACATGACACTTTATTATTTACAAAGTTGTCTCTTCTATAGTTTGTCTTTTAATGCCTGGAACAGCCCGAGGAGATAAAATAATAACTCAGATTATTACTTATTGTTGTCACACTGGCATTTTGTCGACGAGGAAGGAAACAGAGAGATTCAGTGAGCATACAAGATGACCCAAGATGTTGGCAGAATGTGACTGAAAGGTCAAGTTCAATGTCTTAGGTCAAGTTTCCAGGAGTTAGACACCCAGACCCTGTGAGTTACAAGGTGGAGGTTTGGTT
The DNA here is from genome assembly GCF_024711535.1 of Dipodomys merriami. Classification (NCBI taxonomy): domain Eukaryota; kingdom Metazoa; phylum Chordata; class Mammalia; order Rodentia; family Heteromyidae; genus Dipodomys; species Dipodomys merriami. Next base: position 15,570,504 of record NW_027206401.1, on the reverse strand, counting down.
GGGCTGTGCAGGATTGCTCAGAAGGGGAAAAATTGAACTTGAGCACCACAGCAGCCTCGCGCGTGGGGAGCTTTGAAGTTGGTTTGAGTCTTCAGAATTGTGCTGCCACCCTGAGGCAGAGGGTGCTGGGCCTTTGTGGCCCCGGCCTCCATCAGTCAGTAGCTGTGGGCTGCACTCTGCAGCGTGCACTGTTTTGGAGGGATTAAGGCAGCTCCCTTCAAGTCCAGGGCAATTCATGGAAGTGGGAACCTTGGAAAGCCAACCTTGCGAGCAACCAGGGCCAAGTAGAGGATGTGGGCAGCGCATCATTCACTAAACTTGGACCATTCGCCCCTGCACTGGCCTTGCTTGCCTTGTCTGCCTGGTCCAGGCCCTTGCCCTGTGTCCTAGAGCCCCGAAAGCTGTCACTTTGCTCATTGTGCTTAAGGATTTTCAGTTGCTGAACTGACAGCAAGAAGAAGAAAAGGCAAACTCCATGGTAAGGAGTGCGGCACAGCTGGGGAGGGGAGGAGTGTTGGATAGTAATGCCAGCCCAACTCCGCTGCCAGGGCTGCCCCTGAGCCACACCGTGCGCAACAGAGGCGCCTCGTGGCTTAGCCTCTGCAGGCTGCACGGTGCCGAAGGGAAATGGCTTTGTGACAGTCGTGTGTTGCTTAACAGACGGATGGACGGCATGACTTCTGAGAAGTGTGTTGTTGGGCAGTCTTGTCGTTGGTGAGAATATAGAGGACTTGCCCACACTCAGAGGATCTAGCCGAGCACCCAGCCAGGCTCTAGGCAACAGTCTGTAACTCTGAGGCCAGGAACCCACTCAGGGTGGTCCTGATGGCACTTCCGTGGGAACACTCATTGTTGAGTGGAGCTTTCAGGACTGGAAGCTGCTTGGAGTGAGTCAAAGAGTCGCCTGGTTCTCTTCCTACTGTAGACTTTACAGACACAACATACAGGTATGCTAAAGTTATTATTGTTGTTGTTGTTGTTGTTATCACCGACATCATTATCATCATCATTTTGGTACTGGGGATTGAACTCAAGACCATGAGCTTGGTAAGCAAGCACTCTGTTCCCAGAGCCATGCCTCCAGTCTTTAGTTTTTCGGGTAGAGTGTTTCTTCTTTTTTTTCTTTTCTTCTCCTCAACCTCCCCCCCCCCCCCCCCCGCCCACCCAGTGCTGGGCTTGAACTCAGGACCTGGGCTCTGCTCCTGAGCTTCTTTTCCTCAAGGCTACTACTCTACCACTTGAGCCACAAAGCTCACTTCCAGCTTTTTCTGAGTAGTTCGTTGGAGATAAGAGTCTTACAAGCGGGGTGCCGGTGGCTCACACCTATAATCCTAGCTACTCAGGAGGCTGAGATCTGAGGATTGCGGTTCAAAGCCAGCCCTGGCAGGAAAGACCGTGAGACTCCTATCTCCAATAAACCACTAGAAAACCGGAAGTGGTGCTGTAGCTCAAGTGGTAGAGCGCTCGCCTTGAGCTGAAGAGCTGAGGGACAGCTCCCAGGCCCAGAGTTCAAGCCCCACGACTGACAAAAAAATAAAGAGTCTCACAGACTTTCTTGCCCAGACTGGCTTTGAACTGCAATCCTCAGATCTCAGCCTCCTGAGTAGCTAGGATGACAGGCGTGAGACAGAGGCGCCCAGTTGCTGCTGCTGCTGCTGCTTCCTCTTCCTCCTCCTCTTTCTTCTGCTTCCTCCTCTACTTCTTCCTCCTCTTCCTCCTCCTCCTCCTTCTTCCCCCTCCTCCTCCTGCTCCTCCTAGGTACCTGACACTTTCACTCATTGGCACACTACCAGCTGAGCCATACCTCCAACCTCAGGGTATTGCTTTATTATTATAAGACCTGCCTCAGACTTCGAACCTCCTACTTACAGTCCCCAGGAGTTGGGGTGAGAGAGGTATGCTATCATGCTTTGTTTGTTTGTTGGGATAGGGTCTTGCTAACTTTTTGCCCAGACTGGTCTCAAACCATGATCCTCTTGATCTTCTCAAGTGATTATCGGCATGAACCGACACACCTAACTCCTGAGGTGCTTCTTGAGATTTTGTTGTTCTTTTCAGAAATCTGTCCACAGTAATTTTCTTGGTTTCTTTCCTTTTTTTTCCTTCTTCTTTCATGGCAGAGTTGCTTGTAGGCAGATAATGCCCCATGAACTTTCCTTTTGTTAGATTCTTGTGGAACCAACAAGGGTGAGGGAGGTGTCTGTGTTTTCAGACTTCTGAAAACATAGTTTTTTTTTGCTTTGTGTTTTTAGCTCGGCTGGCCTTGGGCAGTGATCTCCTGATCTCTGCCTTTCAAGTAGCTGAGATTACAGACGTGCTACCACATCCACTTTTTAAGGAGCTTTTTGAAGTCTGCAAATACTACTGCTAATGCTAAAGCTTGGTGGACATTTGGGGAAATTCCTCCTGACCCTTCTTCAATGCTATGTCCACTAAGCAATAGGAATTTTCATCTATATCATAATCTCACAGGACCACCCCCATATTTACTGCATGTTGTTAACCAAATGTTATATGGTGCATGATTTTATAATATTCCAATTCCTCCTTTCCTCCTTCTCCTCCTCCTCCTCCTCTTCTTCCTCCTCCTCCTCCTCTTCTCCCTCTTCTCTTTCTTTCCCTCTCTTACCACCTTCTTTGCTAAACCCTTGAGAGGCTTCAAATCAGTCCATTGAACCCTAGTGTGTAATCTGCAGGTTATAAAGCAGAAGAATTACCTACGGTATTTCAGAGCCCCCACCCACCCACCCAAAAAGAAAAGAACAAAAAAGAAAAAGCATGGGCCACCTTCTAGAGCCACTGGAAGAGAATTTAGGATTGTGACCCATAAAGCAACATTTTTGACACATTTTCCCCCAGATGCTACTTTAGAGAACTGCTGTCTAAACCATTACACCCTAGTCCTAATGGTCACCATACTGGCCAATGTGGGGATTTTTCTTATGATCTAGAAGCCCTGGATTCTGTGGTATAACATCCCAGGGAGCTGAGCCTCAGCACCAGCAAGCTTGAAAATGAGTCAGCCCAGCTCCTCATTTAATTTCTGATGTGCCCAATGGAGGGCCCAGGTGGCTTCTTGCTTGGCCCTAACCCAGATTGCAACCCATATAGACAGACAGACAGACAGACAGACAGACAGACAGACAGACAGACAGACAGACAGACAGACAGACGGATAGACAGACAGACAGACAGACAGACAGAGATAGAAGGGAGGCCCCGGGCCTTTTTCCATCTTAGAGAGCTGGGTGAGAAATGTCAAATGCCTTAAAGGAAGGGGATGGGTGAGCATACAGGAATCAGTAGGCTTTCTGGGAGGCAAAGAAGGTTCCAGGAAATCTCATGCCAGATGAAGCTTTGAGGCGCTGTCTTCAAACTTTAATTACTATCTAACAGACTGAGAGAGAGAACTTGAGAAGAAAGGTTAAACATGCACAAATGCGGGAAAATAGAGTGTCTAGTTCACTGAAATGGGCAATAATTTTTCTTCAAAGGGGAAGCACTTTTAAGTTTATTGATTTTTGAGTCAGATCCTTGTAGGAAATACTACACACTTAAAGACTAATCTTGTAAATGGCTGGGGCCCTTGCATGCCTTTTATTTGCTACTGAAACGCTAAGTTACCATCATTTCTATACTCCCCATGCTTCTTGTCAGTGCTCTGGTGCTATCGGCCTGGCTTCACTTCCCCTTTTCCCTTCTGGCTCTCTCCTTAGACCCCAGCTTCTCTAGAAAGCTTTCAGTCCCTCGCCCTGACTGAGTTCCACATCTAGAAGGTCTAGAAGTGCTCGCACCTCTATGGATGTATTAGTGCTGTGCTCCCTGCCAGCCTGTCCTGTTCCTCTCTGTGTGCAAGACACCTCCTATAAAGCAACTGCAAATCATGATTCTGTCGGGTCTATTCAGTCAACAAATACGTACTGAGGATTTCCCAGATGCTGGGCACTCTGCAGAGAATCCATGGCAGCATAGGAGTTGTCCTAGATTCCATGCAGTGATGGACAAGCCTAGCAGAAACACTGAACAGGAGACTGTGTTACACAGTGGTCAGCCCTGGGAAAGAGGAAGTTCCCCCAGTGTCTGGAGACCCAGCCCTGTCTCATCAAATAGAAGTGACACCAGGATCACAGTTAGAATGCTGGCTTTCTCTTTGTAAACAAAAAACACTGGTCTATCAAATTTAAAATTTGCCAGAGCTTCTTGTGTGTGTGTGTGTGTGTTCGCTAGTATGTAAGCATGCATTTTGACAAAGAACAAGAAAGTAACTCCTTCGTTTAATGAGTAAAATAACAAAGAGAGAAGGAAGTCCTGTGTCTGGTTCAATGAGCTTTTGCTAGAAGCTAGTTTGTAACATTTTAATATGTAGAAAATAATGCTCAGAAAATTCTCAACTTTGAGCATACATTTGACAAAGCTAACTTAAAGAATCAAATGATCTTAGCCTCAAGAGAGTGCTGGCCAGATAAGCCTTTGCACATGCGCCCAGAACTCTGTGTCCACCAACTTCTCCAACACCGCACATGTGCACGAGAAAGAGCAAAATGGGGGTGGCAGTTGTGGCTTCTGCCCAGCTCAGCTGCTTTCTTCCCATTCTCGCTCTGCAGCATTATTCTTCTGGCTTATTTCTCTCCGTAAATTGTCAGCTTAACTGGGGGCAGGAATGATGACTTCTGATATTTTTTAAACTTTGGGATTTAACTTTTTAACTAACTTATAATTAATATTATTTTTGGCTGTGTGTTTGTAAAGTAGAAAGTGATGTTTTAATTCATACATACAGTGTGACATAATTAAATCAAATAAAATGAGCACATCTGTCACTTGATTTGCCTGTCATTTTTTTTTGTTTTTTTGGTTTTTTTTGGGTCCGGTTGTGGTGCCTGAACTCTGGGCCTGGGCGCTGTCCCTCAGCTCTTCAGCTCAAGGCTAGCGCTCTACCACTTGAGCCACAGCACCACTTCTGGCTTTTTTCTTTTTGCTTATGTGGTGCTGAGGAATGGAACCCAGGGCCTCATGCATGCACGGCAAGCGCTCTACCACTGAGCCACCTTCCCAGCCCCTTGCCTCTCATTTTTTTTATGGCTAGACTAATTTGAAGTTTCCCCTTACTTTAGAATATGTTGTTGATGGTTATAGTCCCCTGCTCACTGCTGGATCTTAAACCCCATTCCTTCTATGGGAAATGTTGTGCACTTTGATGGACAGCTCCTATGCCCTCCCCCACCAGCCCTCCGTAGACATTGTTCTATCCTCTACTTCCATGAGCTCGGCTCAACCAAATTCCCCATATGAGTGACACCCTAGATTTGCCTTGTGTCATCCATCTTGTCCCCAGTAACACAAGTCCCTCCCACCCCACCCCGACCCCCCTTTATTTTGTGCTGGTCATGAGAATTTCACAAAGGCCCTGGCTGCTTTCTTTGAGCTTCTTTTCCTCAAGGCTAGCCTCCACCATTTGAGCCAGAGCTCCACCTGCAGCTTTTTGTGTGTGTGTGATTCATTGGAGGTAAGAGTTTTATGGACTTTCATTCCAACTGTGATCCTCAGATGTCAGCCTCCTGAGCTGCCAGTGCCCTGTGGATTTTGCCTTTTTTAAGATAACCAGATTGTTTCTCCAGTAAAAATCTTACTTGTTTAATGTGACATCACAAAGCAAACATACCAGTGCTATCATGTGCATAGTTAGCCTCTGAATGTCTCCCTTAATTATGAAGAATGCCACCCAGTTGGCTGACTGCAGTGGAAGGAAGATCAAGCTGCCAGGAAGCAGCTCTTAAAGCAGATGTAGGTGAAGGTGTAGAATTCTCTACGATGTCCCATTTAAGTCAGCTTGAATGTATGCTCACCACCCACCATCCTAATCACATGAATACCAAAAAATGGAATGAAAACCTGCCGTGCAGCTGGGAGCTATAGAGTTATAGGTTCATACCTATAATTCTCAGCTACTCAGGAGGTTGAGATCTGAGAGTTGTGGTTCAAAGCCAGTCTGGGCAGGAAAGCCTACGAGACTCTTCAATGAGCCAGCATAACACCAGAACTGGAGGCATGGTTCAGGTGGTAGAGTATCAGACATGAGAGAAAAAGCTAAATGATGTCCACGAGGCCCTGAATTCCAGCCTGAGTTGGCAAACACCAAGTGCATGTGGACATGTAAATTAGGCTCGAAGGGAATGGAGCTGTGGTGATTACAAGGACCATCTGCTTCTCCTCCCACCTTCCTTATGAATGTTTGCCTCGCTGGCCTCTAACTGTGATCCTTGCCCTGTCAGCCTCCCAAGCAGCTAGGATTACACACATGAGGCACAGACACCTGGTTACTATATTAATTTTTGATGGCTACTTGCTCATACACTAATATTTTGTTTGTAATTGATCTTGCCCTCTTTTTCCCTCTCATCTGTTTTTCATTTATGTATCTATATACTTGTTACCTACCTGTCATTATGTATCTATGTATGTATCTACATGTGTCTGTCATCTATCTACCTATCATCATCTGTCACATCATATATGTATCTATCATATATCTACTTATCTGTCCTTTATCATTATCTACCATCTGTCTACATATCTGCATCTATCAATTTGTCTACCATCATTTGTCATTTATTTATCTGTCACGTATGTATCATCATTGACTTACCATCTGTCATTTATATAAAGCTTTTATCAATCATCTCTCTACTCTATTATCTATTGATAGAAAATTGATTGATCTATAACCATGGTTGATCTAAAATCATGTCCTTACTTTTCCCTCTCTGTAAGCTTACATAATATTCTTTACCTGGAATTCCTGTTATTCAAAATTCAGACAATAAAGGACTAGACACCTAAATTCTTTCACTCTGCTTAAAAAAAAAAATCTCTCACTTGCATTCCTTCTGCTTTCTAGAAGGATCTTCTATTCTACTGCCTTTGGAATATAGGTCAGTGTGTTGGAAAGTAGGTGAAAGAAGAAAACTTGTTAGTGTAATATTCCATGTAAAAACATTCACCTAGCCCGCCTCCTCTTAATAGCATTCATCTGCCCTGTATTCTCTTTGGCTCTTCACAGTACAGTTTCCTTCCCATATAGGATGGGGAGAGAGCACAGTCACCCTTCCGTGTGTGTGTGTGTGTGTGTGTGTGTGTGTGTGTGTGTGTGTGTGTGTGTGTGTGTGTGTGTGTGTGTGGTGTGTGTGTGTGTGGTATTGGGGCTTGAACTCAGGGCCTGGGCACTTTAGCTTTTTCACTCAAGACTGACACTCTAGCATTTGAACCACAGAACCACTTCTCTTTAATTTGTTCCAAGAGGATATTTGAATGTGAAGACATTTAGCCCGAGGGGAGCATGGCTTAGTCCGGCCCTGCTGGGTCCTTATTCTTCCCAGGGTGCTTCTCAGTCACCTTTCCCAGCCCTGAGAACGTCTGCTATTGATTTTAGTCAGCAGCTAGCAGAAATGGCATTTTAAGCAGGACAACTTGTTATATTAAAAATCCTGGTCACAGAATAAAATGTCTGCGGAGTTGGTGTAAATAATGACTGTGGGAGAGGAGAGGCCATGGGAGTATTTCAGTCTCCCATTCATCACCCAATCCGGCTTGTCAGCATTCCATTTGCAGCAACCTGTAAAATTAATGACATCAACTTAAAAGTAGCTTTTAATTGAAGATCAAGGTCCCTGGTAGAGTGTGCTCTACCTCTCCCCCCCACCCCCTCTGCAAATCACAGCAGGAAGTCTTCCTAGGGAAGGAGGCTCAGGTACAACAAGCAGATAGTCCCAATGTTGGCATGCATACGTGCTTCTAAGTTGAACGTTTTTCATTTCACTGAGAAAGTATGCATAGAGAACATTATTTTGCCTGGCTCAGGTTGTAAATGGTCGGATCCCACCCTTATAAAAATGGAAATTCTGCTTGAGTCATTAACTTGTTTCAAAAAGCTATTTATTTGTTCAAGGAAGGAGTTTCATTGTGATCTTTCCCTGCATACCTACAATACCTAGATCAAACTCACCCCTTCCTTCACCCTCCCTCCCCCTCCCCCTCCTAAAACAGCTTCCCCAGGTCCCATGGTTCTGTTCACATAAGGCAAATAAGCTACTTAGGCCTTATACATCCTCACTCACCATTAACTGGCTCACCCTTGCACCTCCTGCTGATACTCGCTCCACCGCACATTTTCAAGAGAAAAGAAATCAGCCTCGATTTATAGAGCAACTGTTTCCACAGCTTCCATACTCCATACTATGCACAGAAGGGAAAGTTCAGCAGTGCTCAAAAGCCATGACACGCGGTGTTACTCCTAAAGTCTTATAAGTTGTCCTCATTCCAAAATCCTGATGTTTGCAAGCCTTTTCTTCTTATTTCTTCTTTTTTTCCCTGTGTCTGTTTGATGTGATGAATCAAAAACATAAAACAAGAAGATGAAGAAGAAAGGACCCGTTTCCCAAAGCAACCTGAAAATGTGAATCTCTGATTGAATTGTGGGCACTTTTGACAGTGAACTGCACACGCGTGTGGGTTATGAAACACAGACGCGTTCAGGCCTTCAGTCTCTGGTTGACTTGTGAGCACGTCTATCTCCTCTCTCTGACTCTGCCTCGATATTTCATGCAGTTACTCACACTCTAACTTAGCTTCTTCACTCAAGGCGAGCGCTCTACCACTTGAGCCACAGCTCCATGTCCAGCTTTTGGGTGGTTCATTGGATGGGCTTTCCTGCCCAGGCTGGCCTCGAACCGTGATCCTCGGGTCTCACCCTCCTGAGTAGCTAGGATTACAGGCATTGCGCCTGGGTACTGCAGCAGGGCCCGGGCATCTCTTTAATCGCGGGTCACGCGGTGGACGAACGTCAACCTCTGTCTCTGTTTGCAGGCGCCATGAAGGACCGGCTGGCAGAACTGGTGGAGTTGTCCCAAAACTACGATCAACAGCTCGCAGATGGGGACGATGACCGGGACCCGCCGGGCGAGCACCTCATGTTCGAGACAGACCACCTCCTGGAGTCCTTGTACCGCGACATCCGGGACATCCAGGTGGAAAACCAACTGCTGGTGGCCGACGTGAAGCGCCTGGGGAAGCAGAACGCGCGCTTCCTCACGTCCATGCGGCGCCTGAGCAGCATCAAGCGCGACACCAACTCCATCGCCAAGGCCATCAAGGCGCGGGGCGAGGGCATCCACCGCCGGCTGCGCGCCATGCAGGAGCGCGCCCAGGAGGCCGAGGCCCAGCACGGCGCGCACTCGACGCTGGCGCGCATCTGGCGCGCGCAGCACGGCGCGCTCTCGCGCACCTTCCAGCGCGCCATGCACGAGTACAACCAGGCCGAGATGAAGCAGCGCGACAACTGCAAGCTCCGCATCCAGCGGCAGCTGGAGATCATGGGCAAGGACGTGTCGGGCGAGCAGATCGAGGCCATGTGCGAGCAGGGCAAGTGGGACGTGTTCTCCGAGAACCTGCTGGCCGACGTGAAGGGCGCCCGCGCGGCGCTCAACGAGATCGAGACCCGCCACCGCGAGCTGCTGCGCCTGGAGAGCCGCATCCGCGACGTGCACGAGCTCTTCCTGCAGATGGCCGTGCTGGTGGAGAAGCAGGCCGACACGCTGGACGTCATCGAGCTCAACGTGCAGAAGACCGTCGACTACACCGGCGAGGCCAAGGTGCAGGTGGGCAAGGCCGTGCAGTACCGGAAGAAGAACCCCTGCCGGGCCATCTGCTGCTTCTGCTGCCCCTGCTTCCACTAGCCGCTGCCACCACCGTCCCCACCTCCCCCACCCCCATCACCACGCAGCAGGACCCCCCACTGGGCCTCTTTATAGAACCCAGGCCTTAGAAGAAAGACCCGGTGCCCGGCCTCGGGGGGTGGGGGGTGGGGGCGCTGGTGGCTCAGGCCTGTCAATCCTCGCTGCTCAGGAGGCTGATGATAGGAGGATCAAGGTTTGAAGCTAACTGGACAGAAAAGTCCAAAAGACTCTCAGCTACCAAAAGAAAGGAAAAACCAGAAATGGCGCTGTGTCTCATGTGGTAGAGCACGCTAGCTCTGAGCAGAAAGGCGCAGAAAAAGCCAAGTGAGAGTACAAGGCCCTGAGTTCAAAGCCTGGCACAACATGGAAGGGAGGGAAGGAAGGAGGGAAGAAAGGAGGGAGGGAGGGAGGGAGAAGGAAGGAAGGATCATCCCATGGTTCTTCAGGAGAGAGAAAGAAAAAATAGAACCCAACTCTTGCTTCGTACTATCCCTTGGGTCTTCATTCCTACTGCAGTTGTGTGAGGCCTGACATACCACGTGACCTTCCCTGTCTCCCTCTCCCTGGGTCTTGACTGCAGGCCCAATGTGTAAGAGTTGCTTTCCAGTGGACTCAAGGAGGAAGGCAATGCTGCACCTGCTAATACTATGAACTCATCAAAAATGCCTTTCATTGTCCTCCCTTTCCTAGTTCTCTTCCATTTCAAGTGCTCTTGCATTTCCTGCGTTTGTGAGTCTTCATCTGATGTATGCAGTGGTCTCCTGCCTGCAATGGTATTTGCTTTCTGCTCATCTCCACTACTCGTTAAAAGCACATTGAACACATGCTTTTCTTACGCCTTTCACTTGTACTATTTTCCACCAGAATATATTTTGTGATAATTTTTTAAATGTTTTTAATCACCAAATGTTGAACACGCACTCAAAGCCTGTATCCGTCACAGTGTTTTTGTATTTTCCATTATGTATTTTTTCATGTTTATTTAAAAATTATCTTTTTACTGGACTGCAAATGCACATGGATGTGTAAATGTAAAATACTAATATTTCCTAATGTGTACATAATGATCAATGGGGTTAACTTTACTTTTATAAATATAATATATAAATAACAAGAAAATACTTTTTTCCTCCTGGCTATTGGTGTTGATTTGCTTGTTTTGATTTTTCTCTTACTGCAATTTGGATCTCACCCACCATCCTGTTTGTGTTAAACATGTTCAGTCTGGGTGCCAGTGGCTCATGCCTATAATCTTAGCTAGTCAGAAGGCTGAGATCTGAGGATCATAGTTCAAAGCCATTCTAGGCAGGGAAGTCTGTGAGACTCATCTCCAATGAACCACTCAGAATCCAGGAGTAGAACACACACACACACACACACACAGTCACATACCACAGAAATTAGCACTGAAAACAGTAGTTTTATTGTGGACTATTCCTTTTGTATATTAAGGAGGAGTAATTTTAAATGAAAGAATCCTGCTTGTGAAATAAGCCTGATGAATACATCATTATAAATATCCCTTTTATATAACGGATACTGTGGACATTTAAATCTCAGTTTAACTTTTAAAGTGTTATAATTTTTACCATTTGCTACTTGATGCCAGAACATCTGAAAGTCTTTGCAGGGGGAGAGGATTGGAACATTGGAAGCATTTGCCATGGTTCAGTGAAGCCATCAGGTTATAGACCTTTGGTTTCATTTGCAGTTTGCAATGCCTAAACCACACACCATGCTTCTTGTTTGCCTTCTGGGGCAGCTCTTAATTCTTTTGATCCATTATTTAATACATGAGCAGTTCTAATCATTGGCCCTATTTCTTGGGTCCTTCAGAGGTTTTTTTTTTATCTTTTTTTTTTTTACTGGGGATTGGACAAGGCAAGCACTCAGCACTTGAGCGATGCCCCTTTGCTTTGTATTTTGTTTTTGAGGTAGGATCTTGCTAACTTTTCCCAAACTGACCTTGAAATTTCAACCTTCCTACCTCTGCCTCCCAAGTTGCTTGGATTGCAGTCATGAACCACCACACCTGACTCAGAAGTGGGATTATAGAAAGAACAGACAGAGAAGAACATGAATTTGGGGCTTGTGATCTGACCTGAGTTGTATAAGAAAACTTGGGCCTGTATTTAGTTGCATGGTTAAGTGTGAGAGTTGTGAAAAAGTCACATGAGACTCTTATCAGAATTTGCCTTTTTTTTTTTCCAGCTCACTCCATGAGAAATTCCCCTACTGACTTAATTCCCTATTTCTAAGAGGAAGGAAGAAATCTTTATGAGAAGTTCCTCTGCCACAGGCTTATTATTATTATTATTGTAGAGAAGACAGGCTACAAATGGAGATTGTAGTTACTTTTACAAGAAGGAAAAATTCATAAAGTCAGCTTTGTTAAACTCCTAGGGAATTTTCTTCACATAGAACCATCATAAAAGTAAATGAATATTCAGGCTGTGTGTTTTGTTCCTCATTTTTCCTTGGAGAACTGAGTAAAGACTACACTATTCTCTACTGAACTCAAGCGTGATAGATTGTTGCCACTTAAATGTGGCATACTGCTTAAGATACAGATTCTGGCCAGAGGGGTAGATAACACATATAATCAACCTACTCAGGAGGCAGAGATCAGGAGGATTGTATTTCGAGGCCAGCCCAGGAAAAAAAAAAAGTTCTTGAGATTCCATCTCAACCAATTAAAAAACTAAAAATCTGCGTACATATCTGTCACCCCAGCTACGCAGGAAGGTTAAATAGCAGGATCCAAGTTCAGGATTGCATGGGCATAAGTTCAAGACACGATTCAAGAAGTAAGAAAAGCATAAAGTGTTGGTGGGCATGCCTAAAATGGACTTCCTGCCAAGCAAAGACAAGGCCTCAAGTTCAAACCCCAGTTCCACCAGAAGAAAGAAAAAGAGAAAGAAGGAATGCAGATTCCATTCCCAAGGTTTGAACGCTGTCTCTGCCAGAGTAGCAGCGTACTGTCATCATTTTACTCAGTTTCTTCATTTGTCCTATGGGGACAATGGCACCTACTTTACAGTTGCTCCAAAAAGTGACAAAAATATAAAGCCCTGGAAGGGTTCCTGGCACATACTCAGTGTTGTGTTCATCAGCATGGGAGGAATTTCTCTTCGACTGAGAGCTGTTAGTGACTCAAGGAAGTTTATAGGGGCCAGGTATGGAAGCGCATACTACAATCCCAGTTCTCAGGAAGAAGAGGTAGGAGATTACTGTCCAAGGCAGGCCTGGGCAGAAGTGTGAGGCCCATGTGCAAAAGCAAACTAAAATGGGGGTATGGCTGAAATGATAAGAGTACTTGCCTAGCAAGTGGAGACAGGGCCTTGAGTTCAAATCCTAGTACTACCACCAAAAGAAAGACAGAAGGAAGGAAGGAAGGAAGGAAAGAAAGAAAGAGAGAGAGAGAGAGAGAGAAAGAAAGAAAGAAAGAAAGAAAGAAAGAAAGAAAGAAAGAAAGAAAGAAAGAAAGGAAGGAAGAAAGAAAACCAAGGAAGGAAATAAATTTGGAGGGAAAATAATTTTTCTTTTAATAATCTTCAATGAAACATAATAAACTAAGATATTATCTTTTCTGCATATTCTACCCTTCTCGAGAACCCTATGCTAAAGCTGTTTTCATGGTGGTATTTCTATTCCTCTGTATATCCACACGTATTCTGCACCACCAAAGCTGATGAGCAGAGGGGTCCTTCTGGCAAGTGCTTTTTCCCACTCCTTCCTAAACCATGAGTCAGAAATGCCCCGTGGAGTTCTGGGAAATTGTCCAGGTCAGACCACAGCCCTGGAGAGAGGTATCATGTGCCCCTCCCTCGCCTAGTCCTGGCCTGCAGGCCGCCTGAGCTGTGACATCCATGCCCCGCAGTGAATGAAATGCCAGCTTCTTCCTCCAAAAGGAGTGTTCCAGGGGCCCCAGGAAGTGCTGCAGTTAGCTTACCACACACTGGAACCCCTCGCTTGGCTAACTTGGAAAGGTGACTTGGGGCAAAAAGAAGACCTTGTGGCAATACTGCAAATTGCAGACACAAATGTCACCTAGCATAGGAATGGAAAGGGCTAGTCAAATAAGAACAGCTCTCCAGAAAGCAAAAGCTATTTCAACAGATACAGGAACCTTCCAGAGGCTTCACAGGTACAGCTAAGTCACATCTATTAGAAGACAGATCCAGAAATGTCAGAAAGAGAAGTTAGAATGTTTTAACGGTCAGCCATGGGTACAGATTTAGATGTAGATATAAATTCAGGGTGGGCAGCAGAGGAGAGAGACTTGAGGCAGGCATTCTTCTCACTAAACCATTCTCCAGCTCCTCCTTTCAGAAAAAGTCTCACTGTTATGCCTAGGCTAAGAATGGACTGTGATCCTCCTATTTGTGCTTCCCTGAGTTGCTGGGATGGCAGGCATACGCAATCATACTCCGATATTGGTTGTGACAGAGTGTTGCAAACACTCCCTCCCCCCACCCTAAACTGACCTCAAACTAAAATTCTCCCATCTCTACCTTGCAAGTAGCTAGGATTACAGTCTTGAGCTACTGTACTTGGCCCAAAATGTTTGAATAGTGACATCACAGGAGTAATTTTATGCCTTTTAAGATAACAATTTGGAAAGAGAACAGTGCTCTGTTCATTCCAATGCCTTGATATTTATTTAAAACAATACCTTTATTTTGTTTTCGTCATACCAAGGTCTGGAGTCAACTCATCCAGTCTCAGAAGAGTGAAACTCTTTTTTTCAGGAAAGACATCCATCCATTCATAAGGACTGTACACCCTCTTAACCCCAACACTCCCACTTGCGGGCCCAAGCCCTCCACAGGCGTCTGGGTGAGGTCAGGCCTCACCAAATCATAGTACTGACCTGGCAAGCTGACCGGAGGAAGTCAAAGTATGAGGCTCAGGGGCCTCAGTGCCCTTTTTATTCTTTTTTTTTTATTCCTTTTTATTCTCTCAACTGTACAAAAAGAAATATCTCTGTCTATCTATCTATCTATCTATCTATCTATCTATCTATCTATCTATCTATCTATCTATCTATCTATCTAATTTGGGGGACTGGGAATGTAGCTTAGTGGTAGTTTGTTGTGCTTTCCCAAGGCTCTGAATTTGATCACTAATACACATCCAGCGGAGTCACTTGTGTGAAACACCGTACCACCTGCTCTCAGTCATACCAGGCTATGCATTTCCCTGGAGCCGTACTCCATGTGGAGCAAGCCCTCTGCCATTTCCAATGTCCCTGGCCACTGAAGCTGCTATAGATGAGAGAGGCTTGATGTGCCCCAGTCCCCTCCTGTGAGTTGGGGTAACCCCACCCCACCCCTAAACTCACACACAACTGCACAATGCCTGCTCCGCGCCACATGCCCACCCACCAGGACTCTGGGAAGGAAGAGGGCTGCGAGCTCAGCTGGCTGGCAAGGCCGGGCTTCCCCCTCACCCCGCAGATGCGCTGCCCCAGCAGCCCTTCCTGCAACACCTTCAAAACCCTGGCTTTTGCTCGGAACTGGTGGCTCATGGCTGTAAAGCTAGCTCCTCACCAGGCTCTGGAGGCCACAATTGCACGTCCAGGGTGGGGAGCTGGGGGGGGGGGGGGAGGAAAGTCTGTGAGACTCTTATCTCCAATGAACCATCATAAAAGAATAAAAGTAAGCCAGGCACCAGTGGCTCACACCTGTAATCCTAGCTACTCAGGAGATTGAGATCTGAGGACTGCGGTTCAAAGCCTGCCAGGGCAGGAAACTCTGTGGGACTCTCATCTCCAATAAACCACCCGAAAAACCAGAAGTGGCGCTGTGGCTCGAGTGGTAGAGCGCTTACCTTGAACTGAAGAGCTCAGGGACAGTGACCAGGCCCAGAGTTCAAATCCCATCACACACACACACACACACACACACACACACACACACACACACACACACACACACACACACACAAAACAAAAACTATCCTTGAGTTGTGACTACAGCGGCCAAGGATCTCCGGGGTAGAGATCAAACACAAGGAATGGCATCCTCCGTCAAAGAAAGCGTTCCAGGCTCCCCTGGCAGAGAGAGAACGCCTCCGGCCGGACTGTTTGACTAGCTGGCCCTGGCCTGGCCCGAGGGCTGCCCGGCACAGAGGCGGCACCGAGGTCTCCCGTCTTCATCCTCTCCGCTGTTGGTGGAGGGAACCTGTCAGACCAGAACGCTCGCCAGCGCACGCCGTGCTGTTCCTGTGGGGACACGCGCCGGCCCGGCAGCGCCGTCGGGGGGTGGGAGCCGCGTCCTGCGGTTCACTGCACCCGCCCCCAGCCCCCAGGAGGGGCGTCCGGCGTCGGGCTCCGGCGGGAGCTCCTTGTCAGTCTTGTTGTGACAAGTGGGTCCCACGCAAGACGGCCTGGCGGAGGGCGCCGGCGAGGAGGGCGCCGGCGAGGAGACGAGAAGAAGAGACGAGAAGAAGGGCCAGCAGACCCAGTGCCCAGAGAGTACGGAAAGGAGACGGACAGAAGGAACGAAGACCGAAGGAGGGGAGAAGGAGGAAGGGGGGGGAGAAAGCAGAGAGAGGGGAGGGAGAGCGGGGAGAGAGAGGGGGGAGGGGAGGGAGGGGGAGAAAGTAGAGAGAGGGGGAAGGCGAGGGGGAGGAGGGGGAGAGGGAGGGAGTGAGGGGGGAAGGAGAGAGGGAGGGGAGGAGGGAGGGAGACAGAGGGGGGAGAGGGAGGGACGGGGGAGGGAAGGGGAGGAAGAGAGAGAAGGGGAGGGAGAGGGGAGGGAGAGAAAGAGGGAGGGTGAGAGGGGGAGAGAAAGGGAGTGAGGGGGGAGGGAGAGAGGGGGGAAGAGAAAGGGAGTGAGGGGGGAGGGAGAGAGGGGGGAGGGAGGGAGAGGGGGAGGGAGAGAGGGAGGAGAGGAAGGGAGTGAGGGGGAGAGAAGGAAAGAGGGGGGAGGGAGGGAGAGAGGGGGAGGGAGAGAGGAGGAGGGAGAGAGAGAGGGAGGGTGAGAGAGGGGGAGAGAAAGGGAGTGAGGGGGGAGGGAGAGAGGGGGGAGGGAGGGAGAGGGTGAAAGAGGGGGAGGGGGAGAGGGACGGAGAGAGGGGGAGAGGGAGGAGAGGAAGGGAGTGAGGGGGAGAGAAGGAAAGAGGGGGGAGGGAGGGAGAGGGGGGAGAAAGCAGAGAGGGAGGGGAGGGAGGAGGGAGGGGGGAGAAAACAGAGAGAGGGAGGGGAGGGAGGAAGAGGGGGGAGAGGGAGGGAGAAACCGAGACCGAGACGTTGGGTCTGTTCCTTCAGAGAAAACGGGTCCGAAAGCAGCAGAACCCTACTCCCCCCCCCCCCCACCAGGTGACGCGCCGGAGGTGGACCTAGATTTCACAAGGGGAAACTGAGGCTCACACCCGCGACCCCGGGGAGGAAGGGGCCGCGGCCTGCTGCTCCCGCCAGATCACCCAGCCCCGGCTCCGTGCCGGGGCGAGGGGGGTCCTGGGTGGAAAGTTCTGGAACGGGGGAAAGGCCTGCCGTGGAGCACGGCGTTACCGGGAGCACGCGAGGCCGGCACCGGGAGGCGATCGCTCCGCGGAGCTCACCCGCCGCCGCCCCCGGGACCCCCGCCCCGACCCCGCGCGGCGTCCCGGCACCCGCCCGAGCCCCGGGAAGTTGCGGGGTTGAGTGTTCGCGCGCCCGCGCGCACCTCGGATGGAAAGCGGGCGGGGCCGCAGCGCGGCGCGAATCGCTCCGCCGCCCGCCCCGCGGCGCCGCGGCTCGGCTCCGGGCGTAGCCCGCTCGGCTGCAGTGGCTGCGGCTGCCGCGGCGGTCCCGGGGCAACAGTGAGCTATGGCGGAGGAGAGCGGAGGCACTCGCCAAAGAGGCGCCTCCGCGGCGTCTGAGCGAGCCGGGAGCCGCCGCGGCCCTGCGGGAGGCGGCGAGGCCGCCCGCCGAGAGCCTTGTAGGAAGAGCTGGAAGAGCACTGCTCGTCTGCACCAGGATGGCCGAGTGGTTAAGGCGTTGGACTTAAGATCCAATGGACATATGTCCGCGTGGGTTCGAACCCCACTCCTGGTAGGGATGTCTTTTCTTTCTTCGGGACTTTTTAGTACATTCTTTTTTTATATTTTATTGAACACCACGCCTTGAAAATGAGGATTCTGACTTCTGGCTGAAAGAAGCGCAGCCTTTCACCGCACCGGCTTCCCAGTCCCGCAGAGACCGAGCAGCGCGGGGCGGGGGGGGGGGGGCGGCCGGGGTGGTGGACGGGGGTCTTGGCCCAATCCCAGCTTCTTCCCAAACCCCAAATAACATGTTTTCCTTGTCGTCGCCCAGAGTTAACTGTGCAATTAACTCTAAGGACCAAACGGGGTGCTAACTAGCAGCCTTAGCGTGTTCATTTTCTTTAACTTTTTTCTTTTCTTTCTTCTTCCTCCTCCCCCTCCCCCTCTATCCCCCTTCCCCTCTCCCTTTCCCCCCTCCCCGTCCCCCTCTTCCCCTCCCCTCTCCCTCTTCCCCCCCATTTTGAATTACAGATCGAAAGTGTGCACTTACAAGCATCCTCTTTGTGTTTTTAAACAGCTGTGAGTTACTCACAATTGTGTCTTTTTTCATGGTTGTACTTTGCACACAGTTGTGCAGGAAAAGCTTTCACCAATACTTTCAAACAGTGACACCTACTGGGCAATTTGAGGCAAATTTATT
The DNA here is from genome assembly GCF_024711535.1 of Dipodomys merriami. Taxonomy (NCBI): domain Eukaryota; kingdom Metazoa; phylum Chordata; class Mammalia; order Rodentia; family Heteromyidae; genus Dipodomys; species Dipodomys merriami. Next base: position 15,552,105 of record NW_027206401.1, on the reverse strand, counting down.
TCCTCATTCTAAAACGGATACATTCTTGTTGCTCTGTTATTAAGTTTAGGAGCAGAGTAAGATTATGTCTTCTCTAGAAAGCTGGCTTTATTTTCCTTTCCCCTTTTATTTATCAATGACAAACCTGTCATTGAAAAGAAGCTCAAATCACTGATGTAACTTGGGTATGTAATTGATTTATTCTTGGATAGACGATTAAAACAGACAGTGTGAAAGCAATGAGTCTGTATCTCAAGGAATCATCTTTTTTTGATTGAATGCTTTTTAAAACTTAGAAAGTTGAAACTAGGTGTGTGGTTAGCTATGAGCCTCGAAAACATAAATCCTGCTACTGTAAGTCACCCTAAGTGTCAATCTTTCTTAGGCCTCAAGAATAGTGAGTTGGAGACTTTAATTTGTTTCCTTTGTTTCTCGTTTTAAATAAAGCTTCAATTAGTGGCCACATTGAATGCATGCTGACTGTTCAAAGAGGAGAAATGTTGTTTGGAGTGTTGTTTTTTTTTAAGGCAATTTCTAATTTATTGAATGTGTAGGCTTGAATTATTTAATTTCACAGATCTGTTAATCAAGTGCTAAAGGTAATTTTTTTTGCATTTTAGTTTTATGTATTTTTACCTTTTTTATATATTCTTATCTTGAAGTAGATGTACAAAAAGCTTTCAAATTCAAAGTGTCCATTTGTGAGTATAATGCATCTCCATCAGTATCACCCTTCCTATTGTTCTCCAATGGGAGAAATGTTAATGACCCTAGGTTAAATGAATCTGTCCCATTTCCAAGATGCTGTGTCAGAAGAAGAGAATGTAATTCTGGCTCTGGCATCTGCTTGCTCCTGTGGGGCAGAGGTCCCCTGGGAACCAGCCTGGCCTAACCCTTGTTTCTATCACACTGGCTTCAGTGTCTCTGCACCAGTTATCATGGAGCTCGGCATGGAAGAACCGTTACAGCTTTTTCTTTTGTACATTTTAAAGAAAGACAATGGCTCATGCCTATAATCCCAGCTATTCCAGAGGCTGAGACATGAGGATCACAGTTCATAAACCAGCCTGGGTCAGGAAAGTCTGTGAGACTCTTATCTCCAATTAACCAGTAAAAAAAACTGGACTAGAAGCATGGCCCAGTTGGTAGAGTACCAGCCCATAAACAGAAAAAGCTAAGCAACAAACAGCGAGAGGCATTGAATTCAAATCCCATTACCCACACAGAATAAAGGTGAAATTTAGAAGACATGTTGACTTATATATTTTTATAATTTTCTCATTAAATTTTTTTTGATTCATTTAATTTGTTTTTTTTTTTTTTTTTGCCAGTCCTAGAGCTTGAACTCAGGGCCTGAGTGCTGTCCCTGAGCTTCTTTGTGCTCAGGCTAGATCTCTACCACTTGAGCCACAGCACCGCTTCTAGCTTTTTATAAGTACTTTATTGGAGAAGAGTCTCATGGACTTTTCTGCCCAGGCTGGCTTTGAACTGTGATCCTCAAATCGCAGCCTGTTGAGTATCTAGGACTACAGACATGATCCACAGGCACCCAGCTTCATTTAAAGTTTTTAAGTGAGACATTAGTGGCTCATGCTGTGATACTAGCTAGTCAGGAGGCTGAGATCTTAGGATTGTAGTTCAAAGCCAGCCTGAGCAGGAAACTCAGTGAAACTCTTATTTCTGATAAACTACTAAAAAGGCCCAAAGTGGTAGAGTGTTAGCCTTGAGCCAAAGAAACAGGGCCAGAGCCTAGGCCCCGAGTTCAAAACCTAGGACCAGCATACACATACAAAAACAGCAAAACAGGGCTGGGAAGGTGGCTCAGTGGTAGAGTACTTGCCTTGCATGCCTGAGGCCCTGGGTTCGATTCTTTAGCACCACATAAGCAAAAAGAAAAAAGCTGGAAGTGGCACTGTGGCTCAAGTGGTAGAGTGCTAGCCTTGAGCTGAAGTGCTGAGGGACAGAGCCCAGGCCCAGAGTTCAGGCCCCATGACCGGACCCCCCCCAAAAAAATCAAAAATAGCAAAACAAAACTTTTAAATGCCTAGTTTTCCATCAACAGCCTCTTCCTAAGAAAAAAACTTTGAGTAATTTCTAGGATTTTATTTTTCTTAAATAAACAAACATATATCAGAGTTTCAAACTCTTCAGTTAAAAAAAAAACAACACCCCAATTTTCAGTGAGGAGTTTATTGTCTTGCTGTGTGGAACGCCCACTGTGTTAGTCAGAAATGACTATATTAAGGATGTTTTTCACATTTTTTAAATGCTAGCAATTCTGACCCACCCAGTTTGGCTATTTTAAAATGCAACCTCACTTTTTTTTCCCCTCTGTAAGGAAAAAAAAAAAAACTCATGGAGAAGATGCACAAAACAAACAGAATATCCTGCTTTTAAGCGTGGCAAAGTGCCTGGTTGAGTTCAAGTTGGCATTGGACTGGGGTCTGATTTTTGCAGGCGGACTCTGTTCCTGGGACTCCTGTCAGATTTAATCCTATTAGTACACTACAAAGAACCAGGAGCAAAAGTGTACACTGCAAGTTACAAGTGAACTTTTTAACGTGCCTAATGAATTGAAATGACCTCAGTATTAAACTAATTGAATCAATTAGCCCATTTCCTCCATGCTGATGGCGGTGTCCTCTGGGAAGCCTCGAGCCAAAGTCAGATGAGGATGGACAGGGGTGTCGTGGGTGGGGACGGTCTCTGTTGCTCTGTGTTCTGTGCCAGCTGTAGGGGCCTGGGGAGCCTGATTCGGTGCCATTCACTTCTTTTGTTTTCGAAATACTTGAGAATGCCGGCAGCCCCTGCTTTGAACACTCATGCAGTAAACACTGTTAAAGTGGCCAGAAAGGTAGTGCCAGGAATAAGGAAGACAAGTTTCTGACCCCATGATATTAGGCAGTTTTGTAACATTAATTTTGTAGAGCCAGCTTGAACAGTGGCCAACAGTCATCTCCCTGTCAGTAAGAAAGAGTCTCTGTTCAGCAGAGAGGAGAACAAGAGAAAGGGAAAGATGGGAAGAGGGAACTGGGAGGGATCCAAGCAAGTGGGTGTAGTTGTCTTGCTCCAGGATTTGAACTCAAGACCTCTGGTTTGCTAAGCTGGAGCTTGACCACATGAGCCTTGTCTCTAAACCACCCTCTTGCTAGTTGTTACTATTTTTATTTCCCATCCTGGGGCTTGAACTCTGGTCCTCCCCCTTCTAGCTTCCCGGTGGTTAAGTGGAGATAAGTCTTATGGGCTTTCCTGCCCAGGCTGGCTTTGAATGGCAATCCTCAGATCTCAGCCTCCTGAGTAGCTAGGATTACAGGCGTGAGCCACTGGCTCCCTGCTTTGCTATTTCTTTATATTTATTTATTTATTTAGGAGATGAATCCGGTGTCTATTTCTTCCTAGGCTGGCATGCAACCGCCATCCCCTGGATCTGAGCCTCCTGAGTAGCCAGGATTACAGCTGTGAGCCACCATTCCAGGTCTTCCTTACCCTGGTTATTTTCAAGGTGGGGTCTTGCATTATTTCCAGGCTTGAGTGCTACTGTGGCCACAGGCGTATGCTGCTGGACCCAGCAATGCGCTTCCCTTGCAGCTGGGATGACAAGTGCATGCTACCATGCCCAGCCATGGCGTGAGATGGAGTCAGCCAAACTTTTCTATCCAGGCTGGCCATTCTCAACAGTTCTGAACTGCCGCTTGACATGAGGGGCTCTGGTGGCTCATGCCTATAATCCTGGCTACACAGGAGGCTGAGATCGAAGCATCAGGATTCAAAGCCAGCTAAGACAAGACAAGTCCACAAGACTCCTGTTTCAATTTAACCACCAAACAGCCAGGAGTAAAACTAACTCAAGTGGCAGACCAGCAGTCTTGAGTGAATCAAACTAAGGGACAGCCCAGGGCCCTGAGTTCCAGCCCCAGTACTAGCACAGCCAAACCCAAAGAATTCCTGAAGCATAAAGCACCGTTCTGAGTAAGTGATTTGCACTGGGAAGTATTTACTCGATATTATTTTACCCCTCCGAATATTAATATGTCAAATAGTATGGCTTTCATTGCAACTTCTTAAGTTCAAAAAGAGTGCCAAATACGTTGCTGTTTTATTCTTTATTAATACCTTTAGTCTAAGGCTTACAGAGGCTTCTGAAGGCCACAAAAGTTGCTTAAGAGAAACCCATATATTTGACAGAGCTGTCTACTACACACACACACACATGAGTGCACACACACACACACACACACACACACACACACACACACACACACACAAGCAAACCTCACATAAACCTCTCATTACACAGAGTGTTGTCGGTTGAGGCTGTCTCTCTGGCTTTGTAGAATGTTCTGGCAAAGATCACATTCCTGAGGCCATGGTTGGGCTGCAGGGTAAGGTGGAGGGAAGATTCCAGAGAATTTGAGTGATGGGGGGTGAGAGGGGGGGAGAACTGGTGCAAAGGAATCTGGGAATTGAAGAGGAGTGGGGTCCCCAGGCACTCCCAGATTTCAGCTGTACCACCCACAGAAGCATGGGGTGGAGATGGGGGGCAGCCACTCAGAAAAGCCACCACCACCCCTGCTTCAGGACACCCAGACTCTTGGAGAACCCTACCAGCCCAGCGGGGAAGTGGCCAGGACAAACCAAAGGCTCACTGTCCAACGACCTTGACAAGAACTCTGGGACTGCATTCATTTTATCCAGAGAAATGCACCGTTTCACTAGTAGGTCTTCATCTTCTCTGTCAAATAAATCCGGACCTTTCATCTTAGGTTTTTAAAAAAAATGGTGCAGAAAGTACCACCCAGGCTGCGCCGCAGTGTTTAACCGGAGACTAAGCTACAGTAAGACCCAGATCGTATCACCCACTTTTGCTCTTACTTGAAAAAAAGAATCCTTAAAAGACGATGTTTGCATGCTTCCAGGAGTGTGGATATGGTAGCAGGTGCAGCACCTGTCACATTGTGCCATGAGGATGAAGGCCACAGGCCATTGGTGGAGGAAAAGTGACCTGGAAAGAGCTGCTTCCTGCGGCCTCCCTTAACCCTGTGCTCCCACACTTCATATATTCACGAAAACAGAACAAAATTTCCCTGGGGATTCTACAACCAATGCTAGACTTACCTGATATTAATACAAATTAATATATTAATATGAGTATAAGAAATATAAGAAAGGCTTGGCATGGTAGCACATGTCTATAATCCCAGCACTTAGGAGGCTGGGACAGGATGATGACTCATTTAAGGCCAGCCTGAGTTAGTGAGATGCTGCCTAAAAAATAAAGGGCTAGGGATGTAACTTAGTGGTGCGGTTCTTGCTTAGCATATGTGAGGTCCTAGTTTTCTCCCCAGCAAAGCGTATGTGCACCCATGCACGTGCACACGCACACACACGCGCACACACGCGCGCACACACACACACACACACACACGTGTGAAATCCTTGACCATACCCCCTACTAATAACATTTATTTTTTGGTGCTGGGGATCTAATCCTGGGTTTAAGAGTCCTAGGTGAGTGTTTTACCACATTCCCATTTCTTCTTTCTTCTCTGAAGTTCTGACTACCATTGAAGGGAGCTAACAGGTTCTCACTGCGAATCATAGTGACTCTGAGATTAGCCTGGAAGATAATATATTTCAGTGAAAAACAGCCAAGCCTCCTGACATTGAGGTCCAGCCGAGCCGACAGCAATCCAAATGACTGACTTTATTTTCCCCATAAGATGCTGAAGGAGCAAACGAGCTTCTGAACGTGCTAGCTGCGAGCGCAGTAGGGCAGCGCCCCTCTGCAGATCGTGGAAAGGATAGAAAGAGATAGATCGTAATAGAGATGACAGATAGTGTAAATAAACGGAATCATGAGAGTATCAGGGTAAGGGCAGGGGCAGAAAGTGAAGTCAACAGACCAACCACCAGACCTTTACATCGGGAGGGAAAGCCTGAAATGGCTGCAACAGTCTTCCATTCACAGGGGAGAGACAATGGCACACTCTCACAGTGGAGGTCTCTTTTGATTAGGCAGAGACAGTGAACTTCAGGTGGGGCAGGGGGCTGGGGTAGTTTGTCATGAGAGGGGAAAACAGGATGGGCTCCTGTGCAGAGATGGAATCTCATCTTGAGTTACAGGGAAGGTTTATGGTTGTTGTTTTTTTCAGCATCTGTTTTTAGCAGATGTGTTAACAAGCGTTATGGCCCTCAGTTCACAGGTTATCTCTTTTATAGCCACTGGGTATATCTGGGGAGAAAGGAATGGGAGGGGAAATGATTCAGGTCTGCAGCAAAAGCAGTTCTAAGATAATGGCTGTCAGGGGGAAAGGTGAGTGTTTTTTAGTTTAAGTCATTTTCCATTACAAAGAAAGACAGACAGATAGATAAAGGGTAGATGAATGGATGGGTGAATACATGCAGAGATGGGGATAATTAGTAAGTGGATGGAAGGATGGATGGATGGATGGGTAGATGGTAAGGGAGGATACATGGATGGATGGGTGGATGGATGGATGGGTAGATGGATGGGTGGATAGGTAAGTAGATAGGTGGATAGATGGATGAGTGGATGTATGAATGGAAGGATGAATGGTCAATAAGTAAGTGGATAGATGGATGGTTGGGTATATGGATGGATGGAGGGATGAATGGGTGAATGGATAGATGGATAGGTAGTGTATGGATAGATGATGGAGGATGGATGGATGGATAGGTGAGTGGGTAGATGGATGAGTAAATGGATGGGTGTTTAGGCAGATGGATGGATGGTGGATGGATTGGGTAATACACTCTACCATTGTCAGTATAAACATACTCTCTGATGTTCACACCGTGATGAAATTCCCTGACAATGAAGTTCTTAGAACATGTCCTCATTGTAGATTGGGGCCATGGCTCAACTGGCAAAGAGTTTACTTAGCATGCACGAAGCCTGGGTTCCATCCCCATATACAAAAAAAGACAGGAGGCTGAAGCAGCAGACTGCCAGCCATGAGCAAGCAAGCCAAGAAAGAGCTTGGCACCTTCAGCTCAAGCTTCTTGGGGACCAACTAACTGAATAAACACTAAAGTTGAGTGACCCAGAAGTCTAGTGCATTTAGTTGTCATTCAAGTCATGAGTGGACAGCATGGACCCCATAGCTGAAGCCTGAGGAATGGCCGGAAGCGCGGAGGAATCCCACACACATGAGGAATAGTTCCGTCGGTCAACTGCCGAACAGCATCAAGGCCTTATCACCCAAGGAAGAAGCTGAGAGTGGGCGAAGGTGACTTGCATCTAGCTCCCAGGAGAACATGACGGCGCAAACAAGAACAGGATTGGGGCAGGGGTAGAGCTCAGGCAGAGGGAAGTCCATGCTGTGCCTCAGTGAACCCACAGCTAGATCCTCAAGGTCATACCCCAAGGACATTTCCAGCATACGCACTCATTTATTGGTCTGTTTATATTCAATGGCAAAATCAGTTAAAAAGTCATTTGTTTGGCCTGGGCCTTTCTAGTATGCCCAAGGCCGTAAGTTCAAGTGTCAGTACTTAAAATAAAAATCTCAGATATATAGAGAGTGAAACCCCACTCAATGTTGAAGGAAGAAACGAACCCGAGTTGCTTTATCACTGACAGACTGGCCTGTCTTCTTCATGCCAGCCTCCACTTAGATGTTCCCATGGACCTGAGACCTCAGTAGTTTAAGTCGAAGCTCAACTGGACACTTATTGGCACATGGCGAGAGGCTGGGAAGGCGCAGAAGCAGGCTAGAGAAACTGACCTGTCTTGAGGGATAGACTAGAGAACATGGGTGACTTAAAGTCCACCTCCCTCCACTTCTGTCTTCTGTACTGTGTTCCTTTTTGCTGGAGTGTTGCATTGTTCTCAAAACCCACAGAAACGGTGTCTTGTACCTCTGTTTCTCAGTGCCTCACACAACCTCGTTCTAAATATATTTCACTGTTTTATTTACTTCAGGCTGAAGCCCTGACATCCTAGGTTGGCTTTGCCACAGCCGACTCCAGAGATAAATCACTGTAATTATTTATTGTCTAGAAATGGAACAGGAATGGGAAAGCAGGGCTAATAGGCACCTTTAGCCACCCAATTGACATTGTGGAGTCTGCTCCATCAGGACCCTTAGCTTTAGCTCTGTCTTTTCGTACCTCCTAATCGTAGGAGATAATGGGCCATGCAGAGTGAATCGGGAACTCTGACTTCTTTTCCAGACGACCACCCCTAGCTATGATTTATATGGATTTTTTTTTGGGGGGGGGTGTCGATTGTGGGGCCTGAACTCAGGGCCTGGGTGCTGTGCTGTTCCTCAGCTCTTCAGCTTTTCCATTGAGCCACAGCACCACTTCTGGCTTTTTTTTCTGCTTATGTGGTGCTGAGGAATCGAACCCAGGGCCTCATGCATGCAAGGCAAACACTACCACTGAGCCACCTTCCCAGCTCCCTTTATATGGATGTTTACTAAGTCTCCTAGAGTGTCCAGCCTCAAGGCTGGTTCATCAAGACTTTTCGTAACAATCCATGACTGAGGGCACTGCTCATATGGGAAAGAGCCTGTCTAGCCAGGGTGAGTGAAGTCCTGAGTTCAAACCCCAGCTCAACCAAATGAACAAACAAATGAATGGAAGACTAGAGGTTTGGAATGCAAAGCATTTTCCAAGAGAGAATTGTAAGCAGCAATTCAAAGCTCCTTTTGCTGAGCCTGTGAATTCACAGAAGGCTCACCCCTCTTCCACCCCCACCCCCCACTCCAGTCCCTTGCCTCTCTGCTCTTTGACCTGAGTCATTTGTGCTGAGGTCACCTTACCATCACCCTAGGCTCCAGGAAGAACAGGATGCACAGATAAGCATCTTGTGACCGAAGATGCACAGGCTGGCTTATCATTCAGAAGAGAGCAGGTGAAAGTCTACCTGTCAGGCCTCAGGAACCAGTCAACCTTAACCAGGCTACCTTAACCACGCATACCTCTCTTACTCCCTGCCTACTTCTCCCTATTTAACCTGAAGTCACTGTGTGACCTGGGAAGATGGCTGAAGATCTGCGGAAGTGCTCATGTAACAAATGGTTACTCATTTGTTACCTGGCTCCTAATGCCAGGTAACAAATCTTCTTTTTCTGACCTTCACCATGTCTTTTTATTTGATCTATGGGAGTGAGTGGCTGGACCAAACTTGACACTCCTGGAGTGTAACTAATAAACCAGGTACTAATAAACCAGATTCAGGCTTATGGAAGGTTTTATTCGATTGCTCTCATTTCTTTTTCGAAGGCAAATTTGTGTTTCTATGTAGTACTTAGGAAAAGTACTTTTGAAATTAATCTTTGAAATTAATCTTTAATTATTTGAAATTAATCTTTTCCTTTCCCTTCATTGAAAAAAGAGAGAAAATTGCTGGGTCTTGGTGGTTCACATCTGTAATTTTAGCTACTCAGGAGGCTGTGATGGGAGGATCATGGTTCAAAGCCAGCCTGGGCAGAAAAGTCCATGAAACTAATCTACAATTAACCACCAAAATAAAGACAATAAAGAAATACATAGGAAAACTGAAAGTGTAGCTGTGTCTCAAAGAGTAGAGCACCAACATTGAGCAAAAAAAGCTCCAAGACAACAAACATCTTGGCCCTGAGTTCAAGCCCCAGTACTGGCGGAAAAAAAAGGAAGTAAAGCTGTGACTCAAGTGGTGAAGCCCCAGCTAAGAGCAAAAGAACCTCAGGGACAGCAACCAGGTCCTGAGTTCAAACCTCAGGACTCACACAATTAATTAATTAATTAATTCAGAAAAATAGAAGACATTTGCTTAAAAATTATTTCCTAGTCCAGAATGAGGCAGAAAGATGCTTTCTGAATTTGTTTTTCCTCACGTGGTTAGACCAAAAAAATGTCCATATGGTAGCTTGAGTTGACTTTGTAAATATCACATGAGTAAATTCAGTGGGAAGTGTAGCAGTTTTAATACCACTCCCTTCCCGATCACAGTTCACTTAGTTCTGTTAAAGAAAAGTCTGGCTGGATGCAAGTGGCTCCCGCTTATAATCCTAGCTACTCAGAAGTTGGGCCGGGATCTGAGGACCATGGTTGGAAGCCAACCCCAGGCAGAAAAGTACTCATTAGACTCTTACCTCCAATTAACTACTCAAAAACTAGAAGTGGAGCTGTGGCGCAAAGTGGTAGAATGCTAGCCTTGAGCAAAAGCGCTCAGGGACAATGCCCAAGCCTTTAGTGCAAGCCCCATGGCCAAGATACACACACACACACACACATACACACACACAAAATGTCTGTTTTTCTACTGCAGAAATTTCTTGGTTTATTGTTCCAAACTCTTGGAAAACAAAAGTTTTGACTGGTCAGAGTGGTTCATGTTTAACCTTCTCTCCTGCCCTTTTTATTTTAAGTGCTTTCAAAATGCAAATGCCTAACTGCATGATCTATTGGGAAACCTTGGTAGAAAATGCTAAGTTCTAAGCAATTTCTCTCACAAGCGATTTTGTTTTAGATGATCTAAACAGAAGCCAAGAAAATAATTTGCAGAATTCCAATTCATTGGATGTCATTTTTTTTCCTCAAAAGCTTTTTAGAATAACCTCATATATCAAATTTGCATGTATTTCCAGAAGTCCCTAATAGTAGATTTAATGAGAATATTCATTTTAAGAAGAATATGAAATTCAAGCCTGATATAGTAACTCATGTCTGTAATCGTAGCTATTCAGGAAGTAGAAATTTGGATGATGGAGATTCCAACCCAGACTGGACCAATAAGTTCTGAAGTCTCAGTTCAACAGAAACAGGTGAGTGTTGTGGTATATGTCTGACATCCCCACTATGGTGGAAACATAAGATCTTGGGCCATGCTGGCTCAGGGAAAGAGAGGGGAGAGACGGGGTGAGGGAGGGAGGAAGGGAGAGGGAGAGGGAAAGGGACAGATCCTATCTCAAAAATAACTATAACAAAAGATGAGTTGTGGCTCTCTTCAAACCCTCCCCTGTACTTCTAGAAAAAAAAAGAAACCCAATTTGTTGCTTTTGTTGGCCTTTTAACAGTCCAAATGGAACAACAACAACAACAAAAAAACAACATATAACAGAATCATCTGGGGAGAATTTGAAAATTCTTTTATCCAGGATTCTCCTCAGCACAATTAAATGAAAATTTCCTGGTGTAATATAGACATAGATATTTTTTAAAAGCTTTCTAAGTGGTTATTGTATAACAAAGAATTTGGTGGGCATTTGTCCCAGGTTCCTGAGACAGCTACTTTAGATTCTTGGAGTTCTCACCTAACAGATTTGGGAGCCTTTATTATTCATACGGGACCCTTGAACTACACTTGAGTTCCTGCTGAGGAGATGATTCTGAATGGGGGGGACTAGATGGGAAGACCAAACAGGTGGATCTTTAATGGGTAGGGGCTCAGTCTCCCCACTTCCAGGGAAAAGACAGACCTGGAGATGAGTTTAGTCATGTGACCTAAAAGTCATATCATAATGAAAACTCAATAAAACCTCTGGACCCTGAGGCTTGGGAGGGTTTCCTGGTTGGCAAATACACTGATGTGTTGCAAGGTTCTAACTCAGGGAGGGAGAGGGCTTGGACGCTCTCTGCTGGTGGCTGTGTTAGCTTTGTGGCTGAGGGTTTAGAGGTTTAGTTTCTGGTCAGTTGCCTCTGTTGTACTTGAGCGGAGGATAATGCTCACCTCATGGCAGCTAGAAAGTACAAAAAAAAAAGTGGAAAGGGCCAGGGACTTATGATACTCTTCACTGACCCAACTGTCCATTCAATGGCAGGATATTAATATGACTGGCCATATTTATTAAAAAACAACTTTCTAAAAGTGTTCTATGGTGAACAAGCAGTGAAAGCAAGACCAAACTGTTAATGCTGGAATCTGAATGTTTATATTCCCTACCCCAAATTTGCATCGTAAAATTTTTACCCCAGAAGATGGCATTATTAAGAGATGTAGATTCTGTGTATATGGGTAGTGGGGTGGGGTGGTGATTAGGTCACAAGAGGAGTTCTCTGAATGGGATTAGTGCCTTACAGAAGAGGCTCAACAGAGGTCCCTTGCCCATTTTACAGAAAGAAGTTGTCTACAAGCAAAAGAAAAAGGCAGGCACATTTCTTCAACCTGCCTTGATCTTGGACTTTGCAGGCTCCTGTCTGTGAGACATACAATTCCATTGTTTATTAGGTACCTACTTCACAGTATTTTGTTGTTGGTGGTGGTATAGCAGCATGAACAAACTAACACACCCACTTAGAACGCCTAGAGACCCAAGGTCCAATGAGACACATGGCCCTTCTCATCTTCGTGGTGAATTTGTCCACACCCTCTCTGCTCTGTGATTGGCCCCGGGGCTTGTGGAAGACATCAGTTTATCCCTGCATTCCTCTGCTGTGTCCTCTCTGTGGTTTCTTTGCACAGCGAAGCTGCTTTTCTCAGACATGTCTAACGTCAATCAGGCAGCTCCTTGAGCGGCATTGTGTCCTCCTCTCAAGTGGGCTCTTTTCAGTCCCTGATGTCATAGATTTATGGTAGCAACCCCCAAAACAGTCATTTTTTAAATTTCTCATTATTTTCTTCTCATTTAAAAGTACCTCATATTGTATACAGGAAAATATAGTACAGGGCTGGGTGCTGGTGGCTCACGCCTGTAATCCTAGCTACTCAGGAGGCTGAGATCTGAGGATTGAGGTTCAGAGCCAGCCTGGGCAGGAAAGTCTGTGAGACTCTTATCTCCAATAAACCACTAAAAAACTGGAAGTGGCGCTGTGGCTCAAGTGGTAGAGCGCTTGCCTTGAGCTGAAGAGCTGAGGGACAGCGCCCAGGCCCAGAGTTTAAGCCTCATGACCGACCAAAAACAAACAAACAAACATATATAGCACAAAATCAGTCACAATTCCACCACAGAGTTGGGGTATAAATTGTATTTTCTTATAAAAGTTTGTTCCTTGTGAGTATATTGCTTTCCAAGGGGGTGGGGCTAGATGTCATATGACTTATATTCCATAAAATCCATTGATTTTCAGCATATGCTTCAGGGACTGTTACTAAATATACAGAGTTGTGTAATCATCATCACAGGCCAATGTTAGGACATTTCTATCAATTCAGATCGACCCTTTATTTTTATCTTAGTTCCAGCTCCAGGCAGGTCCTGTCCCATTTTCTGTCTCTATAGATTGATGACCTCTGGACATTTTGTCCAGATGCTATCACACAACCTGTGGCCTTCTGTGACTGCACCTTCTTCTGAGCCAAACATCTCACGGGTGAGAAGGGCTCACCTAAGTGGTGGCATGCTTCATCAGTGTGCTCTTTCTGTTGAAAAATGGCCTCTCTTACATGGTCTTAGTGCATTTACTTGAACATTCAACATTTCATGTAAAATTGAGTGACTTTCACTTTTTGAGCATTGCAAATAATACTGCCATGAGCAAATCTTTGGATAGTTATATGTTTTCTTTCCCTTCAGTAGATAGCTAGAAAAGGAATTGCTAAATTGAACGGTAGATTTACGTTTATTTTATTTAATCTATTCTATATTTTATTTGTTCTAGTCTATTCTTTTCTTTTCTAGTCCAGTACTAGGATTGGAACTCAGGGCCTATGCTTGCTAGGCAGGTGCTATACCATATGAGCCCTGCCTCCAAACCACATACCTTTTTGCTTTAGAATAGTTTGTTGTTGCTGTTGTTTTTTAATAGGGCCTGGGTGCTATCCCTTAGCTTCTCTTGCTCAAGGCTAGGACTCTACCATTTGAGCCACAGCTTCACTTCTGGCTTTTTATTTTTTAAAAAACAGTTTATTAGAGTGGTGAGTCTTATGGACTTTCCTGCCCAGGCTGTCTTTGAACTGTGATTCTCAGATCTCAGCCTCCTGAGTAGCTAGGATTATAGGTGTGAGCCACTGGTGCCTATCAAGGTTTTTGTTGTTGTTTTTTATTTTAAAGACAGAGCCTTCTGCATTTGCCAGCGCTGGCCCCAGACCATGATCCTCCTACCTGTGCCTCATGAATAGCTGGGATTATATTTGTGAAACATCATGCCCAGGTTACTTATTGACATGAGGTCTCAATAACTTTTATTGGGCCTACGCTGACCTTGAACCATGATCTTTCTGATCTCCATCTTCAAAATACATTTTCTTTCCTTATTGAGCTTTCGTTTACTTTTGTTGGCATATGTTTCTTCCCCTTCTGTGGTTAGTCTCATTTTCTGAGTGGTATCTTTTGTTGTTGGTGTTTCACTAGTACTGAACTTTAACTCAGGGCCAGGGCACCATCCCTTAGCTTTTTCACTCAAGGCTAGTGCTCCACCTCTTGAGCTTTAAGATCCATTTCTGGATTTTTGGACATTAACTGGAGAGAAAAGTCTCTTGGACTCTCCTTGGTCTGGTTTCAAACCATGAACATTAGCTCTCAGCCTCCTGAGTATCTAGGATTCCAGGTGTGAGCCACCAGCACCCAGCTAAATGGTAGTCCTAGCAAAGTCTAATTACCAATTTTTTTCCATTACATCTTCTCTATCATTTACTTTGAGTGGATTTTTATGGATGTCACCAGGTAAGGAAGTAAATACTCCTTTACATGTGGATTTCTAGTGGTTCTGATATCTTACTGAAAAGATCAATTTACACTGGATGACTTTGGTCCCTATTTCACAAATCAATTGGCCATAAATTTTATGGCCAATTTTATTCCTTGGTTCTTGATCCTGTTCCATTAATTTATATGCCTTCCTGTGTGAATTCCACATGGCTTTGATTACTGTAGTTCTATATTGGTTTGCACTTGGGAGTTTGGCAGTACTACTCTGCTTCGCCATATTTCTACCCTCTGTCTGGCTTTAAGTTCTCATACCTTGTTGCCAAATGCGTATCTGATGGAGAACCCCAGTGGCTCCTCCTTTCCCATCTCCTCCTCATTCTGTGCTTTGGTCTGGCCAACCACAGAACACTGTCTTATATTGTATTGGGGTGTCTGCCCTGTCCATTGGTTGTACAGGCAACCTACAGCCCTGGCATAGTTTGAGAATGAAGGACAGTCTCTCAGTCCTAGGTGGACATGTAAAGTTTGTAATAAAGGCGGTGCTGCTACAGCTGCACATCTCACCATAACCTCACGTAGGCCTTCGAGTTCAGGTGAATGTCACCCTATGGGATTTTCCAAGCTGCCTGCCCTCTGGGGCATCGCCTCTTTTCCCAGGTCAGGCTGTGCTGCCAGGAAATAGTGTTTACCCCTGAGGGGCTCCTGCCAATCATACTGGTGATGTTCCAGGGGAAAGGATGTGTTTATCAGAGTGAGTAAGATGCAAGGAGACTTTCTGTAGGATGTCTATGAATCTCTCCATTTTCCTACTAGACTAATGGGTATCAGAGGGTAAGGCCCAGATGTTTTCACTCCCATACTATCCTGAGGGAAAAGCCTGCAGGGATATGGAAGAAAGCAGCAGGGGAAAGAGAGACACCCCGTGAATCCTGATATCTGAGTCTTCTATGAACTTGGGTCCAACGATGTGTGCAGGAATTCACTGCAGTGTTTAATTGCGGCAACTGAAGCTGGCATGTCACCAGCTTTGAACACTTTGAACACTTTGAACTACTTCACATAGCTTAAGAGAGAGGCACTGGTCAATTAGAACAAGCCCCACTGACAGGATGGCATGGTCAGAACTGGGCCGAAGGAGAGGAACTTGGAAGGAATGTGGCTTGAGGAGAGAAGGCCTGTGAGGTGCACATCCTAGCAGAAGGATGGCAAAGGTGAAGGGGCGGATGCTACAGAAGGACAGCTGGCTTCAAGTGAGCAAGAGATTTTCATTTAGAGAGGAACTAATTTGCTTCATTAGGGTCCGAGGAGATAGATTAGAACTATGATAGGAAGATCCTGGCAACAGCTTGTTAACTCCAGGTGTTCAGTTTTAGTCCGAAATTGGGGTAATTTGCATTGGAAACATGTTATCTACATCTAGAGGAGTTGGAAGTAACTTACTAGAGATAGGATTCAAGCAACCCAATGAATATTAACTTTCTGAACTTGAGTCACTTGAACATACTCTTTACAATGTGTGCCTTAAGGCAAATGTGAAAATTGTAGCACTCTTCTCTCAATGTTTTTGTATTAATTTCCTTTATTGTGTAAGTAAATTAATTTTGAAACAAAACTTTAAATCGCTATCGTAGCAGTTAGGATTACAGAGGCTGAGATCTGGAGGATTGCTGTTTGAGGACAGCCTGGGCAGAAAAGTCTCTGGAACTCCCTTTCCAAAATAACCAGCAAAAAACCAGGCTGAATGTGTAACACAAGTGGTACAGCACTAGCCTACCAAGCGGGAGGCCCTCAGTTCAAACACTAGTATTATTTTTTAAGTAAAATTTAAAAATTTTTTTAAAATTACTAAATGAAATGTAATGATCGAAAATAAATATAATAAAAAATATTTTAAGTCCTAACCAGATGTGTGTGGCAGAATCATGTTGTTAGACGGGAGATCGGTGAAGAGATGAGAAGCCCAAACAGATCATATGAACTGAAGGAGAGTGAGAGGAAAAATCACTTTGTCTTCTCACTCAGCCATTCTGTGTTATGGATGTCATTCTGTGTTAGGGATATCACTCTGTGTTAGGGATGTCATTCTGTGTTAGGGATGTCACTCTGTGTTACGGATGTCACTCTGTGTTACGGATGTCATTCTGTGTTACAGATGTCATTCTGTGTTACGGATGTCATTCTGTGTTACGGATGTCACTCTGTGTTAGGGATGTCACTCTGTGTTACGGATGTCACTCTGTGTTAGGGATGTCATTCTGTGTTACAGATGTCATTCTGTGTTACGGATGTCATTCTGTGTTACAGATGTCATTCTGTGTTATGGATGTCATGGCCACATACACCTAAAGTCACCATTTATCCACACCCTGGGAAGCCACACCACAGGGCAAGTCCTGCCAGTGCCTCCCAGGCTTTCCCAACACATCATACAATAGAGACCAATGCATGGTGGCACTAGGGCAGATATTACCATGCCCAGAGAGGCTGCCCTGGGGATCCTCATTTTCACTGGAGCAAAGGAGATGGGTCTGTTACACACCAGTAACTCCAGACTGACATTCCATTAAGCCAACGATCCTATAATGGTTACTTTGTTTTGGACAGTACTGAGGATTTAACTCATGTCACATTTGCCCGGCAAGCACTATTTCACCTGAACCATATACTACTACCTCCTCCTCCTCCTCCTTTTCCCCCCTTTCTTCTCCTTCACCTTCCTTTGTTTGTTTGTTGGGGGGGTTCTTGCTTTTGCCAGGTTGGCCACAGACAGTGACCCCCACCCCCCGACGTGTGTTTCCTGAGTAGCTAGGGTTATAGGCAAGCCCGTATGCTGTTTACTCTTTTAATATTTTGGAATCCCAAACATTCATCTTGAAATGGCTGCATTTGAATTTGGGTTTCAGCACTCATAGGTTGGCTAAGGAATATCTCTGCACTTTCTGGAAAGTTCTCTTGTGGTTTATTTGGCATCTCCCTGACTACATACAAGAATGGAGCAAGCACACTGAAACCCAGTTGCGACATTACACACACAAACCAGTCCCCTTACTCCCGGACTACCGCATGCAGCCTAAAATAGCTTCTCTTCTTGGGTTTATGCTATCCTTTTCTCAACTGATAGATGGGAAAAGTGTGTGTGTTTGTGTGTGTGTGTGTGTGTGTGTGTGTGTGTGTGTGTGTATACATGCACTTGTGTTTCCAGAAGCCTTATTCTGCTGTGTACGAATGCACTTGAGTTCTGAAAACAACGGATTCATTCCAAACTAGGCAATCAGGTAAGAGCAGGAGCTGGACTCCTTATTTGGAATTATTTGGGATGTTGCTTGCATTTTCAGGGCCCAAGAACATCTGATATCAGTTTACAGATCTCATGATTCATTAAAGGATCCTTGGCTTCCTCTTGCTCCCTTGGTCCCTTGTCTTTATCCTAAAGAGTTCTCTACCAACAGACTTCAGGACTCTCCTGAATGGAGAGATTATTCCACTGTGTTTATGTATGTGTTTTTCTGACGATCTTTTTTCTTTCTTTCTTTTTCTAATTATGGGGATTTATGTCCTGGCTGTGGAACTTCTGAGTTCCTTTCTTGGGTGGGAGATTGGGTTTGGCTTCAGATTGGAATGTCCCAGAATAAAGGCTGCTTAAGAGACTTCTGTGTTGCAATTTTAAGGCCCTATGATGACAGAGAGGAGCTGAGCTCTATCTATAGCCTCCAAATAGAGTAGGCTTATTTATATCCCTGCTTTCTGCTCGAAGATTCCCATTACTTCCAAACACACTTAGTGCAATTGCCACTTAGGACTGGAGAGACACAAGCAGTGAGCAGCATCTCAGAGGTTCTGGTAAGGGGCGATAGGGAGAGGCTGAGGGGAGGAGATGTGAGAAAAGGCCGTGGTGAGGGGTTATAGGGGTTGTGGTGAGTGGATCTTCTAGGCACTGGAGGCCTGCTGCTATTCAGATGTAGCTGCAGAAGATCTGCAGTGACACCGGAGAAGTTGCACTTCTCATGAATCTTCTGTCTAAGGAATAAAGCTTTCTATGCCTGGAGTAGATTTATTATGAGCAGGATTTCCTAAATCTCCCTGAAGGCAAGATTTCCTTGAGGTGGCTGTGGTAAAGGCAGCCTACCAGATCTTTCCATTTGCAGCTTTCCTTTCACAGGTTGGCCTTGGTATCTACAGCCTGTTATTTCAAGAGTCCTTTCAAGGTCAAGCATGGTGGTACCTGCCTGTAATCAGAGCTACTCAGGAGGCAGAGGTAGAGAGATCCTGGTTCAAGGCCAGTTAAGCAAAAAGCACAAAGCCTTATCTTCAAAGACAAAACAAAACAAAATAAAAACAGCAGAAGGACTGGGCAATGCAAGGATCAAGTAGTACAGTGCTCGCCTAGCAAGTTTAAAGCTCGGAGTCCATTACAGAGTATGGAAACAAAACAAAACAAAAAGGTCCTTCCAAGCTAAGTGGGCTTAACGTCCAACTCAGGCTTCACACTCGTTTGGCTTGCTTTCTCAGATGGTGATTTATCACTGGAGCAACACTGCCTGAAAGCTGAGTTGCACACCGCCTGTTTAATTTAATTTTTTTTAATTTTTTAATTTTTTTCATTTTTAAAAATTTTTTATTGTAAAGATACTATACAGTTACATGAGCAAGGTAATGAGTACACTTCCTATTGAGCATTGTTACCCCCTCCATTGTTTTCCCCTACCATCTTAATTTCATTTAATTTTTTCCTGGTTATTTTGGAGATGGAATCTAAGTGAATTTTTCTACCTGGACTGGCCTCAAACCCAGATCCTCCCAATCTCAGCCTCCTAAGTAGCTAGGATTAGAGGCATAAGCCACCAGGACCACCCAAGCTACCTCTTCAATTAATCCGTTGGCATCCCTCCACTATTACATCTATCCTTTCTTCCCTCCCTCCCTCCCTCCCTCCTCCCCCTCTCTCCTTTGCTCCCTCCTTCCTTCCCCTCACCTTACCCTTCCCCCCCTCCAGAAAAAAATCCCAAAGCTCTGCCCTTGTGTAGTAGGGGACACAGGAAACCAGAAAGTTCGGAACCAAATAGGAAAATCATGGCCTGTGTCACATACAAAGAAAAAGAGAAATAAGGTGACATGGTGGAGACGCATGGGCAAGAGAGGAGCCATTTCCTGCAGGGGCCAGGGGAGCTCACTACAGAAGAGACTCGGGCTAAAGCTCACAGCCAGACCTCCAGCCTGAGCCAGTGTACTTGTTCAAGGCGTCCTGTGTTAGGGAGTGATGAGACTTGGGTGCCTTCTCCCCAACCCACCTACCTGCCAGGTGTTTGAAGATCAGCCTAAAGAGCTGATCTGCCAAATGTGAAGTCTCTCCCGTAAACAGTCTCCCCGCAAATGCCTGCTATAGCTCTGCTCTTGTTCTGGAGCATTCTGCCGCAACTTTGTGCTGGCAATGGCAGCATTTTGTGAGCACCGCTACTCATTTACATCGATTATCTCTCATTAGCCACAGCACTGGGAAAGGATGTTATCTGCAGCTCAGTGATAAGACATACAAGTTTAGTAACTTGCCTGAAGTGGCATCTCAAGCCATGCACAGAGCTGGGACTCAAACCCTAGCCAAATACCAGTCTCCAAGACTCGGCTTCATCATCTGTGAAATTCTACGACCTGACTTGTAGAATTGCTGTTATGGCATATTTAAGAATTTAGCACATTGTTCCTGGGAAAAGGGGAAGGAAAGAATTTAGAACAGTGTTTGGTATATGATCAAATCTCAGTAGATAAGATAAAACATAATATTTGTATTATGCTTATATTAATTTAACTATTAAATCCTATAACATTTATACAACATCGTAAGTATTATACCTATTGCATAATATTTTATTGTGTGGATAAATGCAATTTGCCTATTCACCCTTGTTAAAGAAAAATGATGCGAGGTCATTGTTTTGGACTGAACCCTGTCGTAAGCCACAGCAGACTAGAACAAATAAAAATGATGTCACTCATGCTACATGCCACCTCACCAAACGGCAGATTTCAGGAAGCCGGCAGACCCCGCAATGGAACAATGTTACCTGAATGCAGCAGATCCCAGCCACCCTGGCTTCACATAAAATGTAAGACTGCTGTGCTTTTGCCTTAAGCCATCTGGTCTACCTTGATGCCAACCAATCAGCTGTGTATCCAGCATCTTATTTTGAATTCCCACCTTATAAATCCTACTGTTTGGCTCTTACCTAGTGGACACTGTCATTCTATCACCCACCCAAGTCACGACACACAGATAAAACCAATCAGATCTATGAGTAGGTGTGCTTCAATTTTGTCTCTTGACAGTATTGACATTTGGACCATTTCTCTCTCTTGACTAGGTTCAGTGAAGTAACTAGAAAAAAGTCTTTGTGTAGACTCTGTATGAGTCTCGGTGGTTATGTGTGTGTGCAGGTAAGGCATCTAGCTCCTCTACATCATTATAGCCTTGGGTTAAAAAAAAAAGTATGAGCCGGGCGCTGGTGGCTCACGCCTATAATCCTAGCTACTCAGGAGGCTGAGATCTGAGGATTGCGGTTCAAAGCCAGCCCGGGCAGGAAAGACCGTGAGACTCCTATCTCCAATAAACCACCAGAAAACTGGAAGTGGCGCTGTAGCTCAAGTGGTAGAGTGCTCGCCTTGAGCTGAAGAGCTGAGGGACAGCGCTCAGGCCCAGAGTTCAAGCCCCACGACTGACAAAAAAAAAAAAAAAGTATGATTTTTTTTCAGAAAATATGACAGCAAAAAATAAAAAAGCACCAAGGGATGTGTTGCAAGGGGTTTGAGCACCTGCAAGCAAGTACGAAGTCCTGAGTTCAAATCCCGGTACCACAGTCTCACACATGAGTAGCACAGTGTTCCTTTGTATTTAATACTTTGCGTTTAGTCGTTCAGTTATGGGCAGACATTTGGGTGGCAACTATTTTGGCTAATTGAACAATGCTGCTCTGAAGATGTGTGTGTGTGTGTAAATATCTCTTTGAAACCCTGTCTTCAGTTCTTTTCACTACACAGCAGCAGGGAATAGCAGGATTGTGTGGAAGCTCTTTTTTTCTGTTTTCTCAGTAACCACGGTATGATTTTCTTTTCTTTTTTTTTTTTTCTTTTCTTTTCTCTTGAATTCTGGGCCTGGGTGCTGTCCCTCAGCTCTTCAGCTCAAGGCTAGCACTCTACCACTTGAGCCACAGCACCACTTCCAGTTTTCTGGTGGTTTATTGGAGATGAGAGTTTCACGGCTTGTCCTGCCTAGGCTGGCTTTGAGCCACGATCCTTAGACCTCAGCCTCCCGAGGAGCTAGCTGACTGGCGTGAGCCACTGGTGCCTGGCTACAATGTGGTTTTCTAAGCAGTGGGATCATCTTACACACTCTGGGTGAGCAGATCGCAATTTATTGCTCCATATTGCTGATTTTTTTTAAAGTTTCCATACTAATGAGGTGATACCTCGTATTTCAAAACGTGCATTTCAGTGAGGATAACTGGGGCTAGCAGCTTTCTGTAGGCATCCTAGCTATCTATGAATCTTCTTTGTAGAAAGATCTATTCAAGTCCTTTGCTCATTGGATAATAGGGGTATTTGACTTACGTTGTTGAGCTGGAGGGATTTTATTGACCCTTGGTGGGATAAATGTTATGTATTCTCCAGCTACCTTTTCTTTCTCTTGCTCCTGTCTTTTCTTTCAGTGGACAAAACTCTCTGCGTTTGGTGTTGTCCCTCTTCTCCGTGTTTGCTTTGGTTGCTTGTGTTGCAGGTATGATGGTCAAGAGATCATGATCAAATCCAGTAACTCCCCCCCCCCTATTTTTTCACCAAGGAATTTTATAGTTTTTGGTATTAAACTTTGATGTTTAACCCAGTCTGGGTTTGTTTTTAGATTGGATTCAGGTCCAGTTTCATTCTTTAGCATGAGGCAATCCAATGGTGCGTTCCCAACACCATTTATGGAAGGCACTCAATACCCTGAATGGTTTTTGTATCCTTGTTGGAAATTACTTTCACATAGACATGAGGGTATATTTCTCTGGTAGTTCATTGGCCTGTTTGTCTGTCTGTCTTTATGATAGTAACACTTTCATTACAATAACTTTGTAACACATTGTGTAGTCAAGAAATATGAAGCTGGGTACTGGTGGCTTACACCTGTAATCTTAGCTACTCAGGAGGCTGAGATCTGAGGACAATGGTCAAAGCCAGCTAGGGAGGGAAAGTCCATGAGATTCTTGTGTCCAATTAACCACCTGAAAACCAGAAGTGGAGATGTAGCTCAAAGTGTAGAGCATAGCCTTGAGCAAAAGTGTGCAGGGGCGCCTAGGCCCTGAGTTCAAGCCCCAAGGCGGAAGGAAGGAAGGAAGGAAGAAAGGAAGGAAGGAAGGAAATAAGAAAGAAAGTAAGAAAGAAAGAAGGAAAGGAAGGAAGGAAGGAAAGAAGGAAGGAAGGAAGGAAGGAAGGAAGGAAGGAAGGAAGGAAGGAAGGAAGAACAAAGAGGACTCTTTCAACTTTTCCCTTCAAAATTGTTTTGGCTATTCAATAGCCTTAAAATCCCATAGTAATCTAAGAATAATTATTACTATTTTCATAAGAAATTTGACTGGGATTTTGATAGCAATTGCACTGAAGCTGTAGATCACTGCATACTATGCCTTCCAGCCCACGAGCCTTTCCATTTATATGAGTTATGCCAGGCCTTTCCATTTATACGTCTTTAAAATTTTTGTCTCAACCATCTTTTGTAGCATTCAGTGTGCAAGATTTTTACCTCCTTGTTTAGATTTATTTGGAAGTATTTTTATTCTTTTTGATACCATTGCCAATGTAACTGTTTTTTTTTGTCATTTCCTTTTCTAGCTGTACCCAGTGAGTGCATGGAAACACCCTAATTTTTTAAAACACTTTTTTATTATGATCTGTAAATATCTGTGTAGAAGAGTTGCTATTTAACAAAGCAGTTTATGAATACAATGCATCTTGAGCCATGTGACCCCTCTCCACAGTCTCACCATCCCCTCCCTACATACCCTGTTCTTTACTCTTGTCAATTTTGTAGGATACATTGAATTCTTGATGGCATTGTCCTCCTCTTCTCCTTTCTATCCCATCTTGATCCCAACCTCACCTCTTTCAAGTGCCCACATTTGGCTGATTATGTTGTTGAATTGTGACTTCGCCTTTCCAAGGAATTACACTATTTGAGTTCTTCTTTTGAGTCTAGCACATTTCAGTTAATACATTTGTATATACCTCCATACCATCCAATGTATTTACTTATGAGTTTATAAGCCAATTCTAGCTTCCACATATAAGGGAAAATATGCATTTTATGTCTCTCTGGGCCTGGTTTACTTCATTTAACATAATATTTCCCAGGTCTTTCCATGTTCGTGACAGCACTGAAGTATAGTCAAGGTATGGAATCAGACCAGATGCTACTCAGTGGACCAATGGATCAGGAAAATATGGCATATATACACATGGAATTTTTACTCATCCATTAGAAAGAATGATGTTGTATCATTTGTAAACACACTAATTTCTGAGTGTTGATTTTAAATTGTGCAGTTGGGCACAATGTATGAGTTGGGCACTTTTGAATCAAATCTACAGGAGGATGAGCATTGATTGACTACTGTATTTTGTGTGTTTATGCACCCTTGCTCTCATAAGCATCGTTCTCTTTCTTACCATTTGACAGATGAGAAAACCGAGAAGCTGAGGATTTTCCTGATGTCATGCCTGCTGAGCTTAGAGCTAAGACTGGAACGAAAGCCTGAGCACACAGCCATATATCACCTCTGCTATTTGGACAGAAGGACGTGCAATTCATTACCTAAAACTTCCATAAAATAAGTCTAAATGGATATTTTTACCTAAGAGTTTTGAGGTTATGAAAAGCATGTTTATTATGAGCCTCAGAAGGAGAAAATCTGTTCATTTATCTTTCAGGTCACCTTCTTTTACTGGGTGAAAATCAGGACGTGTGATCTCACAGTGGTACAAGTAGCCAACGTGGGATCCAAGAGTCAGCTCTTCATTGTCTGCTCTTCGTGTTGTCCTTCACACTTTTCCATTTATTAGCCCATTACTCAAAGCCAACTTGGAATGAAGAAACACAGCTCTCAAAGCATTGGCTGAGGGCAGCATTCTTTTCCAGCTAGAATGTTCTATGAGCTGTCATCTGCCCCAGTTTTCTGGCTTGGATTAGGCAAAGGGGCAAAGACACATTTCTTCTCCCAGCCTGCATCTCTCATGATCTTTTCTGCCTCTATCTTGGCTGGTAGGCTGAGCATCTCACTCAAGGGAGAAAAAGCTTAGTTTCGTTTTGGAAACTGACACAAAGACTGGGATTGAATTTTCTTTTTCTGAGTTTTTTGGGAGTGGGTGTGGTGGGGAATGTCTGTACTCCCAGCTACTAGGGAGACATAGATTGGAAGACAACCTGAGTACAAAAAAGTTGGGCTTGGGGGTTGGGAAGGTGGCTCAGTGGTAGAGTGCTTGCCTTGCATGCATGAGGCCCTGGGTTCGATTCCTCAGCATCACATCAGCAAAAAGAAAAAAAGCCAGAAGTGGCACTGTGGCTCAAGTGGTAGAGCGCTAGCCTTGAGCTGAAGAGCTCAGGGACAGCGCCCAGGCCCGGAGTTCAGGCCCTACGACCGGAACCCCCCCCCCAAAAAAAGATTGCCTTGATGGTTTATGGCTGCAATCCCAGGTACAGGAGGTAGAAGGTGGAGGGTTGAGGTGTAGGCCAGTCTCTGGCCAAAACCAAGACCCTGAAAAGTAACTAAAGCACAAAGGGCCCCAGGCATGGTTCAAGGGGTAGAGTAGCTACCTAGCAAGTGTGAGGCCCTATGTTCAAGCCCCAATGCCCCCCCACACACACACACACAGAGTCAGGTGCCGGTCACTCATGCCTGTAATCCTAACTACTCAGGAGCCTGAGATCTGAGGATCATAGTTCAAAGCCAGCCCAGGCAGAAAAGTCTGTGAGACTCTTCTCTCCATTTAACCAACAGAAAATTGAAAGTGGAGCTGTGGCTCAAAGTGTTAGACTGCTAGCTTTGAGTGAAAAAGCCTACGGACAGTGCCCAGTCCCTGAGTTCAAGCCCCATGACTCACAGAGCGGGGGGGGGGGGGGGAGACAAGAGAGAGAGAGGAAAGAAAATAAAAGTCCAAAATACAAATTTCTGGGACAAAAGAAAGCCAGTTCTTTTTTTTTTTTTGTCTGTCACTGAGCTTGAACTCTGTGCCTGGGCACTATCCCTGAGCTCTTCAATTCATGGTGAGCGCTCTACCACTTGAGTCACAGTATTACTTCCAGTTTTCTGGTAGTTTATTGGAGATAAGAATCTCACAGACCTTCCTGCCCGGGCTGGCTTTGAACCGTGATCCTCAGATCTCAGCCTCCTGAGTAACTAGAATTACAGGCGTGAGCACCGGTGCCTGGCTAACCAGTTCTATTTTTAACGTTGTAAAAATGTACTCAGCTAGGTGCTGGTGTCTCACAAGTGTAATCCTAGCATCTCAGGAGGCTGAGTTCTAAAGGATTATAGTTTGAAGCTAGCCTGGGCAGAAAAGGCAGTGATTCTCTCTCCAATGTAGCCAGCAAAAAGCTGGACTGGAGATTTGCTCAAGAGGTAGAGAACCAGCTTTGAGCAAGCTGAGCAACCACAAGGTTGAGTTCCAATATTGGTATTGGCAAGAAAAACATTGGTTATGGAACTCTTGGCAAAAGACAGGTAGTATGAGAGTTTCCTGAAGGAGCTATAGGACCCTTGCTGAACTGCCAGCTGGTATTAGAAATAAAAGCCTGATGGGAAAAATTGCTTTTTCTACAGAACCAGAAAAGCAGATGTGACTACTGAATCTCTACTTGACATGATCCAAGTACTTGGCTTCTGAAGGTCACCCCTGGAGATGCTGGAGGTCAAGTTGGGGAGGTGCCACTGAGGAGCTACAGTAATCACTTAGCCAAATGGAAGCAGTTAATCAATCTTAATACGTCCCAACAATAGGGAAAGGAGCAACAAAACCTAGAACTCCGAGGCTAGCCTCGGAATCCTAGCTCTGCCCTCTCCTGTCACGGGAATGCTGGATGGCTATCCTGGATAATGGGGAGCCCTCAAGGTCAGGTAGAGCCCTGAACAGCAGAGTACGCCCCTTAATGGAACAGCTCAGGGAGATTCTCCTGCTATTAAGAACTAGCTAAGAAGCCACATTTGGTTTTGGTAAACCATGTTGTCTTCACACAGAAAAGCTCTTTAAGTTTCCTCATCTGAATACTTACTATATTGTAAGAATTATAATCTTTGGTAGAATCATCATCTCCTCCTTCCCACTCCTCCTCCTCCTCTTCCTCCTTCTCCTTTCCCTCTCTCCCTCTCTCTCTCTCTCTCCCTTCCTTCCTTCTCTTCTGATTTGGTGTCTTCTGCTTCTTCATTTTAAACAAAGATTTCGTGACAGTCATGTAATCTCAAGCCTGAAGTACATGGCTTCAGCCTTTGTCTAGGGTTCTGGTAGGCCAGGCATCTACAATTAAGATAACAACCACTAACCCCCTGCCTCCTCCCATTTGCTTTGCCTTTAGGACTCCACGATGTGCTGCCAGCTTTTTTTTTTTTTTTTTTGGTCTGGTCATGGGGCCTGAACTCTGGGCCTGGGTGCTGTCCCTCAGCTCTTCAGCTCAAGGCTAGCACTCCACCACTTGAGCGACAGTACCACTTCCAGCTTTTTTTTTTCTTTTTGCTTATGTGGTACTGAGGAATCGAACCCAGGGCCTCATGCATGCAAGGCAAGCGCTCTACCACTGAGCTACCTTCCCAGCCCCTGTGCTGCCAGCTTTTAAAGACTACCCATACTGTTGCCTTTTGACTTGATAGATTTGTGGTTGTTGTAATCACCATGGCTAACCGACAGACTAGAGAACTTTGTAGACGTATGTGTGCATGCACACGCACACACACAATCACTGTTACTCAAAAAAAAAAAAAAAAACCCAAACCCTCAGCTTTTGTAGTTAATTTTAAAGGACAAATATCACAGGAATATTTCACCTTAGAAATACATATCTATTTGAAAGGAGACTGCCATTGCAAAGCAAACAAGCATCCTATTGCTTCAAATTTGAGGTTAATAAAGTGTTCTAAAATCCTGCCTAGCCGATTAATAAGTCCTATTTCCCAAGCAGTAGCCTTCCCACATCCACTGACTGAGGGGAGAAAGGCCTCACTTCCCGCCCTTCCCCTACCCAGAGCAAAGCCAGATCTGAGGCCTGGCTAGTGGACAGCCAGAGGAGGAGTTCACTTCTTCCCTGGAGGCCTGGGAACTGGGAGTGCAGCCCTGGCCCGGCTGGCTGGAATTCTCCCCAAAGAGGCACAGCCTGGGTGGGGCCGAAACTCAGTCCTCCAGCCCCCCAGCTGTTTCCAGTTTCTCCTACTGTTTTTAGAATCTGCGGGCAGGCCGCAGCACCGTTGCATTCACTTAGTCTGGGAAAAGAGCCAGGCAGAGGGTTTTGTCCCACAGGTCTCTGTGATGTGTGCGTCCAGAGGCATGGTATGTTCTGGTACCCAGGGCCTTTGCAAAGATCTTCAGCAGGATGCACAGTCCCAACCAGAGAGGCTCAGGAAGTTTAGCAACCTGCCCAAGGCTACACAGTAGGCCCCCAAGTAGAATGAGGGCTTGAACCCATTAAAATGTCCAGATCTGATTTGAAGATGGCCATTGACTTTGATTTAACTTTTACATATTGTGAAATGCAACTAATAAAATTTACTTGAATAGTTTTGGTTTGGTTTTGTGCCGGCGCTGAATCTTGAACTCAAGGGCTGGGCTTAGCTTTTTTTCTTTCTTTCTTTTTTTTCTTCTCAAGGCTGGTTGATGCTGTCATTTGAGCCACATCTCCAGATTTTTGTTTAGTCTCTCAGACCATCCTGCCAGACTTAGAATCATGGTCCTCAGATCCGACCTCCTGAGTAGCTAGGATGATAGGCATGAGCCACCAGTGCCAGGCTATTTTTAATAATTTTAGGTGCATAATTCAGAAGCATAACTGCCACACAATTCAATGAGATCCATATTATACACGCATGCACACATACACACATGCCAGTTCCTCCATGGAAATAAAGACCATGTTCCCTATTTAAATGTCCAGCTCTGACTCACACATGATTTTGTTATGATTTTCCATGTGTGCGTATGAATTCTGCTAGCCTGTTTTATTTTTAGTTTATATATATATTTATTATTGTCATTATTACTGTTATTATTCTATAGTTGTAGAAAGGGGTTTCAATTATAGAAGTCAGGTTATGAGTATTTTATTGAAGTGATGTATGCACATAATTGAAAGAGTTGTGTATTTCTACCAAGGTTGTAAACGCATATGTCAGACTCTACCCAGAGTTGTTCATATCTGCTTCCCAGAGGTGTCTATCTTTCAGCACTCAAAATTGCTGTGTCTGTTAGTTAACTGCAGACTTCTAGCATGCATGTGATGTTATTTCTCTTCCTTCCTTGCTTCTTTTCCCTCCCTCCCTCTCTCCCTTCCTCCCTCCCTTCCCTTCCCTTCCCTTCCTTCCTTCCTTCCTTCCCTCCTTCCTTCCTTCCCTTCCCTTCCTTCCTTCCTTCCTTCCTTCCTTCCTTCCTTCCTTCCTTCCTTCCTTCCTTCCTTCCCTCCTTCCTTCCTTCCTTCCTTCCTTCCTTCCTTCCTTCCTTCCTTCCTTCCTTTTCTTTCTTCTCTCTTTCTTTTTGGGTTAGACATTGGTAATTTCCCATCATAAAAGATGAGGATATGGATTTAGTTTCTTTTCTTGCCTTTACCAGACACAATCACAATTACTTCTTTCTGAAACTAGCTTTTCAGACTGTAGGCCCTAAGTCAAGTGGGTCTCACTTTAGGTCCAGCCACTTACCCTATATGTCAAATAAAGAGACATGGTAAAGGGCAGAGAAAGGAAATTTGTTACATGGCAGCTGTAGGAAGACAGCACTTTTAGCGCATCGTCAGCCGTCTTGCGGGTGTACACGCAGAACTGGGGGTAGGGAGCAAGAAGGTAAGCATAGTTAAACAGTCTGAAGACTCAGGGCCATTGACCATTAGTTCAGTCGTCAGCATTGGGTGTAAAACAGTTGTTGTTTGGGGGCAACCACTGGAGAGGAGGAACAGGAACGAGGAGTCTGGCAGGTGACCTGAGCGTTTGCTGCACCTGTTGTCTTCCACAGGTAAGAAGATGGCATTGTATGGCAGGAGTGGTTTGACATTTGCCACAAGATGCTTATGGATGAATTCTGTTCTTCCTGGCATGCGAGGTGATTGTAAAGTGACTGCTGGAGAGAATGGCTCCAATCGAAGAGAGGAATGGGGGTGGAGGCGGGGCTGAGTATCCTGGTTTTAATTTACAGGCCCAGCAAGAGCTTCTTGTAAGTTCAGCCTCCTTATTTAGAAATAGTGCATTTCTGAGTAACTCAAAGTTCAAGGGAAACGTTATTTTGATCCTTTAGGCTATTTAGTGTTGAGTCATTGAGGGAACTCTGAATACCTTTCCTTTCCTTTACGACTTGTAGTTTTCCATCAGCCAAGCATGGTGGTGCATGCCTGTAATCCCAGAAGGCTGATGCTGAAAGATAATGTAACAGTTCAAAGCCAGCCTAAACTACAAAGCAAATGTAAGGACAAGCTGAACTACATAGCAAGACCCTGTCTCAGAAACAAACACAAACTTTTTTTAGCGGGGGCAAAGAGGGGGCACGGAAACAGAGGGAGGGAGGGTGAACAAATGCAGCCATGCTCTTCAGTATACACTGTGGGGAAAGTAATCTATGCCACTAGTGGGCAGGGGATGGGAGGGGGAAACTGAGGTACAGCAAAATAAGGGGTAACAATGTCCAAAAAAGAATGGTAACTCTCTGTACAACACCTTACCAGTGACAATACAATTATATTGTATAGAACAAAAAGATGACAGCTTTGTTTCTTACTTAGTAAGTATCATTAATGCAAACTCTCCAGCAGACATTTAAATATCTTCTTGATATATTCTTCCCTATTACATCAGTTTTTACCTTCTTAATTCTCTTTTAGAGCATTTGAAGAGCATGTCAGCCTTTCTGTGTCCAGCTGCCTGTTCCCATGACAGGTGCATCATTCTCAGTGTGTCCTGCTGCATTTCCCTTGTGTTTGAACTCCTGTCATCCTGCATTCTTTCGTTTAGTTTTCTTGGCTTACTCCATCATTTTGGTGGCAGATATCCTTCAGTAATTCTAAGGTGTGTGTGTGTGTGTGTGTGTGTGTGTGTGTGTGTGTGTGTGTGTGTGTGTGTGTGTGTGTTGTGTGGCTGGGACTGGAGAAAATGTTTGATTCACACTTGGCTCAACATTTAATAGTTGTTGGATATTAATTCCTTTGCATGGATCTATCTTCTTCTAATTTCCTGTGAGAAGTTCAGAGCCATTTTCATACTTTGGGCTAGGCCTTATCTAGGGTCTTTTTTTTTTCAGGTAAGGGGTAGGTTTATTCAGTATCATTTCTGATACTTTGAATATGGTCCTTTCTCTTCTCACCACTCTGGAAACCATAGTCTTCTAAGCAACTCTAACATTGCACGGGGCGGCTTAGAAGCCATAGACATTCCTTTCTCATCGTTGTGGATGTTGGAAGTTTGAGATCATAGCTGCCAGTGTGTTTGCATTCTGGTGATCACCCTGTTCGCAGTTTCAGAGCTGTCTCCTAGTGGCAGAGAGAATGCTCTGGGCACCCTTGTGGAAGAGCATTAATCTAATCTCATTCATGAGACTTACCATTTTGGTTTTGTGACCCATCTCCTATAAGCCTATATCTCCTATATATAGGCCCCATCTCCTAACATTGAGGGTAAGGATTTTGCCATGTGAATTTGGAGGAACACAAATATCTGTGCTGTGAAGTATTTCTATGTCTTGGTGTGGGTTTATGCAGTGGACATTCAGTAAGCCTCACACCCACACCATAGATTCTTTAGTTTCCCAAGAGTCTTATTATTTCATGGATGAACCACTTGTTTTCTCTAATCTCTCTTTGAGGAAACTCTCCTCCATTGGTCTTGTATTTTGCTTATGTCTTTTCTCTTATTGTTCACGTTTTTGCCTCTTTATTCTATAAGATTTCTTCAGGCTTCTCTTTCAACTCACCTACTAAACGTTCACTTCTACCATCATGTTAACCTTGTGTTTGTAACTTGCTTTAAGATCATTTTTAGTCTCCTT
Source organism: Dipodomys merriami (assembly GCF_024711535.1). Classification (NCBI taxonomy): domain Eukaryota; kingdom Metazoa; phylum Chordata; class Mammalia; order Rodentia; family Heteromyidae; genus Dipodomys; species Dipodomys merriami. Next base: position 15,520,342 of record NW_027206401.1, on the reverse strand, counting down.
GTTTCATCAGTTTTAAAATTTCTACATCCTTTCCAGGATGTAGTTATTAATGATAGCTAATTTTTTTCCAGATGGGTCTTTTTTTCTTCAAGTGTATATATTTTCCCCAACATTTGTGTAAAAGGTTTGATAATAATTCTTCCTCCTCCTTCCATTTTCTTCTTTTTTCTCCTAGTCCTCCTCCGTGGCTGCCTCCTCCTCCTTCTCATTTGTTCTAAAGTTTTGACTCAGAGCCTCAAGCTTTCGTAGGCCAGTTTTATAACTAAGCTTCCCTTTTTACACTGGTTATTTTGAGATTGACTATGGCATTTTGTCCTGGTCTTGTATCTAGACTTTGATCTATGTAGTTAAAGCTTCATAGCTTGGATGCCAGGTATACACACAACCATGCCCAGCCTCTTCCATTGAGATGCAATGTAATAGACTTTTCTGTCTGGGCTGACCTCAAACCACAATCCTCCCAATCTCAGCCTTCTGAGTAGCTAGGGTTATAAGATGTGTGCTACCAGTGCTTGGCTTGATACACTGTAATCTTTATTTGTGTGTGCATTAAAGTCATCAGAAAGAGAAGCTTTCATTATATTATGTCTTTCAGTTTTTCAAGATTGTCTGTCTTCAGCTGTTTCTTCTTGGACTGTTCAGATTCTCTGTGAAACACACTTCCAGTCTTCTCCTGTTAGATGAAGCCTTTGCCTGTATTCTGGTTGTGCCGAGAAAGAAGGCTGGGGTATCGTTTTAGTCGACTTAGTTCATTATTCTTGACTCTGTCCCCAGATTCAAACTGTGCAATAATGTATACCTCTCCCCCACTTGCCCAACGTTTCCCTTATTTAAGCTAAGGTTGGTGCCTGTATTCCAGGATGAGCTGAAAGGCTTGCTTTGCCTCTTTCTGTGCTGTGCCCATGCCAGGTAAGAAACGTCCTTTCTGTGCCCTCCAGTACTTATCTCCTATCTCGTGTTTAGGGCAGTGGCAGGACCGGGCATGTGCACTCTTGGAGCTGATGAAATCTCCTTCAGAACTGTGTTGGGCTCCACCTGAATTTTCTGCCTTTCTGAGTAATCATTGTGGCTGGGAACAGCATCCTAGGATTCCTGAGTCATGAACCCACCCTTAGGGAAGGCAGGCAGAAGTGACTGACAGCTCCACAAACTCTGACTATAGTAAAAGAAGAGCATTTTTCCAAGGGAAGGTTAAGAATTTCTTTAGAAAGAGGGGAAGAGCCTGGCACTGGTAGCTCATGTCTGTAATCCTAGCTATTCAGGAGGCTGAGATCTGAGGATTGCTTTTGAAAGGAAAGTAAGTCAGTGAGACTCTTAGTTCCAATTTACCATCAAAATGTCTCAAGGGGTAGAATGCTAGCCTTCAACACAACAGCTCAGTGTTTCAGCTCCAGGGCGGGGACACACACACACACACACACACACACACACACACACACACACAGAGGGGAGGGCTGGGATGTGGCTGAGTGGTAGAGCACTTAGTTTGGTTAATTGGGGGTGAGGATGGTGCTGAGCAGTGGCAAGAGCAACAGATGTCCTTCATGATTCCTACTCCTTTGTTAAGGCTCAGCTCAAGTGTCCCTCTCCTGATTCCAATGGCATCTTGGCTGTATCAGTGTACCCATGTTAATTTGTAATTGTTTATGCATAAGCTCTTGGAAGATAGGCACTGCCCCATACCTGTACGCATTTCCAGCCCTCAGCAGACATTGAGTTCTGGTAATGTTTGCCATGCAGGGAAGATGGTCACTCAGAGGCAGCAAATTCTGTTGTTAAGAGGAAGAAGGATCATCATAAAAGGAAAAGGGAACACATGACAAATGCCCAATGTATCGAGCTCACTGAATTCTCACCACAGCACTTAAAGCAAGCACTACCTTTTCTGTTTTACATACAGAAAGTAAAAGTTTGAGTTTTAAAAGCTCAGGCTATTAATAACTGTCAATCAAAATTGGCACTGAGCTTAGTTCTCAGCTCTATTAGCTTTATCTTTCCTTCCCTACATTCTCCTCCTTCTCCTTGTTAGCCATGAATTCTTATCCACACTGGGTCATCTCTTTCTACTTGTTAGTAATGTGAAGGTCTCCACTTCAATTATTATTACTATAGCCACTTAGTATCTTTTCTTTGCTTCTCTGTCTATAAATAAAGGGTTGAAGGAGAGCTTCTGTAAAATCCCTTCTAATATCAACATTATAACATTGTACAAAGCAAACTAAACTGAGTAAAATTAACGTGTGATAAGACAACCTAGGAGGTATTTTTATTCAAGGGTGTTTTCTGATCTCAGTGGGTGTCAGGTCTATGAAGGGTTGGGCTGGACTTCTTTCCTGCATTGTTGCCTTGTTTTTCCTTCCCTTTTTGAATATCTGTTATTCCTTCTTTGTTCACCAGTCGCCCCCTCTCTTCCTATCAGCTTTCCCCTTTGCTCTTCACTTCTCTGGACTGTGCAACTCAGCTTTCATCTTCTTGACCTTTGGTCAACAGAGAAGAGCCTCTTTTCCTTAAGAACAGATCCAGCTCTTCCCATTTGTAAGGTTGTCTTGCCAGGAACCTGTTGAAAGTATTAGCAATTGTAACAGTCTTTAGGTGGTCTGAATTCACTGGAATTCAAGGTAAAGCTAGTCACAGCTGGACTTGGATTTATTTCCCTCTTGCAGGCAAGAACTTCCCACTCACCAAGGATACAATGTCTCCATGAGTGACTCTCAAGCCATTCTGTTCTAGACCTCCTGGGTCCTGAAGCTACCTGGGCTGCCACAGATCTCCCGAATCACAGAATTTACCACCACATCAGATAATCTGAATTTTAAAGTATGTTTTCTATCGGTTGTTCTTGAAAAGTTTCATATGTTCTTATTTCTTGGGCTGGGGCAAAGAGCTCATTTTTTTTAGTCCATTAGAAAGGATTTTTTTAAAGCTATTTTTACCTTGCACAACAGGTATAGATATTTCCATGAAGAATTCACTAAGATATGTAGCAAATGTCCTAGTATTTCTCTTTTATATTTTTCTTTAATACTAGCGATTGAACTCATGACTTCCACTTGCATCATGCCCCTGATCCATTTTTGCTTTGTAGTTTGTTTTCTCTGATATGGGTTGTGCTTTTGCCCAGGCAGCCTCAGATTGGGATCTTCCTACTTTTACCTACTAAATAGCTAGGATTACAGGCATGAATTTCCATCAACTTTCCTGGGGGTCTGGTTTGGATATGAAGAATCCCTCAAAAGATTTCATGTGGCTCTGGTAGCTTATGCCTGTAATCCTAGCTACTCAAAGGGCTGAGGTCTGAGGACTGTGGTTTGAAGCCAGCCTGGGCAGAAAAGTCCATGAGACTCTTAGCTCCAATAAACTAGTCAGGAAAAGCTGGAAGTTGTGCAATGGGCTGAAGTGATAGAGGGCTAGCCTTGAACACAAATAGGGTCAGGGACAGTACCCAGGCCCTGAGTTCAAGCCTAAGGACCAGCTAAACAAAAAACAGGTTCTGTGTGTTGAGTCATGGTCCCCAGCTAGTGATCCAGTCCTTGAGAAGTGATTTGATCATAAGCCTCTGACCTTATCAGTGCATGAATTCACTGATGGACTGATAATTTAACAGCACTAATGGAGGTGAAGGAAACTTTCTTAGGTGAGGCCTAGATATTCTGTATGTTGTGATTGGCTTCTTGGGCCTGTTCTCTTTGCTTCCTGACCACCATGATGTAAGCAAACTCTGCCCCTCTGCTGTCTGTGGCATTTTGTTGATTTCTGACCCAGCAATGGATCCAGCCAACCAGAACTGAAACACCCGAAACCGAGCCAATAGACCGTTCTCCACTACTCCTCTCCCTTTTTGTTTTTTGGTGTTAATACTGTGGCTTGAACTCAGGACTTAGGCATTGTTCCTTACCCTTTTTGATTGTTCCTTACCCTTTTTGGTTTACCAATCTTCTCTGACCTCCTCCCTATTTATTTTGGTTTGTTTAAAGAAGGAAGGAATGAAAGTGAATGCATAGATCTAGATCATGCTCACCTCAAGTATTTTACTTGGCTTACAATGAAGAAAATCCTCAAAGGAAGCTGAACTAGAAACTTCATAAGGAAAGACTCAGGATCAACTAGTTCCACAGCAAGAGCACTGGTTTTCAATTCATAACTCAGTGAAGGCCAGTGAATTCTATCTGAGAAACTTATTCAAAGCCCTTAATGATTAATCTTTATTGCCTCATAAATTAACTTGTAAATATTATGCAAGCAACAGTTAACTATCCTTTCCACTTTGCTTATGCAAACTAGGAACTCTTCCCCACTGTGTCTAACACAAAGGAACAAAATGTGTAAATAGCAAAAATGCACAACCCAAGGCCACTTCTTTCCACGTAGGGCTTTTTTGTTTTTTGTTTTTGACTAACCCTTTAGGCTTGGAACAGGTTGTATCAACAGATGTTGTTGCTGTGCAAACTGGAAAAATAGTAAAATAAAGCCAGTGCAAAAATTGTATATGTGAATGGGGATACAATGAAATTGTGACTATTTTCATAGTCTTAAAAACAATGGGGGGGATTAGGTGGGAGGGAGGTGGGGGAGGGAAGGGATAGTGGGTCCACAACAAGGGAGGGGGTAACAATGCTCGACAAATAATGTACTCTTTGCCTTACTCATGTAACTGTAACCCCTCTGTACAGCAGCTTTACAATAAAAAAAAGAAAAACAATGCCAGGAAAGTTTGGTAACACAGGGTGGGGAAGTTTAGCTTCATGATACAGGCTCTTTTTTTTTTTTTCTTTTTAAAATGCTGGTACTGGGACTTGAACTCAAGGCCGGGCACTGTCCCTTAGCTTTTTTTTTTTTTTTTTCTTAAGGCACAAATTTACTTCCAGCTTTCCTGGTGGTTAACTGTAGATAAAAGTCTTAGAGACTTTCCTGCCTCTGAGTAAGGTGGAGGATTACAGGTGAGCCACTGGTTGTAAGATGTAAGAGGTCACAGGTTTGATCTCTGGCCACACACACACACACACACCCCTATAACAGGACCAAAGTGGAGATTACCAAGACTGAGAACAATATGTCAAGCAGAACCAAAGTGGAGATTACCAAGACTGAGAACAATATGTCAAATTAAAATCCTCTTGGATCTAGAACTAGATATAAGTAATGTGCGCAAGTTGACATCGACCCTAAGCAGGGAACCAGTTAGCCTGTCTCAGGTTTTGAGACGAGGCGACAGAAGCGAGGGCTGTGTTTGCAGGCGGCGCGGCTCCTCGCGGGCTCACCAGCGGGGAGGCCGCTCCACCCCCGCGGGCGGGCGGGCGGACGGGCGCGCGAGGAGAGGGCGCCAGGCCTGCGCTGATTGACGGGGCGCGCGGGGTCAGGTGACCGGGGCGGCCGCGTTCCCGGACTGGTGCGGGCGGCGGCGGCCCGGGCCAAGCTCTCCGCCCAGGGCGGCGGGGGGAGCTGATCTCTGGGAACAAAGTTGCTGGGCCGCCGAGCCGAAGGGCCGAGAAACGATCGGGGCGCGGGGTGAGGTGGGCGGCGGGCCGCTCGGTCTCCCAGGCCTCCCCCAGCCGAGGAGATCAGAGCCCGGGGACCCCACCCGAGCCCTTCCTGGGGGGGTGCGGAGGCCCGGCCCCCGCCCCGCCTCCCTCCGCGCCCCCGGGCGCTGCGCTCCCACAAAGGGGCGGCGGCGGCGGCGGCGCCCGGGAGGAGGAGACGGCGGAGGCCGCGGAGGCGGGGCCGGCGCCGCGGCAGCCTCCCGGGCGCACAAAGTTGTGGAGTCGCCGCCTTTCCTCGGAGGAGGAGAGCGGGGCAGCGGGCGGCGGCCGCGGGCTTTCTCCCGCCGGGCGAGGAGGAGCCTCGAGCTCGCGCAGCCCCGTGGAGGGGAGGGGGGGATCTGATCGCGGGGTGGGGGGTAGAACGGGGCTCCCGTTCTTTCGGAGTCAAACTCTGCGGTTGGGGGGCGGCGAGGTGGAAGGCGCGCGCCGGCCCCGGCTTGCGCCCGGACGGTTTTGTTTTTGTCTCCGGCGGAACTCCCCCCCGGGGGGGGGCAGGAAGATTGCACCGGTCAGGGGGCGTTTCCGATCGGGTGTCAATTCCTCTCCTCGGCCCGCTCCGGTCCAGTTTTTTTCACATTCATTAAAAAAAGAAAAAGAAAAAGAAAAAATTAGTCCCTTACCCCAACCCCTCTGACCACCCAACTCGCGCGCGGGCACCTCCCCGCGGCCGATCGCGGGGCCCCCAACACCGGTGGAGCCCGGGCAGGCGCCCGCAGGCCGGCAGGTAAGCCACGGCGGATGGAACCGAAGCCCGGGGCTGGGATCGGAGACCTCCGCCCCCCCCCCGTCCCGCCCCGCGCGGGAGCGGGAGGGGGGAAGGGGGAGGTGGGTGGGCGGAGTCTGGACCTTTCTGTGTCTCCAGGGCCCGGGGGTCGGGGCTGCGGGTGCCTTCTTAAGTTGGGGATGGAATCCACTTCTGCCTGCACTTTCCTTGGAGACTCGGCTCGGCTCTCCCGGCCGGGATAGAGAATACCTGACGCGTGGGGAGGACTGGGGCGGCCGGGTCCTCGGGATCTCTGCGAGTTCGTGCCGGGGACTCCAGGCAGGATCGTGGACAGGATCGGTGCGGCCGCCTCGGCTCCCTCCACCTCCTCCTCGCCGGGCGGGGTGGAGAGAGGGGCTCGCCCGGGTGCGTCGCGTCGCCAAGTAGGGCGCCGGGCCAGTGATCTCCAACCGGGGACGTGGCCTTCTAGGAGAGCCTGTCACACACCCCGGCCCCGGGAAGGCGGGGCCCGGGCCCTGTCCGCCTGGCGAGGGTGGGAGAGGGTGGCGGTGTGCTCGGCGGGCCGGGGAGCGCTCCCCAGCGCCTGCCTGGAGACGTGTTCGACCCCCGGCAGGGTGGCTGCTCCCCCAGGTGGGGCGATCGGGCGGACCCCGGACTGCAGCTGGGGGACCGGTGCCCCGTTGGTGCGTCGTCCCGCGCGATCGCCTGGTTTTCTGGACTCGTGGCTTCTCGGGCTGCGCTCGACCAGGTAATTCGTTGCCCCCAGCCTAACTTGGGCTCAGGAGCCGGGGCTCTGGTTGCCCAGGGCCAACTTACCAACCCCACGGAGCTCCGATGGTAAGGCCGTGCAACTTTTTTGGGGGGAAGGCGCCTTGTTTAAAGACACTTTTCTGGAACGCCCCGGAATCCCAGAGACCCGTTCTGATGAGCTGCTGTTTTCCAGGCGAGGAAAGAAAATGCGCCCGACTCCTGAGGGCTAGCTAGAGAATCTGTTTGGAGAACTCGGTGTCACTGCCGCCCCTACTCCCCGGAGTCAACCCGGGAGAACGCCCAGGTCGCCGGGGTCACCGAGGACCTGGCGGGCGACTTTTCCCGATGGCGCACTAGGGGTCGGCGTGGCCCGAGCGCCCCGAGCCCGGGCTGGTCTTGGTGGCCGCAGCCGCGTGTGTCGGCGTGGAGCTTGCTGTCGTGGCTGGGTAGTGGGCGCGGGGGTGCTCAGCCTTCGGGCAGGAATCGCAGGAATGCGAATCGCGTGGGTCCTGCAGTTGTAAGCAGCCGGCGGTGAGGGCCAGGGCTCGCGTGGGGCTACCTCACACCCCTCCGCCCAGGAGACGGCTCGCACTCTAAGGCTGCTTTGGGTGTTTACCCAACGTTTATTGCTCCTGTAAACAGTATTAATCACGGTAGTATTAACCTCCCCTGCAGCGCTTCCGAGTGTGCATGGCAGCTCTTGGCTCTCAGCTCGCTCTGCTCTTTACCGTTTCCAGCCCAACAGCAACATCCCGTTCCCTTGGCTTCCCTTGGCCTGGAGCTCGGCTTCCCAGACTTTGCTTCCTAGGGTAAAGCGCTTGGCTTTCATCCACGGGTTCGAGATTCTTTCCATCCCTGTTACACTTGGGTGAAGATTTCCTTCTTCGCAGCACCTTGTTGAATGTTGCATGTTCTTTATGTTGTGTGAGCCCCAAATACAAGGAAACCAACCCAAATCAAACAGACAAACAACAAATTCTCAATAAAACCAACCAACCAGCCAAACAAAAACACCCGTTAGTTTTGCCTTTCTGCTTGGGTTTATTGTGACCTCTTTCGGCCTTTCTGGTTCGGGTGGCAGAAGGAAAGGAAGAGCGAAGGCCAAGGGAGAGTTCATTGGATTTGTTTCATTGTCTGGCTAAAATTGATAGTAAGTGGCAATTCTCAGCAAATGACAGTTGTGTAGAATTTAAGGCTCCTAAAGCAAACACCCCGAGCAGCCGTTCTCAGTTCCTTCCTTGCTGTTGTAGACCTTCCCCCTTAGCACAGTGTGCAATTGATGGTCACTTTGAAACTTAGTGTTAGTGCTACAACTTTTCCTCCTGACAGCCAGGTGTAAGTGCCTGCATTTGCTTCAGTCTTGGATGATTTAGGAGGAGGCATGCTTTACCTCTGTCTCTCAAACCTGTGTCCACAGGCCATTTGTGGCAACAAGTGACAGCTGTTTTTTTTTTGTGCCAGGACTAAGGCTGGTGCTCAGGGCCCTGGCAGTGCCCCTTAACTTTTTTCCAAAGCTGGTTCTCTCCAGGCTCAAGCCAGAGCTCTACTTCTGCCTTTTTGGTGGTTAATTGGAGATAAGAGTTTCATGAACTTTCTTGCCTAGGCTCACTTTGAACTGATGGCTTCAGAAGTCTTCCGAGTAGCTAGGGTTATGGGCTTGAGCCATTGGTGCCCTGCCCATTCTTTTGAACAAGGTTTTTGGTACTTGGTAGACTAAAACATTTAAGAATTTAACAAATCTTTCACAGTTTTGCACCTGAAAAGAAGAACATAATGAAATAATTTCTTATAGTTTTAGATAATGGTTAACCCATATGAAAATTTAAAAGTTCCTTTTAATCTTCTTATAACATGTGGAAGGTTGATTATACAGTTCATACATTCACCTCTGCCAGAAAGACTTGTTCTTAAAGCTTTAGCAATTTACTGATTTTTTGTCTTCTTCAGCTTTGTCTTGTTTTGTTTTGTTGTGTTGGCTACTAGGGCTTGAACTCAGGGCCTGGGCACTGACCTTTACCTTTTCTTGTTCAAGGATGGTGCTCTACCACTTGAGTCACACCTCCACTTCTAGATATTTGGTGGCTAATTGGCAATAAGAGTCTCAAGGACTTTCCTGCCCAGGCTGGCTTTGAACTACAATCCTCAGATCTCAGCCTCCTGAGTGGCTAGGATTGCAGGCACAAGACACCAATGCTCTTAACTCTTAAAATGTTTGTTTTTTTTTAAAGGTATTGTTGCTGTCTTTTAATAGAATGGACCTATATCTTGACTTGGTCAGAAAAATGTTATAATGAATAGCCTATTATTTATACTTATGTAATAAAACTATGCTGTATGGTATTCTTTTTGAATATTGTATCAAAACAATATCTAAAATACTAAATATCATATAAATATCAAATAACCTATATTTGAAAATAACAATACTGTGCAATTTGTCTTTGTTTTTTTTGGGGGGGGGTCTGGTTGGGGGGCCTGAACTCTGGGCCTGGGCACTGTCCCTCAGCTCTTCAACTCAAGGCTGGCGCTCTACCACTTGAGCCACAGCGCCACTTCCGGCTTTTTTCTTTTTGCTTATGTGGTGCTGAGGAATGGAACCCAGGACCTCAGGCATGCAAGGCTAGCGCTCTACCACTGAGCTACCTTCCCAGCCCCTTGTCTTTGGTTTTAAAGGACTGAATTGTTCAATATTGGCCAGCAGGAACCCTAGTTCTGTTATTTGTTTTAATATGTGGATTAATTTAGCTTATCTGCAGATTGTTTGGATCTGTTGATTGTTACATTCCCTGTCCAATGATTAACTTATTTAATTAGCATTCAGGTTACTCTTCCTCCTCTTCCCTCTCCTAATTCAGGGTAATCTTACCAGAGCTGTTATCAGGGCAGAGACTGACTCCAATTTAGGACTGGATTCTGCTCTGTCTGGGATGATAGGGCAGTGTGTTCCCTGAGTACAGACCTCTAATTATTGACATTCTTAAAGAAAAGTAGGCACTGCAGGGCAGATTCTTCAACTTTTGGTGTCTGTCCTGGGTCTTGATGTCAGAGCCGGGTGCTGTCCTCCAGCTTCGTTTGCTAAACTAGCACTCTGCCACTTGAGCTACTGCGACTCTACTTTTTGGTAGTTTATTGGAGATAAGAGTCTCTCAGACTTTGCTAACCAGGCTGGCTTTGGACTGTAATCCTGGGATCTCAGCCTCCTGAGAAGCTACGCGCTTTATTTATTTACTTTTGTAGATTATTCAGTTCTTTAGATTCTAAAGATGCTTCTCACTTGTTGCAAAAGATTAGTATTTTATCTGCAAACTGCCTGTACTAGCCGAACTCAGGTGCTGAACCTTTCTTCCAGAACCAGATCTGTCTGGGTAGACATATGTATCTCTATTTAGGTTTATGTCTTCTTACCCAGACCATTCCTGAGACCCAGATCTGCACCTTTGTCTTCTCCCCTGTGGATCTCACAGCACTTCAAACTCAGAATATCCTGACTATTCATTATTTCTTCCTCCCAGCCTATCACCCTTCCTGTCCTCCAGCTTAGTGGAAGAGTCCCTATTCCCAACTGGGAAGCTGTTCTGCATTGTAGTATTGGTATTCTGAACCTCCAGGGTCCAGTAATTTGGCTAGGCCCTGGGGTCTCATGCCCTGGGGTCTCATGCTAGCTACTAAAGAGGCTTGAGATCTGAGGATCCTGGTTTGAAGCCAGCCTGGGCAGGAAAGTCTGAGAGACTCTTGTCTCCAATTAATGAAGCAAAAAGCTGGAAATGGCGCTGTGGATCAAGTGATAGAGTACTAAACTTGAGCGACATGGGTAAAGAACACTGCTGAGACCCTGAGTTCAGGCCCCTTGTACTGTCAAACACATACACATACACACACACACACACACACACACACAATTTGAACATCCATACTCCATGGCCTCAGTACTTCATTAATGTATTACTGAGTTCTGCTTTAGTCTTCAGTGGTTCCTCATACACACTCCACGCCCGCTCCAAAAGCCATCAGACCAATCACGTCACTTCCCTGCATCTGTTGGGTTTCTAATCTCTTCAGATATGGACCCAAAGCCTTGACCTGACCCCACCCCTGGTCCCACCTCCCTTTCTTCCCAGGTGTGACAGATGTTCCTGTCTCCTTTCCAACCACACTGGCCTCCTCTCTGGAATGTTCTCTGATTCTTTCTGCTAACTCACAGAGGAAGCTCCCATTTGCCCCACTCCTCCCCACTTTTTTTTCAACTTCTTTCAACTTTTTTTTCCAACTCCTGTCTCACTCCCCTTTTTGAATAATTCTAATTATCTTTGAAGGCTGGGCTCCAATGTCATTTCTTAAGTAAGTCCTCTCAGTACTGGGCAGGTCAGATTCTTCTTCTGTATGTTTTACTCTGTGTTTCTCCTTTGTACATTGGTAGGCCATTGATATTGTATAATTAATTGATTACATAATTAATGATATACTCCTATATTAATAATTGATTGTAGAATTAATTGCTTAGTGTCTCTCAACTCTATCGGTAATGTAGAGGCTCTGCTTCTTGTTCATAGTCAAATCCCTGTGGCCTGAAGCTGGGCCTTGGATGTGGCAGGCAGTCAATAAATATTTGCTGAATGGTTACTGCACACAATTGTATACCTCCGATTTGATTATATTTGTGTGATATCTATACCTGTGTCCATTCTTATCTATAAGTACTTTCCATTTTCTCTTTAGGTACTGATATTGTCAAGCTGGCCCATTATACAAAGCTGACAGTCTTATAAAGAGGATTTAGGAGAGTCTTTGGATTACACTGAAATTTATAGTCGAGATGGCCAAGTACGGAGAACATGAAGCCAAGCCTGATGATGGGCAGAATGAATTCAGTGATATCATTAAGTCCAGATCTGGTAAGTAATGGAAGCTAAAGATAACTCTGGATTTTTATGGATGAACAGTTTAGAAGACAGGTTTCTTGGCTGGTTTGGTACTGTTCTTAGAAGGCAAACTTGATTTGACTAACTTAACTCTAACACTTGTTTTCTGAAAGTTAATACAATGTTGGTGAGTGTCATGTCTTCATCTGTCAACATGGTTTTGTCTCCTTGTAGGTTGACTGGCATTGTTTGGTGAAGGCTCCTTGTAGCTGAACGTACCAGAAAAGCTGGGCATTTTTCCTTTTGTTTTCTGAAAATGGAGGAGAAAAGTGTGTTTAAAGAAGGGAATACCATAGTTTGTGGCAGGAAAGGATCTTTTCATGGTTTCATTCTGTTTGCTTGTATCTTCCCTGGCTTTCCTTCTTGGTGGCTGGTGCTAGGCTACCAGGCATCCTGTCTTCAATCCTCTTTTTGAAATTTCCTATGAACCTTCTCAAGGGACAGTTTCCCCCTGGGTAATCAAACCAGGCAGCCTTAGACCAATGAGTGGTTTTCATTCAGAAACATTTATACTGGGGACCTCAGGATACCTACCCCCCCTCCCTTCCCCCACATCTTATTATATAACCGAGTGCTTTTTCGATTCTGGCTGCACAAATGAATCAACTGGGGAGTTTTTACAAATGCAGATGCACTGGCTCCTTTCCAAACCTATTGAATACAAATTTCGGTATCTTTGAAAAGCTTCCCATATGATGGTAAGGCTGGCTCAAAGGGGAGATGTTTTTGTGCAAGCAGGGCCTTTCTGAGCTCTGCAAATTACATAGAACTCCAGGCTGGGTGTGAGCACTATACTTAGGTAACTTTGAGAATTACTTTGAGGTGCAGAATTACCTCCAGGGTCACTTTAAAAACAAAGAACAGAAAGAATCTTAAATTCTGTGTTTTTTGTTTTTCCTACATGAACCATCCATGTAGTTCTGGTGGGAGCTTCTTTCTTATTTGAAACTGTAGAAGTCTGTGCTGAACGTGCAATGGAAATTGCATGTCCTAAGATCCACATTTCCTTCATGATGCTTGGGTGGGCTGGTAAAGAGTTTGGATTTGATATTCTTGGCTGTAAATATGTGTTGCTTGTTATGTAGCTTGAATGATGTTTTGGAGGTTACTGCATATTCTGTGGTTTGTATAGTTGAAAACATGATCTCCGTGTTCTAGCCTGTAAGCTTCTTTATGTTTTAAGTGTTTTTAGAAGGATGAAGTTCTGCATAAATGTAAAGAATTATTAATATCTTCTTTTTAGCTTTTTTGTTTGTTTTTGTGATGCTGAGGAGTGTTCCCAGGACATTGCTGGGCAGGTGCCCTCTCTCTTGCGCCATACACCCAGCCCATCTATATCTTCTTCTTTTTTTGGGTCCGGTCGTAGGGCCTGAACTCTGGGCCTGGGCGCTGTCCCTCAGCTCTTCAGCTCAAGACTAGTGCTCTACCACTTGAGCCACAGTGCCACTTCCGGCTTTTTTCCTTTTGCTTATGTGGTGCTGAGGAATGGAACCCAGGGCCTCAGGCATGCAAGGCAAGCACTCTACCACTGAGCCATTTTCCCAGCCCCCCATCTATAACTTCTTAAGAGGGCAGAATTTGGAAATATGTAAAAGTGATAGAGGAAAATGAGAGTGAAGCAATCAAATGTCTCTATTTGTCAGTTCTTTGGATTGTGAGCAGGTCTATTCCTAAACAGTTTCCTGAGGCAAGCTCCATTGAATTTTGCTATCTATAGCTACTATTTTGGCTATGCTCATTGAAGAGTAATTATATAAGTAGCAAAATGCTGGGCCTCTAGGAGGAGTCCTTAAACTTGCTTTGTTGTTGTTGGCACTGAGGTTTGAACTCGGGCGAGCACCTGTTCCTTATCTTTTCTGCTAAAGTCTGGTGCTCTACCACCTGAGCCACATTTCCACTTCTGAATTGTTAGTGATTGCTTGGAGATAAGAATTTCACAGACTTTTCTTCCCACACCAGTTTTGAACTATGATCTCAGATTTCAGCATTGACTTTTTTGGGGTGGGGGGGGGAAATGGAAGGGTGGAGGGGAATTACTGGGATTTGAACTCAGGTCCCTTGGATCTTGTTTAGCTTTTTTACTCAAGGTTGATGCTATCTTCAGATCTCAGACTCCTGAGTTGGTAGGGTTACGGGCCTGAGCCACCAGCCTGACTGAAAATACTCTTTAAATCTATCATTTATAAAGGCTAATAACATTCATAGACTGCTAGTGGACATTTTGGCAAAAATGATTATGTTTTTTGGTGTTAAAGGAGGGCCTCTAATGTATTTTTAACAAGAATATGTGGATTGGCCAAGTAATTGTACTTATAGTTTTCTCCCTCAGGCAGTGCATATCAATGTATGTGCAAGAAGTTGAGCACAGCATTATTTATAATAGAAAAAATGTGGAAACACCATAAAAATCCCAAACTAGGCATTGACTGGGTCATAATTTCCCAAAGTATTTTGAAAGGCTCCAAGTTCTAAGACTGTTAATGTATAATTCAAAGAGGGTGTCTCTAAGACATGGTGGGAAACTCACTGAATTGCACCAGAGTTCACTTGTTATATACAATGGCATTGAGGCTGATTAAATTAGAGCTATGCATAAAGTAGATGCTGCATTCATAAGAAGGGATATAGTGGTGTATATGTATTCATGAGCATATATATACATGTAAATGCTGGAATATGTTCTTTGTATACTGTTCATTTAAAATTATGTGATATATGAAGCCATCTATGTGAAAAAGATCTTAAAAATTGGAATAGGATATAGACTCCAAAGATCACATTGACTGTCTTGGCGTTTGGGGGTCATTATTTTTCTTTTGTTTATTTTTTTATTCATATGTATTTTCTAGTGCTTTATGATGTACTTGTGTTACTACATTTTATATTTTTAAAGACTCTCAAATTGCCTTTAGTGTCTTAATGCCAAGGTTATGACTGTTATTCTTTTCTTTAATGGCACCTACTTCAAAACACATTGAAAATTTAGCTGTGGCATAGCTGAGATATGAATCACATTCTTTCGGGTGGATTACTTTGCAAAAGCCAGTAGATAAATTTAGATTTGAATGAGCCTGCTAGTCTCCATTTCACATTTTACAAAGCACTTTTTTTAAAAAAATATTTTTTGCCCGTATTAAAGGGCTTACACTGAGGGTGTTTTACTCTCATTTGGCTTTCTTGTAGCTGGTTCCTTACCACTAGAGCCATGCTGGCAGTCCAGCATTTGCTAGTTCATTCAGAGGTGGACAGGTCTCAGCTTCCTGAGTAGCTAGGATTACAGGCATAGTTGCTTTTTTAAAAAGTTTATGTTTAAGCCTGGCTCTGGTGGCTCACACCTGTAATCCTGGTTACTCAGGAGGCTGAGATCTGAGTGAGGATCGCAGTTCAAAGCCAGCCCGGGCAGGAAAGTCTGTGAGACTGTTATCTCCAATAAACCAGTAGAAGACCGGAAGTGGCACTGTGGCTCAAGCGGTTAGCGCTTGCCTTGAGCTAAAAAGCACAGGGACAGTACCCAAGCCCAGAGTTCAAGCCCCATGACTGACCAAAAAAAAAAAAAAAAAAAAATGTTTAGAAACTACTTCCACCATCCATATAAATGCAAATGTATCAAAGGTAAGGAATGGAACAGTTTCATGAATATAAAACTCACACACAGTTACGGTTGTACTACATTTACCTTTGATGTGAATAAAATCTAGGAAGAAACTATAAAGTATGTGGCCTTAAGTAATGAAGGATTTGGAATTGGAGTAAAAACATATACATCAAGATCATCATGAGTGCGGTATTAATGACCATCGCTACTTAGCAGGCTTCAGAAAACAAGATAGTAAAGGTTTTGAAATTCTGGGCCAAGAGTTATTTTTGTTTTGGGGAGAAAGGATTTATAATGACCACATTTATTTGGCTCTCACCTCTGATGTCTGATGGGGTCATCCCATGGTGCAGGGGGAAGATGGTAAGGTAGGGTGAAGACAAGAAATCACATCTTCAGCCTCTAAACACTTTGAGCCTGAACACCTCCCATCAGGAACCAACTCCCCAAACCGTTGCATCAGAGATTAAGTACCCAACACAGAGAGAGAGAAAAAGAGAGAGAGAGAGAGAGAGCCAGACAGACAGACAGACAGAGAGAGAGAGAGAGAGAGTGTGTGTGTGTGTGTGTGTGTGTGTGTGTGTGTGAAGTATTCAAACCCATAGCAGGGAGGGAAGTCTATTATTGAAGATGCTTGCTTATGCTCTAGGACTCCTGAGGGTAGGTCATAAATGGAAAGACAGCTTCCACCCTTTCTTCTCTTCCAAGAATAATACTTTTTTAGTGAAATATAGATTACTGCTGGAGTCAGTGATACATGAACTTCTGCTTGGAACATTGCAAAATATGAAATAATAAAAAATGGTTTGAGATGCATATAAATTTAAAGAATATCCGATTACTTTATTCTGTCAGTAATGAATGCATTTGAAAACTAGTTATACACAAGTGTGAGTCAGCCTCTTCTGTGACTCACAGTATTATTGTGGGGAGACTTAGCCCAGAGCCCCTGGACAAATGTAAATCTTAGGACTAAGGACAGAGTATCAGCTAGCTATAAATGGACATTTTTAAAATGTCTTTCAATATGTCTGTCTATCTATCTGTCTGTCTGTCTGTGTCTGTCTGTCTGTCTATTTATTTTTGTGTTAGTATTGGGGCTGGAACTTAGGGCCTGTCCCTCAGGTTCGGTGCTCAAGGCTAGTGCTCTACCACTTGAGCCATACATCTGCTTCCATCTATTTTTGGTGATTAATTAGAGATAAGAGTCTTATGGACTTTCCTGTCCAGGCTAGCTTCCAACCATGATCCTCAGATCACAGCCCCTTGAGTAGCTAGGATTACAGGTGTGAAATACTGGTTGCCTAGTTTATATTTGGACATTTTTATAGTTTGGGAGAATTATAATTGCTGACACTCAGGAAAGTGCATAGTTTGAATGAATTAGTAGGGAAAACTCTTACCTTGTGTGATTCAATCCTTTATTAAACTTTGGGCAGGAAGCCAGAGAATAACAATTTTATCATCCCCAGTGTTCATGTCTAATCTTAGTGTCTTATTACTGAAGGACCTTACTTTTCTCTTTTCTGTCTTTGTTTAGCTCCTTGTCTTCATTTAGATTGAAGCTTAAATGTTACCTGCACTGACTGATCTTCCCTGCAGTCTCTGGATTGTAGCTCTTTGACATTGATTGCTTGCTTGCTTGATTGATGTTGGTTATGGGGCTTGAACTCAGGGCCTAAGTACTATCTCTGGCTCTCCACTACTTTGAGCCATAGCTCCACTTCTGGTTTTCTGTGGTTAATTTCCTGCTTGGGCTGGCTTCTCCTTAGCTCTCAGCCTCCTGACTCTAGGATTACAGGTGTAAGTCACCAGTGCCCAGCTTATTTATTTACTTTTATTGGATAGGGTCTTGCTATGTAGCCCAGGCTGGCTTTGAACTCGTGATCCTCTTGGCTTCAGCTTCCCAAAATGCTGAGATTATAGATGTGCATCACCATACTTAGTCTAGTCACTTCCAATTGTGTCATTGTATTTTGGTTAACTGCATGTTTTGTCACTGTCTGGTAGTTTTCTGGTATTACATATTTTTCATTATCCATCCTAAATAGAATTTAACTCCATAAGAGCAAGGACCTAGCATTAAATATTTATTCAATAAAAAAAGTTGCAGAACTTGAAAGTGTCAGAACTGACCTTGGAACTCAGGTGGTCTGACTTCACAAACCCTGCATTTGACCTCTGTAGAATGCCCAGTCCTTTATTTCACAAGGTGGTTTATTCTGTGGATGCTGGCTGGTTCTTCATTTTGTGCCTGAATCTTCCCTTTACACCTTTTGCGCTGTACTTGGAGTATTCACCCCATTCTCTGCCTCTTCCTTTCTAGTTCCTGCAGTTGGAACTCTAGGCTGAGAGAGGCTGGGATTCACATTCTAAGCCTGCTAGGCGAAGCCAGTTGTAAGAGGCAGAACCTGCTACTTTCTCTGCCCTCTTTGATTTTTGGCATTGGTCTGTCGGTTCTCTGTTGAGAGTTGACAAAGGGAAAATACCAGAGGACAGGCAGTCCTTCTGGTGGAAGATTGAGGGCTTGATAATCTGTTTCTGACGTGAATTCCTTTTTCTCTTTTTCTTTGACTGCTGCTCAAGGCTTTTAGCTGGCTAGTGAAAAAAGGTAGTGGATTTCACATACACTGACATTTGGCTCAGTATAGGCCCTGGTCTGATGCCCAGATAGGTAACTGCTATTGAAAGAGTTGGTAGAGGTGTGTGGGGGAGGGAAGAAGAGAAGCCAGTGAAATAAAAAGAAATGCTGGAAAACAACCCATTCTACCTGGGGATTGCATTTATAGGAAGCCTTCTGAAAACATGTTTACATTAGATTACATTTGCCTCACAAGCTTTAGTGTGAGGCAGCCTAGATGTTCTTTGGTGATCTTCCAGAGGTTGCTCTGAAGCAGACAGTAGCTACGTTGAATTTAGGGAGTCAGCAGTTACTTCTTTCTCTTACATTTAAAAAAGTAGCGGCGAGAGGGGTTTTTCTCAGTAGTTGAAGGGACTATGAAAACCAGCCCATTTTCCTCTTGAAAGTTGACTTGGCTGGAATACTTAGGCTTTGAAGGGAAGTCACTGAGTAGGTTTGGTTTTTTTCCATAAGCCCTGGGGATGTGCCCTGGTACTGACAGTCACCCTTGTGGAAATCCACCTTGGTGGAGGAGGGTATCTATTGCCATGCATGTACAAATCTTGTGGGTGTTGGTACCTTGTTATGCTGAAACTGGCCTCTCCTGGTTGCCTGTGATTCTCTTGAGCTGTTCGGGTGGCTGTGAGTGCCGGAGCGAAGATCCATTCCCCACACCAACTGCTGAGCCGGCTTCCTTGCAAAGGCGGCACATTAATTATGCAGACAGAATGGAAAACTCGATTTTATTGAACCTTATTTGAACCTAAATGCTCGAACTAGATGCTGATAGGATGGGTTTCTGGGAACAATGTAAAATCATTTGAGCAGCTGTACATATTAGTTAAAATTTAAGGCAAGGGAGAAAGGTATGTACAGGCATGTTGACTAGATTATTCCCTTCCCCTAAACTGTTGAGGCACAAACATTTTCTTTTCATTTCTTGTTTTAAATTTTGTTTTGTTGTTGTTGTTTTTGGTCCTGGGGCTTGAACTCAGTGCTGAGACACTGTTCCTGAGCTGCTTCTGCTTAAGGCTAGCACTCTACCATTTGAGCCACAGTGCCATAGCACTACTTCTAGCCCTTTCTGTTTATGGGATACTGAAGAATAGGGCTTCATGCATGCTACCACTAAGCCACATTGCCAACCCCTAGTTCAATATTTTTAACACTTAATTGTGTAACAAAATCTTTTCTCAGAAAGCAGAAATGACACATAATGACATTTCTGATGTAGCAGAGAAATTCAGTGAAAAAATACGACTTTGTATCTACCTGTAAAATGATAGAACTCTAAAATAAAATCCATCAACTGGGGTTTCAAAAGGATTTTCTGTTTATATCTTTTCTGATTTCATGGTGCTGGTCATTTCAAGTTGGTTCAATTCTCTCTCTCTCTTTCAGTATTGGGGCCTCACACTTTCTTACTCAGCTGGTGCTCTTCCACTTGAACCATATCTCCAGTCTGTCTTTCTTTGCTGGTTAGAGATGGAATCTCACAGACTTTTGCTTGAGCTGGCCTCATACCACAGTCTTTCAGATCTTAACCTCCTGAGTGGCTATGAATACTTATGTGGAGGAGATACAATTTGGTGTTGCTACTAACTGATCAAACCCCCTCATAGGCTGGTGCAAGTTACCCCATTTAATACTAGTTTCGTAATTCCAGAGATTTTTTTTTTTTGCATAAGCTTTTACTTTGAAAAGTAGATTTTGAGTTGTCATATTCAGAGGGATGGGACTTCTAACTTAGGCTGGGTATGGGAACTATGGTCTGGATTCTGGGGTAGGGTCCAGCATCAGTGTTGTAACAAGCCTGGGTGGGCTTTTCTCTTTAGTGTGCTTGGTTTATGAAGCAGAAAAGCAGATTTATGAGCCTCTGAATTAGAGTGAAAGTGGTTTGCATTTCAGAGGCACAGGGAAAGCTAGAGACACATGTTTATGATTAGCTTTCCTTGCAAATGCTTTCCTTTAAACAGTTTAAAAAGATACTTGACTTCATGAGGCGGGACTTCCTTGTGCCCTGCATTTTGAAAAGTAATTTGTACCAAGCCAAGGTACAAACCAGGAAAGTGGGTCAGGACAAGAGGGTGACACGTGTTGTTGCATTTCACACGGTGGCTTGTTGAGCCAGA
Organism: Dipodomys merriami; assembly: GCF_024711535.1. Lineage (NCBI taxonomy): Eukaryota > Metazoa > Chordata > Mammalia > Rodentia > Heteromyidae > Dipodomys > Dipodomys merriami. The sequence goes on along the minus strand of NW_027206401.1, from coordinate 15,500,065 downwards.
GGATTTCACTCAATACAGAGCCAGAGCCTGGCTAGCTTTCTGCATTGAGACCCGGAATGCAGGTTCCTCTGGGTGGTTCATTGTTAAAACTCCCCCTTTCCCTTTCTCTTTCCCTTTCCTTGGACTTGAACTCAGGGTCTTGGCACTGTCCCTGAGCTTTTCTGCTTAAGGCTAGTAGCACTCTACCACTTTGAGCCAAAGATCCACTTCTGGTTTTCTGGTGGTTGATTGGAGATAAGAGTTTCACAGACTTTTCTGCCCAGCCTGGCTTCAAACGACCATCCTTACATCTCAGCCTCCTGAGTAGCTAGGATTGCAAGCATGAGCTGCCAGCACCAGATTCAAGGTAGGACAGATCTTAGTGGGGCATTGATTGAGGCCAATTCCTTATGGAGGGAACTGAATGAACATATATATTTGAGACGTGGTATTCCATCCTGCCCCATTTGTCTTTGACCTGATGTGCGGGAAACAAATGGGGTGGACTGTCCAGCGTCCTCCTCTGGACGCGGCCACTGTTTGGTGTTTGTGTCTGCTTGCTTTTCTCCCCTCTGTGACTTTGGAACCTTTTTCCTTCAGTCATCAGCCCCAGGGCAGCAAGACGTACCTCCTCGTCACTCGCCAGCATCGATCTTTCCCTCGTGCACACTCTCTACTTCTATTTTTGGTGTTTCTGACTTTTCCTCATTTGACTTTGTAATGCTAGCCTGGAGCTCAGTCTCTACCTGCTGTAAGTGCTCAATAAAGGTTTTCCATACTCTTCAGGGCTGTAAGAATTAGACTTAGTCCGGGTGCCAGTGCCCATAATCCTAGCAACTCAGGAGACTTAAGACCTGAAGATGGAGGTTCAAAGCTACCTGGTGCAGGAAAGTCCTTGAGACTCTTATCTCCAGTCGGAAGTGGAGGTGTGACTCAAATGGTATAGTATCAGGTTTGGGCAGAAAAAGCTAAGGGACAGCGGTGGGGCTGTGAGTTCAAGCCCTAGTACTGGTGCGTGCGTGTATGCGCCTCCACTCCCCGCACACACAGAAAGTGAGGGCCAGCTTTGGAAAAAACACAAACAGAGCACTTCAGGCCCTTAAGTGGGTTAATGCTGGCTCAGCAGTGATTGACAGGAAGGCAACTTTGTTGGCCATTATGAGTGATAAATCTGGACAGGCGCAATGGTGGAGGGAGGTTGGAAGCAGGCAGGAGTGGTGAAAATAGTTGAGGTTGGAGATTCAGGGGACGTGTGTAGAACGTGACACAAGTGGTCCGGAGTGAATGACGACAAGGTCTCCACATAAACTTCCCCTTCCTGATACTTATTTTGGGTTTTTCAGATTATGCTAAAGCTCAGATTTTCAAGGCTTTCGATATTAGCTCCTCCTCTGGAATGAATTCTCTTAACTTGATTAATGTTTTCACATTTTGGAGTCATTTCTACATCTTCGTTGATGACTGTTGTATTTTCTTCTCACCTTGCTTCTGGCTGGATTTGTGTATGGAGCTTTAAATTGAATTAAGTTTTAGAAGCATTTGTATTCCCCCCCCCCCCCATCTGTATTCTAGAAGAAAAGTTTTACTGTAGGAAACAAGTAGACCAATTAAAAATGGGAAAAACGGTTCATTCATGTTGATGGAACACTGGAGTGGGCTTTTGAAAAGCCATCAGAGAAAGGTAATGTTAATCTCCTTTTAAAGGGTGTCTAACCCTCCTGGACAGCAGGAACATCTGTATGCAAAGGAACCTGGGGAATGACTTCAGTTCAACTTTAATTGAAGGGTAGAGCGTTTAATGGGATGCTGTGAGATAATGTCATTCTATATTACCAATTTCAGCTTCAACAGAGAGGATAGAGTAAATGCAAATTAAAAATAAACTAAGAGCAGATGTTGAAAAATACCTTTCATTTAGGAAATAATTAAATGGTGGGAAGGTCGTTGGAGTTCAGTCAATAAAGCTGCATTGCTGAGAAGTCATAATTATTCAGCTAACAGATGCTTTTCTAACGGTGCTGCTCCGCTTCGCAGGTTTGAGGCTGGGACAAAGTAGAGCCCGTTATTGTCAGCCTGTAGGTCAAATTCTGTCTTTCAGATCAGGTGTCTCATGCATAACTTGAAATTTTGATATATACATATATAGAGGCTGATATTTTAAAGGTGGTGGTCCCCTAAGCTTTAAGAAAAACAGAGATTCTCATTGGAAAACGTTTGCAAGCATCATTGGCTTCTGTATTGGTGATGTCCGTGCTGCTTGTACTGGCAAAACACACAGCATTTTGTCATCTTATTCCTGCCCTGTGTCAAGCCCTTGGATCTGTGCAGAAGTATCAGTTGTTAAGCATCCGTTGCCTAGAGAAAGCAGTGACATGGGATTTTAGGAGAACAAATGAAAACAGGTGTGGACACACTTTGAAGAGTCAAAGAGCTGAGGTTGCTTTTTCTTGTCTTGGTTATCCTGGAGCTGGAACTCAGGGCCTTGTGCTTGCTGGGCAGATGCTCTGCTTGAGCCATGACCTGAGTCCTTTTGCTTTTGATTCGATTTTCAGATAATGTCTTGTGCTAACTTTGCTCAGGCTGCTTCCTACCATGGTTTCTGCTGGTGACATGTGCTCCCCTGCCTGTCCTCTGTTCATCTTCTGGACCTCCATTCTCAGCTTCCTGAGAAGCTAGGATTGCAGGTGTGAGCCACAGGTACCCAGCGACATCATATTTTAAAGAGAAACGGGAACATGTACATGAATGTTGAACACTAATTTGTGTACCAACAAAAAGCAAGTAACACAGGGTATTGGCTGATACCATATATAAGGTCCAAATATTGGGAGAAATTACTCTGCTCAGTTTATGTACTCATAAATATAAGAATAAAAAGAATTCAGAAATAAAAAGCCCATGAGAAGTGATCAACATTGAATTAAAGATTGTGGCTCCCTTCCTTCTTCCATGTCTTTCCTTTCTCTCTTTGTCTCTGTGTCTGTCTGTTTCTTCACCATAGATGTTAACTCCAGGATCGGTCATATGTTTACGGTGCATTGACAGCTACAGATATCTTCTCTCTTACTCTGCTTTTGGAAGGCCTTGATGGCTCTGAAAATTTTTATTTGTATTCATTCATTTTTGTGCTGGTCCTGGGGCTTGAACTCAGGGCCTAGGCACTGCCCCCGAGCTCTTTTGCTCAAGGCTAGGGCCCTGCAACGTGAGCCACTTCTTGCTTATTTTTTGATGGTTAATTGGAGATAGAGTCTCACAGACTTTCCTGCCTGGGCTGGTGTTGAACTGTGGTCCTCGGATCTCAGCCTCCTGAGTATAAGATTATATGGTCACTGCAGCCTGCTCATGTGAGATTTTTGACCCTAGAGTGAACATCTGACGGGGACTGGTAAAAGACGGAATGTGTCTTGATACTTAACTTTTTTTTTTTCCTAGCAGATACAGATAGCTGTCTGTATGCGGTAGCTTGAGGGGGAGAGAAGAGAAGTTATCAAGTAATCTTTCAGTCCGTGTGGCACTTGTTTTGTTTACTTGTGAGACTGGGGACTGAACCCAGGGTCTTGTACATGCTAGTCAGATGCTCTACCACTAATTGCTACCTTTGAGCTATTAGCTCAGACACAGAACTTTTTTTTTTGCTGGTTCTTGAGCTTGAACTCAGGGCCTGGGCACTGTCCCTGAGCCTTTGTGTACTCAAGGCTAGCACTCTACCACTTGAGCCACAGCGCCACTTCTGGCTTTTTGTAAGTAGCTTATTGGAGATAAAGAGTCTTGAGGACTTTTCCTGCCTGGGCTGGCTTTGAACTGTGGTCTTCAGATCTCAGCCTCTTGAGTAGCTAGGATTATAGGCGTGAGCCACCAGAACTTTTTATATTTGTGCTTCTTCTGCTCCTTTGTGAGGGGAAGAAAAAAAAATCCCATGATTTTTATGACACTGTGATCCATGGAAATATTAGGAGGGGAACAGTGATAAATGATTAGTCTGTCTTCATGGTTCTTAGTGTCTTAGATTAGTGTCTTCATGGTTCTTTCAGCAGAAAATTAAGTGACAGACTAGTGTTCTTAAGTGACAGACTAGTGCTCTGGCATGCGTTCAGGGTCTCACACTGTTGGAGTAGCTCAAAGCCTGGGCCTTCTCTTGCCTATGCTGCTCCAGAAGCCATTCAAACAAAAGACCTGATTGCTCAGGTAAGGGGGAACTGGCATCACGTTTGAAGGACAAAATGGGTGATCCTGTTTGACCCAGTTGTGCATCTAATGAATTTTTATTTGTTGATGAATCTTTCCCTTTTGTTGCTAAAAGTGGCAAATAATCAGACATACATTGCTAATTAACAGTCTGCTTCAGATCTTTTTTCTTTCTTTAATTAACAGAACTTAGGCTTCATCAAGCTCAGGTAGAGTGGGGTAAGGATCCCAATTCTTTGTTTTTCTGAACTCAAAGGAAATGTCTTCATCCCAAAGCTGGCTTATTTATGATAATCCTTCATGTGGCTTTTCTCCTCCAATCATACTACAGAAGAGATTGGGCTGGCAGGGTCACCATTTTCCTTTTCGTTTTTGTTTTGGTTGGTTGTGGGGCCTGAACTCTGGGCCTGCGTGCTGTCCCTCAGCTCTTTAGCTCAAGGCTAGCACTCTACCACTTGAGCCACAGCACCACTTCTGGCTTTTTCTGCTTATGTGGTGCTGAGGAATTGAACCTAGGGCCTCATGCATTCAAGGCAAGCGCTCTACCACTGAGCCACCTTCCCAGTTCCCTTTTCTTGCAGTGGTCTTGAATTTTCAAATAAAGGTCCTCATTTAGATTTTACCACTATCAGTCATGGTCTTTTCTCAGTGACTTAGCTCCTGGCTCCCTTCCATTAAAAGGTACTTTTCTTTTAGAGTGTGGGTCCGGGGGCTTCATTCAGGGGCTGGGGCATTGTCCCTCAGCTTTTTTTTTTTTGCTCAAGGCTACCATTCTACCACTTGAGCCACAGGTCTCCTTCTGGCTTTTTGGTAGTTGATGGGAGATAAAAGTTACTTTCATTGCAGTGTAAACATAGCTGATCTTTCTCTCCATCACCAGATGCTCTTAGCTTCATGAACGTTTCTTTTGAGTCATTTTTGTCTTCTGCTCCTGTGGTTAAATCCTGGTGTAGACCGCCCTATCACCCAGGACCTTAGCTACTTCCCAATCTGAGTTCCTCCTATGGTGCCCTCCAGTTCAAGGTCACTTCCTTCTACAACTCCAGCCATCTTTCACAAAACCAATCTGCAATCCACTGGTCCAGCTGCCATTACTCCATCACATGTCCCCTCCTTCCTCTCTTGGCTCTTTACTTCAATTCCATCATCGCTCACAACCACTGTGGCTCCATTCTTCATCAAGAAAGTCTTTGCATCTCTTGGTGGTCACCAGCTCAAACTTCCATGGTTTCCTTCCCTAAACCCCTTGGCAGTGGTGTGTGCCACCCTCTGGCAGTGAGCTCACTTGAGCAGAAATTACAGTGAACCTGGGTTCCTGGATTGTCTTTTAGAAGGAGTTTGTATGCCAGACACTGGTAGCTTACACCTGTAATCCTAGCTACTAAGGAGGCTGAGATCTTAGGATCATGGTTCAAAGCCACCCTGGACAGGAATGTCCATGAGACTCTTACCTCCAGTTAACCACCAGAAAACTGGAAATGGCGCTGTGGCTCAAGTGGTAAAGTGCTAACCTTGAGGTGAAGAGCTGAGGGACAGTGCCCAGGCCCAGAGTTTAAGTCCCAGCACAGAAAAAAAAAGACAAAAAGAAAAGAAGAAGGAGTTTGCCGTGTGTCCTGTTATTTCTGTATCCATGAGAAGAAGGAGGTTGGAAGAGGGCACCTTTCTTGTCTAGATCTTAGAGAAACATTACATTGATTCAGTTCTCAAAACGTTATCTTTTCTCATGCCTCACTTCATTAATAGTGACATTGATCATTTATAATATGCATAGTGTATATTTAATCCACTCAGAGGAGAGTATCTTTGAAATGAAATCGAGTGTCATTCTAATGGATGGTAAGCCTGGGGAAAGGAGGTTGGAAAGTACTCGATTAGTTAGCTTAAGGTTTTTTTCAACAGCTTAAAAAAAACCCTTATATATATATCCCAAACCTTCGAGTGGCCTTTGCGATTCAATGGCACTTTGCCCAGATGAGAGGGAACCAGTGTTGGGAATGGAAACTAAACTCACTTTGAAAATTGAGAGTCAAGCAGTGACTGAACAAGTCCCAAGAATGTGCTTGATGGCTTGGGTCCCTGGAGAGATGCTGGAGTGCTACCGTGGGTCTGGTTTCAGTTCTTCCCTCGTCACCTCCTTCCTGTCACTGGCCAGCCTACATCAGAACACTGAGGCCAGCCTGTGACCCAGGGCTGAATCCCTGCGGTGCTCCCAGATCTTCATGGCTTCCCCAAGGCAGCTGTTCCATAGCATTTGGATAACAGCTCTTGCTTGACCAGGAGGGAGCTTCTATGATTCAACTTGGAATCTTGCTATCTCTCAATCCATCATCTAGAACTCTTGGAATCAGAAATGCAGTGGGTGGGGGAGGGGGGTTTGGGGGAAAGGGGGTGGGTGGTAAAGCACTTACCTAGCACATGTGAGGCCCTAGAGTTGATCCCTAGCACAGCAAAATCAGATGTGTTTCAGAATGTATGTGTTTCCCCCCCCCACCCCCATCTCATACATGAGCCTTATTTTATGTAATAGTACCCAGAAGAGGTTGGCAGTGGTTTAGAATTAAACAGACTCATGTTTCTGTGGCAAAATGTATGGGTCTTTATTGACACTATGTGGGCCAACAAGGTTGTAAATATCTTAGGTTAACACCGGTCCTGTTTTACTGCAGGTTTGGAAAGCTTTTGAGACCTGTGGAATCGTGGATAAGGGATGCTGCATTTGTAATGGTGGCCATTTCCCCCTGCTACTTAACATGTATTGAAATTGGGGCCCATGATGATGGTCCTGGGTTTCAGTTTAGCTGCTTGCTAGCCAGGTGTCTGTCACTCAGCCCCATCTCCAGCCCTGTTTTCATTGGTTGGGTTGCATATATTTTCCTGTGTTTGCCTGAGCTGTGATGTATGCATTTTAGGCTTCCTGTTGTTGCTAAGATGACAGAAAGGCCACCAGGTCCAGCATCTTTCCATAGAGATGTAGTTGTGGACTTTTCTGCCCAGTCTGGCCTAGAGCCATGACCCCTCCAATTTCAGCCTCCCACGTAGCCTGGTAATCCCAAGTTCACACTGCATCAAGCTTTCCCCTAGGGAGATGGAGTCTGTTGGACTTTTCTGCCCTGGCTGCCGGTAGCCATGATCCTCCTAATTTCAGCCTCCCACATAGCTTGAGAGGACAAGTGGATCCCTCTTCTGTCCATATATGGATTGGGAAGGGAATCTTGCAAACTTGGCTGGCCTTCTACCGCTGTCCTCCCTATTCTGGACTCCCAAATGGTTAGCATTGCAGGCACGAGCCACCATTTCCCAAGAGAGGAAGACATTTTATTATCTGTATTGTCCTTGTGTCCTTTTTTGTTTAACAGGTAGGAAGTGAAATGAAGTGGCTTACCCAGCCTCAAAAGTAGGGGTTGCTGTGTGAACTGAGGCCAGGGCTCCCTACTTGTGTACTTACTGTGTGAGATCCATTACATTGAAACCATTTCCAGTTATATTTTCCTTTCTTTTTTCCCCCCCTGTGCTGAAGCTGGAACCCTGGGTCTTGTGCATGTTAGGCAAGTGCTCTCCCACTGAGCTATATTTTTATACTTCTTGCACTTTTTCTATGAGGAGTTGCTGCTTTGCTTACTGGAATCTTTGTGGTACAAGCCTGCTCTCATGGTGGCCGTTATAGCTGTAGGCCTGCCATGGGGGATGCATTATGTCATTTCTTAAGAAAATGTAGGTCATGGCTAGGTGCCTGTGCCTCACGCTGGTAAGTCTAACTACTCAGGAGGCTGAGATCTGAGGATCATGGTTTAAAACCAGCATAGGCTGGGAAGTCTGTGTGAGTCTCCAGTTAACTAGCAAAAAGCTAGAAGTGGAACTGTGGCTCAAGGGGTAGAGTGGTACTCTGAAGCGAAGAAGCCAAGGAACACCACCCAGGCCCAGTACTACTATAAACACACACGTACACACACATATACACACATGCATGCACACACAGATAAAAGAGGGAGAAGAAAAGAAAATGCAGGTCAGGAAGCAGTATCCTGACCTGCAGACTTTTCTCATAAGCTTTCTGGCTGCTTCTTCTCTGAGCCTGGCAAGGGTAATAGGCTAAGGGCCTGTTATATCATCACAGTGGTGTGTGTGTGTGTGTGTGTGTGTGTGTGTGTGTGTGTGTGTGTGTGTGTGTGTGTGTGTGTGTGTGTGTGTGTGTGTGTGTGTGTGTGTGTGTGTGTGTGTGTGTGTGTGTGTGTGCATGTGCATGCGCACACATGCCCACACATGGAAGTAAAATGCCGGGAAGGAGACAGTGAGATGCCAGGAAGAGGGGAGGGTTCTGGGCTTGGTGTGGGCAGAGGTCAGGGCAGGGAGATTGGTTACAGGCTGAGATTCTTACACCAGTCATGGCAGGCCCAACTCCAGACTCTTGTTTCTGTGGTCACTAATGAGCACCGCAGCTCAGCCCTGCTTTGCCTGTGTGTCTGGGAGGCCTGGGCAGCCTCTTGGGATGGGCGTTTGGATCTGCATCCTCGGCAGAGCCGCAGTCTGGTGGACATTTCCCAGCGTCCTGTACTCTAGGCCACAGTGCCGACTGGATTTCTGCCTGTCTGCCTCGCTGGCCAGGGCTCTGTGTGCAGAGAGTGATGGCAGCTGGCGTGGCATTGGTGGGATTTGTGGCATTTGGGGATCCTTGGGCTTGTTTACTGATGCTCCGGTGGTGTATGTATCACCACCATTGCACAGTTGAAGGTGCTGTGGCACTTTGAGCTGCTCAAGGGTGCTCATGGGGCACCGACGTCCCCGTGGGACCACCACTGCTCCCCGCACACGGAGGGCACATCTCCAGGAGGCCTGGAGATGGAAGAAGCAGCCTGTGGATTTCTGGATCTGTTTCCCCAGTGCTTCTTTCTGCACTGCATGCTCAACTTGAATGAGATGAGATGCACATGGATGGAGATAGGTCCATCGATGATTAGACTAAATTATACTCTGGGTATCTACTAAATTATATGGTAGGATTATATACTAAATTATACTATGATTATACTAAAATGTAATTGGCCAAGGGTTGCTCATCCCTCAGCTGCAAAATGAGGAGGGAGACCCTGCCAAGGGGTCCTCTGTGTCTGGACACCCAGTGTGCTTGGTAGCTGATTCCTGTAGTCTGAGCCACTGGAGATCCTTGTGGTTGGTGCCCTGTGAGTTGAGAATTGCAATGAACACAATTGTGTTAAAAGAAAGCATTGGGAATTTGCAGGTCTGGGTGAGAGTAAGTGTACGGTTTGCTCAGTTAGTGGTATCTATAGCTACTTAAAGTTCAATCCGGTCTGTTAAACTTTTACTTTCTGTAGTAGATGGCTCTAGGAGTCTTAGCCAAAGTCAATGTGTTTAATGAGAGGTGCCCGGATGTACATTAACTTTTAAATTTGTAAGCAGAGACTTGCGCCATAAAAGCTAGCAATGTGTGAACTAATTGATTGCTCGCTAAATCCGGAGCGCATGAGGAAAATTAATTTTAGACAGGGAAAATATTTCTTGAAAGAACAGAGGGAGGAAAGAGTAAGCGTGTATGCTGAGCCTTTTTAAAGTTTATTTCCATTGCTCCCTGTAAGGATTCTGTGGGAAAATGTAGTCGTTTCTGTTTCAGACATGGGGATGTGTCTGTTATGGTCTTCAGTTTTGTTCTGTGTGGAAGGTTTATACTCAATCTCTGCCCCACATTCTTGTAGAAAGTCACGTGAAAGTTTGAAAAAGAAAATGCCAACAACAGTTCAGAGAGGGAAAGGGATGAGTTGATGACTAAGACAGAGGCGAGAGGAGTTTGTCTCCAGAAATTTTGCTTGCTTTATAGAAAGTGTCCTGTCGGTGCCCTGTTAAACTTGAGGTGGTTATATGGGGCAAAATGCTAAGGAAAATCATGAGGTTCATGTTGTAAATTTTGAAAATCACATTTTGAAAATGTAAAAACTTACTGTTGGCAATGCACTCTGTCTATCTATCTATTATACCTATCTATTTATTTATTGCTAGTAATGTGCTTGAACTAAGTTCTTCTCCTTATTTGGGTGGTGCTCTACCAATTGAACTATGTCTACAGTCCAGTGTTTTGCTGGTTAGGGATAAGTTCTTTCAGATTTTCTGCCCAAGCTAGTTTCTAATGTGATCCTCTAGATCTCAGCCTCTGTAGTAGCTGGCATTACAGGAATAAACCACCTTGACTATGTAGTTCTCCCCCCCTCTTCCTCCTCTTCCTCCTCCTCTTTCTCTTTCTCCTCCTCTTCTTCCTCCTCCTCCTCCTCCTCCTCTTCTTCTTCCTCCTCCTCCTATTCCTCTTCTTCTTCCTCTTCTTCCTACTCCTCTTCTTTCTCCTCCTCCACTTCCACCTCTTCTTCCTTCCCCTTCTTCTCATTCTCCTGGTCTAGAAGCTCCTAAACACCTTTCCTCAGCACCCCATAAATGATACACTTAAGGAATAATTAAAAGATGAAAGATGCCTTCCCTTCAGGTCAAAGAGATGTCACTTCATAGAACTCTCACTTGGGGTAGACAGTAAGCCAGGTGCAAATAGATAAAATTATGACCATAAAACCAGGAAAATCTCACAAGAAACCCCAGCGATATGAGCGAAGTTCTCCAGGGGTGTGCCTCTCTCCGGAGCAACTTCCGGTTTCTGTTGCTGTGGTGTGGCACTTGACCAAGTTAGTCCCTGTCACAGGGAGAGGGGAGCCTGCTCTACTTTCATTCATCTTCGCTGTCAAAGCACCCTTTGATATTCGATCTGGGCTTTTTCCATGGTGGTGTAGACTCCTCTCTCCATCCTTAAATCTTGAAGTTGCATTTTTCTGGTCTTTGTTCTGTCCTCTCCCCTTCTGGAAATAACTTCCAGATGAGATTATTTTTCATTTACAGACATCATCTCTATGTGTTGACCTAATCCTCTTTTCATGGTTTCCTTTCTGAAGTATAGGAACTCTGCTTTTAGAATTTTGTTTTTTAAAATAGCCCATAATACACACTAAAAATCCTTGAGCTACATGTTAACAGTGTTAATCAGTGGGGCTGAGGTTGCATGTTAACAGTGTTAACCAGTGGGGTGGGGACTTCTCGGTGCCCTGTGATTTTAGGAAACTTGTTCTGTCAGCGCCTCCCACCTTCCTTAGTCCTTTAAGTTTCTGCCATGACACCAAGAAATAAAGTGTGGCTTCGTTTAATTGCATTATAATATGTCTTGAACAAAAGCAAAGCTGCTTAAAACATCTTTTGAATTAAAGTGTATTTTCACAGTATTTATTGTTGTGTTTTTTTTTTTTTTTCCTAATCAGTTTCTTCTATTTTTCTAAATGAAGTCATGGGCATCCATTTGGGTGTTAGTTGTGGGTCTGCCATTTTCCTTGGAAGTGCTGTTTAGGATGTGCTGGAATTTTTCTATTTGCATGTTGCCTTAGGGATTTCTTGTTAAATCTTTTAATGAATGAATTATTGGCTGGTACTGGGGCTTGGACTCAGGGTTTGGGCATTGTCTTGTATCTTCTCTTGTTCAAGGCTGGCACTCCACCACTTGAACCATACCTCCATGTCCTATGTTTTGGTAAAGGTTAATTGTAGATAAGAGTCATGAACTTTTCTGCCTGGGCTGGCTCAGATCCTCAGATCTCAGCCTTCTGAGTAGCTAGGATTACAGGCATGAGTAACCAGCACCTGGCAATACACTATTGTGGATTGTTTTATGAGACATTTAGCAAGTACGAGGAATGGTTGTTCTGCAGAATAACTTAATGTATGGATGCCTTCATGTGTCCTGTCTTTGTGATCACTTCTTAACTTCACGATTATTGTGCTACATTTTCTGATGCAATTTTATGTGCCATAACATTAAGTTGGAACATTGCATGCCTCTATTTTTGTTTTTCTTTCCAAGTTATTCAAAGTAAATTTATTATTTTCTTATTTATTAGAAATGCTGAAGTTTGAACTCTTGAGCTTGCTTGCTAGGCATGTGCTCTACCATTTGAACCACACCGCACTATCCTTTAAAGTAAATTTTAACATGTAAAATTTGGGGCTAAGTAGAACCAAAATAAGGATTCTTAACATGTTTTAATAGAGTTATAAAGACTAATAGCGTTAAAATTGTTTGTATAATGTTATACAGGCTGCTCTTTTGTTGTTGTTTTTAATTTTTTTGTGGTCCAGTTGTGGGGCCTGAACTCTGGGCCTGGGTGCTGTCCCTCAGCTCTTCAGCTCAAGGCTAGCGCTCTACCACTTGAGCCACAGCGCCACTTCTGGCTTTTTTCTTTTTGCTTATGTGGTGCTGAGGAATCGAACCCAGGGCCTCATGCATGCAAGGCAAGCACTCTACCACTGAGCCACCTTCCCAGCCCCAGGCTGCTCTTTTGTTATTATTATCATTTCCCATGTCTACTCCTGTCCTTCCTTCTTCTGGAATCGTTTGCCCTTGATTTTGTGCAGGTTGTTGATGGGGATGCAGGAAACATCAGCTTGATCCAAGTTACTAGGTTTGGCTGAGTAAAATTGGAATTCTGTTTCAGGCCACTGGAATTTTGCCTCTGTAAATAAGGCTATAAAATACTTATTAAAATTATATTAATGATAATTATTATTACTATTATTATTATTTCCATTATTATTGTATTTATTTTTTGTCAATCATGGGGCCTGAACTTTGGGCCTGGGCACTGTCTCTCAGCTCTTCAGCTCAAGGCTAGTGCTCTACCACTTGAGCCACAGTGCCACTTCCAGCTTTTTCTGCTTACATGGTGCTGAGGAATTGAACCCAGGGCCTCCTGCATGCAAGGCAAGCACTCTACCACTGAGCCACCTTCCCAGTCCCAAATGACAGTTATTTTTAAATCACATGAAGTAGTGAGCTGTGTGCTGGTGGAAATGTGACACTCTAGTTAGAACGGAGTTATGGAAGCTGAGGCGAGGCTGCTCTGGGGCAGAGAAGTCAGTGGCTCCTGGGTGGAATTACAGAGGGAACACATCTGTCAAGGAAATGAGTGCCACACAATTATTATCCACCTTGCTTTCAGTCCAAGAGCAAGCACTTAGCATTCAGGCTAATGATGAAGTAGCATAAGCTTCATTTAACATCGGGATGATTTATCTGACTTGGCTCTGACACATCTGTGAATCACTGTCCTGTCTTCTGATCCTGTTGGTGCCTTGCTCATCTGATTCCCCCATGGCCTCTTCCTGCTGCTGATGGACATGGAACAGGTGAAGGTGTCCCTTGGAAGCACTCAAATAAGCTGATATTGCTGCCCAGGCTGGAAGGGTGCATCTGCCTAGAATCAGCTGATCATGCAAATCATCTCTGCTTTATCGTAGTAGACACCTTGCACATATTTTATGCTTCTTTCATTTCTTCCTGAAACATGGTTATGGTTTGGATCTTTTTCGTTTTCTGACTACTTCTTTGTTTTATTGTAAAGATGCGGTACAGCGGGGTTACAGTTACATGAGTAAAGCAATGAGTACATTTCCTGTCGAGCATTGTTACCCCCTTCCTTGTTGTTCTCCTGCTATCCATTTGGTTTGGATCTTAAATGACTCCCCTTGGCTCATATGTTATGGGCTTGGTGGCCAGCTGGTTGCTCTTCTGGGAGGTAGTGGAACCTTTAGAGGTAGGTCTTGAGGAAGAATTTAGGTTGTTGGAGACCCTTTGTAGGGGATGTAGGAATGCTGACTCCTTCCCTTCCATCTCTGTGCTTCCTGGCTGCTGTCAGTTAAGCCGCTTTGCTCAACTATCCCTGTTGTGATGCTCTTCCTTGCCACAGGCACAAAAGTATCAGAGACACCTGCCTAGGATACTGTGAGCCACAGTAAGTCTTTTGTGATAACAATGGAAAGCTGATGGGCACAAACCTGGGGTTTATAAGAGGGATTGTCCTGGTGGGGTGTGGGGGCAGCTACCTCTTTTCTCAGCATTTGGAAGAGTAAGGCAGGGGGAAGATGGTGTGTTCGAGGTTAGCCTGGGCGACACAGTGAGATCCTGTCCTTCAAAAAAGAAATAGCCATGAGGGGATGAGTAGTTTACTGGGTTTTGGATATTCTGTTCTGTACCCATCATGAATATATGCATGTACATGTATCTATGCAGCACACACATGAATTCATGAATACTTAAAAATACAAAGAGTAACTTTCTTTTTTTGGGGGGGGTTGGAATTGGGGTTTGAACTCAGAGTTTGGCACTTACTAGGTAGGAAGTCTGTATTACTCGAGCCGTGCCTCCAGCTCTGTTTTTGCATTGGTTATATTTTAAATAGGGTCTGTTGCCTTTTGCCTGTGCTTTTTCTACCTGTCTCCTGTGTAGGTGATATAGGTAGAAGGTGAGCACTCCTATCCCTGGATTGTTGGTTGAGAAGACAGTCTAACTTTCCTAGCCCAGGCTGGCCTCAAACCTTGATTCTCCACCCCTCAACCTCCTGAGTAGCTAGGATTATAGGCATGAGCCACCAGTGCCTGGCTAATTGGCTATTTTGACAGACACAATTATGACTTTCAGACTGCTAGAGTGGTCTTCCTCCTCTTTGATTCACGATGAGATGGAAGGACAGTTTTGTGATAATCCATCTTGAATGTTAGGGAATATTACATATTCCCACATCAGAATCCATTCAGCCCAACATTAACTTTTATTTGGTCTTAATGACTACTACCTTTATCTTTTTTAAGCTTTCTCAGAAACATTTTTTTATAATTTATTTTTAAAATTATCTTTAGTTGTACAAAGGGGTTTCAATTCAATGTATCCATTTATGAGTACAGTGCATCTTGATCAAGAAACGTTTTAAAGAAAATAAAGAGGTCTGGGAAGGTGGCTCAGTGGAAGAGTGCTCACCTAGCATGCATGAAGCCTTGGCTTTGATTTCTTCAGTACCACATAAACAGAAAAAGCCAGAAGTGGTGCTGTGGCTAAGTGGTATAGTGCTAACCTTGAGCAAAAGAGGCCTAGGGACAGTGCCCAGGTCCTGAGTTCAAGCCCCAGGATTGGCAAAACAAACAAACAAACAAAAAACCCCACAAAAACAAACAAAAAACAATAAAGAGTACCGTGTTAATTTTCTTTCCTGTAGTTTAGTATTTTTTTTTTTGTGATACCTAAAACGGACACCATAGTATGAGAAAACCAGTGTTACAAGTTTTCATAACTTCTAGTGGGTTAATCAATCAAAGTGGCTGCATACCAGTTTCTCCACCATGTAATCTTGGAAATAACTTGCAATTTTCAGAATATGCCAGAAAAACTTAAGTTTTATTTGCTACAAGTCTCCACCCCATTTAGGTAGGCATGAACGAGCCCACTGGGTTTCATGGGGGAATGTTAAAATCCTGTTGTGAAATTCTTTCTGGTCTGAAAATTGGCCTTGCAAAATTATTTCTCCATTTCAGTCTGTTAATATCAGAAGTATACATGTGCCCTTTCAGTCAAAGTGCGAAATACTTTCTACTTTCAAAAATTATAAGCAGACCTTCTATGAGTCAGGAGGTAAGCAGAGTTAAGCATTTGGGTTGTGAAAATCTCTATTTAGGGTTTTTTTCCCTTCCTTTTATTACTAATTTTTTCCATACAGTTATGATTTTTAAAAATTTGGTAAATATACGTGAGCTTTGAGTTTCTGGATTTATTTTAGCATGCATTTTTAGAGATCAAATGTATTTAAATTTTTAATAGCTGGGCACAGTAGCTTATGGCTGTAATCCCAGTCATGTGGGAGATAGAGATGAAAAGATCACAATTGGAGGCTGGTCTGGCCAAAGAAGTTAATGAGATCCTATCTCAATGATCAAACCAGGCATAGTGGTACGTGCCTGTAATCCTAGCTCACAGAAGGCATTAGGTATCAGGATCAGGGTCTGAGAACTGGTCTTGGCCAAACATGTGAGAACGTAAGTGAAAAATAGCTGAAAGGGCTGGAGGTGTGGCTAGTGTAATGTCTCAGGGCTGTCAGAAAAAAGAAAAAAGAAAAGAAAATGGTGAGGCTCTGGTCAGAAGGATTGCCCCAGATTCCTGAAGCCGTGTGTCAATCCCCAGTTAAACTCTGCTTGGGTGGACAGTGCAGTATGGTTCCGGGATATAAACCGATCCTTCTCTTCTGAGCCCATTTGACACCCAGCCTCCCACCCCACCCCCTCCCCAAACAAGTGCTTGAGGTTGAAGTACTCAAGGTGCTAGGATTCAGCAGAGGTTTGAAGAAAGCCTTCCTCATTAAAGCTGTGCACAGCCAAACATACCTGAGGGAAACCGAGAGATGGGACACATCCCCTTAATCCCCAGAAAAGCTTGGAAATAGTTACATCTCTGAAACAAGAACACACTTAGATCAAAAGGAAGATCCTGAGAGGAACGAGATCTTAGAAATTAAAACTATGATGTCAGAGGTGAAAATCAGTCACGGCTGGATGTGTGGATTACCAGAGAGGTAAATCCTTAATGACCACTTATTTTAAGGAGAAGCAGGATAAGAGTAGTTGTGTTGGCGTTGTGTAAAAGATACTCTTGATGATACCGATGACAAAGAGGTAAGCCTGGGTTTGGTGGTGCATGCCTGTAATCCCAGCTACTTGGGAGGTGGAGGTAGGAGGATCAGAAAGTTCCAGGCCAGATCTGACAAAATGAGCCAGACTCCAACTCAAAAAACGGAACAAGCACAACAAAATGATTGGAGGTGTGGTTTGAGTGGTAGAGTGCTTGCCTAGCGAGCCCGAGGCCCTGTGTTCAGATCTCAGTATTGCAAGGGGAATGAAAAAGGAAGAGTTGTTTGGTTTTTTTTTGGAAGTTTTAGGCTGAGGCTGCTTTTGGGCCTGTGGTGAGGCAGCATTCGGCTCATGGCTGCCCAGCAGTGGAGAGGTCGGGGGAGACAGGGTCACACAGTCCCTTCAAGGGCAGAAGACACCCCACCCTCCCTCCGCTGGACCACCTCCAAAAGCTTCCCGCCCTTCTCAGCAGCCCCAGTCTAGGGAATAAGGTTTAACACCGGGCCTTGGAGAACATTCCAGACGCAAAGTGTCACTGTTTAGAGATGAAGAAGCTGGCGATGAGGAAACCACCCTCTCAGAGGAGGACGCGGACTGGGTCTGATTGCAGTTTCATCTTCCTAGATTGAAAACAAATGGTGCACTTATGACTTGTCTAAAACCAGAGAAATATGTCATGAGACATTTACCTTAGAAATCATGTTCAACTTGGTTTTTAGTAGTAGAGAATAATATGAGCCCTTTGATATTTTCCTGTAGCTTTCTCCAGCATTGATTTCTTCTTTTTTAATAAAAATGTTTTTTTTTTATTTTGCTGATCATGGGGCTTGAACTCAGGGCCTGGACGCTGTCTTTGAGTTCATTCCTACAAGGCTGGCACTCTACCACTTTGCACGGCAGCTCCACTTCCGGTTTTCTGGTGGGTAATTGAAGATAAAGAGTCTCAAGGCCTTTCCTTCCCCCGGCTGACTTGGAAATGCAATTCTCAGATCTCAGCCTCTTGAGTAGCTTGGATTACAGGTGTGAGCCACCAGCCCTGGTGCCAGCACTGATTTCTTACTAGGTTTTCCTCACATTTTTCCGACCCTCCTGCCAGGCACTGCAGTCTCGGTGGTCTTTGAAGTCATCTAGATCATCACGCTGTGCATGTGGATTGTAAATACTGAAGTTATTCCACTGAGAGTCTCTCCCATGACAGCCCAGTGTTTTCCATGTAGTTGATGATGATGCCTGTGTGTTCTGCTTGACATTGCAAACCTCTGGTATTTTCTAGAACGGAGAATTCCTCATGAGCAGGCTTTATAGCTGAAGTGGCTTCTTCCTAGTATTTTCTTCTTTTTAAAAAAAGAATATTAAATATTTTTTCTCAGGTGGGTATTGGGTGGGAACTCAAGGTTGCACACTCTTTTAACTGCTAGGTCATGCCTCCAGCCATCTTTCCAGCATTTTCTGTGCTGAGCACTTTGGGGAGGGAGTGGCCTCCTGCTCTTCCTGTCAGGTGTAAATGCATGTGTGTTCTGATGCTGGAGCTGCCCTCAGTGCTGTAGAACTACCAGATGCTGGAGGGGACTCACCTAGTTCCTTTGCCTTATCTTAAGGCAAAGTTGGGGAAATTGGTTTTCCCCAGATTAACTCGTTTCACTCAGATGGCCAGAGTATCAAGCTACAGAAGGGTTTGATAATACTACAGAGAACATGCAACATACTCCTAGAAAGTAAAACAGGCTGACCAGGCCAACCTTGCACTAGGAATATAAGTTGAAGGCACAGGAAAAGAAGAAGAGGGTATGGGGTGGGGGAGAGGGAGAAGCAGGAGGGGGAGGAGGAAGAAGAGGAGGAGGAGGAGGAAGGATCATTTCCTATTTCCTTCCCTGTTGTGGTGTCTTTTTGGTTCTTTGGCAGGAACAAGGGAGAAAGTCACCAAATGGAACTGGAGCTGGTAAGAGAAACTCGCCAGAATCTGTAGTAACTTCATTTAAGGGAAGTGCTGGGCATTTGCTCTTCTAGAACATTCCATAACATGTCCTGGAAATTTGGTGTCTTCTGGGGTGGGGCCCAGTGATGTAGCTAGCCACGCCTGGCCCCTCCCTTCTCTTGGAGTGCTCCTGTTGTATTGGAGTGTTCTAGGCATCAGTGGCTGGCTGAAGACAGCAACTTGCCCTCGTAGGGCTCACGGTTCTGTGATTCCCCCTGCTGGGTACGTGCGGATACTCAGAGACAGTTGCTGTAGATATAAGAACAGGTGGCTTTCCATTTATCTGGCTGCAGCTTAGAAGTTCCCAGGTAGAAACAGAAATGAAATAGGTTTTGTTAGCTCTTCTTGTCTGATAGCCTTGCTTTACAAATCTCAGTGATGAGCTTACTTTTTTTTAGGAAAAAAGACTTTTTCACAGTGAGTGAAATTATGTTCAATCCAGGAGGAGCAACATGCAAGTTTTCTGGAAGCATCTAGTATTTATAACTCACAACAGTGACATACATGTGTTTAATCTACTGATCTATTTATTTATTAGTTAGTTATTCTGATTCCAGGGCTTGAACTCAGGGCCAGGATGCTCTCCTTGAGCTATTTACCCCTTAAGGCTGGTGCTCTACCACTTGAGCCCCAACTCTACTTCTGGCCTTTTGGTGGTTAATTGCAGGTAAGAATCTCATGCCTCAGTGGTAGAGTGCTTGCCTCGCATGCATGAGGCCCTGGGTTCCATTCTTCAGCACCACATAAGCAGAAAAAGCTGAAAGCAGTGCTGTGGCTCAAGTGGTAGAGCGCTAGCCTTGAGCTGAAGAGCTGAGGGACAGCGCCCAGGCCCAGAGTTCAGGCCCCACAACCGGCCAAAAAAAGAAAAAAAGAAAAAAAAAGAATCTCATAGATTTTCCTGCCTTGGCTGGCTTTGAACCTCAATCCTCAGATCTCAGTTTCATGAGTAGCTAGGTTTACAAGTGTGCACCACTAGTTCCTGGCTTGATTTAGGTTTATAATTCTTTATTCTGATCATGGATTCTCTTAGGACTTTAATGAATCCACACAACTATTTTTAGATGCCCAAGATGAAATATATGTGCTATAAAGGACACCAGTTATATTGACAGATAGTTATCAAATAGTCAAAGTCTGTGATGCATAACACTTGCACTTTGTTATTGCCTTCAGAAATAAACTTTCTTATCTCTGGCTTCTTTACTGCTCTGAAAAGTGAGGAGCCAGATCAAAAATTTTCCAGGGTGTCTGCTATAACCAGTGGTGAAAATGGCTTTTGTGAGCAATGCACTGAAAGGTAGTTTTAATACTGGGGCCTGACCTCAGGGTGTCATACTTGTTAGGCGTTGGTGGTCTGCCACTGAGGCATGCCTTCCGCTCTTTTTTGCATGGGCTACTTTTTCTTTTTCTTTTTGTTGCCTTGGGTAGGACCTCAGGAGGCTTGCTGGTGGAGATTTGAGTAGGACAGTGTAGAGGTCTGGAGCCCAGAGGTTTGAGCATTAACTTCTTTCCTATGTAAGGCAAAGACAAAGGAAGATGAATGTCATTAGAGTCAGGGCTTCGTAGACTTCAGGACCCAAAGCCTGGCTGAAGTGGTCTCCATCTCAGCTTCTTTGCCTTCCCCATGGCTCCCATCTCATGAGTGTCTGTGTGCTGACTGATGATCAACTGTACCCTTCAGGGATCATTCTTTGGGAGCAGTAGCCATGTGTGGTAATTCCTTAATCTCCAGAGCCTGGGGGCGGGGAGGGGGTGGGGCTTCAACAAATACGGACTAGGTGAACAAATCATCCATCCATCCATTGGTGCATCCATCTACCCACTTATCCAGCCATCTATCCACCTATCCATCCATCCACCCACCCTTCCATCTATCCATCCACCCATCTACCATCCTTCTACCACCCATCCATTCTTCGTTCCATCTCTATTCATCCACTCATCCTTCCATCTCTCCCTCCTCCCCCTCCATCACTCTCTCTCTCCGTCCATTCCACCCACCCATCCATTCCTGCCTGGGTTACTTTTGAGATTGAGTCTGGCTATGTGTCTGGGCTATGATCCACCTATTTTCTGCTTTCTGTAGTAGCTAGGATGACAGACATATGCCATCGGTATCTTGCTTAATACTGTATTTGTCATCTACCTTCACACTGAAGGGGGACACCAATTTCAGTTGGTGAAAAAATTTGTTTTTCCTAAGTTCTCAGATCTTCTTCCTTGTAATCAAGAAAATAGTTTCAAGTACATATTCATGAGTTCCAGGCAGCATGATCTTCTGAAGAATGCTAGAATAGAGATGAGCATTTTAAGTGGAAATAACTGTTTGGTGAGGAGTCTGTTCTGAGCCTCATCAGCACAGTACAACTTCGTGGTGTCTGTCCTCTTATATGCGTGGACCAATCCTAACAATTGCCTAAGGGGTAAACATTGAGACCTGCTGTGAGTGTGAATCATGGCATAACTTCATGGTCTGATAGGAGAGGGTGTGGTCAGAAGGGCTTCTTTCCTTCCTTAAGGAGCCAGGTTTGTTCAGGAAAATCTGCAGGAGGCTAATGAGTGTGTGTGTGTGTGTGTGTGTGTGTGTGTGTGTGTGTGTGTGTGTGTGTGTGTGGTGAGCTAAGACTGGCAGAAAGATGCAGTTGGCACTTCACTCACTAATATTTCTAATCCTGACGTTTGAGGACATGTATTATTTACTTCATTAATGGATGGCTTCCTGAAAGTTCTAGGGATTCCCTGGGAATACACAGACTTGAAAAACCTGATGGAAAAGTTTGTAAGAACAAGCTCTCTTGCAAGACTTGGAAATTTTTTTTTTTTTTTAAATCCTTAAATTTTCAACCCTGTGTGCTGGCTCAAATTCTCCTCTGGCTGAAATGGAAAAAAAAAAACACCAAAGGAGAGTGGAGGGAGGCGCTTGGCTTTCTCCTCAGTCTGGAGGTGTTTGAGAGGTGCAGGCCTCTTGCTGTCCTGGGCAGATGCGGACGGTCGCCGGGTTTGATTGGAAGGCGACAGGCTCTGGCGGAGGCTCAGGAGTCACACAGCAGATTGGGCCCTGCTCACAGCAGGAATGCGACCATTCTGGTTGGGGCAGTTGGGAGGGACTCATCTCTCCTGGGTTCCCATCGAGTCGGGCTCTGTGTTTTCAACGTGATTTTCCGCACGGCACCTTCTCCAGCACGAGGTGCATCTGTGTGGCCGTAGGAAATGTGCACTGCTTGTTTGGGAACCTGAAGCTCATCGGGAGGACGTGCTGAGCCGCCCGACATGGAGGTGAGATCCGAGTTCCCAGATGGAGCCAGCCAGGAGCCACAGGCAGGTAAAAGAGACTCGCCCAGAATGTGGTGGTGGTTACTGAGCCGTTCCTGCACCACAGGAGGCCAGACTGACTTCAGTCAGCCAACAACTAGGGTGAAACATGACTGAACAGCAGATTCTGAAACATAGGTCCTCAGAGGGACCTGGAATTTTTTTTTAAAATTTTTCTGAATAGCGTGAACTATGTTAGCTGCACATAAAGAATTTGACAATGTCAAACACTGAGAACATTCTGGAACCATGATTCACCGCTGGCTAAGGCTTTTGCAGCCTAGTCAGGACCATTGCCAGTCCGCACTAGAAACTTTCACAGGGCCTGGCTGGCATTTGTTGCCTGACTATGAAATATGAATGACTGGAGTGCAGTGTCTCATGATTTGCTGTGAGCCTCTTTCCCCGCTTCCCTCTGATAGAGGATCTGCCCAGAAATGTCTGTTGTACGAAAGCCACATGGGGGATAGAAATCGTCTAGCCTCTCCTCCACATTGTAACTGAGTAGAGGGGCTGTGGCCGAAGTGGTGTTCCAAATTTCCAACAACTGAGTCACGAAGGATTGCTCCTGTGCCCATTTGATTCGTCTGTGTCCCTCTGGGCTTGTTCTTTCTCACGCTTGTCATTTATTCCAGCTGTGCTGGTGCCAGGATTTGGGGGAAACAGACCCAGCATACAGGCTCATACAGGCTGAGGAAGGCAAAGACCCAGCACCGTGTGCTCAAGAAGCAGGCTGGGGACACATCCTTGGTGCCAGGGAATCAGGCATTCGGGAGGATTTCGTCCTGGAGTATTGCACTTGCAGGGACGATCAGTGAATGTTTCTTGGAGGTGGCATTGAAAGCTGTGGAAGGAAAGAATTCCAGGCTGAGGGGTGAATGTATGTCAAGGCGGATATTCAGTGAGTCACAGGGTGAGCGGGAATCACATGGCTAGTTGCTCCATCCAGCCACACTGGGCCACCCTGGAGCTCCAGGACACACTTGCCTAGAGTCTTTCCTTTGCCTGTGATGCTGGGCCCAGTCCATGCCTAGTTTTTCCTCTGTCTGCGTTTGGGTATTGGGTAAATTGTGCTTCCATGGGGGAGCCTGACCTGACCTATCTCCTACAGCACTCATCTTCCCATCCCCCACCCAGTCTGCCTGTTTGCTAATTGCTTTTTTTTTTGCTGTTGGTGGTGGTGGGGCTTGAACTGTGGGCTCAGGCGCTGTCCCTGTGCTCTTCAGCTCAAGGCAAGCACTCTATTGCTTGAGCCACAGCGCTGCTTCCAGTTTTCTGGTGGTTTATTGGAGATAAGAGTCTCATGGCCTTTCCTGTCCTGGCTGGCTTTGAACCATGTTCCTCAGATCTCAGCCTCCTGAGTAGCTAAGATTACAGGTGTGAGCCACCAGTGCCCGGCTTGCTAATTGCTTTGTTTTCCTGTTTGTTTATTTCAGTGTTGATAGGTCTCTGAAACAAAGCAGGTACAAGATGGCCTTCCCCCTGTAATGTGTCTATTGTGCCTTGTTTGGGGTGCTCTGGATCCCTGGGGAGGACATGAAGAGATATCACTCGAAAAAGAACTTGTCCTGCTGGCAGCATGGCCCAGCTGTAGAGCACCCTTTCCTTGCAAACTTGAGGCTCCAGATTCAACCCCTAGTACCTCCTGGAAAGGAAAGGCACTAGTAATGTCACTGATTATTTCTGGGTATTTCTTGAAGTCTGAGGTGATTCATACCTAGCATCTCAGCTAAGAATTTTATTTGAGACCTTGGGTATTTTCTCCAGGGAGTTATTTTGGATTTTGGAAGTAGTAAATTGTGTGTGGGGGGAAAGCTAAGGATTTAAAAAATTTAGTATATAAGGGAAAAATCCTACTTAGAATACTTGAGTTCTGAACAAAAGGGGAATTAATCAGTTTAAAGAAAATTATGTAAGTCATTCTTTACAGTAATTTTATACTTATTACTTTGTGTGTATGTTGGTACTGGAGCTTGAACTCAAGGACTCATGCCTTTACCTTTACTTTCTTGCTCATGGCTGGTGCTCTCTACCACTTGAGCCATGCTTTCAGTCCAGCATTTTGCTGCTTAATTGGAGATTGTGTCTCCAGGACTTTTCTGCCTAAGCTGGCTTCAAACCTGAGCAGCTAGGATTATGGGTATGAGCCACTGGCACCTGACTGATGATTTATTCTTATCTGTCTCTGAGTACTTATTCCTATAATTAATGATACTGTTTCTAACCCATTTAAACCATTTTCATTATATAATCAGTGATGTTCTCACACTGATAAGATTTCTTCTTTTGAGCCGATGGGGATAGAAAGTAGGGTCTCATACCTGTTAGAACTCTACCCCTGAGCTCCATCCTCAGCTTGACATTCTTTTTATTCAGCATAGGATTCAAGTGGCAGACCTTCATGTAGGTGGTCAATTTTGTCAGATTTTATTCGTTTAATACAGGGTCTCACCATGTGGCCCATTTTGGCCTTAAAGTCACTATGTAGTCTAGGCTGGTGTTACTTTATGCACTTTAGGATTCTTTGTGCGGGGATTATAGGCATGTGTCACCATACTCAGTTCCTTCTTTAATTTTCTTTCCTAATTTTTGTACTGAGATTGGGGTTTGAACTCAAGGGCCTAGGTGCTGTCCCGTAGATTTTTGCTCAAGGCTGGTACTCTACCACTTGAGCCACAGCTTACTTTTGGCATTTTGCTAATTATTGGGAGATAAGCATCTCACGGTCTTTACTGTCTGGAGTCCTTTCTTGCCTGGGGTGGCTTTCAGTGGTGATCCTTAGCCTCCTGAGTATTAGCCAGTATTGCAGGCCTGAGTCACTAGTACTTGGCATCTGTTCTTGTAGCTCGAAAATGGTGTCATTTCTATGACTCTTATCCGTACTCATACTTAAAAAAATATATGTTACATATTTCCTAGCTATTTCTTATACATATTCCAAGCTGACCATTTTTTATCAGGTGGGTTAAGATTGTACAACAAAATTGTTTTTGTTAAAATCTTTGGTCATGGTGGATGGAACGTGGTAGGTGGAGAATTCAGTCATGGTGGATGGAGAATTTTTGACTGTGGTCTGTTGCCCACCCCGCTTCTTGTGTGGCTAGGCCTGGTGAGGGGAGGACAGTCTGTGGGTGGGCCACTTACGCGATTGTGATTGTTTCCCATTTTGTCCTGTTCTGGTGAGAATTCTCTGTGTGGATCTGCTAATGTGAAGGGATGGCTGAGTAGGCTTCTGACCCTCTTCTTCACTGTGTTTCTTTGCCCTTGGCATTTGACCCAACCTTTTGTTCTTTTCTTGGAGAAATGGGAAAAATTATGCTTATATAATACCTTGAAGGTGCAGTTTTACTTGTCTTTATTTGTCAGGAGAATTTTCTGTTTGACCTGTTGGTTTCATGCTTCTTTCATTACATATTTTTAGGTGATATATTTTTATTATCTTTTAAGTACTTGTACAAAGGAATTGCCATTTGACAGAGCAGTTTATGAATACAGTGCGTCTCGCTCAGTGTCACCCTTTCCCACACTCTCCCCCACCCCTGGAACCCACCCCTTCCCTCACTGTTCTTAACGTGTGGTAGGCCATACATTGAAATTTTTGACTGCCCCGCCCCGCCCCTCCCCACCCCTTCTTCATTCATTACTTATTGTCTACTTTTCACATACTAGACGGGGAACTAGGCATTAAAAAACCATTGTGTGACCATCAATACTTTAGTTATGTTCTCAAAGAAGGTTATGTGAAAGAAGTAAAATGTCAGCAAAGAGATGTTTTCTGGTCTGCTGTGTACTTTTTTTTTTATTGCCTCTGGCTCCAGCACGGTGGCTAGCCGGCTCTGCTGACATCACTACCTAATAGTAGGTTTCTCTGCAGCAGAGGCGGAAGGTAATTTGAGAGACTCCATTTCACCAGAACCCTGCACCTGTTGCTGGATATTTTTTGCATATGAAATCCAGAACCTCGAGTCATTTACTTTTATTTCCTTCTTTCCGGTGTGTGTGTGTGTGTGTGTGTGGCCAGATTAATAACTTGTACGGAGAGTTAGCATCTCCCATCAGCCTGTGATTGTATTGCTCTCAGAGGTATGGACTCACAGTTTGTCCTGTCATCCAGAGCCTCAGGTCTACAGGGTCTCTGGTCTGCAGTGTGTACTTGGGCCGGTTGGGGACTGGCGTGCGTTGGCACTGGCTTTCAGTTGCTGCTGCCTCTGCTGTCTGGAACCACATTGCTAGCGACGCGCATGTTTTTCTTCTTGACATCGTGAGACTTTTGGCTCTGCCTGGGGAAGAGGAAGTGCTGCCTAGTATCATTTACTTTCATAAAAATAACTTGGACACCTCTAGCGTCATGTGGGAGAGGCGCTGCTGCTCCAGCCTGGGAGCTGCCTTAGAAACACACGATCCTGCCCTCCTGACACGATCCCACAGAAGCAGAGGCTGTTGGGCTGGGACCCCGGAAGTGAGAGGAAGCCACTCACTCCCTGCATGAATTTACTGTTTTCCTGGAGGTACCGAAACTTCATTTCTCCAGTGAGAGTAGAGATCTGGACAGGGTCTAACTTGTAAGAATATTACAGGCATCAATCAAAATCACTCTGCAAGGACTATGAAGGCCAGAGATCTCTAAAAGTGAATCCTGAACAGGGCCACTGAGGACCAAAAAAAGGAACATGAGGAGTTCAACCCTCTGCGGAATTGGCCCACCAATAGGAAGTTGTTAGAGCCCAACATCCCTAATTTAAAACCCACTTTGTTCTTTTTGCCATGCTCATACTCTTATAGCTGGACAGATTCACTCCTGGACATGGCTTGCAGGAGAAAATGCCATCATGGGAACCAAGCCTTGTGGGAAACGGCACGTAAAGCAACCTGCAGGCGTGCCGGTTGCTTGCATGCAACCTGCCAGTGAGTGACTTGCGACTTGCTCACCGTGGGGGCTGCCCTGGGAGGAAAGGGCGGGGTTTCCCTGTTGCCTTATCACTGTGATTTTTCCTTCGTTTCTTCCTTCTGACCTTGATTTTGAGCTCCCTCCTCCTTCTGCCTCCCTTGTCCTGACTCACAGGAACACTGTAATCACAGGCTGTGTGTGTGTGTGTGTGTGTGTGTGTGTGTGTGTGTGTGTGTGTGTGTGTGTGTGTGTGTGTGTGTGTGTGTGTGTGTGTGTGTGTGTGTGTGACCTCTGCAGGCCTCATTCCCACCTTTAATTAGCCACTGCCTCTCCTTTTTCTCCTTTTGGCGATGCTGGTTTGTGACTGGCAGTACTTGAACTTGACTCCCAAGGTCCATGATACAGTGAATGCCTCAGTACTCTTCCTATAGCACTTGGTGCTGTGTCGTTTCCTGGCTGGGGTACTGGCCTTTTCTGCTTTTGTATGTGTGGAACGGAATGGGTGCCCAGGGGACCTGTCACGTAGTGACTGGCTTACACCACACCAGTGTACCTGCCTGGACCCTGGGCACCGGAGCCTGTTGCTGAGGCTCATGACTTGTGTGCTGACTCTTGCTTGAATTCTCTAGTCCTCACCTGGCTACTTCTTGGAACCTCTTTTTCATGTAGGAGGACTTCTTTGGGGTCAATTTTGCACAGTTTGCACTTGACTTCTTCCCTTTCTCTGTCCTGTGTTGTCACAAATGCATGCTTTTGCTCATTGGCAAGTGGAGGGAGATGACACACAAAAGGGAGTGGCCGGGCCTACGATTGGACAGGGCCATCTTTGTTTGCTGGCTGCTGCAGGCTGGGTCCACAGGTGACTTGCAGGTGGTTGTGCCTGCATCATTGGGAGGACCCGTATCCTCAAGTTTGCATGAGGACATGGCACAAGAAAAGAACAGAATCCTGTGGTCAGGGTTGGGAGGCAGACAGGCATGGACTTCTAGCAGGAAGTGTCCATGCAGAGGGGGAAGTTGCTATGGTGGGACTCCGGTGCCAGGCTCCACCGCTGCTATGATTGTTCCCTGGTGCCAGCCTCCACCACTGCCACAGGCCAGCTGAGTGACAGCAGCGCCCAGCACCTGGGGACGTGAGCATCCTCAGCCGCCAGGAAGGAGGAGGAGGAGGACAGGCTGTGGTTGAGATTGTATTTTGGAGGTAGAGATGGCCACTGCTGGTGCCTAAGAGACTAAGTGTGGTGGTGGTAAAGTCCTCTTTGTCACCGGACCCCAGGAGTCCCCTTGGTTATTTCTCCCACCTGATTTCATTGTTGCTAAAAACAACCTCCTCCTCTCATCTCATCTTGCATCTCTTACCATGAAGCTTGAAAGTCATAGTACTCTATAGAAGCTGGAATGTTCCTTTCAAGACAGCCTAGGTACCTGCAGAAAATTCACTTGTCTTTTGCTCCATAGTCTGCAGCTGGTTATGGATTTATAACAACCAGAATGTACTAACAATTTAGAAAAACCATCTACTCTTTTTGTATTTAAATAGTGTTTTTAAAATCCTATTTCTTTGCTTTGGTATATGTGTTGTTTTACTTATGTCTTTTGTTTTCTCTTTGAATAACTACATATATGTGTATATATGTATGTACATGTGTATATTTATGCATGTATATGCATATGTTATATGTATATGTATATATGTATTATATTACATATTATATGTATATATTATATGTATATATGTATTATATGTATTTTTGTCCCCTGGTACCTTAATTTGAACTCAGGGCTTTGTGCTTGCTTGGCTAGCCCTTTTACCACTTAAGCCGTAACTCCAGCTCAACTTTTTCTGGTTTTGTTTCTGCCCAGTCTGACTTTGCATCTCAACCCTCCAGATTTCAGTGACCTGAGTAGCTCCAGTTACAAGTATGAGTCCCTGGTGCTGAGCTTCCATAAGTAATGTTATGGAGAGCTCTGGCATTGCCTTCTACAGTGAGGTGCTTAACATCTGGACTGGCCATTGTGGGGGATCCCTGACTTCAGCAGTTAGACGTGTGAGGGACTACCCCTATCTTGGTAGAGCAAATTCTGCTCCAACAAAATGGCATGTCATTTGGCGTCAGGTAGGTAATGCTGGCTTGGTCTAGGTCAGATTGCTGTCAGACCCCGCATGCCTGGCCTCCGTGGCTGGCAGGCAGTTGCATTTTGTCTGGAAGCCATATTGCCTGCAAGAAACATGCATGCACATGCACACATGTGTGAGAAGCAGACATGCACATGCACGCATGTGTGAACTGCCCCTCTTCTCCTCTTATTAAGGGATTCGGTGGGATGGTTGGCTGCCTCTTAATCTCACTGCTACCACACAGCTTTCCAGAGATGATTGTGGGGAAGGCTGTAATTTAATCCTGAAATACGACTTCTAGGAATTCTCCTTTTAATTCACCATTCCAAGTGTTTTTGCCATCGCAAAGTAAAACTAACAAGTATGATCGCCCTACTTTTCTTGGCATGCTTCCTAAAGTCTTCTTTGGAGACTTGCCTCTATGTGGTTGGGGATAATTCTTAGCTTTTTGATGATGGGGACTTAGATTTGACTCTCTCATATAACTTGGTTGATGATAATGCCATTCGATTCTATTAATAGTATATTACTATGGATATAAAAGCACAATTTTGGATTTTATTTATATCTTCATGCTTTGGAAAAATAATCTCATGAGAAATCATCCAGCCCATGAAATGCTATCGTTTGCATAGCTTTTTTTGGGTTTGCTTATTTTTAAAAAAAGTTTTTTCCTTGGCTTCCTTTAAATTATCAATAGTAATTGAGTATTCTTAGTAGTTGTTAAAATCATATGAGAATTTTTTTCTTGTTAACATATGAGATTTTGTTAATAATCTTTATTGTGATCAAGAACCAAAGTAGTATCTCCTGATTGGAAAATCCTAGTTAGCTAGAAATGAAACATCCTGGCATGCTCTGTGAGTATTGGAGAAGTTGTACAGTTGTTTCCCTCCCTGTTCTCCAACATATGGTTACTTGATGCAGTGGATCAGAATTTGTGAAAAAATTCCTGGTGCTGATGGTTCAGGCCTGTGATCCTAGCTACTCAGGAAGATGAGATCTGAGAATTACCGTTCAAAGCCAGCCTGTGCAGAAAAGTCTATGAGACTCTTATCTCCAATTAACTACGAAAAAGTCAGAAGTGAAGCTGTAGCTCTAATAGTAGAGCATTACTTTTGAGGATTAAAAAAGCTTGGGGACAGTGCCCAGGCCCTGAGTTCAAGCCCCCAAACTGGCACCAAAAAAAAAAAATCCCATCTGTACTGGACAGATATAGGTATTTCTTCTTGCCATATTCCATAAATAAGATAGTAAACCTACTTAAAGAATATTCACATGGTGATAAAAATTCTGAGTACTTAGAGAAGACTTCAGATGTATGGGAGGATGTGAGAATGTGATTTCGTGTTGTATGTATGAGAGGTTGAGCACCTGTGGATTGTGGTGTCTGCCCGGGGCCCTGGAACCCCTCCCCTCCTCCCCCCAGGTACTGATGGAAGCCTGCATTCTTAGAGATCATTACTCTGGGAAAATATTCAAAGGAGTTAATTAGATCTTAGGAATGGTGAGGGCATGCCACCTTTCTAGTGTTTGCATTCTTCAGGAGTGATAATAGACATGGACGGCCAGGACTGCAGGGCTTGGGGGCCTTGTGAACAGGGTGAAGATTAGATTCCAGCCTCACATGGGAAGCCTGGTGCAGGTGTTGAACAAAGATGGAGGCAGGGAGTTCTGTAGGAATGAAGAACCTGTAGGCAGGCTGAACGTTGCACATGAGTTTACCTAAGACACCAGACATCAGACAAAGGGAGAATCTGCTCTCTGATCCTTCATCTGTGGTGAAAATAACCAAAAAGAGTTCAGAAATCCCCCAAATCATTGTGTGTATTCATTTGATGGTTATACCTGAGCTGGTCCTGAACTTATTTGGTGACGATTTGGCAGTTGGGAATTGACAAAATTCCTTGCTGATAGAAATGCTCACTGTTCCATGAAACAGCTTACCTGAAGAAAGAACTCTGTGCCTTTGGTTTGGGGAGGTTGTCCTAGGTTCCTAGGTCTTGCTGCGCTGGACTCATGCTGGATGCCTTTTCTTAAAAAGGAAGAGTCTTGATTTGGTCCCACTCTGGCTAGCATTTGGGACAAGGATTGTGACCTGACTTCATGAGATCAACTTAAGACTGACAGGTAAAACACAGATGCAAAGAATGTTTGAGCCTGGAGGTATAAAGGTTAATGCTGACAGTATCTCATTCACTCATTCACACAGAAGCAGAGCTCTGTGTGTGTGTGTGTGTGTGTGTGTGTGTGTGTGTGTGTGTGTGTGTGTGTGTGTGTGTGTGTGTACAGAGCTCTGTGTATGTGTGTGTGTGTGTGTGTGTGTGTGTGTGTATACAGAGCTCTGTGTATGTGTGTGTGTGTGTGTGTGTGTGTGTGTGTGTGTGTGTGTATTGTGTACCTGTGCTGGTCCTCAGGCTCAAACTTGGTCTGGGTTCTGAGCTTTTGTGCTTTAGGCTAGCTCTCTGCCACTTGAGCCATAGCTCCATTTCCAGCTTTTTGATGGTTAACTGGAGATAAAGAGTCTCAGGGACTTTCCAGCCTGCTGGTTTTGAACCATGATCCTCAGACTTCAGCCTCATAGGTGGCTAGGATTACAGGTGTGAGCCACCAACCCCTGACTCATTCACATTACTTTTAAGTAGAGACTGTTAGCTGGAATTTGGTTCCTTGGAGAATAGCGATTCTAAAATTGCAAATCAAACTGGGTGCCAGAAAGCTCAGGGACAGGGCATCGGCAGAGTTGAAGCCAAAAACAAAACAAAACAAAAACAAAACTAGAAAGCAAACAAACAACAAAAAAGCCAATCAAATCCAGTTTCAAAGTTGGGTCTTCACCTCCTCCCTAATTTTTTTTCCTTGTTTAGAACTGACCTCATTTGTATTGTAAGACCAATTTATCATTCTGTGATTTGAGAAAAACCTTCCGCTCCAGATTAAACACACATTATTATGGGAGTCAGAAAATGAAGCCATTGTTGTCCAGCGTTCAGGAGAGGTGCCAGAATGTTCTTTCGTTTGTTTTCCCCGGTGTATGAGGGCGTGGCTTGGCACTTGCTCTTATCTGAGTCTCTGCAGAGTCAGGTGCAGGTTCATTAGTTTGGACTGACAGTTCTAATATGATGGTTGAAGCTGAGATTGTTTGCAGATAACAAGAAGAATTAGGACAATGTGCACCTATCAGGGCTGGTCTGCTGGTCTGGGCTTGCTGCTGAGCTGAGGGGCGTGGCTTTTCCCTGAGGATCTAGGATTAGTTTCCCCAAACCTTTCCTTCCCTTTTATGTCTATCCTACTTCCTGTAGTTTCATCCAATTTGTGCTGTGTTTCTCTCTCCACTCCATGCCTTCCTTTCTTTCCCCTTTGATGAGAGTAGACCCAGGCTTGAAGCCAGTTGTACTTACAAAAGACCCAGTGGTATGTACAGAATATGATTACTGCTGTCAACACCAGATTGAATAAGAAGGGGCCGACCCTGGACAGATACTTGCAACATGAATGGTTTATTGATTTCACAAGAGCTAGAAATAGGGCCACGGTGCAGTCTAGCAGAGGAGCCAATCTGGGACGAGTGCGTTCTGACATGAGCAAGTGAGTTGTAAAGGGCCTCCTGTTGGATTATTTTTAGAACCTTCAGATAACTTTCGGTTAAACTGATGATAGCTTTTGAGTTTCTTCACGGTCAAAGATTTAGAGACATACCAGCGAAGCTGTGCACTTGGTGGGTGTTCGAGGCTTGCTTTTGCTGCCTAGAAGATGATTTGGAAGTTACAGAGTTGATACAGACCTTCTTTTTTCTCCAGCTGTGATGACATTTCCACTTAGCTTAATAGGAATGTTTTAGAAATTTCCCACAATGGAAAGTTCTACTTGACATATGAAAGTTCAAAAGCCAGTTTCGTAGTCAGCTGTATGCCAAGAAATAACGAAAACAATGAATTACATAGTGCAGCCTTGGGAAATGGAAAATTTTGTCGAAGATGGATGAATCATATTATTAATACATGTTACAAGGCCTGAAGCCTTCCATTGGGAAATAAAGAAGAACATTTTTAGTTTTTAAAGTTAAGAGCCTTTTGGTATCTGTTACATATTTCATATAGTTTTGCTTTGTTTTGTTTTTTTGCCAGTCTTAGGGCTTGAACTCAGGGCATGGGTGCTATCTTTGAGCTTCTTTTGCTCCAGGTTAGTGCTCTACCATTTGAGCCATAGCACCACTGGAGATAAGAGTGTCACAGACTTTACTGGGCTGGCTTTGAACTGCGATCCCTGTAGCTAGGATTACAAGTATGAGCCATTGGTTCCTGGCCAGATTTTTTTTTTTTTTTGTAGGAGAAAGAGAACTTGAAAATTAGATCCTAAAATGCTAAAGAGGAGTACTGTGACTGTGGCTTAGTAGTAGAGTGCTTGCCTTGCATGCATGAAGCCCTGGATTTGATTCCTTAGTACCACATAAACAGAAAAAGTCAGAAGTGGAGCTGTGGCTCAAGTGGTAGAGTGCTAGCCTTGGGCAAAAGAGTCTCAGGGACAGTGCCCAGGCCCTGAGTTCAAGCTCCAGGACCAGGCAAAAAGAAAAAAACAAAACAAACCTAAGGAAAGAGGAAATAAATAAATAAATCTGTTCACACAAGGTCAGAACAGAAAAATAAGATGATAATCTCCTAGACATTTTTTGATTGCTATCTTCTATTATTATTATTATTATTATTATTATTATTATTATTTTCAGGTCTGGGGGCTCTTGTGCTTGCTCTGTACAAGAGCTCTACCTCTTGAGCCACACCTCAGCTCTTTTTGCTTTTTTGTTTTTGTTTTTGCATGGGGTCTCACTTTTGCCTTGGGATCTCCCTATTAACCCTTCCCACATAGCTGGGAGACAGGCCCAGCTTCTTCTTGGCTGAGATAGGAGATCTCATCATGCCAGGGTTGACCTTGAACTGTGATCCTCCTCATCTCAGCCCCCTGAATATCCAGGATTACAGATGTGGGCTACCACACTTTGGAATGAGAAGGGGAAGTTACTGTTTGGATCTAGATCCTCACTTGTTATTCCTCTTGACAATATGCAAAAGCTTTGGAATTCTCAACCTTATGTCACAGCTGCCCTAAAATTTGTTCTAAAGGTTACTTCTGTTTTGGAAGACCTTACAGAAAGACAGGTTTAGAGATGATTGAGATATCATATTTACACTTAGAATTCTCTTTCTTTTAAAACATCAAAGGCAGCCCCAAGGTAGGGTGTGAAAGAAATGCCAGGTATTTCACATAAATGTGTAAGGTTCTTAATTGCATGATATGGATGTTGTATGGGGTACTGTTCTGAGTAGACAAGACCATGTGTCAGTGCTTGCTCTCTAGTTTGACTGTTTAGCTCTTCCTATGTTACTGAAGATATTTTGGGCTCCTGATAAACACTCTACTTTGCTAACCATCAAGGCAGTACCAGTGAAGCAATGACATATCACTTCATACCTCCTATGATGGACAGATTGATAATGGCAAGTGGTGATGAGGACACGGAGACACTGGAGTGCGAGAGCCCTGATGTGGGATTGTGAAATGGTGCCGATCTTTTGGAAAACAGTCTGGCAGCTCTTTGGAAGGTTAATTAAGCCTAGAGATACATGAGACCCAAGGATCTGCTCCTGGAGATTTGTATATCTCCGAGAGAAATGGAAACTATCTGTCCGCATAAAAATACATATACATGGTCATACCAGAAGTATTCCTGTTTGTCATAAGGTGGGAACAATTCAAATTTCCACAAATTGATCAATCAGTGATCTGGTTTTATTTATGCACATGGAGTTTTATTCTACTATATGGAAGTGAAATCTAAATACTTGTTACAGTGTGGAATTTTTTTTTTTTGTTTGTTTTTTTTGGTCGGTCCTGGGGCTTGAACTCTGGGCCTGGTCTTCTTCTCTCAGCTCTTTAGCTTAAGGCTAGGCTCTACCACTTGAGCCCCAGCACCACTTCCGGTTTTCTGGTGGTGTATTGGAGATAAGAGTCTCATAGACTTTCCTGCCTGAGCTGGCTTTGAACTGTCATCCTCAGATCTCAGCCTCCTGAGTAGCTAGGATGACAGGCGTGAGCCACCCATGCCTGGCTACAATGTGGAATCTTGAAAATGGGCTAAAAATGAAAGAAGCCAGACACAAAAGACCAGAGACTATATGATTTCATTTATAGGAAATGTCCCCGACAGACAAATCTCTTGGAAACAAGAAGGTTTTAGTGGCTTGTGTTGAGCTGGGGAACGTAGGATGGATGTTGGGATGGGCAGGGATGGTTTTTTTGGGGGGTATGGTGGTGGTGGTGGTGGTGAAAGGCTCTAAAATTGATTGTGAGGTTGATTTCACAGCAATGCAAACATATTTATAATTATAGAATTGTGTAACGTAAGTGGGTTATTTGCGTAGTATGGGAATTGTCTTGCAATAAGATCATTGCTCATTTTAGCCTTAGACTATGTGACATCATCTTCTTATCTCTGCACAACACACCTGGGATACAGGTGAGGTCACTGTCCTCCCTTTTCCATTCTTGGAGGATAAGGTATCTTAAAAGCAGTCCTGGGGCTTGAACTCAGGGCCTGGGTCCTGTCCCTGAGCTCTTTCACTCAAGGCCTTTTCACTTTACCATTTAAGCCACAGTTCCATTTCCAGTTCTTTGGTGGTCAGTGGAAGATAATTGTCTTATGGACTTTCTAGCCTGGAATGGCTTTGAACTATGGTCTTCAGCTCTCTGCCTCCTGAGCAGGTAGGATTACAAGAGTGGGCTAGTAGTGGGCACTTGAGAAAGCATTTTTCAAGACTCACACAGCTTTTAGTCTGTAGTCTTCTCTTTCCTCTACCTCAGCCAGTATCAGGAGAGTGATGCCTTGTTATTCCAAATCCTGGGAATCCATATCCTCAGAATCTTTGCACTGAGTAAAAAGTCTCTGTTTCACACCAGGAACCAAGAAGATAAAGAGTAAGAATGCAAGTGAGATTGTACAAATACAGATTTCCTTTACTTTTTCCTGTGTGTAGATCACATGTGCACAAATGACAGAGAGAGAGAGAGAGAGAGAGAGAGAGAGAGAGAGAGAGAGAGAGAGAGAGAGAGAGAGAGAGAGAGAGAGACAGACAGACAGACAGACAGACAGACAGACAGACAGACAGACAGACAGAGACAGAGACAGAGAGAGACAGAGAGACAGAGGGATAGAGGGACAGGGAGAGAGAAAGCAAATACCTTAAATAGAATAGTATGGAAAATATGAGTCTAAACTTTTATGTGGTTTATTTTTTTTTCTCCATAGTAACCCTTTCTAAAGGATTAAGAAGAAATCCTGTCTGTGTTTTATTCCTCCAACATATGGATGGATACTGAGGTGAAATAATAAGTCCAAGGTAGTCTTTGCAATAGAGTTAATATGTAACTGAACTCTATGCCCTGTTGGATGACCCTAGCTGTACCAACACTGGGGGAGGGGGCGGAAATGTCCCCTTCCTCCTGACACTGGAGAGAGGAAGAACACTTATTAACTTTCTGTAGATTAGCGCATTCAAGGGCCCCTTAGTTGTAACTATTAAAAAAAAAATGAGTCCCACCAAAATAGTACAGGAAAACAACAACAAAAAAGAGAAACCCCACCTTAAGAGTTTTCACCAGCTGCGAAGTGTAACTTCCTGTCTGGTACTTACTGGGTTAGGTTTAGTCAGATCCTCTCATGGGAAACATAAAAAGCCACCAAACAAGCAGGCCATCCCAGTGTGCAGTGCGCAGGCCACTTTTGTTGTCCAGGCCCTGCGCCTCCTCTTCCCTCTGCCTCTCCCTTGTGAGGACATGAACAGCAGCCCGGCCGCCACCGTCCGTTGGAAAAGGTGCAGATTGGCTTGGCCAGGCCAGGTGGCTCTCCAGCCCTGTAAGCGATTACCAGGTAGGGTTGTCGCCTTGCCGGCGCTGATTAGAAAGGAGGATGTTGGTGAAGGTAATCTCATGTTTTTAGTGACAGAGCTGCTGTAGGCGATTGGGGGGGGGGTGCAGATGGCCTGTTCTACTGGGTGCCATGTCTGGTGTTAGTTCCCCCCCCCACCTTCAACCCCCTGCAGTGGACACCAGCTCTGTCTCTCTGCAGGGTGCTCTTCAGTAAGTGACCACTTGCTGGTGATCAACTTCTCTGAAACAGCAAGCACTAAGGAACCTTACCTTGGTGACGCATGAGCTTCAGTATTTTCAAAGTTGTTTGATTGCTTCCTGCCAGGTGGAGAAACAAGTGTCCTCTGTGGTGCTGTTTCCTTGCCTTTTTCTTTTTTTTTTTTCAGGCGGGATCTTTTTGTGTAGCCTAGCTTGGTCTTCACCCAGGACCTTCCTGCTTGAGCTTCCCAGGTTGCTGGGATTACAGGCATGTACTACCACATCTGGTTTTGTGGTGTTGAATATTGATAGATTCCCTCTCCCCCCTTCCCCAGCCCCATCTCTTTTTGTGTTTTAGTAACCCTGCTGCTTGACAAGACATTGCCCTGTTAAAACTATACGAACTACAACTCAGAGGTGATAGAGGACAGAATGGCCATTTGTATTTCGGGCTGCTATGTAACAAGGGGTTTTATTTCTGCTCATGCTTGTCCAGGAAGATTGTAGAAGCAGAGTGTTATACAAGCGTGTTGGCATGCAGCTTTTTTTCTGATTGGAGTTTATTTCCGGAGTGACTTAGCTGTTATTGTCTTGAGTGGTTTAGAGATTTGTATCTTGTTGGACAATGTCTGCCTGTAATGGTCCTGTGAATATTCTGAGAAAAAAACCAGTTTCATGTGTATATTTTCAGGCCATCCACTCTGTGGATGAATATTGTCTCTATAGAAAAACTTCTAGGTTGCCTAGAGTTTTAAAACATTATATTCCTTCTTTTTGCAATCCCTCTTTTCTCTCTCCATGTATTCCTTCCTAGCTATGAATATGAACTAAAATAAACGAGCTGGCTGAATTTCCTTCATGAGCCTGGCTTCTTGGCCAAGTGTGTTTGGTTATCAGTGTGTGATGGTTCTCTTCACTGGCTCCTTGCTGTTTTATTGATAGCTATGTGGTCCCCACAGAAAGTCACACAACCTTCCACGGACAGGAATGCAAACTCCAGGCACAGAAGCAACAGATGTATCACTGGCTTTTCTAAGATTATTGTGGGTGCTCCCTGAATCCTCTTTCTTTGTCAGGCATGAAGTGTCTGTAGTCGACCTGTCTTAGCCTTAAACTTTTAGTTCTAGGGGTCTGGGTTAGCGATGGGGTTGAAGTCAGGAGACAACAAGAGGAACAGAACAGACAGACCTATACATAGTAAGCATGTGAACTGGGTAGCCAAGTGCTTTAAATATATTTAAGTGCCGTGCTGGTTGAGTTCTGGTCTATTTAGATAGCATTCTTTCCTGCCCTCTGGCCAGTCAAAAGGTTTCTGGGAAAATAGAAAAATGTTTTTAAAATACAGATATTTTCAGGGATGTTATTTTTAACAAAAATAGAAAAAAAAACAATTTGTCTGTGGCTTCAGAGTCCAAGGATCTGGGTCCCAGCAGTTTTTCTTCTCTCTTGCTTCTGAGCTGAATTTTGTTTTTTTTTTTGCTTTTAAATACAGTTTCTGTAGTGTAGATTTCCCTCCCTTCTCCCTCTTTCCCTCTTCCCGTATCCTCTCTGTCTCCCTCCTCTCTTCCTGTCTTTCCCACTCTCTCCCTCTCTTCTCTCTCCTTTCTCTTCCTTCTT
This sequence comes from Dipodomys merriami, assembly GCF_024711535.1. Classification (NCBI taxonomy): domain Eukaryota; kingdom Metazoa; phylum Chordata; class Mammalia; order Rodentia; family Heteromyidae; genus Dipodomys; species Dipodomys merriami. The sequence goes on along the minus strand of NW_027206401.1, from coordinate 15,461,387 downwards.
TCCTTCCCTTCCTTTCTTTTTTTTTTTTTTTAATTCTTTTTGACTTTTTGTCTGTCTGTATTGCTGTCTACCCCAAGCTGGCCTCAAACTCTCTCGATCCTCATGACTCATCCTCACAGAGGCTGAGATTACAGTGGTGTGCTACCACATACAGCTTGTAGTGTACATTTCTTTAGTGATCTTATTAACTGTAAAGATGATACATTTAATGATAAAATATTCACTGACTGTCAATTATATTTTCACCAAGGGAGGCCAAAGTTTAAAAAAATGTTGAAAATGTGAAAAAAACATATTTGGAGGCATTCTAGAATATTTACTAATTTACTAGTATATACTAACTTATTAGTATTTACTAATGGTGGCCGCATGATTTATGTCTGGAGGTTTCCTTGCCTCAGGAAATCACTTCTAAGAGGCCTGACTTATCCACGTTGCTTGCCGGAACTCTGTCTTTGTTGGCATTTCCTTTTTAGATGGATTAGAAGATTCACAACCTCTGTCACCCTGTGAATCACTGGAGACCCATAGCAGGGGTCTGATATACTTGGGGTGAGGCTTCACTTTGGGGCTTTCAAAAACTATGCAAAGGCACTGTGGTGGAGGGGCACAGAGGGGATGTTCTGTGTCCCCCATTCTGTCAGGAAGTACCCAGTGCTTCCCAGTTCCCCACTGTGTGCCTGGCAGGATGGCATTGCTCAGCACCTGCTGTGGAATAAGTGAGTTGGGTCTTGGGTCAGCAGGAGGTCTGGGCGGAGCATTGGCTGTCCTGGGGGAAGAAGCTTTGGATGAGGTCAGGGACTAGTGACTTGTGAGGCAAGGCTGGCTGAGTACCCTCTTCCTCTCCCCCTTCTCCCCCCCTCTCCCTCCTTCCCCTCCTCTACCCTCCTCTTCCTCTCTTCTTCTCCTTCCTCTTCTTCCTCCTCCTCCTCCTCCTCTTGCTTCCCCCCTCCTCTTCCTCCTCCTCCCCTTCTTCTTCTTCCTCTTCCTCTTCCCCTTCCCCTTCTCTTTAGTTGTACAAAGGAGTTTCAGTTAAACAATGCAGTTTACAAGTACAATACATCTTGATCAATGTTGCCTCTAAAATTTGGGAATAAGAGTTTCATCAGGAGCTGGGTGTGAGGTGTGTGTGTTTGTGTGTGAGGTGTGTGTGTGAGGTGTGTGCGTGTGTGTGTGTGTGTGTTTGTGTGTGGTGTGTGTTTGTGTGTGTGTGGTGTGTGGTGTGTGGTGTGTGTGTATGTGTGTGTGTGTGTGTGTGTGTGTGTGTGTGTGTGTGTGTGTGTGTGTGTGTGAAGGTAGAAGTGGGGCTATTTGGAATCACAGAAAGGAGAAAATCTGAGGCGTAATTTGCAGTTCACTTGCCCGTGTCCCCTGTGTTGGCACTCAGGAGGTTTAGGAGAACTCTGGGTTACTGAGGTGTGAGAATAATTTTTTTAAATTTCTTCATGTATTTAGTCAGTATTTAGACACGTGGCACTGAAGGTGAGAAGTCTCCCCCCCACCCCCACCCTCTGACCCCTAGTGGGGACAGGAAAAGAGGAAGGAATGTGGTCCCTTGTGCCATTTATGGGGCTGCCGCACCCCCAGGGGGCAGCGAGTCTGCTCTGCAGAAAGGTTTTGGGGCAGGAGAGTTTATTTTCTGATCTTGATGTTCATAGAGAAGATGAGTTTCTGGGTAGGAGACCAGGCTAAATGTAACTCCCGAGGCCTGAGGATGGCAGTCTGAAATCGGGAGCAGGTGGCCAGAGGAAATGACCTGTTCGAAACAAAGGAATTTGAGGGTGAGAAGAATGGTTAGCCTGCCAGCAAACTCTTCTTCAGGGAATGGGGCTGGGCTTGTGCGTCCTGAGGTTTTCCTGCTGTCACCTCTGTGACCAGGTGTCCTGGTGAGGATTTATGATGTGGCACATTATCAAGTTCTCTGAAAGCTCTCGTCATAATCGCAGCTACGTAAAAGGAATACATTGTTATCATTATACAAATGCGGGCAGTTGGGAATGGGCTTGGCCTGCTGGTTAAAAGTCTAGAAATAGGGACTCAAACCTCCTGTTCATTGTGGTGCTTAAGCATACGGCAGCGGAAGCTGTGGCTCTCCCCTGCCTCTTTTCAGTGTTTTCTTCCTGGCGTTACTTGAAAGGCGAGCGCAGGCGGCGGGTCCTGGGCTGCTTTGTGTTTTCACTTGGGTTTTCTGACCCCAGTGTGGAGGCCACCAGGTGCTTCCTTATTCTCTAACCATTAGCAAAAGCAGGATTTGGTGGGAGAGCCATCGGAGGGTCTGGTGGACAAATCCCAGAGGCTGCCCTACCCCTGCCCCAGGATTTTGGCCTCCATCTGAAACAGTTCTGTGCACTAGTCACTCAAGTCGTTTTTTCCCCCACTGCTCCAGGACCTTTATTGTTCTACAGAGGAAGATGAGTCACAGCCGAGATCCATTATTGTCTGAAGTGGAATTTTAGTCTAAGGCCAAAGGAGCAAATCCAGTGCCAGTCCTACGAATGGACGCATGCTTGTTTGTGAGCTGGGCAGGCCTGTGTGGGACCCTGGCTGGGACATGGCTCTCAAGTTCAAGGAAGAGAACTTTATTACAACAAATCATCCATCTCAACTTTAATTTTTAGCAGTGTGTTTAGAATATCTTTATAGTCTGATTCTGTGTGTGTGTGTGTGTGTGTGTGTGTGTGTGTGTGTGTGTGTGTATGTGTGTGTGTGTGTGTGCGTGCGCACGCGCATGCGCCACTTCTGGGGCTTGAACTCAGGCCTGGGCACTGCACCTGCACTGTTGTGCTCAGGCCTGGCACTCTGCATCTGGAGCTACAGCTCCATTTCCAGCTTTTTGGTGGCTAATTGGAGAAAAGAGTCTTAGGATTTTCCTACCTGGGTTGGCTTTCAACTGTGATTCTTAGATCTCAGTGTCCTGGGTAGTTACAGGCATGAGCCATCAGTGCCTGGCTCAGATTCCTTTTTAATTATTTTATTTTATTTTTATTTTTTTGTCAGTCACGGGCCTGGGCACTGTCCCTCAGCTCTTTAGCTCAAGAGTAGCGCTCTACCACTTGAGCCCCAGCACCATTTCTGGCTTTTTTCTGCTTAGGTGGTGCTGAGGAATCGAACCCAGGGCCTCATGCATGTGAGGCAATCACTCTACCACTGAGCCACCTTCCCAGCCCCAAGACTCCTTTTTTAAAGAAAAAAAAATTCAATGTAGAATGAAGATGATATAGAATAGAAATCATTATTTCTTCCTTTTTCCCCTTCTGTCTTGTAACCATTTCTAATAGCCTTGCTTGTCTGGTTACACTTTTCCCTGTGAATATACAAATACGAAGCTTTATGTCTTAAGTTCTTGCAAGTGCAGTTTTTCCTTTTGTACCTAAATTGAAATCATTTTGTGTTTGTGACAGTCCATTCAATAGGTAGAAAGAAAGAAAGACAGATGAGACATCGAAAGAACTAAAGAAAGAGAAACTTGCCTGTAATCTGAGCTACTCAGGTGGCTGAGATCTGAGGATCGAGGTTTGAAGCCAGCTGAGGCAGGAAAGTCCAAGAGACTCTAATCTCCAATTAATCACCAAAAAGCCTGAAGTGGTTCTGTGACTAAAGTAGTTACAGTCATAGCCTTGAGCAGAAAAGCTCAGGACAGCGTCTGACCCTGAGTTCAAGCCCTAGGACTGGCAAAAAGCAAGCAAACAAACCCCAAACAATAGCAACAACAAAAACTGAAAATACCCGTGTACACATAGTTTCTCTCGGTTGCCTAATGGTTGGAGCAAATATGTTTTGAGGTTAAAGTACCATTCTCAGAGAGGAGGAAGATGAAAAGTAAGAGATGGGTTTTTGAACCTGTATTTGCCTTTTGTGAAATTGAGTGTCTTTGTATATGTTTGTGACTTACTGGTGACTTCTGTCAATAAATTGCTGTTCACATACCGCCCACTCCTCTTGTTTAGATCTCTGAACTTTAAACTCCTAAAGACTCCAAAAGAAATATCTACCTCCCCCCAAATAAAGGTGGATTTGGAATGAGTACTTTGAGCATCTTTAGGGCATTTACATAGCTAACTTTTAATATAAACAAAAGCCAAATGGGAAGTTTCTGGGATAGAGGCTTGAGTATGAGGACATAGATTCTGTCTTTTCACTTTCTCTTTTGGCTGTGGTAGCGTCTGTCATTATCCCAAGCTGAGCTGACACTAGTCATTATTTTGTTATCTTTCAGTACATTTTTAAAGTACATCTTTCAGTACATTTTTCAGGCACTGATAAATTAATTTCATATGGATGGTAAGCCCAAAATTACGTAGAGAAAAGAGTTTCTGTGTATTTTATGGAAACCCTAGCATTAGAGTTAGCAGAAAGAGGCTGTGGAATAAAATGGAAATTCCATTGAAATGTATTTCAATCCCAGCAATGCTGACTCTGGAGTCTCAGTTTCCTCTCCTGTAAAATGAGGGCAGTAGAGCTGATGTTCATGTATTTATTTATTTTTCTTTTCTTGTTGCAGGGGAGTTTCAATTCGACAAATTAGTTTATGAAACTTACAATGCATCTTGACTGGTTCTACTTTCCATCATTCTCTCCTGTAGATGTTCATTTATGTGTATGTTCATTTATTTGTAACTTTATGCTCATTTAGATGTCTCTTTCCTTGCCTAAACCCATCAGACTGAGGAAAGAAGAGTAGCAAATGGCGTTGGTTTATATGGTCGTAGAGCCTTTCAAGTTAACAGAGAAACAAATACACTTAGGAATTGATGAAGTGTGGTGGTTAGTTGAAATGCAACCCTCTATGATACTACAGGATACTATATGTTGACCCATTAGTTTTCATCCTTCAGTCTCGATCTGTTAGTGAGTTTCAAAATGCAAAGCTGTGGGATAGGAAGGTGGCTCAGTGGTAGAGCGCTTGCCTTGCATGCCTGAGGCCCTGGGTTCGATTCCTCAGCACCACATAAGCAGAAAAAGCTGGAAGTGGCGCTATGGCTCAAGTGGTAGAGCGCTAGCCTTGAGCTGAAGAGCTGAGGGACAGCACCCAGGCCCAGAGTTCAGGCCCCACAACTGACAAAGAAAAAAAAAAAGAAAAAGCAAAGCTGTAAGATCCATTGCGTGGCGGGAAATGGACTGCCACGTGGGACCGCAAATGGTCTCAGTTGCACAGAGCACACGGGTGTGACAGGGCACCCAACACATGTGGCTGGTTTTGAAGTTCTCTTTCATCTACTCAGAAAGGTTTTGATTGTTCACCAGCAAGCGAGGCCAGCAGAGACAGCGGTCAGTTCCATGCTCCATGACCTCATTGTCTCATGTAAAAAAACCCCTCTCGTCTATGGAGAGGATTATTTCTCCAGCTAGAGGTGACTTGACATAGTAGTCCCCAGACACTGTACATGTAAAGGCTACTGGGGCAGATACTCTGGGAGGCTGGCCACAAGGAGCTTGGATGATTGACACCTGACAAGGTTTTCTAGGTCATTCACACGTTGTCAGTGCACAAGTACTCTGTCAGACAGCGATATGCCCCCAGAAGCAGCTCTGCGCCCCTCCTCTCGCCAGGCTGCCCCTTTTCTCCTGGCACCCGCAGCCCTTTGCTGTGGGGAATTGCTGCCGGATCAGATTCCTGGTTTCTGACCTGGCCTGCTTTCTGGATTGGGCCTTAGTTTCTGCTTGAATTCCATGGCGACAACCCTCTTTTGGGCGTCAGTTGTTCTTGCTAGATTCGGTTGTGAAGGGGAAACTTTGAACTCAGGATTTGTGATTGGTAGGCAGGTGCTCTACTGCTGAGCACCTGTGGTTTTTTGTTTTGTTTTGTTTTTTTGTTTCTACCTCTTCTCACTGGTTCATTTTGAGATAAGGTCTTGCTGCTTTTCTGGGTATATATGTAAGCCTTGATCTGTCTATTTTCGGCTTCCTGTTATGACTGGGATGATAGGTGCATGCTACTAGCTTCTAACTGGAGAATGGATCTTGAGAAACTTTTCTGTCTGGGCTGGCCTGGAATTGTGATCTTCCCCCCTCTCAGGTAGCTACGATTACAGGCATGAGCCACTCGTTCCCAGGTAGATCTTGTTTAAAAAAAATCTTCTATTGTTACTGTAAAGGTGATGTACAGAAGGATTGCAGTTACATAAGTCAGGTAAAGGTTACATTTCTTTTTGGACAATGTCACCCCTTTCCTCACTCTCTCCCAGTTGATTGCTTTCTTTTGAGATAATTCAAAGCCACTCATATAATTGTGCATCTGCCAGTCCTCTCAGAGCTGTTTAGTATGTAGTTATAGTACATTGTTATAGTACATAGTTAACTAAGTCTGATTGACTTGTATTGTAGAAGGAAAACTATAGTCTTTGTCTTGTGTATATGTCTGACAGTGGTTTAAGGGGCAGATGGGAATAAAGGAGAGAAAAAAAACTTGAAGGAGAAGTAATTATGATATTTTATCTCTGTTCTGAATTCAATCTCTAGGTCTGAAAACCATTCTCTGCTCATGTGCATTCTTTATAGTAATGATCACATTCATTTCCTGCATATAAGTGTTGAATCACGGTGTATTCCTAGTGATCGAGTGTTGAGGGTCTTTTGTAAGTGGGCTGAGGAAATAGTTCTTAATTTCCTTTTTATGGCCCACTGGACACTACTTATCTATCCACTCCTTTCCATCCATTTCTCATGCTGTACAAGGCAAGTCCTTTGTTCTATGGTAAGAATTTATCTTATGCCTTAGTGAAATGTGCACTATTTTTTAAAAAAAAGCCCCTGAAATTGCACTGGGTGTATTCATTGGATTGCTTTTCACACCTTACACTGCAACACTTCTCCAAGCAATAAAACCTAAATAAAAATAGGATGCGTTGAAGGCATATTTGAGTATGGAAATAAAAAAAATAGATAACCACTTCCTATAATTAGGAAGACATTGAGTAAATAGTTTTTGCCGGGCATATAAAGATGAACCATTTTTAGCATAGTGACTTGGTGATGAGAGGAAGATAAGCATTGACTTTTATGTACGTTTTGTTCTTGAGTTAGTTCCATTCTTCTGTTCCCCCCTATCAACCTCAACTGTACCTCACATGTCTATAAGTCAAAGGTAACAAATAAATCAATGACTCAATGAACATTGATTAAGTACCTGCCGTTTCTAGGCCTTGTGGTGGTTAGTGGAAGGGTTGGAGTGTTTTAAATCTGGCTTTAAATATAATGACTCTACTTACAGCCACCCATGCATTGCAGCTGCAGAATTATGATGGATGTTTATCGGCTGGGCAGCACAGTGTCCTAAGTCCTCATTTTGTGTCTTTTCTTTGTTTACATATGGCCCTCGGTTTTGTCACTAAAGCAGTGACTTAGAAAGGTAGTGGCTATGAGTGTTGCTAAAGCTGAACCTAATGAGATGTGCCCACTGGTGATTGAAGAGGAGACATAAAAAACAACACCAAAAAAAAAAAAAATGACAAAGCCAAGCAACCTGGGTCAACAGGGCACTTGCTTGTGCTATGCAAGTTGGCTAAAATTAGAAAAAATCATTAATTAACCTGTGAACAAGCTCTGCTGCTGAAGTGAGTGCACACATGAAGAGAGGCAGATTGGTTTTGTTCAGGGCCCTAGCAGCCAATCAGATTCCAGAATCCTTTCTCAGAGTCTCTCTGACTCAACTGGATTCAAGCAAAGCCTCTTTCTCTAGCCCATGAGTGTGGCTTGTCTGTGATGTGGGCCTCAACCCAGATCCTTGTATGGTGTTTTGGAGGCAGTGTTCATTGGCTTCGAGAAGCACTAGAAAGCCGCTTGGGATAGAGCCGCTGGAAGCAGGGCCGGCCCCGTGGCTGGTTCTGCTCAATAATTCATGTCTTTGGAGGTCAGGTACACCTTGTCCAGGAATTCTTTTGCTGATCTCCATTGTGTAGGTTTCCATGTTCTCAGATTCCTCAGCTTACCTCTGAGCTCAAATTCAACGATTCCTACATCTGTCTGCTGGTCCCAAGAATGATGATAGATGTTCTTTTTTTTATAAAAAATTACTTTATTGTTATTGTAGAGGTGATATACAATGGGGTTACATTCACGTACATCAGGTAATAGATATGTTTCTTTTTCTACAGTGTCATCTTTTCCCTCATTCTCTCCCATTCCTTCCCATCTCCTCCTGTGAGTTGCATAGTTCACTTTCACCCTTTTTCCTCATGCTGTGCCCTCCCCCCACTCTTCCACAGATGTGCATGTGAATACACCTCATATGAGGTAAAGAATTCAGAGTCATTAGAGAAAGAAAAAAAAATTAAGAAAAAAGTCCTTTGTTCCCCTGTCTTTGGAGTTCGTCTCCATAGGTATATTTTATACACATATGAAGAGGTGCTTGGGTATTGCGCCTTTGTGATTCTCTCCTAAGACATCTCTGTTGGTCTCACTGTATGTATCTACAATCCCATGTAATTTGTCATGTGTGTTTTAGATCTAACTCCCTCATATCAGGGAGAACATTCACCGTTTGTCTCTCTGATCTTGGCTTACCTCACTTAACATGATTTGTTCTAGTTCCATCCATCTCCCTGTAAATGGTATTATTTTATTCTAATGGTTGCATAAAATTCCATTGTATATAGATAGGTACCACATTTTTTGAATCCACTGTGGGGCATGATAGATGTTCTTGATCTGTGTTTTGGAAAGCCTGGTCTATCTCTGCCACACCTGTCAAAGTTTGACGAAAGGTCTATCCTTAGATACATTGCAGTTCCTGGCACATTTTGGTGGCTCTGATTTTTTTTTTTTAAACCAGTGAATTAGACAGAGTTACAATCAGAAGTTCATGCATGTGGAATCCAGCTGCAGGATCAAAGGCCACCAAATGATTCTAGGCTGCTTATATTATCTAAAAAATGTAAGGGATTTGAATCTTCAATATGGATATACCAGAAATAGTCCTTCCTTCCTTCCTTCTTTCTTTCCTTCCTTCTTTCTTTCCTTCCTTCTTTCTTTCCTTGCTTCCTTGCTTCCTTCCTTCCTTCCTTCCTTCCTTCCTTCCTTCCTTCCTTCTTTCCCCCTCTCCTTTCCTTCTTCCCTCTCTCCCTCCCTTCTTCCCTCTCTCCTTCTCTTCTCCCTCTCTCCTTCCCTTCCTCTGTCTCCTTCCCTGTCCTCCCTCCCTTCCTCTCTCCCTCCCTTTCTTTTTACTTGTATTAGAGATTTAACTTACTTTCTAGGCAAGTGCTCTACTGCTTAAACCATGCCTCTATCTACTTTTTGAGTTGGTTATTTTTAAGTTTGGGTCTTGCTTTATGCTCTATGGGCTGGCATAGACTATGATCCTCCTACTTGTGTTTCTCTATGTGACACACCACTGTGTCAAACCATTATGCATCTCCCAGAGCTGGGAAAATAAGTGGGCTCTACTATGCTCAGACATTAGTTGACATGGAGTCTTTCAAGTTTCTTTTTGTCCAGAATAGCTTCAAACTATGAGTACTTGATCTAGATCTACCCTCCAGGTAGCTAAGATTATAGGTTTGAGCCACCATACTTGGCCTCTTACATTCTTCACTGAGAAAATGTACTGTACCTTCATCATTTGTAATTTTACATGTTTTTTTTTTTTTTTTTTTGGTCCGGTCATGGGGCCTGAACTCTGGGCCTGGGCGCTGTCTCTCAGCTCTTCAGCTCAAGGCTGGCACTCTACCACTTGAGCCACAGTGCCACTTCTGGCTTTTTTTTCTTTTTGCTTATGTGGTGCTGAGGAATCGAACCCAGGGCCTCAGGCATGCAAGGCAAGCGCTCTACCACTGAGCCACCTCCCCAGCCCCATGTTTTGAAATAAACTTATCTTACAATAGTTTTGCATCTGTAGAATTTGCAATATGATACGAAGAGTTCTGGTTTGCCCTGTGTTCCCTTGTGTGCCTTCCCATTGGCTTCTTACATTATTACTGTTACATTTACCCCAATTAATTAATGAATATTGATATATTATCAAACAGTTATTATTAACAACAGTAATTCAAAGGCTGCCAAAAGAGTTGTTAAAACCTAGATTTATACATGAAATAATATTTTATAGCACATAATCAGGTTTTATGTCTCACTTACAAAGAACTTAAAACATTTAGATTCTTATATGCAATCATAGTTGCAAATATACTCACAAAGCAAATAAGTCAGATGCTTGTTTAATTAGTTAATGAAACAGTTATTTCCAACGTTATTTGCCTTCTAGAATCTGGAACAGGGTTAGGTTATTTGAAAGGCTAACATTTGGTGGAGCTATGTGAAGTCATTATATCAATGGGAAGAATGTCTTGGTGATGCCTTAGGTTTCCGTGGACATGGGATATGTGCTTTAATTATTTATAATACCTTCAGGCAGAGGGTACTGTTTAAAATGTGTCCCAGGTATTGCGCAGGCTAGCCAATCAGATTGAAGTCTGAAGCGCGAGAAATAGCAGGTGGTAAATGTAGATTCCTCTTGTCTAGATCCCCTAACAGTGTTTTCACACATCACCAAGTGTTGCCCAGAGCTGAGAATCTGGGATATACAGCAGTTAGAACAGCGTGTTACTACGCCAGTGTGTGCTATAGAAGCACTTGCTTCATTGTTTGCTTTGCTTTTTTTTTTTTTTTTTTTAATTTCAGTTATTTATTTTGGATTTCTACACATACCACTTAGCAAGACACATCAGAATTTCTTTCTAAGTTAAATTGCCACACCTATTAAAAATCAGTTTACTTTTTTTTTTTTTTTGGTTGGTCATGGGGCTTGAAATTGCCTGGGCATTGTCCCTGAGCTCTTCCGCTCAAAGCTAGTGTTCTACCATTTTGAGCCACCGTGCCACTTCTGGTTTTCTGGTGGTTAATTGGAGATAAGACTCATGGACTTTCCTGCTGGGGCTGGCTTTGAACCATGATCCTCAGATTTCAGCCTCCTTAGTAGCTATGATTACAGCACCAGGCCAGTTTACATTTTTGACAGTAGGCTTGCTCTTGGAAGCTCTACCCAGCCTGTGGGAGGCACAAATCATCTAGTGGCGATGAAAGAACTATAAGGTCCATGGTGAGGTTGGGTTTTCCGCTCTTGTCGCAGGCCCTTCTGAGCCTGCCTCCTGTTGACACAGGAGAGGGTCGGGAGGCCCCTGGGTGTGGAAGTGGGGTTTGGAGGCCAGTTGTTCCTCCTGACCCCTCCTGTCCTCTCATACCCCCACTGCCGGCTTTGCCTTCAGTGGGGGCTCAGCAGTAGGAGGAGGAGCTTGTGTGTGCTCTGGCTCATGCCAAATCCCCTCATTTCCCCTTGATGATATGTTATTAGTATCCTAATCCCTGTTATTTGTTAAGTTAATCTGAGCTTCAGGGATCGGGAAGATCACAGCGGTTTTGTTTCCTGTGACTTCATTGAGCTCTGGCTAGGTGAGACTCCGCCAGAGACACCGAAGGCCCATGATTGAATATCTACAAACATTGTTTTGTATGCAGCCTTTCCATCCTGGAAAGTATGCTGGATACAGAGACCTCTGTTACAGATTCTAAGGTATGCATTTGCCTATTACCACACTGAATCTTTGTTGTTTTTCAAGCCTCGGATCCAGTAGTCAATGAGATGTGAGGAACTGAGGTAAACTGCCCCCACCTCTTCCCCAGAATCTTTGATCTCCACACTTCCCCTGGAAGCTTTGGCAACCTTAATTCATCTGTCTTCCTTTGACTCTACATGGCTGTTCTCAGTAAACAATGATTTACTGACATTTTTTAAAAAATAAAAGTAAATTATTTAAAATAACTGTTTGTGCCAGGCCCTTCTGTCATCCTAGCTAGTCAGGAGGCTAAGATATGAGGATTATATTTGGAAGTCAGCTGGACTGGAAAAGTTATGAGACTCTAATCTTTAATTAACTGTCAAAAAGCCGGAAGTGGAGGTGTGGCTCAGGTGGTAGGGTAATAGCCTTGAGCGCAAAAGCTTGAGATCCTGAGTTTTAAAGTCCCAGTACCAGCACAAAAACAAACAACTTTTTAAACAAAATTTAATAGGTGATACTGGGGTTTGTACTCAGAGCTTTTAGCTTGCTAGACAAGCACAGATACTTTTCTGTGAAGACATACCTCCAACCCTCAAAGAAGTAAACGTAATTAACTTATTTAGCTACTGTTAAGTTGATTCCTACTAATTAGCAACCTTACCACATCCCACATAGCGGATGTGGCCAGGTGTTTGCTGTAGGGCAAGGAGGAAAAACAGGGGTCCACTTACCCCAGCTTCTTTTTATTTATTGTTTATTTTTGTGCCCGTCCTGGGGCTTGAACTCAGGGCCTGGACACTGTCTCTGAGCTTTTTTGCTCAAGGCTGGCACTTTACAATTTGAGCCACAGTTCTACTTCTGGTTTTTTGGTGGTAGGAAATAACAGTCTCATGGACTTTCCTGCTTGGGCTGGTTTTGAACTCTGGACCTCCCACAGTATCTAGGATTAGAGATGTGAGCCATCGATGCCCGGCATTTAGTTATATGTGACAGATTTTTAGGGTTATAATTGCTGGGATATAAGGTCTAATTTTAGGGCCATCAACATGCATTGCTAAGTGCAAGATTTGAGTTTAATAGGTTTGGTATCCCTAGTTTATATAAATATCAGTATCTCTGAAATCCAGCCAGTATTTAGTTATTCATTGTGTGTGTGTGTGTGTGTGTGTGTGTGTGTGTGTGTATTTTTTCCCCTCCCCCACTCCCTTCAGTTTCTCTCACTACCATCAAGACAAACTCATTTCCTATATTGGTTCCTTTGAACATTCTGCTAATGGCAGGGACACTCTGCTCCCTAGCTCTTCCCCTCTGTAACCATATCTGCGTCAAATGTCTATGCTCAGCTGTGTAATGGCATGCAGTGGGGTGCACTGAGGTCTCCTCAGCCTGTTAGGTGCTTTCCAAGCTGTTTCCCATTAATACAGGAATGGGCAGTATCCTGTAATAAGAAGCCTCTCAGCATCGAAATATAAGGTCACATCCTCTTTTTTGAAGGATAAGTTGGTGCAAGAGAACTCACCATTGCTGTGATACATGGCTTCCAATAAACATGATTGTCCCTGGTTGACGTCTCTGAAAACCACCTCAGTGGTAGCTGCCGCAGAGGCTGGCGGTGACACCCAGCCCTCTTCTGGCTCTTCCCTGTCCTGGGACTTGCCACTGTGGATACCACCATTCCTTTTTGAGTAGACATCCTCACCTCATTCAGGCTCGTTCCTTTACTCCATGTCTTTACTCTGGGGCCACTCCTCAGCAAACAACCATAACTAGGCTTGAATCTTTGTCACAGAGTCTGCTCGTTTCTCCTTTGATCTTCCTTTGACCTTGACTGTTGTAAGAAGAATGGGAATCAGACCAGGAACAGAAATCTGAATAGTTGTCTAATCTGCACAGTGCAATCAGCTATGGAGGGATGGCATTGGCGTTTACTGTCCCTGAGGAATGTGACTTTCTGCCTATTCTGTCACACCATAGACTGATAGGGTGTGAGGTACTTCAGAAAGATGATGATGATGATGATGATGATGATGATGATGATGATTTGGTTTATGCTTTTTCTTATTAGAGAATGATTAATAGGAAAGTGTGTGTGTGTGTGTGTGTGTGCGCACGCGCATGTGTGCATGCGTGTGTGTGCGCGCATGTGTGCGTGTGTGCGCATGTGTGCGTGTGTGCGTGTGCATGTGCACGTGCACATGTATCTGTGAATGTGTGTGTGTGTGGAGACAGAGAGAGATTTTTCTATGTTTCTCTCCTAATATTTCTCCTTCAGTTTGAGCTAATTATCAATGGCTTGGAAATTATTTTTTTTAACCTTAGCAGCTAGGAAAGTATTAGTTTTAATTGTGGGCTTAGTGTGCAGAGTCTATGTTTGAGTGCAAAGCAGGAGTTAGAGGAAGAACAGATGGTTCTCTTTCTAGATGCTACAAGGGGCTTTGCAGGGCTGGAAGAAGAAAAATGCCTGTTAATTACTGCACAGGTGGATTCCTTGAGTTCTGTCCATTATGCTGCCACACTTCCTTAGTCAGAGTTACATAGAAACAAAGGCTAAGTGTGTCATCATAATCACCTTCATCTTCAACATCATCTTCTTTGAGGAAAGTATGTATAGAGTTTTGAATGTTGGCTTGGTTAATCTATAATGAATCAACAAGGCATTGGTGACTCATTTCTGTAATCCTAGCTATTCAGGAGGCTGAGATCTGAGGATCAAGGTTTGAAGCCACCTGGGCAGGAAAGTTGGAGGGATTCCTATTTGAAATTAACCACCAAAGGCTTGACAGTGGAGTTGTGGCTCAAGTGTTAAGTGCCAAAGCTAAGAGACAGTGCCTAGGCCCCAAGTTCAAGCCCCCAGTCTATGGCACATATGCATGTGTGCACACGTGCACTCCCTCCTCCACACACCAAAACACACACAAAGAACCACTTCCAAACAGGGACCCCACCTCCCTGCCCAATCTCTACCTTCATCTCAACTCTGCACCTGCTGGTGTCGCTCAGCACTCCCTGACCAGACTACAAAGCTCTGGGATCATAAATTCTCTTAACTGTTCTGCTTCTTCTCCAGAAAAACACATGTTGGACGTAGTTTCTAAAAAGCCCAGGTCTTTGCAAGTGTTTCGTGACCTTCGCTCTAAGTGAAGGCAACTGAGAGTGAGTGTTGCCCAGCAGAGTTCCCATTTTTCCATGGGAAAGTTCTTCCTGTGTTGGTTGTGATTAATAACTGCACAGGAAGTCAAGCCAAATGATTTCATTGTTGAACACAGACTTCAAGGTCATGAGAAACTGTGCACATTCAACTTTGCCAAGATGTGGCAAGAAAGGCCCCCACCAGCACCTGAATAATTTACAAATCAAGGTAGTGCAGAATAGAAAAGGCCTGTCATTCTTTTTGTTTGTGGGGAGGGGTGCTAGTACTGAGCCTTGAACTCAGGGCCTGGGTGCTCTCCCTTGCTTTTTAATTTTTTAAATTGCTATTTTAAAGATGATGTACAAAGGGGTTACATAAGTTACATAAGTCATTTGTTTTTTTTGGGGGGTCCGGTCATGGGGCCTGAACTCTGGGCCTGGGCGCTGTCCCTCAGCTCTTCAGCTCAAGGCTAGTGCTCGACCACTTGAGCCACAGCGCCACTTCCGGCTTTTTTTTCTCTTTTTATGTGGTGCTGAGGAATCGAACCCAGGGCCTCAGGCATGCAAGGCAAGCGCTCTACCACTGAGCCACCTTCCCAGCCCGTGTTTGCTTTTTGAACAGTGTTACTCCTTCCCTCTCCTTCTCTCCCAGTTTTCCTTCCCATCCCCACCCACAAGTTATATAGTTCATTTTCAACAGTGTAACCCTGAGCTTTTTCACTCAAAGTTGGCACTCTACCACTCGAGCCATACTTCCTTGCCTTTTTGCTGTTAATCGGGAATAAGAGTATCAGGGACTTTTTCTGTCAAGGCTGGATTTGAACCTTGATCCACAGATCTCAGCCCCCTGAGTAGACAGGATTCCAGGTGGTATGAGCTACCAGCACTTGGCTGCCATTATTTATGTAAAGTGAATGCAACTTTGGCTTGAGGCAGTGGTATGTTGGCTTTTCAACACAGATGAGCATGAGGACAGAGCTGTTGCTTTAAAGGAAAGCTGTATTGAAGCCTATTATGTGCCAGCTTGTTCAGAAAGAATTGATATGCTAAGAAATGTGGTGGAAAATTAGTTGTAAGTAAACCTGCTGCGCCAATGGCTCCGTTTTTCATAAGCCTTTTTTTTTTATTAGTTTGTTATTTGAAATAAAATTTGAATTAAACTTCTTGGGCAAAACTGCTATGAATTGCATTATGTTTTGAGAAGAATTCAGTAGTCAGACATAATAATTGTTGGGCACACAGTAGCTCTTAAAGTTACAGAGAGTCTAAGGCAAAGGAAACCCAGATTCCTGTACATCTGCAGTTTTGCTTCTCTTCTTTTCTGTGTTTCCTTCACATTAGGAAAAGATTGATTTGACACTAGTGAAGGAACTAGCTGCCCAGCTCATACTTAAGTAAGCCCATCTGTATGGGGAAATTTCACAAGATCTAGTAGCCATATATCTGTGTGTGTGTATGTATACATATATATATATGTATGTATATATATATAAAATATATGTATAAGATAGAATATATAGTATATAATATATATTATAATACTATGTAGTATAGTATACCACATAAATTATAGTATATATTATATAACATGTATTATATACTACATAATAATATAATTATAATATATAATTATATAATATATTTTATACATTATATATGCAATATATGTAATATATAATAAAATACAATATACATAGTACGTATATTTTACTGCTGGTCCTGGTGCTTGATCTCCTGGCTTGGGCTCTGTCCCTGAGCATTTGTGCTTAAGGCTAGTGCTCTACTACTTGAGCCACAGCTCCACTTCTGGCTTTTTGGGGATAGTTTATGGGAAATAAGAGTCTCAGAGACTTCCCTGCCTATCTCAGCCTCCTGTGTAGCTAGGATTACAGGCATGGGCCACTAGCACCTGGCTCATGACTTTTAAATCATGAGTGCAGCTCATTTTGAAATCAATCATGGAGAGCTTGGTTTTCTCTGAACTGCTGTGGTATAAAGGAAGGTGTCTGAAGGCCGACTTGGCGTACATGGATCCTCTTGGTTGCAGTATTATTGCTTGCTTGCTTTTCAGCTCGATCTTAACTCTCCTGTGTAGGGGCGGCCTGCAGGCCTGAGTTCAGCTGACAGGAAGATGATGGTGTGGTAAGAGTAACTGCAGATAAGCAGAGTGATAGAAACTCTTCTCCTCAGCTCTTCCTATTAGAATCCTGCCTGGATAAAATGAGAAAACATCCAGGTGTTGGGGTGCACACCTGTAATCTCAGCACTCATCTAACCTAAGCAGGAACATTAAGAGTTCAAAACCAGCCTGGGCTACACAGTAAGTTTGAGGGCTGCAGAGGGAGACTCAAAACACTGAAACAGCCACAACAACAACACTTCCCCATCCTTCCCCACAAGACCAGCCCTAGAGCAATAATTGGAACAATGTTGAATTGTTTCTCTTGAAGATGCTTAGTTACATAGCTCATTTTTTTGTTTCTTCCAAATCATCAAGATTTTTCTTTTTCTTAAGGATGCATCCAGCTATTTCTTTGATTATTCAATAAATCTTTATTCTATGTGTATGGTATGCAAGGAATTACATAGAGAAGCCAAGGAACGAAACTGTTCCTTTTTTCCAATATTGAAGAATCTCACTGAGGAACTGATCATGTCGGCATGGCTATATGAACTATTTGTTTTAAATGAGGAATTCAGTAACACAGTTGGAGAACTTAAATCCTTTGCTTCCTGCTTTCATATGTTTGGACTTCCTTCCTTCCTTCCTTCCTTCCTTCCTTCCTTCCTTCCTTCTTTCTTTTCTTCCTTCCTTCCTTCCGTACCATATCTATATTAGGTCTTGAGCTCAGGGCCTGGGCACTGTCCCTGAGTTTTTGTCTTTAAGGCGAATGCTCTACCACTTGAGCCACAGCTCTACTTTCAGCCTTTTGGTGGTTAATTGGAGACAAGAGTCTCACACTTTCCTGCACAGGCTGACTCTGAACCTTGATTCTCAGATCTCTGTCTCCTGAGTGGCTCGGATTCCAGGTGTGAGCCACTGGTACCCAACTTGTTTGGAGGTTTTGAGTGAGAGGCATTTCATGACCCAAACAAGGTTAATTTCAGCGTGGCTCTGTGACTCAGGTTTATAATCTTAGCTACTTGGGAGGTGGAGATTGGGAGATTATGGTTCAAAAGTTTGTGAGACACCATCTCAACCGTAGCTGGTGTGGTGGCATGTGCTTGCTATCCCAGCAGCACTACTAGGAGGATGACAGCCCTGACTGACCTCCGCACACCAACTCCCAAAAGGGGGCTGTGTCGTGGTAGAACTCTTGCCAAGCACGTGTAGGGTCCTGATTTCAAACCCTGAAAATACTAAAAAATCGATTTATCAAGGTGATGAGGGTATACATAGGAGGGTGAATACGCATATTGAGGATTTGGATGTTGAGTTTGGTAGCTGGGAAGAGCTTGGCTCTGTTGACCAATTAAATTGAGTTATAGCAAAGTTCACTGCATGGATTTTAATATTTAAGTCTCTTCTGCCAAGGGCTGAGCTCACTCCTCTTTCAAATGTGCCTCTGACAGAAGGACTTGGGTGGAGGTGAGCAACCCCTGTCCCTGACCGTCTCTTTCCCTCCCCCTCTCCCCCCCCCCCCCCCCCAGTGCATCTATGCATCAGCATCCAGGCTGGGAGCTCAGCTGTTGTTTCTCCTACTCTTAGTCTTTCTCTGTGAAAGGTAAAAGATCCAGTTTCTTTTCTGTAGGGTTACTTGGTGTGGGAGTGTTTTGTGTAGGTTTGTATGTAGGTACTGCTTTATATATGTAGGTGTCTATTGACCTGCCTGGGGCCAGAAGCTCAGATGTTGTTCACAGCTCAGCCTGTGTTGCTTTGTGTTGGTACTGGTATTGTATTTTCCAATTTGTGATTCATAGACACAGGTGAATCCCTGAGACCTGTTGCAGACATGTGTGTGTGGGCTGGTGTTGGGGGGGGGGGCTGTTAGATAGCGTAAAACAACCACTTATATTCTTGTTTACTGTTTGGGAGGTGAAGAGTCTACAGTGGGTCTTGCTGAGCTAAAATGGAGATGTTAGCAGGATGTTCCTGTGGAAGTCAGGGTGTGAATAGCTTCCTCATCTCTCTTGGCTTCCGGCTGCCATGTTTCTTGGCTCAGGAGGCCGCGCCCCCTGAGTATCAGGGTGGTAGTATCAGCAATGGTGGGGGAGTTTTCAGTTGTGCTCTATGATCTGTCCTGCTTTTCTCTTCCACTTCTCAGGATGCTTGTGATTATATCGCCCCCCCCCCCCCAGGACAATCACAGATTCTCCCTAATCTTAAAGTCAGTTGATGAGCAACCTGTGCTTCGTCTGCCACTTCAGTTGCCCTGTGCTGTGTAATTGGATGTATTCATAGGGTCTCAGCATTAGGATGCAACGAGGGAGGATAGATTGTTTTTGTCTACCATATTGGATAACTCTTGATTTTCATCTTTTAAAAAATGCATAATAAATACTTTAGAATGGAGAGTGTTCTTCAATTTATCCTGCTTGTTGAAAATAAATTTTTATCACTTTTTTGGCAGTTGATTTATAATTAATTAAAACATACAAGGTTAGAGTATTTCTTGAAAGTTTGGGGTGTGTGTGTGTGTATTTATGTTTGATGACTGGGAAAAGGAAAGGCTTGGTCTAACTGTTTTCATCTTAGGGACAGGATAGGATAGAAATCCTGCAAGGGTTCTGAAGAGAGATCATTAACTACGCATGCAGCACACTCACCCTTATCCACTTCTTTTCTTCAGTCTCAAACCGCATTCTTCAGTGAATGTGATGTAATGATTTTCTCTCTGTGCCATTTGGCAGCAAGGTATAAAGGAGAAATTTGCAACGTACTATCCAAATGGGGAAGACAACAAGTGAACAGTTGAACTAAATGTGGAATTTAAATGACTCCTATTTGATGAAAAATAAAAGCATTCAGAGGTCAATTAGCAAGGGTTTTGTTTATTTACTGTGATGAGCTGCGATTCAATGGTAAGTTAATTTGTAAAAAGAATTCATTTTCCATAGATTCAAATATTATGGCCTCCAACAGAGATTTTAGGTGCATCAATTCTACTTCCCGTCTGTTATCCTAGGTAGTGTAATTATCAGAAGGATATAGCACTTGATGTGGTAAAGGAAGTAAGGTCATTGCTAATTTGCTTGGGAACTGTTGAGAGTACACCTCTGGGAGATGTTTCTTTCAAGAAACATTGACCTACATTTTTAAGAAGTCATTCTGGAGCCAAAGGTTTGTTAAGAAAATCCTCCCAAGATATAACAGACAAGTAAGTCACTTATATCTGGCACTTCCTTCTCATTAATTTTATAGATAAGATCTGTTTCTGAAACCTTCAGTATTGCCAATAACATTGTTATTTAGTAATATTTTTCATGGGATAGCCTATATTTCAGAATATGTAGAATAACAATTTCAGCTGGGCGCCAGTGGCTCATGCCTGTAATCCTAGCTACTCGGGAGGTTGAGATCTGAGGACTGCAGTTTGAAGCCAGCCTGGGCAAGAAAATCCCTAAGACTCTCATCTCCAATTAAGCTGGAAGGGAGCTGTAGCTCAAGCAGTGGAATGTTAGCTTTGAGTCCAAAAGCTCAGAGACAGCGCCCAGGCCCAGAGTTCAAGCCCCAGGGCCAGGAAAAAAATTTTTTTTCCAAATACTTTTAGAAAATAGTTATATTTGCAAAACAGGGTTCCTGTTGGAATGAAGGCAGAGTTTTGTCATATCTGACAGCATGATAACCAACTACTTTAGAGAGTGCCTAGACCTTTTGTTTTCATCTAGAAAATGCTGCCAGCTTCTAGTTTCCAAAGTGGGAATTATCTTCAAGAAGACAGTTATTTCTTGGGTGAGAGCCAAGAGAAAAATCCTAGGAATGTTCAAGTCCCCATATAAGTGTTTATTATTGTTAATCTTTAACGACCTAAGAACTGAGGTTTATAAACTCATTGCTATTTTCACTTTATTTTTGTGGTACTGAAATTTGAATTCAAGGCCTCTTACTTGTTAGGCAAGTGCTCCACCACTGAAACCATGCTCTGAGCCCTTTTTAGTTTTTTTTGAGATAGGATCTTATGCTTTTGCTCCAGCTGGGCTCACCTTCAAACATCAATCTCTCTTGAGCAGTTGGAATTTGCAGGTGTGTGCTACCATGCCCAACCACCAATTACTCTTGTAATTTCCTATAAAGAACCATCATACTGACTGTTGGGAATCAGTGCATGGATCTCAGTATTTTTATTCTTTGCAGCATAAAAGAAACTAAAAATCCTGGCAAATGACAAATAAAAATGACAGTGAAAGGAACAATGAGCCCATGATATCTTCAGTTAACATATTTGAAAAGAAATTACTAGAATGACTTGTTTGTATAAGTAATTAGAATGGTATTCTGTCCTTATTTTGCTATAGGAAAGTTTATGTTGGTTGTATCTCATGGAAAGAGTAACGTAATTTTGACATTAAAACGATACATTGGAAGGAGAGCTATAGTTCAAGTGGTAAAGCAGAGAATCTTGGGGGCCCTGCCTAGACCCTGAGTACAAGCCCTAGGATGGGCCCAGAAAACAAAAACTATAAACCATAAATTAATAAAGAATACAGTTAGTTTGGTGTATACAGTATATTGTTTTAGCCCCTTTATTACTTTTTTGTTTAGCATGAGCATAATTCAACGGACATATTAAAACTAAAATTATTTGTAGATTAAGTGGTTTTTTTTAAAATTTTATACTGGTATCAGGGCTTGTGCTCTCGTTTAGCTTTTTTTGCTCATGGCTGGTACTCTACCACTTGAACCATATATCCAGTCTGGCTTTTTTGCTGGTTAATTCGAGATGAGTGTGTCTTGGATTGATATGCCCAAGCTGTCTTCAAACTTGGAACCTCAGATCTCTGCCTCCGGAGTATCTAGACTGGCATGAGTCACTGGTGCCTGGCTGTAGATTAAGTTTTATATTAAACATAGCTGGTAGCAGAAAGAAGGGAAAAAGCAACTGGGCAGAGTGACATCTGAGTTGCACAAAGTGCTTTGTCCCTGTGTGGGGGTGGTGGCAGCGATGGCGGCTGCTCAGAGCTGCAGGAAGCATGCATCTTGTCGCGGGAGTTGTTGACCAAATGTGCCTATACCTAGCAGAACGCCCACTGTGAGTGAGTACAGTGTTTGAATCTCAGCAGAAATACCACTTGTGTTCTGAACCCCTTTGTTCACAACATAGCTCAATAAGAAAGTTTCCTACACTGGAGAAGAATAGGCACTGTTCAGAGGCCAAGTTTTGCCTTTTAAGAGTGAATGTGCTTTATTTTAATCTCTTCCTTCTGGAGTTAAGAAGACTGTGTATAAACAAGAGGAGGGGGCCCGGGTATTTCTCTGTAAAACTGCAGTAATATTGTTTCTTTTTAAGTGAAGTATTTTTAATCTTGATTATTTAGTTAGTGTCTATTGGGACCACATCCAAGGAGCTCCATGTTCTGATAATTTAGGATCCCTGGGAGACTGATTCCAGAACCCTGTAGGATGCCCATGTTCATGGATGCTCAAGTTCTGTGGTATTTGCTATAACCCATGCACCTTCATGTATGCTGTAAATCATTTCAGATTACTTGTCATGTGTAGTACAGTGTAGATGCTATGTGAACAGTTGTTTAGTGTGGTTTTTTTTTTTTTTTGAGGAATAATGGTAAGATAAAAGTCTGTGAATTCTCAAAACAAATTCAGGCTCTCTCCATCACGTAGTTTTGACAAGGTTGCGTCTGCGAGTCCGTCACCCACGGATGTGGAGGCTCACTACCTTCTCATGCTGGGTGGAGGCCCGCGTCTAGGCTGGCCTTCGTCGCCTCTACAATTATTGCCAGCCGTTTATGCTCTCTCTCTGCTCCTCTGAGAAATGGAGGGTGCTCATAGCGCTGCTGCCTGGCTGGTGTGCGGAGTAGAAGAGATAGCCAGGGAAAAGACAGCTCAGAGAAAGGCAGCTGTAGATCAGGTCTGTAAAGGGTCTAGTATGCAGAATGTCAAGCATCCTTATAGCTCCAGCACGAGGGTTGAGGGGGAATAGATAGGAGAAGGGGGTACTGAGGTCTGAGGAGGACTGAAGGACACTATCCACACAGCACCTGCACATACCCACACACAACATCAATAAACCCATCTGATGCTGTTTGGAAGAGGAGAAGAGTGGGAATATGTCCTTCATATGACAACTGATGCTACCTCAGAAATAAAATGAGAGAAAGAATTGTTGCAACTCCGTAACTCACGAACAAATAACCCAACTGAAAAATGGACATAGGATAGGTATGTCTCCAAAGAAAAAAGCCCACGGAAAGATAGTCAACATAATTAATCACTTGGGAAATCCACACCCAACTCTTAATGAGGTCCCATGCTGTACCTCCTAGGATGAGTATAATAGTAAGTCCAGAGAAGGCCGCATTATAGGTGTGAGCCACCAGCACCTGGCTCTTTATCGTTATTTTTGAAAGATACTTGTAATGTAGTGCTGTGAGTTCTAGTTCTTTCTTTCAGATCACTCACATACTAGCAATTTAACACTTGCCAAGATGTCTGCAAAGGTCTGCATTTGTGAACAGATCCTGGCTGGAAAGCCTTGAAGTTATTGTAGGTATCTGTGTTTTCCCCATTTGCTTATGTTGTATCTTCTTTACTGTGGGATAAAATACTTCTTGGCAGGTTTTAGGCCATTTATAGATTTTTCTTTTGATTTCTCTGGTTAGACAGAAATGCTGTGATGGAGGTAGGGAAGGAGAGCAGGGGAATGGAGTTAAATGGAAATCCTCCATATTGCAGATTTACTTGTGTTCCCTAAGCATCTTATAGTGAGGTAGGGATGGTGTTTACTGGGCCAGTAGCTATGTAGTGTGCCAACATCACCTCACTTGGCTGCTTTCTCGTTAGTTATTTAGGATAGCATTTCCACCGTGTTGGTTAGAAGTGTCAAAAGATCAAGTTGGTTCATGAGCCTAGGGGGATATTTCACGGTTTGAGGATTAAGTGCTATTTCTTTGAGTGTATAAACTTTAATAACTTAGAATGTTACAGTGTTTGTTTATGGCTAGGGAAATGCACCCAAACTGTCTGTTACAGATCTACAATGAATCTGGGCTGTAACTTTCTGCATTTCCTTCCTCAAGTTTAAAGGGTTTTCTGATATCATATTATCAACATTAAAATTATGTCACAGTTTCCGGATAGCTAGGCCTCTTTTTTTTTTTTTTTTTTTTGGCAGTCTCTTTGTTTTGCTACCTGACCTTGCTTGACTTATCTGTGATTACTGCATACCTACACTCTTGATCGTTTTGCCTAGCAACTGATTCTGGTTATTCTACAGTGGCTTTTGATAAAAGTTGTGACTGTGATTCCCTCCTTCTTAGTGGGGAGTCTAGCCTGCTGAGCGGGGTGTCCAGTCTCCTTGCAGGTGGATGTTTGGACCTGGCTTGCTGGTTGGAGCTTCCTTTCCTCGTAAAGACCTGTAATACTGTTACCTCATTTCTGAGCTCTTCCTCTCTGTCTGGTGGGGACACCTCTGTTCTGTTTGGTGCAAAGGCTGGTGTAAACTGCCGCCTAGGGTAGCAGCTTCATGATAGATTGTAGTAGGTTTAATGTGAAATTGGTTGTCAAAATTTTATCCACTTAGATGTGAATTAATTTATAGGTTGGTTATTATCTTTCAGTAGTTATACAGGGGGTTTCAAGTCAATGAATCATTTTGTAAGTACAATGAGTCTTCATCAATGTCACCCTTCCATTGTTCTCCCTGCTTTTCCCAACCCAGCTCCTACCCTCAAGTTACATGATTTTATTGTCACATCTGGACGTTGAATGTAATAATGACTATATTCACCTACCCTTCCTCTCTCCAGTGGCCTCCCCTGGTTAAAACCCTCCCAACATACTTTACCTTTCTGGTATTCATTTTGATAATCTTGTCATTAGTTGTCCCCAGGAGTTACACTCTTGATATCCTCCCTTGAGTAAACCATGCTTTGGGCAGTTTGTGTGTATGTGCTTTTGACCCTGTGTATGTTTTCACCTATGCGTATAATTTAGAACTATGTAACTTTTATATATGAGAGAAAATATGAGACATTTGTCTCTTCTGTTTTCCTATCACTGGCCTGAGTTTTTTTCTAGCGTGATCATTGTGTTCTAAATATTTCTGCCACTTAGTTTTACTTTGTACTTTTCACTGTTCAAGAAAAAAAAATGGATTTAATGGATGCTGGTAATTTCTATATGAAAGAATGATGTGTAAAACTATAGGAGGCTGTGGTTAAGTTTTTTTAAAAAAATTTTTGTGAAGATTTCTCTTTTAATGACACATTTACCAAACAGATAGTCTGGCTCTGCAATTTAATTTTAAAAAATAATCACATAATTCATGTTAATTTGAAACTATGAGATTCAGATTGGAAAACTGTATACCTTATCTGTCATCATGAGTGGAGCAACTGAGGTCCTGGCTTGCAGATCCAATGATCCAATGGCTCGTGTATGTTTTCTACGAGTTTTCGCTTGGAACGAGCATACTGTACCACGCATGCGTCGTGTGTGAATTTGTATTAGCATGTCCTGTCACAGTGTACTTCAGAAGATGTTGTAAGGCTGAAGTGTGCACCTCGTAGCCAAGCCCAGAATGACTGTGTAGCTGTGCATTAACCTTTGCGATCCTGGAGCTCAGTCTTGATGGTAGGCTGAGCGGCTGCTGAGTGAACATGGGTGGGTTTTGGAGTGTTGCTGTTGTCAGCACTGTGCCCACTTTCCTTCCTGGTTCTTCATGCTGCTGCCTGTGTGGGCCTAGAGCCCCACAATCTGCCCCAGGCCGGTGCCTCTCAGCAGATTTCTTACTGGAAGTGAGGGGCTGGGCTGGGGCGGCTTCCCCATTACTGCGTGGTTCTCTTAAAAGCGATCAGCAGGCCTCTTGCTTAGAGGCCTGATTCTCCCTGAGTTCACATGCACTGACCTTTGGAAAGGTCAATTATAATTCATCAAAATTCCAAACGCTAGAATAAAATGTTCCTGTTTAGATCCATCAGGGGTCAATTTAGTTTTCTAATGAGCTGTAGAATTGCTTTGCTTGTCTGCCTCGAGGGAACTATTTTTATACCTGCTTTTCTTCTTTCAAAGGTTTCTAAGAGTCAGACTTTCATCTTTGCCAATACTAAGAGAATCTTTACACAAGTGAAAAAAGATGAAATAAGAAAGGCGGTTGGTGGGCCATCATCGTGATGCTCACGGTTCAACATGTTTGCAGAAGTTTGAAAGGCAATGTAGTTGTAACACACATGTTCTTTACACAGAAGCGTAGGAGATTAAATCGTGGGAAGCACATAGTTTATTTACATTTACTGAACAGATTAAATAAACTCATGCAGGGCTCACACCTGTCATTCTAGCTACACAGGAGGCTTGAGATCTGAGCATTGTGGTTTGAGCCCTGCCTGGGCAGACAGATCCAACAAGTACTCCTTGCCAATTAACCAGCAAAAACCCAGAAGTGGCATTATAGGGCAAGTGGTTCAGTGCCAGTCCCGAGTGCAGAAGTCAAGCAAGAGTGCACAGCCCTGAATGGACACAAATCCCTATGCTTATGTTCGTGGACACACATGCACACACACACTACCACCACCACCATCACATCACACCTACAAACAAATAAACTTATTCACTAATTTTTTAAACTGCCAGTCTGTGATCAAAGTACATGTTGTCTTTCACTTTCATGGACTCATCTAAATCAATATGCAAATATTTATTAATCATAAATATATAAATATCAGTATATATTATATAGACACACATAGTATGAATATATGTATACCTATAAGTATATATTATATGTAGATATTTACATAAACATGCATATTTGCATAAGTATAGACGTGTAACTCAATGTATAAAAATTGAAATAAATATTGGGCGGCAGGAGGAGAAAACAGGGTGCTTTGAGCAACTGAAGAGCCCCACAAGTCTGCTCTAAGGAAAGGAATTTTATATTAAGCCTGAAATACTCATTGGACTGGCTATTCAGGTTGAGAATGGAGTAATAGTAAGATAGGCAGGTAGAGTAGCATAAGCAAAATTCCAAGGGCAGGAAAGGTCTGGGTCTGGCTGGGTAACATAAAAACCAGGGGCTGGAGCCCAATGAGAAGAGAGAGTGTCTCCAGGTAAGGCTGGGTGAAGGAAGAGTGAGTGGATTCAAGGCCTTGCACACCCTGTTCTCAATTTCACTGTCTAGCTGGCTGCTATTTAGATAGTTGGTCAGGCTTGGGAGACAATGTCAGAAGGTCCAGGTTCCTGAAGGAATTGCTGGTGCAGGCAGAAGTAGCTAGGGCACTAGCTTACTAGACCCTTGAGAAAAGACCACAGCATTTGCTGTGTTAAGGTTGAAATGACTTTGTGCGGTATTTCACTGGAGATCACAACAGAGTGGTTTGATCTGCAGGGACAAAGAACCTTTCTTCCTACTCTCTAAAGTCCCTTCCAAATTGAGTGTAAACATATAGAAGTTTATTATGTGTGTATGTGCATGGGAGCCACACAAGACATGAGACTTGAGAAAGACCAGATAGATGGTTCAACTTCATTAATCATCTGAAGTCATGGAAAGGAGTAAGGCTCAGGGCTTTCTTGGGGAGGCAGGGACTGGTGATGGAGGAGGTGATGATTTTATGTAGATGAGGTCTCTTCTCAGACAGTAACCCAGAGTAAAGCCAGAGTCTCTGGGAATTAAACATGGATTTGACCTTGTTTCCTCTTGTTTCCTGGGATAGGAGTTAATCTACTCGAGTTCATGGCGATTACATTCATTCATTGCTTTCCATCCGCTAAGTACCATTCTGAGAAAGCACCTCCCTCAGCTTTAGGAAAGAAGAGGGTGAGAGACCAGAGTTCAGGACAAGTTTGGGCAGATTTTTGTTCTTTAGTTACGTAGTCTCATGCCAAAGTACATACCCCATCCCACTTGGCAGCAGCTCTATATTAGTTAGCTATTGCTGTGTAACAAATGATCCTAAAGTTCAGCAGCTTCAGACAACAAACATTTATCACCTGAGACAGGTTCCTGGTGCAGGAGCTTGGCTATTACTTGGATAGGTGATTCTGGCTGAGAGCATCTGGAGGGCTCATGTACAGTGTTGGATGGGTTTGTCACAATTTGATGGCTTGGAGGATCTGGTTCCACGATGCCTTCTGCCTATGGCTTTCAGTAGAGAAGGTTCTCAGGTCCTGGTTGGCTATGGGTGGGTTTCTTGCCAGTTAGGTCTCTGCAGGGCTCTTGAGTGTCCTTATGACATGGCTACTGGCTTCACCTTGAGCTAGAGGTAGGAGGAAGCTCAAGCACCACATGATCACTTCACAGTATTATTTCTCCGTGTCAGTAATGAGCCACCAATCCTAGCCCCCCACTCAAGCCTGAGTGAGTAAAGACTCTCAGGTAATCTGTGTGTATATTTGTGGTTTTTGTCATTCAGAAGAGAAGCATGAGCTGGCAGTCAGGCACTGAGAACTTGCACATGGATGCTTTGCCCAGGTAGTCTTAGAGAAGGAACAGTGAAATGGGAAGGAACTCAGGACCCATCACTTAGGAAATGTGTCTAGTAGCAGAGGAGAAAGCTGGGTCTAGGAAGACAGGAAGAGTGTTTCTCCAAGCTGGGAACGGAACTGTCCGCCGTACTAGTATCCACTAAGTGGTGTCTCTTTGATTTTCATTTTTAAGAATTTGTATTTAAGATGAATGTATACATGGCTGGATACAAAATTTTAATCTGAGTAGGTTTTTTGCAGAAATTTTTATAAAATTAAAGAAGCATTAAAAGCATATAATTAGATGATGCTATTAGTAAAATACTTTCCAGATAATTAAATACAGATTAAATATTTAAAAATAACATTATTACTATTATTTTGTGTGTATTGGGGGGAGACAAGTTTGAACCCAGGGTCTCATGCTTCCTTAGCTTCAAATGGCACTTTACCACTTGAACCAGGCCTCCCAATTCCCAAGATGACCAGAGTAAAGAATATATGCCATAATAACAACGTGCTCGCCATGTATTTTAAGTAAAGGTTCATATATTTTGAACATCTATTTTCATTTCTGTGAAGAAAGAAACAGACAAAAATATCTCAGAAGATGGATAAACATGTGCTACTACTTGTTTTCTCTGGGTGGAGGGAAATGGGTAGTTTAAATTTTGTTTTGTTTGTCTACATCTTGAAATGTAATATGTTTTCAAATGATCAAAGCAAAGAAAAATAGTAATGATAAGCATGGTAGTTAGAAGGTGGTTGGGGAAAATGATAGCACCAGTCTTTTGTCTCTGAGCTCCCTGGTAGCCAAGAGGTGAGGCCACCATTATCTTGTAGAAAGTAAACACCTCAAGACAGCTTGCCTGGATTCTGGCACCCAGAGCGTGCGATTGTGATCAGTGCTGCTGGAGCCCTCAGAAGCAGTTCTCAACATCTGCCTCTGCAGATGTTCTCTGCAGAAAACAGAGATACTGTAAGGTGTAAACTCTTAGAAAATGTGTAGGCCACAGACTGCTCTGATAGAGCCTTAGGAAGATAACAGGTCTAATATTAAAAACAAACAAACAAACAAAAAAGACCAAGTTGGTATTACCTTCAGAAGATAGTGGGTGCCATTTCCCGCAGACCAGATTCCCTTGCATCTCTGGATGCCTGGGCCCTGTCCACTTCATTAAGCTTTGTTGAGTTCAAGGAATCTGCATTTTAAGAAAAATTCTTCAGGACATTCTGATAGGTAGATGAATTTGGGAATTCATGTAGTATACTATGCTTTGGATGATCTTGGCACTTAGGGCATTGTTATTAATAAAATAATTCGCCATGTGCCTTTGCTGTATGCTCTCTGGTTTTGTTAGTTGTCATTCTCATAACTTTTTTTTTGTTTGTTTTTTTGTTTTTTTAAAATTTTTATTTTATTTTATTTTTATTTTTTGTGAACATACTGTACAGAGGGGTTACAATTACATGGGCAAGATAATGAGTACATTTCTTATCAAGCATTGCAGCCTCCTCCTTTGTTTACCCTTCACATCCCTTCCCAGCCTCCTCCCGCCCCCCCCAACTGCCCCCCCCCCCCACCAAAGTTGTAAAGTTCATTTTCGACATGACAACTTGTACTTCTCATAGTTGCAACGGGTCCACCTGTATCCTTAAATGACTTGTTTTTCCCCATCTCCTCCACAAATTATACCGACATCAAATATAGTGAAAGCAGGGGTTATACTGTGGGGGAGGGACATACAAAGCAACAAAGAAATAATCTTATAAATGTGTTAGAAACAAATGCATGAAAGAAAAAAACATTTAAATACATATCTAAGGGTTCATTTTCCTAACATCACATTATCTGACCTTTTCTGCTTGACTCATATGTATACTAGATATTACAAATAAGGGAAACATGGGACCTATGTTTCTTTGGGCTTGGCTTACTTCACTTAATATAATTTTTTCCAAGTCATTCTCATAACTCTTATTGATGGGTTGCATTTTTCTGCCCTTTGTACAGACAGGGAAATCAGAGCAGTCAGGTTATTTTTTCAACGTGTAAAGCCATTAGGTCAGTTCTGACAGTGGTTAGGAGCATGAAATCAACTTGTAAGGTCGTTAGGATTAAGTGAGGTACTGTATAGTGTGATTACTCCAGCATCCAACAGACAGTACGCATTTCATAAATGTTAGTTTTACTGTGGGAAGACACTACACTGTGACTTTATCCTTGGAATGCATCATTCCAATTGGAATACATTATTCTGGTTATCTGCCTTTCAGTTGGTTCTTGGGTCTGGATGGATGGCATGTGATCTGCAAGCTGGTGCATTTGTCTTATTAACACCCACTTAATGGAGTAAAAACACTCTAACTCCATCTTGTATACCAGATGCGTTTCTGAGTTTCTTCCTTTGGGTGAACCTTAGTGGTGCCAGATGGAGTTAGGTTTGAGTTTAAGTTACAAACAACAAAAGCTTTACGTCTTGGTATGTAAGAAAGAACTTGTATTTCCTCAATAAACTTCAGTGTGGGAATTCAGGGCTTGCTACCTCCTTTTTCTCAGGGACATATTAGCTGTCCTGGGTGTTTCAGTACACATTCTGCCTGTGTTTGGTAGGAATAGACGGAATGTTTCGCTCTAGTTGTAAGAGTATGGTGAGTATTTTAACTATGCATCTTTCCATATGAAAGTTAGTGAGATTAATCTTGTGAACCAAAAGGACAGGAAACATGTTTGAGTCGATAATTAACCCAGTCTACCGCAGTGAATCTTGAATAAGATGTGTAGAGTCAGGGTCATAGGAACGATTATGATTCTAGAATTCAGGTGCCATGCAGTTGTATTGCAAGTGGAGCAGCCAAGCTGGGTGCCACACACATCCTGCAGATCCAGCATGCGGGAAGGTGAAGGGTCACAGAGGCCTGCCTGGGCTGTGTAGTAAGATCTAGTCACAGAACAGAATAAAACAAGTTGAAAATGTGATTGTGTGTGTGTGTGTGTGTGTGTGTGCGCGCGCGTGCGTGCGCGCGCGCGCGCGGATGTGCATGCATGTGCACAAATGTGCTGGTCCTAGGGCTTAAACTCAGGCCTGCCTGGGTGCTTGTCCCTGAGTTCTTTTGCTCAAGGCTAGCACCCTGCCACTTGAGTCACAGCTCCACTTCCAGCTTTTTTGGTGGGTCATTGGAGATAAGAGTCCAATGGACTTTCCTGTGCAGGCTGGCTTTGAACTGTGATCCTCAGATCTCAGAGGGCTGAGATTACAGACGTGAACAGTAGAGTACCTGACTGAAAAATGTGAGTTGGAACCAAGTAAAATTCCTTTTATTTGTCTTGTGAGGGAATATCTAAGCTATATGTTGTGTCTCCTTTAAACGTACTGAAATCAACACGAAAAATCTTTATGATATGTGCTTCCTCCTATTTTCAAATTTTGGTAAAGTACATGACACAAAATTGATCTCTGTGAAGATTTTAAGTATATGCTCACATTTTAACATAATATTACCACCATCTTTCTCACACTTCCGTTCAATTACAAAACGAAAACTATATATCTACTGAACAATTAGCCTCCTCCTCTCCTCTCCCTCCAGACCCCAACAACCACCGTCCATGCTCTGCTGTACGCATGGAATCATACAGTAGTTGTCTTTATTGTAGCTGCACGGATCACCTCAGTGTTTATCTGTGTAGCAGATGCCAACATTTCCTTCCTTTCAAGGCTAAATAAAATCCTTCTGCATGTGTTACTACATTTTGTTCGTCTGCGGTGGGACACAAGTTGCTTTCCCTCTTTTGGCTGTCGAGACCCTGCTTTCTATGCTGGTTGGTTCTTTTACTTCGTGTGCCTTTATTCACTCATGTTCTCCAGGACTTGATCTCTGAGCGTGGTAGCTGCTTCTCTTTGTTCCTGAAGCAGTTGTTACAACTTTGAAGAAAGATTATCCATGTAGATGTTCTGCTTTGTATCATTTTCTTTCTAAACTCGAGAGAAAATTGGCATTGTGAATTTACATTTAGGAGTCAGGCAAGTACGATAGAGATTGTGATCCCAGAAGACAAGGGGCAGGGGTGGGGTGGAACAGGGTGCCACTGTAGTGGAGAGAGACATTGTCTGAGAGAGAGAGAGAGAGAGAGAGAGAGGGAGAGAGAGAGAGAGAGAGAGAGAGAGAGAGAGAGAGAGAGAGAGAGACAGAGACAGAGACAGAGACAGAGACAGAGACAGAGAGACAGAGAGACAGAGAGACAGAGAGACAGAGAGACAGAGATAGAATATGAATCTACCCCTCTGCATACATAGCCTTCTTGCCTGTGCACATGTTTACTGCCATCTGAGATTCTGGTCTCCTTATAAATGTTTTAACAGTAGGGACTTTTATAGTGAAGGAAACCCAGACTTTTACTAGGCTTTATTTAATTGGTTAGGGATCATCATCCTAAAAAAAAGTGAAAGTGGAAGCCAGATGTAATTACTGCCTTGTAAGATCGTTTATTCAGAAAAGCAAACATGAACTTGGACCTCTCATCTGTAGTTGTTAAACAGAAAGGGTCCCTTTAATGCTTTACAAAGTGGTGTGCTGAAAACAGATGAAAGGGGAGAGCTCTTACCTTGTCTATGGAAGATGGTGATCACGTGGCGGCTGATGATATGATATGATACCACTGATGATATAGACGCAATTTGCAAAATTAAAGACAGGAAGAAAAATTTGAAAGCTACTGTAGATGAATAAAGGTAGTGTTGATTGCAACTAGAAGCCTGACACATAGAGTGACAAAGCAAACTTGTAATATTATCATCAATGTGTTAGCCAATGGCTTGAATGTGAAGCTTCTTGAATCCCCGCCCCCCCCCCCCCCCCCCCCGCAAGTATTTTATCTCAAACCTTTTCTTTTTTTTTGGTCTGGTCGTGGGGCCTGAACTCTGGGCCTGGGCGCTTTCCCTCAGCTCTTCAGCTCAAGGCTAGCGCTCTACCACTTGAGCCACAGCGCCACTTCCGGCTTTTTTCTTTTTGCTTATGTGGTGCTGAGGAATCGAAGCCAGGGCCTCAGGCATGCAAAGCAAGCGCTCTACCACTGAGCCACCTTCCCAGCCCTCAAACTTTTTCCTACTGAGACTGTCAATTAAAAAAAAAAAAAAGGTTTTAGAGGCTCAGAGGAACTTTACAAAGTTATGTAAGTTGAAAATAAGAGCTGTGCATTTCCCAATGTGAGACTTAAGTGTTTAAATTCAGTTTCTATACTTCAAGCAAAGAGTTCTATGCTGTGCAGGCTGAGTTCTTAATCATAAGGTCCATGGGAAGAAATCATTATCTCAGATTTTAAGGGGAAACACAATGTTCCTTTCCATCTTCGTGGTTCTGTGTTTTTTTTCTCCTGCTTATTATAAATATTTATCTTGGACAAGATGTGGCATTTTAGTGGGCTTGTAGTTATTCAAATTTAATTTTAAAATGATTCTTCTGATCTTCTGCTCTTCCATTTTGTTTTTTTCCCCCCCTTGTCATGGCTCACCATTAAAACACTCCAAATGCAGACGAAATATGCAAGTGTTGTAAAACATTCCCCAAACCACTTTTGAAATAGAGTCATAGTTTAAAAGTTGCTTTATAGTGTTGTTCCATTGATAATCTGAGAACAAAGGACTGATGCTACTTATGTTTCCTCCAGTGCTGTATAGTTTGCATAAAAGTGAGCAAAATATTAGGCATTTGAGAACGTCTAGGCAGCTTGGTGTGTGATGTGGTTGGTAGGTAGCATTTAGGGGTGGGGATGGAGATGAAAAAAGGGATGACATTGTCCAGGAAGCATTGTACTCATTACCTGACTTATGGAATTGTAACTCCTTTGTACAGCTACTTAATAATAAGAAGAACAGAAGAAAGGCATCACTAATTATATATAGATGTGTAATTAGTTGTATGAAGACATTTCAATTCAACACAAACAATCTATGATTGCAGTGTATCTTGATCAATGTGGCCTCATCGCTCTCTTCTTTCCCATCTCCACCTCTCCCCCGTTGAACTAATAGATTAGAGCTGCAGGCTCCTGACCTGTGGGAATGTGACGTATATATTAGACCTCAAAAGATGTAGTAAGAAAAAAAAGAATAGAAAATATCAATCATTGTTTTGAAATAGTAAACATGTTATGCTGAAGGGATAATAGTTTGGGTGTATTGGTTTAAGTAGCTCATTTTACTAAAAATAAATTTTACCTGTTTTTTTTTTTCTGAAGTACAGCTAGTAGAAAGCAAAAAACAACAGTTCTATATGTGGCTTGCATTATTCCTGTGGGCCATACAGTCCTGGAAGAGGATTTCAGTATTCTTGTAATCAGGGTTAGAGAACTGGAATCCTCTAGCCAAGGACTGACATGGGCTTGAGGAACGCATCCTCCTAACTCACCAGCGTTTTATATTTTGTTTTGTCAGTGATGGGGGCATGTCTAGAAAATATTTTGAATAATTCATGTTCACTGAATAACACTACGTTCTACAAAGGGAGAATATATATATATATATATATATATATATATATATATTTAACATTTTAGTTATGCCAGTTTTCAAGCCACAGTTAAAGAGCATTTCTCACATTCATTAATTAGGGAAACTTTCTGTTATTGATGACAACAGAGCTATCTGCTTCCTTTGTACTGATCCCCTGTGGAGTGGAGCCTTCTAATTAAATTATAATTGAACTTAGCTGTGGTAATAAACCTGTGTTGGAACAAGTGAAAAGCCCTAGAGTGGTTTGCTGGGACTCTGTTCCCAGGGGCCGTGAAGGCTTTCTGCTGGTTACGGAATGTGAAGATGAATTGACAGCACTGGTTCTTGCCATCTCTTCTCCCAGCATGTGTCATTCCCCTTGACTAGTTTCCAAAAGAAAGGCATACCTCTTACTCTTCCTTATCACACTCTGGTGGCTTTCTGAGAAGCAGTAGATAAGGAATAATTGACGAATGCCAAAAACACTCCATAAAAGTTTTCAAATCAGCCAGTGTCTTAGTACATCCAGAGCAAGTCTTTGGAACCAGCTCTTTCATATCCACCTACCTGCCCATCTATCCCTCTCTCCCTCCCTCCCTCTCTCCTTCCTTCCTTCCTTCCTTCCTTCCTTCCTTCCTTCCTTCCTTCCTTCCTTCCTTCCTTCCTTCCTTCCCCCTACTTATCTACCTGTTTATCCATCTATCCATCCATTGTCCATTTACCCACCATCTATTTGTCCACCCACCAACCCATCTCTTTACCCACCCACCTATATACTGACCCACCCCTCTATTTTCCCACTTACCTATTCATCTATCTATTCATTATCCACTTGTCCATTTACCCACTCACCCACCCACCCACTCAACTAACATTCATCCATTCATCAGTCTACTAATCCATCAGTCTCTCTATCCGTCCACTCACCAATCTGAAAAAGAGATTCTGAAGTAATAAGACATGATATTCAATTTTCTACATCAGCTCTACAGAAGATACTAGCATTTTAGTATACATGCTGGGAGATAATTTGAGCACTGAAATGATTCTCATTTTGTTTAGAGATATTTCTTCAAGTTCCCTTGAGATTTATTGCCTCAAAATTTTTATTACTGTTATTGAATTGTTAAGATTCCTCAGAAATATATCATGAATTATGAAGAGGATCCAAAGAGATTTCTTAGAGGTCTAGGGAAAATAATAAATGAAATTAATTAAACTGAGATGAATACCACTTCAATCATTAGCAGTCTTATAAAGACTTTTTTTTAGACTGTTAGCATGCCATGGAAGGAGGAGGGAAAGTGGGTGAAGAACGAGGTACTCACTCATTACCTGACTCATGTAACTGTAACCCATTTGTGTATCACCTTTACAATAACATAAGCTAAATTATATTAAAAAAAGAAAGCCATGGCAGTTCTGGATCAGATCACTGGAATATTTCTTACTATCATTTTTTTTCTGCACCTGCATTAATTTTCATACATCTAAAATCATGTATATATGAGACAGTAACATGATTTCTGTTGAGAGTTTGTTGAACAAAATAGATGTTTATTTAATAATAATAATAATAAAGATAGCTTGGAGAATCTCATTTCATAGATTTTTCTTTCACACATTAGTTAAACCTTCCATCAGTTGTTAGATTAGCTTTCTATGGCTTCTCATAAAAGTAGCACATGAGCTTTACAGCTCGTTCAACTTCTCTTTATAACCCTGTTTCAATCTGTGACTTCTTAAGTGGTTTTTAATAAAAATATTTACTCTGAACAAAAATCCAAAGTGAATTATCTATAAGACTGACAATGTCAACTTTCAGAACACTGAGCTCTGTTCTTGTACATTTCCTAAGCAAATAAAATGCTTGATCACTAAGACTTTGAGTGGTTATTTTTTCCCAGAATGTATATCTAGAGAGAAAGTTTCAAACAATGAGAGCTACCTACAAATCTTACCATTTGTTTAAGGGTTAAAGCATAGCCAAAGAGAAGTAGGAAAAACAATTTCCAATATTTGTATGCAGAAACTCAAGGCACATGTCAGAGAGAAGCAGTAAGCAGCAAAGAAACTCGACATCAGATGATGGTCAGGGTAGGGTTTTTTTTTGGTCGTGGGGCTTGAACTCTGAGCCTGGGCACTGTCCCTCAGCTTCAGCTCAAGGTTAGTGCTCTACCACTTGAGCCACAGCTCCACTTCCGGCCTTTTCTGTTTATGTGGTGCTGAGAAATCGAACTCAGGGCCTCATGCATGAGAGACAAGCACTCTACCACTGAGCCATCTTCCCAGTCCTAGTTTTTTGGATCACCTTTGTTCTCAACCGGAATAAACCTGTCCCTCCTGCTTTGCAACAAGGGAATTCTCAGTGTATTCCAGCTCCAGATGTAGCCACACTCCAGAATCGCCCCAGATTTCAGAGGCAAGAGTCTTGAAACCTCACCCTAGCAGAGCATCGCTTCGTTTAAGGGCACTGATTTTTTTTTTTCAAGAATCTATTTCCTCACAAGAATATTTCAGAATATGTATTTGTAGTTTGGTACTCTTGCCTTTTTTCTTTTAAAACAGTATGATTATAAACAGCTTTGAGTACTAGAAACTTGCTAAAATTTGTATTAACTTAGTCTTACTGTTCTCGCCCCACCCCTCCCGAGGTCAGTTGTGGACCTGGAACTCAAGGCCTAGGTGCTGTTCCTGAGCTTTTTCACTGTACCACTGGGAGCCACAGTGGCACTTCCGGTTTTCTGGTGATTAATTGAACATAAGAATCCTGCTCTGGCTTGCTTTGAACTGAGATCCTCAGACCTCAGACTCCTGAGTAGCTAGGATTACAGGTGTGAGCCACCAGCGCCTGCCATCATATTGTTTTGACATCATTATGTATCATGAGCCTCTGAAGTTCCATGTAGAGATGAGAATATTAAAACATATTTGTCCTGTTGGGGTGTGTGGTTGAAATGAGATACTGATTAGCCTTCCTCTAAAGA
Organism: Dipodomys merriami; assembly: GCF_024711535.1. Taxonomy (NCBI): domain Eukaryota; kingdom Metazoa; phylum Chordata; class Mammalia; order Rodentia; family Heteromyidae; genus Dipodomys; species Dipodomys merriami. The sequence continues at coordinate 15,423,706 of NW_027206401.1, read as the reverse complement.
GCTTGACTTTCTTTCTGTTCCTCTTTCTGTAGTTATAAGCTGGATTGCACCTGCTCTTTGGGATGTGTTTGCACGTGTATTTATTGTTTTATTTTTTCCCCTCTCTTTCTCTGTATCTTTTTGAGATAGAGTCTACTTCCTTTTTGTCTTAGCCATCCTTGAACTGGCAATCTTCTTTGCCTCTAGCTACTGAGTGTCTGGTATGAACCGCCATTCTTGGCTTGTAAGTTTGTTTTAACCCTAGTTTTGAGCCTAAGTGACTTGAATGTATACATGAAGTAAGCTGACAGAAATACTGTTTGAAATGCTCATCATCAGAACTTTTCTTGTATACTTAGTTTTCGCAATTTTGAAACTGTTTAGTATTTACGGTTTTTCTTAAAAACTCAAGAGTTTGAATCAAAGGGAGTGTTAGCACTTGACTCGTGAGAGAAGTTCTCCTTTTGGCTCTCTCTTTGTTTACATATTTATAATACTTGGCAGATTATTATTTGGCATTTAGGACTTCCATGGCATTTTAATGTATTGTATTTGAATAAACGAATGAGGTTTTTTTTTGTGTGTGTGTGTCTTGTTTTTTTTTTGGGGGGGGGGAAGGGTGGGTCCAGTCATGGGGCCTGAACTCTGGGTCTGGGCGCTGTCCCTCAGCTCTTCAGCTCAAGGCTAGCGCTCTACCACTTGAGCCACAGCGCCACTTCCAGCTTTTTTCTTTTTGCTTATGTGGTGCTGAGGAATTGAACCCAGGGCCTCATGCATGCAAGGCAAGTGCTCTACCACTGAGCCACCTTCCCAGCCCACGAATGGGGAAACAAGACTACAAGTGTCATGGCAGGGTCTGAGTGGTGCATGTGTTTTTTTTTTTTAGGGGGGTGGTGGTGATGTGCTGTGTCCCCTAAAAGATGAATTAGGCTGTGTGCCCTCATTGCTTCTGAAGCAATCCTTTCTAGGGTGTGTTACATTTTATATTTGTGAATGAGGCTTTGAGGAAATTTAAAAATAAAGTGTTTTGTTTTGTTTTGTTGATCATGGGGCTTGAACTCAGAGCCTGGGCACTGCCCCTGAGCTCTTTTGCTCAAGGCTAGCGCTCTACCACTTTGAGTGACAGCTCAACTTATGGTTTTTGAGAGGTTAATTGGAGATAAGAGTCTCATGGGGACTTTTCTGCCCTGGCTGGCTTCCAACCACCATCCTCAGATCTCAGCCTCCTGATTAGGTAGGATTTCAGGCATGAGCCATCACTGCCTGGCCGTCAATCCAAATTTTAAAGCATCCCACAAGATATTTCTGTTTGAATTTAAATTCTAGCCCACTTTTTTGGGGGGAAGTTATACTAGGCTGGTGGCAGCCAACTAGATGCTGTTATATTGTTTTATGAGTTAGATCAGAATGACTTTAACTAACAGTCTTAGGGTGAGCAGTATTCCTGCTCCTAGGATGCGTGCATCTCCATGCTGGAGATACTTCCTACGTTTCTCTGCTACAATTCTGGTTTAGGGTTTAAATGGAGATGTATTGCTTTCTGCTGAATTTCCGGTGCACATTGGAGCTGGTGAAATGACAACATTCTCAAACCAGCCTCAGAGGAAGAGTTGTTGAGTTCTTCCTTTTTTTAACCAATCACAGAATTACAGTTTCAAACCAGGCAGCAGGGCAGGCCCAGTGGATCTGTGTGAGCATGTCTGAAGCAAAATATTTAGAGGAGGAATTTGGACAGCAAGCCTGAAGGGATCGAACACATTTTTCTTCTGATGCAGTCCCCATGTTTCTCTCCCTAATGGAGAAAGGTCGTTAATGAATGATATTTGCTAAGCTAGCAAAGATTCTTAGAAATGCAATGGGCTTTTAAAAATCTCGATCTTAAGGTTGGAAACTGAAAGAATATGTGTAGAGAAGGTGCAGCGCAGTGTAAATGATTATATCTGTTCACTTAATTATATGTTTACTTAATATACATATCACGAATCCAGTTATTTGTAAGATTGTGCCTAATTTTTCGCCCATTTACACTTTGGAGAAATGAAAACTAGTTAGTTGATACTGAGGGTTTGCAACTGTTGAAGTTCTGTGTAAGATCTAGGAAGCGAAATAATCATGACAGCATGACAGGTCTTAGATCCAGCTTGACGGGTCTTGGATCATTGCATAAGCATGCCCAGCTCCCAGATGAAGAGGGCGGGGCCAAGGCTGCTCACCTGAATGGTGAGTGACTCTCCCACATTTCTTACATTTTTTAATCTCCTAGTTGAAAAGCCACAGGGTATGTTTTGTTCTTGTGCAGAATCCTTCCTTGTCTGTAGATAATAAAGTGGGGTGTGGGGATGGGGGAGAGTGAGGAAAAAATGCAAACTATAGGTTTGAACTTCCCCCCACCCCCATCCCTGTATTTTGAAAATGAGTATAGAAGAATGTTTATAAATATTGACATATGTTTGAAACTTTACATGTTAGAAAATTTCTCTTTTACAGGCAAATACTTCATTTTGTAAGTTAGTCAATTTGACTCATACAGATGTTGATTTGTATCAGAGATTACAGACTGTTTTAGAAGCATTACCTTTTTTTTTTTTTTTTTTTTGGGTCCGGTCGTGGGGCCTGAACTTTGGGCCTGGGCCCTGTCCCTCAGCTCTTCAGCTCAAGGCTAGCGCTCTACCACTTGAGCCACAGCACCACTTCTGGCTTTTTTTCTTTTTGCTTATGTGGTGCTGAGGAATCAAACCCAGGGCCTCATGCATGCTAGGCAAGCGCTCTACCACTGGGCCACCTTCCCCGCCCCCATTACCTTGTTTTTATAAACATACCTCTGGGAGGAATCTACTTAATTTGGTCTCATTATATGTATGTGATAAATGGAGTGATCTTATTTATCATTTAATGAGGCATTCATTTGATAGATACTCCTTTCTTTTTTCTCTCAACATAGTATTAGCTATTTTATCATGTTTCTGAAAAACATTAAATGCTTTGAAAAGACATAAAAGGATATAATAATTACTCCTTAGAATTTTCCTCACTTTTGTGATAAAAAGTTCTTTTATTTTCCTTTGTCTTTTGTGTGTGTGTGTGGGGGGGGGGGTTGTAGTTTGACTTTGGCACTCTACTGCTGAGTTCCTTTTCTGCAGGTAGGGGATTGTGTTTTTGTTTGAGGCTGGCCTGGACTTGAAATCCTCCTATCTATGTTTCCCACATACCTGAGATTACAGGCATGTGCTGCCACACTTGTTGATAGCAAACATTCTTAGGAAACTATGGGAATTTAATACTTATGATCTTTCTGTTTTGTATTAATAGGACTAAAGAATAATGAATGAAGCAAGGTTTATAAACTTTAATCCTAAGGCAGCAGGACTAAGGGATTGCATTTTCAAAGTTGTTGAATAGTAAATTCATTTTTGTCTGGCTGATATAGCGCCATCTGCAGGTGATTGTGGATACAGCCTTGTATTCTGGGCTGTATAAAGCTGGGATATTCAGAGCATGTAACCAAGTCTTCTTGGTTAATAAATGGCTCATGTGTGGCATTGATCAGATTAGGTATCAAGGCTAAATAGGGGCTGTCTTTTCTGGTAGGAAGGTCACCTCCTAATACCATTAGCATCAAGAATTTTCTTAGACAGCATTATTGTTTTTTTCTATCAGTTGTTCCCATGTGTCTTGGAGTCAGTCTCCAATTACCTTTATGGATCTGTAAAAGTACACTAGTTTCTCAAGCTGCTGCTATATTTATTACAAGAACATCCTTTTAATTGCATACTCTTCTTCTTGAAGGGAGTATAGAACAGAGTTAGAACAAACTTGATGTATTAGACAGCTTTCTGTCACAATAACTAAAGACCTGAGATGATTAACTTATAAGAGAAACAGTTTACTTGGACTTGCATTTTTCAAGTTTCCAGTCTGTGTTTGATGGGCCCAAGGGCTTTGGGCCTCTGGTTTTGGGGTGGGTATCAGAGGGTAACAGAAGGAGATGAATAGTAGAGCCAGTTTCTCACCTCATTCATGGTCAGGAAATGAAGAGAGAAAGTCTTAGAGGTGGGTAGTAATGGTGGTGGTGGCTTCCAACATTCCCTTTGAGACTCCACCATCATGACCACCTAAAGTTCTCCCAACAGTTCTCAGTGGTGCCAACCTAGGGCCTAAGCCTTTCTATTTCCATGCCCAAGGTAGCACCTCTGCAGTGAGAGCATGTTGTTAGGATTTTGTTTTCATGAGGTTGGAGCAGGCCGGCTATGGGTGGGAAGTGGAATAGGTAGATACACAGACAGACCTACAGTTTTCGGCTTGAATTCAAAGTATTCCCAGATAGCTTTCAGAACTACTGGGAGGTTTTTTAACATGCTACTTTGTAGGCATTGAGCCAACCATAACTCTTGGGCTAGTTTTAGTGGAAAATTGAGGAGTGACTGAAGTGTGCATGATTGGAAGTAATAAGAAGGGAAAATGGACATTCGTTTATCTGCCTTGTTTACACTCACACTGTAATAATTATGAGCGAATCACCAGCTCCTCCTAGAGTGGCTTTCGTGTATCTTCAGTAACCTTGATCACACCACTGTAAGCTCTGTAATATTGATCTTCATTATCCAGATGGAAACCATGAGGCTAGGGGAAATTATGATGATTTACCCCAGGTTACATTGTGAGTGGATTAGAGTGAGTGAGTGAGTGGATTAGAATGTGGTCGTTTGGCTAAGGAGGTTTTTTTTTTTTTAAAAATAAATTTATTATGCTACATGATTTCCTTATACTAGATTTAATCATGCTACCCATTCTCAACAGTTTAGGGTTTTCTGCATGCTGTGACTTATGTCTTTAAGCCAAGATACTCAGGAGGCTGAGATCTGAGGAGTGTAGTTTCAAGTCAATCCTGGCAGGAAAGTCCTTGAGACTATCATTTCCAATGAATCACCAAAATGCTGGAAGTAGTGATGTGGCTCACATGGTAGCGTACCAGCCTTGAGCAAAAAAGCTAAGGAGCAGCACCATGCCCTGAGTTCAAGCACCAGTACTGGCACAAAATAAAAACGAAACAAAACAACAAACAACCCCCCTCCAAAAAACCCCCAAAACCAACAATTTAATTGCAAACTTTCAATTTCAACTAAGCTGAAAATATCATTTCCCTGCCGTAAAATGTTAGCAGCTCGGAATCATGACCTGTATCAGTCATCCTGTGGATATGGATTCCAGAGCTATGAGCCTTACATGCATTTGCATTGTAGAAGGTGTGACCCCTGAAGGCCCAAACTCCTTAGTTTTTATCAGATACATTTGCCTGCTTTTTTTTTTTCTCTTTGAATGTGCTGACATGTTTCTTATGCTTGAGATTTTATGTCCAGTGAACTTGGTTTTATCCCATACACCGGCCTTCATAGCTGGCTGTGGTACTGGCCTAGGCTCAGCGTGCATCAGCTCCATCCCTGAGGAGTCAAAGGATCTGTCATTAACTGCGAGTTACTGTTCTAACAAGCTCTATGAGTAGACTGTTTTTTAACCCTCCAGGATGTAGATAACCTGCTTTAGTAATTTACTCATGGCTTATGTTTTTCTTCTCTCCCCCCTTTTTTTAATCTCTGCAGATGAACACAATGATGTGCAGAAGAAAACCTTTACCAAATGGATAAATGCTCGCTTTTCAAAGGTAACTGAGACTTTCCAACAGCTTGATGGCGATTCACGCATCTTTCTTCGGGCGTCTGATGAGAAGTGCGGTCCATTTTCCCTGTGCATCGTGACCTCTCACGAATCTTCTGAGTGTGCAGATACATCCCTTCTTCTCTTCTAAAATCTCTTTAAATGGAACATCGAATCTGAACAGCTAGCCTGATAACTTTGACCTAGCATTTTTCAGATATCTTAAGCCACAAGTGTGGTATTCCTACTCAGTGAATTGTGGGTGCTTCTAGGGAATGAATGTCACTGGGAAATTTTTATGTTCCCTTAGCTGAACAAGGTGGTGATTCCATTTTGAAATTATTGTTTGGACTGTGCAATCATGCTTCCCACTCTTACTCTAGTGGGAGTGACTTACTAAGGTTGATCTGCCTTGTGTGTTCTTTTGTCACCCCTCCCCCTTCTGTCCCCTACAGAGCCGTTCTTTCTCAGCATTTCTAATCACTTGGAACATAATCAGTGTTTTGATCAGTATTTTGTTTTGGGGTGAAACACAGTGAGTGAGCAATACTGTGTGCTCTTTTTCAAATGGCTTTCACATATGATTATCAGATTTACAAAAGTTGGAATTAGCCAGGTGCCAATGGCTCATATCTGTAATCCTAACTATTGAGGAGGCTGAGATCTGAGGATGATGGTTTGAAGCCAGCCCAGGCAGAAAAGTCCCCGTGAGACTCCAATTAACCACCCCAAAACTCAAAGTGGCACTGTGGCTCAAGTGGTAGAGTTCTAGCCTTGAGCACAAAGAGACACAGGGACAGTGCCCAAGCCCTGAGTGCAAGTCTTACAACTGACAAAAAAAGGTAAATAATAAAGTGGAATTTGGTTCACTGAGTCTAAGATGGGACAGAGTCTTCAGGTTTATCAGGACTGTACTATAGAAGGATGAAAAATTTGGATTTTTGGACAAACACCATTGCAGTCTTTGAAATACTATGAAAGCTATCTTACTTTGAAGTCATTTTTCAAAATTTTCTGTTCAAGGAAGTTGTCAAAGGTCAGGAAAATGACCTTTGACATTTCTTTCAGGAGAATTTAGGATAATTTAAGTTTACCTTCAGTAGCAGCCCAGTTCAAAACTGGACTCTAAGTTGGAGATATTAGTGCATCCTTGGAGTCCTAGCTACTGAGGAAGCTGAGAGGAGGTTTGCTTGAACCCAGGAGTTTGAAGCTAGCCTGGGCAAAAAACATCCAGACACCATCTCTTAAAATGAAAAATGACCTTGCTCTGCATCAGAGTATTTATAGCTGATTACTTAATGGTAGTGGTTTTTCTTTTTCTATTTTCTTCCTTTTTTAGGGTTTACAGGCTTGGTGAGGGATGGTTTACTGTATGGCTGAGAATGGGAAAGGGAATCTGGCAGGGATGTGACAACTGATGTTGACAGAAGAGTTAAGTCCGTGGAGATGAACAAGAATAGAGATGCTTCCTACTTAGTGATTTGATGTGTCGGATTATTCCAAAGCAGTAGTCGGAAGTTTTTGGCAAATGGTAACAGTTGTTTTATTCTGTCATCTATGCCGTAGACTTCACAGTCTTCTGAACTTTCGGATCTGTACGTGACCATCTTCCTGTGTCACATAGTTTTCGTAATGGAGTCTAGATGTGAGGAGTGTAATCCCAGAGTCTGCTGAGTGCCACGTGGACAGGATTATCCATGCCTGTTAGGACCAAGAATGTCACGGTCATTTTTTAGTTTAAACCAGTGAAGCAGTTATATATAAAATAAAATAAAAAAAAATATATATTTCCCCCACAGTGTAGTTAATTTATTAGAGAAGAATTGCCTTACAAATAATTTTGAAGGTCATTTTGCTAACATTATGGCCTTGGAGGGTCTAAGGCGAGGGGTGAGCTGACTGTATGTCTCATTTTGAGAGCAGAGTGTAGAAAGCCAGTAGTTCAAGAATACATGAAGTGGGGGTGGTGGGGCTGGGTGTTGGGGGGTGAATGATACAGATGCCAGCTGAGCAAAAAGAGTGAACAATCAATTTCAGCCATTTTCAAGCGTGTTGTTGACATCTTCAAACGAGACCCAAATACCACAGATTCCAGAGGCCCCACAGTCTTGGATTAAAGGAACTGGACCTGCGCATGCGGGCAGTTATCCTATCTGAATTCTTTTGTTCTATAAATGGGGGCTTTCATCGCCTGTCAGTCTCAGAGAAGTTCGGAAATTTTGCGAAGAGGAGATCCGAAAGGGCTTGGTAATATTTATCACATTTAGTAAATAAATGTTGTAGTTTTGTAATCTCATATTTGGAGAAAAAAAATATCAAAAGTGGGATCAAAGTCGGGCAGGAGTTTATATAAAAATGTATGAAAATGCTGATACAAAGAGAGGGTGGAAGGCTCGGCAGTGATTCCAGTATCTACCTTCTTTTCCTTTCTTCTTTCCTAGTAAGGCCCCTTTCCCCCCCTCCCCAGGCAGGAGGGGCCTAGCCCAGTAGGAGAGGGGAGATTTCAGTGGGCTTTCATTCTGCTTAACCCTTGCTTAGTTGGGCAAGATTTTCTTCTTTGCATGGCCTTAACGTGGGAATCTAGAGATTAGCACCGAAAAAAAAAATCCCACAGAAGGGGATTTTATTTCATTTCTTAAAAAAAAAGTATGTCCTATGGTACATTATGGTTCACTTTAAAATTCAGTTGTTCAGAGGGTCCTGTGGTGTGCATCCCTGTGCTGAGAAATCCAGCTGGACAAGTTTGTTTAAAACAGATATCTCTCTAGACATTGGCTTTGTTCTCCTCATCTGAAGTCTTGAACACCATGTCTTGTATGTCCAGTATCTATATAGATTCCACTTTGTGCTCTCTCCATTTTTGTCCTGCTTCCCACTTTATTCTTGATCTGTGTGAGAAAAATTTAAGATGAGTGAATGATCTACCTGGCTCAGCCTTTTGACTTATCCATGTCTTTCAGTATTTTTGAGCTATTTTATAACTCCATGTTGCAGAAAATAGTTAATTATGCAAATAAGGTTTACTCAGTCAAGTGGGAATTAGTTGGAATGCAATTGGATATTGAATTGGATAGACAAGTTTTTGTATCTTTTGTGATTTTATTTTCAGTTGTACATTTAAAAATTTTTATTTTATTTTTTGCATGCAGACAAGTATTTCATCTCATTCTTTGTGAACTGATGGCAACATCTTCAGGTCTCCCTCCTTCATACATGAATTAGGAAAGCCTTTGTCGCAGACGGATAACTTCACTTGTCTGAGAGCAAGCCCTTGCCTTTGGGGAAAGTTATCTTTGAATATGTCCAGTACTGTAGTCATCTGCTAAATAGCTCTTCCTTCTTGTGTTTCACCTTCTCTGTCTCTGCTTTCTATTTTTGACAGGCTGCTCTCAAAGGGCAAGTCCAAGAACTTCTTTATCTTCGGTATGTTCTTTCATTAGCTGTCCATTGTCTTTCTAAAATTTTTTTTTGATGGAAGTGGTATGTACTTCAGATGTACAGAGTGCTACTTTGATCATCATTGGCTTCCAAGTCTCTCATCAGTCATCCCTTACCTATGTGTTATTCTATTTCAATTTGTTTTTATTCCCTCATTGTCTTGTAGCCATGGTGTACATTTCCTCAGCTAGCCTTTGCGTATGCCTCTTCCTCCATCTTTCTCTGGAAAACCCCTCCAAGCCTCCCTGCCTCCCTGCCTCCTTTCCTCCTCTCTCCTTTTACTAATACTGGGGCTTGAACTTAAAGCCTTGCTCTCTTATTTAGCTCTTTTGCTTATGGCTGGTGCTCTTCTGTTTGAGCTACTTCTCCATTTCCAGGTTTTTACTGGTGAATTAGAGATACGAGTCTCCCAGATTTGTCTGCCCAGACTGGTTTTGAACTTCTGTCCTTAGATCTCAGTTTCTTGAGTAGCTGGGATTATAGGTATGAGCTACCAGTCTCTGGATGATCTACCTACATTTTAAGACAAAAATGGGAAAAGATACCTACTCACGAGGCTCACTTTGTATCACAGTACAGTCTGTGAAACCTGAGTGCTTTGAACCCTGTGATTTCAGAGCCTGTCACTTGGAAGCCGTGGGCCTCCCTAGTGAAGGCCTCATCGCTTTGCTGTTGGGAAATTTGTTGTGACTTTGAGCCTGCGTGTTCACTGGCCAGCTTTCAGAGCTGCTCATCTGGCTGCTCTGAGAGTTGTACAAATTGAAGACACTTTTTTTTAATTAGGCAATTATCAAAAGAGGTTTAACAAATAAAGGCTTGGGAGGGAATATGCTGAACTTTAATTTGAGCAAATTTCTGCCTTTTCCTTTTTGAAGACTAAGAAGAGCCAAGTTTTCATATGCTATGATTCGTAACTTGCCATTTAAAATTGATAGAACGTAAGACAGGCCATCTGTGAATCACTTTCCATGAATTTCAGTATGAAGAGTGATTCAGGAGGGTTCCTCTTGGGCACAGTGAGGTACCACTGTTATTGTCCTACTTGAATGTTGGTGTTCAGAGTCATCAAAGTAGGAATGGAAGGAGATTTATGGAGAGCATGATCAAAACATTTGTGGGTTCAGTCTTCCCATTAGGATGGTGATGGAGCTGTCACCCTTCTTTGCAGGATGATAAATAGCATGTCTTGGAGTTTGAGTTGACAATTTTATGTTGGTTCTGTCACTGGTTTATTTTATAATTATGAAAAAAAAGGGTAGCTCAAGCAGAACTCACACCCATTTAAATGGCTTCTTCAAAAGAAATCTCAGTATGCCTATTTACTAATAGCTAGAAAAGGCAAACAATAAAATGTACCTCATTTGAAAATACTATCTCTCAGGTATCTCAGCCATTCTCATGTAGGCTCCTACCTTTCCAGTTTGTTTTGATTCCATTTGATTCTTTTTTTGTCTCAAAATGATGCTTCCGAAATGGATTTCATTTGATTGACAAGTTATAACTTTATTTAATGGGTTGTGTTTTGCATATGCTCAGTACTTAATAAATGATTTTGGTAGAGCCTGTTGGCATCTGGGATTGTGAAACATGTTTGATATTGTGTGTTGGGTGTTTGTAACTGATGATCAAGTTTGGGACTGATCAGCTCAGAGGAGATGACTTTTGACCCTTCACCTAGAAAGGAGGGAGCCACCTGCCTTGTGCTTTTCCATTTGATGCTCTGTGGCCTGACCATCTCCAGCTGCTGAAGGTTAGGCCAAGGTAAGAGTAGGCCATGAAGTCTGAGGGGAAGATTGCTGAGAGGTTGCGAGCTGGTGAGGAGGGGAGAAAGAGATGATGGATTTCAGCTTGCTTGCCTGAGAAAGCTTAGACCGTAGTTCTACTTGCTGCAGGTCTCTGTTCATCAGCCATGAATGGACAGAATGAATGGAATCATGGATGGAGCTGACTTAGGGGTAAAAAAACCCAAAAACCCAAAACCCATCTCCATTATTCTTTGCTATTATTATTTGCTGGAGAAAGAAACATTCTGCTACAAAACCTTCTCCGTCATCAATAGAGATGACATCTGTCATCAGAAGGGAAAACGCACTTTACTTTTGAGTATGCTTGTCACCTGAGGTGCATGCAGGAGTTGGCAGAAAACTTCAAAGTCTGGACAGAATTTCACCAAAAATACAATAGACCAGAAGACAGCAATAATTACTTGTATCCTTGAGAGAGGGATGGATGCATCTTGGGGTGCAATCGTGTCCACTTGAGGACCAGTCCTATCTTGCTTTGGTGAAACTGGATACTGGTTTACTTAATTCCTGACCAAAGTGTTGAGACCCTCTTAGTCTTTAAGGAGATAACCTTACGTGGGAGGGAGGGGAGAAAGGGGTGGAGGCTCAAGGTAGCTGCCTTTCTTGTATTAAATGAAGGTTTCATTTTATTTACCGTTAGTGTCATTATCAATGCCTTTCCCATGGTTCACCGTGACCCATGGATGCCTGTCTTTTGCAGAACTACTTTCATCAAGCGTTTCCCTTCCTGGCCAGTAGAGTAGCTATGGCACGAGCTGCATTGTGCAGTGAGCTGCCCTACAGAGCTTGCCGGGTCTGCACGGTGCTGAGGTCTGTTCTGTTTGTGGATCCCACGGCATGGTTTGCCTGTAGGGGTATGCAGGTGGCCCTTGTCTCTGGTCCCACACATGGTTCCTTATCCAGGTTTCATCATCACTAGGCTACTTCTCTTATGTAAATGAAGTTGAAACTTCTATTCCTTGTGCTATGACTTATGGTCCCCTGAAGGGAGTTAGTTGGGTTAACAGGTGTGTTCATGATAGTTTATAGGTTTTAAGCAGGTGCCTGTCATTTGATTTGATGTCAGTGTGAACACTGTAAATCTCTGCCTGTAGTTATGTCGTGCTAGTCGGTGATTTCCTGAGCCATCTGTTTTGCTTGACTTTGCTTTTCTCCCTGCCTTCTTCCAAGCAGACTTCTAAACAGTCTTTAAAAATCATTAAGAACTTGTACTCACCACACTGAATTCTTAGAGAATGGCTGCAAGCTCTGTACTCACTCTTTGTTAGTTTTAGGTCTGTCTGTCTTGTCTATCTGTCTATGTTTCTCCGTCTCTCCTTGAGAGTATTTGTAGATTTATTTTATTTCAGTTGTATAAAAGGGTTTCATTGTGCTGTTTCCATGTACATACAATGGACCTCTATCAAATGTATCTCCTTATACCGCCCCACCCCCATCTCCACTCCCTTCTTCTTACCACAATTACAATAAGCTTCATTGTAGTATTTTCATACATGTGTATGAAGAACTTAGACCATATTCACCCACCCTACACTTTCTCCCTTCACCTTCCCTTACTGGGCTGGTACCCATTCCCAAACAGAAGCTGTTTCAAATTCTTGGCATTCGTGTTTCAGGATTCATTGTGCCTCCAAGTCTTCTCAGTCAGAAGCAACTGCACTTCCTTTCTTTTACCATTGACTTAAATCACAGACATTTATACAAGGATCACACAGTCTTCATTTGATTACAGCACAACTTTATAGTGCAGATGAACCTAATTTTATCATTCTATTATTTTGCCATTTTATCATTTTACCATTCTTTGAAAATATTTTTTTCCGACTATATATATATGGACATTGGTTAAAAGCCAAACCAAACAAAAAACCAGCTAAGCGCTGGTGACTCAAGCCTGTAATCCTAGCTACTCAGGAGGATGAGATCTGAGGATCATGGTTCAGAGTCAGCTCAGGCAGGAAAGTCTGTGAGACTCTTATTTTCAATAAACTACCAGAAAACCGGAAGTGGCACTGTGGTTCAAGTGGTAGAGCGCTAGCCTTGAGCTGAAAAGCTGAGGGACAGTACCCAGGCCCAGAGTTTAAGCCCCATGACTGATAAAACAAAACAAAACAAAAAAAACAAAACCACAACAAAACCCCCCAAACCCTTAGCTAATAGAAGAAATCCAGAGACTTTTAACTTTCACTTAACCTCTAATAGGAAAAGTATGATATTTTCATACATGCACACAAGCATATTGACTATATTCACCCACTCTACACCTTCTCCCTTTTCCTACTCCCATTTATTTGTTGTAAACTATTTCTTAAAATGTATTTTCATGTCAACATGCTGTAGTTAACTAGGACATTGTATATAGTGCTCACTGATGTATTCTATGGATTAAAAAATATGTAGAATTTCAAGAACCAAAAAGAATGATGCATTTCTATCACTGTTGATATTTGGGAATCATAAGTTAAAGATTCTTGCTTTAAATATATTGAGTAATATTAAAGTTTTTTTTCTCTTGATTTTTGGTTTTGCCTTTGTGTTTTTGAGATAAGGTTTTGCTATGTAGCCTAGGCTACTTCTGCATGGCTGAGTGATGAGATTACAGATTAATGAAGTTTTAAGTTAACCAATTGAGAGAGAGAGAGAGAGAAAGAGAGAGAGAGAGAGAGAGAGAGAGAGAGAGAGAGAGAGAGAGAGAGAGAGAGAGAGAGAGAGAGAGAGCTATATTTAAGTGTCATTATAAGATCAAGTATTGGACATCTGTTTTGAACTACTCATATGACTTGATAGAGATCCTCAGATCCCTTTTAGAAAAAAGATAGAGCGTATGTTGGTTGGAAACAGAATGTTCTAGAAGCATTTCAAAAATTATCTTTTCACTCTGTTTTACACAGAGAGTAGTAACATGATTATTCACGGTGGGTTTGAGTAAGTCCCAAGATAGTACTGTGCCTGGTATTTGTGCGGTTTGAGCTGGACACAGCTAGCCACGGAATCCTGTCTTCTCTGATGGCCAGTGGCCTTGATACTGCTTTCCTTCCCATCTGCTTCGCCTCAGGCCAGGTCTGCACTTGGCCTCCTCCTCATGCCTAACACTGAGAGGACAGAGGAGGGCCTGATTAGTCTTCAGGAGGAAAATCCAGGTCCTTCTTCTACCTCATGTGTTCATTGACAGTGAGAACAATTCCCCTTTCCCCAAACTCACTCTCTACATGGTGTTTTCGCCTCATTCAATACTTTAGAGAGTTTTGTCTTTTCTACTGCTAATACCACTGCTGCTGAAAACCATGACAAGGGACCAGGAATAATTCCTTTGTTTTCTATCTGAGCAAATATAATGACTTATTATACAAGGCAGGATTTTGCATTGATTCATGGTCCCTAGTCAGTGTATGAGCATGGGTATGTGGCCTATCTACAGAGTTTGACAGTTTCTCCAGAGACTCACTCATCCTATGGTTCACCTGTGTGTGCTCCTCGGGTCACCAGTAGATTTATATTCATTATTTACGATTCAATTATTGTATGCTTGTTTCATCCCATGCTACTGGAATTCTCAGCCATGGCTGTCAGTTACCCTATGTCCTGACAGGCCTGTAGATACATGCATTTGTGTGGCAGGATGATCTAGGAAATTACAAATACAGTGTCAGGAGATTACACATGTCAATTCAGATTTTCAGCTTCTTTTGGAAACCTGGAAGTTCTGCCAACAGTGAGCCTCAATTCCCACATGGCCTGGCTTGGCTGGAGCTGTGTGCCGGCTGCCACCTTCGCTCTGCCAATCTCCAGCCCGCAGCGTGGCTGCCTCGCCACGCCCCCTCCAGTCTGCCATCCCACGGGGGTGTTGACAGGCCTTGCTCACCTCACCCCCCTCTCTTCTTTCTGTGGGTTATGATGACAGTTTATTTCTTTGCTCTGACGCTCTTTGTGCATGTATCAATTGATACACACACACACACTCTTTGTGTGTGTATCAATACTGGGACTTGAACTCAAGCCATAGTCGTGTTCAACCACTTGAGCCACAATGTCACTTATGGCTTTTTGGTGGGCAATTGGAGATAAGAGTCTCACTGACCTTTTTTTTTTCCCCACACTGGCTTTGAACTTCCATCCCCAGATCTCAGTCTCCTGAGTAGCTAGGATTACAGGCATGAGCCACTTGCTCTAACACTTTTAAACCCAGCAGCAATCATATCTAAACAGTAGGAATGAATGTTGGCTCTTCTTGTTAAAATGGTGGGTTTAGATCTGCGTTTAGGAGCATGTAAAGACATAATGGTGGAAAGGGAAGGAGAATTGGGGGAAATCAAAGCAGGTCACAGGAGAGCAGCGGCACATGTCAACGGGGCTGATATCAGATTGCCTTTACATTTTTTTGGAAGTTAAATGGGACTCAAGCCTTATCTGCCTCCCAAGTTCAAGATTGTCCATTTATACCATTTTGTGTTTACTGGAAAACTGAAAACTCTCTGTTGTGAATGGGACCTGAACTTGACATTTCTGCAGTGCCACACACAAAGGAGGTATTCACCAAATATTTGTCCAGTTCAGTTAGTAAAATGTAATTCTCTCTGTCAGAACAGTCTGTGCAGCTAAGTCTTTGTAAAGAGTTAAAGAAAAATCTAAATAAGAGGTTAACCGTTTAGATGAATCCATTTTAATTTTTATTAAAAGATGACTTCTGACATTTCCAGACTCTTTTCCCAGAGTGACTATTTACAGCCCGAACCACAAAAACACCCGACGTGCTTTAAAGCACTGGGCTAGGAAAATCACATGCTTGAATTCATTTACATGTGGAATATGTCTGGTTGCTCTTCTTTGGGGGAGTTGTTAAATGCATCCTGCCCCCATCCAGTGATTAAATACTTCCTTCCCCATATGTCATAATTGCACGTCTCTGGGATGTAGCTAGCTTCCATCGGATGCAAATCTACATATTATGCTAATCAGTAAAGATAATCTGTGTGTCCCAACACCAACAACTTGATAGGAGATTGTAATACTTCTATTACATTTCACATTACAGTTCTCAGGACATTTTTACACATTGTATTATTTGATCTTTCCAGTACCTTGTAGCTGAAGAGGTGACGTCACTGAGTGGGATTTACTAGGCAGGTAGGTAGGTAGTTAGGGTCAAGCTGAGCTTAAAACTGAGGCTCCCTGATTTTCTGACTTGCAATCACATTGTTGGGAAAAGGCCCAGCTCTTGTGAATGTGGTGGAAAGTTGTGTGTGTGTGTGTGTGTGTGTGTGTGTGCGTGCGCGCGCACACACACACACACACACACACACACACACACACACACACACATGTGTACCTGTGCAATTGATGGAATTTACCAGGTGGGGACAAAGAGTTTAGGAATTATAGCAGTTTTCTCAATCTACATACTGGACCAGGACTGAACTTGGACACAGAGCCAAAAAATGTTTTAATTGTTAAATAAGTGACTAGAAATACACACTTGGCACTACATTGAGGATGGCTTGCTCCCAAAATGGAAATGCTGAGCGATGTCACCCTGTTGTAGAAGAGTAAGAAGTGCAGTCTTAGCTGGCCTCTGAGAATACATATCATAGTCAAGTCATAGTACTAATATAGCCACAGCTTTGTTTGAAAAAATTCAATTTTCCTGGGTACCAGTGGGTCATGACTGTAACTCTAGGTATTCAAGAGGCTGAGATCTAAAGGATCATGGTTTGAAGCTAGCCTGGGCAATAAAGTCTCCATCTAAAAAAGGAAAATCAGCCAAAAAAAAAAAAAAAAGGCAAGACTGGATATGTGACTCATGGTAGAGAACCAGCTGAGTGAGCTGAAGGTCCCGAGTTCAAATCCCATTACCAGCAAAAAAAGGGAACTTATTTATATCTTTCTGCTTAAAAGATTGATTATTCTTCAGAATTCTCTGCTTCTGTACTTGCCCCCATCCACATTTTAATGGAAAACATGAAACTACTGACTGTGTAGGCATAGATGGATTTTTTTTCATTTTTCTTTCTTTTTAATTGCAGAGTGGAAAACCACCCATCAATGATATGTTTACAGACCTCAAAGATGGAAGGAAGCTGTTGGATCTTCTAGAAGGTCTCATAGGAGTGTCATTGGTGAGAGGCGTCATCTGTTACTTGAAGACCCACTGTGGGCATTTGAGGTGTAAAGGCTGAAATACAGCCTGGATGGAGCAGTATTTAGGCTTTCTTGAGGCTTCTGTTTTTACTAAAGATAAAATTGCCTTAAATGCTTATTGCCTGATCAGGTTTTAATTTTTTTAAAAAAGGAATAGATTTTTAAAGCATAGTGTTACACATTTCTTGATTGTTATTATAAAGGTGATATACAGAGGGGTTATAGTTACATAAGTCAGGTAGAGAGCACATTTCTGTTTGGACAATGTCACCCCTACCCTCACTCTCCCAGATTTTCCCTCCTGTCCCCACCCACAAGTTGTGTAGTTCATTTTCAACATAGTATCCAGTGAGTACCACTGTTGCATTTGTTCACCCTTTGTCCCACCATTTCTATGCACATCCTCTTATTCTCCCAAAGACAGATAAATGGATAAGACAAAAAGAAAAGAAACCAAAAACACCAACAGAGAAAGAACCTCTTGTTTCTATTTCTTGGAGTGCATTTCAATAGATATTATTTTATGTGATCAGATGCACATAGCCATTGCGCTTTGTGTTCCTCCCTAAGATTATCCTCCTTTGGCCTCACTGTGTGTGAATGCTCAAATTCCTGTATAATTTATCATGTCCTGTTGTATTTTAGACCTAGCTTTCGTGCATGAGAGAAAACATGGGTCCTTTGTCCCTCTGAGCTGGGCTTACCTCACTTAACATGATTTGTTCTAGATAGATCAGCATAGTGTTTTAAATGGTAAAGAGAGGACTGTGGTAGGCAATTTCTTTAAACTGCTTCTTAAAGAGTTGTTAAATCTATGGCATCTACTTTTCTTCAAGATTCCAGTATTGGTGTTTGCTTCTTTTTTTTTTTTTGTAGTTTTATTTTATTTTATTTTTTTGGGGGGGGGGTCCGGTCGTGGGGCCTGAACTCTGGGCCTGGGCGCTGTCCCTCAGCTCTTCAGCTCAAGGCTAGCTCTCTACCACTTGAGCCACAGCGCCACTTCCGGCTTTTTTCTTTTTTCTTACTTGGTGCTGAGGAATCAAACCCAGGGCCTCATGCATGCAAGGCAAGCGCTCTACCACTGAGCCACCTTCCCAGCCCTGGTGTTTGCTTCTTCATCAAATACATCTTTCTTGCTTTACAGTAGTCTGTCCTCCCAGGGTGTGGCTGGTGGGTAAGAAGGGTGTGGCTGGTGGGCACACACATTTCCAACCAGGCAGGATGAGGTCTAGGAAGAGTGATGTGCTTGTTGAAGCCTGGGGTCCTGCTCTCTCCCCTTTGCCCTCCAGGCCCCTGCTGGTCGAGCTGACTCAGCAGGTCAGTGACATTTCCGCGTCAGTCAGTGGGGTAAATTGAAAGCTGACTAGATCACTGTAACTCCAGTGGGGATGTCTTCCTCTGATCGGACTCTGGAAATCTGGCCTGGAGCCTGCAACAGTGCCTGGGGATCCCCTGGTTCTGTGTCCACCCCTGGGCAGGCATAAAAGAACACAGGTTTCCTGATCCTTCAATATCCTGGCCAGTTTAGATTAGAAACAGCTTCGTCCTACAGCATGGCCTCAAACTCCTCTACCTGTTGGACCCACCAGGGCATGGCAGGTGTGTGTGTGTGTGTGTGTGTGTGTGTACACAAAACACTTGCTCAGCTTACTTGATCATAACTGATGTTCTATCACCTGAGCCATGTCTCCATTCCAGCTTCTTATGAGTTAAGTGAAGGAGGGAATCGCTCCAGTTTTTCTGTCTGATGCTCAGATCTCAGCCTCATGAGTAACTAGGATTACAGTCTTGAGCCCACCCATGCCCAGCTCACTAGAACAGTCTCCCCCCCCCCCCCAAAAAAAAAAGCCAAACTCACACCACCTTCTAGATCTTTCAAGCCAGGATCTTTGGAGGTGGGGCAGGACACAGCCATTTGTGGTGTTTGAAGCTCCGTGGAGGACACCAGTGCACAGGGGAGTCAGGGAATGAGTACACTTAGATGATACCAGTTGGGGATTTGGCATTCTGTGAGCACTGGCATCCAGGCTGGTGTTCTGAGTGCCTTCAAGCACTGACCTATTTGTTGTTCTGTGGGCATTTCTAGGTCTGTGTTTGTCAGGCATTAGGTGGGATGCTGGGCTTATTTGTTTTTGTGCTTTTATTTTCCAGCCAAAAGAACGTGGCTCCACAAGAGTGCACGCCTTGAATAACGTGAACAGAGTGCTCCAGGTTCTGCATCAGAACAGTGTAAGCTTCCGAAGTGACCCCGAGGCCCGGCCACCCTCAGTACCCGCTGTGTGCACTGGCTGCCCTTGGTTCTTGAAGATGTTTTTCTTCGAAGTCCAAACCTCTTCTCTGAATGAACAGTCATGTGCCTTTCTGCTGGCTTTATTGATCCATTGTATAAATATACTATCTCTCTCTTATGTAATTTCATATTTGTGCTGGTATTGGTGCTTGAACTCAGGGCCAGGACAGTGCCCCTGAGCATTGTTTTTGCTAAAGGGAACTGTTGGACCACTTGATACACAGCTCCATTTCGAGCATTTTGGTGGTTAATTGGAAGATTAAGAGTCTCACAGACTTTCCTGCCCAGGCTGGCTTCATATTGAGAGCCTCAGATATTAGCCTCCTGAGTAGCTAGGATTACAGGTGTGAGCCACCAGCGATGCATGTCTAAATAATATATTTTTGATATTTCCGTTTATCTGATCCCCCTAAAATGAAATCTGTCGTACTACTCATTTAAATAGTTTTGCAAAGGTTCCAAATCAAAAACCTGGAATTCTTGGCAGAAATTATCCTAAAAGTCATTTTTATTTATTTATTTTTATTTTGCTAGGTGGAATTAGTGAATATAGGAGGCACAGACATCGTGGACGGAAACCATAAGCTGACTTTGGGCTTACTGTGGAGCATTATTTTGCACTGGCAGGTGGGAAAATCTCCAATCGCTTCTTGATAGTGTGTTCTTCATGTATTCATTTCCTAGGGGTCATCATCACAAAGTCCAACAAATGGATAAGCTTCATCCACAGAAACCCATTGTCTGTTAGTGGAAGAACCTGGGCCCAGGTGTCAGCAGGGTTGCGGCTGCTCTAGGAGCTGCCGACTGGAGCATGTCCCTGCCTCTCCACCAGCTGCTGCTGCTGCTTGTTGAACACTCAGGGATCGGATGGCTTGTGATGGTGTCCCGTGTCTTCACACAGCGTTGTCCCTGTGTGTGTGCCCTTGAACCTGTCGTAAGGACAGTATGTTTAGCCTCCCTCAGTGACGTGTCCAAAGGCACCGTTGTCAGATAAGGCTCTGTTCTGAGATCCTGGGGCTACGTCTGTGCATGTGGATTGGGATGAGCACAGCTCAGCTCATAAGGATTTGAAGTGGAAAGGGCTGAGTTGCTCTGGGTTCCTGGCCTGGGGAAAATGATCTCCATTTTTCTTATATTCAATTAGTAAAACTGGCCTACTTATTTTTTTTTGTGGGCCAGTCCTGGGGCTTGACCAGGGTGTTGTCCCTGAGCTTGTTTTGCTCAAGGTTAGTGCTCTACCACTTGAACCTCAGCTCCACTTGGGGCTTTTTTAGTAGTTAGAGATAAAGAGTCTCATGGACTTTCCTGCCCTGGCTGGCTTCAAATTGTATCCTCAGATCTCAGCCTCCTGAGTGACTAGGATTACAGGCATGAGCTACCAATATCTGACAAAACTGATTTTACACACACACACACACACACACACACATACACACACACACACATACACTCTCTCTCTCTCTCTCTCTCTCTCTCTCTCTCTCTCTCTCTCTCTCTCTCTCTCTCTCTCTCTCTCTCTCTCTCTCTCTCTCTCTCTCTCAAAGTTTACAAGAAGAGTTCAATGAGTTCCCAAATGTCCTTCTTCAGATTCCTTACATGGGAAAGCACCTATGTTTCCTTTTGCTCATTCTTTCTTTCTGTCTAAATATTTTTATATCCTCTCTTCACTTTAAGGTGCCATAATATACTCCCTGTGTTTTCTGAAACATAACATTGTAAAAAGCTAGAGCTGGTTGACATACCTGCCATATAATAGTAATGTGAAATGCATATTAATATTTGTGATTATTTTACTATTGTGATCATATGCCAAAAATCATCAATAATGATTAATCAGGAAAATAACTGAATAAATATAATCTACATGTCTCATAGAGGTTTTTTCTTTTGCCTACTGATACTGATACTGGGCCTTGAACTCTGAGCCTTTTGCTTTTGGTCTTTTTCAGTTTGTGCTTTATTTATTTATTGGAGCAACATGTCTAATTTCAGTTTTTTGTTTTTGTTTTTTAATTTACAAATTAAGCATTGTCATTACACAAAGGGGTTACAGTTTCGTAAGTCAGGCAATGAGTACATTTCTCCTTGGACAGTCTCACCTCTTTTTACTCTCTCCCAGTTTTTCTATCCTGTCCCTGCTTACATTGTCAACATATTGTCTACTGGGTAACAATGCTAGTTGGTTTGCTGGTATTCAGAGATAAGAGTCTCAGGGCTCAGTCTGCTCAGGCTGGTTTTGAACTTTAGATATCAGAGTAGTTAGGATTACAGGCACAGACCACTAGTGCCCAGCTTCATGGACATGTTGTCCACTACCCTAATAATACCCTTTATAAAAGAAAAAGAAAATTCAAGCTCACAGGCTATATTCATTTGTCACATCTCTTTGGTTGTCTTTAATCTGGAACAGTTTACCATATGGGCACTTTTGAAGACTTGCCACTTGCTTTGCAGAATATCCCTCCGTGTGAATTGGCTATTGTCTCTTTTGGGTTGGCCTCAAACTGCACTCCTCCTGATCTCCACTTCAGAGTAGTTGGTATTACAGGCATGAGTTACTGTGCCTGGCCCTCCTTCCACATTTTTTTAAAACCAATGTTCTATTTGTAGCGTAGAACTTCCTTTTCTCTCTTTTTCTCTTTCCTTCCCTTCTACCCTTTCTTCTCCCCTCCACTCATTTATATTTATTAGTGAGTGTCTCATGACCTTTTATAATAGGTTTATTATCTTTTCCTTGTAATTATTCATCTTGATAATGTTTTTGGATGTAGCCTGTAGGTCTGTCTACATTTTCTTAGAGCTACCTTAAAATGTATAGAATTAGTTTAGAATAACAGGAAATAACAAGTCCTTGGATATAATTATACTGGTATCTATACTGCTAAAATATAATAATATAATGTAACGATATACTACTATAAGGAACTTTATTTCATCTTTTGATTTTTGGTTGTCAGTCAAGAGTGCTTCCTTCCATTCCCATTTTGTAGAAAATAGAGGTTGGGTTTTCGTCATAGGGGAAGATGCTCATGTGTGAAGAGTGTTCAGGCAGTGTGTCTCATGGTTGGAGTGCCGGGGAGGGGTTACAGTACAGTGGTGTCTCTTGACTAGGTGAAAGATGTCATGAAGGACATCATGTCAGACCTGCAGCAGACCAACAGCGAGAAAATCCTGCTGAGCTGGGTGCGGCAGACAACCAGGCCCTATAGCCAAGTCAACGTCCTCAACTTCACCACCAGCTGGACCGATGGGCTCGCCTTCAATGCTGTGCTCCACCAACATAAGTGAGACTTTCCTCAGGGCAGAAGGGGAGAGGATGCAGGGCTGTGCAAATACCCATCTTCTTCCTGTCCTTCCTCTGCTCCTCTTCCTCAAAGTCCCTACCCGTCACCTCCGCGCTCCTCTCTGCACTCTTTTACCAAAACGTGAAAGACAGACATATAGAGACCAACGACCGCCAAATATTTCTTTACAATTTAAATGCCACAGTGCGATGTCCACAATTTCTCCTACATATGTATAAGTTAAGCTGTAAAATATTTCGCATAGTTCAGTCCCACTCGTTCTTCAGCCTTAATTAGCAGTGAGTACAAAGGACTGTGTCAACTTTTATTCCTATAGCAAAAGCAAAGCTCTGTAAAGCAAAGCTCTATATTCACTACTGAAAATAGACACATGATCTTCTTAGGAAGCTTAGAAACAGACTCTGGTTTGTATATAAAAAACCAAAGGTCCAAAAATATTCAGTTTACTGAAATACTTTCTAAGAAGAAACTAAACTCCGAAGCTATATTAAGACTATTCAGCACAATAAATAAGTACAGTAATACCACCTAGACTGAACCATACAGAATTGCCACTACTTAATTGTTCTTTTGGTTTGGTATTATTGGACAGAGGTGTTTTTTTTTTTTTTTTAATATATCCCAAGTTGGGATATATTGAGTTAGCTTCCTGACTTTTGGGATTTCAGGTGTCTACTACCACGCCTAGTCATATTTGACTCTCTGTGATATTTAAAACCATAGTTTCAGATAGTTCATCCTGACTGAATAAAGAGTTAAAGAATAGCTCCATTATATAAGAAAATCTGATAAACAACTGAGTTGATGGTGCAGATTAACAGATGGTCTTGGATAATTGGTTATCTCTATGTAAGAAGTGAAGTTGATCTTTTCCACATCATACCCCAAAAAATAAATTCTTGGGTCTTGTGTTCTTCTAGAGGGAGGCCAACATTAATAAAGAACTGAGTACATAGATTGTATATAGAACTGGTAGCTAGCAGAAGGCAAAGGGAAGGAGGAACCTTACATATATGGGTGGCTACAGTGGCCTGAGTGGTGGAGCAATGGGTGATTAAGTTAGGGAGGAAATGGTACAATCAGGACTAAGGAAGGCACTCAGTCCCAGAAGGTGGGTAAGTCTCAGATGCAAGAACACAGCGCAGAGAAAATGACCAACTTCCAGTCAAAGCCATCATAATATTAAGGGGTGGGATGAAAAGAAATTAAGATGGAAATAAAACTCTAGGTCATAGTACTTTGCAGGGGGATAAATAAGAGAAACCCTCCTGGGACCTTTGTTTTAGCATTATCTTCTAATTAGAGCTGGATTTTTTTTTAAAAAATTCTGTTAGTCTTGGTCTTTTTTTTTGCAGGACAGAGAAAGGGAGAAAACCAGACTGGCCTTGAACTTGCGATCCTCCTGCCTCAGCTCCTGATTTGCTGGGGTCACATCTCCAGCCCACTGATCTTTAATTGGAGATTTTATTCTGTTCACATTGATTGGGATAATTGATGTGTTTATTTAGGTTCATTTTTACCACTTAGTGTATGCTAAGAGTTAGAGTATTTCCCTTAGTCTTCCTGTATTTTTTTCCTTTCTTTTTTTCGTTTGAATAGAGTCTCCCTGTCTTTTTTATTTTACTGTTTTGGGAAATATAGTCAGAGGTTATAATGCCTACCCCAGAAATCTGAGTCAGCGTGTTTAATATAAGAATCTTACAATGTGGTCCCTCTTATTTTTATGGTTTTCAATTACTTTTCAAATAATATATGTTTGACCAACTTTTGGAATATAAAAATATTTCACGTAAGGACAAACCTCACAAAAGAATCCCAACTTGGAATCTATTAGATGGTATCAATTCCTACCTTGGTTCCAGCACATTCTTTCTTCATTAAATTTTGTTTGCCTATTGATTTCAGACCTGATCTCTTCAGCTGGGACAGAGTTGTCCAAATGTCCCCTATTGAGAGACTTGAACATGCTTTCAGCCAAGCCCAGATGTATTTGGGAATTGAAAAGCTGTTAGATCCTGAAGGTATTGCTCACCCTTTCCTTGGGAACTTGATTTTTGCATTGCTGTTTCAAATTCATGAAGGCGGTATTGCTTTTCTCTTCTAGAATGCATTATAGGAATTGGCTTTTTCCCTTTTGACATGTAGGTGCAAGCTGTTTGTTGCAAACAATATTTGAGTGCTTTTGTATTTAGCCATCTGTAGGATCTTTTAGACAGAAATTCAGTTACTTCATTGTATAATCATATGTATCAACTGAGATTTGTGTTTTAGAACAATACTTTATTAGCAAGCAATTCAGGGTTTGGTTTAGAATTATGTATATTATGTATGACTTGTGTTATAAGGTTGAATTCTAGACTTACTTTTGTACTGTAAATAAGGTCTATTCATTGATTAAAGTTATTAAAAAATTTTTTTGCACTGGATTTTGAACTCAAGGCCCCATACTTGCTAGGCAGATGCTCTCTCCCTTGTACCTGCATGTCCAGCCCTATTTTTTGCTGGTTGTTTTTGAGATAGGGTCTTTCAGACGTTTCAGACAGGGCTGAGCTGGAGCCTCTGTCCTACTACGTTCAGCCTCTTGCGTTGTCTAAGATTACAGGCATGAGTGGCTTGTGCTTGGCTTGTACCATTATTTTGTGCTATAATATTTCTACTTCGTCTTTGAGATTTTGTTTTTCTTGGAAGACTAGGGATCAAACCCAGAGCTTCATGCATGCTAGGCCATGCTATCACTGAGGAAACTTTTTCAGAAGGTTTTTTGTTGTTGTTTTGTCTGAGATTGTGTCTCATTAGTTACCTCAAGCGGTCCTCAAATAATAACCCTGCCTCAGCCTCCCAAGTGTTGGGATTATAAATATGTTCTGCTGTGTTTGGCTTAGGTAAGATTCATTTTTGTGTGTGCCAGTCCTGGGCTTAAACAAAGGGCCTTGGCACTGTCCTTGAGCTTTTTTATATCCAACTAGTGCTCCAGCTCTTGAGCCACAGCTCCACTTCTGGCTTTTTGGTAGTTTATTGGAGATAAGTCTTACAGACTTTTTTTTACCTCAAACTGCAACCTCAGATCTCAGCCTCCTGAGTAGCTGGGAATATAGGTATGAGATACTGGATCCTGGTTAGCTCAGGTAAGCTTTTTAAGAAATGGATACTGAATGAAAAAAGTAAACAGTCTTCTCCAACTTTTCTCATAATATATGATGTGACACAGCAATTTACTGTAACATGGTATTACAGAGATTCATTAGGTATTGTTTATTGTTAAGAAGGAGACCTATATTATAACCTAATATTGAAGCGTTCACATATTTTGGACATTTAATTTAAGTTGCTTCTTACTTTCTTCCATTTTTAGATATTGCTGTGCAGCTTCCTGACAAGAAATCGATAATCATGTATTTAACGTCATTGTTTGAGGTGCTACCTCAGCAAATCAGCATAGATGCCATCCGTGAGGTTGAGACTCTCCCAAGGAAGTACAAGAGAGAGTGTGAGGAGGAAGACATTCATATACAGGTACTGCGCATTTATGTGACAGTGTTTGACACCTGCCACATTTCTTTTCTCACAGGGCCCAGAGCACAATATTTCCATGGAATGTGTGTGTGTGGGGGGGAGGGGGTGGCGTATCTTGAGTTTTCCATGCATATGACTTTTAGATGCTATTTTTCAGTTAGCCTGCTGTATGTCAATAGAAAGTATGTCACATGTATGTCAATAGAAAGTCGTAACTAACGTTATTCAGAAGGAAATACATTACTTCACATACCTGGGGTGGATTTAGGGTCTTGGGCTATTAACCATGCTTTTGCATGACGTGAATCAGGCCACCACTCTCTCATGCCCTGGCTGCCATCTTTGACACCCTTGTCAGGTGCTCAAGGTGATTTTGCTCCTGTCAGTCTTAGGTTTTTGTCCTAGATACTCCTCTTTTTTTTTTTTTTTTTTGTCTTTTGGGCCACTAATAAGTATTTTTCCCATTTTTCCCAGGCCTAGTGGCTTACACCTGTAATCCTAGCTATCCTAAATGTAAAGAAGGATTTGTCATCCTTGCAGTGGGGTTCTGGGGAAAACGAGTCAGAGTGAAAGGGTCTGTTGATAGACTTGAGCAATTAAGACATGTGAACATGTCTTTTATGGTTGTCAGTTCACTTATATACACGTGAAAAGTTCTGTTTACAGCTTGTAGGGTGAGAGTTGGAGGTGGAGAGTGTAGGCAGGTTTTAAAGGAGCTTTGCTCTGATCAGGAACAGAAGAGCAAGAGACACAATAGGTGTGGTTTGTGCATGGAAATATCCAAATAAAAACTCAGCTGCTTGAAAAGAGTCTGAGAGAGGTCTATTCCGTGAGCATTCCATGAGAAAGCAAGAAAGGAAAAGAGGAAGAAAGGAAGGAAGAGAGAGAGAGAGAGAGAGAGAGAGAGAGAGAGAGAGAGAGAGAGAGAGAGAGAGAGAGAGAGAGAGAGAGAGAAAAGAAGTAATTGACCTAGGGACCGTTTTCTCAAAAAAGAAAATGTACTAAAACCAAAGCACTAAGTACCTCAGGTTGTATATGTGGCTAAACACACAGGGTGGTAAGCAAGGGGTTACAAACGAACTCGCTGTGGAGAGCACTGGTAGTATCATTCTTTAAAAAGACTAAGTCAAAGCCCAACAAAATAAGGACCAGCGAATGGGTACTGCAAAGAGATGTGGGTGATGCCAAAGGGTAGAAAAATGAAGGGGATGGGGGGAGGATGCAAGCAATAATTCATTGTATACACCACAGAATTGAGAACTATAAGGGAAGTGGTGGATCGAAGGGGGGTGAATGTGTTGAAGGCTGACACAGCTCAAGATGCATTGTACACATGGACTTCTTTGTTAAATGGCAGTAAAATCAATACATAAAACCTCAAATTAAGGTAAGTAAGGGAAGGGGGGAGGTTGGCAAGGGATGGATGAGAATGTGGAAAGGGGTGACATCGATTAAGATGCACTGTATTCATAAACTGCTTTATTGAATGGCATCTCCTTTGTACAGGTCCTTAAAGATAATAAAAAAATATTAAAAAGAATGCAATGGCAAAATGCATGTCAGATTCAGTGAGACCATTTTAAGCAGGGGTCAAAGCAGAGTGCTGGTCTCTCTTTCTTTCTGTAAATTACATCCATTGTTCAAGATCCAACACATTTCCGCTCCTCTGTGAAATCCTCTCGCTGCTTTCACCCTGGGTACTTTCAGATGACAGTCCTTGGTGACAGCACAGATTCCTAGCTTGGCAGAGAGTTGTGTCTTTTTGTTCAGCAATTCATTTGTGTTCCTTCTCTCTCCAGCTCTGTCAGAATCTCTGAGGCTGAAATGATGTTGCTGTCCGCGTGTATGGAATAAACACTCCCAATTCTTTCCCTGTATCTCTTGTCCTGAGAACATGAGGTGGTGGTACACACCGCGTGTTCTTGATCTGCACCTTGCATCTTGGTGACAGTTGGTTCTGTTTTTATAGGACACACCGCTGGTGGGGGAGCACTCCACCAGTCCCCTAGCCGAGAACCCCCGCACGGTCACTGAGGTGGACATGGATCTGGACAGCTATCAGATAGCCCTGGAAGAAGTGCTCACCTGGCTCTTGTCTGCTGAGGACACTTTCCAGGAGCAGGATGACATTTCCGACGATGTAGAAGAGGTCAAAGACCAGTTTGCCACCCATGAAGTAAATATCTGTCGTGGATGAGCGAGATCTAGCAGCCCCGATCTGTGAGCTGTAGGCTCCTTACCTTCAGCAAGGGTTTTCACTTGCATTTTTGGTGGTTGTGGTTGTTGTTTTGAACTCTATCTGCCAAAAGGTCATGAAGTATTTTAGTTGTGATGTTCAAAGAGGGCTTTGTTAGGAAATTGTTGTTGGTGATTCAGTGCATCACAGTCAGATTTCAGATGTTAATCCTCTGGTAACGTGGGTATTTTATAGAACCACTGACAGAAATCAGTGCTCAGCTCTGCCCATTTGTCAAGTGTATTACCATACGGAGGAAGAGAATGACTAATGAAAATAGCAAATCTTTTTTTTGATCTTGAGTGTTTTCCAGGAAGTGATTATTTTCATTTTTTATATGTTATTAAGCAAATGTCATACCCAGGGTTCCCATATAATTTTATGTAATGAGTGTTGCTTGCTATTTTGAAGATTGTGTTATATTGCAGGGTAGTGATTTTTGAATATGTGGAGAATAGCTATGCAGTTCTTTGTGTGGTGGTGGTGGATGTGGTAGAAGTGGTATTGGGGATTGAACTCAGGGCTTTGCGCTTACTAGGTGGGTACTCTTGTCACTCCAAATACACCACCAGCTACTTGTTGCATTGGCTGTTGTCAAGGTAGGGTTTTGCTTTTTGCCCGAGCCAGACTGGGATGTGGTCTTCCTGTTTTTGCCTCCCCATTTTTTTTTTGCTAGGTATGACAGATGCATGCCACCATGCCCAGCCGTTGGCTGAGATAGAGTCTCCTTAACTTTCCTTTGCCTGGACTGTCCTTGAACCAGAATCCCAGATCTCCATCTCCCAAGTAACTAGGATTATAGGCTTGCCACTGTGCCTGGCTTGGTTAAGTTTTCGTATAGGTAGAAAAGTTCTTGACACATCTTATATACTATTTTGGATCCAAAAGAATAATAATATCCCATAAGCAATTATTCTTACATGAATACGGTATTTTTCTTTATTATATTTGTTCCTAATTTCACGTTCATGATCTCTTAGTAGCAGCAGCAGCACTTTTAGGAAACAAATATTATACATTTTAAGAAGCAAGTATGATAGCCTCGTTCTCCTTGATATATTTTTCTGTTAACTTATGCCGGTGCTTATTTCTTACAAACATTGCATCCAAGAGTACTTGATTGTTCCTCTACTAGGCTACTTTCTTCGAGGCATTGATATTTCAGTTGCGCACTAGTAATATCTCGAGTTAGCAGCCCATTCACCAATCAACATGATGTACTTGCTAGATGTCTTTTTTTTTCCTTCTAAAATTGACTTACAACAGTTACCTAGGGGCAATTTCATCATTACGTCTGCACACTTGTTAGGCTTTTATGATGGAGCTGACCGCACACCAGAGCAGCGTGGGCAGCGTCCTGCAGGCTGGAAATCAGCTGATCACACAAGGCACTCTGTCGGATGAAGAAGAGTTTGAGATTCAGGAACAGATGACCCTGCTGAATGCTCGATGGGAGGCGCTCAGGGTGGAGAGCATGGAGCGGCAGTCCCGGTGAGTGGCACTCGGGTAGAACTAGCCTGGTGACATTCTCTGTTCTGTGTGTCACATTGCTGGAATTTGACACCATCTTCATCTCTGTGATATGTCTGCCAAGTTAAAAGGTCAGAGTTGTGAAATGGAAGTGGGTGCAAAGGGGAGAGGCATTTCACACGGACAGGAACCTGTGCAACCTGGCAGTTGGACTAATGTTGGCAAAACTAACTGAATATGAGGATGGGATCGTGTAATGTGGACCTGTTATCCAGTGTTTTTCTGTGGTCCATTTGATTTCATGCATTGTGTGTGATACAGTCCGTTACTGTTTGCGCTTATTTAATAAGCGAGAATTCCTGATTGAACAAACAAGGCATCAGAGATGAATGCAGGGTGCTGTTATATTCTGTGATTGCATTGTATGGTCTGAAAGATTTTGTTTTCCTGGGTTCTGTACTTACAGACTACATGCTATTTAGGTAGTCTCTCAGGGCTGTGTTCCTTGTTCTGTCTCTCTGATACCTGGGAAGGGAACCAGAGGTGGGAACATTGCTCTGTCCCTTACTTGCGTCCCTTGCCAGGCTACACGACGTGTTGATGGATCTGCAAAAGAAGCAGTTGCAGCAGCTCTCGGCCTGGTTAACCCTCACCGAAGATCGCATCCAGAAGATGGAAAGCCGTCCCCTTGAGGATGACTTACCATCCCTGCAAAAGCTGCTTGAAGAGCACAAAGTAAATCTACCTTCTGTTTCTTCCCTACCTTCTCTGATGTGAAAGAGCAGCCATTAGCATCCTCAGGGCCCATGGCTTCTATCAGTGTGGAGTTGTCCTAGCATGGAGTTCATGTGGGGATTTCACTTTTCTGAGCCAGGGATGACAGCACAGGTACAGAAAACCACTTTATGTAGGTGTGCACGGTTTTCTTGTGAACATGGATAGCTTGCATTAGGTTGGACTTGCCAGTCATTGAGAAAAAAACCTAGATGTTGGTCCCAGGTATGGATTGAGAAGGTAATCCTGAGATGAACCTATTCCATTTTTTTTTTTAAGGCAAATCCTTTGTTCTTTTTCTGAAGGAACAGAAGGACTTTGGGTGAGGTGGGATTTGAAGGATATTTTAATTGGCTCACAAACATTTCACAGATTTCATAGTTTGATAAGTAAAAGTAGTGTAAAATAACTTCTGTAGATTAAAGACTTTATTGATCAATGAAACATCTATATAATGGATTAATAAAGCATTAGGGCTACATTAAACATTATTCAATAGGCATTTCACACCACTGTTGATAGTGCTTAAACAAATTACCTCTCCACGGGTGTCTGATGACTGTACTTTCCCTACCGAAGAGGGAAGGAAAGGCCTCCATATGTCTTTAATTGCTTTCTTGAGTAGGTAATTAAAATAGCTTCTGCATAGCAGATAGACTTCTAGTGTCTGTTTCTTTATACTGGATCAGCTACATCTCTGGTTCAGTATATTTGGAGTTTCTTACTCACTAATTCTCTCTCAATTTTTTTTTTGTCTTAAGTCCTAGTATAGACCCCCCTCCCCCTTGCTCTTTTATGACTTGGTGGAGGAAGGGCAGAATACAAATGATGACAACCCATTTGTGATCTGTTATCAGCTTTGAATTTTCATACTGCTTGGGTTCCTACCGAGATGTAAAGATGTATAACAGGCTTGTTCCATTACTAGAACACTTAGGATAATGATTGGAAATTTAAATATGGTGCCTCATTAGCTGCCCTTAATGACTATTGACAGTGGAGTGGATTTTAAAAAGGTAAATGTGTTAGGGTAGACATAACACTTTTAACTTATGTTTTTTTCCTCTATAGAGTTTGCAAAATGATCTTGAGGCTGAGCAGGTAAAGGTAAATTCCCTGACTCACATGGTGGTCATAGTTGATGAAAACAGTGGCGAGAGTGCTACGGCTATTCTGGAAGACCAGCTGCAGGTAAGAACCTGTGTTCCAAGGGCCACTGAGGGTAGCAGGCTTTATGATCAGCCCCGTTTTTTACCCAGGATAGAAGGAAAACCTACTGTGCTATTCAGCTTTCCATTATCATAACCAAATACCAGACACAGGCTACTTTATAAGGAAGAGAGGCTTGTTTAGCTGAGTTTTGGAGGCCTATTTAGTTCAGTATGGAATAGGCGCTGGTTGAGGCTCCTCCTTGGCTGCATTCCATCATTGTGGGAGCACACATATGTCTACCTGTGTAGTGTCTGTCCTTCTCCCTACAAAGACTGTGTTCAGTCAGGGTGGCGCCACTCTAATGGCTTAATCTACTCTAGACCTGTGCACATAGCCTGCCCCTACACACCATAATCACATTAAGTTTCTACCTGCTTTATAAACTCCTACATGATTTGGAAGACAAACCCTCACACCTGCCCTTGACTGTACTTCCCATGTGGAGTTGCACAGCATGTGGGGTTTAGGAGTACCTAAGTAGGGCTCCCTTACTTCGGCTCTTGTGGTGAGTGGACGGGGCTGGTTGGACAGCTTCCCGTGCGTAGTATTAATTGGATTCAGTAGCACCGGAAGTGAGTGCAACTTGGCTTACGGCATCATGGGGAGAATTTGTGAAAATGTAGATTCCAGTCCCCAGAAGATTTGAATCTCTGCTGCGAGGAAAGGTTGGACAGTGGGTGTACATTGTGAAGAAAATATAGATGCTTATTAGAATTTGGGAATTTTGGCCATGTAGGATTTGATATCCTGTTTGTTTGGTAGATTCACACATGGATTTCCATAGTTTTGGGAGGCATAATAAATTGCTCTTCCTCCTCCTCCTCTTCTTCCTTCTTCCTTCTTCCTTCCTTCCTTCCTTCTTCCCTTCCTCTTCCTCCCCTTCCTTCATCCACAAAGCAATAGTATTTCTATTTTTCTTTTTTTTCTTGTCTTTCAAATACGGCCTCACATTTTTGCCCAGGCTAATCTGGACCTGATTCTCCTATTATGTCTCTTACATAGCTAGAGTAACAATTGCACCATTGTGTCCAGTTGATTTGTTGAGATCAGGTTTCATTAACTTTTTGCCGTGATTGTCCTCTTCACTTTCTCATAGGAAGCTGGGATTACGGGTAGGGGTACCATCTACATAAAGAGATGTATTGGTATTTCATTTAATAGTGCTTGGATTACCTATTAGGACATTGCCAATTCTTTAATAATGTAACTTCACCATATGAAATTCCTTTTTATTTGTACTATTTAAAGTTGGCCTATGGCTCTGAGACTTCCCTGAAGTTGTAGTGTGTAGGTGTACCAGTGATATGCAAGATAGCTACTCATGTCTTGAATATTTGGTAGTGAGGAAACAAATTGAAACATGAAGGGATCTCCTAAGATGACAATGAGTTATGCTGAGATGTGGCTGGAGACTTGCCTTCTGGCTTTGTATTCTCTCTACTGTATGTTCTGAAAAGCTTATGCTATATCAAAACAGTACAATTAACTAACTCATGTTCTCAAGTAAGAAAGTGGAAGTACATTTTATCACTTGTTAAGCATTTATAAAATCAAAATACAATTTTTATTTTGGGAGGATTATGAGTTTTAAAAGTTAAATAGATTTCTTTGTCCAGTATGCGGGATGTGCTCTGGATCATCCTGTAAAGTAAACAGAGCAAATCATTAAGCATTTTATTGTTTTATAGTAATCAAACACATTCTCACACTGAAGACATAGTGATTGTAAAGTTGGACATTTTTCCTAATTAGGTTACTACGAACAAAAGCATTCTCAGTATGTATTGTGTTTTTGTTTTAACTTGTCTTTGCAGTTCTGGGGTTTGAGCTCAGGGTCTTAGATCTACTAGACAGGCACTCTACTACTTTACTGGCCCCTTTTTGCAGTGACTGTTTTTGAGATAGTGTCTTGTTTTATGCTGGGCCAGCCTGGATGGCTATCTTCCATTTGTGCTTTCCTTTGTCGTGGGGTGACAGGTGCAGCCACCATTGCACCCAGACCTTGTGCTTCCCCATAGCTTGGGTGACTGAGGCAGGTCACGCCACCCAGCCGTGGACTGAGATGGCGTGATGCAAGCTTTTATGCCTGGGCTGGCCTCCAACTATGATCTGCTGGCTGTGGGTCATACTTCCCAAGTAGCTAAGATTATCGGCTTGGATAACCACAGCTGACTACTTGCTTTATTCTGAAAGATAATTATAACCAGAATAATTTGAAGTACAAATGAATTAGAGACTTTTGCTGTATTTTGCAATGTACATAAAAATGTGACCTTCTTGTATAAGAATAGAGAAACGGGAGGTGCATGGTAGAGCGCCTTTCTCCTGATAGGTATAAGTTACAGTTGTGTTGCTCAGTAGCTCAGTAAAGTGAAATGATTTAATGAGTCAATTCTGTGGAAATTAGGTGTTCTCATCTGTATATTTATTAAATTAGCCTGCATAATTTTTAAAGTCAACTTTTATAAAGCTTTTGTATACATTGCTTCTTTTAAATAAAGAGCAGCGGACTTGCGAGCTACTCCCTCTTTGGGCTGTGCTAACAAAGGCTGGTTTCCTCCTTCCCTAGAAACTCGGAGAGCGCTGGACAGCTGTGTGCCGGTGGACTGAAGAACGCTGGAACAGGTTACAAGAAATCAATATATTGTGGCAGGAATTATTGGAAGAACAGGTATGAAACACTGTTATCCTCAGGGACAAAGATAGAATGAAAAATAGCTCATCTTTTATTATAACATTAGAATGAAGTTGTCTTCTTTGAGAGGAAAATATATAATAATAATAATTATTAATATTATTAATTGTGTGTGCATGCATGTGTGTGTGCCAATATTAAGGCTTGAACTTAGGGCTGAGGCTCTGTTCTGTAACTTTTTTACTGGTATTCTAACACCTGAGCTACAGCTCTATTCCCAGTGTTTTGGTGGTTATTTGGGGCTATGAATCTCATAGACTTTCCTTCCTGGCTTGGATTTAAAACAAGGTCCTCAGAACTCAGTCTTTAAACTAGCTAGAATTACAGCTGTGAGCCACTGATGCCCAGATGTTTATTATTTTAAAAATCAGATTTCTATCTATTTTGCAATCAGTTGTGCAGCTTATTCATAAAGATCATGTCATTTAACTCCTTGTTAGTAATATTTACTTTGATCAGTGTTTATTATTCAAAGTCTTAGTGCATGGGCATGCTATGATCTCAATTTATTAAACATTGTAAAGTGATTCTATATATTGGGCAGTGTACTTGAATTTGTACCAATAAGACTCCCAGCCTATGATTTGTGCTCAATAAATAATTAATGAGCAAATCTACTCCCTACATTTTAAACCTTAAAGTACAAGAATTTTTCTTCACTTTTCACTAGGATAAGTATGGAAATGAATTGAGCAACTATTTTTTGGCCTTGCCTTTCATAAAACCCTCAGTTGGTATATTTTTTCCAGAAGAGATCAGCACAGGAAATGAAGCAAAAAAGCAGAGCTGCCATTCTCGTTTTTCAGTTGGAGTGGGTGACCTCGGGCCACACTCTACCCTGGTAGAAAAGCAGCCATAGAAACAGAATGCAAAGAAATGTAACCTTTCTCCCTGAAGGCCAGACAGTCGTGGTCTTGTAAATCAGCAGGTTTCTATCCCTACCTTTCAGCGTCGATTCGATTCTTTTAAGAACACTTCAGTTCCGTCCATAACGAGCAGCCGTATTCTCTTCTTGAGATAGAGAAACCAGGGCTAAGATGTTTTGTGGTTTACTAAACACAGTGGTAAATTATATGTCTCCAGGGTAAGGTTGGAAAGTTTGTCCAAATAAATTATCAATCACTACATTCCCCTCATCTTTTTTAAATTACATAATGAACTGGTTGTGTGTTCTGAAATATTTATGTTGTACTTTACCAATATTTACATCTACTTGGAACTCTTCAGTCAAATCAGAGAGTCACATAGAAGAGTTAAGAGTTCAGTCTCCCATTACAATGGGAGACATTGTTTGCCAGGGAACACCAGAATAATGTTATAATTTAAAAAATACCATAAAACTAGAGTGGCTAGTATCTTGGATATTTGTGTCACTTGAAGTTTTATATTAACCTCACTTTCTACTAGCATAGGGCATTGCAGTTATATTTGTGTGCATATGTGTGTGCATGAGTGTGTGTGTGTGTGTGTGTGTGTGTGTGTGTGTGTGTGTGTGTGCACCCATGTGTATACTCTCTGCACCTTCTATTCTATTTGATGGTTAAGCATGTGCATGTCGATATGTCTGATATGAGACTGAGGAGAGCATCTGTATTTGTCTCAATTTTTTTCCCATTGAAATATAGAGGTGAGAAGTAGTTGTTAAATAAATTAATGAGATCGTTGAGAAAGAATGATTCCAGTTGCCAATACAGAACTAAGATTGCTCCCTCCCCTAGTTTGGTAGAAAAGGCTTTCTGTAGAACATGCTCCATTTTGGGGAGAATTACCCCAAGGCAGCCACAGTTGCTTTCCACTTCTCTTCAAAGTTATCTCTATATTATTCAATGTCTTCTCCCTGAGGAACAGTAAGTTTTGAACAATGAGTTTTAAATATTGTTATTAATGGCTTCAGACCATTGCAAACCTTCTCCTTTCATCCTGTGACTTAGAACTTTGACCATTAGTGTTGTTTTCTGCACAGAGCCATGGAAAGACCTTGGGTTAGGGAGGAGAGTCCTCGATCTAATTTGGTCACCCATTAGCCAGTGGATCTCCAACATTCAACCTGACTTCTATCTCCCCAGTCTCTAAAAAGAGAGGCTGGAACAATGTGATCTCTGAGCTTCCCTCTACTTCTAGATTTGTGATAGGATTCTTTTGGAGAGACTTGGATTATGGGCATAGCATTTTCCATCCATCTGCCTTTCTGAGATTTAGGTTTAGTTACTGCATCAGTCTGTTTTTCTGTGGTTCTAATAGAAATACCCACAGCTGGGTAAGTGTGCTGAAAAGCAGCTTAAATACCTTATCGTTTGGGAGACTAAAACTCGGCACTGCATGGCATGGGTTGTCTGACAGATCAGGACAGCTGGCATTTATGGTTGGAGTACCCACAAGATAGAGTGATCACGTGATGAAGCCAGGTAGCCGGGAGGGGACAGCCTGGCTCTTGTACTAACGTCCTCTCTGAGGACACAGCAGGGCTTCATTAACTCCTTGTGCAAGCAGCATCCGCAGTGATCTCCATGACACTCTATGGCTTACACAGTTGCATTCTGTTTTCCTTGGTGTGCTTGTTTATTTTGAGTAGCTGTACAAAGGGGTTTCAGTTTAACATGTCTGTGTGCGAATATGATGCTTCGATCCGAGTCACCTTTTTCATCATTTCCCCCATCGCTCCCCACCCCAACCATCCCCTAAGTTACCTCAGTCCATTTGCACATATACATATTGAGTGTAAGGCCTACATTTGGCCACCCTCCTTCCCTGTGTTTATTTGCTTCCCCTGACCATACATGTTTCAAGCTTCCTGGTATTCACTTTGTGAAGCTGTTTGTTAGCTGTTCTGAGGAGGTACATCAGTGGAATTATCCTCCTTCAAGCATACCATACTTCAGTCAATTTTTTGTGTGTATAGATGCATATGACCTTATACATATGACCTTATACATGTTTTTGTACATGTTCATGATTTAGATCTAACTAATCACCATTCTGAGGGCCTAAACCTAAACTTGGGGCACACTGAAACTTTCTTGCAATCATCTTGGTATGGAAGTGATGGCAGATAGATCTGTTAAGGATAACGGTTTTAACATATTTTTCTGAGTAGTTTGCAAGATCTTACTTAGGGGCTTTACGTCTTTCTTATCCCTGAGCAAAAGGAAAAACTTGAAATAAAGATTTGGGAACTTGAGTTAGATTCTCAGATGAGTTAGATATATTTCCCACTTTTGTCATTACTTACAGTGCTTGTTAAAAGCGTGGCTCATTGAAAAAGAAGAAGCTTTGAATAAAATCCAGACGAGCAACTTCAAAGACCAAAAGGAACTCAGTGTCAGTGTTCGGCGTCTGGCTGTAAGTGTTGGCCTGGTCAGGGTGTGTGTTGTAAACCTGCGATATCTTAGTCCTTTGGGTCGAAGGGTAGTACTTCATGATTGCAGGTTATGGCTATTTTACCCGGTGCTAGGGAGCCGCACACAATGAGCAAAACCAGGAGTCTTCTGTTTCAGCCCCAGGGACAGCCGAGCATGCAAACTTTTCTATACAATGTGTGTGGACATTTCTTGACTGGGGAACAGGAAGATAGGAGCTTATGGAAAGAGAGAGAGTCATTTAATAAATATCTGAAATATTAGATTTTGAAGGAAGACATGGAAATGAAGCGCCAGACATTGGATCAGCTGAGTGAGATCGGCCAGGATGTGGGTCAATTGCTTGCGAATCCCACAGCATCTAAGAAGATGAACAGCGACTCGGAAGAACTGACTCAGAGATGGGATTCTTTGGTCCAGAGACTAGAAGATTCCTCCAACCAGGTACCTTTCTGAAACAGTATATTGTCTTGTAAAAATGTACACATTCAGGTTTGTGTTAGTTCTTACAAAAGAAAAGAGGAGTAGATATGATAAGCTATTAGTTCCTTATACCTGATATGATAAACGATTGACACATGGAAATGTCCTCAGTTTTCTGAAGATCTTACTAGATCTTCTAAAAGCTTATTCATAGCAGTAGTTTAATCTGTAGGGACTGATGACATTTAGGCAGATGTACAATACATATTCTTAAATTTTTAAATCTTAAGTAATCATATTCCTCTTGATATTTTACTGTATCGGTTCAGTGTAGTGGCTCATGCCTGTAATACTAGCTCCTTGGGAGGCTGAGATTGGGAAGATCATAATGCCCATCCAGCCTGGGCAAGATGTTTGTGAGACCTCCATCCCAGTTAAAGCTGGGTATGATGGACTATACCTGTCATTCTTCCTGCACAGGAAGCATAAAGCAGAGGCAAGATATGAGACCCTTTTCAAAACAGAAAGCAAGCAAAAATGACTAGACATGGGATATGGTTCAAATGGCAGAGCTTCTGCCTAGCAAGCACAAGATCGTAAGTTCAAACTCTAATACGCCCCCATAAAAGAAGACTTAGTGACTGAGATGACATTTTGGTGTTAGACATGAATGCTTATAGCAGCATTACTCACAATGATCAAATGGAAGAATGAGTAAATCAAATGTGGCATATCCATATAATGCAATATTAGTTGGTAATAAAACAGAATGAGATGCTGACACCTGGTAGAGCACGGAACTTGAATAAACCATGAAAACATTACTCTGGGCTAATGAAGCCAGTCATGTGATTGATTGAATGTAGGACCAGTCTATTTACATAAGGTATCCCAAATAGGCAAATCCTAGGAGACAGAAAATAGATTAGTAGTTGCTAAGAGTTGGGGGAACAGGAAATGGATTTGGCTATTAAGGGGCATGAAACTTCTTTGGGGGTGACAAAATTTGGGGAGGGAGATGTTGGAGTTAGAATGAGAGCATGTTTACACAGTGACTACTTTCATACCAAGAACCCTAGAATTACACTTGTGCAAAAGGAAGCTGGTATGTGCTGTTTAGCCCCTTTAAAGCTCTTTCTGGGTTTTTTTTTTTTTTTTTGGCTTTTAAAATTATTCTTTGGTTGGTTGTGGGCTTGAACTCAGGGCTTGGGCACTGTTCCTGAGCCTTTTTGTGCTCAAGGCTCTATCAGTTGAGCCATAGTGGCACTTCTGGCTTTTTCTGTGTATGTGGTACTGAGGAATCAAACCCAGGACTTCATGCATGCTAGGCAAGCACTCTACCACGAAGCCACATTCCCAGCCTAAAGCTCTTTCTGTAGAGTTTAAACGTTTTGCTCACCTTTTTGTTTCAGGTGACTCAGGCGGTGGCCAGGCTGGGGATGGCACAGATTCCTCAGAAGGATCTTCTGGAGACCGTTCGCCTAAGAGAACAAGTCACCACGAAAAAGTCTAAGCAGGAGCTGCCCCCGCCCCCTCCCCCAAAGAAGAGACAGATCCACGTGGATGTGGAGGCTAAGAAAAAGTGAGGGCAGCGGTGTTTCCAAACCCGCACTGCACAATAGCACATTCTGTTCTCCTGCGCGGTTACTTTGTATTGCTTATGAGTGAAACTCCCAAAGGCTGAGGTTTGCTTCTGATTCACCTTGATACCTTGTTGAGCGCAGTGTCTGGGTTATAATAAGGCTTGATAATTACATATTGAACAAAAGATGCCATTCAACTTAGGAATGCTTGTGCTTTGGTTTTCCTGTTACTATCTAACCAAGTCTGCAAGGGATTCTTAAAGAAGTTAAAAAAAAGTCATGTGATTATTTTATTCATTTATTTATTAATAGGATCGTATTGCTACTCTATTTATATTCTTACTTGTAATGATAGGATCTTACTGGGTTGGCTATATTTCTGGGTGGTCATTTTGAGGCCGTCATTGGAAACACATGCAGGCTGGGTGTGTATTGTTCTTTCTGGAGCTAAGTAAAATCACAGGAGGAAAGAAATGACAGAAGGTAATATCTGAATCCTCACTCAGGTTTGATACAGTGAGTGCAGAGCTGTTGAACTGGATTTTGAAATTCAAGACTGCCATTCAGACCACAGAGATAAAAGAGTATAAGAAGATGCAAGACACTTCAGAATTGAAAAAGAAGTTGAAGGTAACACTTACAACCAAAGTATTCTAGCGAATAAAATACTTCATCAGGGCAAGCTTCCTGAGATGGTGTCCAAAAGCTTCCTGTGAAATAAACGTAGCGGTAGGCAAATACATTCAGAACATTGTAGAATACTGAATTCTTTCAGTCTAGTTTCATTAGACACTTGTGTAGAGAAAATTGACCCCTCCCTTTGAACCATTGATGTTATACAGTAGGAAACACTTGTTTACATGACCTGGTTATAATTTAAATTTTTTAAAATTCATTTATCCATCCTTTCATCCAATCCATTCATTCATGCATGCATGCATTCATTCATTCATTTTGTGCCAGGACTGGGGCTTGAGTTCAGGGTGTCACACTCTGCCCAAGGATGGTGTTCTACCACTTCAGCCACACCTCCACTTCCCATTACTTGTAAAACCTCATTTAGACTTACCTTAATCCAGTAACTAGTAATTTATAGCTCTGAGTTATTCCAGAGATTTTTGCTGTCTGAATACAGCAGTCTAGTTGTTTCAAATCTCAAAATTTATTCAAACTATGTTTCTTTGGGGGGTGAAAAAGACACACAGTTTAAAAAAACTAAATATCTTCAGCCCCATTGTACCCCTGGGCTCTGCAACTGCAGATTCAACAACCTCAGATGAGAAACATTGGGTAAAAAATTTTCAGAAAGTTCTAAAAAACAACTTGAATTTGCCAATTCCAAATGCGACACTGAATTCATCAAAGTGTTGTGATATGTAAGTAGCTTCTTCAGTTTCCTCCACATATCCTCCATCCTTCAGCCTTCCTCATTTGAACATTGTTCACCTGTGTCTTGGTCATGATCTGTGGTTTTAGAGCTAGGTTGAGATATCTGTACTGAACATGGGCAGACTTCATTCCTTCTCATATTTCCCTGAGGAAATATAGTATGGGAATGATTTAGACAACATTGCTGTTATTTGACCTCAAACTTGATTTTGAGTCTCTAGGAAGATATGTGTAGATTATAGGATAAATAATATACTACTTCATAGTAGGACCTTAAATTTCTCCAGATTTTTAGCTATCTTTAATAGAACCAATGTCCCAGACAAATACTGAGAAAGGAATGAATTAAAATTAAGGTCCACTCTTCAAGCATAAAGAACAAGATACTTTGGGTCAGGTCCCAAGGTATATTGATACTATTTAACAAAAGGTGCGAAATGGGCTGTGGTTGAAGTTTCCATTGGATCCTGGACTTACAGTGCTACTCACAAATAAGACTGAGGCTTAAGAGATAATATCTCTTGAACTCTAGCATACCATGTCCAGTTCTTTTGACTCAAACCACTGTTTTTATGGTGTGCAATACTCAGGCTATGTTTGCAAATAGGTATCATACAATACACTGATTTCAATTATTTCCTCTTTATAGAAACTCATAATTATAGTATACAATTTTGTGTGTGTGCATATGTGCACATGCATGTGCACTTGTGCATATATGCACATGCATGAGCCATTACTGGGCTTGAACTGAAGACCTGATGCTGTATCTTATGCTCATGGCTGGCACTCTAGAGCTCTTGAGCTCTACTTCCAGTTTTGATGGTTAATTGGAGATAAGAGCTCATGCACTTTCCTGTCTAGGATGGCTTTGAACCAGAATCCTCAGATCTCAGCTTCCTGAATAGCTAGGTTTATAGGTGTGAGAGACCAGCACTTGGCTACTATACAACTTTCTACTGTAAAAGAAACAAAGTTTTGTGAGGCTGGGAATTAGACCCAGGGCCTTGGGCATGCTAGGGAAGCACACAATCACAAAGCCACAGGCCTACCAAAAAACCAAAGTTTTATAGTTTCTATCACTGTGTTTCATTGTACTTTTTCAGATTTATTTGTCTGTGGAGTACTGAGATGTCTCTTGGAATTGCAGTGTTTTAAAAATTTTTTATTGTAATATTCTTGTAGGTAAATCTGAAATACCTAAAGGCCATATGAGAGGGACACTGAACATAAACATTTAAAATAGCACAATTGAGAAGAAAGTTTGCAGTGTTCTTATATTGGCCTTTATTTCCAGGGACTAGAAAAGGAGCAGACAGAAAGAAGCCCCCGCCTGGATGAGCTAGACCAAACTGGACAGATCCTTCTGGAGCAAATGGGCAAAGGTGAGCCCCTTCATTCTTTTTTTTCCCTAGAATTTGTAGTGTTGACGCTTGCAGTTTGACATATCAGACATGTAGCCCTGCAGCTATTGTTTTGCTAGAAAAGTGCTTTTCAAAAAGTTACTTTTAGACATCAGAATCTTTTTTTTTTTTTCCATCCCTGGGGCTTGAACTCAGGGCCGGGGCACTGTCCCTGAGCTTCTTTTGCAATCTATCACTTGAGCCACAGCACCACTTCCGGCTTTTTCTGTGTATGTGGTACCGAGGAATCAAACCCAGGGCTTCATGCATGCAAGGCAAGCACTCTACCACTAAGCCACCTTCCCAGCCTATAGGCATTGGAATCTTTTAGAGAGCAAAATCTTATATTGAAGCGGAGGAAGGAAACAACAGCAGGCTGTGTCTATGGCTCATGCCTGGCATCCTAACTACTCAGAGAACTGAGATCTGAAGGACTGAAGTTTGACGCTGTCTTTGACCAGAAAAGTCCCCATCTCCAAAATAACCAGCACAATGCTGGGCTGACAGTGTGACTCAAGTGGTAAAACATCAGTAAGCCCCAGTACTGACAAGAACAAAACAAAGCAAAAATCAGATAATAGTAATTTTAACTTTTGATTTCTAATAGTTGAGTGCTCCATAGAAATATTACATTTATAACTCTGGGAGAAAAGCAATTATTTTTAAAGAAAGGCAGTTTTCCTTTTAAAAGCTGAAAAGTGTGATTTTATCATTATTTAGTATCACTGTAACAGGCAGTGTCTTTAGCTTAGAGAAGGCAAGATTTCAACTTTTAAAATGAGCCTGAAGAGCTAGGTGCTGGTGGGTCATACCTGTAATCTTAGCTAGTTAGGAGGCTGAGATCCGAGGACTGCAGTTCCAAGCCAGCCCAAGCAGAAAGTCTGTGATACTCTTATCTCTAATTAATCACCCCGAAGCCAGATGTGGAGGTGTGGCTCAAGTGAGTGAGCGGAAAAGGCTAAGCAAGATCAAAAGGACCTAAGTTCAAGCTCCAATATTGGTACACACAAAAAAGAATTGGTCTGAAGGAACCAAAAGAATGGTTGAAAAGACATTATCTAATGATTAAATGAACAAACGAACTAATGATTTGAAGGCTATTCACCTGCTCCTTTATAATGAGGACTTCTTACCAGCTTCCTAGATTTGTTATTTACTTCCTATATTTTTTATTTACTAGCTTAATTTCCTTCTTTGCTTAACATAAATGACCCTGACAGAGAAATGTAATGATTGAATCTACACTGCCTGTGTCCACCTAGAATTGAAATGACCCTGCAGGAGTCCAGCCCCAGATAGTTGGTTAAGAAAATGGTCAATTGTTTTCTCTGTGACCCCCATTAATAGAGGTGATTGAACATGGATGTGTTTGAATGTCCTGCCTAGGTCTGTTTTCCTTTACCTGACTTGCTGTGAGGGGCCAATGAACGTGAGCTGCTGACCTGAGCCATATATTCAAATCATGTGTGACGTGTACATTTCTAATGTTTAGTGAACACACACTGTGGCAAATTTTTCATGTTGTATTGTCTTGTAGATCACAAGCAACTTTTTGTTTTCCCTGTCCTCCCCCCCTTCCTTTTTTTTTAGTTTGAGCTTATTACCCTGGGTTTTGGTCATGGGTGTTTACAAAGCAGAATTGTTTTCTTACCCTCGTACTCAAATAAAGAAAATGCTAAGC
The DNA here is from genome assembly GCF_024711535.1 of Dipodomys merriami. NCBI lineage: Eukaryota > Metazoa > Chordata > Mammalia > Rodentia > Heteromyidae > Dipodomys > Dipodomys merriami. Next base: position 15,379,367 of record NW_027206401.1, on the reverse strand, counting down.
CCGTTCTTATAACAAGCGTTTTCTCCAACTAGGAAGATTCCATTGCTACTGAAAGAATTTGATGGTATTTTTACTAAGAGAAAGATTATGAAGAGATCTATTCCCATATAAAAAGATCTGTCACCTTATCATTTCTAGGAATGAGAATTATGAGACTATTCAAATGTGTGAGACAAATGCAATTATGTAATTCCTATAATTAAAATATGTTGTTTATGCCACTCCTGAGATTGTGGTAACTGCTTTGAATGATTTGGTATTTGTTTGGCTTTGTTCATTGTGCATTGTGCCTCGTAGGCGTGCTAATTTTTCTTGGGCCTGGCTTCTGTTGTAACATTCCTATAGGCCTATGGTTGCAAAAGTGATTCTTGTCATTTCCTTACCTATTTACATGACTGTGGTTTTGTCATCTCGGCCTTAAGCGTTCTGCCACTTTGACTGCGGGATGGTTTTTATTCTTATGAAAGCAGACATAACCTTCTGATGTCTGAATCCCAGACAAACAGAGGCAGTTGTGTTCATGGTTGGCTTAGAGTATAAGATTGCAGAGTGGAAAGGTGGCAAGATTGGAAATGTGTTAGTCTATAGAAGAGGAATGATGCATGTTCTACTGATATGCCTTTCTCTCTCTGTGTGTGTGTGTGAGTGTGTGTGTGTGTGTGTGTGTGTGTGTGTGTGTGTGTGTGTTGTACTTGAGGCAATTCAGAGCCTCAAGCTCTCTCTTAGCTTGCATGCTTAAGGCTGGTGCTCTTCCATTGAGGCACACCTCTAGTTCAGATTTTTACTGGTTAGTTAAAGATGGAATGTCTTGGACATTTCTTCCCTGGGTGGCTTTGAACTGCCATCTTCCAGGTCTAAGTCTCCTGAGTAGCTAGGATTGCTGGTATGAGCCACTGGCTGCTGGCTTGATATGCCTTTGGTGATAACCATGACCATGCCATTCCTTAACCATAGTTTCAAGCCTTGCCACACTTAGGTCAAGAAATAAACACAGGCAAATGGTTTTGTAAGTGTATCAATACAGTATTTTTGTTGTTGTTGTTAAAAGGGAATTAATGGAGTGATCAGTATATGACATTGGTGTGTGTGTGCACATGTGAGCGCACGCACATGCATTACTGTGGGTTTAAACTCAGGGTCTTGTGCTCTCCAGCCCTGTTTTTCACTGGTTATACTTGGGATAGGGTCTTGCTTCCTAGGTTCTTCTGGTACCGTATTCCTTCCAATCTTAGCCTCCTGTGTATCTTAGGATAATGGGCACATATCTCTGGATCCACCTACGGATTGACTGAGGGCCTGGTAGAGTTTCCTGCTTGGGCTATCCTTGAACTCTGATCCTCCTCCTCTTAGCCTCCCAAGTAGTTAAGATTACAGGCATGAACCACCAGGGCCTGGCTCACATTGTCTCTTTTTTATTTCTTTTGCTTATGTTAGAGCATTTAGAAGACATTCAAAACAAGTGTGGTGATACCATATGAAGTATCTGCTTATTTTATGTTATGTTTTGTCTGTGTAGAAGGCCTTTCTACTGAAGAGATAAAAAGCATCCTGGAGAAGGTTTCCTCAGGGTGGAAGCACACATCTCAGCGTCTGGATGATCTTGCTAGGAAGATTCGCCTTCAGGAGGATATCAACACTTACTTCCAGCAGCTCGACGAGCTTGAGAAGGTCCTCAAGATGAAGGAGGAGTGGTTACAGCTCACTTTCTCTTCTGCATCTCCCCACCAGTCCTTGCCACTTTTGAAGGATTCCTACCAGGTAAACAGACAACCACCTGGACAGTGCAAGTGCTCTGAACCCAGTCTTGGATACATACAGAGAGGGTACTTCTTATATCATGACCTATAAGTCAATTCTGACTCACATCTGGTAGAGAGGCTCATCTCTGCGGAGTTATGTGACTGAATTTTCTCTTCCCCAGAGGGAATTGACAGACCTCCTTAGCCTCCACCCCAAGATGGAAACAGCGCGTGCAAGCTGCTCAGCTCTGATGTCTCAGCCTTCTGTCCCGGATTTTGTCCAGCAGGCCTTCGATGGCTTCTTAAGGCACTACCAAGCTGTGCAGAAGGAGATGGAGGATTGTCACCAGCAGCTAGAGCGTGGTGAGTCCATTCTGTTTGTTTTCTTTCTCAATGATTCTAGCATATCTTCTTTCAGTTTACCTAAGTCTAAAAATCACCCTAATATTTAGAGCCTTCGTGGACATGTGTTTTGTGCCTGCTACACCAGGCCTATGTTTTTCTGAGCGGTGTTTCATTGTGCCTGCCTACTCCAGGGTCTTACAGTCCAAGTAGCTCCTGGCTTTGCACTGTCAAATTATGAGCTGCTTTCACCAGCTTTAAGCTTGTGTCAATAGGATCTAACAATTGTTTTTATTATTTTTACTATTGTAAAGGTAATATGGTACCCAGGGTAAAGAATACAGGTAAAGAGTACAATATGAGCAGTGTCACCCCGTTCTTGCTCTCCCTGTTTTTCTCTCCCGTCCCAACCCACAAGTTGTATAGTTCATTTTCCACACTGTGTCTAGTGAGTATCATTGTTGCATTTGTTCACCTTTTGTTTCAACCATTTTTGTGCTCCCCCTTACCCTCCCAAAGACAGATAAAAGAACAGAAGGACAAAAAGAAAAGAATACAAAAACAGCAACAGAGAAGGAAAAAAACCTCTTGTTTCTATTTCCTGGAGCTCATTTCAATAAGTATTAGTTTATATGATTGGGCTCACATTGTGCCTATGTGTTACTCCCTTAAGAATAGCCTCCTTTGGTCTCACTCTGTGTGAATGACGAGATATCTAGTGTGTTTACTTGTAGATTTATTTGTTCTTGTTGTTTGTTGTTGCTTTTTATTTGTGGTGCTGGGAATCAAACTCAGGGCCTCATGTCTTCAAGGCAAGCACTCTATCTTTGAACTTCAGTTCTTAAGGAAAAAAAATAATGAGAAACAGTTGTTATTTCTGCTTTTGGTTATTTCTGGCATAACAAGAGAATGCTCCTTATATCTTTTATCTTGGAAAGGTTAATTGAAGTTTTAGCAGTATCATCCCCTTTAAAAAAAAAAAAAAAGGAAAGAAAAGGAATTATGTTACTCTTCCAGACTCTGAAAAGGTTAAATGAGTTCTTACTTTTGGAATACATCTGGTTTTGTAAAGTTAACTCTTAAAGGTATGGGAAGCTCAGTCCTTAGGTTACATTATTATTATTATTTTTTTCTTTTCTCTTTAGTCACTGTTGCAGGTGGAGCTTGTGCTGTAGTCTGTATTATTAGCGGCAGGTTATCCTTTATTGCTGTGCTGTGGTTCAAAGATTATGTGATGTAAGGATATTAAGAAATGTCTGTGTGGGGCTGGGACTGTGGCCTAGTGGTAGAGTGCTTGCCTTGCATGCATGAGGCCCTGGGTTCGATTTCTCAGCATCACATAAGCAGAAAAAGCCGGAAGTGGCTTAAGTAGTAGATTGCTACCCTTAAGCAAAAAGAAGCTCAGGGACAGTGCCCAGGCCCTGAGTTTAAGTCCCCGGACTGGTTTAAAAAAAAAAAAAGTATCTGTGTGCCTGGTAGGCAAATGTGCCATGTGGCTTTTCAACTTACTGCTTTAGTGTTTGAACAGGGTCAGCAGGGGGGAATGATGTTTTCACCTCTTGTCCTTCAAATACAACATGCTTCCTTTCTGCACATGTGCTTGGAAGTATGTGATTTTTGCACTGGAGACAGAAATAGACACTGCTCTAGCTGCTGCTGTCGTTGCCTCTCAGGTGATGTGTGGGACAGACACGCTGCACGGCTCCCTTGCAGACTCTACCACTGTGGCTGGGGTGGTCCGCCTGGACTGCAGGGCTGGGGGAGGGGGGAGGCGAGGAGGGGGTGGATGAAGGTATCTTGCTTTTCCTTTATTCTTTGTGCGGCAATGGGGGAAGAGGAGGTTATGTGGCACAAAAGGAACATTGTTGCTCTGGCTTCAGAGAGACATGTCATTGTGATACAATGAAGAAGAATGATAGTGAGTTAGTTAATATTTCAAACATCAACATCTGCAGGAATGAAGTCACCATCTGTCTCAGATGCCAGAGCAATGACCTATTTAATTAACTAACAGAGATTCTTTTTCATCTTAATCAGGGTGGGTTTTTTTCCCCCTAACTTACTATGTATTGGGATTCAGTTATTAAATGCAGAAGATTAATAGTAGTCCCGATAATATTAAGATCCTGACATTATTTTCTCAAGTTATCATTTGTTAAATAAACAGACCTGAAGAGCCAACCTGGACATGCGTATTTGGAAACATTGGAAACGCTGAAGGACATGCTGGATGACTTAGAAAACAAAGCCCAGACATCGCTGACTGTCCTTAATGATCTTACAAAGCTGGAGGAGGCCCTCCAAGGAAAAAAGGTAATCTCTCTGCTAGAGGTCTGGGCCATCCTGCCATTTCAGATTTATTTACTTATTTGTTTTTTTATTTATTTATTGAGTGCTGGTCCTGGGGTTTGAACTCAGAGTCTGGGTGCTGTGCCTGAGCAGCATTTGCTCACCCTTTGTCCCTCCATTTCTGTGCCTGAGCCACAATGCCACTTCCTGCTTTTTATGAGTAGTTTATTGGAGATAGACTTTTTGGCCTGGGCTGCTTTGGAACCACGATCCTCAGATCTCAGCTTCCTAAGTGGCTAGAGCCGCAAGCACCTGGCCATTTCAGATTTATTTATTTATCTAAAAATGTCTATTTTTATTGTTTTATTATAAAGGTGATGTGTAAAGGGATTATAGTTACATACATCAGATAAAGAGTACATTTCTTTTTGAACAATGTCACCCCTTCCCTTGCTCTCTCCCAGTTTTTCCCTCCCGTTCCCTATCTACAAGTCATGTAGTTCATTTTCAACAGTGTCTACTGAGTACCACTGCTACATTTGTTCACCCTTTGTCCCTCCATTTCTGTGTCCCCCACTTACTTTCGCAAAGACAGATAAATGAACAGGGAAAACAAAAAGAAAAGAAAAGAAAAACAGCAACAAAGAAACAGTCGCTTTTTCCTGGAGTTCACTTTGATAAATATTATTTTATATATGATTGTTGATTGTATGATAATATTTTTCAGTGATATTTTTTTTTAATGAGGGACACCATTTGTGGTTCAGAAATTGTGTTCCTTTTCTTTTGGAACTGAGTTATTTAATCTAGAAACTTAAGCTTGCTGGGCAAGTGCTCTACCATTTGAGCTTGGATCCCAGCCCTTTTGTTTGTATTTTGTTTCTGAAATACTAATTTTGCCCTGACTCACTTCAAACTTTTGTTCATCTTGCCTCTGCTTCTTCAGTCTCTGGGATTATAGGCCCGTGCTTCCACACCTGCCTCTGTATTGGTTACTTATAATTTGAAGGTTGATTTCTGTAAGGTAGGATCTTAGTTAAAGGAATAGTTACTAAGTTTTAATAGAAGTACATATTTCTTATTAGCATAAAATTCTTAACTGATTCATAGTGTGCTCAAATGCTTCTTATAAAATGGGGAATAGTTGAAATGATATTTTGAAAAAAATTGTGTTGAATCAGGATGGTTCCTTGGTCCTTTAGTTGAGTGCCCTTAAGATTTTGAAGTATTTCGTGAGTTAACAAAGACCAACTCTTGACATAGCCCTCTGGACCCACACGGGTATGTGGTTCAGCCGTTTATGTGGGGAGAATATATTACATGGCCCACACATAACTCATGAAGGGAAAGCTTTAATTTTTTTGATTATGCTTATTGCTTTATAATACTTCTTGATACAGTGCCCTCCTGTCTTGGTTTTTTTTCCCACTGTGTACAGCCCATATGATTACATCTGTATAGACACATTATTGTACACATTTTTAATTGTTGGAATCTTTTCCTAGGCCCTTGATGAAATCCTTGAGAATCAGAAACCAATGTTATATAAACTTACAGAAGACACAAAGGCATTAGAGAAAAATGTGCTTCCTGATGTAGAAAAGACATATAAGAAAGAACTTGATGATGCCCGAGGAAAATGGAACAAACTCAAGACCAAGGTTTCCAAAGATCTACATTTGCTTGAAGAAACTGCCTCGAAACTCAGAGCTTTTGAGGTAAATCCTGAGGCCGCCAGGATACCAGGAGTTTGCCTTTATTACAGGGTAGATGGTAATTTTCATGCAGGATTCACATATCTACTATTTAAGTGTTTTGCATTCTTTCTAGTCCCACAATATTTATGTGCTTAAGTTGGGATTATAACTTGCTCTGCGACATACTGTGAATGAGCAGGTGAGCACATGTATTTCTTTTTGCCTCATAGAGGGGACTTGTTGGTAGAAGCGAGCTGGATTGGTGATATGGAAAACAGAGTTAAAATAGAACTTCAGCATAGGAGGCTGTCTGTGTGAAATACAGATTGGTTATTAGATTGCAGTGTGAGTCACATTGTGGTTGCTACAAGTTGCCTGGCTAGAGGCAAATAGTGAAGTCCTTGGATATGGTTTTTAATGGTCCTTGATATTTGGAGTTAACAATCTGAATGAGGCTAGTGATAGACTAAAAAGCCAAATAATTCAAGGCATATAGCCATGCAGAAGCTACATCTGAAAAGCTGGTTGGTCAAGGTGAGGGCCAGGGGAGGATCGTGGTAAATGTGAGGATGTGTAAGGAGGAGGTGGAGAAAGTTATGGTCAGATATGACAGGATTTTTTTTTTCCAGTCCTGGGTCTTGAACTCAGGGCCTGGCACTGTCCCTGAGCTTCTTTTGCTCAAGGCTAGCACTCTACCACTTGAAGCCACAGCACCATTTCTGGCTTTTTCTGGATAGGTGGTACTGAGGAATCGAACCCAGGGCTTCATGCATGCTTGGCAAGCACTCTACCACTAAGCTGCATTCTGAGCCCAAGACAGGATTTTTAAGTCCAGCTCTGTCTCTGGTTTTCTCAAAGGGTAGCATGGATGTGGAGCCGGTCTACTCTGCCCCCAGGCTCCAGTTCTCTCAGTGCTTCTGGACCATGGTCCTTGTTCTTTTTTCCTTTTAGCTGGGATGTGTCTTATTTTTTTTAGCCTGGTTTACTTCAACATATACTTCTAGAACAGTATCCGGCAAGAGAAAACATTAACTATTTCTCAGTAGGTAACATTAGATTAGTAATAGATTTAAATAGATTGATTAACTCAAATTCTAAGAGAATTTGGGTTTGGGATATTGCTAGGAAAATCAGAAAGTAGAGATGAAATTTATGAAAATTTTATGGTTTTACAATGATAATCAGAAAACCTGTAGTACCAGAAGAACACTCAGGCTAGCATGGAGAGAGTCCCATGATGTTCAGTGTGTGCCCCCCACTGAATTTGAAGGGAAGTCTTGACCCAGAAACCAATGGACAGTTGCAGTGGCTGATCACAGGGGAAGAAGATGCGGGGGCTTTGTGATGGTTAGTTTTAGATAAACTCATGTGTGTGTCAGCGTTATGCCTTGTTCTCATTTCTCTGTGACAGAACACTTTTCTCCCACATAGTGTTTTTGAGGTTCCTAAAACCAAACAAAAGCAGAATCCTACTAGCTTAAACTACTATATTAATTCTGCCTCTACAGCGTTTTGTGTCTGTGGCTTGAGGCAGAAATCAGTAGCTTAAAAGCTGTCGACATTCCAACAGATGGGGGAGAAGGAAGATAAAATGCTAAGAATTTAGCTGTAATCAAGTCTCAGAGGCAGTCTTAAAGTCCAGAGTTACCAGGTTTTACAGTTCCTCAATTCGGAGCTCAGGCAAGGAGGCGAGCTAAGGCTAAAGGGCTCATTTTATCCATGTCACATTCCTTCTCTGGGATCTAGATTCTAAATCTTGCTTTGAAGGAGGGCCGGTCATTGTAGAATTTTGGCCTTCCAGGTTAGACTATTTGATAAGTTGATTTCCAATTACTGATAGTAATTTTATCTTTATTTAAGTAAAAAGATGACTGAAAAATGTCTACCCTATCCTAGACTACTTACAGTTTAATTGAACTAGTAATTTACTAGTAATTCTTTCCTATTGCTGTTCCTGGGTCTTGAGTTCAGGTCCTGTGTGCTATTCCTGAGTTGGTTTTATTTATGTATTTTTTGCTCAAGGCTAGCACTCTACAACTTGAGCTACAGCTTCACTTCTGAAGGCTTTTTGGTAGTTAATTGGAGGTAAGAATCACATGGACTTTACTGCCGAGGGAGGCTTCAAACTGTGATCCTCAGATCTCAGCTTCCTAAGTAGCTGGTCATATTAGCTACCAGCTCCTGGCTTGTATTACTTTTTTTTTTTTTTTTTTTTTTTTTTTATGTTGATTGGGGGGCTTGAACTCTGGGCCTGGGCACTGTCGCTGAGCATTCCAGCTCAAGGTGAGTAGTACTCTTACACTTGAGCCACAGCCTCACTTCAGGTTTTCTGGTGGTTAATTGGAGACTTTTAAGAGTCTCACAGACTTTCTTGCTCAGGCTGGCTTTGAACCATGATCCTCAGATCTCAGCCTCCTGAGTAGCTAGCATGACAGGTGTGAGCCACCAGCAACCAGCTTGCATTGCTTGTTAAACTGAGATATCCCACAAAGAAGTATGTGCCTGTTTGTGTAGATATATGTGTAAGTATGTTAGTGTGTATGTGCATGTGTGTGCGGATATTCAGTAAGTGCATGGCAAAAAAGAAAAAGATTACTCGTTGTAGAGTAGAAACTCCTAAGTGTATTTCCTGAATGATTTTTATATAGATAAGCAATTTTTGCATGAGTTCTTTTACATCCTTTGTCACCTCTTTGATGAAGAGTTGGCTTCAGGGTGAGCAGCCTTTTGGAAAGTGCTGGGAGCATCTGCTATGGTGGATGCAGAATATTTCCCTTCGAGGGACAGAGGCCTTACTGTCGGGGAGGGGGGGTGTGAAGTGCGGCGCAGAGTCCTGGGTCTTTGGTTGTTTCCTGCTCACAGGTGGTGGCTGGTCTTGATTTGAGTGACTTTTCTCTAGGCCCATGGTGTGGCCACAGAGTGGGGCCCAGTTGGTTTGTGCTATTAGATATTTCTCTGTCTTCCTTCTGCTGATCTGAGCTGAGCTGTATTTGACCAGATATATCAGCAGCAGTTCTTTCAAAATGGTCATTTTGTGATAGTTTATTTAGTTATTTTTTGTTGGTCGTGGGGCCTGAACTCTGGGCCTAGGCACTGTCCCTCAGCTCTTCACCTCAAGGCTAGCGCTCTACCACTTGAACCATAGCGCCACTTCCAGCTATTTCTGCTTGTGTGGTGCTGGGGAATTAAAACCAGGGCCCCATGCATGTGAGGCAAAGGCAAACACTACCACTGCGTCACCTTCCCAGCTCTGGTTACTTTAAAATAATCATTTGACGAAACAGCATCAATGGTTCATACAGTGTAAAAATTTTTTTTAATGGCCTAGCCAAGTGTCAGTGGAAGCTGAGCCCTAGAGGATCTCTGTTCAAAGTCAATCCAGACAGGACAGTCTGAGAAACTCCATCTCCAGTTAACCACAAAAAGTTGGACTGGAGGCATGACTCAAGTGGTAGAGCACCATCTGTGATCAACCAATCAGTCCAAATGTGAAGCCTTGATTTGAAGCTCTAGTATCAGAACAATCAAAATGGTTCTGATGTTATGGAAACATATCCTCATCCTGTCTCTGATGTGGCCTAAACTCTAAAAGCTGGAGGTATTTTTTTTTTTAATAAAGCGCATCTTGGCAATAATAGAGCAGTTTGGTTTGTAGATATTTTCATTTATTGAATGTTCCTGTCTGGGAGTCTCTGTCTAAACATGGTGACAGTACAACCAAATAAGACTGATATTAATATTCCTCTTTAATAGAAGAGTAAGCCGAGGCTCCAAAAGACAGAAGGAATTAGTGTCTCAAAACCCCACTGCTAGTCAGGTGCTCAACTTGACCTTCAGCTCCCATTCTTTCCTTTGGTCACAACTGCTTCTTTCAGACGTAAGCAGCATTTGCAGTGGAGAAGATAATTTGGCTTTTCAGATTCCCTTGAGTTGTTTTTGTCCCTGTTGGGACAGAAAATTGGTTCTATGTGACTCATCTGGGTTTGTTCTTTTCTTTCCTCTTCCTTTTGTTTCCTCAGGGTAAACTGCAAGAGGTAGCAGGGGACCGCTGCATGTGCCTTGTGTCTGCCCCCAGGAGACTTGCGTGTCTAGGTGGGAGGAGGGAGGAAGGAAGGCGACTGATACCATAAAACTTCCTCTCACTTGCCATCCAGGGGCAGATCCATTTGCTTACATTAGTCAAAGCTGATTATGATTGAAAATCTTTCTTGGAATAGAATGGAAAATCTTATAAAATCTTTTCCTTATTCACAACTAGATTTAATGAATTTCCCAGTTTATAATAATAGTTCATTTCTTCTTCTCCCTCCCTTTCTCACCTGTTCTTCTGCCTGCTCTCCCTCTCCCTCCTTCACTCTCTCCTCCTTTTCCTTCTCCTCCCTTTCCTCTTCCCCCTCCTCCTTTCCCTTCCTCCCTTCCTTCCTTCCTTCCCGAATGCTAGATTGTCATAGTTGAAAGAGCATGCACACTTTACGTAGTTCAATAATGTCCATATCATTCTTGTCAGGTCTTGTTTCCACCAAAGTATTTAGGTATTTTCATACAACATTATAAGAAGAAGGCAGGCAGACATTGGTTTGTGCTTATAATCCTAGCTACTCAGGAGGCTGAGAACTGAGGTCTGAGGATCATGGTTCAAAGCCAGCCTGGGCAGGAAAGTCTGTGAGACTCTTATCTCCAGAAAACCTGAAGTGGCACTGTGGTTCACATGGTAGAGTGCTTGCCTTGAGCTGAAGAGCTCAGGGACAGCACCCATGTCCAGTAGTTCAAGCCCCATGACTGACCAAAAAAAAAAAAAAAAAAGAAGAAGAAGAAAGCAGAAAATGAATTAGATTTTAGTGTATGTAGTATATGTAGGCTCTTCTTATATCATGAAATGTAAGCCATCTTTTGTGGGTGAAACACTGAAGCAAGCACTATTATTGGATTCAGTTTTCACTTGGAAAAATTTTAAATTCTGGACCACAACAAAACACCCCACATAGCCAATAGAAAAACAAAATATGTTTCCCTATCAGTTTTGCAAGGAAGAAAAAGTTAGCAGGAGTAGCCGGTAGGAAAGTAGAGAGGCTAGAATTTCTAATTATTTTGTTGGCTTTGTGGTTGGTCTATTCTTAACTGTTATTGTCAACATACCAAGGCCAAGTTTATTATTTATAATCATCAAGCCCTGAATTTATGATAGCAGCCCATTAAGTTGTGTTAGGAAAAGTATATTTTGAGGTAGTTAATGGAGGTATTGGAGTTGCAACAAGCTATAATATTGTGACTAGTGACTGTATGAACAAACAAAAAAAACCAAGCTTAAAACAACCATACAAGAAGAATAAAAATAAAACAGACACCATTACAGATGCAATGTGGTGATAAGAACGGTTGGTTGGTTCTGTGTGGTATGAAGCAATTGATGTGGTTTGCAGGGCACATTTTATTCAGAGCGGTGGTTGTGATAGATGCTTGGCTGTCATGTCCTAGAGAGGCCAGGCAAGGAACTGGGAACATTTAACCATTAGAAGCAGCAGAGAAAGACATGGCAGTTACGTACAAATATGGTGAGACTTTTTGGAAAATGATAGTAAACTTGTTTCCAGTTTTAGAAGTGAACAAGAAATTAAGAACATGCAAGGGAGGTTAACAGGCAGGATAAACAATGCTTGAGTGGGAAGGCTTAGAAAGAAATGATTCTCCCACAGTGTTGGGCTGAAATTTGGTTTATTTTTGCATTCTTTAAGTCACCATTTTTATATGACCACATCTCTGAAGTCTCGCTCTTTTTCCCCCTGCAAAATATTTGCTTTCTCATTTGTCATTGGACCCCAGGGTCACACACATAGAGTAGGTGCTGGTAAATATTGGGTGAAAAAAAATACAACCATGTAGTGTGTGATTTGGGGTTTTCAGATGAAAAAAAATAGCTGTGTGCATCTGATCATGTAATATATAATATTTCTCAAAATGAATTCCAGGAAATGAAAACAAGGAGTTTTTTTCCCTTTTTTCTTTGTCTCTTCATTTGTCTTTCTTTGGGTAAGGGGGAGGTCACAGAAATGGAGGGACAAAGGGTGAACAAATGCAGCAGTGGCAGTCACTGGACACTTTGTTGAAAAGGAACTATGCAACTTGTGGCTGGGGATGGGAAGGAAAACCTGGGAGAGAGGGAGGGAGGCAGTGACATTGTTCAGAAAGGAATGTACTCTTTATCTGACTTACGTAATTGTAACCGCTCTGTATATCATCTTTGCAATAACAATAAATGAATTGAAAAAAATAGTACTCAGGGTCAGGACTAAAAACAACCTTTATATTTCCTTCATTTAAATAACATTTCCTACGTTATTTATTTTCCTGCTTCCAGTAGCCAATGGAAAGAGCAAACTTTTTTTTTTTTTTTTTTTTTGGTCGGTCATGGGACTTGAACTCTGGGCCTGGGCGCTGTCCCTCAGCTCTTCAGCTCAAGGTGAGCGCTCTACCACTTGAGCTACAGCGCCACTTCCGGTTTTCTGGTGGTTTATTGGAGATAGGAGTCTCACAGTCTCTCCTGCCCGGGCTGGCTTTGAACCACGATCCTCAGATCTCAGCCTCCTGAGTGGCTAGGATTACAGGCGTGAGCCACCAGCGCCCAGCTAGAGCAAACTTATTTTACATTATTAAAATGGCAAAAGTTTTTTCTTTTTTCTCAAAATCTGATTATACTCAGAAAAGCATTCCCCCCCCCATCTGCTCTGAATTTTCAGTCATCAACATTGCAATTTAAGTGAAAAAAAAAAAAAAAAAGCACAGTTCACTGAAGTGTTTTAAGTTTTAGACAATGCCCACAAAGCTTGTTCATCATCTTTGGAGAATTTTCATCCAATATGATGAAAGTCATTCTTTTCCAAGTTCAGGGGCTTAAAAAGAGAAATAAAGTAAATGAGAATGATGCTATCAGAGTCTGCAAAGTTGCTTTTTTTTCTCTTGTAGCCATGGATGGAGAAACGTGGGTTAAATGTCAGGGAGTAATATCCCCCTCTGCTATTGTGTTTGTTATAGGCTGATTCAGAAGTCATCGAGAAGTGGACAGAAGGAGTGAAAGACTTCTTAATAAAAGAGCAGGCTGCCCAAGGGGATGTCGCAGGTCTCCAGCGGGAGCTTGGCCAGTGTGCTGTGAGTTCTCTTCCAGTCAGCCTGATGGAACAAATCACATTTTCTTTATTATTTGCTATTATTGAAATGGGTAGAATGTGACATGGTCTTGAACCCTAGATAAAATCTTTTTATCATAAAACCATTGTAGCTTTATAGTTAATAAAAGAATGGCAGATGTTCATATTTTTATCTTTTGCCTTGTTATAGAATTGATGACATGAGAACAAGACTTATTTTAGTTTCTTAGGTGCTGCTGTTTTGTATTATAATGCCATCTTAGCCTAATGCTTACCAATGGTGTATTGCTTATACCACATGGTGAGGCTTTAGGAAAAACATACTTAACAAATGAAATTTGCCAGTAATACTGCATGCAATTTATGCTTTGGGAAATCATCAGGCTTCTCGAAGTTAATTAAAAGCACTGTTCCCCACTGAGAGTCAAGTATTTCCAGTCTAATTTAGAAGATGGCTATATGAAGTACCCAGGTGAAGTGAATTTAAGACACAGTTTTTCTTAAGTAGTTGGAAGTTGTGACTCCAAGCAGCCTGTTCTGATAATATTTGCAGGGATCCAGGCAGTCATACTATAATTATGTCATTCACTTACATAGGAATAAACTTAGCCTGGCTCATTTTATGTTTTCAGGCCTTTGCCAATGAAATAGAAACAATTGAATTGTCTCTGAAAAACATGAAAGAAATAGAGACTAACCTTCGAAGCTGTCCAATTTCTGGAATCAAAACTTGGGTGCAGACAAGACTAGTTGACTGCCAAACCCAACTGGAGAAATTTAGCAAGGAGGTGAGTGCATCAAAGTAATCATCTGTGCTCTCCAGGGTATGGAGATGCTGGTGTCTCTTCACCAACAAACCTGATTTTTATGATCTATCTAGTGGGATAACTATGACATGTGTAGAAAGTTGGAGCAAGAACCTATGGTTTTTTAAAAATCAAGTATAAGTACTATTTGTTTAATTTGTCCCAGAACTTATCCTTTCCTTTTGCTTTCAATGTAACTTACACACTCAGAACACTTGCCGGGCCTCTTAGTACACTTGAGTATGTTATCTAGTACATTAATGATTTATCCAGCACATACTTACTAATCAGTTGATGAGTCCTACGTTTTAATTGGCACCCACTGTCCTACATCATTAGTCATTGGAGAAAAGCAATGGACAGGGAGAATTCTTCCTCTTAAGAGGGCTTGTGTTCTAGTCAGGCAGATGAATAATGAATGCTATCAGGTGGAATAGCCAAGTGTTATGTTTAGGTGGATTATTTCAGATAAACTGAGATTATCTCAGTTTCAGAATAGAGAACTGAGCAAAATAAGTGGAGTTCAAGTGAGAACAATTTAGGCATGGGGAATCGCATTTTAAAGCCTGGTGTGTGTGTGTGTGTGTGTGTGTGTGTGTGTGTGTGTGTGTGTGTGTGTGTGTGTGTGTGTGTGTGTGTGTGTGTGTGTGTGTGTGTGTGTGTGTGTGGTGGGGGCTTATAAACTTATAAATAAGTGGAGTTCAAGTGAGAACAATTTAGGCATGGGGAATCACATTTTAAAGCCTGGTGTGTGTGTGTGTGTGTGTGTGTGTGTGTGTGTGTGTGTGTGTGTGTGTGTGTGTGTGTGTGTGTGTGTGTGTGTGTGTGTGTGTGTGTGTGTGTGTGTGTGGTGGGGGCTTATAAACTTATTTACCAGAAAGAACAAGGGTAGTTAGGCATGGGGAATCACATTTTAAAGCCTGGTGTGTGTGTGTGTGTGTGTGTGTATGTGTGTGTGTGTGTGTGTGTGTGTGTGTGTGTGTGTGTGTGTGTGTGTGTGTGTGTGTGTGTGTGTGTGTGTGTGTGTGTGTGGTGGGGGCTTATAAACTTATTTACCAGAAAGAACAAGGGTAGTTAGGCATGGGGAATCACATTTTAAAGCCTGGTGTGTGTGTGTGTGTGTGTGTGTGTGTGTGTGTGTGTGTGTGTGTGTGTGTGTGTGTGTGTGTGTGTGTGTGTGTGTGTGTGTGTGTGTGTGTGTGTGTGTGTGTGTGCTTATAAACTTGTTTATCATAAAGAACAAGGGTAGTGTAGCTGGCATATAGTTAGAGAAGTCAGCAGGCTGGAAAGTGGGAATATTTGAAGGTAGACTAAAAATGGCTTACACATTGTATCCTTGGAGATAAAAACTTTGAATTTTCTTTCAAGTGTGATGACAGGCAAGTTGGAAGTTTTGTGCAGAGATTTGATAGTGGCATTTGATAGATCTGTTAAGGTGTCTGGGCAGTTTGCTTTGGGAAGGCCAAAATGAAAGGATGGACAATAGTCATGGGTGATTATAGTCTCCAGAAGAGAGAGATAGATAGCTTTTTGGACTGGAAAGTTGTGCTGGAGGTCAGGAGAAATACTGGGTTAGATTGTACCTTGAAAATAGGAATAGCATTCATGTACAGTGGTCCAATCTGTGATGGAAGAGAAAAAAAATGAATGGTCAGGGGCAGCTGAGTCGCCTTGGACAGCTTCTATTGTGCATGAACCGTGGTGCTTTCACTGGAATGACGGAGACTGAGGCACAGGGGAAATGATGTTTTCCATTGGGCCAGAGCTATGTGTGAGAAACTTTTAGACAAGCAAGTGGTGTTTTTTTTTTTTTTTTTTTTTTTAATTTTTAGTATTTAAGGACCTGGGAATTAAAGGATGCTAAGAAAGAAAGGTCAGGGCGGTGTGAAGCCCCAGAGACAGGGCTCCGTGGTGAGGATTGCTGATGCCTTCAAAACAAAGCTTTTAATGACCCGGAGGAAAATGGATTCCTGGTGTGGTGAGGAAGGGAGGGGTATTAGGGAATGTTGAGGGGAAGTGGCAAGTAACTGTGAGATGTTTCTCATTTCCCGGTAGCAGAAGACTGAGGTAGGTGCTGGAGATGGAGAATCCAAACAGACTTTTTTGTTGTTGTTGTTAGTTTAAACAAGGAGAGCTATTACTGGATTTTTAATACTGAAGAAAGCAACCGCAGTTAGAAAATACTGAGTTAGAACGTAGTAGAAAGTGCTAGAACATACTAGAGGGAAAAGCACTGTATTGATACTGGGAATCGGGTGTGGCTTCAGTTACTTTAGTGAAATGATAGTGAGGGTTCTGTGTAGCTGAGTGAGCCACATAGGGTTGAAAAATAGAGAAAAAATAGTAGAATGCATGCAGTCTCTATACGCCACATTGTAAATAGTTCGTGTCTTAATACAGCACTTTTTAGCTCATGTTTACACACAAAAGATTTATCTTTGCGTCATTTAATATTTTCCTTTGCTTTTGTTGTTTTATTCCAATTTCACTATTTTGGACATGCTCAGATGTGAGGAAGAACTGAAGTATTGATTTCAGGGAACTCCCATAGATACAGTCTGAGAGTTTTCAGGTTGTGACTGTTTTATCACATTTGCTGTTTCTTTTACTTAGTTATTTTTCTCAGTTTTCAAAATGTTCTTTGGATAGGAAGTTGCACACATCACGATGTTACCCTGAAATATTATAGTATGTTTTTTTCAAGAATAAGGATGGTCTCTACAAAACCACCATGCCATTATCCAACTTCAGAAATTACCTTTTTGCTATTATCATCTCATATTCTAGCCAAATTTGTATTGCTGCATGTGTTCTATAATCTCTTGGCATGTGCTTGAAGTGTCTGGTTTCTAAAGAAGTAAATAGAGAATATTATTTGGAAGTGGCATGAAGACTAAGGCAGTTTGTCTATCTCTCTGCTGTATCTGTCCATCCATCCATCCATGAATCCCTATCTACCAACTCAGACACCTCTGACAACACAGAATTCATTGAGAATCACTTTGGCTCAAAGTATGGGACTAACTGTATGGAAAGAAACGAAGTGTACTTAGAAGACAGACACATGTTGCATGTTGTGTCACATTGCATGTTGTGTGAATGATGATTTAGATTAGTTCCAGAAGATCATGTTTCATTGACTGGTAAAGATGTTGACATTTTACTTAAAAGAAAAACATCAACATATGGCAGAGGATAGTTCCATGTTCATTTTTGGGACCGTAGTTGGGTTGGAGAGAGGAGACAGGAGAACTGCTGTTCCTTCACCCTTACTCCTGTTCCTCTTCTGGACGTTGGTCTCCATCAGCTCTATAGCTATGCCAGCCCTGGCCAGGTGGCCACCACATCCTCTTTCATCTGAGCAGGAGTTTGACTCTGGCAAGGGAGGATTGGACCGTCCTGTGCTACTGTGTCTTCTCACAGTGGAAGTTGGTTTGTGGTTTGGGTGAGAAGTTGAAACTATTTCCAGATTTCTCTGAAGCAGCTGTTGACCCAGGTTCAGAAATGCCTAATATATTACCATGCTATGTTGTTTTTGCCAGTCCTGGGGCTTGAAATCAGGGCCTAGGCACTGTCCCTGAGCTTCTTTTGCTCAAGGTTAGCACTCTATTACTTTGAGCCACAGCACCACTTCTGGCTTTTTTTGTGTATGTGGTACTGAGGAATTAAACCAAGGGTTTCATGCATGGGAGGCAAGCACTGTACCACTCAGCCACACTCCCAGCCCCACCATGCTAATTTCCAATGTTTTTGTTTGTGCATATCTGGCATAGTGCATTATTTCATAGCATCTCATGAACAACTTTCAAAGTCATCCCTCCTGCCCACCTTGCTCTTCAAAAGTGAAATATTTATTGGACTCCTGTTTAAAAAGGAAAATAGATGAATTTTTTTATCTTGTCCTGGGTTTTGAAACTTAATCAACAGTGTTGCAGCACATTTATTATGTGTATACTCTTGTTGTTATATTCTAGATTCTATATCTGGAATTACTCTGTCAAAATTACACATTTTCAAAATGAAAAGTTGTTTCCTGATAAGGCTCCTATACACAAATGAGGGATAGAATTCCTGTGATGACATTTTCATGAGTGATAATTGCTCCAGTATCATCCCCAAATATATAAGAATTTTATCTGACTATGCAAACATCCACCACTTTGTGGGACATCATTACAGTGTCTTTAAATACTAAAGCCTAAGGGCTAACACTGCATGTGTTCCAGTTTGTGTATGTGAGGGAATGGCTTTGCCCTTCTAGATTGCTGTTCAGAAGAACAGGTTGAGTGAAAGTCAGGAAAAAGCAGTGAACCTGAAGAAAGACTTGGCGGAGATGCAGGAGTGGATGAGCCAGGCGGAGGAGGAATATCTGGAGCGGGACTTTGAGTACAAGTCGCCGGAAGAGCTGGAGGGTGCTGTGGATGAAATGAAGGTGAGCCTGGGCTAAGCAGTTGAACTTACCGTGGACCTTCTTTTCCTCACTTTGTAATGAGCCCTGTGTCCACATCACCTCACACATCCACGCCCCTCTGTGTAGCTTGGGGCACCTGCCGCAGCCTCCCAAGATCTGGCATGGATACTGTCCCACTACACCTGGCTCCATTTAGCGATGTTCAGGGCTTACTGTTTTCATGAAGAATCACTTCGGTAAGTGAAGAGACTTTGCCAGTCCATTGACGTCTCCAGACTTCTGCAGGCGGCCAGGACAGGGCTCATGCAAACCCTGACTGTCCTGAGCGGGAGAGGAGAGTGTTGGGGGGAGCATGGGTGAGGATGTCAGCTGTGCTCATGGGCTGGAGTTCCTGTAAACTTCCATTCCCGTGTCAATAATCTTGAACCCTCTCCCTTTTTATATACAGTAAAAGGGCTCCTGTCCTAAACCTCCAGCATTGCTTCAACTGTTCTAGAGTATTCAAGCCTTAAAGTATACTGTCTTAAAGGCTGTTTATTTAAATAAGATTAAACAACAGTGCACTTTTTTGTGTGTGCCATTCCTGGGACTTGAACTCAGGGCCTGGGCACTACTTCTGAGCTTCTTTTGCTCAAGGCTAGCTCTCTACCACTTGAGCCACAGCTCCATTTCTAGCTTTCTGGTGGTTAATTGGAAATAAGAGTCTCATGGACTTTCCTGCCCAGGTGGGCTTTGAACCACAATCCTCAGATCTCAGCCTCTTGAATAGCTAGGATTACAGGCGTGAACCACTGGTACCCAGCTCACACAAGGGCATTCGAATTTTGTACTTTTTCTCTCTCTTTAAAAATCATTATAGTTGAGAGCACAAAAAAAAAATGAGATTAACACCCTTGGCTGGGAAACTTTCTATTTATTTTTAATTTTCCAAACAGTCATTAGGAATTTAAAAGCAACTATACTTAAATTACTTTCTCCCACCCTGAACAAGCTGAAGTCCATTAAGCAGGAGGGAAAGCTCCGAGGGCCAGGCAAATCTGCTTGAGGTTGATTTGCTTGATGGGAGTGTGTTCACGTTGTGTACCACACAGAGTCAGGAAGCAGCTCTTTCAGCATCAGACTGGTCCAGTGTAATAGCATCTTATCTGAGGTGCTGACATTATTAGAAGGGATGCACCTATGTGCTAAGAAGAAAAAAGTCTTTAAGTTATTTATAGGACCTTTTGAAGGACATCTACCACAGTGCTTCAACTATCGAACCCCTGTAGTATTTGTGAAGATTCATTCATTCCAGACTAATATGTCCATTGAAATGAATTCACCTATTTTTTTAAAATATGAAACTCAGGATATGAAAACATTTTATACAAGTAAACACATTTTCAGATGTATTTAAATTAGATACTATGCTAAATTTAAATAACTTGAGTGGCAACACTGGGGTCATTAAATGAAAATGTGTGTGGAGACTGTACATTGGAAAATAGAAAAGTGAAATTTTAGTAGCCAAGGACGGTGGAACATATGTATAATCTTAGCACTTGGGAGATGGAGACATGAGGATTTCACCTCATGGGTTTGAGGCCAGTCGGTGCTGTATCATAAGACCCTGACTCAAAACAAATAAGCAAGGAAGCCAGCAGTGATTAATTCATATTCCAGTTAGACAATTCAAGTCCTATAGAGTTTTCATTTTGGCTTAGTTACTATATTTTTTTCAAGAACAAAATTGGTTTCAGAGAAACATCTTTTAATTTCTCTCTTTCCTGGAGCAGAGAGCAAAAGAGGACGTGTTGCAGAAGGAGGTGAGAGTGAAAATTCTCAAGGACAATATCAAGTTATTAGCTGCCAAGGTGCCCTCTGGTGGCCAGGAGCTGACATCTGAGCTGAACGTAGTGCTGGAGAATTACCAGCTTCTTTGTAATAGAATTCGAGGAAAATGCCACACACTGGAGGTAGGAACTCACCCCGCCCCCCCACGTGTCTTGAGGAAAACCTTAATTTTCTTTAAAATCCAAAAATGGGTTCATAAAATATCTTCAGGGAATAAAAATATATTGATAATAATGAAAAAAGATTCTTGTTTTAATTTTAAAAAGGAGATGTAGATCTGTCTTAAATTGTCAGAGGTTAATTAGCAAGTCACTGGGCATGTTAGATGATCTGCAAGGTTCCCATATTGCAGAACACACAGCAAGCCTCTGCTTCTTGGTCTGTTTCACCACTCCCTTCCCCCAGCACCGAAACCTCTGACACTGTGAATAAGAAATCTTTTCTCATCTATCTATCTATCTATCTATCTATCTATCTATCTATCTATCTATCTATCTATCTATCTGTCTGTCTGTCTGTCTGTCTGTCTGTCTGTCTGTCTGTCTGTCTGTCTGTCTGTCTGTCTGTCTGTCTGTCTATCTATCTATCTGTCTATCTATCTACCTACCTATCTATCTATCGACTAGCGCTCTGCCATTTGAGCGACAGTGCCACTTCCAGTTTTCTGAGTGGTTTATTGGAGATAAGAGTCTCACAGACTTTTTTGCCCAGGCTGGGTTTGAACCGTGATCCTCAGATCTCAAGCCTCCTGAGTAGCTAGGATTACAGGTGTGAGCCACTAGCTCTTGGCTCCAATATATTTTTTTTTAATTGTGAACATACTGTACAGAGGGGTTACAATTACATGGGCAGGATAATGCGTACATTTCTTACCAAGCATTGCAGCCTCCTCCTTTTGTTTACCCTTCACATCCCTTCCCAGCCTCCCCCCTCCCCCCAATCCCAATCCTTCTCCTTCCCCCCTTCCCCCCCCCCCCCGACGTTGTAAAGCTCGTTTTGGACATGACAACTTGTCCAATATATTTTTTTATATCCAGTATTTTGTCACAGTGACGTGAAAGCAAACTCACACACATGTGTTTATATTCCCTTATTTCCCTTTGCAGTGAGTCCATAGAAATCCCTGTGAAGTGTTGCATTTTGAGTAGTGTCTAAAGTTACTCATGTGAAAGAAAGAACTCTTGTATGCTGCCATTTCACTGGATCTCCAATAAATCTTTTTTTGCCCTCTATTATATTTTAGATAGAGATAGTTCAATGAGATTATTTTACTAAGATAGTGTTTGCTTAGTGGTCTTCATAAGAATATAACTTTTGTTATGTCCTATGGTGATAGCAAAGTATATTAGTGGATGACCATTTGTTTCAGCCTGCAATGAATGATTAGATGGTGTTAAACCCTGAAATGATCCAAGAATGGCAGAGGCAATCATTGCTTGTTTGCTCTGAATCTGTGCTATGCTGAGATAAACATGTATAATTAGGATTAGTAAGAAAGGTACTTAGGGATATTTTTGCCCTGTGGCAGTGATTCTGTCATCTCTTTTTTTGAGAAAAGGGAAATTGATTTGCATCTGAGCTGATGCCCTAGCCTGCTTTTTGCAGTTTTGAAATTGGGGGACTAGCAACTTCTTATTTCTTTTACTCTTAAGCCAAGGGTAAGCATTTCATGCCTGAGGACTCAAAGCTAAGTTGTGTCTTGTTTTTGTTTCATTACTGAAGAGTGTTTTGTGTACTCACTCGTCCATCTACCCTTATCCGATGAATCTGTGACCCAGCCCAAATGTAGACTATTAGGCTTTAAATATTTTTGTCTGTTTCTGAAGAAAAATATGCTGAGCCCTGTTGTGGCCTGTAGAGGTCAGATGGGGCACAGGTTTGGATCTACCTGTGCTCAGGTGGTCGATCTGAAAGAGAATAGAAGCCAGAGGCTCTGAGGGAAGTTCTTCCTCAGAAATGTTTCTCCTCTGTGGAATATGGAGGTATAAATGTACATGTATGTGAGTGAGTCTTTCCATGGTGACAAAATAAATAACATAAAAATAATTATGAGGGGCTGGAAAGGTGGCTCAGTGGTAGAGTGCTTGCCTTGCATGCATGAGGCCCTGGGTTCCATTCCTCAGCACCACATAAGCAGAAAAAGCTGGAAGTGGTGTTGTGGCTGAAGTGGTAGAGTGCTAGCCTTGAGCTGAAGAGCTGAGGGACAGCGCCCAGGCCCAGAGTTCAGGCCCCATGACTGGACAAAAAAAAAAATTGATGGGAGGAAATATTTTTCTTCTTTCTTGTTTTTCTTTTGTATTGGTTCTTGTGTTTGAACTCAGGGCCCAAGTGCTGCCCCTGAGCTATTTTAGCTCAAGTCTACCACTCTACCACTTTGAGGCACAGTGCCACTTCTGGTTTTTTGGTAGTTAATTGGAGATAGGAGTTGCACAGACTTTCCTGTTCAAGTAGCTTTGAACCACGATCCTAGATCTCAGCCTCCTGAAGAGCTAGCATTACAGGTGTGAGCCACAAGCACCCAGCAAGTAGGAGAGGCTTCTTATTCGCAGTTTCACAGGCTTTGTGTTCGACATGGTTTCCTGTCTGATTTTAATTTTCCCTGCATGCACTCTAGGAAGTCTGGTCTTGCTGGATCGAGCTGCTTCACTATTTGGATCTTGAGACCACGTGGTTGAACACTTTGGAAGAGCGCGTGCGCAGCACAGAGGACCTGCCAGAGAGGACAGATGCAGTCAGCGAAGCCCTGGAGGTTGGCGCCTGTGCCCTGGTGGCCTTTATTTTTGTCTTGATGAGGGCACATGTATTAAGATGAGGAAAGATGAGGCCGTCTGCTTCCTCAGTAGCTTTCTCCTTCGTAGCCTGATGTTTCTAACAGCCTGCCGACTTAGTGTATTTGGGGAGCCAAAGGGGACAGTGCCTTTTAAGCACAGGAAAGTTCTCCAGTGGGGTCTAGTTGATTTGCCAGTCTCGGTTATGTTACTAGGAAGCTGCTCTCTTATCTCTTTTCCCTTTTTTTGGTACTGGTTCTGGGACTTGAACTCTGGGTCTCATGCTCTTGCTTGGCTTTTTTGCTCGAGGTTGGTGCTGTACCACTTGAACCACAGCTCCACTTCTGACCTTTTTTGCAGGCTAATTGTAGATAAAGGTTTCACAGCCATTCCTGCCCAGGCAGGCTTGGAACCGTGGTCCATAGATCTCAGCCTTGTGAGTAGCCAAGATTACAGGTGATAACCACCAGCTCCTGGCTCTCTCATGTCTCCTTATACACTTTACATATGGCACCGCCTTGCCCATCATGACGTTTAGTCTGTTACATTTGGATGTGAAAGGTTACTAACTTTAGGCTGGTGAGTATAGAAATAGAGGTGACAGCTTGCAATCCAAGCTACGTTCATGCTCCCAGGGACCAAGAAATGGAGGATTCTTGCTTGCTGCTTAGTTACCACCAGCCATATAGGATAGCTTGATACTGGTTCTTTATTTTCATTATTACTGTTTTTGTTCCCGGCATGAACTCGGTGCCCGAGCACTGTCCTTGTGCTCCTCTCCCCCTCCCCCCAGGGCTACCACTCTATCAACTCCCCTACCCCCCTTTTATAGTTAATTGGAGATAAGAGTCTCAGGGATTTACCTGACCAAATTAGCTTTGAACCTTGAATCTTAGGTCCGAGCCTCCTGAGCAGCTAGGATTACAGGCGTGGCCCCCTCCCCCCCCTTTCCTGTTTCTTATGGGAATTACAGTGCCATTGTATAGAGAGCAGTGGAGGATATGCTTTCTAAATTGTAGTGACACAGTGTGGGGACTGAATGGCTGGCGGAAGTGAAGGTCAGCAGTAAGTGAGCTGGGGTGGTGGCATCCCAGGGGAGGGCCGGGATGCTGGGGAAAAGTGATCACGTCTCCACCCGAGCAGACACAGAAGCCGAGAGCATGAACAATAGTGGAAGCTTAGTTACCCCCCCCCCCCAGTTTCCTAATATGAGTTAATATAAATACATTATAAAATAAGGAGGCTAGAGAAGAGTATAGGACATATTCTAAGATAAATACTTTTAAGCAGTTTGTATGTGTCTCCTTAAGTTCTTGCTATATTGTTGCTACTCTTACTATGCATGTGCACTGGCATGCCGCCCATTGGGTCACAGGCTGTGGAGTCATAATAGTGTTGGGCAGTCTTTGGATTCTTAGCTCATCCTTTTACTGACTAAAGAAAGGGAAGATAATTTAACTTTTTGGAGTTATTTCTCTCAGTTTTCCCATCTGCAAAATAGGAATGAACTAATCCATATTCTTAATTTTTTTTGGGTCCGGTTATGGGGCCTGAACTCTGGGCCTGGGCACTGTCCCTCAGCTCTTCAGCTCAAGGCTAGCGCTCTACCACTTGAACCACAGCGCCACTTCTGGCTTTTTCCTTTTTGCTTATGTGGTGCTGGGGAATCGAACCCAGGGCCTCATGCATGCAAGGCAAGCGCTCTACCACTGAGCCACCTTCCCAGCCCCTCAGATTCTATTTGTATGGAGCTGTTTCTGCTTTTAAACTTTGTCTTATCCAGAATTTCTCAAATAATTGATAATTGTTGGAACTACTTTTATGAAATCATAATTTCTCAGTCATACTGATTTTTCACTTTCATAAATGTATTAATTAGTAGGATATGATTCACTTTGTGGATTAGACATTGATTTATTTCCTGGTAGTATCCCTTAAGTTTTTAGAAAGTGTTTTAAGAAAGTCAGCCCGGCACCTGTAGCTTGCTTATGCCTGTAATCCTAGCTACCTAGGAAGCTGAGATCTGAGGATTGCAGTTCAAATCCAGCCCAGGCAGGGAAGTCCATGAGACTCTTATCTCCAATTAACCACCAGAAAAGCAGAAGTGGTGCTGTGGCTCAAGTGGTAGAGTGCTCCCCTTGAGCTAAAGGGCTGAGGGACAGTGCCCAGACCCAGAGTTCAACCCCAAGACCCACCTCCTTTTCCCCCAAAAAAGGAATGCCATATTTTGGATCTGTGATGCATTTCACATTAATAAACATAACATTTTTTTCCCTTGCCCCTGGTCCAGTCTTTGGAATCAGTTTTACGCCACCCAGCAGATAATCGCACCCAGATTCGGGAACTCGGGCAGACTCTGATTGATGGTGGAATCCTGGATGACATAATCAGTGAGAAACTGGAGGCTTTTAACAGCCGCTATGAAGAGCTAAGCCACCTGGTAAGGACTGGGCTGTGCATGCGTGTGATGGTGTGTTACTCATCTTAGTTTTTATATACATAACTTTATATTATGTTTAAGTAGTTGTACAAAGGGGTTTCAATTTCAGATGTGAGTTTATGAGTACAGTATATCTTGGTGACTGGGTATTTGTGATTTGGAGCTGGTCCGAAGCTTTCAAGTCATACTGAGCTTCCATGTTGAGTCAGGTTGGTAACATCTGGAGTTGATCGAGGCTAGTTACTGCTTTGAAGTTGGTTTAAGTGGTTTAAGTTGGTTTAAGTTAACTAACTTTAATGGGGGCATGCAGTCTTTACAGTGCTAAGAAGGGAAGAATTGACTTGGTACTTTGGAGATAAACAGAATTTGATGATTTAAAACAAATAACAAGAACACAACACACACACAAAACCCATTGGCTTTGAGGCTTCTTCAGTTTGCCTTAAAAATCTCATTGCTGTATAGAAGAGTAATAACTTGTATTATCCTTGTAAATATTAGGCCTGTCAGAATTAAACATAAACTAGTATGAAAGCCATGGTCTTAGTTTGAATCTAGATTTTTATCTTTGGATGTACATTCAAATCAGTTGTTGAAATGGTAGGATATTGCTCTGTTAGGAAGGCTGTATAGATATTAGATACCATTAAACTCATGCTAAATCAGAAAACTAATATTTAGACCATGGATAACATCAATCTTTATTTAAAAAAATTAACAAATAGGATTAAACACATAGGTGCTAATGGCCAAACTTATTTTCAACTTGGAAAAACAAATAGATTCTGATGTTTATTCTATTGATAGGTATCGGTCATGTTTAAAAATACTCCAGAGTTACAGAATTACAAAATTTGATATGCTCTTTCTTGTGCCCTATAGGAAATCTTTCCATTTTGGTATTTTTGTCATCATACATAGAAATAAGTATAAATTAGTAAGTCCATTGCTAGGGACAATGTACTAGTAGGACATTTTCACCTTTATGTACAGTTATTTATCAGGAAGGCTAACATCTTGAACTAGTGCTTCTTTAGTCTTAGTGGCTGGAAAATTTGTTGTGTTGAACAACTTATGACTAACAATTTGTCCCTTTGCAGGCGGAGAGCAAGCAGATTTCTTTGGAAAAGCAACTGCAGGTCCTGCGAGAAACTGATCACATGTTTCAGGTGCTGCAGGAGAGCCTGGGGGAGCTGGATAAACAGCTCACCAACTACTTGACGGACAGGGTTGATGCCTTCCAGGTTCCGCAAGAAGCTCAGGTACCACTTGGGGGTTTGTGAGCTTTTGAGTTGTGAAGAAGGAAATAGGTAGTTACCTTTGCTGCCAAGGAACCGTTCTTGCTAGTGTAAGGAAGAATGGTTGACTCACACATGGAACAATGCCTAGATTTTGGTTCCTTTGTTCCCTATGAGAGACCTGGACCATTGCTAACATTTCAGAATTGCAGTTTCCTTAGCTATGAAATGGGGACATTTTCTTCATTTAGGAATAAGTTGCCAGTGTTTGAAGTAACACATGCAGACCTTAAAATGTGCCTAATGCAGATACCTGTGACCTTAAAATGTGCCTAATGCAGATACCTGTGACTCAGGCCTGTAATCCTGGCTACTCAGGAGTCTGAGATCCAAGGATCCTGTTTTTGAAGCTAGCTCAGCCAAGAAGAAAGTCCATGAAACTTTTATATCCAATTAACCAGCAAAAAATGGAAAGTGGAGTTGAGGCTGAAGTGGTAGAGTACTACCCTTATATGAACAAGCTAAGTGATAGGGCTCAGGTTCTGAGTTCAAGCTCTAGTACTGGCACACACAAAAAAATAACCAGTCAACTGTCAAACCCCAAACAAATATGTACCTAGACATAGTGTCATACAGTATGCCGGCACATATTGTTATTATATTTATTGTCAGCCTGTTAAACCTTATAGAATACAGTATGATATGTTACGAAACTATGAGGAATTTCTGATTTATTTCTTTGTATATTTTTTAAAGAAACCGTATCCTCTCTCTGTCCTAATCTCTTGGTAGAAAATCCAAGCAGAGATCTCTGCCCATGAGCTCACTCTAGAGGAGCTGAGAAGGAATCTGCGTTCCCAGCCCCCTGTGTTCCCGGAGGGAAGGACCAGCAGAGGGGGCAGCCAGATGGAGCAGCTGCAGGTAACCAGGACCAGGCACTTTCTCGCCTTTTCAATATGGCGGAGAAAAGAGTTGCTGACTGGGAGATTTTGTGTGATATAGACTGTGGAACAGATGTGAGGTATTAAAGGTCTATTACATTCCAGGACATTAGAAATGAATTGTTGCATGGGTGTAGAAATAGCACATCTGCTTTTATAACTGAACTGAGAGGAGAGCGTAAGCTCGATTTAGAAGTCAGCTTTCTGTCAACTGTAGTTGTTAATACAGAGTCTCTGAGATCTGAGAGTCCATGAGCTCCCTGGGTAGGCTGAGTGATACAGATTCCCATAGTTCTTTTTTTTCTTTCATAAAAAAAAACTTCTTTTTAAATGCCCGACCTGAGGCTTGAAGTCAGGGCCTGAGTACTGTCTTTGAGCCATTTTGCTCAACACTGGTGTTCTACTACTTGAGCCATAGCTTTTCTTCTGGGTTTTTGGTAGCTTATTGGAGAGTCTCACAGACTTTCCTGTCTGGCTTTGTCTGGCTTCCTGGGCTGGCATTGAACTGTGATCCTCAGATCTCAGCCTCTGAAGTAGCAAGGATTACAGGCATGAATCAGTGGTGCCTGGCTTACGTCGTTCCTTTATGGTTGATATGACATTGACTTTCACTCTGAGTTTGGGATGAAGGGCATTTGAATCCTAGGGTCCTACACTATACTGTTTGAACAGGCGAGAAAATTAATGAAACCTAAATTCCAGTGAGACTTGCTTTCCTTCATTATTTCTAAGCTGGAGACTTATGAGTATTGCATAATTCATGACTTTGAGCTGTGCTCTTCACTTACACAATGGGGATAACCTTCTTGAGTTCCTTTAGGTTTGCTTCTTCATTTGGAATGATTCTCTGGTGCTTTCATTTCATTTAGGGTTATGTTAATGTCCACTGGTGAGAGAGATTTGTCATTTTGAGGTGAATTGCTTCTTCATTTCATTTCTGCCAACAGAGGAAACTTCGAGAAGTGTCCACGAAATTTCAGCTCTTCCAGAAGCCTGCAAATTTTGAACAGCGCATGCTGGACTGTCAGCGTGTACTGGCTGGTGTGAAATCTGAGCTCCACATCCTTGAGGTGAAGGACGTGGACCCTGAGGTCATCCAGACACACCTAGACAAGTGTATGGTAAGCCTGCTGGGGGACTCATGGGTCTAGAGAGCTTTCTCGAAGTTATTCTGGCTTATTGTCTTGTTTTCTGTATGTGACCTTGACTAGTTTGCTGCACACAGGCATTGATGTTGGAGAACACATAAGGAAATCAGAAATGGGGGCTTTTCTTTCCAAGGAAAGTATAAGAGCAAAAAGAGATAGTGAGAGCTGGTGGTCAGTGGCTCATGCCTGTAATCCTAGCTACTCAAGGGGCTGGGACCTGGAGGATGGTAGTTCAAAGCCATCCTGGGCACCCAAAATCCAAGAAACTTAATTAACCAGCAGAATTAGGTACTGAAGGTGTGGTTTAAGTGGTAGAATGTCTGCCATGAGGACAAAGGGCATGTTAGAGTGTGAGGCCTTGAGCTTAAAACCCGTACTGGTGGGTGCCGGTTGCTCACCCTTGTAATTCTACTACTCAGGAGGCTGAGATCTGAGGATTGTGATTCAGTGCCACGGACAGGAAAGTCCATGAGACTCTTATGTCCAGTTAACCACCAGAAAATGAGAAGAGGTTCTATGGCTGAAAGTGGTAGAGTGTTAGCCTTGAGCGGAAAAAACACAGGGATAGTGCCCAGGTCCTGAGTTCAAGCCCATGACTGACAAAAAAAAACACACCCAGTACTAGCAAACCCCCAAACCCATTACTAGCACCAGAGAGAGAGGGCTGGGGAAGGAGAAAATAAAGTAATTGATTGCAGTCTGCTGAAGTAAGGGATGTAAACTCAACATATATAAACAATATGTATGAAAAAACAAAGAGACATCTTAATCATAGCATGAAGTTAGGGAGGCTCAGCAGAATGTAAGCCAAATTTCTAATTATAAATTTAAAGTAGCAGGACAACATTTAGAATGAATGTCAGGCATATTACTGCATTAAAACAATTCCTTTACAAGGCAAGTTAAAAAATTTAACTTCTGTTTCATGTAGAAGAAGAAATTATACTTAGAATGGCTGCAGGAATAGTGAAAAAAGATTCCTTTGCTCAAAAATAAAAGTTTAAATCAAAGTTTAAACTTAAGATGAGAAAGGAGGGAAGGATATACGCGGTCTTTTTACTATCTCTGCTTTGAACTTTGAAATTCAGTTGAATAGAAATTTTAAAATAATATATCTGGGGGATCTGATCTTAGACTTAGTGTGATGCTTGAGGATCATGGAAAACTTCAAATGACACTTGTTAGACTGCAGAAGTCTGAAATGAATTCTTCATACTTTTTTTGTCTTTTACTGTGAAACTACTTTTATACCTAGAGTATCATTTTATGCATGATGGCCATTCAAATTTTTTTTAATCTTAATTTTTTTATTTGTTATTGTAGAGTTGATAGAGGGGTTACAGTTACATAGATAGGTAATGAATAATGAGTATAATTCTTTTTGAACCATGTCTCCCCTCTCTCCTCTCCCTCTCTGTTTTTCCCTCCCATGCCCACCCGTAAGATCTCCTATTCATTTTCCAAATAGTATCTGGTGGGTATCACTGTTGTATTTGTTCAATCTTTGTAAAACCTTTTCTGTGCCCCCCTTTGCTCTCCCAAATACAAACAAGACAAAAAGAAAAGAAAAGAAAAGCAGCAACAGTGACAACTAAAATGTCTCTTGTTTCCTTTCTTGGAGTTCAAATTCATAAACTATTATTTTATATAATCATATGCACATCTGGAATTCTACTCATCCAGCAGAAAGAATGATATTGTACCTTTCAGAAGGAAATGGAAAGACTTGAAAAAAATTATATTAAACAAAATAAGCCAGTCAAAGACATAGGCTGAATGTTTTCCCTCATTTGTGGTAATTAGAATATTCCAATACATCTACAAGTAAGCACACTGAATGATTAAACACACACACACACATTCGGACATGGTAAATTATACAGGAATCTAGACATTCACACACTGAGGTCAAAGAAGGATCTGCATAGGAGTGTTTGACAATGGTCCTTCAAATTTTAGGCCTAATATTTCTCCCATTTTAGTTGGAAAAATGTTTATAGTATACTACAAAGTACTTCCACCAACATTTCATACACAGTTGTGAGAGCTCGAAGCAAGTATACACTCCATTAGCTTGACTTCTTACCTGGTTTGAGAAAGTGTTACAGCCTTGATATCATTAGGTTCAAACGTCAAGCCACATTTGAGGAAGGTACAGCGTTTTGGTGTCTGTCAAACTGTGCCAGCTCTGTTTGGAAATGCTTACCACCTGAAAGGGTTTTAATCACAGGGTTTTGTTTTTGTTTTCAAAGAAACTGTATAAAACTTTGAGTGAGGTCAAGCTGGAAGTGGAGACGGTCATCAAAACCGGAAGACACATTGTGCAGAAGCAGCAGACAGACAACCCCAAGGGGATGGATGAGCAGCTGACCTCCCTGAAGGTCCTCTACAATGACCTGGGCGCACAGGTGAAGTGGCCCACATGACCCCTTCCCCCCCCCTGCAGCTCTACTTAGTGTTATGTATTCTCACAGCTGTTATCTATCTGTTCTTGATTTTTGGATTGGGGACTGAATCTGGGGCCTCACACATACAAACATGGGCTCCTGCACTGAGTCCCAGTGTAAACCCTCTTTGTTTTGAAAATTTTTTATTGTAATTAAGTGATTATATAATTCCCCAAAGCCCTCTTGTGTATTTCAAAATTCACTTTTTGGAAAATGCATCTTTGAGGTTAATGACACTAATATCTATACCTTAAGTTTGGCTTAATAGTTCCTTAGTAATATAATGACTACTAGCTATAGAGAAATGCATTTTTAACATTTAGTCCAGGTTAGTTCTATTGATACTTTCCGTGGCTACTGACATTTCATAAATTATGGGGGAAAGGCCACAAAATAATAGTCCCTGTATGAATTCTACCAAACAGTCATCCCTATATAAAATGGAATAGTTTACTGAGAATTGTTAAGGCATCAGGAAACTGGTAAACAGGAAGCTGATATTAAAATCTGGACTTTGGCCGCCTTAGTGAGGGCTCAGGCTGGAATTGTCACATTTCCCTGTGAGTGACTGCTGGGATACAACAGGGTTATTGTCCTTGACCATGAAGGATCTTTGTCCAGAACTAGTGTACAAAAGAGCCAGGGGCACGAAACCTTGATCATCTTGAATGTGTTAGGCAAATTTTGGATCCTTCTTCCATTATTAAATAGCAACAACTTTGGCTTTCCTTAAGACTGAAATTTCTGCTTAAGTCCAGGGCAAAAGAGCTGAAGTTTTGTTACCAATTTAAAATCTGTAAGTTTAGAAAGACTAAACCAAAGCCCAACAAAATAAGTACCAGGGAATGAGTGCTTGCAAGGAGGGAGGGAGAGCATGCAGGCAAGAATTCAATGTATATACCACAGAATTAAGAAAAATAGGGAAGGGGTGGGGGAAGAAAGGTGAAGATGTTGAAGGGATGGTACAGATCATATAATCTGCTTTATTAAATGGCAAAAAAATCCAATACATAGAGTTTAAACATGAAGAAAAGTAAGGGGAGGGGCAGGTGAGAATGTGGAAAGGAATAACACTGATCAAGATGCACAGTATTCATAAATTGCTTGTTGAATGACAACTCCTTTGTACAACTCCATAAGGATAATAAAAAAAAATCCAGAAAAAATCAATACACGTCCTAAGTAAATCCCATTTCCCTTATATGGACAAGATCAAATAAAATCAGTAAGGATGAAGAGACCAGACTTTCTCTAGGCATTCCCTACCTCATTCTGCAGGATGACGTTGTTGGTTGAAAACATTTTGATGCATGATACATCTGAACAGTTATCTTTGGAGCTTCTTTCTGATCTTATGTGGCTGGAACGATTTTTTTTAAGTAGTGTTTTCCCCCCACTGGTTGAACAATGCATGGGTGAGCTGAGAATGGCCTTGCTGATTTTCAGATTGATTCTGTAGTTACGATGACAGTTTTCATGTTAGTGAATTTTCTCATTCGGCATAATGAAGACTTTCTTGTGTGTCAGGTTTGACACAGGCAGTGGAGCTCAGAGGAAGGAAAAACAAGTTATCTTTATGTCAACGAATTTCGGGCTGTGGAGGAAGACGGTGTTAAGTTATTCATGGGAAGTTATTTCAAGGTGCCAATTGAAGTGCTCTGAAGGCAGGCATTTGGGACTTTAAAACATGAATAAAAGGGAATTAGGTCCATTCTTGGGTTAGGCCAGCTTCCCTGAGGCGGTGATGCTGAGATCTGAAGGATGGTTGGGATAAGCAGAGGCTTGCTTTTGAGGCTTATGAAGGAACAGTGTGTAAAGACCCTGTGGTAGGAGGGAAGGTGGTATGTCTGTGTGATTAGAGACAGTCAGTGCAGAGAGCATCATGGGGCCAGGCCCAATTCCTGTTGTGTTTGTAGGGTAAAAGTTTAAACCCTACTGAATTTTTAGTAGGGAGGGTAATACGCACAGATCAGCTCTGTAGAAGGCCACTCCCTGCAGTTTGGAGAGTGAGCTGCAGAGAATGGGGATTGGATAGGAGTAGACCAGCCAGGAAGGGCTGGATTCCTCATGAGAGACCAGGGTGGCTTAGAGATGGTGGACAATGGAGATGCGTAAGTTGACTGCAGGCCGGCATAGGAATTGCTCTCTGTAGCCTTTGTGAGGATTAGCTTTGGGAGTGGAAGAGTAGGAGACTCCTAGGCTTTATGATTTCGTGAAGCTCATGGTGGGATCCTTGGAACACTGGGTGGCTGGAAGGAAAGGCAGGGATATGCAGAAACTATAAGCCTGCGTTGGGTACGTTGACACTCTGAGCCTGTTGGAGAGAGATAACTGGAGATGGCAAGTGTCCAGACAGACACGCAACTCAGGAGAATAATTTGGGCAAAGAGGTGGACTTAGCAACTCCTGTATATGAAGGTAGTGGTTAAAGTCTTCAGGAAGGATGCCATTGCCTAGAGAGAGAATGGAGCACACTTACAAGTGTGCTTGGTATTTGTTGTTTTGTCTTCCTTATTAAACTTAGCAAGGGAGTGTCTGTGGAGTGGGGGTGGGTGGGTAGAAGTCAGATGTCCTAACTTGCCGAATGTGTTAGAAGAGACAAAATGGAGCCAACACTGTCAGAAAATGGCTGTAAGGATTTGAATGGAAGAAGTGGATAGAGGAGGGTCTTAGGGGAAGGGAAAAAGGAGGGATATGTTTGTGTGTGTGTGTGTGTATGTGTGTGTGTGTGTGTGTGTGTGTGTGTGTTCATATGTGTGCATGGCTGTACATGCAAGTGAGAGACATTGGAGAGTGGTCTTTAATAGCTGGTAGAAGTGATTCTTGTTTAGGGGAAGTGCTTGCATTTTCAAGAGGGAAAAAGGATAAATGGTAAAAGATTTATGACTTCATACAGCTTAATTCATGGTATAGTACCTTTTAAAATGCATTGATTATACTGAGAAAAGTGTAAATTGATACAGGTTGAACTGCAAATGATTCTTCCCAGTCCCTACAAATCTCAAGTGGCATTAAGTTTTACGATAATTGTGTTTTTGCCTGGGCATGTCAGAGTCAGATAAATATTATCTAAATACATAATATCTTTTAGTAGAATTCAATTATTTGTCTTCTAAAGTCAGCATTGAAGGGCTATTAATTTAGAATCATGCATTTTAATTACATTCCATGACAAAATTATTATACTTGTAAGAGGGACTTTAATAACCATCATTTCTTGAACTATGGAAGAGTGAAATTGAACTGAGTGGTGAAAGAAGCCAGTTTTTACCCCATGGTACTTACTTAACAAAATGTGATCTTCAGGTCATTTTTATCAAGAGAAAAGTTCACTTCCTGTAGGACTCTTCTCTGTCCCTGTGATAAGAACATATAAATGTTATTATCAGTTGTGTGCTCATCCAAACAAGTAGACCAATATTTACATCTGGTGGTGTCTTCTCAGCTTTGTGCTGGCATTGATGGCTTCTGGTTTGGGAATATCAATATGGAAGGTAAAAGGTTAACCCAGGCCCTTTTCCTTGGCTCTAATGTCCTTTAGCTTCATTTCCCTTATGAAGAAAGTGGAGAGAGCAAGGCCTATCACAGAGGTGCTTGTGACCTGTTCATTGCTTTACTGGGCTATTTCTTAACAAGCCATAGATACTGTACGATGAGACCACTGTTACTTCAATGACAAGGGCAGCATAAAAATAAGGATCACATATTCTCGTTATCGAGTCATACAGTATTTTATGTAGTTGTAAAACATGACATTGTGGACTTAATGCTACTTTTTCTGCAAATCACTATAATTCTGTGAGCATGCAAAAAAAAAAAGTTCTTTCATTGTAAGGATTCTTTTTTTGTTGTTGTTCATTTTTTTTTTAATTGTGGAAATACCTTACAGAGGAGTTACAATTACATGGGCAAGGTAATGAGTACATTTCTTATTGTTGCCTCCTCCTTTGTTTCCCCTTCCCATCCCTTCCATCTCCCTCCCTTCCCGCCCCCTCCCCGCCTCGGCCAAAGTTGTAAAGTTTGTTTTTCAACATAATGACTCATCTAACTGTATCCCTATTTAAACGATTTGTTTTTGCCCTTCCCCTCCACAAATTATACCAGCATCAAATACAGTGAAAGCAGCAGTTATACTGTGGGGGAGGGACATACAAAGCAACAAAGAAATCATCTTATAAATATATTAGAAACCCCCACAGTATAACCCATGCTTTCACTGTATTTGTTGTCCATATGATTTGTAGAGAGGAAGGGGAAAAAACAAGTCGTTTAAGTAAGGATACAGGTGGACCCATTGCAACCATGAGAAATACAAGTTGTTATGTCGAAATGAATTTACAACATTGGTGGGGGTGGGGTGGAGAGGGTTGGGGGGGTATTTTCACAATAAAAAATAAATAAAAGTTAAAAAAATAAATATATTAGAAACAATCGCATGAAAGAAAAAACATTTGAATACTTAACTTGGGGTTCATTTCACCTAACATCAACTTTTCTGAACTTTTCTGCTTGTCTCATACATATACTAGCATTTACCCAAATGATCACAGACAAGACCACACTAAAGCTACCAGCACAACTATGTTTATTGCATCATTATTTATCATAGCTAAGATATGGAACCAATCCAAATGCTCCTCAGTAGATGAATGGATCAAGAAAATGTAGTATATATACCCAATGGAATTCTATGGCTCCATCAGAAAGAATGACATTGCCCCATTTGTTAGGAAATGGAAAAACTTGGAAAAAATTATATTAAGTGAAGTAAGCCAGGCCCAAAGAAACATAGGTCCCATGGTTTCCCTTATTTGCAATAACTAGTATATGTCATTGTAAGGATTCTAAGGCTCTTCTGTTCTATATTCTAATGTGTACCAGTTTTTCATTCCCGAACTTTGTCTTGATCTGTCGTCCATTCAGGTGACAGAAGGAAAGCAAGGACTGGAA
Organism: Dipodomys merriami; assembly: GCF_024711535.1. Lineage (NCBI taxonomy): Eukaryota > Metazoa > Chordata > Mammalia > Rodentia > Heteromyidae > Dipodomys > Dipodomys merriami. Next base: position 15,343,176 of record NW_027206401.1, on the reverse strand, counting down.
AGGGCTTCTCAGCTAGCCAGGAAGGTGAAGAAGGAGGCCGCCTGCCTCTCCGAGTGGCTTTCTGCTACCGAGGCAGAGTTGGTGAAGAAGTCCACTTCCGAGGGTGCGCTGGGTGACGTGGACGCAGAAATCTCCTGGGCTAAAGTGAGTCATGGCTCAGATGAGCCGCCAGCACGTTTGCAGATGACTGGGGCATCGTGGGGGTACAATGGAGGAAGATGCTGTTTCCCTTCGTTTCTTGGTCATCAAAGCTTTTTCTTTTCTCCATGTCTCTGTTCTAAGGCGAACGTTCATCATTTTAAGATGATAAATACTTTGGTCTTGATTTCAGGAGCATTAAACAGATAGGGAACATAAAGGCATAATGGCTGTGGAATACCTAAAGACCTTTTCATTAGTCGTCTTCAGAATCAGCGATGTTGTCAGTGTGTTGATTTTAGTTTTTCTTGAATAATTTTATTTCAACAACTGATCTTCCTGTTGCAAACTAACTGACGTCAAAAACATAAGGGAAGATTTTTATTTTTTTTAACCATAGGTTTCCTTATCCCTATATTATTTTGAAATTGCCAAGAGCTGATTTGCTTTTGAGGTGGACCGAGAATCCAGCAGGAACGCAGAGTAGTTCTCGTATGAAGTTGGGCTGTTTGTCTCGGTTTCCTTGCTAAGAAAGAAATGGGAAGGATGCTAGAGAATCGAATCTTCATATAAGGCCTAGCGGCAGAGCTGAAGGCCTCTGTCGGGGTTTGTGCTCTGTCTTCAGGAGACCACAGGGTGCTGGGAACACAGCTCTGCTTACCTTCAGTGCTCTGTGGACGTGATACCTGACAGTCAAGAAACAATAGTCTCAATGTTGCAGATCGTTCAGAGAAAAAGTGCTATGCCCTGAGTGTGTGTGTGTGGGGGGGAACAAAGGAAAGCAGAGGGACTAGAGAGACAGGAAGAGCATCCTATGGATGAACCAAGCAGAGGCACCCAGTAGTTCCTGTGAGACTCAAGCTTTTCAGGAAACATTAGCATCTATTCCCGCCCCCCCCCTCCCCGTCCCCTCCCTTCCCATCCCCTTCCCCTCCCCTGTTCTCTCCTCCTGCCTTACAGATGTTTTTCTTGCAAATAATTATAGTATATATCCAGAGTTCCTCTAGCAATCTAGGAAGTAACTTCATTGTGAATTTTTAAAAGAAATCCATTCTGGGATCATTCTGCTAACTTGTGCAGTTAGTAAGAAGAAAGTTGGTGTTTGCTTATACTAAATGACATCTGAGTGTCTTGCATTGTTCCCTATTGGCTTAATTCAACGTTTTTATTTTCATTAGGAACTTGAGAACTCTCAGTATGTCAATAACATGAGGTCTTTTGTAAGCTTTTGGCATGTTGCAAATAGTCATGGACTATTTGTGTTTATAAAGAAGAAATGGACTCCATAAGTGTTCTAATACTGTGAAAGTGGGACTGGTGTTTCTGTTTTCTAGAATGTCCTGAAGGATCTGGAAAAGAGAAAAGCTGACTTAAACACCATCACTGAGAATAGCGCTACCCTCCAGAACTTGATCCCTGGCAGTGAACCTGTGTTAGAGGAAAAGCTCTGCGTCCTTAATGCTGGGTGGAGCCGCGTCCGTACCTGGACCGAGGATTGGTGTAGTACCTTGCTGGTATGTTCCCAGGCAAATTTTGATGACGAAATCTCTCCTTCAACTCTTTTTAAGTGCACATTGCTTTGGGTAGAAAAACTACATTTTATTTTTCTCTTGAAAAGGTATTAACTAGAAAGAATTTATAATAAATCTTTTAAAGGATAAAATGTTGGTAGTACAGGAACAAATAAGTAATAAGTACTTGTTTTGCTTTTTGTGTATGCTGACACTGAGGCTTGAACTCAGAACCTCATACCCTCACCTGACTTCTTCATTTTGAACCATGCTTCTACTTCTAACTTTTTGCTGGCTAATTGGAGATAAACTCCTTGAGGATTTGTTTGCCAGGGCTGGCTCCAAACTATGATCTTCAGATCAGCCTCCTAAGTTGTTATGATTATTAGCATGAGCCACCAGTGCCCGGCACCTATGTACTTGAAGTAAATATACTTTGTTTCATTTTAATGAGAACATATAGTGTTGAATTTTAATACTATTATATAGTATATATTGCTATATGTGGATATATGTGTATGCACACACATGTCATTACAATGTCCTAGAAATAGTATGCAAGTTCTAGCACAGTTTCTAACGTCTGCTGTCTTCATAAAATTTTTAATAAGTAGCTGGGTGGAAGTAACATAAATGTTCTCTGTGCCTCAGTTTTCACATCTGTAACATGGTGTCATCATAATTTCTATGTCTTGTTTTTGTGACTAAAATATGACCTATATAATGATATGTAAAACAACTACTTTTAAATAATATTAGGAAAATGATAGTTATTAAGTGTTATAAGTATATTAATCTTTTTGTGTGTGTGTGTGTGCGTCTTGGGGCTTGAACTCTGGGTCTGGGAGCTGTCCCTCAGCTTTTCACCTTAAGGCTAGCACCCTACCACTTGAGCCATAGCGTCTCTTCTGGTTTTCTGGTGGTTTATTGGAGATTAGAGTCTCATGGACTTGCCTGCCTGGGCTGGCTTTGTACCATGGTCCACAGATAGCAGCCTCCTTAGTAGCTAGGATTACAGGTGTGAGCCACCAGTGCCTGGCAGTATATTAATCTGTATAATACCATTGTACTACTAATTATTTCATGGAAACTGACCAGTAATTTTCATAATCTTATTCTGGGCCCCTTCTGATAATGAGTATAGCCCCTCTACCCTTCCTCACAGAATACAGTTATCATTTACAAATTATTCTTTGGTTCTGTCATATAAGAATGTATCAGACTTTTATACAACTATCCCTAGAGACATAAAAAATGTTACTCTGTGTTTAAGCATTTGTTCAAGTCAGTTAAGATATGTGGGGTAGGAGAGGCCATTGACACACTCATGACCAGTTGCAGACTTTATATTCCAGTTCACAAGCTAGTATCTTCATTATGTTAGTAATATCAGTAAGCTTCACTTCCCATATACATAAAATTTAATATTTAGTATGCTTTAATATGTAGTATATAAAACATTGAATCATATAATTTTAATACTTACCAATTTCCATATAAAATTTGGTATTTCAATATATTTAATTTAGAAAGCACATAAATTTCAATAAATAAACTTACATATAGTACATATATAATTGCTTTCTATATATAGTCTTTTAATAAATAGGTGTGCAATATATTTATAATCAATAAAATCTTGAATTTTTTAAAACGTATAAATGTTTCTTAACATTTTTCTTAGGTGAAATCTTCTTTTTTTAATCACTCCCACTATATAGTAATAATTGATTTCCTTTAATTCTGAGCTCTTTAAATACTTTCCTTTATCCCATGAGACACAGCACTGGGACATTGTCAGTTTTATCATAATCCTCCTTTTGATCAAGGTCTGACTTTTTCTTTTTTTGTGTTGGTCCTGGGTTTGAACTCAGGATGTGGGCATTGTCCCTTAGCTGTTTTGCTCAAGGCTAGTGCTCTTCAACTTGAGCCAAAGCTCAACTTTTGGCTGTTTTGGTGGTTAATTGGAGATAAGAGTCTCATGGACTTTCCTGCCCAGGCTGGCTTTGAACTTGATCCTCTGATTTCAGTCTCCTGATGACAGGTTTGAGCCATCAGGGCCCGACTGAGGTGTAACTTTTTGTCTTAACTAGTTTTAATCTTTGTTCCTGTTTGAGGTGCTTTCTCTCCTGAAGTCATACTTATGTCCTATGGCAGGAAGCACTAGTGGCGCAGGAGAAACAAGGGGAAGCATCCCTGGGCTGTTGAGTGGGCAGAATATTACTCAGACCTTACTCAGACCTTACTCACGATTTCTATAGATGCCTTCCAGAGTCACAATTAATAAGGGTGACTAATGACATAAGCTCAAATGTATGTGGGCAGGACAAGAGATGAAGAGATAAAATTGGAAAAGAAGCTTCATCTTCTATTCTGTTTTAAGCTTCGTCTTGTGTGCAGGTCTAAATCAAATCCCTTGAAACAGAGCTTTAGCCATCGAGGCTAAGATCTATTGACTGAGATCTATTGATCAGGCTGAGATCTATTGACTGAAGAAGAGCTGTGCAGGAAGGTGGAAACTCACTTTAAACACAGCATCCATGTGGTCTTGAAATCTTTTCTATGATTGTGTCAGCGTCTTCTTAATTCCTTTGTAGAACCACCAGCGCCAGCTGGAAGTGTTCGATGGGAATGTTGCTCACATAAGTACCTGGCTTTATCAAGCAGAAGCTCTGCTGGATGAGATTGAAAAAAAGCCAGCCAGTAAACGGGAAGAAATCGTGAAGGTAACAGACTTCAATATCACAGTTGGGACATGGACTATTTTGCTGTAGTCTCTTCACTTGTGGATGCTCTGGGGTCCTTGTGCACACATTCTTGTCCTGTGCATCTATTTTGGCAGGAAAAACTGAGCTCTGCAGTGAAGTCTGTATGGACATCTCTTGCTGCAATGATCATGCAGAAGCCTTTTGCTAGCAACTACACTTATTTCTAAAACTCCCCTTAACTCTTCTGAGTCAGCTTGTCACCTGGGTTAGATTTTATTGTCATGTGGGGATAATTTTGCGTGTTCACTTTTGTTTCCTCCCACAATTAGCGTTTAATTTCTGAGCTGGATGATGCCAGCCTCCAGGTAGGAAACGTTCGTGACCAGGCTATGGCTCTGATGAGCGCGCGGGGGAGTGCTGGCAGAGAGCTGGTGGAACCAAAGTTAGCTGAGCTGAACAGAAACTTTGAAAAGGTGTCTCAACACATCCGAAGTGCGAGAGTGAGTACATTTTTATAGAAAAACCACTTCCCCCGGTTATGTGGTTTAGATGAAAAATAATAGAGTTGGCTTTTTGTGTACTGTTGATTTTTAAAATTACCTTTAAGTAGTTGTACAAGGGGATTTTAGTTTAGCAAGTCAGTTTATAAGTTCATCTTGATCAGTATCACCCCTTCCACTATCCCCCATCTGTCCCAACACCACCCATTCCCTCATTAGTTACCTGGTTCTATTTCAACATAGGTTCATTGAATGTAACCACTGTACTTACCCGTCCTTTTTCTCTCCATTTTTCTTCTTTACTTTCCCTTAACCTCTCTCTCCATCCCGAATTTTTTTGATTAAAAAGATTTTAATCACTTTTTTTTAACTGGAGGATTATTGGCTCTTATCTGAGTAGCGAGAATAAAAGGCGTGAGCCACCAGTGCTTGGCCACGCCATGCTATTTTTTACACATATATGATGGTTTCCTCTATAGGCATCTGAAAATACACCATTTAGAAAATGTATTCTTTCAAAGTTGAATATCAAAACCCAAGGAGAATTTTCAGGGAACGTTGAACAGGAGTGTCCATAATTGAGGCCTTTCTTCTTTTCTGTGGCCACAACAAGCTGGTGTTTGGGTCACAGCTCTGCTTACATGCAGTCCTGGCCCACACAATGTGCTCCATACAGCCCCCGCCATTGCATATCACCTCGCCTCATTTTCAGATTAGCATTTGGAAAATGGGCTATTCAGAGAAACCCAGATTAGTAAAATCTTTGCTATAAGATTGAATGAAAATTAAAGTCAATTCAAGTACATGCTAATTCCTTTCTGGCCACCTCATTTTTCTGATCAATTATGGAAAATCAAAGTAGCGTACATCTTCAGAGGTATATTTTCCTTCCACAGTTGCTAATTGGTCAGGAGCCAGTATCATACCAAGGCCTGGTCACTACAGAAACATTGGATGCAGGTGTATCCGTCTCAGACATGGAAAAATTAGAAAATGACATTGAAAATATGTTGAAAGTTGTGGAAAAACAGTTGGAATCCAGAGATGACAATGAAAAGGTTGGCTCTTTTCCAAGCCCTGTTCTTACTTTTCTTCTTTATGTTGCTAGTGTTTACTGATATAATCTGCCTTATGTAACTGAAGAAATCCACATGTGATTTTCTGAGTGTTAAGTAATGCTTAACAGTTGCACATGCGTGCACACACACAGCATGCTTTCTGGCATAAGGTGATTCTTAATCTAATTTATATGAAACTAGCTGTGGGACATTTTGCTTAAAATATAAAATATTTTAAGAAAATCCACACAACATTTGATATCTCAGGTTCATTGCACTGCATTTCACAGATTAATTCTCCCACATGGTGACTGATAACTAGGTTTCACTGTGCTATGTTTTTTTTTCTTCTTCTGTTTTTCTCAGATTGTCTTTAACTATAGAAAGGGGTTTCAAGTCAACACATCCATCAGTGTATGGGTACAGTGCATCTTGATCAGTGTCACCCTGTGCATTATGCGCGCCATTCCTTTCGAGTAACAACGTTTTCTTTAAACATTCAGGTGGAGGAGGAGGGAGCCCAGATTGAGGAAGTTCTACAGAGGGGCGAACACATATTACATCAGCCCATGGAGGATAATGAGAAAGAAAAGATTCGTTTGCAGTTGCTACTTTTGCATACAAGATACAACAAAATTAAGGTAGGCTGATTGGAGAATCTTTGTGGCATTTAAATAACCCATGCAGCTCTTGCCAGACAGATATTGGATCTCACATCTATGGATGCTTTAAGTAATCCAACTAATATGTTTTATTAGATACGTCAATATATTTGGATTTGGCAGATTACAAAGAAATTGAAATGTAAAGACTTATTACTGGTCATCTGTTTTGGAGTTTTGGGATCACGTAAGAAACCTTAAAAAAATCTATACCTTTTAGAAGAGGCTTTTTTCTTTAATTCTTTTATTTACTTTATGATTATTACTACGATTACTGTTTTGCTGGGCTCTGGTGGCATAATCCTACTACTCCTACTGCTTTCATTGAGTCACTATTATCTTTGTCCTAAAAGTTGAGAAAACCATTCAGCTTCCCTCTGTGAACCTAAAAATAAACTGGCCTATTTGAAATGAAAGTTTAGAATAAGTGTTTTTAAGTTTTTTTAAAAATAAATTTAGCTTTTTAAAAAAATGAAATTGGTTCCTTGATGAATAAGTTATTTTGTCATTCTTTTATATTTGCTTAAAAATCAGATTTTGGACTGAAGGGTGACTCAAGGTAGAACACTTAAGTACCAGCCTCTCCCCTCCCCACCCCAGCCCACATCTAGTGTTTTCTTTACATATATGATGACTATGTAGCTAGACTTGGAGTATTAGCTAGAACTTGGGGCATTTGGAGATTAAAATGAATATTCTGGGTAAACACAGTCAATACTATTGATAAAGTAAAAAAATCATAGGCTTGTTTCAAGCCTGTTTTACCTAGAAATGCTCATCAATTGTTCAATGTATCAGCTTATCAAGTTCTAGGAGTCAGTAAACATGGACCATTCAGTTCAACAGGCCTTACAATTCAACACTGTTATTCTTGAGTTTTGGTTTTATTTAGGAATTTAACCATTTTCCAGATCACTAACTAAATGACCGTGTAATTGGGGTCAAGTGCACTATTGTATTTGAATATTTAGATATAGTCTTGTGCTCTCACTTGGTGTTTTGGCTCAAGGCAGGGGCTCTACCACCTGACCTTGCCTAGAAAGGTCAGAGTGTCTCTGTCAGGGCAGTCAAGTAGTTACTGACTGAATTCAGTATTTTAAGATCCATTGTTGTGCATGAGATATTCATGCTCTGAAAATTGATCTTAAAAGTTACAATTACTATTTGAACCAAAATCGCCATTGCATTTCGGATGTCATTTTAATTTTTCCTTGATTTTAGTTTTGGAGATGGGGGGTTGCTCTAAGTTGACCAGACTGATCTAGAACTGTAAGTTCTAGTGAGCCTCTGCTTCAGCTTCCATCGTACCGTGGATCCCCACTGCAGCTGTTATAACGCATTTAACTTAGGTTTTCAGCGGTGAAGCCCACAACTATTTGATCTAATTGGCTATTTTAAAAACAGTGAAGTAATGATGATCCTAAAATGGTAGAACTTCACCATTTTTAGCCTGTTCTCATTTCTTCAACAATTCTTGGAAAGGGTGATTATTTCTGGCTTGCTAAATGACTTTAAATGACAAAATTTCTTAAGGAAAAACCTTTTGAATATTAAATGGCTAACCCCAGCGTGCAGATGAAACTTACGAATTTCTGTAGAAATACAGATTAAAATGAAAAGAAAAGCATAATTAAGATTAAAAAACTTTAGGTCCATGGTCCTGAATGCCTTTACAAAATCATTTTGTTCTTTATTTGCTATAATTAATTGTAGTGATCTTTCTTTAAAAGTAGGCACTGGTGGCTCATGCCTGTAATCCTAGCTACTGAGGAAACAGATCTGAGGATTGTAGTTTGAAGCCAGTTTGAAGCAGTTTGAAGTCCAGGCAGTAAAGCCTGTGAGACTCTTATCTCCAATAAGCCAGCAAAAAGCCAAAAGTGGAACGATGGCTCCAGTGGTAGAATGCTAGTCTTGAGCAAAAAAGCTCAGGGACAGTGTTCAGGCCCTGAGTTCAAGCCTTAGAACCAGTGTATATGTGCATGCATATGAACACACACAAACACACACAGAGGTGAATTAGTTTGAATAAAAATTTCTTTTATAGGCAACTCATGCTCAACAGAGGAAAACAAGTCAACCTGCTTCTGGAATTAGATCATCATCTCTTCCTACTGATTATCTCGCTGAAGTTAACAAAGTCTTGCATACAGTTGACGATGTTGAATTGCTGCTGAGAGTTCCGGAGCTGAACATGTCTGTGTGTGAGGACTACTCTCTTCAGGAAGACTGTCTGAAGGTAAATCTCTAGCAACTGCATTGAAATAGCCATAGTTTCAATAGAGAAGCAAAGTGAGGAGTGTGTTACTCTGTTTACTTACTTACTTATGTCTATATCATTGAATGTTCAAGTCACCATTTGTATATTTGAGTAGTACAACTTTCCTATATTCATCAATGAAATATAACAATTTTTCTTAATTAAAAAAAAAAGTGGGTATAGGCCAGGTGCTGGTGGCTCATGCCTGTAATCCTAGTTACTCAGGAGGCTGAGAACTGAGGATCATAGTTCAGAGCCAGCATGGGCAGAAAAAGTCTGTGAGACTCTTATCTTCAATAAACTACTCAGAAAAAGCTAGAAGTGGCACTGTATCTCAAGTGGTAGAGTGCTGTCCTTGAGCAGAAGAAACTCAGGGACAATGTCTAGGCACTGAGTTCAAACCCCAGGATTAGAAAAATACAACAAAACAAAAAATGAGTGTAGGGGAAGTGGCGCTGTAGCTCAAGTGGTAGAGCGCTCGCCTTGAGCTGAAGAGCTAAGGGACAACGCCCAGGCCCAGAGTTCAAGCCCCACGACCGACCAAAAAAAAAAAAAAAAAATGAGTGTAGGACTTTATGTATGCAAAGTTATTAATTATTTGAAACAATAGAGACTATTTATTCATTTGTTTTAAGATACAATCTCACTGTGTTGTTTAGGCTGCCTTTGAATTCCTGATCCTTCTGTCTTAGCCTCCCAAGTTGCTGGGATTACACATGTATGCTGTGACACCCAACTACCTTCACCGATTGTTATTGGAGTTTTTTTTTTTTTCCTTTTCTTTTCTTTTTTTTTTTCATTTTTTTTGGTTAGTCGTGGGGCCTGAACTCTGGGCCTGGGTGCTGTTCCTCAGCTCTTCAGCTCAAGCTAGTGCTCTACCACTTGAGCCACAGAGCCACTTCCGGCTTTTTCTGCTTATGTGGTACTGAGGAATTGAACCCATGGCCTCATGCATGCAAGGCAATCGCTCTACCACTGAGCCACCTTCCCAGCCCCTGGAGCTTTTTTCATTTTTAATTTGATTTTTAAATTGTTATTATAAAGATGATGTACAAAGGGGTTACAGTTACATAAGTCAGGTAAAGAATACATTTCTTTTTAGACAGTGTCACCCCTTTCTCCTCTCTCTTTCCCAGTTGTTATTAAAGCTTTTCGTATATCTTGTCTAAAAGCCACTTGGAACATCGGTGAGGATTTTTCTTCCTCTGCAAGTAGTAGTATTACAGGACTCTCACAGTTTGGTCAAGATAGGGTACTTATACAGAAACATTTGCGGTTTTCTTGAGTAATCGTAATTGTTTTCCATTGTTATTTTAAGTGGATTTAAAGCAATAGCAATTGTTGGCTCTCTGTGATTCTATTCTTTTCACTTTGCTGGATTTTGTTAATGTGTAACAATGTGTTCTTAGAATATCAAAGATCGGTTGGACAAACTTGGAGAGCAGATTGCAGTCATTCATGAAAAGCAGCCTGATGTGATTCTAGAAGCCTCTGGACCCGAAGCCATCCAGATCAGGGATTTGCTCTCACAGCTGAATGCAAAGTGGGACAAAGTTAATAGAATGTACAATGATCGTAGAAGGTATGTGTGAATCCAAGTCATAGTTTATTTTCAAAACTATGCCAACAAGTCTAGGGGCCATGGACAAGTACATGTGTGCATTAAGATAGCTGAAAAATCTAGTTCATATCTTTGTTATCTCCTTGGTTAAGAAGGAGAATATATAGTGCCAGTACTGATGTTCTCTCTCTTAGTTTTTTTTTTTTTTTTTTGGTGGGTTGTGGGGCTTGAACTGGGCCTGGGCATTGTCCCTGCACTTTTCAGCTCAAGGCAAGTGCTCTACCACTTGAGTCACTGTGCCACTTCTGGTTTTCTGGTGGCTTGCTGGAGATAAGAGTCTCGTGGACTTTCCTGCTCGGGCTGGCTTTGAACTGTGATCCTCAGACTTTAGCCTGCTGAATAAGCTAGGATTACAGGTGTGAGCCACCAGCACCCAGCTCTCTTAGCTTTTTTGCTCAAGGCTGGTGCTCTACCACTCCACCCACAGCTCCATTTCTGGCTTTTTGCTGGTTAGCTAGAGATAAGTAACTAATGGATATTTCTCCCCACACTGGCTTTGAATGGTGATCCTCAAATCTCAGCTTCTTGAGTTGATAGAATTACAGATGTGAGTCCTGGCCTACGACATAATATCTTAATAATGTGGGAGTGCCCTAAGTTTTAGGACCACACTTGTGTCTGTTTCTTAAAATTTTAAACAGGATTTTCATTTTCCCGTACTTGATTTATGTGGATGAAGAATAGGGTTAACTACATGTAATTGGAATCCATTTATAAGCAAATCCTTATTAATAACTTTCTAGTTAATAGACTATGTTTGAGCCTTCTTATCAGAATTTGAACTGTGGAACGGGCGGAATGAAAAACTGGTTAAGATTTTTGCCAGGAGCTGTGAATGTGGTAGAAATAAGATATGAAATAACCTAATAAAAAACACTGTGTAAGAGGAGATTTAACCTAGATCCATATTTTGGAAAACTTCATAGGTAGAAAAATTAGTCATCATATTATTTAAAAACAGAAACAGGGGGGCTGGGAAGGTGGCTCAGTGGTAGAGCGCTTGCCATGCATGCCTGAGGCCCTGGGTTCTATTCCTCAGCACCACATAAGCAAAAAGAAAAAAGCTGGAAGTGGCACTGTGGCTCAAGTGGTAGAGCGCTAGCCTTGAGCTGATGAGCTGAGGGACAGTGCCCAGGCCCAGAGTTCAGGCCACATGACCGCCCCCCCCCAAAAAAAAAACAAAAACAAAAACAAAAACAGAAACAGGCTCTATATATTTCACAGTACTGTCCAATCATTTCAAGAGCTAGCCTTTAATTCTTTGGGTAGGTTTTAGGAATTTCTTTGTCCCTTTAGAGACTAATTGATCCATGCTTCTGTCTTGTTAGACTTGGTTATTGGGGATGAAGATAATTTTCTTAAAAAACATATAATATTTTAAGGCTGCAGATTGCATCTTGAAATTGCTTCTGAACTCTTTCCAGTAGTATTTGAAAGTAGCCATTTTGAACTCTGTCATTGAAAGGATTAATATGCTTTTAGACCTGAGTTACTTTTATAGTGATAAATTATAGCTCTGCTCTTTGCCCTCCCCTTCTTCTTCCCCCTCCCCTTCCTCTCCCCTCTCCTTCCTCCTTCCTCTCTCCCTTTCTCTGAAGTATTGGGTTTGAACTCAGAGCCTTTAACTTGGCTAGAGAGGTGCTTTGTGTTTTAAATTTCCCTCGCAGGCCTTTTTTGCTTTGAGTTATTTTTCAGGTAGGGTCTGGTATCATGCCCATGTTTGGCCTCAGGTGACTGTCCTCTTATCTACGGCTTTCCACACAGCTGGGATCACAGGCACATGGCTTCGCTAAGATGGATTTGGTTGAGCGTTTTGCTCCAGGCTGGCCTTGAACTATGATTCTTTGGATCTATCTCCCAAATTCCCATTTCTGGTGTCAGCCTCTGCACCCAGCCTACATCTGTTTTATTTTGCTTTTTTTTAAAAAAATTAATCAGTGAGACTGAATACTTCGAATTCTTTATTTGCTGCAGTTTGCAGTTTGGTAGTTCTTTTGTGTGCCACTCCTGGGTCTTGAACTCGGGGTCTGGATGTGGTTTCTAACCTTTTGTTGCTCAAGCTCTATCATTCTATCACTTGGGCCACAGCTCCACTTTGGGCTTTTTGGTGTTTTTAATTGGAGATAAGAGTCTCATGGACTTTTTTACTTGGGCTGGCTTTGAACTGGGATCTCAAATCTTAGTCTCCTGAGTAGAGAGACTTATAAGTTGGAACCACCAGTGCCTGACAGATTTTCACATTTTAAAAATCACAGCATTACTATTTATGTTTGTAAAACCTTTTTCATTAAGAATAATAACTATTTCAGACTTTCTCTACTGCATATGTGTTCATAGCTTTTTATGTACACTTTAATTTTGGCAAGGATGTTCTTGACATATAGAGAATTTAATTTCATGAATTTTATTAATGGTGTTCAAATTTCAGAGATCTCTTTTAATTCTCTCCTAACTCTTATCACCCTAAACAACAACAACAACAACAACAACAACAGCAAAATAGGAGGACATTTCTTAAGAGTACTAATCCAGCAAGGCTTTTCTTTTTTTTAACTTACTTTAGGTATTCTAAGTGTGACAATCACTAGAGTTTTATCTCTTCTTTGAAATCTCAGTCACTCTTTGTCCTATTTCTCTTTTTGTGCTTTGCATATACTTCTCTCCTCTTCTATCCTTGCTGCGCTCAGAGCACTGGAGATCAGTCATGACCTAAATTGTATTCATTCGCTTACAAAGGTGTATGGGCTTCCAGCCTGGCCTTCATTTTCTCATGCTTCTGGATGCTGGAAATGAAGCAGGGGTAGAGGCCTTTCTTACTGTTACTTAGATGGCCCCTGTGTTTCTCTATCTTTCCAGGAAAACAGTATCTCTGATCTCTTTCCCTCCTTTTGCCTAAAAAGTTCTCTCATCTTTCTGATTTGAAACTCATCCTCATGACTTCATTGGATTTTAATTACCTTTTTTTGTTGTTGTTGGTCTTGGGGCTTGAACTCTGGGCCTGGGTGCTGTCCCTGTGCTCTTCAGTTCAAGGCAAGTGCTCTACAACTTGAGTTACAGCACCACTTCCGGTTAATTGGAGATAAGAGTCTCACGGATTTTTCCTACCCTGCGCTGCTTTGAACCGTGATCCTCAGATCTCAGCCTCCTGAGTAGCTAAGATAACAGGTGTGAGCCACTGCCTAATTACCTTTTTAAAAGTCATCTGTGGAAATATCACCCAACCACCCAGGGGGTTTGGCCTTTCACAGATGAATTTTTGTGGGAAGGGATTCAGTTCATTACGTAGAGGGAATGGTATATAAAAATGTTTTTGAAGTCTTTCAGCCTTTGGGCTTTGTTACCTTAAAACCAAGTTTCTTAGCATTGTAGTAATGTAAGGGAATGGAATAATTGATCATATTTTGTATTACATAGCATTTAGGCTGTGCGCGCACGCGCATGTGTGTGTGTGTGTGTGTGTGTGTGTGTGTGTGTGTGTGGTATACATATGAAGGCTGGGAATGTGCAGAGTGCTTTTCTCTCTTGGCATGATGCATGATGTGTGTTTCCCAAAGAGGAATACTTGTCTGGAAACCACTGTGAAAATTGGTCTTGTAGAGCAGTGAGTTCTGAATTTGCTCATCTCGGGATCTTGGGTGTTAATAAGACTTGAACTGTTTTTTAAGAAAAAAAAATATTCCTAGTCAGTTCTACAACGTTGACAAACCTATTTGATCTTGTTTCTTGTCCTCTAGCTATTTTGACAGGGCCATAGACGACTGGAAACAGTTCCATTGCCACATCTCTGACCTCACGGTCTGGATACGGGAGGCTGAGGAGTTACTGGCTGAGACTTACGCTCCGGATGGCAGCCTGGACCTGGAGAAAGCCCGGGTGCATCAGCAGGTGAAGAGATGGCTGCCATGGCTTCATGGTGCCAGCTTGGGCTGGAGAGGCAGACTTCAGGAGGAACCAAATTCATTCATTTGTTCATGAATGATTTTGACTTTGTGCCCTGGTTTTGGTTTCCAGTGTCAAAATTTAAAGGAAAAAAAAAAACCCTCTCATGTACTATTTATAATCAACATTTTAAAGTTCTCTCTCTCTCTCTTCCTGACCCCCTTTTAATGAGAATTTGAGATAAAATTTGCTGAGAAAACAATATTCTTTTTGGAAAAAATTATTTTTAGAATGACATTAGCAAAATTCTGTACTCAAAAATAGGAAAATCCATGCATAGCTTACCTTGTTTTCTGTCCTTATGTAGACAGGCATCTCATTTTCCTTTGCATACTTGATAGTTATCGTTCGTGTAAATTATTCTGGAACTACAGAAGGGCAGCTGCTTCTGTGATCCTTCCTCCATCTGGAGAAACTGTAATATAATAACAAAATCAATTCTCAAAATAGTGGATCTTTAGGAATAATGGTAGACATCAAACAAAATTTCAATTTTTCCATTGTTGAAATATTTCCTTTTACTAAGCTATACAGTCTGTTTTCTCTAGAAGATTCATGAGCTTTAAAAAGAATCCTTTTTTTTTCTCAACATGTTGAGGTTTTTAAAAAAAGTTACATTTTGGCAGTTAGCAATAAATGTTTAAATTTGACTTTAAAATACCCCTGTAAGCTGTTAGATTAGAAATTGGCAGTACAGTGTAGCAATACAGTCAGGAGATGCACAGGGAGGTGTATTTAGATATGGCAGGTCATAAAAGTAAAGGGTAGTAAATGATTTTGTTTGCTTTTGTGTTTTGTTGTTGTGCTTATTTTAAGCATTTGTTTGGAAGAGGATGAGCAGTTCCCTTTAATCAAATGTGATGCTCCTACTTGGGTATGAACAGCTGATATTTGTTTTATGTTATTAAGCTGTCTTATTTCACAGTTTTTGCCTGATGACACTCTTTCAAGAAAGACTTCTTTTCCCATGTTCCTTGAAATATAATTAGGTTGCTTGGAAATCTTTTGTGGACATGAAAAGATGCTTCTGGGAATTCGTTTCTGTAACACCTCCATTTTGGGTGGGATTATCATGAAGGCACACCATAAGTGGGTAGTGGGAATGAAGCCTGGTGTGTGTGCTGTCTGTAACAGGACCTGGAGGAGGGCATCAGCAGCCACCAGCACAGCCTGGCAGCCATAAACCGCATCTGGGACAGCTTTGTGCAGACACCCTCCCCTGGGAAGGGAAGCTTCCTGCAGGACAAGGTGGCGACCGTGAACCGCTGCTGGAGCTCCATCCTTGCAGAAGTGAAGGGCCGGCAGCCAAGGTGATGCTTCAGCCATGTTCTTTGGGTAGAGAGATGAACAGATTTCTGGGAAACTTTCTTTCTCCTCCCTCTTCTCCTTCTCCTCCTTTCCTTTCTTCTCCTTTGCTTCTCCTCCTCCTCCTCCTCCTTCTCCTTCTCCTCCTCCTCCTCCTCCTCCTCCTCCTTCTTCTTTGCCTGCACTTGGGATTAAACTCAGTGTCTCCTACTTAAACTAAATGACTTTTGCTTATTTTTTTGTTTCTGCTCAAGGTTGGCATTCTCCCACTTGAGCTATACCTTTACTTCCAAGTTCTTGCTGGTTAATTGGAGATTAGATACTCATGGACTTGTCTGCCCAGGCTGGCTTTGAATGTTGATCCTTAGATCTCAGTCTCTTGACTAGCTAGGATTACAGCATGAGCCACTAGTACCTGGCTAGATTTCTTTTTATCATTAGTGTCATCTTTAATTCAAATATAATACTCAGGCTAATGAACTAATAAAATTTATATACTTTTTCTTGTCTTGTTCTTTCTACTTGTAATTTTTTTAGTTTAGTGCCTTGCCTCACTAATACTTTTTTGACTTGTAACTATAGTAGAGCAGTATTCACCATTTGATGTGGGAATTTGCCCTATAATGATGCCTTTTTATGTCATGCAGTACTCAAAGATAACTACATGTGTTTCCATATTTTAGATAAGGACGCTTTTTCATCTCAAACAACCTTCTAGCCAGGTCAGGTGTTGGTAGCTCATGCGTATAATCCTAGCTACTCAGGAGGCTGAGATCTGTGGACTGTGGTTTGAAGTTAGCCTGGGCAGGAAGGCCCTGAGCCTCTTACTCTAATTAACAACCAAAAAGCTGGAAGTGGAGCTGTGGCTCACATGGTAGAACACTAGTCTTGGAGTGCAAAATCTCAAGGACAGCACCATGGCCCTGAGAGTTCAAGTCCTAGTACCAGCACAAAATTAAAGACAAACAAAACTCCCAAAATAAGTTCTATTGTTTTACATAGTAGTAAATTTGTTTCTCTATATTAAAAATATGTTATTATTAATGACAATTTTTATTAAATTATATACAATTTTTTAAGTTCAATTTTTACTTAAATTTGTATATAACTTAAAAAATTTTGGTGCTGCTTTTGGGGCCTGAAGTCAGGGCCTGACCACTCTCTCAGCTTTATCTATTCAAGGCTAGTCCTCTACCACTTGAGCAACAGTTCTACTTCCGGCATTTTTTGATATTTAATTGTAGATAAGAGTCTCATAGACTTTCTGGACTGGCTTTGAACTGCAATCCTCAGATCTCAGCTTCGAGAGTAGCTGGGGTTACGGGGTGAGCCAATGGAATCTGGCACATTCCTCTATAACCTTTATGATGATGAGAAGATAAACTTATGTAAGAAAAAAATTTAACTTATTTTCATAATTACTTAGGAATATGGCACTTACAAATCTTTAGTAAGAAAATATTTGTTACTATTAATATTAGTTGTAATTATAAGCTATTATTCGTGGGGGGTATTTAATTAGGGTTTCCCAAACAAATATGTAATGCTCTGCATCAGTATATAATTTCTCTTAATGCTTTTCCACAATCCATTCTTTTAGGCTGAAAAAAGAAAGTCAGCAGGTGCTGGAGTACAGGATGAAGATGGACGAGATGATTTGCTGGGTGAACAAGGCTGACAATACCATGCAAAAGAAGTCAGCCACTGAGCCAGAAGCAAACTTGGCAGAATTAGCAGTAAGTGGCCAATTTATCTCATTTTCCAGTGTCTTCTGATACAAGAAGAGTTCACTTGAGAATAGAATATTGCAAGACTGAAGAAGAAAAGGAAAAGAAACTTGAAAGAAGATTTTTTTGTTTTGTTTAAAGAGCAGTTTATTTTGGTCTTCCAGAGATAAAAGTTCTATTCACATTAAAAATAAATACTTGTCATGATGGTCTCAGTATTAGAGCAGAGCTTTATTTTTAAGCTGAGTTAAATTAATTTAACAGTTATAGATTATAGTAAGACTGGGAAGTATAATTTTTGCATTTAAATTTAGAGAACTATTAGTTATAAAAGTTGAGTTTTGCAGTCGAACTGAGTGTGGTAGAGTTTCCTATAGGCTTACAGTCGTGGTTCTAGTAATGAGGTTTTCTTTTTATTTTCAACCAAGAATAGCTTATAACTAGGAAATTATGCAGTCTACAAAATGCATTCATGTATGCAGTTATATCTAAATATTTATAAAGCTTATATCTGTATTTATATTTTGTTTGTAATATTGAGTAACTGTTTGTGGAACAAGGAGAATAATAAGCTTTCATCTTTATTTTAAAAAGAAGTTGTGGTCAGCCACTTGTAGCTCATGCTTGTAATCCTAGCTACTCAAGAGGCTGAGGTCTGAGGATCAAGGGTTGAAGCCAGCCTAGGCAGCCCCCGCCCCCCTAGACCTTTCTCTCCAATAAACAGTCAAAAGGCAGGAAATGGAGGTGTGGTTTAAGTGGTAGAGTACCAGCCTGAGCCAAAAAGCTGAGTGAGAGGTCCTGAGTTTAAGCCCTAGCCCTGGCCAAAATAAATAAATGAATAAAAATAAAAATAAAAATAAAAGTTTGCATGAGAAAAATACTTATTTTGAAAAGAGATTTGGTTTCTGAAGGACTATATTTGAGCTATTTGGGGAAAAGAACTTCTAGTAATGATGAAAATATTATGAGAAAAGGGTTCTTTAAGTTTTCTTCTCAAAATGTACAAATGTCTAGTGTCCTTTTTAAAGATGTTCCTTTTTAAAAAATAATTTGAGGAGGGTTTAAATGGTGGTAGCAAGATGGAGTTAAGAACTGAACACTAATGTATTAACTATTCTATAATATATAGTAATATCTTCTTGAGAGACAGCTCTTGCATAGGAGAACACGTTTTATTCACTGCATTCAGACCCTGTCATTTCCGTTGGTAACATGCATTCAGACTTCTTGCAAGTTTATTTTCCATTTAAGAAGCTAAAGGTTCACATTTCAAGGTGCTCCTTCCCAAGAGTTTCCTAGTCTACTGCTTCAGCTTTCCCCTGGAGAATAGCCATCTAATTACACCTGTCTTCTTGACCTCTTTTTAAGGAATTAACCCAAGAGTTGGAAGCACAAGCAGAAAAGCTCAAGTGGCTGAACAGAGCGGAATTGGAGATGCTCTCAGATCAAAGTCTGAGTTTACATGAAAGAGAGAAACTTTCAGAAAGCCTAAGAACCATAAACACCACGTGGAACAAGGTGAGCAGATAGACTTCCTCTACCATATTTCCCTTATTTAGTTATTTCATGATCAAACAAGTGTGTGTTGTTTACCTTTAAGTCTATCCAAAGATGGGCCCACTTTACTAATGCCCATTTGTTTTTTGCTAATTTATTAATTAATTATAAGTTATTCATTTATATGTTTATTTTTGTGCCATTCTTGGGGCACAGAGCCTGGGCACTGTCCCTGGGTAGTGCTCATGAGTAGTGCTCTAACACTTAAGTCACAGCTCTGCCTCCAGCTTTTAATTAGAGATAAGATTCTCAAGGACTTTTTCTGCCCAGGTTGGCTATTAACTGGGATCCTCAGATCTCAGCCTCTCAGCCTCCTGAGTAGCTAGGATTACAGGTGTGAATCACTGGTGTCTGGCTTAATTCTTCTTTTTTTAAGCTAATGCTTATTGATGATGTTTACAATTCTTCTTTTCATCTTTTATAGAGACAAAGAGAAGTTGAGGAATGCTTTTTAGTTTTAATAGAATTCTTCAGCATGAAGGATTTCTATATTATTTAATACATTAAATGATGAATGTACATTGGTATTAGGCAACAAAAGGCCTGTACTTATATTCTGAAAATAAACACCGCAGAATGGTTTCCTGACATTACATGTGACACTTCACATACATGTTTATTTTCACTGGCATTCGTCACTTAATGGGATGCCTATAGGGTCCAGTGCAATGTCATGACACCATTAGTTTAGACTAAGATGTCAACCTTTCCTTCAAATGATTACTTTGTTGTTGTTTTCAGTCTGAATGGTAGAAGGTAGATGAAGTTACAGGTTTATTTTTTATTTAGCCTTCTAGTCCGTTCTGTATCAAAGCTGGAGGTCTTTGTGGGGCAGTGAATAGCTGTGGCTCTGCCCTTGGCTTCCATTTGCATGAATCTCATGTCATTTGTTTTCTCTTTTTTTTCCAACTTATCCATGTGGATGTATGTTACGTGTGTAAGTATGCCTGTCCCCTAGCTCTTGGGAGGCCGAGACAGGAGGATCTGAAGTTTGGAGCCAGCCTAAGTTGTGTAGGAGAACTTCTCTCAAACAATCAAAGGAGGTTATCCAGACTCTTATTATATATATATATATATATATATATATATATATATATATATATACACACACACACACACACATATATATATATGTATATATATATACATACATATGTATATATACATATATATGTATAGTATATATGTATATGTGTGGGTATGTGTGTGTGTGTGTGTGTGTGTGTGTGTGTGTGTGTGTGATTGTATACACACACATATATTTAGATCCAGCTCTCTCTCTGAGTGGGACTTATTGTCAGAAGTCCATCTTAAGGTTTATGTATGAATTATCTTAAAAAGAAACCCTTCCCCAAACAGTCCAAACCAGCAGCAATGCTTCCAAGTCCCTGACATTGTCTTCTCCCATCTACTTGATGGATGGTTTAGTTTGTGGATGCCTAGATGATTACATGTGGTCAAGTAAATAGAGCAGAATTTTGGAAATGATTGATATTGTTTCCTGTAGAATTCCTTCCGTTTTTCTTAAGTCTGAAATGTATTGTAACTGTGACTACATCTTAAGTAGCCCTGAAGCCACTGATGAGTGTCGGGCTACTATCATCACCTTTTGTCTTGATAACTACGGATGCCTCCTCCTGCTCTTCCCTGCTTCCTTCTTTGCCCTTTGTTGCTCTGTTCTCAACAGAGCTGCCAAAGAGGTTTATGAAAACAGAATCTAGCTCCGGAAACTCCTTGGAATAGTCCCCTAATGATTTTCCATCTCATTCGGAGGAAAAGCTGAAGTCCTTACTGTGATTTATATGCCCCCTCATGGCCTGGCCTCTCGTTACCACTGACTTCATCTGCTGTTGCTCTCTACTTTACAGACAGATGTGTCTGTGTTCCTCCACAGATTGAGTTTGGCTGGGTTCTACCAGAGCTAACCTATTTATTTAACACAAAGGATGTCAGTGGCTGTTTTACAGAAAATGGTGAAGCGGTCAAGTTTGGGGGCACTGGGTTAGATAACACCGAACCATCCATTTAAAGACTGTTTCTAATCTATTTCGTTGCATAGACTATAATCTCATTCCCACTGAAGAATTGAGTTTGCTAGTTGTGCTTCACGTACACATTGAGAAATACTAATCTGGGTATTTCATTTATTCCAGGCTGATTTTTAAGGGATGCCTAGGTATGGGTCAGGTGAAGAAGGAAGGAAAGAGCATTGTAGGGAGAAGAGGCAGTGTGGGAAAGGGTCTAGAGGAAGCAGTGTGCACGGTCCATTTGGCTCTTGGAAATAGTTCAGTATACGTTGAGTTGAGCAATACCTTTAGGGTCCAGATCCTCGCAATCTCCCAGGCCTGGAGCTCCTGGAATTGAAGCCTCATTTTGAGGCTTTGAGGATACTAGGGAGCTACTGATGGTTGAAGCAGAAGAAAGACCCTGTAGCCATACTGCAGAGATGTGTGGGTCAGTCCTAAGAGTAGTTATAGAAAGATGGGTTGGAGGCTTGAGAAAAGTTCACAAAAGGGAATTCAGGGAAAATAGAGACAAGGAATTCTGATTTGGCATCTCTACACATCCCATCAACAGAGAAAGGTGAACTGAGTATATGTTATTGGGAGTCCTTTTCTTTTTCTTTTTAATTGTGTAGTTGATATGCAGATGGTTATAGTTACATGAATCAGGTACAAATCAGCATAATAATGTCTCCCATTCTTCTCTCCCAGTCTTTCCCTCCCAATCCCTTCCATAAAATAGCCAGTTCATTTTCCACAGAGTGTCTAGTGAGCATTGCTGTTGTCCTTGTTCATCCTTGTTCTCCCTTTTATGGGACCTCCCTTCCCCTCCTAAATACAAACTAACGAGATGAAAGGAAAAGAAAACTAAAACAGCAACAATGGCAACTAAAGAATGTCTCTAGTTTCATTTTCTTGGTGTTCATTTCACAGACTATTATTTTCTATGATCATCTGTCCAGAGCTACTGAGCCTTTGTCCACCACTCCTATGCAGAGCCCTCTTTGGCCTCTGTAGGTGAATGAGTAGGTTCCTATATAATTTATCATGTCCCAGTGTTAGTTATTTATTTTAGTCATTCAGTGTGTTTACTTGTAGATTTCTAGGCACATTCTAGTTACCCCAAGGTATATGACACCATTGGAAAGTAGGACTTGGGGAAACATTCCAAGGTCAGAAAACAAAGCTATCCTGTGGAATGCTAGTATTTGATGGATGAACAAAGAAAAAGGAGCTAGTGACGGAAATTTAGAGCAATAGGGAGAAAGTCAGGTTCGCAGAGTATTAATGGCATTGGGGGGTGGGGGCGAGCAGGCATGTGAAGTAGTGTCTCAGCCGCTGAACCATGGAGCCAGCCTGCAGTGGGAAGGAAGGTGCGCATTGAAGCTGAGGTGTTGGGCGAAGGAAAGCAAGGGGCAGCACGCTTACTGAGAAGAACACCTGTCTTTGGGAGGAAGTGCAATCATGTTTATTTACAGAGCATGCCCCCCCTCTGTTCTGATGCTGTAGATGTGCAGAGAAGTGCCTGGCCTTCGGAAGCCTCCCCTCCCGGAGCCCTGCTCTGTTTCTCAGACAAGGATTGCTGGTAAGATGCCATTCATTGCTTCGCAGATACCATTCATTCCTTCACAGGTTATCGACATAGGAAAAAAATGATCATATGAGCCTCGTATATAAGTCAGAGAAATTATTGAAAAGCAGCGTGCGATTGTGATTTATTACTATCCTTCAGTAATTGGAAAGGAACATCTTTATATAATCCAGACTTCACTGGCAAGGTGGTTGCTCTCGTGGGTGACACTCCATCTTTTTCTGTATGAGACAGGCAGCAGGCCACGGGTCCTGCTGAAGGAAGGGAGGGAATCTGGAAGGAATCGAATGGGTGTGTGTGCAGCCTCCGATGTCATCAGTATAACCTGCCATGTCAACATGCCTGATGGTGGGCGCTCATCGTGCCTGAAAATAAAAGAGTTAGACTTTAAAAGTTCTTGGAAGCAGGATGTAAAAAAAAAAGAAAAGAAAGATCTTGCCTCCTAGGGAAACCGTACACTGGTAGATACTGTTCCTTTAGTTGTGGAGAAAAAGAAACCGTTTTCTCACCATCTCTGTTTTCTCCTTCTCTACTGTGCTAATGAAATGAGGGGCCCAGCATCCTAGTCCCTGTTGAGCATGCCGCCTGTGTGCTTGCTTTCTGCTGAGTCCCCAGGTAGAACCTCAGATGGGCCAACCCCAGCTAACCGTAACCCAGGGCTAGCCACTGCTGCAGATTCCTCTTAAACTTAAGCCTCCATCTTCATCCCCCGCTCTTCTCCTACTTTCTCCTTTCCACCTGCTGTCTCCTCGTCCATTGCTGCTTCATCCTTATGTCTCTTCCTTCCTTTTCTTTTTTCATTTCAACCCTCCTCTGTCTCTGAGGAGTTCAGAAAGTGCTAAATGACAGATTCAAAATTTTTCACCCATTTCAAGCTTACTGAGAGCCAAGTGTCTGTTCTGTATTACCTTTGCCAATACCTTGCACAAGAGAGAACTGAGGCCAGATTGGTTTTCTGTTCATATTCAAAGCACTTGACTTATCGACACTTGCTGCTCTCAAATCCAATTTTAACTGCAAAGAAGAGATTGGATGCATTTTATAAAACCAGCAATGGGTTTTCTTATTTTCATAATATCATGATAGCAAAAGAGCAGAGAAAATTTGAATCTATGTAGAACTATAAAAAGTTGGCAAGAAATCTATACCTTTCATTACATGTGTAGTTCATTATTCACACTGTAATCATCTCTGGGACAGATCTGAGACTGGATGCCAATCTTAGTGTATCTTCTCCCTTCCTATACAATATTTTAATATTCTTTTAAGTTGGTTTAAGGCCAGGTGTTAGGGCTAACACTCATAATCCTAGCTACTCAGGAGGCTGAGATCTGAGCATCATTGTTTGAAGTCAGCCCAGGGAACAAAGTCCATAAGACTTACTTCCAGTTAAGAACTGAAAAGTCAAAAGTGGAGCTGTGGATCAAGTGGTAATACTCTAGCTTTGAGCACAAAAGCTCACCAACAGCACCCAGACACGGGAAGCCCTAGGATTGTCACGAATACCTGTGTGCGCGCACATGCACACACACACACACACACACACACACACACACACACACACACACACACACACACACACACACACACACACACACACACACACACACTGTATTAAATAACCAAATTAACGACTTTAAATTATTCTCTCATTTAGTACTACTGACTCTATCTAGGTCAGAAATAACCTCTGTTATTCTGAAGTGGCTGTTCTTACTCATCAGGCAGTCTGTCCTTCGCTTCTCCTCCCAACAATCAGCATGCCCTACCTGGATGTATCTGCAATTTTCCACACTATGGAAAAGGCTTATATAAAGGTGTTTTTTTTTTTTTTTGGTGTTGCTATTGGGGTTAATACCAGTACCTGGCACAAATTCCTTTATAAAGAATAAATTTTAGGCTGGCCCCTATGATCCTAGCTACTCAAGATGTTGAGATCTGGGGTTGTGGTTCAAAGCCAGCCCTGGCAGGAAAGTTTGTGAAAGTCCTATCTCAATTTAAAAAAAATTCCATATGTGGAGTCGTGGCTCAACTCATAGAAAGCTATCCTTGAGTACAAAAGCTTAGAGAGAGTGCTCAGGCCCTGAGTTCAAGTCCCAGAACTGGCACAAACAAAAAAAAGTGAAAGAGAAAAGAATACATTTTAGGAGTAATACTTATATCCAGCTGGAGGAAAGAGTTAATAATAAATAGTGAATAGATGATTGGAGTATTACATAGGTATTTACTTTAGCATTTCTTTTCTTTCTTTTTTTTTTTTTTTTTTTGGGTCCGGTCATGGGGCTTGAACTCTGGGCCTGGGCGCTGTCCCTTAGCTCTTCAGCTCAAGGCTAGTGCTCTACCACTTGAGCCACAGCGCCACTTCCGGCTTTTTTCTTTTTGCTTATGTGGTGCTGAGGAATCAAACCCAGGGCCTCATGCATGCAAGGCAAGCACTCTACCACTGAGCCACCTTCCCAGCCCTTACTTTAGCATTTCTTAATAAAATATGCTCATATTATGAGGTTAAGCAAGGAATAGATAATCATGAATCAGTTTGTTTTAACTTAAGCAAAACATCTTGACCAAATAAAATAATGCTTTTAGTTTTCTGGTAGTTATAATTTTTATAGTTTTATTTTTTTTCTCAGTTATCTGTGAGTTATTGACGGGCTAGAGTTGTGTGAATTGGCTTTATGGCTACCAAAGATGTGGATATTACTGGATTTTTAAATATGAAAAGAAAAAATAAATTCTTATGAATTTTTTGACCAAGCTAGATTTTACTCAAGTACACACATCTGCATATCACCTTACACCACCATAATTGTATCCTTGTTGACTTATTCCCAATTGACTTTTTTATTTCAGTTCATTCTAATGTCCAAAAGGTGGCGCTAGTATCATCTGCTTCAGACATCCCTGTGCAGTCTTATCGAGCCCCGGACATCTCGGTTCCTGCTGATCTGGATAAAACCATCACAGAACTAGCAGACTGGCTGGTATTGATTGACCAGATGCTGAAGTCCAACATTGTCACTGTTGGGGATGTGGAAGAGATCAATAAGACAGTTTCCCGGATGAAAGTAGGTGCCGAGAGTCAAGGCTTTTCATACCACCACCACTCCACAGACCTGGTCAGATGACCTTGTTTATACTAAACTCTGGGGCAAAAAGGTTTTTAAAAAAAGTTTATTTGCTGGGCACCAGTGGTTCATACCTGGGTTCTTAGGTACAAGGAGGCTGAAATCTAAGGAGCCCAGTGCAAAGCCAGAACAGGTGGGAAAGTCTGTAAGACTCCAACAAACTAGGAAAAAGCCAGAAGTGGAGGTGTGGCTTAAGTGGTAGAGCACCAACCTTGAGCAAAAATGCTCAGGGATAGCGGATAGTGCCTTGGCCCTGAGTTCAAGCCTCAGAACTCTCTCACTAAACTCTCAGAGAGTGAAACTTTTCCTGAATTCATAGGATCAAGTTTACTAACTGAAGCTAAAGACTCAGTATACTTTTAAAATTGAAGATATTTGTATACATACAAGCTGATGCTACATTTAATGTTTGAAGTGATATAGGATCATTTTCCAAAGTATTGTTTCAACTTAAGTTTTCAGTGAGCTTATTTCATTTCTGACTTTAGAGATGAGACTATCCTAGAGTCATTTTATTGCTGTGCATATACTGTCTACTATATTTGTAAAAGATGGGCACCTGTGGCTCATTCCTATAATCCTAGTACTCAGGAGGTTGAGATCTGGGGGGAGGGGGAGGAGTCACAGTTCAAAGCCAGCTCAGGCAAGAAATTAACCACCAAAAAGCTACAAGTGGAGCTGTGGCTCAAGTGCACCAGCCTTGAGCAAAAAGCTAAGGGATAGTGTCTATGCCTTGAGCGTAAACCCTAGTACCGTGCCCCCTCCCCCAGCCCCCCAAAGAAAGCAAAAAAGACAAAAACACTATGAGAATTGTTTTTTCTTTTTAGTGTTTTTTCTTTTAATAGCTTCTGGGCTTTGTGTTGTAGAGGATTACTGAAAAGAATGTTTCAGATAGAAATGTGCAATAAGATCACAGTGCTTAGGACTGACTTACAAAATGCTTAATGTCAGTAATCTTAGGCTTTTTGCATATTTTGCTGCACTTGCTTCTTTAAGTGTCTCATGAGGTAGATGCTCTTATGATTCCCCTATTAGTGATAAGCCTGAACTTGAAGAAGGTGAGGCAGTGAACGGGCTAAGGGGATACGTTTCTGTGGCAAGACCCGGTCTAATCAAAGCCACAGAGCGGTACAGGCTACCTGTGAGACTAGCCAGCATGAATGATGGAAGCGGGCTGTGGGATTAAGTAGTTTTACAGTGGGTGTCAATTCAACAGGGCAGTCTAGGAGTAAAGGCATCTTGATCAAAGTCCCTCCTTCTGTCATTCTCTTGAGTCTCTCCCATCCCGCCCACCCATCCCCTCGAATTACCTGGCTCCATTTTCACGTGTGTGCATCGAGTGTAATGACATCTCCCCCCACCATTCCGCTCTCAGCTATAAGATTTCAACTTCAGGAAAGAATGCATGGCATATCTTGTAAACACTATAATGAAGACTCAGATGGGAAGGCTGGGGTCTGTGTTGGAGTGAAGAAGTAGGCGGGGGGGGGGGGGGGGATGAGACAGGAAGCTCAGGTTTAGCAGCCTTCAGGTCATACGCAGTCCTGCAGATTTGGTCTGTGTGCAGTTGGGACCGTCGGCCTCTTTCTCCTTATTTCTTTTTCTTTTCTGAATTGCGGCTGGGAACTGGTGATAAGAGTGCTTGGCTTTCGTAAGGAGACGCGGATGGATTGGAGGCAAGAGCTGCTTACATCAAGGAGCAGAGTCATTTCTGAGGGGCTGGGAAGATGCCGTCGCAATCAGAGGAGTTAAGAAAGAGAAGGCATGGGGTGTGAGTGGACTTTGGAGTGAGTTAGGTGTAGATTTATTGTTTAGAGGGGATCCTTGTGCCATTGGGAAGGGAGGGAACAGAAAGGTGCTCCTCCATCAGGAGTAGAGCAGCGAGGAACACCTTTAGGAATATTGCTTGTTACTGGGGGTGTGACTGAAATGTACACAATCAGTGGATTTCTCAGGGGAACAGGCTGGGAAAATCCATTGTCACATAAGTTGTGTTTATGTATGTATTTATTTATTTTTATTTTTAAATGCTTATTTTTCTTAAGTAGTTGTACAATGGGGTTTTAGTTCCAGAAGTCAGGTTATGAGTACAACGCATCCTTTTTTTTTTTTGCTGGTCCTGGGAGCTTGAATTTAGGGTCTGGACACCATTTTATGCTTAAGGCTAGTGCTCTACCACTTGAGCCTGAGCCCCACTTCTGGCCTTTTCTGAGTCATTTATTGGAGATAAGAGTCTCAAGGACTTTCCTGCCCCAGCTAGCTTTGAAATGGGATCCTCAGGTCTTAGCCTCCTGAGTTGCTAGGATTACAGGTGTGAGCCACCAGCACCAGCTTAGTACGATGCACCTTAATCAATGTTACCCTTTTCAGATCATTCTCCCCAATCTTTTCCCCTCCCATCTCTATCCTTAAGTTACATAGCTCAATTTACACATAATGAACATTGAGTATAATGATTGTGTTTGCCCACCTTTCCCCATTCATTTGTGTCTTGTTGCATCCCCCCCCCCCCCCCCCCCCGCTACACACCCACACACCCACGCCCCTCCCCCCCCCACACACTTCAGCTTCCTGGTATTCATTTTGTTAGCTGTTCAGAGGAATTGTACCAGTGGACTCCTATCCTCAGTATACCAGCCTTTACTGACTTGTATTTATTGTCAATTGTCTTTTCTAATTTTTCTGGCTATCTATAAATTCTATTATTCCAACACTTGGTTTTCCTGAAATTAACACCTCCCCCCCATCAATACTAAGAGACACAAGCCATGTAGAAGAAACATCAGTTTCCTGTCTAAGATAATTTAATTCGCAGTTACTCAAATCGGCATGTTTCCTTCTGTGTAAGTGAAACAGCATTTGTTATATGAGATACAGAACAGATACACCTGGCAGTGGTACTGATGGCTGCTGATGTTTCTAGAGCATTTTCAAACACAGTGGCTTTGTTGGTTTGAATCAGGGTGTTGCCCTGTATTCCAGATTGCCCTCAAATTCTGCATCCTCCAGCCTCATCCACCCTAGTATTGGGGGTTACAAGTGTGTACTACCATACTAGGCAGAAGGAACAGTCTTTTAACGGAAAGGTACCTAGTTCAGGTGGTTAATGAAAAGGACTGAAATTTGTACTCAAGACTTGTAGTCCAACCCAGGCACCCTTTCTATGGCACTTTGAGGAAAACAATAACACCGATGTGAGCAGACCTGCTTGGCATTGTGAGGTTTATCCTCCAGCATAGTGACCTTCCTTCCTTACCATTTCTCTTCCCAGATCACAAAGGCTGACTTAGAACAGCGCCATCCTCAGCTCGATTATGTCTTCACATTGGCACAGAATTTGAAAAACAAAGCTTCTAGTTCAGATCTGAGAACCGCCATCACAGAAAAATGTAAGTTTTTAAAAAAATTGTTGTTGTTTAAAAAGATAGGCGCCATCATCCGTTTTTCCCAAACATACATACACTTTCAAAGACTCAATGAATTAGAAATTAATCTTGATATTTGGTATTCTTATAAACAATAGTTTTCTCTTCTTGTATTTTACGGTTTGTAACCATTGTCACAATTGCCTTACAAATTCTTAAATATTTCTTATAGTCAGTCCTAAGTTATTAATGGTACTTTGAAGCAGTTATTTACATGTTAGAGTTTTTTTTCCTCTTAAACTAGAAGTTTGAGTGTCTGTGTGTGTGAGTATGTGGAGTGTGTGCCACAGTACTGGGACTTGAACTGAGGCCTGGGTACTGTCTGTTAGCTTTCTTGCTCCTGGCTAGCACTCTGTCCTTTGTGCCATACCTCTGCTTCTGGCTTTTTGCAGGCTAATTGTAGATCAGAGTCTTATGAACGTTCCTTCCCAGGCTGGCTTCCAGCCATGATCCTTAGATCTCAGCCTCCTGAGTAGCTAGCATGAACCAGTGGTGTGAGCCCGTGGTACCTGGCTTAGGATTTCTTTTAAAGGAACCAGAGCAACAGGATTTAGAGAAACCTATAGAATGTGAATCCTTCTGACAGTGCATTCTCTTCACTAAACCCAGGTGTCATCATGCCCTAGCTCACCTCAAAAATTCATTCACACTTGCTTGTGTGTGCCTATGTGAGTTGCACTGATTTGGGGCTACATCAGTGAGACGTGGGCATTAAGCAACAACAAAATAATAATACAAGATACAGCAAATGAAGAGCCCAGTTTGGACTTCGCATATGAGCTCATCACCACTCTGAGTCTGTGTGATATTGAGAATAAAGTTTCATTCCCTAAGAATGGCATTTGGGGACTGTTGCGGTCGGCTTTAATTTCATCCCCTCTGCTGCCCTTGGCCCCATTGGGAGCTATTCTGTGCTATGTATATATTTTTTTGTTCGTTTGTTTTTTACATGGCCTGACATTTCCTGGTCCCCTTACCTTTATTCATGTTGTTATCCCTCCCCGCCCCTCCGCCTCCTTCCCCCTGCCCCCCCCCCCCTGCCCTGCTTTGCCCTTTTCTCCCCAGGTGAAATTCTACTCAGCATCTAAAATGTCATCTCCCCTACTTTGTGAAGCCTTCCCCCCACTTCTGTCACCAGTGGACCATGTTTTCTATCTTTAGTTCATGCTCTAGACTTCCTCCCCATAACTTTATTGTAGATTCTGCCGCTCTTAGATTTCTGTCCTTTGCATGGTATTCACTTTCTGGCCCTTGGGCCTCCCGAAGAGCCCCATTGTAATTAGATACTTAACACATATAGGTAGGACAATATAAGCTGGGAGAATGAAGTCAAGTCTGCCCTAAGGGGAGAAAGTCAAGTCTTTGCAATGATAGGTGTGCTTTGCTTTCCAAATAAATGTGGTGGCTGGGAGGTTACCCTGGGAGATTGAGTAGCCAAGGACATTTTCTTGTTGGGTGATTCTCAGGCTGATTTTTTTTTTCCCTAAAAAAGACATTCTCTCCTTCCTTCTCCCCCCCCCCTTTTTTTTTGTTAATGGACAGTGATTAATCATGCCTACTAGCAGGCTTTGGAGTGACCCCATTTCCCTTCACTCGGCTAGGGACTTCTTTTGTTAATGGCACCAAACTTTACAAAACCTTCACATTGTACAAACTTAAATTCTATGCTACTGTCATCTGATGTCTTCTTTTTCTGTTTACCCCACTGTTTCATCAGAACTCATTTTAAGGTTTGTTTTTTATAAGGGTTTTCTTTTCTTGAATATTTCTCTCTTCTCATTTAATTACTCCTTCCTTCCTTCCTTCCTTCCTTCCTTCCTTCCTTCCTTCCTTCCTTCCTTCCTTCCTTTCTCTCTCTCTCTTTCTTTCTTTCTTTCTTTCTTTCTTTCTTCCTTCCTTCCTTCCCTCCATCCCTTCCTTCCTTCCCTCCTTCCCTTCCTTCCTTCCTTCCTTCCTTCCTTCCTTCCTTCCTTCCTTCCTTCCTTCCTTTCTTTCTTTCTTTCCTTCCTTCCTTCCTTCCTTCCTTCCTTCCTTCTTTCTTTCTTTCTTTCTTTCTTTCTTTCTTTCTTTCTTTCTTTCTTTCTTTCTTTCTTTCTTTCTTTCTTTCTTTCTTTCTTTCTTTCTTTCTTTTCTTCCCATTTACACCTCCCCTCCCCTGTTTAGCAAGTACATGGTCCTCATTACTACCTATTAAATGGAAAAGCCTCTTAACTGGAGGATACTGAGTTCAAAGTCAGCCTGGATTACGGAGTGAGACCCTGTCTCAAAAAGGAACATATCTTCTCTCTAGCATAGTGGGCATGTACTCAGAATTGCTAAGGTAGACTTGATCAATCCCCATTCTCTCTATTTGTAGATTGATTTATGATGCATTCAGGATCAGGTATTTCTCCCTATCCTGAAAGTCACTTTGGGGAATTCTTTTCCCTGCAGTGGAGACAGTGCAGAGCCAGTGGGACAGCACGCAGCACGGGGTGGAGCTGCGGCGGCGGCAGCTGGAGGACATGGCCGTGGACAGCCTTCGGTGGGACGACCACAGGGAAGAGACGGAGGAGCTGCTGAGAAGATACGAGGCGCGGCTCTACATGCTCCAGCAGGCCCGCAGGGAGCCGCTCACCAAGCAGCTTGCTGACAGTCAAGTAAGATGCAGCAGCCAGTCCTTTTGGGGGCAACAGCATTTTATGGGACATAATTCTTTTCTTTCTTTGGTTAACTGGACCTTGTCATGATGTTTTTGTACTGAGATTCTTGTAAAGAAATTGATCAAGAATGTTTCTTGAGACATTTCTGGAGGTAAAACAAGGAGAAAGGATGCATTTTTACAAATGGAATCACACCCTCCCCATGAACCAACATCTAGAAAGAGAACATTTTTGGGATTATCAGAAACCTCAGTTAGTCTCATACTTAAAACCTCTACCCTAGAGGTTATTTTATATTTACAAAATTTCCTGGGATTTTCATCTGAGGTACAGTTGTAAGTCAGGTAATAAGTTAGTTCTTTTGTCTGTTTGTCTGTCTGTCTATCTATCTTTTTGTGCTGGTACTTGAATTCAGGACCTGGGCATTGTTCTTTAGGTTTTTCGCTCAAGGCTGTTGTTCTACCACTTGAGCCACACATCTGCTTCCAGTTTTTGATGGTTCATTTCGGGTTAAGAGTCTCATGAAGTTTCTTACCTAGGTTCGCTTCAAACTGTGATCTCAGTTCTCAGCCTTTTGAGCAGCTAGGGATTGCAGATGTGAGCAGATAGTTCCCAACTTTACTTCCTTTTAATTCCTTTGTAAGCACACTATTTTGTCAATATTAGGTATCTTTTTGTGATCACTTGTAGAGTTAATGATATTGAACACTTAAAGTATTTCCAAAGTGTTATTCCAGTTTTTCTCTGTAGTCTTAGAAAATACTCTTGAAGGTGTGATTGGGATACTATATTTTGGTGTAACACTTTATTTGCCCTTCAGGTAGCTTATTATGAACATATACATTTATGAGGAATATTTTAATAAGGGATATATGGGAAACAAAATCTTTATCTGGAAAATACGCTTTTATTCTTCACAGATGTGTACTTTGCAGAGTTCCCAAGTAGCCAGATCTACTGGATCTGAGTTGTTTTGTGTTTATGATACCTGTTGATTGTTTCCACCAAATGACTCAAGAGGAATGAAGGTTCTGTACACATCATTAGGGGAATTGAAGTTAAAAGATATGATGGTTCCATCCCTTATGTTCAGAATAAGTTGGTCCTTGGAATCAGCATGCACAGATTTAATCAGTCATATTTCATGTACCATAAAGTTACCCATAGCCCATCATCCATAGGTTTATGGATGATGGTGTTTGTTCTGAACATACACAGACTTTAAAACATTTTTATATTATTACTCCATTTAAAAAATATAGCATGGGGCCGGGCGCTGGTGGCTCACGCCTGTAATCCTAGCTACTCAGGAGGCTGAGATCTGAGGATCGCGGTTCAAAGCCAGCCCGGGCAAGAAAGACCGTGAGACTCCTATCTCCAATAAACCACCAGAAAAACCGGAAGTGGCGCTGTAGCTCAAGTGGTAGAGCGCTCGCCTTGAGCTGAAGAGCTGAGGGACAACGCCCAGGCCCAGAGTTCAAGCCCCACGACCGACAAAAATAAAAAATAAAAAAAAAATATAGCATGGCAACTATTTCTGTAGCATCCTAGAGATGTTTAAAAGATATGACATTGGGTCTAGATTATATGCAAAGGTTGCATCATTTCTACGTGGCACTTGAGCATCTGGGGTTTGGCGTCAGTGGAAGAAGAATCTGGAAACCACTGTTCCACAGGTACTAAAGGAAGAGTATTATGTTCTAGTGAGCAGTGTGACTCTTTCTTTCTGAGATCTTAGGCTGGGTTCTTTCCCCTTGGTTGCTATGAAAAGCATGATAGGGCATTCAAATGTCAGTTAGATTGGGTGGTATTAGACTGGATACCTAAAAGGATTAGAAAGGTATAGTGAAGAGACCAGAACCTCTGGGCACAATCAGCCCTGGCATAATGGTGCCTTGTATGCTACCTGCCCATCTATGCGGTGGACTTCGTGAACACGCTCCGTGATGGAGATGAGAGACAGATTCTGCCACCGTGCCAGTCATCACATGCAGAGGAGCTGTCTGTGCATTGCTGTCGGACACACATGGTCCGTACGAGTCAGAAGTATAGCAGGAGGGATGAGAATGACACATGGATTTTGAGGGAATGATCATTTCTTAAATGTCATCTGCTGTGACTCTGATTCTTAAGACATTTTTCCTTTTTGCTTCTAGAATTATTTTGGGTTGAGCTTATATGCCAGAATTTTTCCTCTAATGTCCCCCCCCCCCCCCCTTTGGGACATCTGGGTGTGAAACCTGTAAAAATGTCCTAAGTGTCTCAGTGGTGAGGTAATATTTGTTGCTAGGGAATTCTCCGGGTCTAACAAATGTTTCTCAACTTCTGTCTTAGCTGTTGCTTCAAGAGCTGGGTCCCGGGGATGGCATTGTCATGGCGTTTGATAATGTGCTGCAGAAACTGCTAGAAGAATATGGGAGCGATGACACAAGGAATGTGAAAGAAACCACCGAGTACTTGAAAACATCGTGGATCAATCTAAAACAAAGGTAACCTGCAGGCCTTGCCAGTAAATGACTATCTTCAGGTTCAGGGTTTGATTGCTTTGGCTTTCTTTAGAAGCAGGCCAAGTGAGTGACTGCTAGAAGTTTAACTTAAAAAAATTCTCTACTGTGATACACTGACTCAGTAATACCAAACTTAGTGTAGAATTGTGTGTGTGTGTGTGTGTGTGTGTGTGTGTGCGCGTGTGTGTGCACGCACGCGTGTGTGTGCATGTGCATGTGCGCATGCATCTCTGTCCTGGGGCTTGAACTCAGAGACTGGGAGCTGTCCTTGAGCTATTTTTGCTCAAGGCTAGTGCTCTATCACTTGAGCCACAGCTCCACTTCTAGCTTTTTGAAGGTTAATTGGAGGTAAGAGGCTCATGGATTTTCTTGCCTGGGATGATTTTGAAACACAATCCTCAGACCTGAGCCTCCTGAGTAGGTAGGACTCCCAGCATTAGTCATTAGCACTTGGCTACAATGTCTGTTTCTACAATATATACTTGAATTTCTGCTATGAACTTTTTCCCTTGAATATTATGTATTTTAGTTTTCTTGAGCCTAGTAGTATTATCTGGAATAGATTTTGTAGTACTCTTGTAAGTAACCCACATATTTAGAGATACCTTTGGATAATATGATTACTAATTTTGTAGTGATTACTTATTTCATAATGAGTAAAGCTGACAATATCAGAACACTTTATAACTCCTGGTGATATAGTCTGGCATTTAACCACAACTTGACATGAAAGAATGTTCTATATTACTTGGTGTTATTATGAGTTAGAATCTATTTTTTCTTTTTCTTTTCAGTCCTGAGGATTGAATGACCAGCCTCACACTTGCTAGGGAAGTGCTCTACCATTTGAGTCATGTTCCTAGTTTATTTGTTACATTGTGATCCTCTGCTAAGAATATCTTAGACATATTCTAGTTATTACAAATGAGAGAAACCATACAGCCTGTGTTTCTTTGGGTCTGGCTTACTTTGCTTACTAGAATTTTTTCCAAGCCTAGTTTATTTGCTACAGGTAGGGTCTTCTAGTACTTTGCCTGGGCTGGCCTTGAACTTTGATTATTTGGAGCCTTGACAGGAGTTCTAAAAACCTCAAGAAGAGCATCATGAGCCCAATGACATGGCTAGCTTTACCTTAGACTCTGAAGAATATAAGACTAGGGTAGGAAATATAAAACCTTGTGAAATGTTAAAGCAGAATGGTTCTAATTTTGCATTTAGTAGTATTTTAGTACAACTTTAATATTAGTAATATTAGTGTGCCTAGATTAAGGATCATATCAGTAAGGCAGAGAAGAAGGTTAATTAAAAATAACTTGAACACTGCCTAGTCCTTAAACATACTCATCCATTAACAAAAATTCCACATGGAAGAGTTATGACTTTGTTTTTGTTACAAAACATTACCAGAAAAATTGATCACTCAGAAGTGAGCGTCCTGCTTTATTTAGCACCCCAATTTCTTTTTTGCTTTCCTTTGTAAATATTTTAAGACAGCCTACAGCAGTACTTAGATTAGATGGAAGAGGCAATTAAAAATGAATTATATTCCAAGGACATCTTTCATTTATCATAGCCAAGACAGCCACAGGGCTGCAGTTTTATTATGGTTACAAGTAGTTGTTCTATTCTATTTTCTTTCCACACATTTTGGGGGAAAGAAGTAATTATATTAATATTCAGTCATGATTTAGATAATCTTGTTATTAGGACCTGAGAAAATACAGTACAATGGCGGTTTAACATATTCCCTCATGAATGACAATTCAAGTTCTTATATATTGGGAGCTTTTTTCTTTTTTTCCTCTTCTCATTTTCTTTTCTGGAGGTACTGGATTTTGAACTCAGGGCCTCACACGTGCTTGGCAAGAACTCTACCACTTGATCTTGATCTATGCCACAGTTCTACAGTTCTTTTGCTTTTACTATGTTTTTCAGAGAAGGTCTCGTGCTTTTGCCCAGTTGTGCCTTGAACTGATATCTTACAGTGTTTACT
The DNA here is from genome assembly GCF_024711535.1 of Dipodomys merriami. NCBI lineage: Eukaryota > Metazoa > Chordata > Mammalia > Rodentia > Heteromyidae > Dipodomys > Dipodomys merriami. The sequence continues at coordinate 15,306,907 of NW_027206401.1, read as the reverse complement.
TCCTCAGTAGGTGAGACTGTAAGAATGGGCCATTACACTCTACTCAAATTTTCTTTCTTTTTTCTTTTTTGGTCGGATGTGGGGCTTGAACTCTGGACCTGCGCTGTCCCTCAGCTCTTCAGCTCAAAGTGAGCATTCTACCACTTGAGCCACAGCGCCACTTCTTCAAATTTTCCTTTTTTAATGAGTTAATATTTACAACTTTCAACTATTTTGAGTGGACTTCTGTTTGGAATACATAAATCATGTTTTGCTTCTTAAACAATTTATAGGAGATGCTATTCAGCTTCTTTTGAACTTTTGACTTTTTTTTTTTTTTTTGCTTCTGAACTCAGGACCTGGGCTCTGTCTCTGAGCTTTTTTACTCAAAGCTAGCACTCTACCACTTGAGCCACAGCACCACTTCTGAATTTTTAGTGGTTAATTGGAGATAAGAGTCTCAGGGACTTTCCTGCTGGGGCTGGCTTCAAACGTTGGGCTTACCTTTGCCCAGTGTGTTTTGATATTATTGCAAAGATCGAACTACAAATGACTTTTCAGTTTATCCAGATCAATGTTTTTCATTTTTTTTTTATTAGCTCTTCTCTAAGGATCCTTTGAGATTCTCCCTCTCCAATGAGGTTTTAGTACTTTGATGTATCTGTTTCTGTGTTGCATAGTTATTAAGCCATTACCCAGGATCACAGAGCTCTCACCGATGAAGCTGGGATTGGAATTCAAGTCTTCCACCTGTAGAGATAGATTCTTTAACAAGAGTTTTAATTTTCTTATTTGTTGTCTCAGTGTCAGCTATGGCTCGATCTGCTTGTGTCCTCGCCCCTCTCATCTGTCTGTGCTTTCTCTTACTGGGTCTTATTCTGTGTTGTTCAGGCTGAGCGCTTCCCTGAGTAATGTGAAGCTCTTCCAGCATTGTGACCATTGGGAAGCCTCTCTTGGTCATTGGGACCATTCTGAAAGGTCTGCGAGGCCTTTCCCCTCGGGCTCTGCTCCTCCTCCCAGGTGGATTCCTCATAAACATCATTGCTAGCCAAATGTGGGAGAGGCACAGAGGTACAGGCGCATGGAATGATATTAGTGGAAGGCAGTATTTGGATTTTAATACATGCTTCCAAGGAAAAGTTTTGTATGAATTGCAGTTGACCTAAGTAACGTGACCATTTACAGCTACAGGTCCCCAGTCCCTGATCTGTAATGGTGAAATCCTGAATAGCTCTGATAACAAAAAGCTTTGAGTTGACCTGGGGCTATTTAGTATAGATTTTATGCCACCAAGTATGAAATGGCCTTACTCTGGCTGCACAAATAGTAATGTGTTGGGTTTTACCCCAGTCCTGTCAATGGGTAATCTTTAACGTGGAAACATTTATGTTCAAATGCATAAAAATTCTTAATTCTCAAATACAACTGACCCTGGATTTTTGGGTGTGTAGCAATCTATGTCTAATATTTCTAACTAATCTTCATATCTTGACAACTGCCTTTTTCACTTAAGACTTCCTGTCCCTTTGAGCTTTCTTGGGTGAGTTAGTAACGATAGCCCAGGCTGGTGTGGAACTCATGATTCTCCTACCTCAACCTCCAGAGTGCTGGGATCACAGGTCTACGCTACCACACCGCACCTTGTATCCTGCTCACCCTTGTTTTTAATGTATATTTTGGTGCTGGTACTGGGGCTTGAACTCAGGGCCTCACACTGTCGCTTAGCTTTCCACTCAGGATTGTCACTCTACCACTTGAGTCATACTTCCACATTTTGTTTTGTTGCTACTTTATTGGAGATGAGATTCTTACAGACTTTCCTGTTCAGGCTGGCTTCTTACCACAATCCTCCTATCTCAGTTTCCTGAGGCATAAACCACTAGCGTCTGGGTTTGCATTTCTTAATGAGAGTTAACTAAAAACTTAGTGTGAATTGAGATATTTAAATGTGCCTGTACAAATTGCATAGCCCCTATCTGAAATGTTTGGGACCAGAATTTGTTTGGGTTTTGGAGGATTAACATATACATAATGACATATCTAGGATATGAGACCCAAATTTACATACAAAAACTCTTTTGTTTTTCAGATATTCTTTAGATAGCCTGAGGTATAGCTCAGTGATAGAATATTTGCTTAGCATGTGTGAGACCCTGATCATTGTAAAACAAACATACCAAAGCACATATATCTTATACACATAGCCTGAAGGTAATTTTACATCTGAAACACAGTTTAATATTGTGTTTTACCTCTTGTGACATTTTATCAATACTCAAAAAGTTTTAGGTTTTGGAGCATTTTGGGTTTTCTGACTAGAAATGCTTAATTCATTGAAACTTTGGGAGTGTAGATAGCTGATTAGAGACTTAAAAAGGTCATTTTAGCCTTACACATGGATATTCCAGGGATAAATTAACATTTGACATGTGTGTACATATGTATGTGTCTATGTATATATCTGTATATGTGTAGATATAGGTATATGTGTATGGTAAAGTATCATAAAGAAAATAACACAAAGAGAGGTGTGTTATAATTTCTTCTAAATCACTAATCACTATAGATTTTTTTCTTCTTGTCCTTATCCCAACAAGTTCATATTTTGCAGGACTGTTGGAACTGTTGGAAGACATTTGTAGGATGGTACTTGAAGAACAGAAGGCACACGGTGTGATATCCAACGACCTTTGTGTGAAAATCCCACTGTGTGCATTTGCCATTAGTGTGGAACTTGAATCACAATCCCCCTACTTATACTTTCCATGTGTCTGGGATGAGAGGCTTGTACCACCCCAGTCTGTTTTTTATTGGTTGAGATAGAGATCTCATGAACTGTTTACAGGCATGAGCCACTGCACTTGGTCCAGTGAGTGAATTTTCAAGTATCTTGGTGATGACCCAGCCCTTATGGACAAATGTTGGTTACCATAATCTATGAGAGATCATTGAACATATTTGCAGTGACTCATTTTGAATGCATTTTTCTCATAGCCTACTTTAACATATATTTCCAACAGATGTTCTTTTATTTTCAAAAGAACCAATTTACCTTGTGGAGGTAGACATTGAAAAGCTTCAGGAATATTTTCATTTTAGGTTTTCTACCTGCCACTCACAATACTGATGCTACTATTTTTCTATTCTAAAAGAGATAAATATATTTAAATCCTATATCACTGTAAAGGTCACCCTCCAAGTACATAAAAACGGAACACATATAATTCTGAGTTTCCTAAGAAGTTTCTTTGTTAAAACCTTAAAAAAAAATCTCCAGCCAAAACCAGCATTTGTTTGTGTTCAAGAATTCTTTTAGGGCTGGGAAGGTGGCTCAGTGGTAGAGTGCTTGCCTTGCATGCATGAGGCCCTAGGTTTGATTCCTTAACACCACTTAAGCAGAAAAAGCTGGAAGTGACACTGTGGCTCACAATGGTAAAGTGCTAGTCTTGAGCTGAAGAGCTGAGGGACAGCGCCCAGGCCCAGAGTTCAGGCCCCACGACTGACCGGAAAAAAAAAAAAAGCTTTTAGCTGAGCCGGTGGCACACACCTTGTAATCCTAGCTACTTGGAGGCTGATATCGATCACAGTTCAAATCCAGCCTGGGCAGGAAAGTACTCTTATCTCCAATTAACTACCAGAAAACCAGAAATGGCACTGTGGCTCAAGTGGTAAAGTGCTAGCCTTGAGTTGATGAATTGAGGGACAGTGCCCAGGCTCAGAGTTCAAGCCCTCCCAAAAAAGAATTCTTTTAAAAGCACATCTATGCCTAATTAAATAATATATCTTATAGCTTAAAATAATGAAATAATATTTAACATCTTTAAAATGGTATTTTATATATGGGCAGTCATTTTATATTGTAGGCTATTGGTTATTTTATAGTTCATCATACCCAATTTATACATCTGACTTTAAAAGCCAAGAGTTTACACTTTAAAAGTTCTAGATACTTTTTATATAAACTATTAAATATCTTTCACCCCATGGATGTCCCTAAATCTTTTATGGGAGACTATATTTTAGTCTGTACTTTTTGTCTGTACTAAAGAATAGGCTGTTATGTCTTCTGATTGAAGTAAAAGTTATTTTGGCTAAAGTGAGCCTCATAAACTTCAAATGCTCTCTCTGTAGGCTTCTCCCCTGTCCTTCCTTACCCTTTGTGCTTTATAGATTCAGAAAAGATTTACTCCCCGCCCCCCCCCCCAAAAAAAAATCTCTGCCTTTGTCTTCAGGCTAAAGTTTCTTCAGCTTAAAAAACACACTTCTTCAGTATCTCCTCTAGTTGATTTCTGATCTCTCTTGAGATGAAGCAATCAGAACTTCCAAATATAAAATCTACATTGAGCTCCTGGACTATAGGAGCTCAGCGCGGGGAGGGATCTTAGACACCCTCCAAGTTATTGCTTCCCAGCCTCTTGACTGGACGCGTACCCCATTCATCCTTTCTTGTCAGTCACGCGTACCCCATTCATCCTTTCTTGTCAGTCACATTGTTCTCAAAAGCAGGGATTCTTAATGGAGCCGAATTTGGAAGCTAGGATTGAGGATAGACAAGGGAGGCACTTCCCTAGCAGGTTTTAGAATCTCTCAGATGGATTATGTAGTTTTAAGAGGACCCCTGGATGTTTTGAAATGGGTTTTTCACTGATTTTGTCCAAGCTCCTTATTTTAACAATGAAAAAATAAATAAATTGGAGATTTGAAGAGATGGCTAGGCCATCTAGCTAGTAAATGACAGAAGTGGTTATTTTCTTCTGAGAACAGTGGACGAGGAGCATCAAAGATAATTTATTAGCTTGTGTGATACAAATATACATACCTACTCCTGAGAGTCTCATTTTTCCCCCCCTGATCATGGGGCTTGAACTCAGGGCCTGGGTGCTGTCCCTGAGCTCTTTTGCTCAAGGCTAGCGCTCTACCACAGTAGTAGGCACAGTGCTACTTCCGGTTTTCAGGTGGTGAATAGGAGTCTCATGGACTTTCCTGCCTGGGCTGGCTTTGAGCCATGATCATTAGACCCCAGTTACCTGAGTAGCTAGGATTACAAGTGTGAGCCACCAGTGCCTGGCTCTGAGAATTTACTTTTCTTTTCTTTCTTTCTTTTTTTTATTATTGTGAAAATACTGTACAGAGGGGTTACAATTACATGGGCAAGATAATGAGTACATTTCTTATCAAGCATTGTTGCCTCCTCCTTTGTTTCCCCTTCCCATCCCTTCCCATCTCTCACCCCCACCCCCACCCCTCTACTCCCCCCTTCCTTATCCGCTCCCCCCTCTCCCGAGAATCTACTTTTAATGACTGTTTTTTTTGTGGGTTTTTTTTTTTTGCTTTTTAATATTATGATAAATCATTTGGATTTTCTTGAGAGCAAATAAAAGGTTCTTGTAATATCTAGCATAATGGACTGTATATTTTATTTTTTAATATTTTTTGGACTGTATATTTTAGTATTTTAAAAAATACAGTAGGGCATAAGGAGAACACAATTAAAGTATGTTGTATTAGAAATTTCATATAAATTAATTTCAAAAATCAATACAAATTCACATATATACACTATATTTGTGCTACTGGGGACTGAACATGGGCACTCACACATGCTAGGCAAGTGCTATACAGACATCTGAATATAAATTTTAGCCTGTGTATATAGAGTTTATTTTTTTCAGTATCTTTACTATTTTTAGTAGTTGATGAGATTTGTAATAAAACATTTTATGCTAGATAAATGTGCATAAAAAATCCACCAGGATGTTTATTATTAGATTGCCCATTTCTATGTTATATAAGGAAGATTAATTTCACAATATTTCACCAAATTCAAGAAAGCTATTATTTATTGATGCTAATCTCAATATATATATGGGTCTATATATTTTCTTCATAAAATATTGCTCCTGGGGAAGTATGGTTCCCATTGTACATACTTATTCACTAAGCATTTGCTGAGTTGCTACGATACATGGGGGTACCAGGTAAAGAGATAATTCAGACAGTTCCAGTAGACAGGAAAACACTTGCTGCCACAATGATATAGATTACTATGGGTCATCTTGGTTGGGCACAGTGTCATCTTGTGAATCTAAAAGAGTGCAGGTTGAGGTACAGGAATGAGTCAGAGATATGTGATGAGAAGACTACACCTGTTCTACCTGGCTCTGAAGGCAGAGTAAGTGGAAATGAGCCCTAGAAATATGGGGGCCATTAGAAGGTGTAAAAGGCACGGAAACAGATTGATCCATACCCTACAGATATGAATGGAGAGTTTTCAGCAGTAGGAATTCAGCCTAATGGAGGCCTGTGTCTGTAGAAGAAATGGCTACTGAGCTGGTGGTGATTGGTTTCAGCAGCCATAGGATACTAATGGCCATTGCAGGGAAATCATGGGACCCTTTCGTCTGGAAGTGTTGGTATGAGTTTCTGGAGTGGCGATCAGAGTTAGTCAGTTGGAAAGGAGATTAGTGGAAGCTGGGAGCAGGGAGAGGAAAGATACTTAAAGTTAAAGGAATTCATGTACCAAAGCTCTGGGTGTGACAGAGACAGAGACTGCTTGGAGGATTAGTTGAGGTTCATTTTGTAGATAATCCATGAGCTTTGGGGCGAGGAGATGGTTTTTAGGAAGATGAGCAGGAATCAGATCACTTGAAATGTGTGTTGGAGCAGAGGGATGATGCCCATGAGGCTTGAATGATCAAGGCAGATTGCTTTCAAGTTTCCACAGTAGTTATGGTGGAGCCCTATCTGCTTTCATCAAAACACAAAAACAAAAACACCCACCATTATACTGCGAATAGCGCCAACTAAGTAGACCTGTCTTCCTATAACAACTGCGTGTTGTTCTTTGACTTTCTCCTCTGTTCTCAGCCCCTCATCATAGACTGGGATGTTAAACATGTGCTACTGTGTCTAGCTATGGTTTAAGAAGGGCTTTCACAAACTTTTCTGCCTGGGCTGTCCTTAAACCATAATTTTCCCATTCTCAGCTTCCCAAGTATCCAGGATGATAGGCATGAACCACTGGTACCCACCCAGCTGCTCATTTTTATTTTATTTTAAACATTGCTTCAGATTTTTCTTCTTCTTCTTCGAACCATTTAGTCACTAACTACATTAATATTTGTTCATATTGCCTTTTATTACTCTGTGTGTATGTGTGTGTGTGTGTGTCTGTGTGTGTGTGTGTGTGCATGTGTGCATGCGTGCATGTACACGCTAGTCCTGGGACTTAAACTCAGGGCCTGGGTACTGTTGGTGAGCTCAAGGGTAGTGCTCTACCACTTAAGCCACAACTCTACTTTTGCATCTTTGGTAGTTAATTGGCAATAAGGGTCTCACAGATTTTCCTGCCTGGGCTGGCTTTAGACCACTATCCTCAGATCTCAATCTACTGAGTAGCTCAGATTACAACATGAGCCCGGTATCCAGCTTTCTATTACCTTTTGAGTGTCAACCATTATCTTATTGACATACATGCATGGAAAAGCTACTTGATATGCAAACATAGGAATAAAATGTAATCATAATTATTTCAGAATGTGGAAGGGATTTTGTTGACACTTACACTTCTTTGTTAAGGATCACTCCAGACACATACTTCAATGACGCTACCAGTTGGATCCATCCAGTGAAATAACTAAGTTCCTTTGAGGCTGTGTGTTTGGGTTCTGTCTGCTGTCATTCTGTCAGTAAATGAGCCTGTCATGCCGTTTCATCCAGCATTGCAGACAGACAGAGTGCCTTGGAGGCCGAGCTGAAGACAGTGCAGGCCTCTCGCCGAGACCTAGAGAACTTCCTGAAATGGCTTCAAGAAGCAGAAACCACAGCGAATGTGCTTGCGGACGCCTCTCAGCGGGAGAACGCTCTTCAGGACAGCATCCTCGCCAGCGAGCTCAAACAGCAGCTGCAGGTGAGCGGACCCGGGAGCCCCAAGGTTGAGAGTAGGTGCTGTGATTTCTGCGAAGGGTGAGGTTGTCACCTCATTTGATTCTGAAATCCAGTCTTTCCTCTGGGTAACTGCTTTCTGGAAATGGGATCTATAAAATCTTTTTGCTTAATATTATATATAGAAAAAAATCCCACCTTGTTTTCTGGAAGAAATAATTGTTTATTTGGAGTTAGAGGCTCGATGCAATTGTGTTTTCTGTCATTTGAAGCCCTATTACAGTTAGCTTTATATTGAGTCCTAAATTATAAGGGCATTTTCCCCTCAATATGAGGTGGTTTCTTTCCCCATTTATTATAAATACTTAATATAAAAGCTTCAAAAGCTATGGCATAGTTTATGACCGAGGCTATTAGACTGAGGTATTTTTATGTGTTTGGCTTGATAAATATGGTAAATGCAGTCTGAAGTTCAGAGTTTTTTGTTGGCAAGAAATGTGCTTCTATCAAATCTTTCCTTTAAGCAACTTTATAAGAAGTCTTATTTAGCATGTCTGAGTCTTCTTTCCACCCCCATATACCATGCCTTCATGTCTTTGAACTTTCCATTTTTATCTGGGTGGACGGATCTGTTCTGGCTTCAAGTCTAGTTCATGGCCAGTTTCAGTGGGCAGGTCTCCTTGTCTATGGTGACTTTGCATTATCTTATCCATGGGACAATTATTAGTTGGTAAGGCTGGTGAACCTAGTAGCTCTGCTGTCATTTGGTACATGTGTCCACCTGCCCCAGATGATTACGTGGATCTTCAAGGTTGGATTGTATTCTTCATGCTGTTGTCAGAGAGACCTGAGAGCAAATTTAGCCCCAACTCTTGTGTGTGTTGAACTCTAAGCCTTGAGTCACAAGGCTTTGTGCTCTTACTTGGATTTTTCACTCAGGGCTGATGCTCTCTCTACCACTTGAGCCATACCTTCACTTTGTGCTTTTTGGTGGCTAATTATAGTAAGAGTCTCATGTACTTTCTGCTTGGGCTGGCTTAAGACTGTGATACCCAGATCTCAGCCTCCTGAGGAGCTAGGATCACAGATGTGTGCCATTGATGACCTTTCTGAATCTGTTTTTCTGAGCTCTTCTCCCTTCACATATTCCCCAGATTTCTTTTATTAAATATCCAATATGAAGATTTGGGTAAAGGGTGTTTCATGCTTCTCTTTGAACTATTCTTTTTCCTATAATGTCTCAAGTTTGAAATAATTTTTGTTAAAAAGTTTTTTATTTATAATATATATTATTGTAAAGATACTGTACAGAGGGGTTACAGTTACATGAGCAAGGTAATGAGTTAATGAGTCCATTTCCTATCGAGCATTGTTACACCCTCCTTTATTTTTCCCCTACCGTCCCTTCCCACCTCCCCAAATCTTCCCCCCGCCCCAAAGTGGTAAAGTTCATTTTTAACATATTGTCTTGTATATCTCATTGTTACAATGGGTCAACCTGTATCCTTATTTCAGCTTTTTGTTAATTCCCTTCCCCTCCCCAAATTAGAAAAATGCATATACAAGATCCAGGACACCAGAATCAAATACAGTGAAAACAGGGGTTATATCATGGGGGAAGAACATACAAAAGAAACAAAAAAAAAATCACATAGTACATTATAAGAACATTAAAAACTACAGCAACAAACATAAAACTTCTGTGCCCAGTCTTGGGGTTCATTTCGCTTAGCATCATCTTATAAGGTCATAAGTACATAGCTTTTGACCTTTTCTGCTTGTTCCAGACATATACTAGTTATTACAGATAAGGGAAACCATGGGACCTATGTTTCTTTGGGCCTGGCTTACATCACTTAATATAATTTTTTCCAAGTCTTCCCATTTCCTCACAAATGGGGCAGTGTTCTTAAAAAGTTTTTTTTTTTTTTAAACCATTCTGGAACATGCATGTGTGTAGCTTGTTTCTGTGCCTGAAGGCTCTTTCTGGGTTTTATGATTACATTCTTAAGATGAATGAAAACCTTTGTTTAGTTAACATTACTTCTTGTTTCTTATTTATTTCACACTATACTTGTTACCTGGTAGACAGCTGTGGGCAGACAAGGAGCAAATTAAAATTTTCTTTTGTCTCGGTTTTCTGTGATCGCGTAAGGTTACCATTAATATTAATTAATAAATGTTCTTTGCAGTCATCTGAAGTTTTGGGGGCTATAGATAGTTCTCAATGTGATTGGATGATAGATGGAATATGTTATTTTTTTAAAGAGAATTAAAGGACTCTACCCTTGAGTGTCCAATGCACATAGATATTTAATTTATGTAGCACTGTTAATTTCAACAGATATCGAGGTTAGCAGTTTAGTAGGAAGCAGGTTATAGACAATGAATGAACCTAGGACTAGTACCAGCAAAATTCCAGAGTTTACTGATATTTGCTGATATTTTATCTTAGATATATTCGTACCACAGTATAAATGCTTCACCATAGTTAATGAATTTTCACACAGTAGGAGAAATAAATTTAAATAGAAATGTTTTGGACCAACCCTTCCTCTCTTCCTCCCTTTCTCCCTCCTTCCTTCTCTCCCATATTTTCTTTTTTTGGTGCTGATCCTGGGGCTTGAACTCTGGGCCTTGGGCTTTTTTTGCTCAAGTATAACATTCTACAACTTGAGTCACTGCTCTATTTCTGACTTTTTAAGTAGTTAATTGAAAACAAGAGTCTCATGTATTTTCGTGCTTAGGCTGGATTGGAACTGGGATCTTCAGATCTTAGTCTCCTGAGTAGCTGAGATCATAGTTGTGAACCACGGGCACCTGGCTCATTGAGAATCTTTTAAATAAAGACAACTAAGACCAAAATTACTTGTCACAGGGCAAATACCAACAAGAAAATGGCTGCCAACTCAAATTAAAATATAATGTTTTCAGTAATGTTTCTCAGAAATAACTTCATATTACTAAGATTATCTGGGATTGTATAGGATATTAAAGACAGCATTTGCTATGAGCCCACTGAGATTTCCTTGTTTATCTTAAGCTACCTTGTACCTATGTTTGCGTTGTACATGTTGTACATATATTTGTACAATTTCTCATTTCTTTGTTCCTTCATTTAATGCTTGGAATTCTGAAGCATTCTGGTTTTTTTTGTGTGTGTGTGTGTTACTTTTTTTTTTTTTTTTTTGTCAGTCATGGGGCTTGAACTCTGGGCTTGGGTACTGTCCCTGTGCTCTTCAGCTCAAGGTGAGTGCTCTACCACTTTAGCCACAGCACCACTTCTGGTTTTCTGATGGTTTATTGGAGATAAGATTTGCACAGACTTTCTTGCCTAGGCTGGCTTTGAATGGTGATCCTCAGACCTCAGCCTCCTGAGTAGCTAGGATTACAGGCGTGAGCCACCGGCACCGAGATGAAGCATTCTTTTGATAGCATTCTATATCTTTATTTTCAACATCAATTAGGTAGACAGACAATTGTGAGAGACTTATTCCATGGCTGAGTATTTCAGAGACAAAGGCATTTTAATTTTCCTCTAAGGTTGCATATTACTGATTCTCACTTTTTCAATGATTTCAATGGAACCTTGTTTGGAAATGGGAAGGTATATGCTGAAAAAGGGAATATATATGGAAACACTTGAAATTAGGAAATAAATTGGTCAATGTTGTGCTAGTGGCATGCTGGTGGTGTATTGGTGTGTGTTGGTGGTGTGCTGACATGGTTTGGCTATATGCCCCATGCAAGATGGAACAGGGACCATGTATATTGGTGATTTATTCACAGGGGTGTAAAACAACTACTTAGATGACATATTCACTGACTATTTTGCTTTATGTCTTGTGACAAGCATATGTAAGGCCACTAGGAGTATTTCGTGGTGCTTATTCTCTATTCAGTTTAAAGTGGATCATGGGCGGATTTTGACTGAGGAGAGTTTGGAAGCGCAGTGGAAGATGAAGATTTGTTTCTGGGAGTATGCTAGGCCACATGCCCTTTCTGTTAAGCATGGATGATCATATTGGATTTGTGGATTTATGTTTCATTATCCTGCCACAAGGTGGGTAGGTCTTATTCCTCCGCAGAGGGTTTTGGCAAGAGAAAAATTGATTCTTTGGAGACTTGGGAACTGAATGGGGTAGAGCATCGCAAGTCTTGTGTGCCCACCTAAGTGTTTTATATATTAACCTGCCCACAGTGGAAAGAAGTCACAAAGAATATTGAGCAAGAGAGAGGTGCTGAGATCTCTGCTTTGTAGGAATCTAGCAGATGACATTGTGAGGAGTTACGTACACTTGGTAAGAATGGCAGAGGGGAGGTGATTAGATGATTCTGCAGCCATATAGGTCAGAGATCATGACTGGCAACCAGGCACTGGTGGACAGTATGTGTGGATCTAATGCCCTGTTGATATGGACCCATTCAGGGCAGGGGGGAGAGGGTCAAGACTAGGGAAGATTACAGATGGTTTTAGAATCAGAATCTAGGCATACACAAGATGAAAATGTCAGGATAGGGTTACAAGTTACTGAAGAATACGATGGGATGGATAATTTAATTTGGCTTTGATGAAATGAGGCCTTTGAGTAATAACCAGAAGGAGGTGTCTAGAAGGTTCTTGTCACTGGGTTATCAGATTTGAAAATTTGGCTAAAGTTGAAAAATTAATTAATTCACTTAAATTATGTGTGTGTTTGTGCGTGCATACACATGTGTGTGTCAATATTGGGGCTTGAGCTCAGGATCTAGGCACTGTCCCTTAGTGGTTTTTTTTTTTTTTTTTTTTTTCCCATTCAGTGCTGGCACGCTACCACTTGTGCCATACTTCCACTTCTGGCTTTTTGGTGATTAATTGTAGATAAGTGTCTCATGTTCTTTCTGCCAGGGACTGGTTTTGAACTCTGATTCTCTGATCTCAGCCTTCTGATTAGCTCGGATTACAAGCATGAACACCCAGTGTTTGGTTCATTTATTTATTGTTTTTGAGTGAAGGCCTATTATTGGCTTGCTCACCGGTTTATTAATTTACATGCATTCATCTTAACTCTCATGGTCACATTTTAGGACATGAATATAATTGTAATTATGTTTTTAAACTGAAGTTTTGCATGGTAGCAGTACCAGTTGATTGAGTTATTTCCTGGGTAACATTCTGAGTCCCCAGGGTCTTTCTGGGTGATAGGCTAAGTGCTTCCTGACTCTGCTCTGTCACAGGTTGTATGCTAGGATTATTTACAGCTTTATCCCCTAGGACTGCTTTTATCCCATTGGTCATCTGGGAGTTCCACAGCTGCAGGTATTTGTAGTTTGCTTCAGATGTTCCAGCTGTGCACCCAGGGCTGTGTTTGAGGTGTGTGTGTGGGTGGGGGGTGGGGTGGGGATTATCTGTTTCTCAGGAAGATTACCTGTAGGTTCTGGAATGGGAATGACATCACTTGTACATCCCTAATCCAGTGATTGGAAACTAAATGCTTCAAAGTCCAAGAAAGGTTTGATCGTGGATTGGATGCCAAAAGAGGAAAATTCCACACCAGGACATTTTGTTCTATAGGCAGAATTATTAAAAAGATATGATAGAAGTTACCCACAGGCTCTGTGTATAGTGTAGGAAGCAGAAGTGAATTTTCTGATTCGACCTGAGTCCCATGCTTGAGGATGTGTCATGACAGATAGGCAACAAATAATTCTTTTTTTAAAAAAAAAGCAAGTCTGATCCTGAGCATTTTGGAATAGGAAATATTCAGCATGTCACTTTATACTTTTATGATGCGTTATTGGCTATAAATTATGGCTAGCATTTTGTAAATTACTGGTTTTAGTATTGCCACAAGGTTGTGCAACTCTGGTTGTGCATCACTACAGTCAACTTAGAACTTTTCTATACTTTAAAAATCTGTTGTCTTGCTGGGTGCTAGCCGCTCCATATGCAAGAGTCTGAGATCTGAGGATTACAGTTCAAAGCCATCCCAGGCAGGAAACTCCGTGAGACTCTTGCTTCCATTAACAATCAGAAAGCCAGAAGTGGAGCTATGGCTAAAGTGGGAGAGTGCCAACCTTGAACAGAAAAGCTCAGGGACGGTGCCCAGAGTCCTGAGTTCAAGTCCCAGTAAGGCACGCACACACACACACACACACACACACACACACACACACACACACACACACTCACACAGGCACACAGGCACACATCATCATCATCATCATCGTCATCGTCATCATCATCATCATCAATTCCCCATTCCTCATCCATAGTCCTTCTATCCTAAATAATCACTAACCTGTTTCTGTCTGTTTAACAACTTAAATGTTTTGGAATGTGTTGATGGGCTCTGTGTTGTTCTACATTGCTCTTTCTTAGCTACATTATATTCTTAACTTCACCAGAAGGAGGCAGTATAGATTCTCAGTAGAGAACTGTAGGAGACGTACACATAAGCAGAAGTCTGCAAAACGCGTCTTAATGAACCCAGCCCTGTAACACTCACAGATGGGACTTTCAGTCATGAATACCTGAAGGACTGGGTGACAGGTGAAGTAAAGGAAGAAAAAGAAATCCTTGCCAATCCTGCATTTCTTTTAGAGAAGTGTAGCATTGGACAGAGGTATAACTGCATCATTAGCCAGGTTATTAGGTTGACTAGGACCCTGATATTGAGAAACATCTGGGTTCTATTTCTGACGCTGCCCTTTGACCCCACCATTTAATCAACCTGAGTTTTTCTGCTCATCTACTGTCACTTTCCCCCATATGATAATGTCATGGCAGTACAAACAGTGCCTCGAATATGTACATAAACTCCAAAGTTCTGGGCTCATTCTTTATGTAATTATAGCCTTATATTTCCTCTTCATAAAATGAAAACAGTTTTATAGCAAATAAAATGAGATCTTGAAGATACTGTCTTGGGGTAATGTGGGAATTTGGAATGTTTTATGTTCAGTGGCAGAATTTTCTTTTTATTCACTATGCCATTTAATTAAAAGAGCCCTCACCTGGTCCATTTCGTAAGGTTTTCTTTGTGGGCAGGCACACAGGAGTCCAGGGGATAGATTTGCACGGAGGGGAACATATATCAAGCTACATACCCCCTCCTCCCCCAGGAAGAGGGCTTGCTGTATTTTGTTTCAAATATCTTGTTCTGAGACTTGGCTGGAAGTGATTGAACAGCACTTAATGTATGGGTTACATTCATTAGAATGGGCTTCCCTTCTCTTTCTCCAGATTTCGCTCAGGATCTATTCTTCAGTCGCACCACAAGCACAGCCAGCTCTGCATTCAGTCAGGCAGAGCAGGCATCCCTCTTTTAGTGTGTGTGTGTGTGTGGGGGGGTGTTGCCACACTGTGTCCTCCTGTAAGCCAGCTCTCCCGTATGCACGGTGACGGTGGCGATGTGCTTTCTCTCTGTTTCCAGGGGCCGTCTGCTTTGTCTGTGCAGCTTTAATGTTTCACTTAATATCCTCTGGCTACGGAGCGCGCTCCTCCCCAGAAGCCGGCAAGCTCTTGGCTGCTGGACAATTTGCTTCATTTCTGGCCACGCTGGGCTAAGGAAGTCCTGGCTGTGAACATCTGCGGGGGTCTGTCTGGGTGGCATTTGTCTGTGCTTTTTTTTTTTTTTAAATTGAGAAGAAGTTGAAGGAATACTAGCCTTCCTTTTCCCCTACCTAGAATCTAAACCCCTGGATCTTTTCAAATGCATTTCTGGAAAAGAGCATGCTCAGAGAACTGGCAAATCATTGTCCAGTGACCGAGTGGAAATGATCGGAGCTGTTCATTTATAATGCAAATTCTGAGGTGTCTTCAGAAGTGTGGTAAACTTAAAATGATGGCCGTAGTGAGAACGTCTCTGCAGAAAGTTGTGGTTTTGTTGCATCGTTTACAGAGGATGGCAGTGTCTTCTCCTCGCTATCAGAAGCTTTGTAAGGTAACGGAGGGATTTGGAGCTAAGGAGCTGGGGATGGCTGACAATTCTACTGTTTTTCCTAGCTTCTGAAAAACTCATCTTTCTGGTTCTTACCAAAGACCGAAAGGATTCCCTTCCTTCGTCACAGATCGTAAAAGCTGTTGAAGTGCATTGCTTAATGACATTTGGTTTAAGTCCTGTTCTTGTGCCTAGTTTATGTTGCAATCGACACAACCCTGTCTTTTGAGACAGGCTAGTGAACTGTTTGGGGAAAATACAACAAAACTAGCTTTGTTAAAGACCTGTTACCCCTGTGGTACTTTGCAGGGTCTTCATATTGACCTGCACATTAATCCTATGCAAATGTTCATGAGAGTAAAAGGAGAATTTAAGATGATCTTTCAGTTTAAAGAAATGGTTCATCTTACTTTAAAAGGTTTTTTTAAATAGTTATTTTAATCAAGAAAATTAAAGCACATTAAAAACAACAGGCTTTGCCCTAACCATAAACATCCCATCAATTCTTGTAAGTCTTCCTCTCTTGCAATTCAACTTGAAGGACTTAATTTGATTTGGACAGGGTTAAGTAGACTTTCGGTTGACAACTTGCGTGACACTTGGACATTTCTAATACAACGTCAGAGATCCTAAACCTAAGCCACGAACTACTTCCTCCTTTATTTTAAAGTTAACTGCTGTTTTTTGTTTGTTTTTGTAATTGTCATTTGTAATTGTAGCTATATATTATTCATATGCTCATACTATCTTAATACTTACTGGGAAAGGAGGGATTTGATGTAACAGGAAGGATTATGACAGGAATGTTAGAGCAGTTTTTAGACCACTGCAGGATGGAATAGCTACTGTGTTTTATTCCATCCTTCCTTCCTGTCTGTTTCAACATTAATCTCCAGAATGTATCTTGTTGCTGGGATGGCTGGCCAAACTCACTGCTTGGAAAACAGCCTTTAGAACAGTAATGTTTTTCTGATGACACATCTACCTAGATGCATGCTTGGCTTGTGTCGGGGGAGAAACAATATTCTATTAACTTGATCATATGATACTATTATTTCTTAAAGTTTGGCCAGTTAAATGTATTTCTATCTGGACACTCATTTTACTTGAAAAGTTTAGGGTGATACGTTAACCCACTAGGACATTCTTTGCAGTGGTATCTAGTTAATTAAAACATACCACTTATTCATTTAGTTCTAAAAGTTTTGAAACTATTTATTTCTGTGTGTGTGTGGTGGGGCACTTTGATTCACTTTGAAGAATAAATGTGTTGTCACTAATGATCTTTTTTCATGAGAATGTAGTTTGAGAGAAGCTAATTCACTAATACATATTATTTTATTATTTTCAACTATCAATCAGTATGGACAGATGATACATTCTTTTCAATAGCTGGGTCTATTTTTCTAATTGATTTGTAATTGAGTACTTCCACAAAAACAGGGCTTTTAAAAAAATCAAGTCATGTGACCAAGATATTAAATTAGTTTTAGATAAGTTAGAAGTTAAATACAGAGAAAGATACTGTTTATTATTAAACCCTGTACAAGTGAAGTTACTTAAATCATTGGATACATTAATTCCCATCAGAAGTCTTCTTTGGGAAGACTTTTTTTTGATGTATAATTTTTAAAGATGCCAGTAAAATATAAATATGTAGAATAAATATTAATTTTACTTTTAGGGGAATTGTCTTTTATTTGCAACTGATATATAATCTATATATCCCCTCCACGTATGCAAAAAATTAACCACTACCCAGAAAGTACAAGGAGAAATACACAATTCCAGAGCTTTCCAGCAGGTGTCAATGTAAGGCAGTGATATATGAGGTATTGGGTAAAGCACTGAGACCCCAGGTTAGAAAGTACCACGATTACTATGAAATAAACAAGCTGGTAACAGGTGCATGTTATTTGCCTGGTTACATTTAAAAAACTCATTGTAGTTATTGCACTGTATTCATATGATTCAAATGAAAAATGTAGTTGCAGAATTCAATAGGAATTACCTTTTAATTACTAGCAGTCCAGTGTGTGGTACATAGAGGATTAGATGGAGTTGATATTTATTTAAGACTCTGAAAACTTCCTTTCCTTTAAATCGTGAAGTCTGTCATGGATTTATCTTGTACCATAGTCCATTCCATGCTGCAAATTTAATTACCTCTGAAGGAAATGCTACACATTTCAGTGTTTTATCATACAGATGTCTAGGCTGCCTGTGATAAATTCATTCCCCAAATGAAATGGATGCGAGTAATTGTATAATCTCAGAGAAACTTGAAGAATTTTAAATTCACATTGGCATTCCAAAGTGTTTGTTAATATTTGAATCCCCTTTCTATTTCTCTCTTGTCTTTCTTTTTATATATCCTGTGGCATTATCACATTTTTTTCCTCATCTGTTTTTGCTTATTCTCATACTTCCCATTGACTGTCAGAAAACACCTTGAAGTGTTACGCGGTGGGCAATGTATGCAGAAATGCTTGTTCCGTGTTTGTTTTCCCCTGTATTTCAAGGAGAGGGAGGGAAAGGAAGAAGAAGAGGCACTGAGGAAATTCACAGATCTCTTGAGTTAAAACTGATTCTATTTCAACCTATGTACACATTCATATGTATTTTTGCCTTTAAAAATATTTCTTGTTCATAAAATTGGGGCAAGAAACTGAAGCCTAAGTTTTGCTTAGGTGGTGATATAATTAGCAGCATGGAGATTGCCATGATGACCTGGACTCACCCCATGCTTGATGCTAATTTTTCTTGATTTAGTTTTATTTCCTTGATTCCTTTAAGCTAGGAATGATTCTAAACTTTACATTTTCTTCTACTAGAGCACGGTAAAAATCAAAGCTAAATGTAAGTGATTTAAAAGCTATTTATTTTAATTCGTTTTTATTATATGATTATTTGGGGTTATTTTATATGATCATATCTTTGTATTAAATCTGATTGAGTTGGTGTTGCATCACACAAGAATTTTATAGGCCCTTTATTTTGCCTAGTGCAAATTTTCATAAAATACTTAATAATTAAGGATGTGATAAAAAGTTATTTACAAAGAAGGTTAGGATATGAGTCACTATAGTAAAAGGAGAAAATGAAAAAATAAGTTGCTTTCTAAATTGAGATCTTCAGGATGTAAGCATTTTTAAAAAAAGTTTTAAGAATTTTTCATATGTATGTGAATTATTCTAACTTAAATAATTTTGACTCTATAATCTTGGTAAATCATGTCATCCCATAATTATGGAAAAATACTTTAAACATCTCTATATATTCACTTAAAACATACGCAGATGCTGTGATTACGTTGTATATTAAACAAGAGTCCAGTTATGTTCTTGTAGCCCAGACATGATTATTTCTACGTGATACACCCACTCCATTTGGGGTGGTTGTGGTTGTATACCTTGGATGAAGCTGTGGTGTTTCCTGGTTTGGCTTTCTGGAGACTCAGCTTTCAGGATGCTGGTGGTCTTGAAGTTATTTCTGTGAACTCTGTCTCCCATGCTAGCAGAAATTCTGCTGCTGAGTCCTATGGGAGATAGGGGCTAGAAGATTCTGCCAAGCAAAGCAGGGTGACCAGTGATGTTTGTAGAAAGCTGTGTTTATATGCATGTGTGCGTGTATGTGTGTATGTGTATGAGTACATATGTACCTATGTTTTCATGTGTGTGGACCACATAGAGTAAGTGGAAACTTGTAGAACCATGAGGAGGATAGTGTAGGACTCCAAAACACATCAACCTTTCAACACACTTCTAGATGAAGTTCACCTAACATTTGCAAACTGTATGTAGAATTTAAGGTTCCTTTTAGGTTGGGTATGTTTATTTATTTATTTTTTAACATGCCAAATGAATTACTTTTGAACAGTTTGACTTTACAGGTTTTATGCTCTGCACATTCCTTACCTGTTTTTGTTTGTTTGTTTGTTTTTTTGTTTTTGTTTTTGTTTTTGTTTTAATGTAGAGGGCCCTGCTATTAAACAATCAAAATCCTCCAGTACCTCAGAGTAGGAGAACTTTGTCAGGAATGTGGAGATGTTTTAAGGCCAACAGTCAGATTCTTTGAACGATCATATCACATTGGTATATTTGAGTCATCAAAAGGATCAGACCTGTAGCCTTTCTACTTGATAACCTAAAGAATTGTTTTATCTTGGTTTTCTATGCAACTGTTGGTTTAGTGAGCTCTGAAAATTTGCAAAGAGTGAGAGACTTCGTGGGTTAAAAAATGGCATGTGCAGAAGAATTCCTTCCTCTAGCTCTTTCCACTGAGGGCTTGTGGTGTGCTGCAGAGCTGTGTGAAGACATGGGGCAGATTGCGTTCTCTGTTCCCACTCCATTGCTGTATTTCCTACCCCGGTCAGGCTCACAGATAACATGAAGTGAGGTCATCCCAAGAGAATCTGCTCATCCTACCTGTTACCATCCTACCTACCATCCTAAAAGCAGCAATACTATTTTGGATGGCTCCTGACTTCTCTAACAGCTTCCAAAGTCAGTGAAGATATCAAAATGCTGTTTAAAATGCTACATTAGTGCTTTGTTAATGAGAAAATTCCTACTATCAATGACTTTTACCTAAATGCAAATGAAGCAATGATTGCCATGTCCTTCAATAACACCATTATTAAATAATAGTTAATTATTAATTTATTTAATGAAATAATATAACTTATTAATGAATTTAATAATACTTAAATGATAACACTTAAATAACAATGATTAAATAATACTTTAAAATAATTAAATAATATTTACCCTTCTGTAAGATTGCATGTTAAATCATGCCTATAATCTTAGCTACTCAGGAGGGTAAGATTTGAAGTGCTTGGTTTTTATCTTCAGTCTGTGAGACTCTTAACCACAAAAATCTGGAATTGGAGCTGTGGTTCAAATAGTGGAGCACTAGCCTTGCGCAAAAGAAACATTGGGATGGCACCCAGGCCCTAAGTTCAAACCCTAGGGCAGACACACACACACACACACACACACACACACACACACACACACACACACACACACACCTAGGGCAGACACACACACACACACACACACACACACACACACACACACACAGTATAATCTGTTTATTCCTAAAATATACTAGCATCATTCTTCTAAGATTATATTTGGACACACACACACACACACACACACACACACACACACACACACACCACAAATATAATCTTAAAAGAATGATGCTAGTATATTTTAGGAATAAACAGATGATCCTCTGTGTGTGTGTGTGTGTGTGTGTGTGTGTGTGTGTGTGTGTGTGTATGAGAGGGGGAGGGAGAGGAAGAGGAAGAGAGAGAGAGAGTCTGGAGAGCAATATGGATGCAGTTAAAGGGACGCCTTTATTTTTGGAAATTTCAAATGGGAATTGCCAAGTTGTAGATACTGCTAGATTTTAAATGTACTGACATTAGTTATTCTCTCTTACTGTGAACTGAGCACTACCAGTTTCTCTTGAGTATAGTTGGTACTTAGAAAATTAGATGCCATTGTAGCTTTCTCAGTTTTCACAAAGTTTATTAATTTCTGGGCAAGGTAAATAAGTCCAAATAATTGGAATTGGAAAAGATATGAATTACATATAAGGGTTTTCTTCTTCTAGTTTGTTAAATTCTGTGGAATTCTAAAAGATTAATTTATAACCATGTTCCCTTATAAAAGCAGACAGTGCCTTTTACAGCTTAATAAATAGGGTGCTGGTGTGAAAGTATGACTTGGTGAAACTTAAACAGAATTTTGTAAAAACATCCAGTGAAGATGGTATTGAATTTTCACAAGAGGCAAGTATTTTGCTTTGGTGTTGAGAGACTTTACTGCAGCAAAGAGTAAGCTATCATGATGGGAAATAATAAGATTTGCTTTTAGTTCATATTGTTTTGGAATTTAATGTGTTCTCCTATACATTAGATCATTAATATGATGTTGGTACAATTATATTATTATTTAACTTTAAAAGATATGTGGCAAAGAAATTCTTGTCATTCCAAATTAAAACTGGAGAAAGAGTGAGGCGCTGTGGCTCACTCTTGTAATCTTAGCTTCTCAGGAGGCTGAGATCTGAGGGTGGTTTGAAGCCAGCCTGGGCAGGAAACTCTGTGAGACTCTTATCTAGAATTAAACACCAAAAAAGCTGGAAGTGGGGTTGTGGCTTAAAATGGTAGAGTACTAGCCTTGAGCAAAAGAGTTCAGGGACAGGACCCCATGCCCTGAGTTCAAGCCCCATAACTGAAAACAAAACAAAACAACAAAAATTGGAGAAAGAGCTTTCATAACTCAGCAGGTAAAGGACGTTACCCTCCCCTAGTAGAGGGCCCTACGTGTATGAAGACCTGGCTTTATTTCTGATTCCAGATCCAATTTCTGTCTCTATTTAATTTTAGTAGTTTTAGGAACTATATTATATACAATGAGCCACACACTATGAACAGCAAAGAAAGCAATATTACTTTATTAGGTAGTAGATACTGTCTTGTTCTGAATTATCTCCATGTGCTTTTCATTGTTGAAAGAAATTTAACCTAGACTTCCATGAACCTTGGAACCCAAAACATATAAGGAAATACTGGATATCATCTAATTCATCCATTTCATTGTGCAGATTTTGTACAGTGGATATTTTATTGTTGACAGTTTGGGAGTGGCTACATACTTGTTTTCTTCAGAAGTTTAAAGACAATGAAATGTGGTCTTTTCAAAACTATTTTGATGTCAACTTCTGGCTCTATAAATTTAAGAGAAAAAGATTTTGTGTTCAAGTTTATATATTGGATAGTTTTTTAAAAATGGAATCATTTTTCAGCTTTGTAAAAAAGATAGATTGGCTCATTTTAATGCAAATTCATATAGTTGGTTCTGGTTTTCGATTTATAATTTAGTTTGGTTTGACTCTCAGTACCACAGTTTTAAGTTTTGTATTCATTGAAACTAATTCTCCATACCCAGCATAGGTTTTTTTTGTAATACATTTTTTATTGTAAAAATACTGTACAGAGGGGTTACAGTTACATGAGCAAGATAATGAGTACATTTTCTATCAAACATTGTTACCTCCTCCTTTGTTTTTCCCTACCCTCCTTTCCCTCCCAGCTCCACAACTACACTCCCCCTCTCCTCCCTCTCCCTGCCTAAATTTGTTTTTCAACATATTGTTTTCTACGTCTCATTGTTAAAATGGGTCAACCTGTATCCTTAATTAAGCATTTTGTTTTTTCCCTTCCCTTCCCCAAGCTACAGAAGTGTATATACAAGATGCAGGGCACCAACATCAAATACAGTGAAAATGGGTTACACCATGGGGGAGGAACACACAAAGAAACAAAAAAATCACATGGTACATTATAAATACGTTAGGAACAATAACAAGAAAGAAAAAAAAAACACTTGTGTCCCTATCTTGGGGTTCATTTCACTTAACATCATTTTATCTGACCTTTTCTGCTTGTCCCACACTTTGGAAAGTAGTATGGAGGTTCCTCAAAAGACTCCACATAGAGCTCCCCTATGACCTAGCAATCCCACTTTTGGGCATTTACTCAAATGATCACAAACAAGACCATACTAAAGCTACCACTACAAACATGTTTATGGCAGCATTATTTACCATAGCTAAGATATGGAACCAACCCAGATGCCCCAGCCTAGGTTTTTATTTGTGCTGTTTATGGAGCTTGAACTGTGGGCTTGGCACTGTTCCTGAGCTTTTGTGCTCAAGGCTAGCACTCTACCACTTGAGCCACAGCTCTACTTCTGTTTTTTTTTTTCTTTCTTTTTCTTTCTTTCTTTTCTTTTCTTTTTTTCTTTTTCTTTTTCTTTTTTTTTTTGGTTCTTAATTGGAGAGTCTCATGGACTTTCCTGATTGGGCTGGCTTTGAAGTGTGGTTCTCAGATCTCAGCCTCCTGAGTAGCTAGGATTATAGGTGTAAAGCCCCCTGCCCCTGGCTCTCAGTGTAGTATTTTCTCATTATCTTTAAAAGGACATAATGGCTTTTAAAAAATAAATGAAAGAGAATTTTTAAAATTTCTTCTTTGTGCCTTGTTTGTGTTGAGGGTGGAGTATATTAGAATTTAACGCTGGGCCTCATGTTCTTTCTTAGCTTTTCTTCTCAAGGCTGGCATTCTACCACTGGAATCATACCTCTGACATTTTCTTGGGTAATTGGACCTAAGAGTCTCTTAGATTTGTCTTCCCTGGCTGGCTTCAAGCCATGATCCTCAGATCTTGGCCAGGATGCCTTTCTTTTAACTCAGTTGAGACACATGTGGCTCATATATATCTATCATATATATATATGATACATATATATATTATATATGTATCAGATATAAACATATCTGTGACTGACACGTTGTCTTCATAAAATAAAGAGGGTCACATGAGATGTTCTGAAGAATTTTTTTTAATAAAGCTTACTTTTTTTTTTTTAAAGACACTGTGATTATTTAGCATAGTCTGGTCTCAAATTCAGTCTCCTCCAGCCTCTGACTCCCTCTCTGGGATCACAGACCTGATTTTTTTTGTTGGCCTGAACTCTGGACCTGGGCACTGTCCCTCAGCTCTTCAGCTCAAAGCTAGCGCCCTACCACTTGAGCCACAGCGCCACTTTTGGCATTTTCTGCATATGTGGTGCTGAGGAATTGAACCCAGGGTTTCATGCATGCAAGGCAAGCGCTCTACCACTGAGCCACCATCCCAGCCCTGATTTTCTTTTTAATTAGCAAAAAAAAAAAAAAAAATCATTGTATATATTTATGCAGAACTTTACCATTGAGGGAGTTCATGCTAAGTCTGGAATCAAAACCGTGCATTCTCATAATCCTGGCTCTGTCCCTTGGTAATGTCCCTTGATGTATCATGTAATTTACCTCTGTCTCAACTCCCTTTTTAGAAAGTGAGATTGGAATTAGTCTCTTTCATTGCCAGTAATATCTCAAACCTTCTCACATGGATGTACTGAACAGCCTAATATCTCTTGGATGTGGCAGTGTTATCTGCATTCTAATTATGTCCCTGGAACTTTGCAGACTAACTCTCAGGATCTGAGATGCAGCCTGGGCCATCCAAACCCTCCTGAGGGGTGCTGTTTTCTCTGTTTACAATGTTCTTTACAGAAGTGGAATCAAAATCTTCCCTTGACAGATGGGCTGTGAAACCACCTAGGCATGCGCATTCCTCTAATTAACAGTGCTCTTCTAGGTTTTTCCATTAGGCTCCTACATTTTACTTAAAAGTCTGGATTTACTCACAATGAAACTGACTTCAGTGGCACTCCAGCCACACCCCAGCTCAGAAGTTTTACTTTTAAGGATAAGCATTAACAAGAGTTAAAGAAGTAGAAGAGAAGAGAACTTGTTTGGGTTGGAAACAGGATCTGACACTGTATTTACGGCAAATCTGCTCCCTGTAAGCGAAGGGGCTGGCATGACTGGTTAGTATGGAAGAAGTGACAAGTCATTTGTTATTTTGCTCTCTTCTGGGATTACCCATCCTTTAAATCTGATATATCATGAATTCCTTTCTCTTGTCAATAAAGAGTTCCTGGACTGTAACATTAATACTATAAATAAAATCCTGGTGAAGGGCTTCTCCATAATTTACTCAAGCTATCAAATCTGGCTAGAGGAGTAGATTATTGCCAATATTCTCCTGATAAATAACTCTGTAGTGAACATCCTTATGAATCACTAAGTACATCCTGATTATTTTAAGGATGTAATTTAGGAATAGAAAATTACTGTACCAGAAGTATCAGCACATTGAAAGGCTTTTGGTGCATATTGGAAATTTCCCTCTTGTAAGGAAGATTACCTGTACCTGTGTACCTGCTCATTATTGTCTAAATGCTGATTTTTTTTTAGTACCTTCACAGATGGTAAGAAATATCCATTGAAAGTATTTTCTGAAGTTGTTAGATGAAAATGTAACCCTGCTAATAGAATGTAACTAATACCTAGGCAGGCGAAAGGATTTGCCTAGGTATGAGACCAAATAGTCTATCCCAGAAACATCTGAATTCCAAATGCCAAGAGTCCTGATATGATAGTATCTGAAATAAGATGTGACAAATATGGTATAAAAGAAGTAAAAGTTGTTTGAACATACAAGAAAGGATAGCAAATTGTGACTTGAAGATAACAAAGACCCGTTCAGAGAAAAGGAAGTCTCTAATAGGAATCTCAAAGATGGCTTGAAGTGCAGAGAATTCTGGGACCTGCCAATTGAACAAGCAAAGACATAGTACCCGAAAGACTGTTCATTGCATTCAAAGAATATCAGGTACCTGTCCTTCAGAAATGATGAACATTTTTTTCTTTGATTATAAGACTACATATGCCAGATACATCTGACTTTTGACCGTTCAGAACGTAGTCCATATTTAAGGGGAAAATATTTGTGAACATCAGGGGAACTCAAGCCCAGATAGCATTCTAAAGCTGAAATTGCTTGATGTTTGCCTTTGAACTGCGGGTGTAATTCTTAACATCTTGTGGAACTTTTCAAATCTGTACTACCTCATTTAAAGCTGCCCAAAGTCCCACAGACAAGTGGCACTTTATACTTATGCTTCCAAAGGATGCACTACTGTAGAGTGTTCCACTCCATGTTATGTAGACCTTTTTAAAAAAATAGATTTTATATATAACTTTGCCTACAGTTATTCTTAACTATTTCTCTTTAACTGTCTGAATTGCTAGCTTCTTGAGTTTGGGACTGTATCTTGTTTTAAGAGTATCCCTTCAACAGAACCATTATTTGTAAACATTAAATAAACAACCCAAATTTTAGCTTTTACTCCAGTTTGTAATGGTATTATAGCAGAATTGTTATATCTATTTATCATCTAATTATTATCACTACTAGTACTAGTACTACTACTACTACTACTACTTGTGGCACTTGGATTTGAACTAAGGGCCTCAGCTTGCTCAGCTTGTTCATTTGGCCTTCTGCCACTTAAGCATGCCTTCTCTTTGACTTTTTTACTGGTTATTTTAGAGATGGAGTCTCAAAGCACAGTTCTCTGGGTCTCCGCCTTTCAAGTAGCTAGAATTATAAGTATAAGCTACTGGCACCAGCTTGCAATATACTTTGGTTCCAGTTTTTTTATTTTAAGATACATTTATTGAGATGCAATTCACATGCAAGATAATTTACTCTTTAAATATGGAAAAATCCATGGTTTTTAAAAAAGCATATTTATGCAGGGTTGTGCAACCATTATGGTCTAATTTTAGAATATTTTTGTTGCCTCTCACAAAAGAACCATGAGATCCCACTCTGCTTTCTTTCATTTCCTTCTCCCTGCCCTAGGCTACCACTAATTCTCTTTGTTTTCTTCTTTTTATAGTATATTAAGAGGAGGATTTTGATTCTATAGTATGAGATACAAGTCATGGAAAAATCATTCTCATCTATTGTGGTAAATTTCTTCCTTAGTTTAAGAGAATTGGATAATTTTGAGTTTCAGTTATTAATGACAGATAGAATGGCTCAGGTGTAATGAGTCAGAAGCCTTACCGAACTATAGACTTTATTTTCCATACTAATTATTTAAAGTACTGTTAAAAAATATAATGGGAAGAATGCTGAATTTGGAATCTGAAGACCTACACTTGCCTACCTGACTTGCTCTTTGATTCTGTGTGCTGTGCACAGAGTAAATTAACCTTCAATTTCTCCCTGGGCAATGGGAAGAATATGCTTTCTGTAACTTTAGAGATATCCATGGGTGAATTCTGTGTAGGAATTGGTTGTGCAGAGCTAGTGTACTATTGACATAGAACGATCCGTTTTCTCTAACTTTACTTTCTGTAAGCAAACAATGACAGTGCTTGTCTGTGGAGGCTTTTCACAGTTCACCCAGTGCAGGCACATTTTTTTGGAAACAGTGAAGATCGTGCTAACTGAAACTTGTGTTTGTGTTAACTCAGGCAGCAGAATGCTGATACTACATACTTCATGGCTTTCTGCAGGGCAGGCTTGCTTCATTCTCTCTTTCCTGAGGCACACTGCAGCCTCCATATTAAGGTACATTCTCTGCCAGTAAAAACCAGGCTGGTTTTTCCAAACAACTTAGGCTCAAATTGGGGCTACGTGAATGAGATCACATCTTCAGCGGAGGGCTAATGGCCCCAGAGGCGACAATATCTAGTCAAAGGAGATGTTCTCAAATCTTCATTCAATCCTAAATTAGGGCGGCTATGGTTCAAGTCTGTGCATTCATGATCTTAGATACTGGCAAACACACTTAACACTTGGGAAAGCTGGATGAAGATTTTTCCTTCAATTCTAATCATAATTAAACATTCTAGTACTTCTCCAGTGCTTTTTGCATAATATCTATGTTGAGAGGGAGGCTTTGAGAGGCACCAGAGAACCTGAATTAGCGGCCATGGTGGCTGAGTGCTGTTTTGCATTCATTCTTGAAGCATAGCTCACATTACTTCAGTACATATCCTGCCATTGTGGAAGATGTTGGCTGGCAGGGCCAACGGTTAAGGAAGACAAGCAGGTCTTCTTTGGGAAGTAATTGTTTCTAATGGAAACCGAATGACCTGTTATGCTTATTTCTAAAAGCTGCAAAGTTTGATTGGAAGCCAGAAAAAGGTTTCAGAAACTTTGTAACAGTGACCAAAACTTCAGGTAGTCACATGGGGTTGAGAATCAATAGTTCATTAGAAAATGTAATGATTCAGGAGTTTACTTGCTATCATCCTTGCTTTACAAGCTGGAGTGCTTTCTAGATGAGCAGGTGCCGGTCCTGGCTAAGGTAGTGGACTGCCTTTTGTAGTATTGTGTTAGTCACCACTCTTGTTGTTCAGTGCCTATTAAAACCTTACTCTTATTTTTTTGTTCGGTTGTGGGGCTTGAACTCAAGGCCTCGGTGCTGTCCTTCAGCCTCTTTGTGCTCAACGCTAGCGCTCTACCACTTGAGCCACAGTGCCACTTCCTGTCTTCTGGTGGCTAATTAGAGATTAGAGTCTCTTGGACTTTTCTGTACAGTCTTGCTTGGAATCACCATACTCAGATCTCAGTCTCCTGAATAGCTATGATTACAGGTGGGAGCCACTAGTGCCCAGCAAAACCTCACACTTAACATAGGTGTGTGTGTGTGTGTGTGTGTGTGTGTGTGTGTGTGTGTGTGTGTGTGTGTGTGTGTGTGTGTGTACGTCTTTGTGTGTATGTCTCTGTGTGTGCATATGCGCCACTACTGCGGCTTAAACTCTGGGCTTGAGCCTGTAGCTCTCCCTTAACTTTCTTTTCTTTCCTTCTCTCCCACCCCGTGGATCCTGGAACTTGAACTTGAAGCCTGGGCATTGTCCCTGAGTTTTGTGCTCTACCACTTGAGCCACAGCTCCACTTCTGGCTTTTTAGTGATTAGCTGGAAATCAGAGTCTTATGGAATTTCTTGCCTGGGCTAACTTCGAATCTATATTCTTATATCTTAGCCTCCTGAGTAGCTAGGATTACAAGCTTGAGCCACTGGTACGCAGCAGTGTAGGGTTGTTTTTTTTTTTTTAATGTTTGTTTGTTATTTTGTTTTTAGCTCCATATGCAGATTAAATAGAGCAGGAATAGCCAAGAGTTTTCTTAAGGTCATGGAATTGAAAAAAAATTAATAATCAGCCATGACTTTGGGTATAGTCCCTTCTTGTTTTTTTGTTTTTGTTTTTGTTTTCAGACAACTAGCCAGAGGCTTTGAGGGGTTGAGTGATCATCCTGACAATGACTGAGTGCTTTCAGGAGGATGTAGCTACTTTTGGAGTTTATTATCTTTTACTACAGAAGGGCATTTTGTGGGTTTGGGAGATGGACTGTTGACACCAAATGAATCATGTAGTTGGCAAGAACGATTGATTTGAAGGTAGTCCTAACAATAAATTCATAAAAGATCTCAATTAGATCATACATATGATAACATCTTCATACTTCTGGATTTGGATGTCAGGACAGTGGAGGAAAGAGAGGTTCTTCACTCAGTGATTTTATAGGCTTGACTTGTCCTGATGAAATCTAAGAGTGAGAACAGCCCAGTCTAGTGAAAGTTGGCCCTATTATTTGAAGATTTGCAAAGGTAACTTGTTGACAGTTATGAAAGAATTTCCATTAATACCTTTGTGCATTCTTCACATTTCAGATTAAGATGGTCACAAACACTTAGTAGCTTAAAGCATTTTGATTTATTTGGTGAATCTGCATATGACTCCTGTACAAGTATATAACTTCCTGCATGAGAGAGGTAGCATCGATTCCTCCATTTGTTATAGATTAGTAACTGTGGAGAATAGAAAGAAAATTGGTTTTGTTGAAAGCATTCATTCTTTGAATTGCATTATAATAAGAACATTTGGCCAGTTCTTTTATATAATGAGGCTTTCCATATCTTGTTTGAAAATGCTAACTTTTGCTTGGGACAGATTTAAAGTGCCTTTCTGGGGGCGGGGGAATGGATGTTGACATATTGTCTATACATTTGTTTTTAAAATTTATCTAGGTAAGGAGAAGTTTATCTAATTAAATCCTTAAACTTTGTGGTTCTCATCATCTTTTTTTTTTTTTTTTGTCGGTAGTGGGGCTTGAACTCTGGGCCTGGGCGCTGTCCCTCAGCTCTTCAGCTCAAGGCTAGCGCTCTACCACTTGAGCTACAGCGCCACTTCTGGTTTTCTGGTGGTTTATTGGAGATAGGAGTCTCACGGTCTCTCCTGCCCGGGCTGGCTTTGAACCGCGATCCTCAGATCTCAGATCTCAGCCTCCTGAGTAGCTAGGATTACAGGCGTGAGCCACCAGCGCCCGGCTTCTCATCATCTTTATCTAGGTACATTAGTTTTGTCAAAAGAAGGAAGGAATGATTTATCCGTAAGAAGTGACTGCAAACCTTACTCAGGTTTACACTGGTTTATTGTGCTTTTTCTCATTTCTCTAAGTTGCGATTTAAAACAGTTACTTTATAATTTAGCTTAATCACAGGTAATATGGTTTTTCAGACACAGGTTGCTGTAGTGTTAAGGTTTGAAATTATTATGTTTTGTACCTTGTTATTTCCAGCACTTTTCACATCATCACATAAACTGAATTATTGCCTTAGAAAAATCATCATTCAATATTATCTTTCAATGTAGAGTTATTCATTATTTACTTACTGGAAATTATTTGGAACAACATATGTTGTACTGATTTTTTAAAAGGAATCAGAATTGTCATATTGCCAGATAACTCAGTTGTTGGAACCTTTAAAATATTTTTATTTATTTCTAACATTTAGTTTGTGCTTTTGATTAATTGCTTTCGATTAACATCCCTACGTTCTGAAGTACATCAAAATTAATAGATATTTATTACAGTCAGAATGAACCTCGTTTAAGGCTCACAAGACTGTATACAATGAATGTTGTCTCTAATAATAAGCTAGCAATGAAAGATGAAGAGTCAGGCAACCTGCTTCCTGCTTTGTAGCTGCTGAGTAAAGGCTTGTATGGGATGGATGACTAGCAGGGAGGGCTAGGAATGTGGCTTATTGGTGGAGTGCTTGCCTAGCATGCAGGAAGCTATGAGTTGGATTCCTCACTACTACATAAAAAACCCCGAAGTGGCACTATGGCTCAGGTAGAGTGCTAGCCTTGAGCAAAAAGAAGCTCAGGGGGACAGTGCCGAGAACCTGAAGAAAAGAAAAAAAAGAAAAAGAAAGAAAAGGAAAAAAAAAAAAGAAGCAATGAATGTAATCATTTAAATATTTCTTCAAGCTGTTATTTTTAATTTTACTCTTTTGAGGTACTCGCTACAAACCCAGCGCCTGGCACATGCCCAAGGCAAATGCTGAGTTGTATCCCACTGAGTTGTATCCCAGCTCTATGGTATTATTTTACCTTGCATAAAATATTTTGGGAAGTAAGTAGGGAATAAAAATACCTGTGAAACATCATCCGGGCATAGGGAAAAGGAGTCCTGGGCTTGGAGTGGGGTGATTATCTTCCTGAACATAACTTTAAAGGTTGAATGAAATGGTATGTCACTCGTTATAAATCAAGTTGATTTTTTAATTGTTGTTTTAAAACTCTAAGTGATAAAAGGTATAAAATTTTGTTCTCTAAGATGTGAACTTTTGCTTTCTTAGAAAAATGCTTGAATTATCCTGTCAAAGAAATATAATAATCAGCTGTTGCAGATGTATAGATAGCAAATCACTTTTAATTGGGTTTGGCAAATTGAAATAAGAATTCATTAGTGTTAAAATAGCATTTTACATATTCACTCATGCATATGTTAAAGCAAAAAAAGGCTTGGGTTGTAAAAATATAAAAGGGTAAGATAAAACTTACCAGTTAATTCTGTTATTAGGAACTATTATTAGCACCTTACTTTATTTCATTCTTCTTTGTATATATGTATGCCAAGGATATTTTTGAACAACTGAAATCATGTTTCTATCATCCCATTTGCATTTGTTGAATATTAATTTTGGTTCCATTTTACATTTTGTTTTAAAATCATTTTTATGGAAATGTACACATTACATGGAATTCTGTAAACTAAAAAGATAACTTTCCTTTGGTTTTTATCTTATACTGCTTTAGTGGATTCTTTGTTTAAATCTTAGATTGAAATTGATGTTTGTTGGTGTAGCTGATTATTGGTTTTAATAGAAATTTGATTATTTCTTATGTGTGGCTCTGTCAGATGCTTATGTACCTTGTCAGATAGTTTCCACAAAGGTTGTCTTAATGCAAATTTCAGTAATATTTGAGAATACTGATCTCACATATTATTGTTAGCTTTAACTTTGAAATCCATAATTTTGTAATCCATGTTATTTTATTTTATTTGCTGGTTTGGGAGCTTGAACCTGGGCCTGGACACTGGCTGAGCTTTATTTTTTTTCTCTCTTAGTCCTAGCACTCTACCACTTGAGCTATAGCTCCACTTCTGGCTTTTTTGGATGCTTAATTAGAGATTGGAGTCTCACAGACTTTTCTGCCAGGCAGTTTTAGAACCGTATTCTTCAGGTCTCAGCCTCTTGATTAGCTAGGATTACAGGTGTGAGCCAAATTACCACTAATTACTAATTCTGTCTCTGCAAAAAATCCTTTGAACTGGCATGTATCTGCTGGATGTCTCAACACCTGGGTAACAACTATTTGATGCTAAGACATATAAATTATTTAGGAAGCAACACTTTTATTGCAGTTATGAAATCTATTCCTACCTAAGTAAATAATTAATGTTCTTAAGGAAATTCATTTGTACATGTTTTCATTAATTTTCAAAAGGTCTACTTTGATCTGCCGTGTGTGTGTGTGTGTGTGTGTGTGTGTGTGTGTGTGTGTGTGTATGTGTATGTGTATGTGTGCTCGAATGTGTATATGCGCGTGCATGCGCATGCATATGCACGTGATGCGCATGCATGCATGTGCTACTAGGGCTTGAACTCAGGGCTGTGTGATCTTGTTTTTTGTTTTTTCACTATTTTCAGCTTTTCTGAAAGATTCTTCCAATTTCCTGTGAATGAAGATCATTCTTTAACACTAGCTTGGTATTACTTCTTGGTTCTTGAACCTGGTTGTATTGCCTTTGTACCAATTCACAGTACCTACTCAATTCATCATATATTTTTTTTCTGATAGTTTTATCCCGAATAGAAAGACACAAAATTTGCAACAAAAATAAAACCTAAATGTATCAAAATTTTATAGCACATCTCTCAAAGGTTTGTAGTTTCATGACCATCAGCCCTGTTGTCCATATTGGCATATAATAGTCATTCAAGACCATTTGGTGAAATGGTTGAGGATAGGATATCACATCGGCTTACTGGGCAGGCACTGACCATAGATCTTCCGTGGCTGTTTCAATAGTAAGCCCCACTTCCAGCTTCTGTTTTTACCCTTCTTTCACTTTGACTCAATAACTTTTCTCTTAACATCAGCTTCAGCAGCAAATCACCTGCCACTTACTTGTAGAAAATTACTTCGAAATAGATCAATATTCTATTTATTGTGTCACCTCTACTGTGCAAGGCTACACTCTTGTGCTTCTTGCAACCACTTAGACTTTTGTGACTTCATTGTGTGCACCAATCTTTCATCTCACTGTGGAACTCAATACTAAGTAGAAAATAAGAAATCTGCAGTTTGGAGTGAGTTATGTAAATGCAGGCTAAGTTTCCTGATAGCTCAGATATTTGGATGAAACAGAGGAAATCATTTTGAGGGCTTCCAGGCAGCCTTTTAATCTCACTTTGAATCTGCATTATTTTATGCTGTACACTTTTTTTTGTCAGCTGCTCAAAAGAATTAAGAAGTTATGCACTTGTTTCTGTAATATTTAAATTCATACTCCAATGACTGTCTTGCACTATTATTATGGAATATAATATTTTCTGATTTTTTCTTTTGTGTCTTCCTGTTTTAATTTGAGGGTATTTGTTTATTAGAATCTACTAGTAATAAATCTTCTGTGATTAAAGATGAACTTAGATTTATTTAGTACTGTTTATAAAACATTGTCACTGGGGGAAAAATCTTAATTGATCACTTTATTGATTTTGTATGGTGATGTCATTCTATACAATATACAAGTTCAAATTACTTGTGGCCTAAACATGCAAAGCTGTCTTTGCTAACACAAACCAACCAAGGGAAGCAGAAAGAGAGAGCCAGCTAGAATGTGTCTAGGATCTATAATAATTACCATTTTCAGCAACAACATCTGTTGATGGCAATATTGGCAGTATTGCAGGAGAAAGCAATCATTAAAATTAGCTAATGCTCAGTTTAAGTGCCGTGCAATGGACTGACATTTTCAATATTTTCACTCGATTTGCATTTTCTCATTCCAGTAAATATCTGTTTTAGAGTTTTGTCCAAATAGCTTGTATTATATTAAAAAGTCTTTTTTGACCTCTCCAAACTGATTGGGAGCTAAAGCTTGTATTTACACTGTGTCAGAAGAGCACTGGTTCAAAATTGAGTCAACAAATATTATCCAACTTTTAGAATTGGGTGTTTGCAAGCTTGATCCATCTTGGATTAAGTGACCTCTGAGTTAGAGATTTTTTTTTTCCCAAAATCTGGCAATACACATTCTACTTTCTTGATTTTTCCATCCTAGAATTGGGGTTTAGATGTCAATGTAAACTTTGAAAAAGTGGTGTCAGTTGGAGTCACTTGACAGATACTCCATCTATTCTGACCTGGGAGTCTTCACCCACAGAAGAATGTGTGTCACCAGACCCCAGGGGACCCCTCTGAAGGTGGCAGGAAGTACCACTCACTATCCTTGACCTCACATTTAATAATTTTAGGCATATTAAAGTAGATAATCAATATTTTCTTTCAGGGTGAAAATAGTGAATCAGTATTTGGGCCATAACCTAAGATACAGAAACAAACTTGGAGTCTGAATAGAGTGCATAGTAAAGTAAATATGGAGCTAGGAATTTTATTTCTGGACATATTGTGACAAGCTAAACTATTTCTCCCATACATCTTGTTAGTTCTGTGCTTAACAAACTAGGTGGGTCACTAGTGAACCATGTTCTGGGAGAGATTTAGTTTTTCAGGCATATTATTAACATTTTTGTGTGTGTGTGTGTGTGTGTGAGTGTGTGTGTGTGTGTGTGTGTGTGTGTGCATGCGTGCATGCGTGCGTGCGTACATGTGTATGCATGTGTGCATGCACCAATACTGGGTTTCACCTTTGTTCCTTTCTTGTTTAGCTTTGAGTTTCAAACTTAAACATGCTTTTGCTTACTTAAGCCACTTCTTGCATTTTATTGGATGAATAGAGATAAAAAGTCTTTTGGATTTGTCTACCTGGGATGGCTTCAAACCATGATCTTCAGGCTTCTGAACAGCTAGGATTACAAGTATGAGCCCCGGGTCCCTGGCTGCATGTTAGTAACTTTGATTAAATTATTTTTGCTTCCACAGACCCCAGAGACTTCTCATTATGGTCCAGATATAATTAATTTTACTTTACTTCTGAGGGCTGTTTTCTTTGGAGGATCTTTTTTCTTTAGTCAAGACTGTACGAGTCTTAGGATCCTGAAAGTCCACAACAGTGCAAGTGGCCAGACTTTGGCTGTGGAGGATTTGTGATGTTTTATTGCTATCAATCATGTTATTATAAATCCTACCACCCAGGGATAGCTCAGGTATAGTCCTATGAAGGAAGACGAAATCAGTTTTCTTGTCATCATAAGCAATATCTATGGATGAAGATTCTGCAGCTCTGTTTGGCAACTGTGTTCTGCTGTTAATCATGTTTGCCCTCTAAGGTTTTTTTTTTTTTCTTCTATGAGAAACAGTCTTGTAGTTAAACTCATTTCTTTTAGATTTAGCCATCTTTTTTGATATTGATTGTAGGGAATATGAGAGTGCTCAGGATGCTATATTTCCGGGGGAGGCAACATTGAAATGACCACTAGGTTACTGTCCCAAAGCAGCGTCTGGACTGAAAAGAATTCCAGGACTTATCCCACTGCGATGAGTTGGACTTGAGTAAAGGTTTAGGTAAATTCTTACACTCTTTTAGAGAATGAGGCATAGAATTACAGGATGGAGGAAAGTCACTAATTTTTGCTTATTCTAGGTGAAAGGGAGGGAGGTGGGCATGGGATATGGTACCATGGAGAAATGAGAGAAAGCATTGAATTCTTCGTGCTGCGGCCTGGTGAGGAAGAAGGAAACTCGTGTTGCCCATTCAGCCTCCTTCTCTTTGCCTCACTACATTCAAGGAAGAGAACATATTTGCATCTGTACAGGTCAGATTTTGTTCTCTTCCACTGAAGATGGCAGGCAGATAGATGAACAGATTGAATGGACAGACAGACACAGGTTTTTGTTTTTCAAAGATAGTTTGTTACTGGATTGGCCTAGAAGATGAGTCTCCAGCGTTCTTTCTCGGTATTTCATCATCACAGGGCAGGATAACAGGTGGGACTAGTTGCAAGGTAAGAAGATGAAAAGTGGTTGGGGAATGCACACAGTCGATAACATGCCTCATCTGTCAGGATAGTTCTGCATTGAGACCCACCAGGTGGCTGAAGCGTTCTTTCATTTGTTCATGAATTCACAGATGTATTAGCAAAGCCAGGAATACAAAGCTGGACCAATCTGACTCAAAAGCCCCCAGCCTTCCTCCATTTGCATTTCAGCTTCAGAAGAAACCAAAGCAGGCAGTGCTGATTGGGGTTGAGTGTGAGTTTGGGGGAGAACGCCTCCTCCCTGAGCATGCTGCCTGCCCCATCCACCAGTTAAGTAATGAAAAACGGCAAAAGCTGCTGTAGAGCGATCTTAGTCCTACGTATGATCTCAAGCTACATCAGATATTAGGGTTGATATTATGAATATCAACCGTGACCAGCCTTACCATAAAGAAAGTATGACTGGAGCTTCATAAAAGCTCACATGATGAGCAACCTTGTGAACCTGTAATTACTTCTTGAAAGAACTCTCCAGAAACAGCATCTTCATAGTGAGAATCTTACTGGTGGTGGCTTCTCTCTACTGTGTACTGTTCTTTCCTGGCAGATAGTCAGTGCAGTGAACCTTCTCTAAAGGGAAATTGCTGGTGTAACAAAAACTGACAGAGAAATATCATTAGTGATGATTAAAAAGGTTTCATGAAAAAATGAGAATTAAAATATATATTTATATATACATTAAGCAACAAGCCAGCAGCTGTGTTTTTAACTAAATATCAAAAAGTCTTGGTTTCCATGATTCTGAGTTCCTAGGGATTGTTTATGAGATTCTTAGGGTCCTCGATGGGGTATAAGAAACTTAGGACAAATTTAATATTTTATAAAATTAAGTATATATTTACATAGATATTAAATGTAACATACACTCATGTACACACACTGCAGTGTATTCAGATGTGCACTTTTTCTTTTTTGTGATCGGAATTGAACCCAGGGTCCTGAGTATGCTAGGACAGTGATAGAGATCACTGACCTACCTTCTCAGTCCTTGCTTTTGTGAGATGAGGTCTCTGTTTGTAGAGCCAGCTGGCCCTGAATTCACTGTGTACAGCTCCGGCTGGCCTCAGACTGGAGAAGCTAATCTATATTCGCTTCTGCAGAGGCTGAGATGAGAGAATTGTGGTTTGAGGACAGCCTGAGGACATAAAAGCTCAAGAGACTTCATCTCACTCAGTCACTGGACATAGGTGACTCACTGTGGGAGTGTGGCAGCCCAGGTCAGCCTGGATAGAAAATGAGACCCTGCCTTGAAAATAGACAATGCAAAAAGGACCAGAGGCATGGCTCAAATGGTAGAACACTTGCCTAGAAAGCCCAAGACCTTGAATGTAATCCTTAGTGCTGTCCCCCCAAAAGAAAGTGGGGTGGGGGAAGGAATGTAATCAATTCTTTTTAGTACTTTGGGCTATAGAGTTTGTAAAATCGGAGCTATAGGCTTCTCTTAAGTTATGCCTCTCCCATGAAGTTATTTACATAATAATTACAGGGATTTAGAAGCAAGTCTTGATATTAACCAAAGATAATTTCTGGCTTTCAATATCTGAGTCTTTCAGATGCCCTGTAAATTCCAAATCGCGAATCACAGCAGTTCATTTCCTTTTATCAAAGGCTTTACCTGCAGTCACGTTTGGCAAAGGACCCTCTTTCCCAGTTTTCATTTATCTCGTGTCCAATTATTGGATTGAAAAGGTAAGATACAGAAAATAATAAATCAACCACAGGGTTATTTGTGAAAAATGATATTAAGAGCTATTTTGAAAGATGGCTGTTAGAAGGATGTCCACGGTGGGCCTGTGGTTTCAGTATGTTGTGGGTCAGTATTGAATTCTCAGTTGTGTGAATTCCTAAAAATTATTTCCTACATTATTTGTCTATAGCAGCATCATGTGTATGTCTAGTCTATTCATTTTCTCAGATAGATGAAGTTGATCTTTCAAGTTCCTCTGCAGACTTCTAGAAGTCCTTTGTTTTTCATTCCTTTCTTGCCCCTCCTTCTACTGCAAAGGGCATCCTGGCTACTTTTCCCTTTCGATACCTGGTCAAAGAGTTTTACCCATTCCTACACTATAATTTTCTTCCTGGTAGTTTCTGAATCTCCCAAACCTTACCAGTAATGCTCAACCTTTGATTTCATTATTTAACTTACATTCTACTTGGTTCTCATTAATAAAGATAAGTGGTTTTTATTGTTGTTGTTGCCAAAGAGTATTTTTAGCCATTCTTTTCTATAGTTAATCAAAGCTGCACCATTGTGAACTGGACACATGTAACCCTTGAAGTGTTCTTTTTTTGCTCAGTTATGGGGCATAAGTGCTGTCCTTGATCTCTTTTAGCTCTCTACCACTTTGAGCCACAGTTCCACTTCTGGTTTTCTGGTGGTTAATTGGAGATAAGAGTTGCACAGACTTTCCTGCCCAGTCTATCTTCAAACTGCGATCTTCAGATCTCAGCCTCCTGAGTAGCTAAGATTGCAGATGTGAGCCACCAGTGTCCAGCAAAGTGGTTTCTTTTTGTTTGTTTGTTTGTTTCTATCATTACCTCTGCTCAAGAGCCCTACTGATCTTGGAGAAACATAACTCCAGTCCTCTTAGTTCTTGGAAACACTTTAAAGAACTACCATCCCTTAATCTACATTACATGGCTCAGGTTTCTATTGGTCTCTTGAACATTATTTTTTTAAATCACCTTCATCTTTCTGGCTTACTAAACTTGAAGCATGTCAGCATCTTTTCTCTTTATGACATGTAAAAACATTTCCACCAAAGGACCTTTGCATTACTATACCCTTCTCCAGAGACTGTTTTCACTGATTTCCATGTTGGACATTCTACTTATTAAAAACTCAAGATAAAACACATACCATTTTATCTTGTGTTTGATTCAGCTATTGTGTTACCATGTCTAGCTCATGTTGGTCAAATTGAACTATCTGAGAAGCACAGACCCTGAAAGCCTTGCTCAAGTAATTCTTACTGTTAACTATAATTAGTCTTACTGTAAGAACTACTAAATAAAACAGGGGCTGAGGCTAGAATTTAAAGGCAATTTACTGGCTATCTAGCTATGCAGATGAGAGAAATAACTGTCAGCAAATCTTTGATGGAGCCGCAAGTCATAATAACTTGCAGCAATGAGCATAGTGATGCTTACATCTTTTGGGAATCAGCTACATTTTTGTCCTCATCAATCATGGTTGCTTTGGAAGTTTGTATATTTCTCTGATAGGTTTCTTTAAGATGAGTAAATTGAGATAAAAGTCATATAGCATTAAATTAACCAAGTTGCATGTCTTTTACTTTTGAATTTGATATTTTTAAATCTACATTGCTATAGTTATTTAAAACCATCTAAAATGGTCTAGAAAAGACATTTGTTTTTAGGTTTTTTTTTCAAATGCGGTGCCTCCTGGCTTGCTGGACAGTACTCTGAAATCTGTGCCCACTCTGCCATTGTAAATTGTGTCTGTATTTTCCATGCCAGTCTGCACTCCAGGCACAGGTGGGCCTTAGCACTATCAGTCTGCCATGCCCGTGCCCACCTGGTGAAGAAATCTGCCAGGAATTAGAGACTCTCCATGGCTTCCATCTATGGTACTTTCACGTTTGAAATCGTGAGCCAAAAATCCATGATTGAATCAAGCCCCGGGAATTTAGTTAAGGACCCTGCACCATTGATATTTCAAGCAGTTAATGCCAGGTAGCTGCTGGCTGCCTTCAAGGTCAATAGGTATGAATGACCTTGGAGCAAACAGAGGACAATTATTATTGGGATCCAATAGAGATGTGTATTCTTTTCGTCCGTCTGTCTGTCTGTCTGTCTGTCTGTCTGTCTATCACCTGTACTAGGACTTAAACTCAGGGTCTGGACTCTGTCCCTTAGCATTTTTGCTCAAGGCTGGTACTCTGAGCCACAGCTCAACTTCTGACTTTTGGGTAGTTAATCAGAGATAAGAGTCTCAAGGACTTTCCTGCCCATGCTGGCATCAAACTTTGATCCTCAGATCTTAGCCTCCTGAGTAGCTAGGATTACACATGTGAGCCACTGGCACCTGGCAAGTTATAAGATCTTAATGATTCAGTACCACTCTGGGCTGAATTAGATTCACTACAATCAGACTCTGGTGAGCACCAAGCAAACCATTCCATAGTATTTGGATGGCATGTTCAGTAACTCCAAGAGCTAAGCATCTTTAAGTCATCTACTGATTCAGCCATCTAATCCCAATGAATAATTCTTAAATTAGTGTGTCCTTATTTTACCTGGAGCTCCCTGGGTTTAAATTCCTATTTCTGGAAGTCTGAAAGTCACATCTCTTTGGTGTCCAGATTTGCATTTAACCTCCTTGTCATCATTAACTTATACTGAGGAATACTAGGCTTGCTGACATGATGTTTAAGAAGACCCACATGTGAGTATTGGGAAGGATTTTGTAATAGGAAGACCCCTGCTCAGGCAGGCAAGCCCACCTTGTCGTCCAGAGTGACAGAGCCCACTGCAACAAAGTTGTGAACGAAGAAGCAACTTTATTGAGAAGATTCTTACACTGACGGATCAGGACCACAACACAGGCTCGGGAGCTGATACTGCAACCCCGAGTGGCCCCCATTCTTTGGTTTTTAAAGGCAAAATCCATGTGGTCAAACACGGTCACACACAGGTGACCAGTGGGATCGTAACACACACAAAGGATTGTACAGTCATACCAGACCACACACAAGTGGCCAATGAGGTTACAGTTTGTCTGTAATGGCTATTTAAACCAGCCTATCACCTTGGTTTAAAATGGCACGCAAATTTAGCAGGTAAGGAGAGGTCTACCTTTTGGTGAGCAAAAGGCGGAATTTACCTTAAGCAGGTGCAAAAGGTAGGGTTTACCGTAAGCAAGTGGTGTTGCCAGTTTGAGCCAGATTATAATCTTTCTGATTTTTATCGGTCAGTCTTTAACTCAGCAATCAAGGGTGTGTTAGGTTGTTAAGGGGAAGGGGACCAGATGCCTTTTTTTTTTTTTTTCCTTTTCATTCCAGGAACTAGGCCCACGTAGTCTAAAATCCCTAAAACAAAGGCAAAGCTCAAAATGGAATCATACCAGCTTGGGCCCCATCTCAGGGTCCACTTCAATTTGAACTCTAGGTTTTGGTCACCTTGGGGTTTGCCTTAGAGTGAACTTGGCTCCTCCCTGACTTGGGCTTATGGTGGAGGTTAGCCTGGGACTTCTCTTTAGGAATGTGTCCTTTTTATTTATCTCTTCACACACGGCCCTCAGCCCTGCTTTGCCTGACCTTTGTTGACGGATTGTCAAGGAAGCACAGTCTCAAATTTATTGCCACCCATCCAGTATGAAATATGCAGTCCAGCCCTTTCTTCAGAAAATCAACAATCTATTCTGGGATTTATCAGGCCATTGGGAAATTCCTTACTCTAACTATTTCCTGCTGTGTCTCTAAAAGCTTGCAAATTTTACTTTGGTGTTTTGAAAAGAGAAAACATAGCAATCTAGATGCACTTACATTGCAGTTCAGAAGATGGATCTTTTCTCATCAACTAAATTAAAAGGTACAGAGTCCATTTAGACAGCCCATCTGTTACTATCGGAAAGTTATAATCAAGGTAATAATTTTTAATGTCATCGTCATATGTTAGAAAAGGGAAGCTGTGGGACACCAATTAGGGATTTTTTTTGGGGGGGGTCTTTTTTGGTCATGTTGGTTCCAAGTTTAGAAACTTTTTAAATAAAAATTATTTTTGATTGTTGATGCTACTAAGTAGTGCCCTCTCGAATGTACATATTCTTTAATAAATATTTCTTCAGTTTAAATGCATACTTTGGCCATTCCTCATACCCAATCCTATATACTTAAGAGGCTGAGACCTGGAAAATTGGTGGTCGAAGCCAATCTGTGCAAGGAGGTCTGTGATATTCTGTCTGCAAAATAACCAGCACAGACCAGGGCTGGAAATACAAGGAATACAAGAGATCAGCGACTGACTAATGGCTTTTAGAGGAGATGAAGTGACAGATGTGGCATTGTCTAGAGCCACAGTTCTTAAAATGGGGCTCAGTAACCCCTTAAGGTTGAGAATGTTTCAGGGCCTCATATGGTTCAAACTATTCTTTCAGTAATACTAAGATGCTCCCTGCCCTTCCCCTGTCTTCTGAGTGCCGGATAGCTTTCTGAATGCTACATGTATACGAGAATGTTATTGCTTTACTTGTGGATTATATGTTTGTGGATTCTTGTGTTAAACTTGGAGTATGCTAAATACTGACAGATATGGCTCCCAAGCAAAAGCTCATTAAAGTTGAAACTGTTTTTAGAAAGGAGGAGAAGAGATGAGGGAGAAGACAAATTTTATCATTGTACATTGTACACACGAATGGAAATATCGCAATGAAATCCACTTGTACAACAAATATATGCTAATATAAATAGTAAGAAAAACAAAAAGCAGGACTGGAGGTATAGCTTAGATGGTAGATTGCCAGTAATGCCAGCAAGCTCAAGGCCATAAACTTAAACCCTAGTCTCCCCCCCCCAAAAAAAAAGAGGGGGTGGAGGGGTGGGGGGGCAATGTCCACAGAGAGAGCTGGGTATAGGAGGTTCATGCCACTATTATCTCCATTTAGCTAGCAAAAGCTAGAAGTGGAGATGTGGCTCAAATGGTAGAGTGAAAAAGCTAAGGAAGTACTGCAGGCTCTGAATTCAAGACCCAGTAAACACCCCCCCCCCCAAAACAACAACAACCACCACCAAAAACAACCAACTAGAAACCCACAGGGAATTAATAACTGTACCTTAGACACAGACTTTAGAATTCATTTTCAAAACTAATTTACTAATTTAACACTTTACTAATTTAACAATCAATAGTTACTCAAGACCACAAAACACAAGGCCTTGTGGTCTCACTTTTTAACTTATAACTGTGTTCTGCCATTTGAGACAAACCTCCAGCCTAGCATTCTCCAGGTTGATATGGACTCTTGCAGACTTTTGTCTCCAGGCTGGCTTTGAATCATGATGTTACAGGTCTCAGCCTCCTGAGTCGCTAGGATTATGGATAGGAGCCTCTGCTGCCCTGCTCATTTCAGGTTGTAACCTGTAGAGTTATTCATTCATTCGGCAATTGTTTATTTTCATAGCTACACGATTGGACTGTATCAGTTAAAGCTAAGCATTGGTGCTGGGTCATTAATCACAATAATGGGCAAAAAAGTCAGAATACGTCAAATAGGCTTCATTTATACTCAGAGATGTAAAGTGATAGATTTAAATACAATATTTAATGTTTTATATTCCTTCCGTCAGAATTTATATTTTTTGAAGAAAAGCTGTTTTTAAGATGGGAAATAAATTGACCATGCCCAAGTCTTATGTGATTAAAGTGTTCAGCCTTTCCAATTAGAATCACGAGTTTGTTGACACTTAGCAAATAGCCTATTGTATTATATTTTATATAATTGCTTTGTGATCACAGTAAGTTTACAGTCATAAATGACTCTTTCTGGGTCTTAGTGGCATTTTGCAAATTTGTTATCTGTGAGGTCAAATTGGTTGCTAGATGGTCCATGATACACTAATGTATAAATAGAGTGGTCACTTTTTGGTTTATTATTATTACTTTTTAAAATCAATGACTAGAAGTATAACTACAATTTCATATTTATTAGTAAAATAAATTTTTTTGTATTTTTTTATTGTGAAAATACTGTACAGAGGGGTTACAATTACATGGGCAAGATAATGAGTACATTTCTTATCAAGCATTGTAGCCTCCTCCTTTGTTTCCCCTTCCCATCCCTTCCCATCCTCCCCTGTCCCCCCCAATCCTTCCCGCCCCCCCCCCCCCCGCACCAAAGTTGTAAAGTTCGTTTTGGACATAACGACTTGTACATCTCATTGTTGCAATGGGTCCACCTGTATCCCTACTTAAACAATTTGTTTTTCCCCTTCCCCTCCACAAATTATACCAACATCAAATACAGTAAAAGCAGGGGTTATACTGTGGGGGAAGTAAAATAAACTTTTTTAAACCATTAGAATCATTTGGCATTTTAGCAGTGCCTTCTAAATTTTTGTTATTCTCCTTTAAAGTGTTTGAAAAGATTTTTAATTTTTTAAATAATTTTTAAGTAGTTATACAAAGGAGTTGCCATTTAACAAAGAAGCTTATGAATATATT
The DNA here is from genome assembly GCF_024711535.1 of Dipodomys merriami. Lineage (NCBI taxonomy): Eukaryota > Metazoa > Chordata > Mammalia > Rodentia > Heteromyidae > Dipodomys > Dipodomys merriami. The sequence goes on along the minus strand of NW_027206401.1, from coordinate 15,261,935 downwards.
TTGGTCAGTGTCACCCAGTGTCTTCTATTTTAAATCATGCCATCATCATTTGAGAATTCTACTTACCAACTTGGTCTGTCCAGAAATAACCACCCAATATAGAATGAAGTGGAATAACTACTTGGTGAGACAGAATACAACTTGCTATCCCCTTCAACCAGAATGTAGGAGAATATAAATTTGCCTTTGAAGCTGCTTAGTATCCACATGGAAAAGGTATGAATTTGCCTTGCAGAGTTTCTCAGTGCTGAATACATGTCATGTTCCACAGGAGCTCCTTTAATCCCTGTCAGGTTGCTCTGCAATTTGGTTGACTTTACCAAATGTTTTCTACCCCAAACATATAGCATCCCAACCATTCTTATAATTCTGTCACATACTATAGAAAAGATAAAGTCAGACAGACTCCATACGAAGAAGGGGACTCAAAAATGACCTCTTACAAGCTCTCAGAGTGTGATTTTTGTGAATTAATGTTTACGTTATAATGGAGTTAGCCATAAGGAAACATTTTAAAACCACGTGTGTGACTAGGCATTAGACCACCCAAGAAGGCCATCCCATTTCTAATGGGAAAGTCTTTAAACCTGGAGTAGCTTCCCAAATGCCTTGAGCCAGAGCTCGCTGCCAGGTCTCTGTTGCCTGTGTCTGGTGTCTGCCTGTTCATTTGCCTTGCCCCACCCCCAACTTTTTGAGTCAATAATGCGAATGGAGTCATATATATTGGGTTCCTCTTGTTCCATTGGTTTACTTTAGACACCTTCTGCTTATATTATATTGAGTCTGGCTTATTTTGCGTTCGCTTGTGAATTTAATGAGATCATTGTGATGGCTGTGATTGCAGAATGGAAAATGTCACCACAAAGTGCCAGTTCATTTAAATCATTTTTAAGTACCCACCTGTGCTGCTAAGCCCTCCATTGGAGTTTTATTGTCTAATATGTTTTTCTCCAATAAGGGTTCATTTAAGTCTTCTGTCTAGGTAAATTAATCTGGCTCTGTGAGCTGCTGCCCTTCTAGCTTCTGTCCCTCTTCTAATAAAGGCACCATCTGCTTAATTGGAAGGCGGTTAGGCCTTTCCTGTTTATGACACCATTCTGCAAAAAAACATAGCTACTAAAGGATAAGAAGAACCATACTCTTTAAAAATATAGTATTTGGGGGCTGGGAATGTGACCTAGTGGTAGAGTGCTTGCCTAGCACACATGAAGCCCCAGGTTCGATTCCTCAGTACCATATACACAGAAAAATCCAGAAAAGGTGTGGTGGCTCAAGAGGTAGAGTGCCAGCCCTGAGCCACAAAGCAGCTCAGGGACAGTGCCTAGGACCAGGACCAGGCCCATGACTGGCCCCCCCCCCCCCAATGTAGTATTTGGGAGATGTTTGATTTCTAGCCTTGGTATGCTGAAATGAATATAATGAATAGGAGTAGCTTCCAAAATGTGCTGGTCTTCTTACTACTACTTGTCATTTCTGTCCATGTGTGATTCTGGATTTTTGAAAATCTGCCTTCTCTGTTTTGGTAAGCTAGGGTCAAAGCACGATTGACCTTAGATAGACATTACTTTTTTCTTGTGATCCTGCTCCCTGGTTGGTGTCATTCCCAGGAGCATGGTGAGGAAAAAAAGGATTATGGTAGCCTGAAGTTGCAACCCATTGTCCAAACCCATAGAAAACAGGAAGAGGAGAAGACTGAATAGAATTGGTGAGCCGAGGTGAATTCGATGGCCAAGATCTCCATTCTGTTTGTCCACAGTGTATATAGATAGGCTGGGTGGCTCTTGCTGTCCTTAGAGCTGTGTACTACCAGGTGCTCAATCATCAGCCCTGAGCATATTGTACCTGGCCAGGCTTTCAACTCAAGCATGTCTGGAAGTTGCACTGTGACATTGTGTGTCCTCAGTAGCCACTGGGTATCTGTCTACGACACAAAAAGAAATATTACTTTATAGAGTTGTTGTGAAGATTGAGTTATTAGATCATGACAAAACTGCTTAGAAAAATGCCTATTTCATTGTAATGGTCATGTGTTGCCACAACTATTTTTAGAAATGAATGTCCTGGCACAAGTGACTTAGGTGTTTAATCCTAGCTTCTCAGGCTACTGAGATCTGAAGATCCTGGTTCAAAGCTAACCCAGGCAGGCAAATTCATGAGACTCATTTCCAAATAAACATCCAACAGCCAGAAGTATAGCTGTGGCTCAAGTGGTAAGAGTGCGAACCTTGGGTAAAAAAGCTAAGGGAGAGCATCTGGGCCCTGAGTTCAGTCCCCAGTCTTGGCATCCTCGTCCTACCACCCCCAAAAAGGAAGTTTCCATTTGAGTGAGTTAAAAACATAATTGGGACCCATTTCATATACAACTTTTTAAATTACTCATATCAACAGACCGTTCTGTGTATGAAACTTTTCTTGTTCTTCTATGAAACCCATTACTTTTCTGACTCTGTGCCTATCTTTTTGGCTGGAATTATTTTCTTCTGGAAACTTCTACTTACCCTTTAGGACTCATCTCAAATGACCTTTTCTTGATGAATTCTACCTGAACTCCTCCAAAGAGAATCTCAATATAAGTCTCCTCTGTGTATGGTCCCTTCTTAGGCTCAGTGAAGAATCACCCATAATTTTAAGAATGGCCATATAGACTGTAAGTTGAAACTGGGGGGGGGAGGGGGGGGAGGAGATGCCACTGACCCCTGATGAGGAAAGGTATGCTTTCTACACCTTTCACAATGTGACATGTTTACAAGGCAATTTCCCTAATACTTTGAGTTGCCATGAGATTCTAGATATGAGATCCCATTTTGAGAATGTAGTAAATACTATTTTATTTCCTGGCAAGTATTTGAGGAAACTGGTTAGATGATAGGTTTGGTTTGTTGGAATGAAGATGTGCATGTTGCCCCTCCCTCCTATCATTTTCCCCTTTGCTTTCTAATTTTCTCCATCTTCATCCTCTTCCCCCTCCTCCTGCATCTTCTTTTTCTCTTCTTTTCTCTTTTTTTCTTTTCTTTTCTTTAGAAAGGAAGTTTAAAGTTCTTGCTTATTTTTGCTCATTCCTTTGTATAAGTAGGTCTTCATTACAGTCATGAAGTACTTTTGGAAGACTTTTCATGAAATTTTTATTAATTGACAGTTGAATATTTTTTAAACTATGTATACATGTAATATCAACCCCTAAGACTCTCATTGAATTGATACTTTATTTTACACTAGATGATATCCTGTGATCATGTTAAGGTAAATATTGTGGCATCAAATTTGAGAATAATAACGTTGTATAAATTTGACAATACACACCTACATAGTGGTTTATTATGTTTTTGGTAATCTAATAATAGGTGTTTTTATTTCTGATATCTTTCGAGGTATATGAGAAATCATCAGTATTATAGTGCTATATCAACCAATCTGGGAAGAATCAAGCATACACATTTACAGGCTTTTATTTATAAAAGGGTCTTTGAAAGGTGTTTCCTTCACAAGAGGAAATTTAGCTCTAGCAAACAGGAAAGGATGGTGGAAACTCCCATCTATTCTGGAAAGTAAGCTTTGCTCTCGTATTTGGGCTTGTGATTGTTGCAGATGGTATTTATTTCATTCTGAATCACCTCTACTTAAAAATGAGGTAAAATTAATGGAAATGGAGGAATGACCACTCCATAAATATCAGTGTAAAGACAGTGCTGATGACTTGGGTTTGTAGTTCCAAGTATGAGAGACAATTTGCAATTCAGTGGCAGTCTTCCTAACCAACCGGTGCTTTCCAGAAAAAAGAAAACAATCTTCCATATAAACTTACCGATACCTTGTTGCTGTTACTTTATTAGCCAAATTAGTGGTGCTGCTGAGTAGAAGACTTAAACATGTGGGTTGGATCCTCATTGTGTGACTTTATGAGCTGTGTGAATTGGGTTTCGTTCTCTGAGTTCCATCTTAAGATGAGAAAGGTTGTCCTAATTGGTTTAGCATTATGCTCTGTCAGTCTTGCCAGAAATATTAGTGATGTTAGTAAAGCTTCAGCCAAGCTTCAGCCTATTAAGTCATTTTTTTAATCATTTAAGGAACTTCGATATAAAAATGCACTTTTAATTCACCTTTGAAGTTCTTTATAGTGTTATAATTACAAATGACAATGAAAGCAAGATTTACTACTTAATGCTAGTTTATAAATGACTTTAATTGATTCTAATTATGCTATTTAATCTACAGATGGAGATGGGCCCCATTCAGAATACTGGGGAGGGTTGCTTCTGATTCCATTATAGGACATGTAATTGCTGTTAGGTATTGAAATTCTTAGTGGAGAAATATCACAGAGCTTTACAGACTATAGAAGTAGAAAATATAATAATTGTTAATATTTCCCTCATTCCTTACTTTGATAGCTATTTTAAATTAAAAAAGAAAAGATTATTCATGGAATTTGTTCACTCCATCAACAACAGATGAAAGCATGCATTTAGGAGAAAAGTATCTCGTTTTGTTATTAGACCAAAAGTTAAGAAGATGAAAAATTCACAGTGAGGCTCTAATAAACTCAAGTTTTGGAGAGACGATAAAACTCTAGAAAACAATAACAAGAAAAGAAAACAAGTAGCGTGAAGTAATCATGGAAGGGGAGAGAAGTGACATCTGAGCATGAATTTTGACTTGAGAGACATTATTTCTAATTGGGAAAATTGCCAGCTGGGTGGATGTTTCATTTGGACTTTGACCGGTGGGAAGGGCAGGCTAGGAAGAAAAGGTCACAGAGGGCTTCATTAGTGGCCAGAGAATGGGGCAAAGCCAAGTCGAGGCTCTTAAAAGGAGCATACTGAGAAAAGAACAGAAAGGTAAGATTAGGTCAGATTACACAGGATGTTAAGTTCCTGTCAAAGAATTTAAACTCAACTGTTGCTAGACTTGAAGACCTACAGAAGGTTCTTGAGTGACAGAAGGCTTCATTTTGTTTTAGGAAGGCTCATCTGACCAGGATGTACAATAAAATCAGTAGAGGGAGAGATGGAAGGAAGGGGGAGAGTAGGCACCCTTTCATCAATAGTTCAGACAAGAGCCATGAGCAAGTTAGGCATGAGGTGAAGAAAAATAAGTTGAAAAGCAGGAGTTGGATTTGGTAGCAGACAGCACAAAGATCTGGTTGTCAGGACTTTGTGTATGTGTGAGAGAAGATTTGAGGATGCTTTCCAAACATTCAGGAACCCTGAGCAGAGAGAGTAGAGTGAGACCAAGGTTGGCTGTGGCTGAGCAGAGTGAGCCCTGGGGAGGGGTGAGGATTACTTTTGAATCCAACCCCATTTTGGTAGCTAAGTCAGCTCTCCAGTGAGAGATGTCTAGCGGATAGCTAGCAATACAATACTGAGTTAGTCTAGAAAGTCAGCTGTGTAGGAGAGCACAGAGTCCATAGCCCTGGGAACTTAGATTAAAAGGCTCTGCCTGATGAGCCAGTGAGTATAGATGGTTTTTTGACAATGAAACCAAATGCCATGAATTCATTGTGGGAGTAATGGGGCTGAGAGATTTCTTTTGGGGAAAGTCAGAAAGCTGAGTATGTTTCTACTCGGAGGACAAGAGGAACAATTAAAGAGGGAAAAATAATGCTTCTGAAGTGCCACTTCCATTTCCACACTACTGCTTAAAACTGAAATTAAAGAACTCTGATGACGATAGAAGTTGGATTTTATTGGATTGGCAATAAAGGCTCTAATGAAAACATTAGAGAGTATGCATCTGGAAGAAATGCTGGGAAGCCCATTGGCTGAAGACCACTGGGCTTGGAGAAGACAAGAAAAGTGAACTTCTAATATAGACACCAAAGTGACTTCCCACAATATAGGTGAACAATGAATTTATTAATATGGAGTAGAGTTCTTGGAAAAAGGTTTATCTTCTCTCCTCACCAGACTATTTCAGATAGCTTCAGGCTTCCTGGCATGTGGAAAGCTATGTAATTAAACAATTTTCTGTTGGATTTTTGAGTTTTTACTTTCTGTGGAGAAATTTGATACAATAATCGACAGATGAGGTGTTTGTGTATGTGATTCCTAAAGTGTATTGTCGGGGACCCGGGATTAAAAACTTGGAACTTCAGTAAGAAAGCATTTCTGTGTATTTTGGGACTTATAGCTAATTCTGCCCTGTAGTTATTGTTATGAGACTATATTGGGATCTCTGAAGTGATTCTTAAGCAGCTGTGGCATTCAGATAGAAAAATTGGTATGCTTTTGTTCATTGTAAAGCTACCACATTCATGAAGGAACATAACGATAAAGATATTTAGGCCTGCTTGGCTGAGGTCTGGGGAAATTGTGGTGGGATAGTGGATAATCATTGCCATCATGGGTGTTGAGACAGGTTTGCAATCCGTAGAGAGTAGTGTCTTTGCTTTTTATTACCATGAATCAGTTCATCTATAGTTTCTGAGAGCTTTTAGGCTTGATCTACTTATTTAATGAGAAGGTCTTTTTTATTTTAAATGACATTCCAGTTGGCACTAGGAAGAATGTCTTACTGTACATTATTCTATGTTTGGAAACGACAGAAGAAAGGGAAATGTATTAGAAGAAATGGAGGCCACATTTTTCCAGGATGGAGAAACACTGTTCTTTTCCAAGTAGTCATAAAAAGCTTATATTTTACCCTTGGAATACTTGAGTAAGGCAAAAAATCTTTCAGATACTTTCCCAAGGAGAGGCCCCAGGGTGCACAAAATGTACAGGGGTGCACACCAGCCAACTCAGTGTATAGAGATATGAACCATCCAGCTCAATAAGAAAAGAGGTTTTGGGGTTTTTTATTTTAGGCACTTGGCCTTTTAGTTATGTGTGTTCTGTAATATAAGTTTATCCATTGTTCAACATCTTTTCTTGGACTGAGGATGTATCTCAGTGGTAGTTACTTAACATAAGCTATGGGTTCTCCATTCTAACACAAATGAACAAAAATCTAAAAAGTCTTCAAACATAATGAAACATAATGTAGAGAATCTTGGTGAGAAGATGTCTCTCCTTGGAAGGTTACAGATTCAGGTGCAGACTTTTTCCTAACTTATCCCTGTTTCAACTTAACTGGTATGTGAGGAGTGAGGTAATAGAAAACATTTTTTCCCACATCCAGAGAAGTATAAGTGATTTTTCTTGACAGGGCAGTTACGTAATTCTATAAAATAGTATCTTCAACATTTAATCCCCCAAACTCCTTCCCCTGAGCTGCTAAGTCTTATTTATTTTTAACCTCACCTTAATAATAATAACTAATGACTAATTTTCACAAAGATTTGAGGTACCAAATGTACATATGCATGTGTATATATGCTTTTATACATGTACATACACATATATATATTTATTCTAACAGGATATTTCTTGAGGAGTAAAGAAAGTAAATATATATTACTTTCTACCTCACCATTTTTTACGAAATTATTTTTCTTTTGGAAGTGTGGCTTTGAAGGAAGCATATTATCTCAGTGAACACACATTACTTGTGTTCAAATGATCATCGGGATTTTTATCCAATAGGAAAAACCATGGGAGTGAAGTTGTCCCATGAACAACGTTATACTCCACCAGTGTTTTTTCTGAGTTTTATTTGATAAATGTACTGGATATTTACTAGATATTTTTAGTAATATGCTACCAGAGTTTTCATCCCTTTCTTTCCCCCTTTTGGTATGATGAATTCTTTTTTTTTGATGAATTCTTTTGAAATAATTCCATTCAACCTCCAGAAACTGCTAAGACCTGAGAAGAAATACTATGTTGTAGTTTGTCAGAAATAGCTTACTTGACTTTTGTGTAGTCTCATTTGTTGTCAGTGTGGTGTTTACCCCTCCCCAAGTTGGGAAGTTTGCATGATAGATGAGTGGGCAGAGGAAGCCTTTCTGCTCAAAGATGAGCAAAGAAGCTTAAGCTGGTGGTCAGAGCAGGTGGCCCAATGCATCCCCATTTGGCCATATTCAAGCAAACCCCAGTGTCATGCAGAAGCAGAGTACACACAGGTGGGGAGGAGCACTGGCAGGGCAAATGCAGGCATGGATGCCTAGTTGTGTGGTGGGTGGTGAGGTAGGAGGGGGGAAGGGAGGTTAAGGCAGGACTCCAGAGCCCTGTGAGTAGCCCAGAACTTGGTTTTGGAAAACCGTGAAAGTGAGACCACCCAAATGTCCTGGATTGAGGAATGTGGTGGAGAGAGAAAAGCCATGTGACCAGTGTGGCCCCCCACTGAGGGGCTGAGTTGGTCATCTGGTGAGATTTGCTTTGTGAGTATGACAAGTAGAAGTCTTTCTACTACTCCCTCACCAAGGCACAAACTCATTGGTTTAGATTCCTTCTGCTAGGTGAAGAGTCAACTTTATGGTAAAAATTGTAAAAGGATAATCAATGAGAACAGTGGGGGGGAAAGCCTTGTTTTTGTGAATGGTTTCTCATCTTTACTGAGATATGATTCATATTCTAAGTAGCTTGCCCGTTTAAATTATATCGAGTGTATGGTATCCTATACACTCTACCTTCCACATCTACAGCTTCTAGATCTGTGCATTCAACCAACCAGAGATGAAAATCAACCACAGTGAGGGTGATGGGGGGTGGGGGACAACTCTGTACCTGTACTGAACACGTCTGGCTTACTAATAGCATCATCATTTCCGAAATAAGATAGTATAACAAGTGTTTACATAGCAATCACATTGTATCAGGTGTTATCATTAGTCTAGAGCTGAATGGGATGAGGTGCACAGGTTGTGCACTCATTGAGAGAAGGGACTTAAGTATCTACGGGCATAGGTCTCTTTGGGGATGGTGTAGACCACCCCTCACGAGATGCCTGTGTATTCCCAGAAGGACGCTCTGTTACCATTCCACAGTTTGCTTTTTCCTTCCACTTGTAATGGACATTGGCTAATGATGTGGGGTTGTTTGTTTGTTTGTTTTTTTGCTTTTCTTTTGGCAGCAAGTGGCTCTACACCCATTTGCAGACACAGGAGCTCTGAGCTCATGACAGATACCTGCTGTAGGCCCTACTTTCTGGTTTTATTTTTCCTCTCCCTTTCTTAATGATTTCTTTAAAATATATTATTATGACTCCTTTATGTGAAAGCCATTTAAACAATTTTGGTGAGTAGGAAGATTGAGTAATTATGGCAACTATGTTTGACGATGCATCAGCGATCTTTAGATATTGATCTGTGTTTATATGTACAGTTGGAATATTGAGAGTCAAGGTATATTTACTAACTTGCTTTTGAGATGTTATTCCTAGATAAGGATTCCCAGAGACCACCAAGGGGCTGATTCCGATGCATGCACACCAGAGAGTTGTTTATTGCAAGCTTGAGCCTGGACTCAAAACCGTCACCAACCCAGGGGGTCAGAGTTGAGAACCCCGACCTTTCTTTTAGCAGGGTTTTTATAGGGCATAGGGTTGAGGTAAGGGGGTTCCTAGCTTGGCAGTTACCTGATTGGTTAACATACAGCAAGCAAGTCTTGTCACATTCTCATTGGCTAGTGTACGAGAGCTGAACCGCAAGAATGTTAGCTATGCTATCTTAGGAACATCTGGAGCTTAGATACTTTCCGGTCATCCCCTGATGGCTATTGCTAGGGGAGTTACGGGCAGAATGTTATTGGGACATTTCACAGTTTTTCCAGGAACCTGAGTTCTTACTTTCAGTAAAAGTCTTTACAATGGGTACTTTCAGAAAAGGCCTTCACAGTGGATACTTTCGGTAAAGGCCAGAATGGCTGTACTTTGGCTAAGGCCTCTCACAACAAGCAGTTAATACTACTGGAGTATAAAAGGTAAATGGAGTTCATCAACTTGAGAAAGCTTTTTCCCTCAAAGCACTATTAAAAACAAAACCCCTGAAGCTAACTAGGTACTAGTAGTTATAATCCTCGCTACTCAAGAAGACCATGGGTTGAAGCCAGTTTGGGTAGAAATGTTCCCAAGATGCCATCTTCAAAATGAGCCTCAAAAGGCTGAGCTGACGGCATGGCTCAAGTGGTACAGTGCCAGCCAAGCAAGCAAGCAAGCAGGAGATCCCAAGTTCAAACTCTACTATTAGCCAACAAACAAAAAACAATGACTTTCTAGTTAGAACATTTAAAACAATTTTGAAATACAGGAAAATTTCTCTTTATAAGCAACTCCTGTTACATCTTTCAGATCAACTCTTGTACATTTGTCATCCTTGTGGTTGTAATCACATTTTTTAAAAAAATCATTGTTATTGTGTTACGAAAGGAAAAAAAATCTCTTTTTTTATCTTTCATTGTTCAGTGTTGTGCTTTGAACATGGTAAATGCTGATTTTATTACTCTTGGGACTACTGATCTCGAGAGCCTGGATGCTTTCTTTCTTCTTCTTTGTTGTTTTTTTGCCAGTCCCAGGGCTTAAACTCTAGGCTGGGAACTGTCTCTGAGCTCCTCATGCTCAAGGCTAGCACTCTACCACTTGAGCCAGAGTTCCACTTCTGGCTTTTCATGTGATTAATAGGAGATAAGAGTCTCATGGACTGCCCAGATTGGCTTCAAACTATTAATCTCGGATCTCAACATCCTCAGTCTAGCTTTCTTTAGATATGGCTTCGCTAATGGCAGATCACTAGAATTCTGGTTCAGTGGTGAAAGATGTCCCATAACACAGGTCTGTCTGTGTTTGCTTCTGGAAGTAGAACTTCACAGAAACAGCAAAGAGTTTGGGTCCAGAAAATATCTGTTTGGGAAATTAGCTCACACTTGATTCTGAGTTAACTTCCTAAATTGTGCTTTGAGCTTACCAGTGGCATTTCAAAATTAATTTTGGAAGTTATGGTATACTGAATGTATTTTTCTTTTATGATAAAATACAGTCAATGTGGCTGCTGGTTGTGATTCTTCTAGAAGGCAATGAGGTGAACCAGGCCAGGCTAGCCTGTTATTATCAGTGACATTGGTGAGTGGAATCCACAGTTAATTTAATTAAAAGAACACACAAAACAACTGTTTGTCTTACATTTGTTACTGAGTAACTTAAGCTGTAGTGGTTCATGGGTCGATTAAAATAAGGTGTCCTGTAATGTTTACTCATTGTTCGTTTATTCATTCATAGTTTTTCACAGTGGAACATTCTAAACTTCTCTTCCCATTATCTTGACATTCTTCTTTACCAGTCACTTTCAACACATAGTAATCTATTGTTGCCAAAAGCCGTGATCCTGGATGGCCTTCCTGACATCCTTTTCTCAGGTCTTACCCCATTGTGCCTTTCTTTACCATCTTACACTAGCAATACTCTCCTTCGGTTATGCACAGCCTGTCATTTACCATTTGCTCTTAATTCTGTTGCTGTACGTGGCCATTTCTTCCCTTTTTTCATGGTTCACATATTTATCTTTGCTCAAGACTTAATTTGTTTTCCAGATGTCTGTGGTTTTTACTTTCCACCCTTTCCCACTGGCTTCTGTAGCTATTTGCTGATGGCTCAGAGTCATTTTCTCCCTCCTGTGTGCTCATTCCAACTGTGTAATGGACATTTGAGTTGGCCATTTGGTTCAGCAGGCCCTTTGAAACGCAAATGCATGTCTTCCCCTGCATCCCCTTGTTTGTGAGTCTTGTGTACTTATTTGTTATCAAGTCTCAGTGCATTAAAAAACAAAAACAAACAAAAAACTCATTTTACGGATTATGTCTCAAATAATAAAGCAACAAAAGCAGGCAAGGTGGTGGGTGCAGGCTTGGAGCTGTGTGTGCTGGATGCTCCTGTGGGAGCCTCTATGTGGAACAGGTAAGCATTTGCTAGGCTGTGAGATGGCATACAGAATTCACCGGGAAGGATATCTGCAGACAATGCTGATGAACGTGCTGGCCACAGAGACGGGAGGCATTACTACGGGTAGGGATGAGAGACGGTGGCCATTTCCAGGAAAGCCTCCAGCATGGGCCAGAGGAAATGTAGGGTACATTAGGACTTGGAAAAGTGGCTTAGTGAGCACAGTATTTTAGGCCTTAATAGGGAGAAAAGAGAAAAGTAAAGGATTGTGATCACTATACTCAAATTCAAGGAGAATCAGCCCTTGAAAATACGTTCGTGATAGAAGAAGCAAAGAGACTACTTAGACATTTTTTTTTCTCTTATTAAATAAAGGGGAAATTGTGGTATCTGATGTATTGAGAGGCAGTTGCCAATTGTGCCAAATGATCACACAGAAATTACAAAGTACCAGTCAAGTCAGTAGAGATAGAATTGAGTTGCTATATAAGATGGACTAGTGGACCACTATTTCAACCCCAAATATGACACAGCAGAAGCTTCCCTTGATATTACACTACAGAACTTCAGAAGCTAATCTTGAAAATAGCTGTACAACTTCGTAGATAATGCCTAAAATCCCCATTTACATTTATTTCCTCAAAAGTTATCACGAATACAATTTATATATTTTTCTACTAAGATTATTAGTTCATAACATTTTTGAGAAGATTCCAGAAAAAAATATCATGTTTAGTTGTCATACCCCTTAAAGAGTGTCTTTCAAGTTACATATTTGAAGTTGGAGGTATATAATCATGAATACAGTTTATATTTATTTGTTCAAGAAGCTCTGGTCCCAGGAAAATGGCTCTATAAATACTTGTTATAACAACTGTTATTATTACAGGTTTGTATGAAAGTCTGCCAACATGGTCTCAATATTTATATCACAGATCAAAATGTTTTTAGAAGAGCTGTTTCTCAACTATGATCTTCGTTGTTTTTAAAATCCCTAATATATTAGAGTTAGTTTCAATGGTTACAATTGAAATAGTTTTCATTGCCAGTATTTTTTTGTTTTTTGTGTGTTTGTGTTTTATTAAAAAAACCAGAAGTTCTTGGACAAAGATAATTATTGCAAATGAATTAGGAAATAAGATAAAACAAGGGAATTTTTTTATTGTTGTTGTTGTTTAGAATTGGGAAAATTCAGTTAATGAAAAAAAATGCACTTAGGCGTTAGTGGAGAGGATTTGAGGAATCCTAAGTCATTCTCACCAGTGATAAAAACCCATTTTGGGGATTATTCACTGCATGTAAGATAGTCATTGATTCTGGATGTCTTGTTCATGTGAAGAGATAACGAGCTACTTTTAAAGTTTGGCCTTGTCATATGCTTCCAGAAAATTCAGTTGAGTAGAACTCTGTTATTATGGGAGGGGGGGGAACCACTCAAAACCTGAATAATAATTCCACGAATAAGGTAGTTAATTTGTGATTGGTTGATTTTATGCTTTTACCTTCATGGAAATCTTATCACTGAGGAATCCTGTCAAAGGCAATGCAGGTGTTTACGTGAATAGAGAATTAGTGAGTATATTTAGCTATAATTAAAATCTGGTATGTAAAACATGTTTACCTATAACTGGAACTTACTCCAGCTTAATGAGATCTCAAACAAGACGTAGAGTGTGTGTCCTTTTTTTTTTTTCAAAAAAAATTACGATATATTTTTTAAATGACTGTCTATGGGTTGGTGAACTAATTTTGACCCGTTGAGAAGTGGTGAAAAGAGTTGGGTGTTTGTGGACATACTTAGAATCCAGGAAGTTCTTGGCTCCATCCCTAGTACTGTCCTTAAGCTAGCCCCTAACTCATGATTCCCCTGTGTCAATTTCCTGAATACTGGGATTACAGGAGTCTACCACAGTGCCCAGCTTTGTCTTCCCTGATGGATAAATTTCTTTTAAATTTATACCTAGAATCATGAGTTAGGAAATTTTATAGGAGAGGATTTTATAGGTGCAGATCTACCTATATTCATTCTGTATGTTCTCTGTATTTGGCTGTTCTTCTTAGTAGTCTAGCCATTTTGTACATATTTCTAACCATTTTCTTTAATCTGCTCATTTAAAGTCATTGTCTTCACAATCATTTGTCTCTGGCATGCAAATTTCTATTCTGCTATTTCTAATCCCAAAGGCTAAATTGATACATTTTTAAGGAATTTGAAGGGCTGTTTTCTGAGCTAGATGGGCCGTTCTCTGAGGTATGTTTTCAGATATATATGGTTTGCTTTTCTTCCTCTCAGTTAAGTTATAGTGCACACAGCTCTGTGACTCTGCTCCAGGTGTTTTGTAGTAGTGACAGCAAAGTCAGTTTAGAGAGAAAATGTCACAATTCTGCCAACTTCATCCACATCCTCAGAGAACCCTACAGCTTCTCATTTTCTTAGATTTTTAACTGAAGTTAAAACAACAAAAACAAAACAGTCACACAATCTCCCCCCCTCAAAAAAAATAGGTTAATTGTTTCATTTTGAAAATAAAGTATGATCAGTCCTAAAACTGGAGAATAAATGTTCTTTTCTTTATCCTCTATTGATTCCTCAGGGTGGATTATGTTTCCACTGTGCAATACACGTGCTTTTAAAATTGATTTTTATTTAATCTGGAAAGTTTTAACCTGGAGCCTGATTTTTACCTTTTGAGTTTAAGACCAACGTGAGAATTTCCATTTGTGCCTGTTGGAACCCAGTGTCTGTTTCATTTCTTCTGCCGATTCACATGATCACACAGTTTTAGGACAAATAGTAGTTGATTATTTCTGAAAAACAACTGACTGATATATACAAGTAAAATATAGGACAACAAGCCGGGCGCTGGTGGCTCACGCCTGTAATCCTAGCTACTCAGGAGGCTGAGATCTGAGGATCGCGGTTCAAAGCCAGCCCGGGCAGGAGAGACCGTGAGACTCCTATCTCCAATAAACCACCAGAAAACCGGAAGTGGCGCTGTAGCTCAAGTGGTAGAGCGCTCGCCTTGAGCTGAAGAGCTGAGGGACAGCGCCCAGGCCCAGAGTTCAAGCCTCACGACCGACAAAAAAAAAAAAAAAAAAAAAAAAAAATAGGACAACAAAAGTTAAGGCTATTGTAGATCTGGGCATAGATGTGCAGGTCTATTGTACCAGAACTTGAAAAACTCTGGCAAGAAGTTTGGGAATTTGAAGCCAACTGGGGCACACAGCCTCAAAAATTTAAACAAATAAACAAACAATGATGAAACAAACCCTGGATCAAGGCTTTTCTTCCCATCAGAGAATTCTGGCATCTAGAAAGTGAAATATGTGAACAGTTATCATTATAGAATTAGAATATTTCATGGATGAAGTGGAAGAGAGAGTGTTTTAAAGGTAGACATTTATATTTTGACTTAAAGGAAAAGACTGGAATAGAATATATTTCTAAAGGGACCCAAGACACTCAAGATCTAGATTAAGCCCAACTGAGAATACTATTTGTGGTAAAAGAGTAGGGGAATGATTTCAGTTTCCTTTAATGGGAGAGTAGTTTGCATTGGATCATCTGGCAAGAATTGTATAGGTGTCCGTTACTTTTGTAAGTAATTTTGTTAAAAATTCTGTGTTAGTTTCGCTGAGGGGTTTCAGAGACTGAACAAAAAATGGTATACTTATATTTTTTTACACACATATACAATTTTTAAAAATCATGTTTTGCATGTGTAATTGAGTTTATGGTATTTTTGTCTGGCCATATTTATATTGTATCACATATGATTGTTATTTATATTTACATTTGCAAGACACGGATAAATAAATGTGAGTAAAAGGCATAGGTCTACAGTTTTTAAGACAAATCTGTGCTTGCTAGGGAAAACAACTTCTATATGGCCATGTTTATAACTAAATCCTCTTCAGATGAAAGCTCCTAATCCTCATTAAAGTCCACTTTTAAAAGAATTGCCAAACTAATATTGAACTGTCTCATGGACTAGTTCCAATGTCTGATCTTTATAAGTTACTTTGGACCCTTAGAGTATCATACATAGGGCTTACTAGTAATTCTAAATTGAATTAGTAGGTAAGTTTTTGTTGTTGTTGTTGTTTTTGTAAAATCCCAGGGTATTCAACTAGAGCTGATGCCTTATGTCTGTAATCCTAGTTGCTCAGCATGCTGAGATCTAGGGGATTCTAGTTTGAAGCCCACCCACTCTTATCTCCAATGAAACAGCAAAAATGTGGCCTGGAGGCATGGTTGAAAGTGGTACAGTGCCAACCAAAAGCAAACTAAGGGAGAGGCTCTGGGTTCCAGCCCCTGGTACTAACAATAACAGGGTGTTCAAAATGAATCATCTGTCATTTAACTGATTAAGAATTTGAAAAGTAAATTCTAACATACGTGGTGATAGTTTTACAAACTGTTTGATAATATTCTTATCATAATTCATAGAAACTCTGACAGAATACAGAAGTAGGACAGCTACAAAACATCAATGATGTTTGTTTTCTTTTGCAGGTCCTGGGGCTTGAACTTAGGGTCTGGGTGCTGTACCTGATGAGCTTTTCAGCTCAAGGCTAGAATTCTATCAGTTCTATTGCAGCTTCACTTTTGGGTTTTTTTTGCGGGGGGGGTAGGGGGGAGGATTGCTTAATTGGAGATAAGAAGAGTCTCATAGACTTTCTTGCTCAACTGCGATCCTCAGATGTCAGCATTCTGAGTAGAAAGGACTTACAGGTGCAAGCCACTGGTGCCTGGAAAATTATGTTTACTTTTATATTAATTAAATATTAGTCGTATTTTACTTATTGAATCCTTATTTATACTTTAAAATATTTTATTGATATTAAGGGGTTGCCATTCATACATGAGGTAGTGAGAACATTTCTTTAAGGGAAATATTTAGCCCTGATTACATTTTCTGTAGTGTCTTATTTAAAATAAAAAGTGTATCATTTTCTAGTTCTTAGCTTATCAGAGAAGCCAACTATGGCTTAACTTCATGTAATAGTCATCAGTGAATTCAATTCTAGTTGGCACAGAAATTTTTGAAGCACCAGACAGTACATATTCAATGCATAACCACTACATGGGATTCTTATTTTTACTTTTTATTTCATTTTTAATTTTACTATACAGAATTAATTTTGTCCTAATTACAAGGTATAATTTTACATATTTACTACAGTATAATTATACCTTTTAAAAATATGGGTTTGGGCTGGGTGCTGGTGGCTCACGCCTGTAATCCTAGCTACTCAGGAGGCTGAGATAGGAAGATCCTGGTTCAAAGCCAGCCCAGGCAGGAAAGTCCTTGAGATTCTTATCTCCAATAAACCACCAGAAAAAAATGGAAGTGGTGCTGTGGCTCAAGTGGTAGAACGCTAACCTTGAGCTGAAGAGCTGAGGGACAGTGCCCAGGCCCAGAGTTCAGGCCGCAAGACCGACAAAAAAAAAAAAAAAAAAGCAAAAAGCCAAGGGCCATGTGAGTATTATGAACTATCCAAAGCTGAAGCCAGGCACTGGTGGCTCACATCTGTAAATACTTGGTGAGATCTGTGATCTTGGTTTGAAGCCATCCTGGGCAGGATAATAATCTATGAGAATATTATGTCCAAGAGATCACCAAAAATCTGGAAGTAGAGCTATGGCTCAAGTGCTGGCCTTGAGTGAAAAAGCTAAGGGACAACACTCAAATCTTGAGTTCAAGTCCCAGTACTGGGATGAACAAAAAAGGGGGTAAGTAGAGGATAACATAGGAAGCAACAAAGCTAGTTTTGATTCTGGCAGAAGGCAGGAAGCCAAGAAGAGTTGGCACCTAGGGACAGGAGTAGGGAGAAAGCAACTCTTTAAAAAAATTTGTGTCAAAATGGTATTTGTTGGTCCATCACATTGAATCAACACGTCTTTATTAAAGACAGTATTTAGCACATACTCTGCGGGTGCCTTTCTCTTATTCTCCAAACTTGAAAACCTCTTGTTGCTGTTTAATGTGGGTCAGTGAACATTTTTTTTTTTACCTGATTAAACAAATGGCAACAAGGAATTGGTTACACTCCCTCCCTCCCTCCCTCTCTCTCTCTCTCTCTTTCCTTCTCTCTTTCTCTCTCTCTCTCTCTCTGTATAGTTAATGACTCACTTTCTCAGTCCTCCATCCTTTTCACAGGATTAAGAAAATGAGTGGTACAGTGTCATGCGACTCCATTCAGCCTGAAAACTTACTGAAGCATGTTTTTTTGTTTTGTTTTGTTTTTCCCTCCTCCACTCTTAATCTTTATTTATTTGCGTGAAACATTCTCAGAAGTGGATGTTGGTTCAACATTTCTTCTCTCTGAGTCCAGTAAAGCCAAAGTATTATTTGATGTAAGCCTTTATAAATCATGTGCATGTTGATTTCCTTTCTTTAACATTTAATTGGAGACTTTTTGTGCTCAATTAGCTCACACGGTGTTCCCCAGTTCCTCTAGCTGGCTGTTGTTTGAACAGAGAAGCAACTGGTTAGAAGAACGGTTTGTCTGCCATCCCTCCATCCTTACAGGATTTTAAAATGGAATTCCTTTTTTAAAGGAAGTTGTTCCAAAGATGTATCATTTTATTAAACATAAGATTCAGAGTCTCCCTTGAGGCATTTTTTTCTCCTGCACCATCCTATCCTGACAGAATCAAAGTAAAGAAAATATCTTCAAGCATAAAGATTCAGACTAGGCAAACAAACTTATCAGAGGCAACTTTTAATTTGACAAAAGATCTTCAACATTACAAAAAAATCCTTCAGATTGAAATAGAACATTTCCTTAGTGTGCTGAGAATCAGACTGGTATTTTAAAATTTAAAGTCCTAAGAAACAACGAAACAATACTCATCCATTAGGAAGGATATTACATCATTTGCAAAGAGATGGATGGACCTGGAAAAAATTATGTTAAGTGAAGTGAGTCAGGCCTAGAGAGACAAAGAGGGTGAATAATTTTCTTTCATATATACAACTAAACACACACAAGGTTATGTGCAGGCATACACAGATGTATCAACCCAAGTATGCTATTTGCAGGGGAGAATTCAAAGAAAAAGAACTCACAATTCAACAAAATGAATAGCAGGAAACTGGTGCTTGAAAAGTTTGGGGAAGGGAGACTAGACTAATGAAGAGATAAAGGAGGCGGGAGAATGAAGTCATAATACTCAATGTACATCCTTTGAAAATAAGAAAATTGTGGACTGGTTGGGTTGGAAGGGATGGGAAAGAATGATAAAAGAAAGGGTGACATCAATCAAGATGTACAACTAATGAAATGAAAGATAATAAAAACATAGTAAAAAAAAACAGGCTCACTTGTTTCTAATATTGGTATGTAAATAGTTGCTATTCATTTCTGAATCCCAAGTGAATATAGGTTTGTGAGTCACTGTTGTTTTCTAGTGTTAGAGAAATGGTCAGTAGTCTGCTCTTGGGGTAGTGTTTTGTCCCTCTGATCCTTATCCCCCATTCTTCTTATTTCCAGAGTGCTGGGATTTCAGCCCATGCCATAAGCTTTTTTGTTTGTTTGTTTTTGATACCATTTAGCTATGTAACCCAGGCTGGTTTGAACTCTTACTCTTCTTGTGTCAGTCTCCCAAGTGTTGGTATTATAGGCTTGCACCACCATGTCTAGGTTCAAATACCTTTTAAGTAAGCATGTATTGCTTTGGATGCTTAATGCCTGTGGCTGTTACTCTGACTCGTGAACGTGCTCATCTTTGTTCTATGAAACCACAGAGTAAGTGAATTCGTATCTATTTTTGTATTTCATAGTGCACAGTGTAAGCTCCTGCAAAAGAATAGATCTATGTCTGCTTTTTTTCCCTTAGTGTCTAATATCTGTGTGCTGCATAATGGAGGGTGACAAATAGTGCAGTTGTTAGATTCTTCAGAGAGTCTGTGGGGCTTAAATGCCTATTACAGTAAGCACCTACCATGTGCCAAAGCCCTATGCTAATTATTTAACCTGTGCTATTTCACTTAACCACAACATCATTCTGAAGTTTGTGAAACTGAAACGCTTACAAGGGAGTGAAAGAGAAAGACAAGTAAATCTTTGCCAATGTCCTGTGTGTAGTGAGTTGACCTGTGTTTTCCCATGCCATCAGTTCTCCTCTTGGCTGACCTTTGTCATCTTCTCCCCTCAATAAAACACAGAAAACCCCTCCACTTTCCATTCCTATGACAATTAATTGTTTTTCAGCTATAGTGCAAATGTAAACACTGGTCATTTGTTTCTCATTTAGTTGGAAAATTTGCCAAGAGGAAATGGAAGAGAACTTAAACACAAACTTCGAGATAAATTCTATCATTAATTATCATCATCACCATCATTATCATCTTTAAGTAGTTCTAATTCAACGTGTCAATTCATGAGCACAGTACATCTTGATCAGTGTTAGTCCTTCCATCATCTTCCTTCCCCATAAACCCTTTTTTTATTTCATTATTAAAACATCTTTACTATATTTACCCAACTGTCAGTGAAATGATAACTCTTCTACCTCATTTCACAAGAGGGCAGCACTTTCTTTTAAAATTTAAAGTAGAACTTTAAACAAATGCAGTCAAATTTTTTGTTATGAGGTTAAGCTTGAATTGTTTACAGGAAAACTGAAATCTCTCTTCTTTTGGGAGAGCATTATAAATAAGACATGTAACTTGGAATTCCTTTTAGAAATGGGAAAAAACAATGCTATGATCAGCCTCCAGAGGTTTTTCTTTGGAAGTTGCATTAGTCTGGTAATCTTACTCATACACTTACTATAAAGTTTGGTAATATTATATAGTTTGGTAACTTTATAACTAAATAGTTTGGCAACCTTATAAATGTCTGAGTCTATCAATACCTTGATGATCTTTTTTTTCCTCCCTTTTTCATGGTCATGGGGCTTGAACTTAGGCCTGGGTATTATCCCTGAGCTTTTTCGCTCAAGGCTAGCACTCTACCACTTTGAGCCATAGTGCCACTTCCTGTTTCCTCCTGGCTAATTGGAGATAAGAGTCTCACAGGGACTTTCCTGCCTGGTCTGGCTTTGAACCATGATCCTCACCCTCCTGAATAGCTAGGATTACAGACATGAGCTGAATATCTTGACTGTCTCTTCAATTATGTAATCACATCAAGGTGTATAATTTTAATATATTCTATTGCTTACTCTTGAAAAATAGTGTTTATTGGTTATATTTATTGCATGTATTGTCCAGCTCATTTTAGGAACAAATAAGTATAACTTTTCTTCTCTCAGGAACTTACTTCTATTGGTGTTAGAGAGAAGATAAAAGCAAATAGACAAAACAACCTGTAAACCAAACAAGGGACCATGTAGTATAGCATAATGGAAACGGGTTGTTATTTCTGCTTGCTTGCTTGCTTGCTTGCTTGCGTCCTTCCCCCGGGCCCCCCCCACCCCCCCACTTCTTTTTCTTCCTTCCTCTTTTTACTTGAGTTGGTTATTTTGGTGATGGTATGTAGTAAATTCTTCTGCCCATGTTGTCTTTCAACTGAGATCCTGTAGATATCAGTCTCCTAAGTAGCTAGGATTACAGTCATAAGCCACCAGCATCCTGCTGGGGACAGTGTTTTTAAATAGAAAACTGTTAAATTAAAGCTATAGTGTGGAGTTTTGCATAGAGGGTGGAAACTAGAATGAACCTCAATAATTTTATAAATTTTGAGTAACTTTGGAGAAGTTTATTTAAGAGAAGAAGTTTATTTAAGAGAAGAGAATCCTATCAACTCAGAAAAGGTAGAATATATATTAGGAATGGGTATAAAAATGTTCAGTTGAGAATATACTGAAGTAATGCTTGATATGTATATCAGTGTTATAGCTTCTTAAAATTTAGCCATTTAAGCTGTTTTTTTTTTTTTTTTTGCTTTTTGTTTATTTTGGGGGGGGGGGTCAGTGTTAGAGAATCAACCCAGGGCTTCTCATATGGTAGGAAAGCAGTTACCACTGAGCTGCTTCACTATTATCCCCAAGTCCTAGCTCAAGTGATTCTTTCTTTCTTTTTCTTTTTCTTTCTTTCTTTCTTTCTTTCTTTCTTTCTTTCTTTCTTTCTTTCTTTCTTTCTTTCTTTCTTTCTTTCTTTCTTTCTTTCTTTCTTTCTTGCTTGCTTGCTTGCTTGCTTGCTTGCTTGCTTGCTTTCTTGCTTGCTTGCTTGCTTGCTTGCTTGCTTGCTTGCTTGCTTGCTTCCTTCCTTCCTTCCTTTCTTCCTTTCTTTCTTTCTTTCTTTCTTTCTTTCTTTCTTTCTTTCTTTCTTTCTTTCTTTCTTTCTTTCTTTCTTTCTTAAAGCAATTAAATATTTATTTTACACAAAAAAGAGAAGGCAAGTTTTTCCCGCTTGTTGAAAGAAAAGCAGAGTTAACTTCATAACTCTGCTAGTAAAGGGGCATATATGTCTTTTGACATTTTAAATATGAGAAAAAGATTAAATATCAATAATACCATGAGCTTTTCACTCTAGAAGGCTTCTTATAAAATGTATTAGAAAATCTTCTTTTACTAGTTACATCTTTATTCTTTATATATATATATATATATAGACACATATGTATATATATAATTGTAAAGATACTGTACAGTGTGGTTACAGTTACATGAGTAAGGTAATGAGTACATTTCTCACCAGCATTGTTACCCTCTCCTTTGTTTTTCCCCTCCCACCCCTTCCTTCCCCACCTCCCCAACTCCTCTACCCCCTCAAGTTGTAAAGTTAGTTTTCAATGTAGTTACAATATTGTTACAATGAGTCAATCTGTATCCTTGTTTCAGCATTTTGTTATTTTCCTTTCCCTCCCCAAATCAGAAAAAAAAAAAGTATATACAAGATACAGTGACAACAGGGGTTATACCATGGGAGAAGAACATACAAAAGAAACAAAAAAAAATCACATAGTACATTAAAAACAACAACTACAAAGATAAAACCTCTTGTGTCCCTATCTTGGGGTTCATTTCACTTAGCATTATCTTATAAGGTCATATGTACATAGCTTTTGACCTTTTCTGCTTATCTGGTAAGATTATCCTAGACATATACTAGTTATTGCAAATAAGGGAAACCATGGGACCTGTGTTTCTTTGGGTCTGGCTATTTCACTTAATAAATTTTTTTCAAGTCTTTCCATTTCCTAACAAATGGGGTGGTGTCATTCTTTCTGATGAAGGCATAGAATTCTATTGTGTACATACATATATATATATATATTTTCTTGATCCATTCATCTACTGAGAGGCATCTAGGTTGATTCCATATCTTAGCTGTGGTGAATAATGTTGCAATAAACATAGTTGTGCTGGTAGCTTTAGTGTGGTCTTGTTTGTGATCATTTGGGTAAATGCCCAAAAGTGGGATTGCTTCGTCCTAGGGGAGCTCTCTGTGGAGTCTTCTGAGGAACCTCCATACTGCTTTCCAGAGTGGTTGAACAATCAAGTGACACTTTCCTAATACTGGAACCACTTGCCACAGGTGTCCAACATTTATATTTATTAGAGTTATGCAAAATCAAATTTAGTTTCTCAGTTAACTAGCCATCTGTAAGTGTATATATACACAAGTGAAAATAAAAAGATATAGAATATTTCTACTTTCACAGAAACTTCTATTACACAGTACAACATTCAGTTTACATTTACATATAAACATTCAGTTTATATTATGTTGGGGAACCATTAAAAACAATGAGGCTGATACAATAGCATAAAAATACTCAACATTTAAACCTGTAAGCATCCATCCATCCATCCATCCATCCATCCATCCATCCATCCATCCATCCATCCATCTGGTGTTACATATAGTAAGTGGACTAAAAACAGCCTGTCAATATAAATAGGAAGTTTGCATGTGTTTAAAAATGCCATAATTAATATGCTTTAAGTTAGTTACATGGGTACTAGTTTCATTGCCAAAGAAATAGAGGGTGAGGTGAAATAGATAACTTTTTCATTAGGGTAGCTTTTGAAGGGAATTCAGTTTGATTTCTCATGGTACTTAGGGATACAGAAGATAAGTTGAGGATAGAGGAGTCAAAGCAGGAAAAGTGATGGGAAATTATCCTGTAGAAGGTGAGTAAGATCTGAAGCAAGTATGTGTGTTGCGGGAGGGAGGCGGGGGCGGTCGAGGGAAATCATAAACATTAAGAGATTTTGACATTTGATAAGTTGGTGATGTGAGTATATATTTTGATGATTCCAAGTTGTTTTGAAGTCTCAGAACTTTTTAGGTTATTTAGGGATAGTAGGCATGACATTGATTTAGTAATTCAATATCTGTTGTTCAGTTGTTAACTCTATGTGAGAGACGCTTACACTCTCTGGGGATGCATCTGGGAATGAAATAGAGTCCCGCTATTTTAAGATTGCCTTCACTGAGGTGATGAATATTTTATTATGTGCTATTGCTTTTTAATAACTGGTGATCAGTGATGAACTTTTACGTAATGTATCATTAAAATTTTTTTGTTGCTAATAATATCCAAATGTTAACTCTGCCAGTTGTAAACATGATGATGAAAATATACAAAACTATTTTTAAATACCATGCATTTATCTTCTTAGAAGGATACATAATGATCTATTTTCAGAGTGTGTTAATTTTTCAGAAATGTATGATAGCTCAGAAGACTCTTTCGCCTGCAAACCTCATTGCTGCAGATAATTGTAGGAAAGTCTTCCTAATCTTATAGCTGAAACTACTGAACTCTCAATAAGTTTTTGTTGCCACTACCGACCAATTCTATGATGCCAGTGGCTAAGTTTTTCTTGATAACAGTGCTAGTTGCTTAAGTGAAATAGCAACATTTCCTATAGAGAAATGGGTGTCAAAGATGACAATGACTACTTTGATATACAGATCTTAACTTTTTCTTACATAGCCTATGGAAGATCTTAGGACTCAGATTAATTACTACTACTGTAGTATGAAATGATGCTCACAAGTAACATCCATTAATGTTCTCAGGTAATTATAAGTTTTCTATTGCCTTTCCGACTACTTTGTGGTAGAATGAGCTGATACATGATTTCTAAAGAAAAAGCTATCTTCTAAAGGACTGAAGTTCTCCTTGTACTGAGATCTTACTATGAAGAGCATAGAGTGCTGACTTTTGGATAATTGGGAGGCTTTAAAAAGTTTATATAAGTTGGAAAGATAGTGCAAGAATGGCTTAAGATGTGCTGAAATGCTGTCTTCCCACTGACAGATCTTTGCCATGTGGTCTTTCTCAGCCATATTTCTCTCTTAATAAAACTTTCCTATGATCTTTCAAAAAAACTACATATAGTTCAAATAAAAAGGAGCACTTTGTGAATGGTATTAGAGCTGAATGGGTTGCTACAAACAGGTTTAAGAACATGGATACTCCTCAAACTCTTCTGGTGACATTTCCATTACATTTAAGTTTTTTTTTTCTTTGTTCACATTTTCAGTATTACAGTTTTTGGAGCATTTTTAATTACATGTATTGTATTTTGAATAGACTAGTTAACATCAGACTAGACCTGCAAGAGCATATTTGGTTTCTGTACATTAGCAATAGTCACTCAGTTCAAAATAGTACTCAGGATGGGTGTGGTAATATTGTTAAAAGAACTGTTTTGTACAATATTAACATTGCTTGGGTAGGGGTTTTTTCCATGTGTGTGTGTGTGTGTGTGTGTGTGTGTGTGTGTGTGTGTGTGTGTGTGTGTGTGTGTGTGTGTGTGTGTGTGTATGCACGCACGCCTCAACATTATGATTTTAACTCTTCAGTGTATTCATATGAATACATACTGGATTCACTGTTGAAGTTTTAAAAGCTTTATTGACTTATAATTGCCTCATATTTTAATTTCCAAGTTAAAACATCATTCTGATCAGATCTGGCTGTAAGTTCTGCTTTCAATTTCTTCCGCTGGCAATTTCTAATGCTGAGGTACGGATGACAAGTCATTCCAAATCCCCACCCCCACCCCCCTGCCATGACTATAATGTCCCGCCCCAAACAAGATGTCAGATGACTGCTTCATCTGTAGTGATAGAGTTCCTTCACATTTTCTAGAAAATAGGGACCTTAATAGTACATCAGACATACCTTCTCCTGACATGATATGCAGGGTCCAGTGTGTCTTTTTCTTACTCTGTAACTTGGATCTCTGAATGGAGCTGCCGTGGCAATGCAGCATCTATTTTTATCTCATCTGTGGAAGCCCAGTGTTCACTAAGTGATGCTTGTCTGGGTATATACCAGTTCATTTTTATAAACATTCCAGATACATATGCGTGCATGCACACATGTGCTCTCTCTCTCTCTCTCTCTCTCTCTCTCTCTCTCTCTCTCTCTCTCTCTCTCTCTCTCTCTCATAGCATCTCACAGTATCAGATAACAATATAAGTACTGGTTTCCTTGAAAAGAGAGTAATTTGAATGATATAGTGCCTATTTAGACCCAAAGTTATTACTGAAATAATCAGGACTTTCTGGTTATAGAGTAACTTATGAGAACAAAAAGGCTTTGTCTGTATGTCCTTTAGAAAAGTTTACCATTGACTAACCCTATGCAGCTGAAGACTTATTTTTATTGAGGGCTGATTCTCTACAATGGTGGACCATCTGGCACTTCAAAACATCTGAGACTTCCAGAGACAAAAATGATTGTGCCTGGTGGTATTAACTTTCCAATACACAGATGCTACCACCATTCTTGCAATGGATAGTACCTAGAAAGATACATGTTTTGTACTCAGGAGTTTTCTGTTGATGTTAATATTGTGAGGAAGAAGTAGCACATTATATGGTGAATTTTTCGCTATTTTATATTTAAGTTGTAAATAAGTGTATTTATGTAAAAATGAGCATCCTTCTCTAGACATAACTTCAGTTCTTCTCTCAAAGGTAACCACTACTGTTGTTGTCTTATAGAGCTTTCCAGATTGTCTTATAGAGCCTTCCAGCATTGTCCTAGATTATACCTTCCCATGGACTATATTTCTCTCTACTCTTTGGTATATCTGCCTACATGTCCTGTTTATGTAGCATTCACTAGAGATTACATGTTAGCATGCCTTTCTCTTTCCATAGTGGTACAGAATTCATTCTGTGAACCTGCCATGATTTATTTGCACATTTTCCTGTTTATGGACATTTAGATGGCTTTTTGCTATGTCATGCAGTTCACTGTGTGTGTGTGTGTGTGTGTGTGTGTGTGTGTGTGTGTGTGTGTGTGTGTGTGTGTCTGTGTCTGAATCCCTGCGTGTGTCTATGTGTCTGTATGCACTGATACTGGGGCTTGAACTCTGTGCCTGAGCACCTTAGCTTTTTACTTAAGGCTGGTGCTCTACCACTTGAGCTCCACTTCCAGCTTTTTGCTGGTTGATTGGAGATAAGTCTCTTGGACTTTCCTGCCCGAACTGTTTCTGAACCATGATCTTGAGATCTCGGCTTCCTAAGTAACTAGGATTAAAGGTGTGAGCCACCAGTTCCTGGCTCAGTGAGTGTTCTCACTAGAATCCTAGCAGTTGTGTTTTGGAGCCAAATTTGTATGTGTTTTTACATTTGATGGGTGTTGTTGAATTATCCTATCTTCCAGTTTGTCAGATTCGAACAGATTTTAGGAAATTTAACTGTTTGGCCTAATTCTGTCAAGTACAGAAATTCTGTAGTCTCAGCCTACTGGTTTTCTTATAAGCTGCATACTACTTGGTCTGGGTTTACTGCCTATAAAGAAATTTGGGGGGAAGAAACAAAAACAATGTAGCACTCGATACCCAGAATAAATGTATGAGATATATAAGGTAAACACAATGTTAACTCTGGAGGAAATTTTCAAAAGGAAAAAAAAGGATGATTATTCTCTGTGACGTTTTGGGAAGCCCCTATCTTTAAGTGTTTCACACAGTAAGTGTGCTGAGTGGCTATTTTGAGTGTAGAATTAGAGAGAATTCTAAATGGGACTCTAAGCCAGGACTTTGGTAGAAAAGTGGTCAGGCCGTATTGAAGCAGCGATTCTTCTATGATCATATTAACCTACAAGCATCAGATCGGAAAAAAAATCCTCCGCTTAGCATTGAACACAGAATTATAGCTGCTCTCAGGGGGTTGTTTTGAACTTCCTTTATGTTCACTCGATGTTGTTCCTTAAATACATAGTCCGATCATAAGAACAATGCCCTTCTGGGAAGAGGACCAGCATTTACACTTGTGAGTGAAAATAGTACTTTCAGTTTTGACATTTTCTTTATTATGATTAAAATCTGTATTTTAATTTTGGCCTTTATTTTCTAATCAGGGCAGCCATGGAAAGTTGGGGTGGGGGAGGGGCACTTCTTTCCAGAGCCCTGTGTGATTTTGTGGCAACTCTCCAGGCTTGAGCTATTGGTAGACACCTGGAATTTTGAGGTGTGGCTGCTTGATATGCTTTCAGTCTTGTGGACTGCTTTATTATTATTGTCATCATCATTATTATTATTTTAGGAAGGATGTGGTTTAGAAACATTAGCTTGTCTTGGTGTTCTTTTTAGTCACCTCCTACAGTGCGTTCTGAATCATTAAATATTTAGAAGGTGGTTGTAGCTGACCCCTCACCTGCTGACTCAGTCAGAAGGACATCAGCTGGCATTTCTAATCCTGAGAACCACTTTTTCAGCCACCCTCTCCCCTCAGAAAGAACAAGCCCTTTGTGCCTTTTAACATGTCACTTAGAACATTCTGGCTGCGGGTATGGAAATATATTAAATAATAAACCTTTTTCTTAGGTATCATATGTTTTTATCTCCTAATTGGTACTCATAGCATTATTGAAATAGATGGTATTTAGTGGAGAAGTGACCATTAAAAAAATAATTCTTTGTATACAAAGTATATTGCCTGAACTTCCTGGGATAAAAGGAAACTTCTCCTTTCACTCAGGAGCCTTGGGCCTCCATCTCTGGGTTGAACCTTCTGCCCTTTAGGGCTGTATATTACCCTAAATAGCTAGCAGCTGACAGACCCAACTGCCGGCTGATGTGAACTGGAAAGCTGTAACGGATGGAGTGGGCATTCCTCATGGAACCTCACGGGTAGTAGATGATGGGTTGAAGTTCAGATCATTTTATTTTTGAATGTAGACCACCTCCTTCCCAAGTAGATAGGGATCTAGGAGGGAGAATTTCTTTCAGAAGAAATACTCTGGATTGTTCCTTGACTGGGAATGACCACAAGAAGTCAATTTTCCTGTGCATTCCCAGAGCTCATTTAGTAACCAGTCAGGGGCCATGGGGCCAGTACTGGCAATCACCTATTGACCCCCATATGCTGTACTTTAGACTAGACTCCTAAAAGCCTTCTTTTTGTTCTTTGTCTTTGGCCAGTATAAAGAGACACCTGTTAACTTTTACATAAAACACATACTTAAGTATTACCAGTTTTTTTAAAATTGAATTTTGTATTTAGTGGGAAGAGTAGTGTAAGATTTGCTGTATAGGAGTAAGTTACTCGTTTTTGTCTACAAAGCAGACTGCCTATGCCTGAGGAATCTCTTTATTGCCTTAATAAAATTACTAAATAAGTCATCTTACCTATAGCAAAGCATATGAAATATAGTTTTAAACTGCAAAACTTTTTAAATTAGCCTAACTTTGGAAGTTCTTGCCAAAGCTAAATAGACATATGGACAGTGGAATGTGCTTTTTATTAAGTAATTTAGATTGGCCTTTTTTATTGATTCCATTACTGGATTTTCCTTTGTTTCTCCGTTGTTCTAGAACCTTTGTGTTCTCATGGAGCTAGGCATTTATGTTTGAGATGGTAGCTTATTTAGCAAGAGATTTCTAGGATTGATTGTCTGTTTTAAATTTATTCTATCTTCTAAGGATTAGTGAACGGTTTA
Source organism: Dipodomys merriami (assembly GCF_024711535.1). Classification (NCBI taxonomy): domain Eukaryota; kingdom Metazoa; phylum Chordata; class Mammalia; order Rodentia; family Heteromyidae; genus Dipodomys; species Dipodomys merriami. The sequence continues at coordinate 15,232,316 of NW_027206401.1, read as the reverse complement.
TTTGTACACACTAAACTGTCAAAATGTCAGCTACTTCGTCGAATGCCATCATCCACTTTATTAAGTCTCCTGGTATGATATGTGACTTCCATGGGTGGCTTCTCATATGATATTGAGATTACCAGAGATACTCTATCAAAGAAGTGCTTGGTGAAAACAGGGTATGGAAATGTAAAATACATTACCGGTTCATATTTTATATGTTGACTGAGAGAGTATTATTATTTACTGTTATGAAATTCAAATTCATAGTAAAATGTTATTTTTTATAAAGGCAGGTTGCATTTCACAAGGCTCAGTTTTAATCTGTCAGTTATCAAAGAACACATTATTTCTGAATGATATATTCAATATTTAGCTATCTAAATTTTATAGATTATTTTTGGGTTTGTATATAAACAAGCCATTTATCCATAATGCTTTAAAAAGAACATTTAAGGGTTTGGGGATATAGTTCAGTGATTGGTTGTATGCTTAGTTTGAGAGATTCCCTGGCCTTAAATCCTAGAATGAACCAATGAATGAAGTAACTTCACTAATTAACTAAAATATGATTGTTTTCCGGTGCCTCTAGGAAGGGTTCTGTTAGGGTTCCCTCATCTTGATATTTGGGGCTCCTCAAGTCATGTAGTATCTTTGTCTTGGTATGAAGCCATTCCCAGATGAAGAGTCTACTTTCAAGGAAGGCGATGGTCTTCTCTCCTCTGGTGCTTGGCAGGATTTGTATTTAATTTCCTCTTCTGAGATATGCATGGCGGATGGCATGTTTGCACATGTCTCTGATCCCAGTCCCCCAGAACACTGGGTGGTAGCTTGGAAGTTTGCCCAGCTGAGAAAGATTGTTCTTTTCTCTCCCTTCTTTTTTTCTTTTTTTTTGGTGGTGGTGGTGGCCAGAGACTGGTGGTTTCTTTTGTCTTGTATTTATGTAAAGAGTTTATTTGCTGCTCTTGAAAGATCTCAGCATGTGCTCCTAGGTGGGGGGGGGGGGGGCGCGAAGAAGGGGGGGAGGGGCCCAAGCTCTAACTGTGACCTGGTCAGTTTCTGTAAGTTTCCTCCTATCTTTTTGATAGTTGGTTTTCAAGCCAGTAGTTCTGTTTAGAACCAAATTGCAGATTGTGTGTTTACTGCCAAATTTCTGGATAACCTTGCAATTAACATGATTGTGTTGAAATCCATAGTATCAGAATCTGTGTCTGAATTTGGTGCTCTGAGGTGTAAAACACATTCTTTTGGAAATTCCATAAAGCCATTTTGCCCCTAGGAACATGTAGGTTTTTTTTTTTTATGAATCAATAATGAAACTATTTGAAAAAAATCTGTCAAATTTTGTATAAATGGACATATGTAAAACACATGCTATCTAAATGCTGATATGAAAATAAGTTGGATATGGTGTAGAAAGAAAACTGTTTTGCCAGTCCAAAGCAATCATTACCTTGTATACTGTTCCTGGTAGGTTTTTACTCTTTCCTGCTGTTAAATGGAATCCCTTTCTCCAAATGATTAAACAGGGCTAACAGTTTTTGACATTTAAGCAATTCAAATAGCCTTTTAGGAGATGAATCATCTATTTTAAGAGATTTCCCCTTCCCTTGTTCTGTGCCCTGATGTGAAAAGTAAACAGTTCTATGAAGATGAACATCATTCCATTTGTGATCTGTCACCATTAAAAGCCCTGAATGTTTACCATGAAACGCCATACACACTAGAGCAATACCTTTCATTTGGACATTCCTTTGTCATACTTAGCCTTGTGTTCTAAATAGCTATGCAATACCAAAAACATCATAGTTGCTTTGGAATCCTGACCACAATCTCATTACAAAGACTTTATCCTTTGGGCTGTTACATTGTAATTCTTTTGGCATGTGATTTTTTGCATCAGAAACAAGAAAATTCCCCCATGAGAACAGACTGAATGACTTTTAGTGGTTTCAGGGAGATCAAACAACTTTTCTTTGAAAGGTATTTTCCTCATCATTTTATCTTTAAATAATAAAAATTAATCACACCTGCTTTCTTTTGTGACTTGTATTGTGTCAGACATCCACTCCCTTTTCTTTCCCTGGGTGGCCCCTCAAGGGTTTTGTGTGTGTGTGTGTGTGTGTGTGTGTGTGTGTGTGTGTGTGTGTGTCTGTTGTGTGTGTGTCTGTGTGTGTGTGTGTCTGTGTCTGTGTATAGATCTGTTCTCCATTCAGGATTGAGACTATGTAAGAGATACTGTACTGAAGTTTGGGGCTGGGCGGCCTCCAGGAAGTGGGAGTGAGCTGCACTTCAAACTGTGCGAGGGGTGGTGGAAAAGGAGGATGCTGATTAAAATAATAAACAACTGCTGGAGAGAGACTTAGATTACCACACTGCTCTCAGATCAGCCTGGGGAGCTGTGGGAGCTGACTGACTGCTCTCCTCCAGGTTCAGACCCTACAGGGGAGGATCATGAGGGAGTCGTTGCTCTGAGCACTTTTCTCCAGAAAGATATAGAACAACTTTTTAAACTTTTAGTTCTGCTGCCTTGACCACAGCATCTCACAGGCCTGGGCAGACCTGGAGAAATGGACGGAAACTAGCTTCATGGTTACCATAGCAACCTGGCCTGCTGGGTGTGTCTGGCGGAGTGGGAAACCCGTGGTGGTCTCCCTCATGCAAAGTTTTGGAGTTTCTTAAAGCTTAAGAGATGGACACTTCGTGTTGGAACTCTCCAGAAGTCATGCTTTTTTGAAAACTGGCTTTTTACCAGGACTTTTTTTTCCCCCTCTCCTCTTTCTGAAACCAGTCTGCATGGAAGAAGTTGGTAATACTTGGCTCTTTTTTTCTTTTTCTTTTCTTTTTTTTTTTTTTTGCCCCTTTTTCTCTTTCAAGTTTCCAGGCTATAGCTGCTGCTTTCCCTCCCCCCCCCCCCCCCGCATGTAATTGAGACCAAATTTTAAGCCTGGACCCAGTAGAGAAAAGTGGTGGCCTGCAGGTCATTAGTGAGGTGAGCAGAAGGGGGTCCTGGGATTTCCCAGAGAAAAAGGAGAGCATGCCAGTCTCCCGGCACTCGGCTTCCAGAAAACACAGGAACAGGTCTATGCCTTGTGTGCTGCGAAGTCCATGAAAAAACGGACCCACGGTGAGGTGGCTAAGATGTCCCAGCTCACGCTGCTATTGCTGCTCATGGACCATAGCTCAAGGGCAAGGCTTGTAAAGGATTTTACAAAGGATTTTAAAGTATAGCCAGAAAAGATACGGCTTTTAGAAGTTGAACGCTGTTGTCCGAAGGAAGTTTGCCAGAAAGATGTAGGACGATGATTGGTCTGAACTTCAGCTTACGGGAATTGCTGACAAAATTTGAAAAGGTATGCAAGCACAAACTTCAGGAATGTACTTTCCCCCCCTTTTTTCCCTCTTCTTCCCCCTCTTCTCTTTTTTTGCTTAAAAATATGCATTTCAGTAGCATCTCACTCTGTAGCCTCCTGGGTTCTTTAATGTTGTTTATAAGAACATAAAAGTGTTCATTTTGAGACCCTCTTTGAAATTTTTAAAAAATGTTTCATTTAAGGAGAACAATTCCTTCGGTCAGAAGGCATCTGATGCCTGTCAGTTTTAGAATTCCACATCAGAAGAGATGATTTGTATTTTAAGTCGTGTGGTGATGGTGATTTAATTGGAACTTATTTGAGGGGAGGAAACAAAGCAATAACTAAACCCAGCAACAAACACTGGGTTTGGATGCCAAAAGTCTGACTTCATCAGGTGTGGGTTGTTTTCCAGACTCTGTAGGCTTGTTTATCTCCGGCTGCAGTCTGCCTGCTCTCCAGCCCCATTCCAGTTCTGAGCCGCAGGACCAGCCGCATCAGGGTGAGGACCCACAGGCACACCTCAGCTTTCCCTTTCTATCGGAGTGCTTGTCTCCTGTACGTGTGTGACAGCCCTGTGGGACTCTAATGCTTAGATTAGCTATTGTTCATTTAGGACTTTTCTATAGGAAGACTCCTGGCACACGGCAGGGTAAGTCTAGCCTGCCAAATGCTATCCTACATTTACAGTCAAGCAAAACAGAAAACCTCCACGTACCATGCAAGGGCCCTTGGCCCCCTCCATCTTTAGATGTGGAGCACAGATCCTTTTCCAATTTCCATTCCTTAAACGAATAAAAAGGACACCAATAACAAGTTATCCATTGTTATCAGTGTGTTCCATGGCTTTTCACCGTGAAGAACCCTTACCTTGTTGCAAGTACAAATATATCAGCCAGACAAACACGGACTGTTAAAAGAATGATGGGCTTTTTCTTATTAACAATCATAATTACCAAAGGAACAAAAAGAAGTAAAACCATGCCATTTGTAACGTTTGGATGCCTTTCTGAAGGGATTGCCATCTTTCCTGGCCTCCTGAGACAGTTGGAAGACTGGGCAGAAGTTAGTTACTCCTTGGCTGGTATTGCCTCCTCCCCTGCTCCCAACTCTCAACCACAGACACCCCAGCTTGTACCGCTGTGGACTGTGCTGGTAATCCAGTGTGGACTTTGGCCTTTCTCTTTAATAGCTTTTTACACATCTACATTCCTGAGGATGAAAGATGGTTCACAGTTCGCAGGCTTACCTCTTGGGAAAGGGCCTGGAAAAGAAAGGAGTATGTCTTACCTAAGGCAGCTGGGAACAGCAGGTGACAAAACTTTATGACCCTGAAGAGGTCTGTTATCTTGTTTTTGTGTAGCTTTGTCAGAGTCTTCCTGAAAAGGGTTTAGGGCATGTGTTACATGAATAATTCATTACTTAGACCCCCTGCGAGGAGGTAATGGTGGGCGGGAGTCTAACTTCTGTATGTAATTGCTGTTATTAGTCTTAAAGCTCAGGTCAGATTCCAGAGGTGAGTCACCTGCTTCCTGCAGCTGCCAGCTACTTTATTGACAGTTTCAAGTTCGGGCTATATTCATATATTTCCTCTGAACTCCCAAACCTTAATATCTGCATATTTCTTTTTACTTATTCTAGTGTTTTTTGATTGACAGTAGAAGAAATCTACTTGGCTGATTTGTATGTATCAGTGAAAAGCTTAACTTGAGATTTTTTTTTTGAAACTTAGGACAAATTCAAGGGAACAATCTTGCTATAATTCAGAGCCTGAAATTCTCCATATATGCTTACTTTTGTGGGGGACACAAGTAAATCTCTTTTTTTATTTTAACAAGTAAATCTTAAAAAAAAATCCTTTTGTGTATTTTCACCAAATGGTCTCATATATGGAGTTTATTTTACATGGATTCATGGCCAGGAAGATTGGAGGTGGAATTACTGGGAAGGTCTGACTACCTCACACTTCTAATATTTAACTACCTTCTTTTCTACAACTCTGAAGCTAATAATGCTGTTTCTAGGGAAAGACCTAAGGCTGTTGCTTGAACAGAAAAGCCACAGAAGATGTTCAGAAGCAGAATGTAGCTGTTTTTTTTTTTCATATGCAATTTGAAATCCCTTTACTTTCTGCTCTCTTAGTCCCCTCTTTTGTTCATAGAGGTGAGTGATCTTGTTCTACAGAGAATGCTCTCCAGAGTAATGCCACCTTTTTTCATGCCAGTAACTATAAATATCCAAGGTGATGTTTAGAGTATCACAGATAAAGGTTGATTTTTTAAGCCATTTCAGGCTCAGCTAGAAAATTGGAAGCCAGTGTTGGGACATTGGAACCTGAATTTTGATATGTATTTGAGGCCAACAACTTAGTAGTCCTTCCAGTGATGGCGACGATGGGGTGATAGACTGGCAATGGACATTTCCAGATTAAGACAGAGATGCTACATAATTTCAAGGCCCAGTTTGTGGAAGGAAGGGATGGACTACTTGCTAGTTTGGCTCTTAGAGGAAGGTTTGGTGATGATTGGATGTCTGGTTCCACAATGTGTGATGCTGGATTGTGGTGTTCGGTATAGACAGGATGGACAGCTTGCAGTCCACTTGGTATTCTTCTCTCATCTCCTGGAGGAACTCAGGAGATGTCCCAGGAGGTGACAGCTTACCATCCACCAGGAAGCCCCATCAGGAAAGAACAAGCATACCCCAGAATGGTACCTAGAAAGGAGGAACTTCTTACCAAGAGGGGAGGAGCTTGTGACAGATGTACCTGGAAGGAAACAGCTGCAAATTCTCTAACCTAGTGATGAAGGATGAGCAGTTATGACTGTGGGCCTTAGGGTGACAGCCAGAGAGTTAAAATTCACAGCTGATTAGAGACAAAAGCTGGTCCACTCCAGGGGCTCACGCATGTGAGCTACTGAGAAGGCTGAGATCTGAGGATCATGGTTCAAAGACAGCTGGGCAAGAAAGTCTGTGAGACTCTTAGCACCAATTAACTACCAGAATACTGGAAGCTGCGCTGTGGCTCAAATGGTAGAGGACTAGCCTTGAGCTGAAGAGCTGAGGGACAGTGCCCAGGCCTAGAGTGCAAGATCCATGACCGACACCCCCCCCCCAAAAAAAAAAAGCTGGTCCATGAGGGTACCACTCTGAAATCCAGCGTATGGTTTAGGTGTATTGCTATTCTCATTTTAATTCATTATTTTTCTTGTTGAAAATACTTCTTAAAATAAGTCTCATGGTTTAGTGTCTTCTGGAGCCATTTGCATTATGTACTGGGTTCTTTTGCTTTGTCATCATGAAGAATGGAGCCATTGGACGGCCTTAGTTCAGTGACATTTTGAGTGCCTGTCTAGTTTTATTAATTTTTGTAGCGACTAGAGGATTGATCATGGGAGTTCTCTAAAGGTTTGGATTTAAAAAAAATTAATTGACATAATGATTTCATCATTACAGGATTCTGTGTGATGTTTTAGTATTCACTGTGAAACTATCAACCCAGCTGATTAGGTTAGCCATCATTGTTTCTATGTGATGAGACCATTCAGAACCTTCCCTGCATTATATAATACAATACTATTGACTGCTACCACTCAGAGGTTTTTCTTTTTGTTGTTGTTGTTGTTTTTTGTATTTTGTCTTGCATCTGGGTAGTACCATTCTCTTGGTGATTTTTGAGGAAGTTAGTTCCATAGTGGACACACATATAGAAACTACTAAGTGCATTTCTTTATGACATGTGCCACCTTTAGAACAATTATGGCATTAAAAAGCTATATTATGTCACTCAGTTTAAAATCAGTAATTTATTTGTTTGTTTGTTTATTTCTTTTTCTTCCCAGTATTGGGGATTGATCTCAAGGCCATTCACTTGTTAGACAAATGCTCTGCCACTTGAGCACCGTTTTTGCTTTCAGTTTTTCAGATGGATCTGAAGCTTTGTGTTCAGGGTCTTATCCTTTCACTGGAGCCAGCAGCAGACCTTCCACCTCTGCTTTTCAAGTATCTAGGATGACAGGCATATATTATCACACTCAGCTTGTTTATAGAGATGGGAATCCTGCTAGCTTTTCACCCAAACTGGCCTTGAACTGTGATCCCCTCCTATCTCTGTCTCCCAAGTAGCCAGAAGGAATACATAATTCTAAAATGGAGGTGTCTGATGGAGACATAGTAAAATGCACACTTCAAGGCGGATTTATTATTTAGCTTTTAGTAAATGTTTCTGAAGTTCCGGGTACTCCTCTGAACATAGGGATGGGATGGACCACTGGAAGAACATCCCTCATCGAATTTATAGTCTTAATCAAGGACATTTTAAACGATGGGATATGGAGAAGAAGCTATGAGAGGGATGATAGTCCTAGTGAGCCTGCATGTTTGTGAAGTCTCTCCCAGAGAAATGAAAATATCAGCTGGGATTTAAAGCCTGAGTTTAAGATTCAGGAAAAAAACAAGTATGCATGCTGTTACCATCCATGTGTGTCACCTGGGCAGACCTAAGGGGACACATTGGGAAGTTGGCAGGCAGAAGCAACTGTTTCTACACAGGCCAGAACAGGAGGCATTGTGTGTTCCAGGATCACAGTGTTCAGCATTTGAAATGTAACAGTTCACGACTAGGTTGTCACAACTGTTTGGGTTTGGTTGTGCAATCTCATTGTGGAGTTAAGGTGAGACAGTAGTTTGGCCACATGAAACATAGTATCTGCTCCCATCCATGTGTGTCACCTGGGCAGACCTAAGGGGACACATTGGGAAGTTGGCAGGCAGAAGCAACTGTTTCTACACAGGCCAGAACAGGAGGCATTGTGTGTTCCAGGATCACAGTGTTCAGCATTTGAAATGTAACAGTTCACGACTAGGTTGTCACAACTGTTTGGGTTTGGTTGTGCAATCTCATTGTGGAGTTAAGGTGAGACAGTAGTTTGGCCACATGAAACATAGTAACTGCTCCCAGGAAACTGGTGTTCATGTGCGGGCTAACTCTGCTCATATAGAGTATACCTTCCCAGGGAAGCTGCCACAGTTTTCTTCACTGTGATTTATTGTCCTTTAGAAACAGTTGGTATGGAGTTAAGGGGCTGGAACATATTTTGTTTGTGAAAGATTTTGCTTAATGGTAGTTTTTACTATGTTGACAATGAATATGTAGTTTGTTTATTGACTCTTGATCATGGCAGATTTTGTTCAAATTGTCTTGAAAATGCAGTAAATTGTGAGTTTGTCTATTTAGTACCTAGACATTCTCTTCTCTATTGTGTTACATGAATTAATAGTCATGATAATGATTAAAGAGCATTGTTTCATTGATTTCTTAACTTTTAAAGGCTACTGTCACCTGCTTGTGAAAATGTGATTCTAATGCTGGTCAAAATGATTCAGTATGGTGATAGAAATCGGTAAGGTTAGTTATTGCAGCTCCATAGAATAGTTAATTGAGAAATTGAATCAATAAGCAATTGAAATAATTGATTAATTAATTGTAATTCATTACCTCAGAAACCTCACAAATATTAACATATGACATAACAACCTGTGATGATTGTTATTATGAGACTCTTTTAAATTAAAAAATAAAACCTTAAACCTCTGGCCATAATTCTGACGAGTGTCTGATAATCCTAAACTGATTTTTTTTTTCCTGAGATCCTGTCTTACTTTTGAAGAACATAATGGATTTATTTATTTCCTCTAATGGTTAACTTTGTTTAGTTAGCCAGAGCTCTCGCCTCAGTAGGGAGGTTTTACTAACCTTCAGGAGTGAGGTCAGAGCTCCTTCTGAGGAAACATTGTCGTAGCCATGTAGTATTAGGTAAATACACCCTGTAAAAATAAACCCAAAGTGTGTCAGTGGGCCCCGGGGAAAGGATGAATCTAGCCTGACACAGTTTAGTTGTTGAAAGGTTCCTAGTGGTACTCTTACAAATCTCCATTTCCTGCTAGAGGGCTCAAATGGTTCTATTAATTATCATCTGAAGAAGCATTTTTACCTGCAGTTAAAGTTACTATGTGATTAGAGAATATTATAAACAAATAAAAACGTCTATGATTTCCATTGTGTAGTATCTGCAGTGACCTCTCTCTTTCTTAGTTATATCATGGAAGAAGTGTTCAGTTAAGGGCAACATTGATATTAAAATATTCATGATTAAGTAAGTATATAGGAAGTAAGTGAACAAAAGCGTCTGGTTTATTTGTGAATTTTGTTTTCAGTCTGGGTGGTGGGTATTCCTTATAGAAGACTCAGTTAACTTTCGTAGTCATATTCTGGAGGGCTCTTCTGAAAATTTGTGTCTTAAGCTATTGATGGTATTTCAGTGAGAGGAAAATAGGAAGCCTTTTCCCCGAACCCTTGGCAGTTCTTAACCTTCAGTGTTATGTTAGCATTTCATGGAGGTCCGTTTGAAGTGAATCCTCAAGACATTTTCCTTGCCTGTTTTCAGATATTAGTTCATCTCCTTGAGTACCTTGTTCTGGCCCCTCAGTGCACATGACTGCCTTGTGTTAAATGCTTGGAAGAGCATTGCTTTGTGCTTCTAACTGGATTACATTCCCATACTAATTATCAGTAACCATTTGATGCTTTTTTTTTTTTTAAACCTGCAGAAGGTCTTGCAAGTGGCAAAGGTAAGCAGCAGTAAGGCCACATCTCCCAGCTATTTAGCAAGAATAAACCTTCTTTTAGGAACTTTTAATTTATTTTTGCATTTCACACAGAAGGTCATGATCTCACACCCTCCTTGCTGGCACCTTGACTTTAAAAGCAGTGCTTTAGTGCCCAGTGATCTACCAAGAAGTGTGATTCACTCATTAAGCCTAAATTTCTAATAAAAATGTAGACAGGACATAGCAGTACAGGCTTCTAAATGATTTTGCCTCTTCATATTAGGTTTTTTTTTTTTAAGTGAAGAAATTGAACAGAATAATGATTGCCTTTCCATCCAATTTGTGGTCTATTTTCTTCTGGCACCTAAGTGGCTAATTTGCCAGTCAATCAAGATAAAATTTTGTTCCTGCATTTGTTTTTGCACTAATCTATGTATGTCTTGTCTATTATATTTTACATTTGATTCATTCTATCTAACAAAAACTATAAGGACATAGAAGAAATAATCAGATGATTTTGTTTTTAGGAAGTCTGGGGCATATTTGGCAAAAAAAAAAAAAAAAAAAACCAACCCAACAAATGTTAAATAAAATAATGTATGTTGTTTTCCATTTCTTTGATAACTTCCTGGTTGTTGATATTCTTCCTGACTCTGTTCTGACTAATATGTGCAAGGGTTTCCCAAAGATTAAAAATCATATTTCATCATGAACATTATATAAGCACTTCTGGTGTTCCTTACGGTGAGCTTTAGAGGACTATGTATTGTCATTGGCTAGATTGGTTAGATTAGTCCACTCATCATCTTTGCTGAATTGGAAAATGCAGCACCGGCCTTGGTTTTAGGAAGCACATGTCCTTCATGCTTTTGGCATCCAAACTTCCTAATGCCTAGTTTTATGAATAAAACTCATTGTGCTTCCCTTGGCTGTGAAAGTAAGCAAATAGCTAATGTTACGTCAGGATGTTGAGGTCTTGGCTTGCCTTGTGATTGTAGGTGTGGTCCGTTGGTCATGATGTGTAGGAATAGACAGGAAATTTGAGGCCTGGTTCCCTCTGTAACAGAAAGTGAAGTGACATCTTTCCCATGGGTCACTGCGCTTCCTTCAACTCTAGGCTTTGTGATCTTGGCTTTTTTACTTAGATCCAGTGCTCTTATCAATTCAGCCAAGCCTCCCCTTCCAGCTTTTTGCTGGTTATATGGAGATAATAGTCTTACAGATTTTTCTGCCCAGTCTGGCTTTGAACTGAGATTCCTAGATCTCAGCTTCCTGAGTAGGTAGGGTTACAGATGTAAGCTATTAGTGCCTGGCTTCATGAAGCTTCTTGAGAAGATGGTGACTGTATAGTTACATAGCATAGCAAAATTGCCTTCTGAGCCTTTGGTATGTATATCTTGAGATGTTTTAAGTTCATTTCAGACATAAAAACAGGATAATTACATTTTAGGAACTGTTTTGTTCTTTTATATCAAGAAACATTTCAATAATTTTTCCCCCACTGCTGAGAATTTTTTTAAAGCATCCCCAAACCAAAATGCAGAGTATGGCTAAGCCTGAGAATGCTCAATCTGTATCCCATTCTCTTCCTGGGCTGCCCTATCTGTCTGCACTGCTCCAGGATAGAGCTGCTAGTGACATGCAGAACATCCCGCAGTCTCAGCTCTTACCCAGGGGTAGGCCTTCTGGATGTACAAAGCACCTTTTGCCCTGAACCTGACTGGGCCTTGTCTTGGGGATCAGATAACCTTAGAAATCAGTGGGTTTCCCAATTTGGAAGGTAAATATTGTAGGAATCGTTCATCACGCTCTGGGTTCTTCTCATATTCTCTCTACATCTGATCCCATTAGTGTCAAGTTAGAATCACAGATCCCATCAGGAATGATCTTAGAGCCTTGACATTTTTTAAACCTCCTAATCAGAGTATTAGAGTATAGCCAGTAGTTACATGCGGCTCTCCCACAGATGTTGCTTGTTCCCGTATGTCTGTGGGCGGTGGAGAACAGTCACTTAGGTGGAGGTTTCTCTACCTTGGTTCTTGATAAAATCCATGAGTACTTATTCAGAAATTAATTTTAAATCAGTAAAACACAATCTGAATATTTAAATTTTACCATGCTCACAAAGAGTTGGAAAAACTTCAGAAGAAAAGGCTGTTTTAGTCAGTTTTGGGTTTCTATAATAGAACCATGAATAGAGTAATATGTGAATGAGAAAGTATATTCTTCAAAATGTCAGATTCAATTTTATAATATTGTAAGGGCAAACTATTAGCAAATATGTCAAAATATTTAAAAAAAACATTTAAGCCGATGTAATATTTTAATGAGCTGTGTAAAACTTTATATGTCAAGGTAAGTTATGCCCATGTGTCAAGAGAAGAAAATATTGTTTGAATGTTATGCACAATTCAATAATTTAGAAATAACACTTATACAAAATTTCAAATATTGCTCATTGAATTGAAACTCCTAGCATGTAATTAGCTGATGCATGAAATTTAGATTATAACATGTTCTATGAATCAATGTATTGAAGAATTTAGGGCTATAATTTTCCATGTGAGAGTATTGGAAACACTTGAATTTGTTGTGTATCATATAAGGCAACATGGAATATTTTGCTTGAAAGCCCATCTGCAAATATAAAAGAAAAAGCAAGTTCTATACAGAAGCCCATTTAGTGTTGACCCTAATCCCAACATTTACATTCTCTCTCTGTTTTCTCTTCAGGACATCCAGGCAGAAATTGATGCCCATAATGACATATTTAAAAGCATTGATGGAAACAGACAGAAGATGGTAAAAGCCCTGGGGAATTCTGAAGAGGCTACTATGCTTCAACATCGACTGGACGACATGAACCAGAGATGGAATGACTTGAAAGCAAAATCGGCTAGCATCAGGTCAGAATACTCATAGCCAAAAGGAGGGTTACAATTTTTGCGTATCTGAAATGGAAAAGGCAGTCCATCTCCAGGGCCATTCTCTCTAAAGGTTCAAATGCAAAGACTGTTTTCTTGCAAGTTATTGTTCTAGCACCATTATGTCCAGTGCTCTCTGCCCCATGTACCTGACTGTTCCCACGTGTTCATATCATATTGTACACCTCATAATGCTAATAGCAGTAATGTCACTAACACCTGCTCTTTACTGAGTATTTACCTTTGCTACATACTATATTTGGACCTTTACAAGCCTTACTTTATTGGATGCAGTCAGGGTGTCGCACAGTGTTATTTCCATCAATGGCCAATTGCACATACGGTGGGTGGTCCCATAAAATTATATTGCCCTGTGGGTTGCAGCCATCTCAATTTGCCTAAGTCCACTCAGTGATGTTAGCATACTGACAAAAGTGACCTATGGTGTGTTTCTTAGAATGTATTCCTATTGTTAAGTAACACAGGATTATGTTCGAATTTAAATCTAGATTCTTTTGACTCTTGCTATTGAAGTTGCTTGACTTCATTGGATTGTTAAAATTTGTTGTTGTTGTTGTTTTTATGTCCAGTTGGAAGATGGATTCAATGGGATGAAATATCTCTTATGGGCACTAAAATGGGAGGTTGATGGTTCTGCATTTGGAGAGAATAATATTAAATAGCAAGAACCTTAGGAAAAGACCTTGGCAAATTATTCAGAGTGACAGAATGATTAGTGCTATTGAGTGTGTGTGGCAGGTGGGAGGGTGTCAAGCATATTTTATGATTATATTTAATAGATGGCAGACAGTCCCTAATTGGGGATAAATTTAGGGGATACTGACTGAAGAACATGATGTCCAGTGAAAATTTAAAAGAGGCATGTTGGAAAGAAGTTCTTTGTATCTTACATTGAAACATATAGAACTTCAAAGCCAAATGATCTTGAGCTTCACTGTTTGGCTCTATTATGTATTTTCTAAAGTTAGGCAAATTGCTTAGGCACTCTGAGCCTTACATATCATAATATAAAATATTCATTCCTTCATAATTGTTGTAAGGACCAGATGAAATGACTTGATAGTCTTAGTTCAGGTAGAGACTGCCCAGTGTAGCATCTAGTTTGGTTTTTTAATACACAAGGTTGGCTCAGAGGATCTTTCATCTTTTGAGGGGGGAGTTATTGACTGCATCTATTAAGTCATATTTTTTTCTATCCTGACAAGAAGGAACTCATGAAAGTACAGTTGGGCTTGTTATTTTTTTGAAGATGGAGAATGCAATTTTAGAAGTCAGAGGACTTCTTCATCATTAAGATAGATTTTCTGTTCCAGTAAAATGTGGTAATGAATCAATATGATAGTGAATGAAAATAATATTTATCTTGAAAGCCCAATTCAGGACATTTGGGCACTTTAGCACTTAAATACAACTTACTTCTATGTTAAGGCACCGCTAATCCTAAAGAAGATAAAGTCTTTGTCCCGAGAGGCTCCCAGTTCTGGATAAGTTGAGGTAGAGTCTAAAGGAGAGAGTGGTAAATGTTAGTCCTTTTGATACTCAAAGGCTTTCTAAAAGAGGTTTTTTCCTGAGTGGAGCCTCAGAAGATGTATAAAGAGTCCCTAGAAGGATGGAGGTACAACTTAAGGGAGGGGACTGTTACCCAAGCCAGGAGGTTTGGAAGTCAAGATATTCAGTCTGGCCAGAAATAGCATTTACTTGGTGTTATGACAGGGAAAGGAGTTTCTCTAGAAAAAAAATAATAAAGTGTAGAGAGATTTGAGGCAAGGCCAGGAAACCTATGGAGGCTCCATGCTTCCAAACTTCCCTGGGTACAGATATCCTGGCTTTGTTGTTTTTTGAGGATGAGACCATTCATTCTGCTCCTTAGAGAATATAACACCTAACAGGTTTTGTGTTTCCAATTGTGTTTTAATTGTGCTAAAGTTGCTGTTACCATGGGCAGAGAATATTCTCCCTAATTTATCTTCAGTTTTTCAGGAAAGAGGATATCTGCTGATGATCATTGAATATTTATATACCATATATATTTATATTTATATACTTTGCTCACCATATGGTCATTGCAACAATGTAACAACCTTGTCTGGAATCTAAAATACTACTTTGTAGTGTTTTTAGCTGACCCTGGAATATTTTAAGCACTGAAATTCAATGTGCCAAATATTCTAGCAGTCTAATAAACAATACATTCTGATGTATATTTCACTTACATCAGTAAAAGAAGACACTTCTAAGTTTCAACTAGATTAATATTATCAGACACTGACAATACTTTATATTCACTGGGAAAATGTGAATTGAAAATATGCTAATGTTTTAATGTTTACGTTTAATGCTTAAATGTTTATGTTAAATTTACTGAATGTAAGATAATGTTAATTGAATATTCACCTATAAGCTTTTTTTTTTGGGGAGGGGGGTCCGGTTGTGGGGCCTGAACTCTGGGCCTGGGCGCTGTCCCTCAGCTCTTCAGCTCAAGGCTAGCGCTCTACCACTTGAGCCACAGCACCACTTCTGGCATTTTTCTTTTTGCTTATGTGGTGCTGAGGAATCGAACCCAGGGCCTCATGCATGCAAGGCAAGAGCTCTACCACTGAGCCACCTTCCCAGCCCTCACCTATAAGCTTTAATGATCTTTTAATACAGATTCTTTTTAAAATATGGTTTTCAAGTCCAGGGAAGTTGTCAAATCTAATGAAAATAGAGCTCAAAGATAAAATTTGCTAGATGCTGGTAGCTCATGCATGTAATCCTAGCTACTTAGGAAGCTAAGATCTGAGGGTCATGGTTTGAAGCCAGCCTGGGCAGAAAATTCCATGAGACTCTTACCTCCAAGAAACTACTAAGAAAAAAGCTGGAAGTGGCGCTGTGGCTCAAGTGGTAGAGTGCTAGCCTTGAGCACAAATTGGCTCAGAGACAGTGCCTAGACCCTGTGTTCAAGCCCCAGGACTGGCAAAAACAACAACAAAAAAAACCAAAAAACATTCTCTCTTCCTTTTCTTTGATGAACCTCTTAAAAATGCACGCCATCTTTTTAAATTAACCATTAACATCGTCATGTGCATTTAAGGTTACCACATTTTAAAGTGTGATTGTAATCTCTTTTAGCCTTAAATAGTTAATTTTGTTAACTATATTATAAAACTCGAAAAGATGTGAGAAACCTTTCTCATTCTATTTCCTCTGATGTAACCCTTCCCAACAAAAAGTTTTGCAGTGACAGAAACACTCTCTATCTGCTCTGATCAGTAGAGTACCAACCAGCCATGTGTGGCATATTGAGTACTTAAAATGTGCCTATTGCAATGGATGAACTGGATAGCCAACCTTATTCACTTTAATGAGCCTAAATTTAGATTTAAATAGTCACATGTGTCTAGTGGCTACTATACCCAGAACATAGCTTTGGTGTTTGTTCAGCACATTCAGGCTGGATTCTAAAGACTTGACTCTTTTTTCTTGGTAGGTCTTAATTCTTGTCTTGGGAAGGAGGAATGGTCTTCTTTTAATATCACCTTTACTCTTGGATTAATGAAGATCTTTTTCTTTCATTATGATCCAATTTATAATCTGTGAGTTTTACCAGAAATTAAAAAAGTACTTATATTTTGTAATCAGAAAGTCAAGCTTATTTCTGTGTTGTCCTTACACAATAAGAGCTAACATCTCTTTGCTGCCTCTGAATTTGAGTTGTTTGTTATACTCTTTGGAGATGGTTTCTTTAAAGGATAGGGGCTTGGGGTGATTTATAACATAAATTACTCAGTAGTTCCCCCCGCCATTCTTGTTTGTACTATATTTGAATGAAGTATCACTTTTATGGATCTTTATCTTGTAACAATTTTTTTGCACTTTAAATATAAATCACTTAAGAAGTTGTGGAACTTAGTTGTATAAATGAATTCCTTCTTGAAAGGGGGTACGTTATGGGAAGCATATTCATATTTTATATTCTGTTTTAGGAGGATAATGTAGCCAGTGAATGGATCTATTATTTTTTAGACATCAAGCATCTAAAGAATGAACTGGAACAGCTAAGAAATCAGGATAAAGTCAACTGTGGAAAAAGACAAAAAAAGAAAAAACTTGAGTAGCTATAAATAAACGTGATGTCTTAGATAAAGTAATGTTTTAAGCAAGGATTTGGAAAACCTGATGGATGGCCTGTTGTCTGTGGTCTTGAGGAGATTTAAGCTTCACCATGTTTATAATAACATTGATGGAGTTCAGCTAAGCCAAACACAAATGTAAAGTTTCTTCTTACAAAGCCTTCAACTCACTGCCCACGAAAAAGCTTTCATCTTGAAAGATGAAAGAATTCATAAGAAGCTGGAAGACTACCCACGGAAGCATGCATTTAGTTGAGCATATGGTAGTAATCCACTAAACACAGAGGTGTAATCTGTTGGAGAATAACCAGAACAGATTTGCCAAAGATTCTGCCAGATGAACTTAATTTTTACTATGGGAAAGCAATGATGCAGGAGAAACACACACACATCGGTGTTTTTCTTTGTTATTTCAAAGCCACGTCAGCATCTCTCGTAAAAAGTATTTCCTTCATCTTTGTAGGTAGTCCTTTGGGAACTAAAGCCATAGGGCTCAATGATCAGCTTTATTATTCCTGTGCAGTCAAGTGTTAACTGTATTGGGAAAGATAGTTGTGTGCTCTTCAATAAGTTTGTGCACCTGAAATTCAAAGGAAACTAATTTGCATCTCAGATATTAAGAAATGAAGCTACAAATGCTGAAGACACAGTACCAAATTTAAATAAGATGTGAGGATAGGTGCATAAGTGATTTGCACACAGACATTTGCACACAGACTTCCCTGGCTGACCAATGACCTTTGATTCTAGTTGTCTTTTGTATTGAAAAATATGGGAAGAAAATGGCAAAAGCTTTGTCAAAGGTATTTGTTGGATAATGGCTTGTAGGTGCAGAAAGAGTTTTCAATTAAAATAATGAAAATTACTTAGCCATGCTCTGTGACAAGTAAAATTATTGTTTATCAGAGAAAGCTAATTACATATTTGGCCTAAAATTAATTAACAGGATGAAAGAAAAGCTGGAGCTCAAGCAGAGTCAGGACCTTGTGAAAGCATACTTTTGCAAAGTAAGGCTAGACATAGTACCATGGAGGAAGCAGAAGCAATAGAAGATGGAAGAAAGTAGGTTTCTTTTTTTTTATTTTTTAGTAAGTTTTTTATTCTGAAAATATTGTACAGAGGGGTTACAGTTACATGAGTAAGGTAATGAGTGTTTCTAATTATACAACTCAGAGAACTATAAAATGCTTTGAACTTCATTTTGTAATTGTGAATTATTTATCTGGCCTTTATAAATATGATATAGAATATGAAGAGTTGGTTTTATATCGTTCACTTGGAATCTACTGCAATCTTAATTCACCTTTTACATATAACTGTGTGAATACAGGATCTAACTAGAGATGAAGGGGAGATGAGACATTTCCGTTTGTTCTTCTGAGGATATGAACTTTGTTACAAAGTAACAAAGACTTCCAAGGCTGTTGAATATCTGTTGTCTGGGAGCTCTGATACAATGGTTGTGAGAATATTTGTTTGAATTAAATACAGGAGAGCTTCTGGTTTTCAGAGAAAGGCTCAAGTAGATTAGATGTGCACAAAAAGAAATCCGTGAGGTATGTGAGACAGTTGATTGGTTTGGTGTTACTCAGCAGAGGTACAGATTGATGGAGATGGCGACCGTCAGGACAGGTGGGAGGTTGTGAATGAGCGCAGAGGAAGTAAGGTCAATAGAGGTTTTTCTGTGAGGCTTGCCCCAGAGAGTCTTCTTCTTCCCTCGTCTCTTTCATTCCCCTTGGAAACTGTTGTGTAACAAGGTTAGGTTCATCTCAGTTAGGTTCATCATCGGTTCAGATCTCTTATTGTGATCCTCATTCTTTCTCAACAGGGCCCATTTGGAGGCTAGTGCCGAGAAATGGAATAGGCTCCTGGTGTCCTTAGAAGAACTGATCAAATGGCTGAATATGAAAGATGAGGAGCTTAAGAAACAGATGCCTATTGGAGGGGATGTTCCAGCCTTACAGCTCCAGTATGACCATTGTAAAGTAAGTGGACCATCTCTGGTGGGGTTCCTTAGTTTTGGTAACTATTTCTAATAAAATTCTAGATAAATACCAAAGTTAGGCTGATCATAGCACAATGGCAATCTTCCCTTCTTCCTCTATAAACTGTCAGTATTTAGGCATTTATTTTATTCATTGATTGATTGATTCATTTATTTGTTTTTGTGCTGGTCCTGGGGCTTGAACTCTGGGCCTAGGCACTATAACTGAGCTTTTGTGCTCAAAGCTAACACTCTACCACTCGAGGCACATCTCTACTTCCAGATTTTGGTGGTGAATTGGAGATAAAAGAGTCTCCCCAGCTTTCCTGCCCAGGCTAGCTTCAAACCACAGTCCTCAGATCTCAGCCTCCTAAGTAGTTGAGATTACAGGTGTGAGCCATCAGCACCTGAAACAGGCATTTACTTGGGCATTTACTTAAAATTTCACTTATTGCTTCTTTTTTTTTCATATTATGATGTTTCTTCACATTTCACTAAAATTTGTCAAATAATATAAGTATCTGAGGGAGAATATTGCTTTTAGCACGTCATGAAATTTATCTAACTTTCTTATAGATTTTGGAAATTTAACATTGTTTTGGGGAAATTTTAGAGTATAACTTAGTTTAATCTTAACTTCAGAAGTCTTAGAGACTTAAAGATTTACAAGTTAAGAATGGGAGAAAATATTTACAAATGACATATCTTAATAAAGGATTAATATCAAAATATATTACAAACTAACGACTTTGAATTACAAAATAAGCCTGGGATGTAACTAAACTTGCCTAGCATGCTGGAGAAACTGGGTTTTGTCCCCTGAATCATTAAAAAACAAAACCAAAAATAGACCCCCCAAAAACACTCCCAAAGTACAAAAATCTAGAAAGTACCATCTTGTCTATATTAAATGAATGTTATAAAAAATAAAAACTTGTGATTAAAAAATAAGAATAGCTGGGTGCCAGTGGCTCACACCTGTAATCCTAGCTACTCAGGAGGCTGAGATCTGAGGATCGCAGTTCAAAGCCAGCCTGGGCAGGAAAATCTGTGAGACTCTTATTTCCAATAAACCACTCAGAAAACTGGAAGTGATGCTGTGGCTCAAGTGGTAGAGCTCTAACCTTGAGCTAAAGAGCTGAGAGACAGTGTCCAAGTCCAGAGTTCAAGTCCCATGACCAACAAAAACAACAACAACAAAAAATAAGGGTAGATTTAAGTTTTATAGCAAATTAGCACTTAAGATAATTTTATGTCTTATTTTTCTTTAACTCACATTGTTATTCTAGTCTCTCTTCATATTTATGCTTTGGCGAACAGATGTTGAAATGGTATCAAAAGACAAATTCTTCAATCGTTGTGTTCTTACAAATTTCCTATTAATTTATGAGATTCCTTTATACTTTTTCCCGAATATATTGCATATTATTTTCTTTTATTGTATTTCTTACTGTCTGAATGCAGTATAAATTCTCATTGTAAATCCATACATTTCAGTGTAGTACTATAATTCTGTTCCAATTTGAAAAGTGGCAAACAGTAACACATGTTTTCCCTAAAGGAAGATCTCATCTGTTTAATAAATTGCTCTAATAAGGAATGATACAACCCTCCTTAAATTTGTTTTATGCTGAACCCTATAACTACACAATTAGAAATTGCAAGTTAAGTTATACCTTTTCTACTTGAAAAGAGAGCATAATAAATGTCTCTGAAAATAAGAAAAAGGGAGATATTGTCTCTGTGTGTGTGGTATATAAAATAATGAAGGACTAAGTTCCCGATTTATGACACTCAAGTTTTGTTTCTATTAATTATTCACATTCCCATTTGTGGGTTTTGGTATTAGTGAGGAAATACAATCATACAAAGCTCTTCTAATGGCAGTGTTCTGTACAGAATAAAAGCTGCTTCGGAGCACCTGTAACAAGCTTTGATTAAAACCCAAACCTTGAGGCATGAAATTATGTTCTCCTGGCAACCTTACCTTATTTTGGGAAGGCGCACCAGCCTTCGCACACAGTCATGGCTGTCTTGTATCCCCTGGTCCCAGTGAGGGTTCATGGATTTAAGTTTTATTTCACTTTGTCCTAGAGCCTTGTATGCCACTGTTGTACTTCAACCCTTTAATAAAGGTAAAACTACTGATGCTGCAGAGAATTAATGCCAGTTCATTTATTTGTTTAGTGAGACTTACACATACTAGGTATTATTCTAGTCACCAGTGAGTCTGCACTGGGGTTGGAACTATGGTGGAGTGCTTGCTTAGCATGTCTGAGGCTCTGCGTTCATCACCAACACCAAAAAATAAATAAATAAACCCAGTTCTCGCCAGAGTCTGAGTCGTAAAAGGCACCAGGAGGTGGTTACTGGTTAGGGATGGGTAAGATCAAGGAGAAAGGGGTAGATGAATGAAGAGAAGACAGGGAAAATACAGATAAGAATCCAATGTATATCCAACAAATGTAAGAAGAGTGAAGGAAGGGGCGAGTAGGAAAGGGATGGTTGAGAAAGAAGGGGTGACAGTGATCCAGATACTATATTCCCAAACTGCTTTGTTAAATGGCAGCTCCTTTGCACAGCTAAAAGATTATTATCGTATTAAAGATAATAAGAATAACACCAAGGGAAAAAGACAGACAATAAGTAAACACATAATATATCCATGGTAATAAGTGCCATGAGAAATGAAAGCAGGGTCATGGAGCATTGTGGGAGCGTACAGGCCGAGGTGGAGAAGGGTTGGAAAGGGTCAGAAATGATGTTATTTTGATTCTTTGATTTTAAAAAAGCAAATCAGCAAGAGTAATTAAATTCCATGATTCAGGTATGATTTTTTTTTCTCTATAATGTGTGTCCTTTCCCTCTGGGCATTACTGTCCTTTGCTTAACCCAATTTAATTTTATATTCAAGCCCCATTATATAAAAGTCAGGACACTTGGGTCTTCACTGAATTGCCAAGATAAATTACAAAATTTACTTATTAAAATAAATTGTAATACTGCCATGAAGAAAACCACTTGACCATTAAATTTTGGTTGTGCATATTTGTGTGTGAAGGCCCCTTTCTCTGTGAGCATGTGTGGGAGTGTGGTAGGGGTGAGTCCAGGGTTTTTCTCCTGTTAAAGTCATCTAAGACTACCCAAAAACCTGTCGTTTTGAGATCTTGCTGGGTTAGGAGGTTTCCTATTGTGGAACATTAGTCTTTTTGCGTATTTCTCAGCAATGGATTGCCAAGTTCCCTCCCAGCCTTTGCCTCTTGTATTGACTTCTTTCTTAGCTGCCTACAGCTGGCTGAGCAGTCATGGAGCGGCACTTCTGCTAGTGAGGCACGGGCTCACTAGGCCTCCCAGCCTCTCCTCATTTGCTTGTCACTTCCTGATCTTGTCCACTAAGATGGATCGGTGCAGCTGCACCTCCCTCTGACGAGCCACAGGAACTCCCTATTTCAAGGAGTTTGAGGCAGCCTCATCTGCTAGCCATCACTCCTTGAGGGTGAAACGAAGAGTAGATAGCAAGGCGAGATAGGTGAGGAATAGTTTACACCAGCCAGCTCCATCCACATGAACTGCTTCTCCAATGCACTTAGCCCAGAGATGGTTTCCTTGACTGGCAGACCACCTTTTCCTTGAGATGTCTGCCTCCTCCTTTGCTAGGTACTGAGCACGCATGCGTTCATTAGATGATTCTTGCTTTTGTGGAGCTCGTTGTCTAGAATCTGGGACATCCTTCACCACAAGTAACTACAGAAGATGTCAAAACCCTGTGGTAGAGACACGGAAGCCTAGACGGATCCCATAGTATTAGAGAAGCATGACAGGCTGTACAGAACAAGAAGCTCTGTGAGCTGAGAGACCTTGCAATAAGGAAGAAATCACTGAAGAGCATTCTCAAATGTGTCAGAGTGTGCAATAGAGCAAGAGATGTTGCATATTTCCCTTTCCCCTTTCATTTAGAGCATACCTGGCCCGTGCCTAATACAGTGCCTGATAATTAAAAGTACCATATATAGTTGTTTGCCTGCTGGATGATAGCATTTGCTTTTAAAGGAAGGTACAGCATGTATTTGCTGGATGGAAGGAGGCAGTCATGTGTGAATATATCTTCAATGAGTACAGGCAAGAAGACTGCTTTATTGCTGTGAGAAGCTAGAAGGATTCCTGTCTCAGTGTTATCATTCATACAGAATGTTCTTTAAGCTTTATTTTTTATGTCAGTGGGATGGAACCAAACTAGATTTATATATTAACTGTCTGTTTAGAAACACAAACCAAAAAACTTTTACAGCACTATGAGGGAAATTAAAAAAAAAAAAAAGATTGTCTGCCTACTAATGGGAAGTCAGATGATTTCTTTCTCTTTTTTTTCTTGTAGTTTTATTAGTACTATCAAATTTAATGACTTCTCTGCCCTTTTTTTTATATCCTAAGTGTAATGACTTCAGATCTATATCTGCTGATTTAGCTTTGGGAGCAAGTTGAAAGGGAAAAGTGTAAATTACATTCTAGCGGATTCTCCTTACGATTGTATCACTTATTGCTTTTTTTCTACATGTATTCTGCAGTAAACAGTGAAGTGTTTCTTTGAAACTGGAAGTGATAGAGCCTCTGATTTCTCACAGTCACAGCTGTGATTGCGGGCCCAGTTTCTCAGGCCTTCTTTGCTCGCACACATCACCCACACTTCGAAGGGTCTTATGCTGGCTTAAATGCTCTGCGGCTGTCTTGAAATTCTTAGTAGTATTTGAACAAGGGGCCCTTAATGTTTCCCTTCGCACCGAGATCTGTGAAGTGATACAGACACAGCTGCTTGTATCATGAACATGTCTATGCTTTGACATATGTAAAACTAACACTTGTGATAATGAAAGACTCTTAAAAGACTACTTCAGGCAGCTTCTGTCTCCTCAAGTCATGCTGGCCCTGCCACCCCTTACCCTCAGCTACATGTCCCCCTTTGTAACTTGTTGGGCCTGTTTGTCTTGTTGGCTAAGCTCTGGTCTGTGGTCAGTACTCATTCCTTTCCTTTACTGGTTCTACCTGATTCTTGAACTAACTTGGCTCTCTGTCCTGGACTCCCAGGAGGCCATAGGGTTTGATTTCCCTTTGTGCATCATTCTCAATTTTTGGTCTCTTCTCAGCTACATTAATTAAAATTGGGATGCACTAATAGGTGAGGCTGCAGCTCCTTTCCAATCTGTGGCGGTACATAGCTGTAGATAGACTCTTGTCCCAAGAGAGAATGGGTGTTTCCATGTCATCTCTATCTGGGAGTCGAAGTGACAATTTTCCTACTTAATATGACCAAACTGAACTCCTGGACTGGCCCCAGACACTCCTTCCACTCAGGCTTCCTGTTTCAGTTGAGAGCAATTCTATGTTAGTTGTTTTTGTGATAATGAATAATAAAAAATAATCACCTCAGACCTAAGTCTCCTACTCCATGTATTAGAAAATGTTGTTGGTTCTGTTTTCAGAGTGTAGACTCTGAATGGGTCACCTTTGGCCTCTGCGTGCTCTCTCTCTGTCTCTCTTTGTCTGTGTCTCTGTCTCTGTCTCTCTGTCTCTCTGGTGTTCTCACCTCTGCAGCTAGAGTTCTATTAAAATAAATAGAACTCAGTGGCGAATCCCGTGGGTGTCATAGTAACAGCACGGTCCTCAGACTGGCCTGCAAGGTCCCACGTGATGTGCCCTTCCTCCCACGTACACCTTGCTCTTCTAAGCTCTGGCTGTTTTCTCTTGTGCACTGGCTTCAGCCATCCTGGTCTCTGGCTGTGCTTTCAATCACAAGCACCTTGCTGTGTCTCCTGTCTAGAATTCCCTTTCCTGGTGTCCTCCTGGTTGACTCACTGCCTTCTCTGCTTTTTCTCTGGCACCTGATAACCAGACTGCTCTACAGAGCCGCCCCTGACTTGCCTCAGTTCCTCATATGTCCTGTTCCACTTCTTTCTTCACCCCTAGCCTTTGCCATCGATATAACTACTCATTTGTATTCTACTCTCTGGGCTGGGCACTCTATATGCTCCATAAATGTGTGTGAAATGCTGAGCTGAGCAAAGTATACCTTTGGTAGGAATGCTTCTTTTTTCTCTCTCAGTAATCCTATTTTATTTGTTCCTATGCTAACGAAAGTCTTGAAAATGTTTCTACTCTTGATAGTTGGATTTTTAAAAAAATTTTAAGTCTTGCTTTTTAGTTTATTAATCTTGCTTTATTTTTTTAATTTTTACATTTTAAAAAGTATCTGGAAGTAGTAGTATAAAGGAGCATCATTTAACAAAGCAGCTTCTGCATACATTATATCTTGATTCATACCACCTCTTTCAACAATCTCACCCATCCCTTCCCTACCTGGCCTTTTCCTCACTCTTCCTAATTTTGTAGGCTATACATTGGAGATGGTGAATTTCTTAATAAAGAAATATAAGCAAGGATCTTTCCTCAAAAGCTAATTTGAAATGTATGAAAATTTGAAATGTAATAAAAGTCATCAATATGATTCTACTTACATATTGTTGTCAGTTGAGAAGTTACCTTTTTTCCTGTCTTAATTTTTCTTCAATTGGTCATCTTGGGAATAGGAAAGATCTTTATGGGCGGGAAAATGATTTGACTAACACTTGATTCCTGAGATAGCTTCTAAAATAGAGTTTATTATTTCATCTGTTTGTATTGTTACTGTTTGTGCGACCCCCCCCCCAAAGCCCCTGATATTTGATATCTTTGCAAGCTAGATGAGTTAAGATTCTTCCAAACATTCTGTCTCTTACTCAGTAAAGATGTTGTGTATTATATCTTATAACTAAAATTTAACTTCAGAGAGGCCACTAAAGTGATCATGGTTATGGGCAGAAAAAAGTTGGTTCTTAAAAACACTTTGTAATTCTTAGTGCTGTTCTTTAAAAGTAATAATGTGTGTGTTCTGTTATGCAACATGGTACTTAAAATTAATAATATTATACTCATGAAAATAGCTGAAAGAGTATATTTTTATGGTTGCTTCCACAAAAAGTTGCATGTGAGGTAATACATATGTTTTTCAGCTGGAACCAGCTATTATTCCACAGTGTATGCTTATTTTAAAGCAATATGTTATACAAAAGAAATACATTTTTCTCAAAGATAAAGGTAAGGAGAAATTATAAATGAATTAAAATATTCCTGCTAATTTTTTCAAAGGATAATTAGTTCTTCATTAGGCATTCTTTTTTTTTTCTTGGTGGGGGGGTTGTTGGGGGTCGGACCAGGAAGGGGAGTCCAGGCTTGGTGATGAAATCAGGGCCTAGGAGGTGTTCCTAAGCTGCTTTTGTGCTCATCTTGCGCCATAACTCCACTTCCAGCTTTTTGGTGGTTAATTAGAGATAAGAGTTGCACAGTTTTTCCTTCCTGGGCTGGCTTTGAACTATGATCCTCAGATGACTCAGTCTTCTGAGTAGCTAGGATTAAGGTGTGAGCCACCACCAGTCTGGCTAGCTTTTGGAGTATAATTCTTAATTATGAGAGTGGTACATTGCAGTTTTTGTAACATAAAGAACAAAATGTGGCCATCCTTTCACTAGGGCAGCACAAAGGCTTCCATTGCATTTCTCTTTTGTGGCATGTTTGCTCTTTTCAGTGGCAGGGTTGGGGAGTCCATTTTATCCTGTCCTTTTCACATTTAGATTATGTCAGGCACATTTCCTCACATGGCTGTGTGGTAATTACCACAGCCATTTTTCAAGTTTAGATAATGGTCCCTAGTGTGGCCCAACTATAGTGAACCTAAATATTTTCCAGGTGTTAGATATTTAAATTGCTCGAATAATATTACAAAATCATGATGTTGTAATGAGCAATTTATGTCTGTAGCTTTTTCCTCATCATTTGCTTAGACTTGACCCTAAAAGTGAAATTCTCATTTCATACAATGACCATGGAATACGGACAACCTATTTTTCCAAATGATAGAACCAATTTTCAGCCTCCAGCAATGTATGGAAGTACAGCATTACTTCTCCCACCCCTCACCTGTGACTTTTCACCTTCGTCTCCTTTCTTTGGTAGAACTTTTATGGTTAGCGTTGAAACCTCATGGCAGTACAGAAGTTTACAGAGCCGTGTTTGGGATATCAGATTCTTGAGTCTTTGAAAGGGAAGGAAGAGGAGAATTGGTTGGATGTGTTTGGATTGTGTGTTCAAGGCTAGAGAGAAAAGTGGCTTATTGGCCTATCAGTTGAAGAAATTCACTCTCTATATACATCAAATTCATGCTTAGGATGTGATCTGCTTGAGTGTTTTTACCTCCGCAGAACTTTGTTTTGCGGGTCTGTTCTGGAACAATTTATTTTCAAAAGACAAAGATATAAATGCAGAAGGAAAGATATAAATCTTCGTTTCCTAAGCATCTAAAAGGTTTGTCTTTTTCGCTGTAGTTTTCTGCTTTGGGGGAATCACTTTTATTTCTTCATCTCTCCATAAATAAACAATGTATCCCTTGGAAGAGTTAAGTAACTTCCGTTTTTTCCTGCTACTGGAGGGTGGGCAGACGGTTCCGCTTTCATTTGCTGCAAAAAATACTTAAGGTAATCAACTTAAAGGGAAGAGAAATGTTCATTACCTCATGGTTCAGAAGTTTCAGCCTGTAACTGGTTGGCTCTACCGTTTTCAGATGTGGGAGGAGACAGCTCATGGTGGAGAATGTGGGATGGAGTTGGATCTGGTGATGGTTGGAAAGCAAAGGGAGAGTCACTGGAGGGGCCAGGGTCCCAGTTTTTCATCTAAGCACCCTAAGTCCTTTGGGGGTCACTCTCCTGAACGATATCAAGTCCCAGTAAATAGGGACTTTGGAAAGCAGTTCAGTCTTGGGTAAGAGCTGAGTATGACTTTAGATCAGAATAGTCTTCATAGTAATGTTTTATTCCACGTCCCTGAACAGTTTCCACATGTTCCCCATGGCTGTCTTCCCTGAAAAGTTAGTGGAAAGAAAGCTATTATGAGCAAGTTGAGGGATATTTCTAGGGGCTCAGGGTCAATGTCCACATGGTATAGATGAGACTGTAGCACAAGGCTTTTGGCTGCAAATCTTTATCTGATTGTACTGTACCACAAAGCAGTATTCTTTTTTTTTTTTTTTTTTTTTTTTTTTTTGTCGGTCGTGGGGCTTGAACTCTGGGCCTGGGCGCTGTCCCTCAGCTCTTCAGCTCAAGGCGAGCGCTCTACCACTTGAGCTACAGCACCACTTCCAGTTTTCTGGTGGTTTATTGGAGATAGGAGTCTCACGGTCTTTCCTGCCTGGGCTGGCTTTGAACCTCGATCCTCAGATCTCAGCCTCCTGAGTAGCTAGGATTACAGGCATGAGCCACCAGCGCCCTGCTCACAAAGCAGTATTCTTAACATTTCATCTATTCGTGTGTGTGTGTGTGTGTGTGTGTGTGTGTCTTAACATTTCATCTATTCGTGTGTGTGTGTGTGTGTGTGTGTGTGTGTGTACATACATATATATAAACTTCATTGAGTTTCCTCTTTGCTCTGGGGTACAGATGTTAGCCTGAAGGGAGAACTTAATGTAGTTCAGAGGTCATGTCTGCAAAGCCAGCATGGCCTGCAGGTGTGTCGAATGCTTCAAGCTTTTACAAGCTCTGCTAGAGCCAATGGAAGGAAGGCTGAGGTTCATGCTGATGGTGTGGGTAGCATCTCAGTGGTTTCCTAGAGGGGGTCAGGAAGGGTGACTCCATGGATTTCTTTGACTCTCATCAGAGATAATTGATGAGATTGCAGATACTGTGTCATGAGAAAGCAGCCTTTCTTCTAGGAAGGGCCATATAGGGGAGCCTTCTTTCTACTGCTGCTTCATTCCTCCCCCTGTCCCTTCCTACAGACCTACTTTGTACAAACAGATCCCAGCACCTAGTTTTCCTTCCTCAGTTCTGTAACTAAAGCTACTATCTGGATTCTGCATTTTCTTTCTTTTTTTTGCATTTTTTCTATATCAGTTTATTAATTTCTTTGGTCATCATTCAAAAGATGTACAGAATGCTGAAATCTAGTGAGAAACAGCCACTCATTGCGAAGGCCATAAGTCATCCTTTTGGATATTTCCTTGACATGTTTCAGGAACAGTAAAAAAGACTTGGAAGCTACCAATTAGGTGTAAGAAGATGAAGCAAGAGAGAAGGGGAGAGTCTGGGTCTTGAATTTATTCTGCATGTGCAGACAAGCAATTGGTGGGCTTAACGCAGAGAGACAGGATCTGATTTATAGATCATTTTAATATCAAAATCTAGAAAATGTTCAGAAAAGTGCATCCTAGCAGACAATGGTAGATTTGGATAAAGGCTTTAGTATGAAGTGGGCAGAGTAGAGTTGCTATTTAGGGACAAAGAATAATACCCAGGATTGAGTCCACTTTGCAGGTTTATATTATTCTTCTGTACTCTCAGTCCAGTATGACAGGCTGCTAGTTTAGGTTAGAGGGGAGAGGAGATGGCAGAGGATTCTTCTCTCTTTTATCCCTCCCATGTCTGTTTTCTTGTGGGAAGATTTGCAGGATTCTGTCTATGTCCATACTGCCAAGAATAACAGACATCCTTGCTGTTTGCTTGGCAGTGGCTCAGCCATTACACTGAGCTGATGCTGTTCCTGCTGAAATGAAGAGCAGTTGATTGACTTGTGGAAGGTGTTTCTTCCCAGAGCCAGGCCTGTCCCATCAGCTTACCTCCTGATCCCTTAATCCCCTCTCCATCCCCCTAAGTTATAGCAGGTGGACAGAAGTGTTCCCAGACCATTAGACGATAATTGAAACTCTCTGTAGGCATTTAAAGTTGGATAAGCAGCAAATTATTCTGCTGCCTGGTACTCAGGAACACCAATGACTACCAAAATAGAACGCGGAGTTTGAAAGAGCCAGGGGGAAATGAGGCCCCTCTTGAAGGAGATGTTGGATGTTTCACTAATCTGGTGACAGGGAAAACTAGGACTTCAATAGCAAAATGATTTCACACACACACACACACACACACACACACACACACACACAGGCATGCACATGCACGCACGCACGCATACACATAAACATGTCGTCATTGCTTTGACACTACGGGGCTTCATTTACTTTGAAAGAACATACAAAAGGTTTATAACAGGCAGAAAGACAAGAGACTAGACTACTTTACCTTTATTTATTCTAGCTCCTTGAATTGCTTATCTCCTAAGTGCCTTCAATCTAATTCCATTCCCTTTGTTGCCACATACTTCACCCAAGAAGTTCACATGCTTTTGAGAAGATTGACTTTCTTCATGCTCTGTGTACTAAAGCTGTTACATCCTGGGGCTTTCTGCTTCCCCATTGGTGCCTCTCAGAGACTGACCCTTACCACGCATTGCCCGTCTCTTTTCTCCTTTGTAAACAGTTAACTTTCTTACTGAATGGAATAATAGTTTGTTGATTATAATTATCATCTCCCTCTGTGCCTAACATATTTCTATGTACAGTAGGAGATTAGTATGTGTTTTCAACTTTTTATTTTGGTGGAAATCTTTGCTGGAAAATCTCTCATTCACCCTCAAGCCCCTTGAGATGGAGGATACAAACTTTTGTGGACACAGAATAATTGTTGGGCTCTGCATTGATTATTTTAACTCTTGGATTATATTCCCTCCTGTTAATCACCTCAGCGCGTACAGGTTTCACATTACAGTTTCTGTTCTCATGTTTGAAATTATCTGCTCTCCTCCATCTTGTACCAGTGGATACTAGACTGTTGCCTGCAAGTCAAAATCGACTCCTCCAGTTCCTTTTATCCTGTATAAGAGTTACAGTCACGAATCATACCTTTCAGTGTCTAGCCCTTACACAGAATGACATCCACCTCCTAGAGTATATATCTCTAGTCTCTTGACTCTGTGCTGGTTCATGCCCTGCATCTAGCCGTAAAACATGAAAGAAGTGATGAGGAGATACTAGAGCTGCCCTGTTGACAATGACAACTCTTTGTTTGCCACATGTGACCCTTTAGATATAAACTTGAATCACTTACAATGAAATAAAATTTCAAATTCAGCCTCTTGGTTGTTCTAGGTCAGTGCTGGGTGACAAATAACCACCCGAAATGAGTGGTACCATATTGGGCAGCTTAGTAATGAATATTTCTATCATTGCTGTCATTCTAGACAGAACTATTCTAGAGTCTATGTCTCAAAGAGATTATGTAGCTCTCACTTTTCCCTAAAACACTTTGGAGAAGTTCAAGCTGGACTATTGGGAAGTTAGAGACCACATAGAGAGAAACCAGGGTACCCCAGCAAATAGACAGCAAAGCCTCCGTTGAACTGCAGCTGACTGCCACTTACAGGTACATCCCAAATGGACCAGCAGAACCAATCAAATCGGCCATCTACAGAATAATGAAAAAAAAATCATCATGTTAGCTCACAAGGTTTAGATGATGAATATGATGCACAATAATGATACACCTTTTAATTCTAACAACTCACCCTAGTTTTGAAATAATGCCTGATAGAGTTCTTTGATTAGGGCATAGAAAAACCAGAGTAGTTGAGTAAACACAGATATCTCTCATGATGATCAAAATTCTTAGGACATATTAACTGATAGTTGGTAGAAGAGTTGTTCCAAGTGATTTATTTACTTTAGTGTCAGTCTTGGGGCTTCAACTCAGGGCCTGGGTCTTCTCCCTTCGCTTTTTTTGCTCCAGGCTAACACTCTTTACCACTTGAAACAAGGCTCCATTTCTGGCTTTTGTGTGTGTGTGTGTGTGTGTGTGTGTGTGTGTGTGTTTGTGTGTGTGTGTGTGTGGTTAATTTGAGATGAAAGTCTCATGGACTTTCCTACCCCAGCTGGCTTTAAACCACATTCCCTATATTTCAGCCTTCTGAGTAGCTAGGATTATAGGCATCAGCCACCGGTGCCAGGCTAAGAACTCAGAATTTAATGGAGGGGTCAGATTCATGGTCACAGTATTTTAGGACAAGCTGAAGGAGAACAACTTCCCTTATAACCAAGTACGTTATAACTCAATGTAGGAGATGAGCTACTATTTTCCAAAAGTGTAAAGAATGAGAGACAAAAAAAGGACACAAATCACCTGGAGGGTCTCTTAAAATATAAAGAACATAATTACAAGTTTATTTTGATCAATATGATTGAACATTAGATATTACATGACAAATAGCAAGTATTTGATATTATTTATTATCAAAACATCTTCATATCATGTAGTTCAGTGGTTTTTAGAGTATTAATTGTGTACTTATCTAGTTTTAAAACATTTTTAACACCCCCTCGTCACCCAAGTAAATTCCCAAACTCATATCTATCCTGTCCCAAACCCCCAGACCTAAGCAACTGTGCATTTCCTTTCTGTCTCTACAGACTTACCTGGTTTGAATAGGCCATGGTAAAGGAGCCATACAATATTTCTTCTGTCCCTGAGCATGTTGTTAAGATTTATCCATGTCCTAGCATGGGTAAATATTTCATTTATTTTCATGGTTGAGATTCCATGATGTGAACATGTCACAGCTAGTTTATCCCTTGACCAGTGAGTGAATGCTTATCTCTTACATATAATGCTACCATGAACATTCATTGCATGTTTCTATGTAGACATATGTTTTATGTGGACATATGTTTTCTGTTCTCATCTGCATGTACCCTAGTGGCATTGTGCGTTCTGTGGTAACTCTGTGCTTGATGGTTGGAGGAGCTGTCAAACTCTTTGCCAGTGTGGCTGTGCCGCTCTAGCTCTTCACAAACAGGCCACAAGGGGTTCTAGTTTTCTTCCTATTCTCATCCCCAAAAATGTATGCTATTGTCTAGCCATAGAATTGCTTTATGAGGGGCTGGGAAGGTGGCTCAGTTATAGAGCGCTTGCCTTGCATGCCTGAGGCCCTGGGTTCGATTCCTCAGCACCACATAAGAAAAAAGCCAGAAGTGGCACTGTGGCTCAAGTGGTAGAGTGCTAGCCTTGAGCTGAAGAGCTGAGGGACAGCGCCCAGGCCCAGAGTTCAGGCCCCATGACCGGACCAAAAAAATTTTAAAAAAAGAATTGCTTTATGAAAATAGAAAGTCACTAAAACAGAGAAGTTCCAGTTAAATCCCCTTGTTCACACTTCCGAAGGCTCAAACATAAGTCACGTGCTATTAGAACTTAAAACAGAATGCCAGTTTATAGCTTTGTATACAATATAACTCATTGGCATATAAGTACCTTGTCACTAATGATCACCAGGTGGTTGGAAATGCAGGTTTTCCTTCCTGACCAACTGAATGGTAAAGGGTAGTAAAATGATTTTGTGTGTATTGCTTTTTAGAAGTTCAGTCCATTACTAATATGCAATTAAATATAATTGAAATAGGACAAATTGAATAACAAAATTACATTTGCAAACTAGAGTAGGGAATGTGGGCTGTTCTTTAGTGAACGAGGTAGTGAGTTGGCAGTAGAGCCAGAGCCCCTGGCATTTGTGTAACTCAAGGTGGTGGCCACCTGCTCGTGCTTGCTCCATACATACTTGCCTGTGTTTGCCTTACTGGAAGGGCTCAGGAGACATTCCCCAGCAAGCATCCTGTGCAGAGGACTTTTTTTTTTTTAATGAAGTGCTAGATTTGAATATGATCAGGAAGAAGTCCTATGGGGCTTCCTCAGATTCAGATTTGCTTTTGTTTGTCTATTCATCTTGGACACCTGATGGTGATATTATTCATAGTATAAAAACAAAAATGTAAGTCTGGTAGTCACTCCCTAACCCAATTGTCCAGCTCTTCCCTGCTTCCTGTCACTCATTATTGGTGAAATGACAGGTGCACGAACCCATCCATCCCACAGTCCCATGGTTTTTCTGATCCAGTCTCTGCTTGTATCTTGAGCCTCAGAAACTGCCACTTATAGGTGTCAAAATATGTATCCTGAGGCTGGGAAGATGGCTTAGTGATAGAGTGCTTGCCTAGCATGTGTGAGACCCTAGGTTTGATGCCTCAGTACCACATAAAAATAGTCATAAAAATATATTAAAATTTTAAAAATATATGTATCCTAAGTTTTCACGCAGTGGTATATCCCCTACTCTCCTTGCTACTTTTGGAATTGGCTAGTTGAAGAATTCTTTTCTCTGTTTGAGACTTAATATAGGTACCATGTTCACAGGAAGTTCTTCAAGGTTGAACTGGGTGCTTTTTTTTTTTTTACTGCAGAGAAAGTCCCTGGAGCTTTCATTATATCTGAGAAAAACAGAGATGAAACAACAGATATATTTGCATACTTACCTTGCCTAGTAGAGGGGGTAGGCCTGGGAAATACATAGTTATATAGTTAAGCACGTAGATAGGGAATGTAGCGGGTAGAAAAGATGAAATGTTTCATTGAAGTGATCGAGTAGGTGAAGGCCTTAGAGGGGAAGAGGGAATCTGTGCTGTGGACATCCTCAGCAAACATCTAGGGAAAGAAATCCTTGTCCTGTGATAGCATTTGTGCTGTGCCATAAGCATCCCAATTGCCGGAAAAGCTCAAATATCGTCACTTAACAGTTTCACTTAGAGTTTTGAAATTCTAAAAATACTTCTAAGACATATCTCCCCTCTGCCCTGCCACAGGCCTCGCCAGTGCACAGCTTGGGGGACTGTTAATGGCCCAGAACATCCCATCAGGGATATGATGTGCTTAAGTTTCAGGGAGTGCAGTCTCCATTCTCCCTCATAAGAGCTGAATTCATCTGTGAAATCCCTGCCCTGTAAGCATCTTTCATTTCCAGAAGACCGACCCTGTATGCTCTTCCTTCTCAAACTCCCAGCCTTTTTGTTTTGCATCTATCATTACCTGTGAATGTCCTCTGGCTCCTCTTTTAGGCTTTCTTAAATGCTATGGGTAGGTTTGGGGGCTTACTCCTTAAATGCTATGGGTAGGTTCTTCCACAGTCAGATGATCCCCTTGAAGATGGAGCCTTCTGATATTTTCCCATTCTCTTGGGCAGCCTATTTTGAAATGGGTACTTCCTGCACAGATAGAATCTCAGCACAGCCCACTCATCAGTACAAGAGCCTTCAGTTCTCTCACATTGTTTCCTTAGAATCTAGTTTTGTTAAGTCAGATTATTTTTTGTTGTTGTTGGTGGTGGTCCTGGGGCTCATACTCTGGGCTTGGGTGCTGTCCCTGCGCTCTTCAGCTCAAGGCGAGCACTCTACCACTTGAGCCACAGCACCACTTCTGGTTTTCTGGTGGTTAATTGGCGATAAGAGTCTCAGGGGACTTTCCTGCCTGGGCTGGCTTTAAACTGCGATCCTCAGAGCTCAGCCTCTTGAGTAGCCAGGCTTGAGCCACCAGCACCCAGCTGAAGTCAGATTTTATCCATTATAAGTTAAAAATAATTTTGCAATAATACCAAACTGTTGTTGTTTGTTTCTGCTTTTTAAAAATTGCTGATCATCCAGGCTAGGCATTTACTCTGCCATGTACACCAGGCCTCCATATCGCTTTGCTCTGGTTATTGTGTTTGTTCAGGACACCTTGGACTGCGATCCAATTTATTCTCTCACTGTTCACAGTGCTTCCCATTTCCGGCCATCTCTTCTTATTCTCTTGTACCCGTGGCCATCTTGTTTAGCTTCATTAATATTTTTGTTTTCGTTTTTTGTGTTTAGTTTCACGTCCTTACATAAGTGAGCCTTATAGTGATCTAGATTCTTTTGGTTTTTTTTATTTTTTATTTTACTTTTTATTGACTGTGGAAGATGAGGATTTAACCTGAAGTAACCTGCCATCGTAACACAGTTTTATCAAGCACTGTTGGAAAAAAAATGAGTTAGATTCAGAAGGCAAGATTTTCTTGATCCTAAAATGCTGTAAAGCAGTATTTTTCCGGGGGTTAAAACTCGAGTTTGCATAGTACATTGCTAGGGACTTGGGGTAAAAGCAAAATACTATAATCAAAAGGCACGGGTATGAATAATTACAAAAGATAACAATATCAACACTCTATTTTTAGCTATACCATTAAAACATGAGAAATCCTCATTTATTCCCATCTTGTGGTTAGTCTCTGATCAAGTCTTGTTGTTTTGAAACCCCAGGCAGTTAGTCTTAATCACCAAACCTTTTATAGGTGCTAGGGTGAAAGTTTAGTCCTATTTAAAAGAACAAATTTGCTAAAGACAAGCTGTTCTAAGAATCATAGATTTGCATGAAAAACTGCACCAGAGAAAAACAGTTAATTGCCTCAGCATGAAAGATGGAACGTATGTCAAGATAATTGAAGACTTTGTTTTATGTGTTCACTTTGGTCTAGTTTTGATTGCATGGACTTTAATTTGTTTCTGTGTCTTAATTTTTTTCTTAATCTATTCTGAAGAATGTAAAACACTCCTGAGGATCTTATTACTGTTTGGGAAATTATCTTCTTTGGTGCCATTGGATACAATTTTTTTTTGTCAGTCTTACAAGAAAAAAAATATAGTATGATGAAACAGGCTATTGTATTTTAGCAATCTGACAGTGGAATCTCTGAAAATTTTTGTATAAGATCATATACACTGGGACAATTTCCATTAGGGTATTCCCTATCCTGAACCAGTCTTCCCTCTCTCCCTCCTTCCCTTCCCTTCCCTTCCCTTCCCTTCCCTTCCCTTCCCTTCCCTTCCCTTCCCTTCCCTTCCCTTCCCTTCCCTTCCCTTCCCTTCCCTTCGCTTTCCTTCCCCTTCCCCTTCCCCTTCCCCTTCCCCTTCCCCTTTCCCTTCCCCTTCCTTTTTCCTTTGCATATTTAAGTATTGGAGGAATTATCTTTTTGCATTTATTCACATTTCTTATCATTCATATCTGTAAAAACTGACATTTTCCTAACTTAAATATTGGTGCTTAGTCATTCCTTAGACA
This sequence comes from Dipodomys merriami, assembly GCF_024711535.1. Classification (NCBI taxonomy): domain Eukaryota; kingdom Metazoa; phylum Chordata; class Mammalia; order Rodentia; family Heteromyidae; genus Dipodomys; species Dipodomys merriami. The sequence goes on along the minus strand of NW_027206401.1, from coordinate 15,195,470 downwards.
GGTATGATCACATCTAGTCTAATCGGAGATGTTCCATTATTTGCTGAACACTTGAGCTTACAAATATACCTGTGGCTTCTTTTTGAAAAGGCACTGCGACGAGAGTTAAAGGAAAAAGAATATTCCATCCTGAATGCTGTCGACCAAGCTCGAGTTTTCCTGGCTGATCAGCCAATTGAGGCCCCTGAAGAACCGAGAAGGAACATCCAAGCAAAAGCAGGTGAGACTGGATTCTTTCAGACATCATATTAGAAAAAAGAAAAAATAATACATATTTAGAGAACAACAAAAAATCAAATAGGAAATGGCCTATTGTTCAAGATCTAGTATTTAAATCTTTTAAGAAAGAAAAATTGTCATAAATTTAACAAATGTATAAATTCTTTTTTTTTTTTTTTTTTTTTTTTTGGGGTCAGTCATGGGGCTTGAACTCTGGGCTTGGGCGCTGTTCCTGTGCTCTTCAGTTCAAGGGGAGTGCTCTACTGCTTGAGCCACAGGACCACTTTCTGGTTTCTAGTGGTTTATTGGAGATAAGAATCTCACAGACTTTCCTGCCCTGGCTGGCTTTGAACCGTGATCCTCAGATCTTAGCCTCCTGAGTAGCTAGGATTACAGACGTGAAACACCAGCGCCCGGTGTGTATAAATTCTTAAGTGAAGAAGAATATTATGTTATACTTCAGAATCTCTATTTTAAAAGAAAAATTTAAGTTCAGAAAAAGGCTTATATTTATATTGTATGACTTTAATGAATGAATTCATTGTGGCTGAATATCGGAGTGAACCCTTTTGGTACAACTATTATATACTAATAAAATAACTAATATACTAATATACTAATAAAATAACTACAAACATGATTTGTCTATGAAGTAAAAAAAATACTTGCTTAATTAATTGCAAGAGAAGAAAGTTATTGAAAATGTAATAGCAAATACGTAAAATATTTGTATCTATAAAATGAAGTTTTTTCAGACGTGTCAGCATGTGATGGTAAAATGCCTTTCTTTTATCAGCAGGTAGCAGCATTTAATTAAAAAAAAACAAACCCTAAAACACCGATATGTTTTGGCTTAAAATTGCAACGGGAACTACCGTACTAACAAAGAGCAAGTCACATAGTAAATTTAAGAGAAAATTTGCAATGCATTTTGGAGTCCATATATAGCTCTCTAATGGTTTTACACCATTGGCCATTAAAAACATCCCGATGCATTTTTAAAAATTAGCAGCATGCCATTCCGGGTATTTTTCCATAGTTCACTTCCCTGGGCAAAAGAGGACCTGAAAGAGCAGCTGCAGTTCCCAGCAGTCAGCGAGCTGGGAGCTGGCAAGGCAGGTGGTCTTTGTGCTGAGCCTCCTTAATGGAAGCTCCCCTTCAGGCTGAGTGCATCTCCCAAGGCCGTGGTTTTCTTGACTTTTCCATCAAGTTTGTTGTGTATGTGTGTGTACACAACACATATATACGTGCAGAGCTACTTTGTGTCTTTTCTGACATCACGTTCTGTTTTCTACTCGGGTTCCATAGCAGTCTGCCTACTGGGAACCTCAGTCATCGTGGAATCTTCGATTTCTCATCAAACCCTCATTTGCAAATCACTCTTAATTGCTTTTTATTTTGGGGGTTTTTTTGGGGGGGGTTGTCTCTGAAGATTGATTCCTCCCGAATATTTCACCTGCTGCCTTCTGGGTTCCCCATCTATGCCTTCAGTTAAGTAGGGATTGAAGTGATTTGGGGGAAAAAATGTATCTGTATTGAACATGCACTCTTTTCTTGTCATTATTCCCCAAATAATGTAATAGAATAACTATTTCATAGCATTTACGTGTGTGTGTGTGTGTGTGTGTGTGTGTGTGTGTGTGTGTGTGTGTGTGTGTGTGTGTGTGTGTGTGTGTGTGTGTGTGTGTGTGTGTGTGTGTGTGTGTGTGTGTGTGTGTGCTGTGTTCCTTGGATTGAGAAGACCTGGAAAAACCCATAGAACATTCCAACTTCAGACAGCAGAAAGAAGGTGCTATTCCAGTTTCATGGCATCTCCCTTTGTGTTGTTCATTTGGAGGAAGGAGACATTCACTCATCTTTTCTTAGTATTTACTAGTCTTCCTTGAAACCATTTTTCTTGTGTCCCAAGGACTTGAGTGAGAAGAGAGGAAACATTTTAATCATGAGCTGCCTTGTAGCAGGAGGAGTTTCCCTTTTACCGTAGCTTCTCCTTGATGTGGTCAGATATTTCAGAGTGTAAAGGATACTGCTTTTTGATGTCTCCATTTGCTTTTACTTTCAGGATACTGAGTCCCATTTTCAAGTACCACAAGTTATATCGATTGAGCTATATGAATTTTTTTTAGTTTGCTTTGTTTTCCGATTGGTAATTTCCCTACCCTTTCCTTTCTTGATGTTATTTTCTGTAATAGTGGTTGATTTTTACCTGCTGTTCAAAGTAAATGGAAGAAAATTATCCATAATAGCTTTTATCCTTTCCTTGTTTACCATGACTTATGTAGAGCTGCTATCTGAAATAGAGAGCATTTGAACATTTGTTATCCCGTGTGACGGTGAAGTATTCAGTGTTGGATGCAGGAGGAGCTGGCAGAAATGGTGTTATAGTTGTTCAGTTCTAGTTATTAAACATTTTTAATATGTTCTATAGACTGTGCCCTAGAGCACTAAGATGTTCCAACTTCATCGTTTTTCTCCCTGATGCACTTTTCTGTTCTTTTTATGTCTTCTCATTTTCCTATTATTGATTGTCTTATAATGTGGTTTGCAGTTTGTAAATATTTGCAAATTAATACAACCCGCATCAACTCCTTACCCTCTTTTGATAGGCCTCCTTCAATACTCTATTAATTAGTATCCCTCCCTTAATAGAAACCCTCGAATCATACATACAAAGCACAGAATTGCTACTTGTTCGAGTGGCTTCTGGAGTGGGAGGGATCCTGACTCCTTCTGCAGGCACAGAAGCTGCACAGAGAATTGGCCTCAGCATTTCTGTATGTGTCCCATTTCTGTGCCCTCCCCTACTTGTACTTGATGTCTGTTGAACACCAAGCTCCTTTTCATGTCCCACAGTAATGTCTACTATGCCCTTGTTCTGTTACTTAACCTGGGTTTTTTTTTCTGCCTGTAGACTCCTCTTCCCTGATTTCCATTTATTCCATTGCCAACTCTCATGACCTACCTGCCCAGCTCCACCCAAGACCTTTGTCATCTGGGACATTTTGCCTTTCTGAGCTGTCTCTGGACTCCCTGCCACTCTGTCCCATCCCTCGCTGGATGGTGAGAATCTGCATCAGAAGCTTTCCCCTTGCTGGCTTTTTAAGAAGTGACTCCTTTGTATTGAGAAGCTGAATATGAAAAATGATCTGAGTGTCCAATTCAGTTGTAATAAGCAAAACATACTGCAGATATTACTTGAGTCATAGGCAAGACATTCAGTACTCTCTCCGATAGGAAATTGAGCTTTAGATAGTGTTGTAGTTATTTGAACTCGATGCCCAGTGAATTATGAGGAATGAGCCAAGTAGAAGTGAGAAGAGAGAGCAAAAGCTGACACTGAGAAGTGACTGTACAGTCTGATAGCAAGGAGGAGAAAGCAAACAACTGTGGAGAATGGATGAACATTCTAAAATAGTAGTCCTTGAGGCTTTTTACAGTGAAAAGCTACAGCTTTGGATGATGGTCTATATTTGAAGGTAGAATCTATATGTTTTAAAATAGACATAAGAATTTATACCATATTTTACAGTAAGTTACCTTCTAAAATGACAACCATAAAAAGCAGGACTAAGTGGGGTGACATGTCTGGAAAAAGCTACCAGAATAAATTGTTCTACCATGGCAATTAGGTAAATATGAGTTTTAACTGAACTGAAATTTACCTGAATATAGAAAATTTTAAAGCATACAACTTGGTCAATAGACTCTGTCTTGTTCCAGCAGTATGGGAACACTTAAGATCATGTAATTGGTATTATCATATCTATTTATATCTGTATCTATTTCCTGTTAATAAAGTCCGATTGTTTTTATTTGATTATAATAACCCAGTTTGTATTAAAGAACTAGAACAATGGAATAAGAACTGTATTATATTATTTGTGATAGGGTATTTTACCTCTAAAAGCATTTAAAGAATTATGCAATTTATGTTCAATATATGCTTTTCTTTTTTTAATTATATTTAAGATTCAATGAAAAGTTTGGGATTGAGGTAGAGCTCAGTGGTCTAGTGTGGGTCTGGTATGTACAAGGTTCTGGGTTCAATCCCAAGCACTGTAAAAAAGAAAGAAAGAAAAAGTGTGAAGGGAGAAAGAAGACAAAGATGAAATAGAAAATATTACATTATGTTGTTTATGTATTTTACCATGAGTTTACTTTATAAAAATTATTCCTGTTAAAGTATTGCTGTTAGTAAAATTATTTCATTCATGTCTGAACATCATTTCTGTTTCCATATAGACAATTTGGTTTCATTTAAATGATATTCCCGGAACAGTCATAGAAGAAGAAAAATAGATAGGGACCAGGGACTCACACCTGAAATCCTAGCTACTCAGGTGGCTTAGACCTAGAGAACCGAGGTTTGAAGGTAGCCTGGGCAGAAAAGTCCAGAAGACTCCATCTAAAAAAATAACTTGTACAAAGCTGGAGTAGAGGTTTGGCTCAAGTGAAAAGAATGCCAGCCTAGCAAGCAAGCCAAGAGAGCATGAAGCCATGTGAATATATCTGTGATTAATGATTGACAATGATCTTTTTCGGATAAAAATGCATGTAGAGATTAGTATTTCCCTTGGAACCTCTTTAATGTCTAGCTATGTGTTTTAGTGTTATTTGGAATTTTAATTCATGGCATATTGTATATTTTAATTCAGGGTATAGTTCTTTTAATTCTTAAATGTTTTATGGTATTTTGGAAAGCCAGGTACTCCAAGTATTCCCATATCTTCAATATGTATTATATATTATATACATATTATATATGTATATTATATATATATATGTATTATATATGCTATAAATGGCATTTTAGTGTACTATGTCAATTTATTTTATGCTCCTATTAGCAAACTTGTGTCAGTCAGATTTTGTAATCATTGAGTAAAGATGTGTTCAAGTTACATTGTTATCTTATGTCTAATAAAATGAGGCCAATTGGACACAATACCTAACAGAAATTATTAGGCTGGTAATAAGGTCTCCTTAAGACTTTTTTGTCTGTTTTCCTAATAACAGCTTTATTAATCAGAGCCCATTCCTCCTGAGTGACAGACCCATGCTTGAGATGGGTACAGGGGGAATTCATTCACTGCCTCATGGAGCCAGGAGAAGGGCAGGGGCAAAGTTGGCTGCAGGGGTCTGAATGCCACCCAGAAATCTTTCCTCCACATTTCCCTTTTCAGCTTCATGCGGGTTTTCATTTTCTTTACATTTTCCTGGATTGTCTCACCCCCCTCACGCCTTTCCTTAGTTCCAGAACATTCTACTAGCCGGTCTTGAGTCGCTTGAGTAATGTCTCAAGATGTAGATTTATTGGGCTTTCTTCATGGAGGGCGGAGCTGTCCCCACAGAGAGACACACAGCAGACTTGTGCCAACTGCCCTCCACTGTCTCATTCCATTTCATCCCCCTGAAAATGCCGAGTGCTGAGTGCTTTTATCACCTACTCAGCAGATGAGGAAACCGAGTCTGAGAGGGTTATAAGCCTGTGCAAAATACAAACCAGGTACCAGGTGCTTTTATTCACAATAATTAGTATAACAGACTCTATGGAGAGTGCTAACAGTATAATTCTTTAGAAATACTAAGTCAAAGCCCCCCAAAATAAATACCAGGGAATGGGTACTTCAGGGGGAGTTGGCAGGGGAAAAGGGTAGAAGAATGAAGGCAGTAGAATACAGAATTGAGAAAAATAAAAGAAGGGGTGGGTCAGAACAGGGGGAGATGTCGAAAGGGTGGCTCCGATCAAGATGCATTGCATTTGTAAACAGCTTTGTTAAATGGCAAAAACGTCAATGCATAATCTAAAAATTAAGAAACGTGAGGGAAAGGGTAGGGTAGGAGGGGTGGGTAAGAATGTTGAACAGGGGTGACATTGATCAGGATGCACTGTATTCATAAACTGCTTTTTGAGTGGTAACTCCTTTGGGCAGCTATTAAAGTTAAATAAAAATATGTTTAAAAATCAAAATAATTAAGTAAACAAATCACTTTGTCCCTCCCTTCACTGTGGCCTTTTCTTTATTGAAATACCATGCCCTGTTTTCCATTCGCTTGCCAGTTCACTGATTTTTCTTCCATGGAAGGAGAAGGTGTTTAGGCAATGTTAGGATTTGTCTTTTTAATTTTCATATAAAACTTGAAGTATAAGTAATTGCTTTCAGGCCTGTAGACCATAGCAATAATTTAATTAGTTTCACAAGTCCAAATTCGATTAGTAAAGTTGTAATGCATGAAAAAGCACAGAAACAGAGTGTTGCTTTCTTTTCCAGTGTTCCCCAGTATGGAGTAACATTGTAGTCTTTCGCAAATGCAAGTCTTAATGGTTAGAGTGTGTCTGGTCTTCAGCTTTTATAAACCACCAGGAATTACTTGAGTAAGCCCATCAGTTGGGTAAAAATTTCACAATCTTCTTTGACTTAGAAACAAGATTCCATTTGAAAATCATAAAAAGGTTTATAAACATTTTTTGAATGTGTGTGTGTGTGACAGAGAGAGAGAGAGAGAGAGAGAGAGAGAGAGAGAGAGAGAGAGAGAGAGAGAGAGAGAGAGAGAGAGAGAGAGAGAGAGAGAGAGAGAAGTGTGCTGGAGCTTGAAATCAGGGCCTTGGCACTGTTTCTTAGCTTTTTCACTGAAGGCTAGCAATCTGACACTTGAGCCATAGCCCCAGCTTCTGACTTTTTAACTGGTTAATTGGAGATAAGAGTCCCAGGGACTTTCTTACTCAGGCTGGCTTTGAACCACAATCCTCCTATATCAGATTCCTCAGTAGTTGGGATTACAGATAGAACCCCACTGGCATCATTACTCAGAGCTTGTGTTTTGACACTTGATGCATAGCTCCACTTTGGGCTCTTTACTGGTTAATTGTACATAAGAGTCTAACAAATTTGTCTCCCCATGCTGGCCTTGAACCTAGATCTTAGATCTCAGCCTCCCAAGTAGCTAGGATTACAGGTGTAAGCTATGAGGGGCTAACCTAAAAAAAAACAAACTTTCTTTTAAATCTTGAAACCGCTTTGTAAAGCTGTTTGAAAAGAATCATTAAATTTCCTGAAAGATTGAGATTTAATTATTTAAAATTATAAGGGGACATTTTCTGCATTGCTGTTTCTTGTGAGATGCTTTTTTAATTAATTTTTTATTGGCACCATATTGTACATAGCCAAGGATTTCTCATGACATTTTCAGACATGCATATAAAGTTCCTTAACCATGGTCACTTCCTCTATTACTCAATGTGATGAAAACCCATTAAATAAACAAACCAATGTTTTTGATGCTGATAACAAAGCTTAGTTTGATGGACCTACATTTTGAATTAATTGATCACCATCTGCTACTTTCTCCAGTCTGTGTTATGACCATCCATAAATCACTATTGTCTCATAAAAAAGTAGCACTGATTTACATACATGTATTTTATGGCAATGAACACCTGGGATGTTACTTTCTGGCTTGAACATAAAGGAGGGTACAAGACACTTTCAATGTAGCGTGGTACTTAACTTCTTGTTATTGTTGTTTCTCTGGAGAAAGCTGAACTCGAATGCATACAAAGTTTCAGCATGTTTCAGAAAGTATAATGCTAGCAAAAGCACCCATTCTCCTGTTCACTTAAAGTTCTCCTTGTTTTAGCAGTATGTAAACAGAAAGCATAATGTACTTAAGTCTTTTATAAGAAAGGCTGAGCAAGAGTAGAAAGCTCCTGATTTCTGTGTTTATTAGCTTCTGGGTATAGCTGAAAGGCTGCCCAGGAGTGATTGAATCTCAGGCTCTGGTCCTCAGTTCTTGAAAGAAGCAAGGATTCTTCTCCTTCTTTTTTTTTTAACTTATTTTTTTTTATTGTGAAAATACTGTACAGAGGGGTTACAATTACACGGGCAAGATAATGAGTACATTTCTTATCAAGCATTGTAGCCTCCTCCTTTGTTTCCTCTTCCCATCCCTTCCCATATCCCCCACCCCCCACCAAAGTTGTAAAGTTTGTTTTCGAGGTAACAACTTGTACATCTCATTGTTACAGTGGGTCCAACTAAATCCATATTTAAACGATGTTTTTTTCCCTTCCCCTCCACAAATGATACCAACATCAAATACAGTGAAAGCAGGGGTTATGCTGTGGGGGAGGGACATACAAGAGCAACAAAGAAATAATCTTATAAATATGTTAGAAAAAATTGCATGAAAGAAAAAAACATTTGAATACATAACTTGGGGTTCATTTCCCCAACTCCAACTTATCTGACCTTTTCTGCTTGACTCAAACATATACTAGTTATTGCAAATAAGGGAAACCATGGGACCTATGTTTTTTTGGGCTTGGCTTACTTCACTTAATTTTTTCCAAGCCTTTCCATTTCCTAACAAATGGGGTAATGCCATTCTTTCTGATGGAGGCATAGAATTCCATTGTGTATATATATACCACATTTTCTTGATCCATTCATCTACTGAGGGGCATCTGGGTTAGTTCCATATCTTAGCTATGGTAAATAATGCTGCAATAAACATAGTTGTGCTGGTAGCTTTAGTATGGTCTTGTTTGTGATCATTTAGGTAAATACCCAAAAGTGGGATTGCTGGGTCATAGGAGAGCTCTATGTGGAGTCTTTTGAGGAACCTCCATACTGCTTTCCAAAGTGGTTGAACAAGTTTACACTCCCACAAACAATGTAGTAAGGTTCCCTTCTGTCCACATCCTCTCCAGCATCTGTTGTTATTAGAATTCTTGATTTTAGCCATTCTAACTGGAGTGAGGTGGTATCTCAATGTTGTTTTGATTTGCATTTCTTTTATGACTAGAGAGGTTGAGCATTTCTTCGTGTGTCTATTGGCCATCCTTCTTTCCTCTTCAGAGAAGTTTCTCTTTAAGTCTTTAGCCCACTTATTTATTGGGTAGTTGTTTCTTTGAAGATTTGTTGTTGGGGATTTAATTTTTTGAGTTCAAGGTATTTTTTAGATATGAGACCTTTGTCCGTTGTATGGCTAGTGAAGTTCTTCTCCCAATCTGTGGGCTTTCTATTGATCTTGCTAGCTATGTCCTTTGCCATGCAGAAGCTCTGAAATTTTATGCAATCCCATTTGTCCAATATTTCTTTGATTTGTTGTGTTTCTGGGTCTCTATTAAGAAAATTTCAACCTGTGCCAAGGAGACCTAGGGTTTCTCCTATTCCGTCCTTTAATGTTTTCTGAGTGTCTGCTTTGACTCTGAGGTCTTTGATCCATTTGGAGTTGATTCTGGTGCAGGGTGATATATAAAGATCTAGCTTTAGTTTTCTACAAGTAGTTAACCAATTTTGCCAGCACCATTTACTGAAGAGGCTGTCTTTCTTCCATTCTATTTTTAGCTCCCTTATTGAAGATTAGATGGCTATAGGTCTGTAGGTTCATTTCTGGGTTTTCAATTCTATTCCATTGGTCCTGAGGTCTGTTCTTGTGCCAGTACCAAGCTGTTTTGATTACTATGGCTTTGTAGTAGAGTTTGCGGATCTGTTGAAGATCGTTTTAGCTATTCGGGGTCTTTTATTGTTCCATATGAATTTTTGGATTGCCTCTTCTATTTTCTTGAAGAATGAGGTTGGAATATTGATAGGTATCCCATTGAATTTGTAGATGGCTTTGGGAAGTGAGGATTCTTGCTTCCTTGCTTTCTTACCCTTCCCTCTAGACCCCACCCCACCCTTACAAAACTAAGGAGTATGAGGGAAGAAGTGTGTATTTACCAAATAAATACTTCCTAGGTCCTGGAATACAGCAGAGAATGGAACAGGTACCCTTAGTCCTCTGGAAATTTCACGTTCATGGCTTCACCCTTTCTCAGGGCCACCTTGGGGACCCCCATGACCTGTTTGCTAAAGTCTACCACCTTAGCTAACTTGGGTAAACCACATTGCTGCCATTATTGTGAGGAAATCCGTAGCTATTCAGTTACAGAAAGTCAGAGGTTAGAGCTTTGGTGGCTTCGGTTATTTGTTCCAGGAGCTCTTCCTGTTTTTGATCCTGCCCTGGAAGGGAATCTTCTTAATGATCTGCTCCTGAGTCTCCCTCAACCCAACACTGGCCTTAGGAAGAAGAAATCCAAAACATGGTTAGATTCCAGTTTGACCTTCATTGACTTTCTGGTCCAAAATACTACTTCCCCGCTCCCCAGTGTCATCTGTGTTTGTATTTCCTCTTTTTACTCTTACTAGTTTGCATTTAGATGTTTGCAGAAAGGATTCTTTAATTCTCTTTTCTTAGAAGTTCTTAACTTTCCCTATATCATGTATTCCTCTCCTCCCTCTCCCCTCCCGCCTCATCACCACACCTCCCCTTCTTTCTACCTCTTCTCTTTCCCCAGACTTGAGATGTCTCTTATCTTCATGGATGGTCCATATCCTCTTTATCATATCCTTATTGACAGATTCGGGCAGAATATTCATATTGACCTACTCTGAGTGGGCTCTTTTTATTATCCTTATGACTTATTAGAGGAACATAATTAGGGATGCTACTTAGCTGATGGCACTTGAGGATGCACTTGTGGTCTGGTTCATCACGAGCCCTTGCCACCAATCATCCTGCAGAGGAGGAGGAAGTGGGCAGGGTCCTCTTAACTGCTGATGAAATATTTCAGGGAGATTAGGTTGATCTTAATTGTATAATCAGGGCATATGGGAAGAGTGGATTCCCAGTATTTTAATCAGAAACATCTTTTGATTTTAGAGAAGGGGGGAGGGAGGGACAGGGGGAGGGAGGAAACTAGTGCCCAAGAGGCGGGGTGATCAGAGATAAAAGCCAAGTTTTGCTCCTTGAATTCTATTAAGCTAATCAACCTGTTTTACTTATGTGAAAAGGGCCAGAGATACCTGGATAAAATGATAAAGGGAATGTGAGAACGGACACTTCATTGAAAATAGCATGATCAAACACACTAAAAATGCTTAAAAGAAGGGAGTTTAGGAAGAGAAGTTTAAAGAAAAAAAGAGAGTTAATATAGGAGTGAATTCGATCCCAGAACATTATCTGTATTACAGAACTGTCACACTGAAACTCTTTTATAAATTCATTTGTGCTGATAGAAGAGAAATAGCACAACAGATATCAGAAAGTAAGAATTCTCAACTCTTGTCTGAGCTTTAGGATTTACCAGAGAACATTTAGAGATTTTTGGAGGAACATTTGTCCATTTTCAGATGTGAAGATTTTCTTTTTTTGAAGAATGCAGTTGTGTTTCTGTTCTTCATTTGGGGACTGGGGCCGGGGTGGGGGGGGGGGGGAGAAGTTTTCTGAAGTTTTCTTTTCTTTCTTTTTTTTTTTTTTTTTTTACCCCCGATCGTTCTGACCTGCCATTTTGTGTCATGTTGCTTCTTCTTGCATCTTGCACAAAGGTTCTGGGAAGTTTTTGGTTTTCACCTTGAACATTACTCTGCTCTTGGCTCAAAGTATGCATTCAACTAGACTTTTGCAAGAATTAAGATGTACTTTTATTCTGACTTTTCAGTCATCGGTTGATGTATTTCCTTTCTGGAAAACAGATGGTGAATTGAACATGGAGCTTTTCTTTTCTTTGGAGAAGCTGCTTGGGTGGGGATGGCATAATAAATATACTACAAAAGGACTACTCTATCAAAAGATCTGACATTACCTGAAGACAAAAGGCTCCTAACCACTGTGGTGTGTTTTATCATAAAAGAAGCCACATATCTCTCCATGCCGGGTTATTTAATGACTGAGTCAGAAACAGCTTTTCCTTTATGCAAGGAAAATCATCATAATTAAGCTGTCTATTCTGAAATTGGTGGTTTTTCTTATTCTTTTTTTTTTTTTATAAAGGTAAAGCACACGTGTTTAAAAAACATTTTTTTTTAAAAAGCCCAAGTGACTTATTAACCAACACAGGTGTTAGCATCATAAAAGTCACCCACCTCTTCTCTCCTGAGACTGCCACGAATGAATTTTTTTCTTTCATTTCATATATAACATTATATATGTCTATGAAATATATAGTGTGTAATGTCAATATTATTTTTAGCATTTTATAGCTATCCAGAGGGTGTAGGGTCTTATATGAGGTTTAGCTTCTTTAATGGCAATTCTTTCTTTTTTTCCAGAAAGTACTTTTTCTTGGGGACCTCGGGGTCCCGGCATGTAGCATGTGGTTTAGGACTCTTCTCCTAGCACCTTGACTTTGTCTCCTGGTTGTTAATAGTTTTATAGTACTTGGGATCAAACCCAGAGCCTTGCACAAGGCTGGGCAGGTGCGAAGGCAAGCACTCTACCAACCATTGTATCTCCAGCCATTCCTGACTGTCACTTGAGGCTGGTTTCTTATTTTCTTACTTATACAAGAGGAGTCAGCCAACCCACCAATGGATGCTTTCTCTTTTCCTCAATGGATGTTAGGGGGTCACTGGCATCTCTGTAGGTGAACTGCAGATGAACTGCAGATGTGTCAACAAGACACCTTGGCTAAAGTCTTCATTGTCCACCGGTTGCATTGCTGCATTTCAAGTGTAAATGGTGTTATCTAGAATTCTCTAGAAATTTAAAGAGACAGATATATTTAACTTGACCTCTAAATAATAGTTAAAGCAAGGCCAGGCATAGTAATGTAATCACAGCTACTCAAAAGTAGGCAGAGATTGGGAGGATGGCAAAAAGTTGTCAGGACCCCTTCATAACAGGAAACTGGATGTGGTAGTGCACATCTGAAATACCAATAATACAGGTACAGCGTGTGTTTCTGTTACCCTTGAAGCCCTCTTGTAGTGTTGCACATTTAGAGATGTTCACTGTAATCTTGTCTTCTTATTGAGATGTGTGATATTCTGTTACATTTGAGCTGCAAAATATGTTCTTTATTAAACATGAACCGCCAGAGACACTTGTGCATGATGAAGTATCTAAGATATATGATTTCTCTTCAGTTAATTCCTTTTAGAAACACAGTAAATTAATCTTATTTTCTAAGAGTTTTTCTTCATCATTTTCAGTTATTCTCGGCTAATTATATTTCCCATTTCTCTTGAAAAGAGAAAAAAAGAGTAAAAAACTGTCATTGGAGTTGGCATAACTAAATTTATGGTAAAGAAAACACTTGTTTTATCTCTTGAGTTTTCTCGTTCTATATTAAGGTTTACAAAGATATTAAAATTTGGAAGTCATGAACACTCTCAATCACTTATTAATCTCTTTTCTTCTTTGAAGAATATGTTTAGAGGTAGCGACGAGTTCGTGGTGGAAGTGTGGAGAAATTCCCTCTTACCTTGACCACTACATCTCTGTTCCTGACAGACGTTCTTCGAATGCTGATGGATACAGAATGCTCAATTGATTCATTCTGACTGTTGGTTTTTAATTTTTTTTTTTAAACACAGAATTGACTCCAGAGGAGAGAGCCCAGAGGATTGCCAAAGCCATGCGCAAACAGTCTTCTGAAGTGAAAGAGAAATGGGAAAGTCTAAATGCTGTCATCAGTAACTGGCAAAAGCAAGTGGACAAGGCATTGGAGAAGCTCAGAGACCTGCAGGGAGCGATGGACGACCTGGACGCAGACATGAAGGAGGCAGAGGCAGTGCGCAATGGCTGGAAGCCTGTGGGAGATTTGCTCATTGACTCGCTGCAGGATCACATTGAAAAGACCATGGTCAGCCCTCTTGTCTTTGACAGTTTCTATTGTATGTGCGTGTGTGCCAGCAGTCCTGGGGTTTGAACTCAGGGCCTGGGTGTAATCACTGAGCTTTTGTGCTCAAGGCTAGCACTCTGCTACTTGAGCTGTTAAAGAATGTTTTTTTTGTTTTTTTTTTTGTCGGTTGTGGGGCTTGAACTCTGGGCCTGGGCGCTGTCCCTCAGCTCTTCAGCTCAAGGCGAGCGCTCTACCACTTGAGCTACAGTGCCACTTCCGGTTTTCTGGTGGTTTATTGGAGATAGGAGTCTCACGGTCTCTCCTGCCCGGGCTGGCTTTGAACCGCGATCCTCAGATCTCAGCCTCCTGAGTAGCTAGGATTACAGGCGTGAGCCACCAGCGCCCGGCTTAAAGAATGTTTTACTGCTAAATAGAACTCCGTAAAGAGCCACACATGTAAATGGCCATCAGGGATTGTTATAAAGCCAACACTGTTACACCTTGTCATGACTCCAGGTCAGTAGACATAATAGAAGTTTTCCAGGTGTCACTCACTGTAACCAATTTGTTCCCCTAAAAAGGGAGCATTTTAAGATAATCTACTTTTTAAAAATACTTTAAAAAATCCAAATATGTGTCCTAAACAATGTAGATTAGGTTTATCTGATACACACACACACATACACACACACACACACACACACACACACACACACACGTATAATCCACTTTTAGTTTCAGACAGTAGAGTAGTATATAAAATTGTATATTTGGTAGTCATGAATCATAGCTGAGGAAAAGCCAAGAAAAAATTCAAAGGACTTAGTCTGACTGTATCTGTCATGCATGGAATTTTTTGTGCAGAAGGTATATATCTTTTGTTCACAGACCTTGGATAACAGCCTTCCTTTTGTGTGCACAGGACTAAATAGGAGAGGGAAAGGAGATCTGGGAAATTCACTGAATACTTGGGTAAATTCCATAAGTAAATATATGAGTGAGTAGTCAGAGAAGTAACAGGAGCTAGCATAGAGGCTAATAACTATGCGCTAAGAACCGTTCTTAGCCAGTTTGTGTGGGTCACGCTTTATTCTCACACCACCCAACAAGATAGGCATTATTACTGTGCCTGTATCACAAAGTTTTAAAAAATGAATATAATTGCTCAAGCCCACACAGCTAGATGTAAATGGTAGAATATTTGTGATTTTTTTCTATTCTTTGCAGAGAATTCTTTCATATGAATGAAATGAAACACATCTTTGACCAACTCTTTGAATTAAAGCTCTAAATGTTAAATACATTTACATTTATTATTATTTTTTTACTAAGAGTATTGGTGTTTGCTATTTTTCAGTGTAAGTATCTATAGCTTCCCAGCTGCCTTTGAATTACGTAGGCCTCTTTTTACCATTCTAATATACTAAAAAAAAAATTTCGAGTGGATATGAATTTAAGACAAGAGTCTGGAAACAGCCATTAGTGTAGCTTCTTTGGAATTTGTAGAGTTGTTCTATCTTTATATTTAAAAAAAATTTTTTTGTGTCCAGTCCTAGGGCTTGAACCTAGGGCCTGGGGACTGTCCCTGAGCTTCTTTTGCTCAAGGCTAGCACTCTACCATTTGAGCCACTGACGGCCTTTTCTGTTTATGTGGTACTGAGGAATAAACCCATTGTTTCATGCGTGCTAGGCAAGCACTCTACCACTAAGCCGCATTCCTAGCCCTTAATGGAGGGTTTTAAACGCTGATGTACACAGTGACATACAAAATATAGTGTGTCCTACTGGACAGCCAACATGCATCTTGGTTGAAGCAGGAATTTACCCATCAGTTTATAATTCATGATAATGAGTATTCAGGAAAAAAAATTGAAAAACTACCTTGGAATTATTAGAGGCACAGAAGTTGGGGAGTTGTTAATCTTATTTAATTAAAGAAATTGCAAATCCTTTTTCAAATCTCTGCTGAAGTGGAAAGCTAGAAATAAATAACAATTAATATTTTAATTGAAAGGAATAAATTATGGATTAGAACATTATAAGGTCCTATTAGGGGGAAAGAAAATAAAAAGACAAATCACATTGAACCTAACAAGCTCAAAGTCTGGGATATTTTTATATATCCCAGAGATATATCAAAGCAAGTTTTAAAATCCTGTTGACAACTTAGGCAGGTAAAACTAAGTACTGATTATTGCTAAATATTATTAAATGTGTCAGAGTAACTGAAAACAAAATCTTTGGGGGTAATCAAATAATTTCAACTCTTAAAATTATCTTTAATTGTTCTTACTTTCAGAACATACACCTTCTGGCGGGAGACACTTAAGATTTACACCTGCCAACAGTCTGCCTGGCACCTTTGATGCCAGCAGATGTTTCTGTTTTTATAGCAAGGAGGGCCACATAGGCTCTTGCTCTCTTATCAAAACATGATAAATTGGTTCTTTCTTCCACAACACATAGCCTCTGAAACCACTTAAAACTCGCTCTCTTCCAATCCCGTTCGATTTGGAAGCTCTTCAAAAATCAAAAGATTAACTTTCTTGATAAAATCCAACTGTGTTGCCATAAAACACCTGACCATAAAAATGAAAAAAACCAAGCCCCAAAGACCTTGTTTGTCAAAGGTCTTTTTCTTTCATGTTCTCACCTGTGGCTTATAATAGGGAAATATTATATATTTTTAACCCCAGAGGAAATGTTTAAACTCCTTTATTGTTCCTTAAGATTTTTTTAAATCCTCTCCTGAAGTTACAACCATCTAATTGGAAAAATCAAATCAAATCAAATCAAATGTGTCCTCTTTTAAAATGAAAGTGGTTAGCACCACAGCTGCTTTCTCCCTCCCTCCCTCCCTCCCTCCCTCCCTCCTTCCCTCCCTCCCTCCCTCCCTCCCTCCCTCCCTCCCTCCTTCCCTCCCTCCCTCCCTCCCTTCCTTCCTTCCTTCCTTCCTCCCTCCCTCCCTCCCTCCCTCCCTCCCTCCCTCCCTCCCTTCCTTCCTTCCTTCCTTCCTTCCTTCCTTCCTTCCTTCCTTCCTTCCTTCCTTCCTTCCTTCCTCTGCCTTTCTCTTTCTTTCTCTTTCTCTCTCTCTCTTTCACTTTCTCTCTCTCTTACTTTTTCTTTTCTTTCTTTCTCTGCATTATCTCCTGTGCACTTCATGTAGCTCATGTGTGCACACTTTAGACTCAAGAGTTGGAGCCTGAAATCCTTAAACTACTGCATTAGTACATAAGGTACTGAGGGTGGTAGTCAAGATGATGATGGCTGGTGATCAATAACAGCTACATTTTCTAGAATTTTCATCTGATTCAGGACATGAAGGAGGCGCACAATCATTTAAATGGCATTGTATTGTTATTTTTCTCTTTGTGTGTATCATTCAAACCTCTGGGTTTTGAGGGTGACTAGCTGATCATTCAGGAGGGCTCTGGAGAAGCCAGCTGTTGTTGAATGGGTAGCTCTACCTTCTGGCCCTTGAGCTGGCCTTGCATTGACCTTGGCAAAAAGGTAGACATACTAGCTTCTATTTTATTGTATTTTTTTCTAGTGACACTTTTGGGGGGGGTCTGTTTCTTCCAGGCATTTAGAGAAGAAATCGCACCAATCAACTTAAAAGTGAAAACAATGAATGATTTGTCTAGCCAGCTGTCTCCCCTTGACCTGCATCCCTCTCTAAAGATGTCTCGTCAGCTGGATGACCTTAATATTCGATGGAAACTTCTACAGGTATCAGCTTGGCTCCTTCCTAACAGGCTTGTCCCTCCAAAGCTCTGGGAAGCCCACCTCCAGAGACGTTCATTTCTCTCTGTTTAACCAGTCATATTTGGTAAAAACTTGTGCAAACAATGATGTCAGGGGCTCATATATTTATGAATATCAGCTCCAGTGTAATTTTGTATGGAAATTTCACAAACTAAAATAAGTCACAGTAGCAGGTCACTGAAACATTTTCCAATAGTGGCTCATAAAGCTGGCATTTTTCTCTATTGTATATTTTTCCTTGCAGAAGCATAAGAAAATTTCCATCTTGTTTTCTTCTGATTATTGGTTGCTATATTCATGTTTAGGTGCCCTGTTTGGGTTTTTCCAGATAGCAAATTTATACTTTAGCTCCTAGATCTGAATGGCTCTAAGTCAGTTGTCTTCATAGCTCTAGACCTTATTCAGTTATTCCAGATTGAATAGAACTACCCCATGGGCAGTTCTCTTGAGATTCTTAGGTATGACAATTTGAAAGCCACTACTAATGCCAATCAAGAGTTTATGGCTGAGAGCAGGATGTGTGACTAACATCTCAGCACTCAGGAGTGTAAGTCAGATGGATCACAACTTTGAAGATCATAGGATCACAAGTTTGAAGTCAGCATAGTGTGCGTAGTGAGACCTCTCTCAAAAAAGCTAACCACTATCAACATCAAAAAGCATTCATGGTAGTGGAGCTTTGCCATATTCAGTAGCTACATCCAAGGACTCATAGTAAGCATACTTTTCCTCTGAGAATTAGTAAGGGGATTTTAGTAGAAGATTGAAAAAAATAATATTTTTGGTTCTTACGTCTATAGTAGATTGAAAAGGTAACATGAGTGTGTGGTATGGTATTTGGCAGTCTTCCTTATCCTGGACAAGAAGTGTTCATGATCTAGGACGAGTTAAGCAAATCTCTTTTTTTGGGGGAGGGCGTCTGGTTGTGGGGCCTGAACTCTGGGCCTTGGCGCTGTCCCTCAGCTCTTCAGCTTAAGGCTAGCGCTCTACCACTTTAGCCACAGCGCCACTTCCGGCTTTTTTCTTTTTGCTTTTATGCTGAGGAATCGAACCCAGGGCCTCAGGCATGCAAGGCAAGCACTCTACCACTGAGCCACCTTCCCAGCCCAAGCAAATCTCTTCAATGTATATGTGCTCACAGAAATGTTTGACCTTTTTTTTTTTTTTTTTAACATTGCATCATTTTTCTAATTTGTTGTCTTTCCATCATCTTCATGTAAGGATTCCATCCTTATTCACTTGCCTTCTCTTTTCATTATCACCATCTCCAAAAACTAAAAGTCAGGGAGTAAGTTACATTTGAAAGAGATAGGAAGCATAATGCTGTCACTCACTAGTTCTATGTCCTTGGCTACCTTCTTACGTCTCCATTTCTTTAATGATAAAATAGCAACAGGAATGATATTTAGCCAGCATGGCTACAGTGACAATTAAGAGTTTATTTTTAGAAGAATGTTTAGAATGTTTATGTTTAGAAGAATGTTTATGTTTAGAAGAATGTCTGTCTCTCCGTACATTAGTTGGTGCTAAAGTTGAAAAACAACATATGACATGGATACCAGGGGAGAGAAGTCTAGACAAGCAGCAGTAACTTAGGGCCATACCCTCATTTGTTGTCAGACTTTGAATCAAGGGTATTATTAAAGTCACTGTGTTGAAATCAAGTCATTGGCTGTGTGTGCAGGTTTCCGTGGATGATCGTCTTAAGCAGCTTCAGGAGGCCTATCAAGATTTTGGACCAGCTTCTCAGCATTTTCTCTCCAGTAAGTAGGGTAAATGACGGAACTTATTGACTGATAACATAGCCTTTCACTTTTACCCAAGGGGACATTGTCTTCACCTTTCTTAATATATTCACCTATAGTAGATAGGATGCATTAACAATAATAATAGTATTGGTTATTATCTGTTAATTACAGTTTTTCAATTGCCAGCTTGTTTTGATAGCTAATATGACATTCCACCCGAGTTTGGTTGTATAAAGGTTTTGATCTTTTCCGTAGGCACTTTATATTTTAATATATATTCTTAAAGGCATTTATATTTTAATAGTTTAATTTTTCTTCGAAGAATGTGCTTTTGTGTTAAAGATGTACCTGCAGCTTTTAAGGCTAGAAAAAGAATAGAGAGCTTTCCACAAATCTTTCCATGAGGAAATTTGTGTGTACGAATATAATCACCATCATATTTGCTTTTCCTTCTAGACTAGCATTGCAGATTGAGGTTTGCACAAACGTAGGTTTTTTTTTTAATGCACTATTCTCCAGTTGGAACTTTTAATTTTGTGTACACTGTATGACCTCTTGAATAATTTAAGGTCCTATTTTATTTATTATTCACTGCTGAGGATACTAAAGAAAGTAGGATTTAAGAGTCTCTCAGATTGAGTTTAAATATTCATTCTGCCTTTTACCAGGCCTGTGAATTTCTGAAAGTTAATTTCTTGGTCTTAAACATACCTTAATACCTATTTCCTCAGATGGCCTTGGGAACTTAGTGGAAAAATTTGTCAAGTTACACAAAGCACCCAGCCTGGATCTTGGCACACATACTTCCAGCAAATATTATTTCTTTTTCTTTCATTTCCTTTGGCAAATATATGTAAGACAGCAATTTGCTTAATCTAATTCAATTTGAGTAAAGTTTAAAACCTAGGACAAAGTGTACTTCTCAGTTACAACTTCTTTGTATCTGTAATCATAGGGAAAGCGTAGTATTTTATCTTACAGCTAAGTTCTTGATTACATTCTTGGTTTTCTCTTAATCTTTTTGTCACTGTTGATGAACTGCTTTACCTGAATGAAAGGTCAAGGTTCCCCCCCACTCACATTTTCAAGAATTCTAATAGAATTTTAATCAATCATCCTTCACGCTGCTCCACGCTACACTCTAACATACACCCATCGTTAGTTTTTCAAACTTGAACCCTTAGGCAATCCATCTTTGAACGATGAAGAATCCTTTCTGGAATACCATTTACTAGGCAAAATTTTTGTTGTTTTATTTTTTTAATTTGTAAGTACTAGGGTTTGAATGTAGGACCATGAGCTTCTAGAAAGGAGCTTTGCCACTTGAGCCATGCTACTAAATCTTCTTGCTTTAATTGTCTTTTGAATAGGGTCTCATACTTTTGTCCATGGCTGGTCTTGGACTGTGATCCTCCTACTTAGGCCTCCAACATGAGTGGAATTATAGACTTGGACTGACCAAGTTCAGCTTATAGAATAAGATGGAGTTCTCACAAACTGTTTTTACCTGAGCTGGCCTTGAACTGGTATCTTCCTGATTGCCTTCCAAGTAGCTGGGATTACACACATGTGCTCCCACTGGTTACCCTGGGGAGTATGTTTTCGTGTTGATACTATTATTGTTGAAATAAATAGGACTTTAGTGTTCTCATTACACTTTGAGTCCTCCCCTTTCTTACACTTAATTCTATAGAATGTGAAACTAGACAGTAAGACCAAATTAAAGAACTTTCAAAATAATTGAGACTCTCTTTACAGTTCTAATGTTCACTTATCTATTAATATGGGTGAAACGCTGCATTTTCCCCTAACAGCCACTCTTGCATTATAGAAATCAGTTCTTATTCTTCAAGAAATGGAGTATTGTAAAATTAATGAACATTTGGTGAAACTCAAGCACATGGTCTTTTATATGGTCCAAGAAAGTTGAGGTTATTTAGATCAAAATAATGATTAACATGAATGGGGAATTGTAAATGAAATCCCAATTAGTAAATGTAATAATTGTTGTTCTTTGCTGCTTAGAAATTTTGGCTTTATTTTATTTCTTGGACTCTAGCCATGGTTATAAAAGAAGTCTGTTTAGTTAGGCACAAAAGAAGAATTGACCCATTAGCCTAGTGCCAACAATGAAATGAGGTTGTCTCTAATGAGAAATATAATTTACTTTGTACCTCATTTGGGGAAGGATTGAATTTAGAGTCTCAAAGTTGCTAGATAATCTCTCCCACTTGAATCATGTCCCTCTTCCTTTTGCTTTTTTTGTGGGGGTGGGGGTGTTTGAATTCATGGCTGGGCACTGACCATGAGTATTTTTGCTCATAATCTACCACTTTGAGCCACAGAGCCATTTCCAGCTTTTTTATGGTAATTAATTGGAGATAAAGAGTCTCATGAACTTTTCTGCTACTTGGGTAGACTTTGAACTACAATCCTCAGATCTCAGCCTCCTAAGTAGCTAGGATTATAGAAGTGAGCCACCACTTTGGAGTAGAAAACTGACTGAACTACTATTCTGAAGATTCAGCCATTAGTCCTATCTGAGCTCTGTATTTATTTACTAACAATCACTTTTTACAATCTTATTTTAGTTCTATGCATTTAATTCCTTCTCTATCAAATGGAACTTGAATGTGTGTTATGTTGTCAGCTTTTAAAGCCAAAGATATATTTGGCAGTGGTTAACAAAGTTTACAAAGCCACACATTTGTACGATATCAAAATAACATGAAATTCAGAAAAAAGAATTATTGATAACAGCTGACTATGGAAAGGTCTAGTAGTATTTGGTCTAATAATAATATTTTACAACTTTTTATTTAGGTCAGTTAGCAGAATTCCTCTAGTCACATGTGGTACTCTTAAATAAGTCTTAAAATAAGCGACTTACTGTAGGAATGGTATGCTTTTTATTAATAAGTAATTGGTATTGTGAAAATTAAATACCTCAATAAAAAATATAAAATCTCAACCATGGTAATTTCTACTGCCAAAGTAAGACTCTATTCTCGGTGGATTTCAAAAGATACTTCTGCATAGCTGATGGGCCCTATTCTGTACAATCTCTTACCTTGTGCCATTTTATTTTTTTCTGTTTTCATGAAATTTAATTTAATTTGTACCCTCTGTGTTCAGTAGCTACTCCTGTGAATATGACATACAATAAAAATATTACTAGTGATCTGCAAATTCAGTCTTGAGAAATGTAATTTTTAATCTGGATTTTACAATCTGTAGGGTTCCGTTTCCAGATGGCACTAAGTCTCCTGTTGTGTTGATGATAAATCAAAACCAAAACAAAACAAAAACCTGTTCTTTATAAAGTATTTATATCAACAGGTTCAGTTAGCATTTGGCATTAGAAATAGAATCTGGGTTGTTTCTTTCCTTACTTCAAATGAATCTTTAAAGCCATTCTAGTTGGCCCTGTTATGTGTCATCATCAAGAGGAGTCTACATCCAATGCCAGAGTGGCCTGGCTGGATTTGCTGTAAAGGTGCTCAGTTGTTTCACGTGAAGGTGGAAGGCTTCTGGGTTACCAGCATTTCTAATCATCTGCTTCTGTCTCCTCAGCCTCAGTGCAGCTGCCATGGCAAAGATCCATTTCACATAACAAAGTGCCCTATTACATCAAGTAAGTTGATTTTTTAATTCTCTCTTCTGATACCAACAAAAAGAACTTCTATTCATAACTTATAAGCCCCTCATAGCTTTTAAAAGTGGAATTTAGCCAGGTGCCAGTGGCTCACACCTGTAATCCCAGCTACTCAGGAAGCTGAGATCTGAGGATCACAGTTCTAAGCCACCTGAGGCAGAAAAGTTCCCGTGAAACTCTTATCTCCAATTAACCACTCAGAAACCAAAAGTGGAGCTGTAGCTCAACTGGTAGAGCACTAGCCTTGAGTACAAAGAGGCTCAAGGTCAGTGCCCAGGTCCTGCGTTCAAGCATCATAACTGACAAAAAAAAAAGTGGCCAGGCTGGGAAGGTGGCTCAGTGGTAGAGTGCTTGCCTTGCATGCCTGAGGCCCTGGGTTCGATTCCTCAGCACCAGATAACTAAAAAGAAGAAAGCAGGAAGTGGCGCTGTGGCTCAAGTGGTCGAGCGCTAGCCTTGAGCTGAAGAGCTGAGGGACAGCACCCAGGCCCAGAGTTCAGGCCCCACAACCGGACCCCCCCCCCAAAAAAAAGGGGAATTCATTCCTCTTATATGAAGGAAAAACGATGTATGTAGTTGGAATGATAATTGCCATTGATGAGTTTTTCTTTGTTTTGGGAGATTATATCTACATAATTAATTCACAGTCATCAGTTTTGTGGTCTACTAGCTTCTCCCTTCTGCATAGTTTTTCTTCTTCATATGTAACACTTTATAAATTATGAGTCATTTTACATGGCATCTTATTAGTGTTTTATTCTTGGCTTAATCTTTGTATTGTCATAGGACAGAATGATACAATACTACTTCTCCAAGTTCTTGAAGTGTAACTTAGTCTATCTATTGATTTACCACTTAAGAAGAGTCATGGTTGACCGTGTTTCATGTATAAGGAGAGATGTCATAATTATGAGAGTGTACACCTATTGTCAGGAGACAGCTTTGTCTTAGATAAGCTGTGTCACTGCAGGCAAATTGAGTTAATATCTCTATGCTTCCCTCCGTAAGTATTTCTTTACCTCCCTCTCTCACTCATTCTCTCTTTCTTTTCTAGTACTGGTGTTTGAACTTGGGGCTTCATGCAGGTGCTCTACAACTTGAGCTAGTTGTTTCTGAATTAGAATTTTTCTCTATGCTTGCCCCAGCCTGGAATGTTACTCTTTTCATGCTTTCTTTTGTCATTGGGTAACAGGCATTTAATACTAGGCTCAATCATTGTGCTTCCACATAGATGGGTCATTGGTTGAGATGGAATCTCATGAACTTCAGTGCCCTGGTTGGCTTTGAACGATGATCCTTTGATCTTCACCTCCCAAATACTATGATTATAGGCTTGAGCCACCATATCTAGCTAGTCTTTTCTTATGAATCTGTCTTAAACTCTAAAATTATCTGCAGGTTAAAAAAACGGTTGCCAAAATATTTACCAAATATAATAAGCAGGATGTCTTTCATATATTACAGTTTTATATTTTATTATGTACAATATTCAGTATATTGGGTTGAGATGAATTTGAGAGCAAATTATCAGACCAGTTGATTGGTATCCAATTTGTGAAAGCACAAATGGAAAGGAGTCAGAGGCTGGGGAAATTGGTATCTTATTAAAATCTAACACCTTTAAATGTTTTTTACAGTTTTACTCCAAGTAATAACAACAACAATAATGATAGTATTAGAGAAATTTAATTTGCTTGTGCAAATATTGACTTAAACTGAATACTAGTTTAGATATATATCTGATGTAGGATAATATCTCTCTCCCCAGTGATGCCTACATCTAATCCTTAGAACCTGTGAATATATTAGTTTGCATAACAAGGGAAAATCAAATTTGCAAACCACTGAACCTTAAAGTATGAAGATTATTCTGAGAGATCCAGTGTAACTACAGGGGGCAAGAGTGGGGGGCAGGAGAAAGGAACAGGTTCTGTGAGGGATTTAAAGATGCTACAACACTGTCTTTGAGGATGGAGGGAAAGAATCACAGTGCTGAGAAAGCAGAGGTATAAAAGTGAGAGGTACAGGAGATGGGGTTCCTGTAGCCCATCCGAGGGGGAACCCAGCCCTGCCAAACTTGATTTCAGCCCGGCAAGGCTTTTATGCAGAAGCAGTAGAATATGCACCTGTGGACTGTACAAATTGTAGAAGTCCATGCAGATTAGCTGGAACTAATTAGTTGACTGAATTGACCTGGTGTCCTGTATAAGCTGTTACTTTTAAAATGAGTAGACTAGATATAGTAATGATTTTTGGTTTTACTACATGAAAATCTTAAATCTCTTGTTCAATTATGTTTCAGTGATGGTTTACTATTTAATTTGGGAGTTTTAAAAGCCTGTTTTTAATGCCAACTCTAAAAGGATTTCCATTAATTCTACATCAATTGTATATATGCATATATATATATATATATATATATATATATATGCATAGCTGG
This sequence comes from Dipodomys merriami, assembly GCF_024711535.1. Lineage (NCBI taxonomy): Eukaryota > Metazoa > Chordata > Mammalia > Rodentia > Heteromyidae > Dipodomys > Dipodomys merriami. The sequence continues at coordinate 15,170,035 of NW_027206401.1, read as the reverse complement.
GAATTAGATAATCTGAGTCAGAATAGCTCTAGTTTATAATGCATATCATTGTGGCAGACCCTGATTGGGTTGTAGTTTTGCTTAATGTACAAGTTCTTTTGAGGCTGATTGGTTGTTCATGTGACATCTCATTGACTAAACCTAACCAGCATTTGAGGAAAAAAATATATGGATGATATAATGCTTATTAGTTTTATTGATGGCGTTTAGGTCAGAAACATCCTAAACTATGCTCTGTATTCTTAGTAAAATATTACATTTTTCCTAAATATATATAGTTTTGTTGTTAAGTGTCTTAAAACACATTTACTAGAACAGTTTTTCCTGTTTTTATAAAACTTTCTTAACCAAGATGTTTACTATTTGCTCTGTTGTACAACTTTTATATGCAATTTCCTCATTTTAAAAAAATGGAACATACAACTTGAGAAGTAGAGATTCAAAAGCCAGCATTTCCTATGAAGAACAGTTATGAAAACAAAAGCTAATTCCCAGCCAAACTAATGAGCTACTCAATAATAAATGAAAATGCTTTTAATATACACTTTTTTTGCATGGCTGCACAAATGAATAAAAGAGAAATGTCATGTATTCGGCATTTCTTGGGGGTAAATTAGAATGTACTAATCAAGTAGAAAGAGTAGATGTTCCCAAATTTTCAATGTTAAAGTACATATTATATATATAGAGAGAGAGTGTGTATTTTATATATAAGTAGACACTATATTTATACATACATTTATATAATGTATATATCAAGAAAACTGGAAGGAACAGGACAAATTTTTTTCCCATTACAGTTTTATAGATTTCGTTTAAATAGACTTTGATGCTTCCTCATGTATTTCTAAGTAATCATGCATGCTAAGTAATTCTTTGCTTTCTTTATATAATCTTTAAGTGGTTGTATGAAGGAGTTGCCATTTAGCAAAGCAGTCTATGAATACAATTCTTCTTTATCAATGTCTCCCTTTCCACATTCTCACCCAGCCCTCCCCTACAAACCCCTTCCCTCATTCTAAATTTTGTAAGCTATACATTGGATTTTTTTTTACTACATTCTTCCCATCTTCTTTTCTTAATATCTTGAAGTATACTATGGTAAATTGTTTCTAAAGAATAATAGAATATCAGTCTGAATTGTAATAGTACCTATGGCAGGTATCTCTCATTTCTTTTATTTCTTTTTTTTCTGTCGGTTATGGGGCTTGAATGCTGGGCTTGGGCGCTGTCCCTCAGCTCTTCAGCTCAAGGCCAGCACTCTACCGCTTGAGCTACAGTGTCACTTCTGGTTTTCTAGTGGTTTATTGGACATAAGAGTCTCACAGACTTTCCTGCCTGGGTTGGCTTTGAACCGTGATCCTCAGATCTCAGCCTCCTGAGTAGCTGGATTACAGGCCTGAGCCACCGGCACCTGGCTCTCTCTTATTTCTTACTGTCTGTGTCCATCAGATTTCTGCCACAATAACAAATACTGAGCAGTATTGATTTGGGCTCACCAAGTGTAGAGGTTCCAATCCCTGAATGGTTGATTGGTTGCTTTGGGGTCTGTGGCTAGGTTCAGCAATCCTGGTGGGAGCATGAAAAGGCAGAACCTTTCATTGCGTAGTCAGGAAGCAATAGAGAAGAAGAGAAAGGATTCTGGGCTCACAGTCTCCTTGAAGGCCATGCTCCACATACCCATCTTCCACTGGGATGGATATCTTAAAGGTTCCAAGCTTCCCAACAGCACCAGCATTGCCACCTGTGCCAACACACAGGTGTTTGGGGAATGGTAGGCAGTCAGACTACAGCAACACCTTAAGTTGAAACTTACCTTTATGTTGTGTTTACTGGCTGTAAGGAAGACTTTCTAAACATGATCTACTTGGTTTTTTCTACCATTGTCCAATGGCAGCTCATTATGCTCTGAGTTTAGAAGTTCGCTTCTGCTGTCTTTGTTATGTATAAAAATCTACCACAGAAACTTGGCCTCATCTGTTGTAAAAGTTTGCTCACACGTTTGTGTTTTGTATAGATTGTTCCTTTCCTCAGCTGACAGTGACTCTCTTCAGGCAGTTTGGGTGGTAAAAGGAATGACTGGTAAAAGTTTAGTGTTGAGCTTTTCCTCATATGCCACATTAATCGTGTAAAACACATTGATTTTTATTTTTCCCCTGAACTTTGTCTAATATGCCACATTAATCATGTAAAACACATTGCTTTTCATTTTTCTCCAGAAAATAATATAATATAGCAGTAAATACAGAGTGCTAATGGTGAATGATGATGATCACTGAAATAAATTACATTTTTAAGCACTCACTTCCAAGGCACTGTGCAATTTCTTATACATAGCCCAGTGAAGAATAGAAATAAGCATTACCTTTGTTGACAGTAACTAACAAATGCATCAATAAATAATCATAATGTACACAGAGAGCCAACTTGAGATGACACCGCCAGTAATTGGAAAATCCAGAGTTTGAACCCAGGGATTTAACTTTCCAGGAACTCTTTCCAACTATGCGGACCTAAAATCATTTCATCAAAGAAATTTTGGGTCAGATGAATATTGTATTTAAGATGCAGAAGAAACATAGGGAAAGAATGTACCAGCATCCTTTATTTCATACTAAAGACTAATTACTATTTATTATACCTGGTTACCATTTATTATGTGCCTCATGCATCTCTTGTATTCTGTGCCTTTTCTTAGATCCCACACTGCCTTTTTGTAGGCCTCTCCATAGGCTATCCTGTGTTTGTGTGGTTAAGGACATGACACATGGTAATAGACTAAGGTGTTTTCTATATTTAAGAGAATATTGTTCTCCACAGTCTTGTCAGGAAAAGCATTGCAGGAATTTTGAGATGTGAAGATGGACAAAACAGTAGAGTCCCCTTTCATCCTTCCCCTTCCTCACTGGGGATTTCTGTTGGTGGCTGGATTTCTGTTTATGAGGAAGATAGCTCACAGATCCCATGCATCTTTACCTAGAGATAGTTGTCTATAAATCCAGCCTGTTGGTGAGCCATATACTATTTAAGAGGACCTAGAAGGCAACTTAGGAAGGATGGTTCTCCTTTCTTTCCCACTCTTGTCTTTTCTAAATTCCAAGGACCTTATTTCTCAAAACCAGCTTTCCTGTTGGTACACATGCCTATCATTAACAGGTTCATTTCTGGTTTTTCCTCCAGAATGTGAAGTACAGACAGATATTTATACTTTGTAGAGCCCTAAGCACCATGTTCAATCTCATAACTTTCATGTGGGCATTAGTCATCTCTGATTAGACATAGAACCTGGGTAGCAACGTTGTCTCAAAATGACATTCCTCAAAATTCTAAGATGTTGAGCAGAGGAAACCAATGCTTCTCAACCTCATTGCCTTCCGTTTTCTCTACTTGTTTAAATTTCTCTGTTGCTAATTCTACACAGCCATCTTTTTTCTTTTAGAACCTCTCCTTACCTCCCAGGGTCATCATTTAACTGGTCTTATCCTCCACTAATGCTAGGGAAATAAAATAGGGTTATCAATGAAATCTTGGAGGGAGATGTGTTTTATTATGGCCATCACATAGTGCATACCAACTAACTGTAGTTGGTAAGACAAAAAAAAAAATTAGTGCATTTTGTTTTGTTTTGTGGTCCTGTTAGGTAAATGCTCTGCCACTAAGTTACAACCCCAACTATTGGTTTGATGAGGACAGTTCTCAGAATACAGCTCAGGCTGACTTACACTTGCTATGTTGCTCAGATTGTCATTGAACTTGTGATCCCCCTGTCTCTGCCTTCCGAGTGCTTGGAATACAGGCATGTGGTACACCATTCCCATCTGATGCATGTTTCTTTAGAAGGATTTGGGAGTTAGCATCCGGGATATAAATGAAATAATCCTCCCTTGAGTAAGGGCAGAGAGGAAATGTAGCAGTGGGGAATCCAAATAATACAGACTTAACAGCAAGGTCACTGCCAGCAAAGGCACGTATGGGTACCCCAACAACAACAATTAACACAAGGCACTCTGTCTTTAAAGGTTATTGAAAATTTATTCTAGAATAAAGTAATTCCATAGTAAAGATACAATTAGCAGTGAAAGATGAGTGCATTTTTCTCTGAAAGGCTTCCTTCAACAGTCTTCATTTCTCTCTTCCTCCTTGTGGAGAAGAGGAATGACATTCTTCATTTCTGTATCTTGCAGTGGAGAGCCCATGGGACACATGTGGGACATGTAAGTCCCTTTCCAGAGGTAGAGCTTGTGTTTTTGCTTTTAGTGGTGAAGAAATAAGTGACCCAAGCACTGGTGGCTTGTGCACATAATCCTAGCTACTCAGGAAGCTGAAGATCTTGGTTAGAAGACATCCTGGGCAGGAAAGTCCCTGAGACACTTATATCTAATAAACTGTCAAAAGGCTGGAAGTCAAACTGTGGCTTAAGTGGTAGAGCATTATCTTTGAGTAAAAGAAGCTCCGGGAGTTGGAGAGGGGAAGGAAAAAAACAAAATGTTTAAATAAGGATACAGGTTAACCCATTGTAACAATGAGATGTACAAGACACTGTTGACCAATGAACTTCACAATTTAGGCTGGGGGGAGTAAGTTGTGGAAGTGGGAGGGAAGGGATGGTAGGGGAAAACAAAGGAGGAGGCAGCAATGCTGGATAGGAAATGTGCTCATTAACTTGCTTATGTAACTATAACCCCTCTGTACAGTATTTCCACAATCACAAATATATATATATATATATATATATATATATATATATATATATATATATATATATAAGCTCAGGGATAGTGACTAGGCCCAGAACCAACACAAAAGAGGAGGAAGAGAGGGACTGTAGGAGGGACAGAGGGAGGAAGAAAGGAGGGAATAAAGAAAATGTACTAGAGAGTCTTTCTAAGAAACTGTCTACAACTCAATCTTTATTGAAAATAAATATTTAAAACTTACTAGGTGAACTGAGCTGATAGGAGGTATGAGCAAAATTGCTCAATGAGGGAATATAAGCGCTTTGGGCACACTAAACTTCTGCACTTGGAAGCAATGTTAGACAGATGAGCTGCCTTCTCTGAACAGCAGACATCCTGTCCCGAGTGGCCAGCACCCAGGAAACATAACAGAATGAGATAGGTGGTGGTATACAGAATATACAACTTGATTGTAAAGCTGATTTGTGAAAAAAGGGATAAAGGGTGATAGTTAAGGTGTGTGCTTACACATGCACTCGCGTGCACGGATGTGTATTTATGTTTTGCAGAAAATAGCAGGGTTGATATGTGGGACGAGAGTTTTTAAAGAAAACATTGGGAAGAATTGGCTGTTGATAGGAGTCTGACAACTTCTCAGATAAAAAGGGGAGAGGAAGACAGGCAGAAGAAGGAAAAGTACTGATTAGGGAGTTGGATGATGAGGTCCTAATCTACTGGTTTAAGTGTGAGATGAAATGACATGAGACAAAGGCAGGGGAGGAAGCTGCTTTTGGTGTGGGAATGAGAAGGTGCTTATTGCCCTGGAGTTTGAGAAGCAAGTTTATTAAGGAAGGGAGCACTGTTACCCGTTTTAAATCAGATAGTTAAAGTAAAATCAGTCTGTCTGGTGAGTGATTTGCTCCAGTTGTGTTCTTCTACAGCTGCTTAGGTTCAGAAAATGCAAGTGATTGAACGGATCAAGTCCTGGGATTCGCCCAGGGAAGGAGAGAAGCAAGCGAGATGAGGTTGGTTTGATTGTAATGATGGACTACAGGCTGAAATTTGGACAGAGTCATCAAGAAATATTTTCAAAGCCTTCATTTTTGCAAATATATTTCCATAATCAGGAGTTTAGGCTTAAGTAGCCATCTGTGTTCAATTTCTATTTCTGCTATTTGCATATGCTCTTGGGTAAGTGATCTAAATCCCCTCTGCCCTAGTCTCCTTCAAGTATAAAATACTGGTAACATTTTCGCCTAAACCATAACACTAAACGATAACACTATAGTTGGATGGAGGCTGACCTTAAAGAAAGGGAGGCTTCACACATAGAAAGTACAGCTGGAACTCTAGAATGATGGGATGTTACCATCCATAGTGAACATTATATGACCTCACACAGTGTGTTATATTTCACGTGTCACTACAAAGAAGTAGTGTTCTCTTTCTATGATTGTCTTACCCTAAAAGCACTATGTTGTTTTCTCACATTTGTTATTTTTTTAATTAACTCATTCACCTTTACTTTTTGCTCCTGTATTTATAATTGGAATGACAAGATTAATGCAAGCTTTCGGAAACCTAGTTCAAAGCATAAAATTGGGTAGATACTAAGAAGTAAAGATATTTGGCTACTTGTCACCTTTTGGATAAGCAGAATGCTTTCTGAAAATCTTTTTTTTTGTGGGGGGGGGGGAATCCGGTCATGGGGCTTGAACTTTGGGCCTGGGCGCTGTCCCTCAGCTCTTCAGCTCGAGGCTAGCACTCTACCACTTAAGCCACAGTGCTACTTCCGGATTTTTTTCTTTTTGCTTATGTGGTGCTGAGGAATCGACCCCAGGGCCTCAGGCATGCAAGGCAAGCACTCTACCACTGAGCCACCTTCCCAGCCCCCTTCTGAAAATCTTTTAAGTTTTCAGAAAAAAAAATTTTTAAAGCAACTCCTGTAATGAGGACAAATGGCCTTCAAATATATATTTCCCATAGCATTGTTTGCCTAGAAGTCAGCATTTATCCTATTCATCAAAAGCACCTGGAGTTGGGTTCCTCACCTGACTCCACTGATACGGTGTGACATTTTGGAGTTTTAACGTATTGCTTTGTATGGCTTATCAGAGTATATCCTCCTAAATAATAACAGGGATATAAACTATTAGCCTAGCTGTGTAATATTCCATTAAAGCCTACAAAGTGTAGGGACAATACATTACCTCAGGAAGGCCACTGAAGAGTAAAGGGAAACTTTTTTTAAAACAAATTTCCTTTTATTATTAGTAGTAGTATTAGTATTGGTGGTAGTAGTAGTAGTAGTAGAAATAGAAGTAGTAGACACATCTTTAAGTACTTATACAAAGGAGTTTCCATCCAGCATGCCAAATTGTGAGTACAATGCATCTTGATCACTGTGACCCTTCTGTCATTCTCCTGAGTCTCAATCCTATCCATCCCTTCTCTCTTCTTGGTTCATTTTCACCTGTGTACACTGAATATTATGACTTCATTCCACTACTCTTCCTCTCTCCATCTATCTCTGCTCCCCCCCTTCATTTCATGCCTTTTCCCCTCAATATATATCCTGACTTCCTGGTATTCATTTTGATAAACTGTTAAGTTAGTAGTTCAAAGGAGTTACCACATGAGAATCCTCCCCCTCCACATACCATATTTTAGTATATAAATTGGTATATATGTGTATATGGCCTAAAAGGACCAATCCAGATCACTGATGGATAATCTCTGGGCACAGTCCAGTAGTAAAAAGGTCAGTCTGGGGTATGGAAAGACACTTTCCAAAATAAGTAAAGTCTTGGCTTTCATACAAATACAAAGCACACATGTTCAACATTTGACTTCACTTATGAGGAGAAGCAGTAAGTCGTTGTCACAGGCTCCAAGGACAAGACAAAGTGCCACATCTTAGGTAAGGGGCACTGAGATGGATTTCCTTAGAGATGCAAAGCTGACAAAAGCATCATGATCCTTAAGACGAGAATCGGCTGCATTCCAGGGGATACAGTTTGCATCCTGTGGACAAAAACCATGTACCCTCATCTTGTCTTCAGTGTTGAGAGTTTAAAGCAGCTCAAAGATCATTTGAATCTGACAGTATACCTACTAATTGTTGGCCCCTTATGTAGGCAAAACTGGGATGGCTAGCTACCCCCCTTGGGTGTCCCATCTCACTGTTGTTGGTTTAATAAGATTGTGGACTTCCCTTGTCCTTGCTGCTCCGTTAGCTTGTTTAATGTTTTTGTTTTATTCTTAGATTCCTGCATATGTTGCCTTTTAAAAAGAGGATTTTTGTATACAATATTCCAGCTTTACAGGATAGCTTATCAGACTGCGCAAAGTGAAGTTTTCCTCCCCTTCATGTATGAATTTAGCTGGAAGCTAAGCTGTTACTGGGGAATGGAGGAGGAGTTGATACTACTTTGCTCCTGGGTTTCTGGAAGCATTTTCCAAAAGCTAAAGAGCAATCTACAGCTGTTCAAATACTTCAAGCCTTTAAGTTCACTGTGGATTTTGTTCTAACCCCTTTCCCCCCACTTAGAGAATGAAAGAAAGAAAATCCCACGGCCAACTGCCTGTATTTTTTTTTTCCTTAACTGTTGTTTAGTAAGCCTCAGTTTTTCTTTCATAACCAGAGGCTGTGTTTATTTTCAGGATTGGTGGTTCTGCCTAATGAATCAACTGGTATTGAATTCACAAAGGAGATGCCATTTCCTTTCCTCCATCTGTTTGCCAAATGTTTGTGTTCCCTCTGCTCCCAGTCCAGACTGGTTCCACTAAAGAGTGCCATTAGTGAGCGGGTGTTTGCCTGGAATTCTTAGCGCCTGGCTGGAGAGCAGTGCTGTTCCCTTGCGGTTCCATAGGGTTGAGCACATCCATTCTTCCAGAAAAAGCATCCTTCTATTTGTTTCTTAAGTATGAAGTCTGCCTCTGTGTTCATGAGAATCTGGGCTATTTTTTTTTTTTATTTTTCTTTTAATTCATAGTGGGGTATCTGTCTCTGGAAAGTAGTATTGCCATGGGGACCAAAATTACTTGAAAGAAGAGATAAGAGCTCATTTGACTCTTGGCAGTCTGCCCAAGACAGGAGCCTACGTAACACACTGGAATGATTTCAGCAAATTCCTTCTTTACTCTTATTGGTGGTAAGAAGGATTGTCTTACAGAGGTTTTTTCTACCAACCTCTTAGTCACCCTATACATTGTAAGAATTTAGGGCAGATGACTTTAGTAGATACTCAATGGTCTTAAAACCATGTAGGTTGAGAAAGGATAGGAGTGTTTCTTAGCTGCTCAGGTCAAGTGAAAATCCTAGCCCTTCTTCAGTGGAATTCAGAACAGAGGAGAGAAGTCAGACAGCTTTCCAGCTCTTCCCCTAACCCATCTTCCCATTGTAGACTCTTGGTATATTGTTTAGTTTGAGAATTGCTAGAATACTTAAAATAAAAAAACTATCTTTGATTATGAATTATATGGTACTTTTGTTTATATATGTATATACATATATATATATATACATATATATATATAAGTTATTATTCTGGACTGCTTTTCTTTCTAGGAACATGCTTTTTTTTTTTTTTTTTTTTGGTGTAGGGGGGGCATCAGTTGTGGGGCTTGAACTCTGGGCCTAGGCACTGCCCCTGAGCTCTTCAGCCCAAGGTGAGCACTCTACCACTTGAGCCACAGCACCGCTTCCGATTTTCTGGTGGTTTGTTAGAGATAAGAGTCTCACAGATTTACCTGCCTGGGCTGGCTTCGAACCATGATCCTCAGATCTCAGTCTCTTGAACAGTGAGGATTATAAGCATGAGCCACCAGCGCCTGGCCATGCTTTTGTTTATGTGTGTGGTGTGGTGTGTGTGTGTGTGTGTGTGTGTGTATACACACACACACACACACACACCACACCACACACATACATATATGCCTAAAAGTTATTATTCTGGACTGTTTTTTTTTCTAGGAACATGCCATACTTTTTGATATATTACATAAGTATTAAGACAAATAATTTCTCTTATATTCGTTTTTATGAATACTATCATCTCTCTTGAATATGGTGCATTTCACTGAGCTTACTTAACAGTTTTGTAAGAATGGAGTGTCATCTCAGAAGTCTTTTGAGTACTATTAAATGCTATAACTGTATTCTGACCTAGATAAGGGGCAGTTTACTTTTAAATATAAAGCTTCAAAGTTATGAGCTGTTTAATACCCACACATACACATATACACACACGGACACTAAAGAAACTCATTTAAGCACTACATTTACCTCTTTTATAGGGTTATTCCCTGTAGACTTTCCATTAATGTACAAACCAGCTTTGGAATTTACAGAAAAAGATAAAATAAAAAAAACTTGCCTATGAAGTGAGAGAAAGGACCATAAAGAAACTGAGATACTGCATAGAGAGACATTACTGCATACAGAAACATTGAGATACTGCATAGAGAGACATTACTGCATACAGAAACATTGAGATACTGCATAGAGAGACATTACTGCATACAGAAACATTGAGATACTGCATAGAGAGACTACTGCATACAGAAACATTGAGATACTGCATAGAGAGACATTACTGCATACAGAAACATTGAGATACTGCATAGAGAGACATTACTGCATACAGAAACATTGAGATACTGCATAGAGAGACATTACTGCATACAGAAACATTGAGATACTGCATAGAGAGACATTACTGCATACAGAAACATTGTTACTGAGGGAAGCTGAAGATAGGAGAATATAAAGTTGCTCAATAATCAATAATAAAAATTAATGTTATTAAAAAGTAGCTGGACTTGGGATGTCTGAATGATTCATGATGGTAAAACTTTGCACATATGTTTAAAAATTTGCAACAAAATGGCAAGACCAAGGACAAAGGAGGAATCTGTGCAACAGCCATACTCACAAGACAAAATCTTGGAAATGATCTGGGAGGGGAAATGATCTGGGATCTGTAAGGAGGGAGGGATAGAGGAAAAAAGTGAAGGAAGGAGTAACAAGATTACAAGAAATGTAATCACTAGCTTATTTATGTAACTAATCCCTCTGTCTATCACCTTGACAATAAAATTTAAAAAACAAACTCCATAAGAATAGATTCTTTGTGTCCTATATTGATAGACTTTCACTTATATTTAATATTTTGTGTTTTTTCCCCAGCCATCAAACCCAGACAACCTGTTGGGATCATCCTAAAATGACTGAACTCTTTCAGTCCCTTGGTGAGTGTTGTTTTACTAATGAATTAACCTAAATGAGTGAAACCTATTCTTAGGCTCAAATCTATAATCCTATTTGGGAAGTTTGAGACTTAAAAAAATTTGTTTGAGTTAATAAATGTCAATAAAACCTCATGTCAACCAATAATTGGGCATGGTGGCAATGGTCCTATTATCCCAGCTATGTAGAGAATGGTAAATAGGTGGATCATGCCTAGCAAGTGTCAGCTACTCAGTTCAAACTCCAGTACCTCTTTCCCTGGTGTGAGGGTGTGTGGGGGGAATGTACATACAGCTAGTCACCAGCTTGTGTTGTATGGCTTATTACACTGAAAAAAAAATATGCAGTGGACATTTAAAAGCGGTTGAACTTTAACTACTTGTTTACAGAAGTAAACAGGTGTTTCCTTGAAGACAGTGCGTAGTTTAGAAGAGCCTAGGCCATGTACAGTCCCTGTACCAGGAGGAAAATTGTTGTGTAGGCTTTACATTTCTTTATAATGACTCATGTTAAATAATGACAATCCAGGAACCTCTGACACACTGCTTGCAATTTGCTTTTAGCTTTCTTCTTAAGACATTTTATCAAATTAGCTTATCTAATTTATTTTTGTGTACATCATGAGAAACTAAATTTATTTTAATATATCTGATGAGCATTCTGCTCTCGTTTTAATTTCTAGTAGACTAAGCCTTTCCACTGGAGGCCTAGCCTGCCTGGTGATTTCCAGAGGAAATACTGCATGTTGTGTCTCCCATTTCCTTTTCACTCCAGAGCACATCACTCCTTTTTGTCTCTTGAAATGTTTGGCTTCTGCATGCTCTTTCATTTTGAGTAGGTGAGGGGCTGACAGAGTTGAACAAGCAAGAAAAAAAAAAGCTTAGATTTTTTTTTTTATGTCAAATGGTAAAGTTTGATGATTTCTGAATTTTCCTCTCAGTCTCTTGATATTCTGTCTTTAGAGGACTGAGAAGAATTTGTAACAGCCATTGTTTCCAAAGATGTGAGGGTTTATGACAGGGTCCTTTGAAGGAGAGCTCTGAAAGGACAGACACAAATAGATCAGACTGTAAGGAACAAGGGAAGAAGACCACCTTTGTGAGCAGTGAGATAGATAATTTGGTCAATATAAAACAGATTGTCCTAGGAGAGAGCTGCTTCTGGAAGAAAGAATCCCCTTTATTAGGCCTAAATAATAGTTGTGTTTCCTGTCCCTTGTCTGTCTGCTCTTCCTGTCTAGGGACAGATAGGTGGAATAGTTTTGCTTATCTATCTTTAGGGTCATGAGTGACACTTATCACATAAGACAAGTTAATTAGAGAACAGCATAGTAAATTAGTTAACCAAGTTTTTATGTCACACAAGAGCCTTGAGATATGAACACCCAAATACTTTAGGTCAACACTCCATTTTCTTTTTACAAGTTTGATGACTGCATAGAACGATAATTTAGCAAGAGGGTATAATCTAATAGTAATAGACTGCGAAGGAGGTTTATCAAGACCTGTGTGTTCGGATTCTCCTTGGCCTCTCTTTGGTATTCTTTTCTACCAGGTGAGCCAGCACACCTGTCTTATGAGGTTCCTTAAGGGAACATAGCAGAGGTCATAGAATGACCTTGCTGGGTTTGATGGTTTACTCTGGAAAATAGAGGCCCAGTTTCTATGACTTGCTTTGGGGAAAGGAATTCTGGAGTAGTAGAGAAGTCCATCTCAGGCTCTTCCCATCTCCACTGATTCAGTGAACTTGGTATGTTTGGGATTTTGAACCCCTATATTTGAAAATTCTTCCTTGGAGAGGTCTGCCCTAGCCCTGTTTTCAAATGTTTCTCAACTTGGTGTTTATGAACATGTATTTTCATAAGTAGATAGAAAATTTAGAGGACTTTGTTATTGTAGATAAGCATAATGTTTTCCCATCATCCAAAGTAAGCAAATGCATTATTGGCATTCAATCTAAGCTAAGTAATAAGCATGCATTTAAATGGTTCCTCCTTCCATTTCAGCTGACCTGAATAACGTACGTTTCTCTGCTTACCGCACGGCAATCAAAATCCGAAGGCTGCAGAAAGCTCTGTGTTGTGAGTTACTCTACCAAAGTCCATCACCTTGTTCTATGGATTGTCTTTTTTATTTTTTTAAAGACAAGGACAAAGGGAGAGGGTAATAAATTTGTAGAGTTAATCTGAGTTTCAGAGCACCTTTCTGAGGAAGTTGGCTGTATTTCTAAAAATGCTTTGTTATTTGGCCCACCAGTATGCAATAGTAAAACAAATGAACATATGCTATTTGAGGTTGGAGTACAAAATAAACCAAAAACACAGAAGTGACATAAAAAGCTTTTTCAGAAATTGTGCCACCACCTACTGTATAGAGATTAAATAAAGGATTAAAAGCAGTAGGCCATTGCCTTTTTAGTACTTTGTATCCGTTCACAAGTTGTAGAGTTCCAAACAGTTTGACTGAATACGATCATAAAATAACAGTCAACAGCCACATTTTTTTTTTATTCCTGTGTGAACAGGCACCTTAGAAAATTAGAGAAAAATCTTCATTTCATTTTAAATATATCTTAAGGTGCTTCATATTATCAGTGAAATTTTCCCCTGTGGAGGTTATGCTCACAGTGGTATTCTTTGAAAATATTTTCACAAGAAGTTTATTTTCTCCTAAAATTTCATAAAACTAAGCAGAAATATGCATGCTTATAGTATAGAGTTAAGAAATTTGGTTCTATTTCTGCATATAGTTTTAATGATTGAGTGTTTCCAAAGAACACTTAGGCTTTGTCATAGTGTTAACATGGAAAATGGTGTTTGCTTATACTTTTAAACTAGGATAATTTGAAATTTTCCATATATTATTGCTTATTACCTTTCATTAAAATGTCTAGACATGTCTTTTATTATATGCCTAGACAGCTCAGTGAAGCTTACAAAATTACCCTCAGAAAAATATTACCTTAAGGTTAAAATTTTTGCTTTTGGTATTCGATAGAAATTAGCAATAAATGTGAAATTGGCTACATGGGAAGTATTGAGTAGAGATTTAAAATCATTCAGAAAATATAGCCAAGTGTCCAACTAAGTTCTTCTGGAAGGGAAAGTAGAAATGGCTGGAAAAATACCTGTAAATAGGCCTAAGAAAGAAAGAAAGAGCTAAACTTGGCTTTCGTAATCTGCAGAGTCCCAAAGGCAATTGGCAGGTTATAGTGGTTAATAGAAAGTATTATAGAATGGCCTGTTGAAAAACCTGGGCGCCAGCTTGCTCTGGTTAGCCATTGCTATGTTGAACAAGAGGAGAATAGGAAGTAAGTTACAGCCACTGAGAAGCTGTTGGGTCTGCTCAGCAAGTCTGTGGTGACAGCACTTTTGGAAGAGACTCAAATGTGTGTCCAGTATCCCAGCTGACAAGTCTGGAAGGTCTTTCCAAACCCAGTGGGCTATAAAATGAGGACAAATGACTCAGCCACAAAATCTCCGCTGACAGAAGACTGTTGTAAATGTGGTCCCAGTTTTCAGTGATACTTTTGGTAGAGAAGCAAATGCATGCGATTTGCTATTCTCTTCTGCTCCCTAAAGAAAAAAAGCTCCCTCCTTCACCTCACTCTCAAACCAGAAAGGAAGAGAAGACTTCAACTTCTACAGTACTGAGCACTTGGTCATTGGTTTGCATAGGATCTCAAACCCCCAAGGCCAGGCACATCCTTGTAGCCACTGGCTTTACTTGTCTCCTCACTTCTGGCTCCTACCCCACCAGCTGTCTACCCTGGGGCCTGCTTGCCACTTTTCTAGCCATCTACTGATGGTTTATCGGCTCCTTCTTCTCTTGTCCTTTCTGTTTACTTGAAATGTCCCTCCGTTTGCACGGGTCTGTAAGCCTTTATTCCTCTGGATTCTGTTAAAATCTGACCTCTTGGAAATATTTTCCAGCTCATCCCTCCTGCCTTCGATTTTTCCAGTACTTGTCGGCAGCTTATAATGACAATCTGTCACCTGAGCAACATATGCTTGCTGTGGGTGATAGTGTCTTGGGGGGGGCTGCAGTCAGCTCTCATTGAGTGTGGATCCTCCTCAGTGGAATGTTCTAAGGAGAGAGCTCGTTGCTCGGCATGCTCTCTTAGGGTCTCATACCATCTTTGGTGCAGAGCAAGTAAATGATATGCCATAGAGTTTATACAGGAGAATATATACCAGAAGACACATGCAAGATCAGTACTGGTGCTGTTTAGTAGCAAAGTTTATTTAATAATGTTGGCATATTAATAAATGTTCTACTTCAGCAAAAAAATGAAAATAAAACAAATAACCTAGAAAAAGGCATCAGCAGGGTGAATGTTAGAACTGTAAAACCGAATGGAAAAAAAGTCAGATGTCAGAAGAAATTTTTACAGTTTAATACTATTTCTATATAGTTAAAAGCCAAGCTACTTAGGGACACAAATAACTTTTTTTTTTTTTTTTTTTTTTTTTGGGTCCAGTTGTGGGGCCTGAACTCTGGGCCTGGGCGCTGTCCTTCAGCTTTTCAGCTCAAGGCTAGAGCTCTACCACTTGAGTCACAGCTCCACTTCTGGCTTTTTTCATTTTGCTTATGTGGTGCTGAGGAATCGAACCCAGGGCCTCAGGCATGCAAGGCAAGCGCTCTACCACTGAGCCATCTTCCCAGCCCACAAATAACTTTTAAGAACCAAAAGTAGAAGGCAAGGATTAGTCATTACCTCTGAGGTTATGAGGATTTCTAAGGGGTTGGTAACTTTCTGATTCTTTAGCTGCATGGTTGATGAATGGGGCATTTTCTATTACTTTCTTTCTTCAAACCACACCTATGTATCATTTATACACATGTACATATTCTTTTTTGTGTATATTTTAAACTTCTGTAACAAGTAACAGCAGAGAAATGTTCTTCTGATAACCACCAGGTTAATGTCCTCAGGTAACACGCATATAAACCAGGCTGTAAAAGCCACATGAGATCAATGCGTGTGACTCATAATCAGAGATGAGAATAGAGGATTATACATGCGATCCATTGGAAATAACATAGCTATTTATCCCATGTCCAGAAATTGCCCTGCATTCAGTTTGGATCAATCCAGAAATGATTTCTGATTATTTTGATCCTTGAGCTCTCCATGTTGTTTTGAATGCTTGTAAGTTTGCTTCATGGCTGTACAATTCTTTTCGGTGCAAGTTTGGGGACAGGGCCAATTGGTGAATGTATGTGAAGTAATACCCAAGGTTCCAAGAATGGGTGGAATGGGATGAGTGGACAGTTCCAAGGTAAGAAGACTAAGGCTGATCTGGTAGCTGGTAGCAGTAGGAGAGAAGAACAGGGCTCCATTTATGAGTGTCTGAGAAGGAAGTAGTGAGGGTAGCTGTTGATAAGTTGTGGATGGTGAAGGAAAGAGGGTCTTATGAAATGCCAAGACCTGCAGGTTGGATTTCAGTTCAAGAAGAAGGTAAGACCTTTGTTTGGACCCCAGTAAGGTAGAGGCTTCTGAGGGAGATTGGTAGAGATCTGGTAGGGGACTGTAGCACAGGAATGGGGATCTACTATTCAACCAAGACCTATGTGGGAAGAAAGGGATTTGGGAGTTGTGGAGAGAGAAGGCATCATGGAAATGATGAAGTAAATGAGCCCATTAGGCCTACAGAGTTAAAGCACCAAGCCTGAAACCTCGAGCACCAGCTGTGGTTCTGAGGCTCTGGGAGAGGATGCTAAGAAAGAACAAGTCAACTGTGCAAACCCTGAGAAGGCAAAGAATCCAAAGGTCAGGTGCAGAGTCATGTTCAATGTCTTTGTGCAGAACAGAGAATGATGATGTATTTCCATTTGCTCCCCATGCCTCCTGTGTGGGAGAAAAGAAAAGGTCTGAAAGTTGCTTAGGAAATGACTCTGTTGTTTGTTTCATTTACCGCATGGCTGAGCTGTCATTTATCTCTTTCTTTGAGAAGACAAAAAAAATCATAATTTTCTGTGATTTAAATGTAGTCAGTTCTTTAAAGGTACCTAAATGTGACACTCTTCAGGAAGATGTATGCCTGGCTTAGGCAGCGTGTCAGAGTAAATCACTGAAAATTGAAGACACAATAGGCTGTGGGTTGTGGCAAATTACTGTCACTGCCGCAGAGTATAACAACAGAGACATCTCGGAAGGAAACAAAGGACAGCTTGAGCTAGGATATGGTCTGTTGTCACTTGATGGCCTGTGGGGTCCAATAGCAGTGCTGTGTTTCTGGCCTCATGAGTGCTGATATTCATAGAGCTTAGAACATTTTAGCAGCATTTGAATACATTTCTTGAAGTCCATGGGGAATCCTAATTCTGTGGCTGCTTTTGTTACTAAACACTGCCCATTAGCCTGCCCTGGAGAGAATGAATATTGCTACTGCTCTCCAGAGGTTCATAATCGGAAACAATGTAGAATACCAAAATAGTAGAAAAATCACAATGGAAATTGCAGGTGGTTCTGTTGTATCTTCAGTATCTGAAGGAAATAGGTTAACCTGTTGACTAGACTTTTATGTTTTGTATTTGAGTACTTGTCTTTATTATTGTTGTTGCTGTTTTTTTTTTTATTACCATGAGTTAGGTATATAAAGTACATATGAAGCCTAAGTAAGTTTTGCATTTGGACTTAGGTCTCATCCCCGTAAGATCCTTAACTCCAGAAACGTCCATACCAGTAGGATATCTGGTCCAAAGCATTTTCATTGATGGATTGTTATCCTATATTAGCTACCATAGAGATTTATACATTCTTCTCTGGGCACTTTTATTCCTCCTTTTAGTTATCCAGATGTCTTTGAGACCACTCTTCACACTGTACTCATTAGCACTGCCTTGGCACACTAGAGATGTTTTGCGCATGGAAGCAAATAAATACGTGGAGACCATGTTCTCTGAGCCCGTAACCAATCATCATAGGACACATGTTAGGTAAACCAGACTGAGCACAGATTTGTGTTTGATTGGGCTGGATTCCAACTTGACTTTCGTCCAGCGTTGAAGATCTATTATGTTTCTGGATGACCTATCTTTTTGTCTTTTTTAAACTGAGCATCATGTTACACATGTCAGAAGCACCTGAAGAATCATTAGTTTGCTTGTGGTATTAAGGATAGTTGGTCGTCATTGTATAAGTTATAGTTGAGTAAGAGTTAAAAAGTTCCAGTATGCTAGTACACCATAGAGTGACAAAATAGAACAATATGGACTTTGAATCTTAAAAACTAGAAAAACCACTTTGAATGTTTTCCCTATTTGAAAAAAGTATTTGTGGAGATAGATGTATTTAACCTAACTAAAACATTGTACAACACTTAGTACTCCATTAATATGTACAAAATTTATATTTTATGTATCAGTTAAAATGAATTTAGACAATGTAAAATAAAATTACTGGGGCATAAAAGACAATTGAGAAAGCAATAAACAGGCAGTCTGCAAGAGTTAGGACAAGGAGAGCGATAGCGTTCTTGAGATCTTCCATCATTTGGAATGGATTCAAAGACTTAAGCCTTTCTATATTATTTATAAAAAGATACTAGAAAGGAGGAAGCCAGAAAAGAAAAAAAGAGGAACATTAATGTTCATTAATGAGCAAATATTAATGATCAGAAAATGGAAAAAGAGGGTTTTAAAAAAGCATGAAAATGTTGATAAGAGGGAAGGTTGGAAAGGTTGTTTTTTTTTGGGGGGGTGGAGGATGGGGAGTCTGGTCTTGGGCCTGAACTCTGGGCCTGGGCACTGTCCCTCAGCTCTTCAGCTCAAGGCTAGTGCTCTACCACTTGAGCCACAGCGCCACTTCCAGCTTTTTTTTTCTGCTTATGTGGTGCTGAGGAATCAAACCCAGGGCCTCATGCATGCAAGGCAAGCACTCTACCACTGAGCCACCTTCCCAGCCCAAGGTTGTTGTTTCTTTAACAACTTAAAAATGAAAAGAGTACATTCAAACATTGAAGACTGAAGATATAAGTACTGGAGACTAGAAAATGCTTTCTTCTCAGTGTTGTTATACAATTCAATGACTGTACATAATCCTTTTTTTCACCTGATTAGTGGATCTCCTAGAGCTGAATACAACAAATGAAGTTTTCAAACAGCACAAGCTGAACCAAAATGACCAGCTGCTTAGTGTCCCAGATGTCATCAACTGTCTGACCACAACTTATGATGGACTTGAACAATTGCATAAGGACCTGGTCAACGTTCCACTCTGTGTGGACATGTGTCTCAACTGGTTGCTCAATGTATATGACACGTAAGTCTGTGTTTTTTTCCCTATTAAATTGCAATCATTAAGTGAAATAATGTTTTTAATAGAAAATCTCATAGCACTTTTTCCAGTGGAAATCAAATACCAAACTCACAACTGGATAACAGAACAAAAAAGAAAATGCACCCATTATTTTAAAATACTAGATCAGATATGAGATGGCCACATCTGATTTTCTTCTCCTTTTCCTTTAATATCTTATACTATTGTTTTTCAAAAGAAGATGTGAATTTGTTGTTGTGAATTGAAATAATTTATTAGTTCATGTCTTCTCTACAGTTTTGTATGACAATTAGGAGTGATTTGAAAGGCAATGAATGAAATCTAATTTGTCTTTTGGAATTAGCTTTACTTATTACCTTGGTGGTTGTATGTATATATGGTACTTATGCATAATTGATACCACAGGACACTCTAACATCTGTAATTTAATTAGTTGTTCACTGTTACATAAAGAGCACCCTCAATTTCCAGCATAACTCATCTGCCATTAATTTCGCCCTTATGATTATGACAACATGTTTGTGAAGTAATCAGTTTTAGAAAGACTTGCTGTGGGCTGGCATTCCTGAAACACTGGGAATTATTCATTCTTCTAGTAGGGGGATAAAGTATGCAAAATTGAAATAAGAAAATTAGAGCTGAATCTAAAAGCATTTTCCATTAACTAATGATAGGAAAATTTGCATCCTTTTGCAGCCTTTTATTTGATTTAGGAAGAAAGAAGATAGATGATTATTCATAAATGCAAACATGTTTAGCAGCTGATTGATTCTGTATAAGAAATAAATGATGATGATAGCTTTAGAGATGATTTATCTAAAAGTATGTTTATATTTTTCATTAGAGAAAAAAAACTTTCATCTCTTGATGTTCCCTAATATTATAAAGTCTTCTTTTTAAATAATAAAATAGCCCTTGTGTGCCTGAGGGATCCTAAGTAACTCACAGAAGCATGAATGTCAATTGCCATAGTGATTATGGAATTTACTACATGCCTGTCTGATATCTTTGAATGCATTGCATCTTAATATGCACTTCTGATTCTCCTAGGGTAAAATAATACCATTAGCATTAATCCAACATTCATTTTGTTCTTCAACTTTTTAAATCTTCATGAGACATTTTTTTTTCTATAGTAAACTCACCAAAATAGTTGTCAATTAAATATTTTAACTCTAGAAGCCCATAACTTAGGTTCATAACCCAAGAAGAATGCTACATTCATAGACTACATGTTTGGGAGTTCCATTGGTCCTTACAAAGTATGGTAGAAGTGGAGATTTGAGTCACTTTTAAAGGACAATTTGGAGAAGACGTTAAAGGAATCATCCACCACCCTCTGGGTTGGTAGAGACACATCATAGTGGTTTTATCAGGGCTACTGAAACAGTGCACAGCTGACTGTGTGGCTTGAATAACAGATCATTCCTGCACATATCTAGGGCTCTCAGTCTGTAACAGATCATTTCTGCACATATCTAGGGCTCTCAGTCTGAGTCCAAGTGTCAGTGGATTTTGCTTTCCCCCATCCCTTGAAGCATCTCTTTCTTGGCTTAGAAATGGTTATCACCTTTTGTACTGACGGTGTGCTCCTCTATTCTTCCTACAAGGATACCAGGCATATTGGATTATGGCCTACCCTAAAGTCCTCATTTTAACTTCTAATTACATTTGTAAAGACCCCTCCCACCCCCATCACGGAGTCAAGGTACTTTTGGAGGGAGTGGGAGCTTACAACCCCCACCTAGGCTGTTTTCATGGGCAGCCTCAGGGAGGTGTGCAGTTTTTGGGGTAGTAGCCAGTGTGTGAAATCGAATTTCTGTTCTAGGGAGCTCTTGTCAGTATAGATGCCCTTTCACCATCAGATGTGGACACATGGAAATTTTACACAGAAGTACAATTTCCTATTTAATTATAAGAGTATCTTGGAGTTTTTCTTTTTTCATTTTAAAGAGGAAAAAATATTCTCAGGACTCATCTTTTCTCCATACCAAAGGAAAAAAAATTGTAGAGATCCTTCTGTATCTCAACGGTGCCTTTTCAGCCTGGCATTCAATCCCGGAGAACGGATTCATGGATTAAAATAAGGAAAAACAGTTCATTTTTTAATAGTAATCTCAGATGTCTGTGGTTGATTGCCTAGGCTTCTTTTTTAGCTATCACTCACTCATTTATCAAACAACAGCTATTAACTTTATTCAAGCCATGGTCCTATAGAATCTATGATCCACTGCTTCTAGTGTATGAGTTCACTGTATACCCTTACAAAGTCTGTGGACCTTAGAAATGTACCTTTTCACTCAGGGAGCCTGACCTTCATGAATTGTTTAGTGAGTGTTCCATCATTATATAAGAAATACTTGAGATTATTCACTTATATAAAGATAATGTTTATTTTGATGACGGTTTGGGAGATTTTCCTTTATGATCCGTGAGCTCATTGCTTTGGATGAGCCTGCATGTCATGGCAAGAGCACAGGATGAGGCAAAACTGCTCATCTCATGGTCAGGAAGTGAAAGAAAGAGGAAGAGACCAACAGGTCCCACCATCCCCTAGAACCTGCCTTCAATGATCCAGAGATCTCTGAGTAGGCCCAAGCTCTCGTTAAGAAGTGCCAACTAGGGAGCAAATCTTTGAAGACATAGGCCACAAAGGAGGTTTTAGAGCCAAACTGTATCATTAGCATGTATTTTTGACATGACATTATTGTATGTAGTATAATGTGACTAGGGCAGGCATTCATTTCTGGCTTCAGCTTTGCTTTTGAAATACTTAGTGGTGCAAATACAGTAGATTGTAGAATTGTTTAAGTGGAAAGACTCTGGGCATCTTCTATTTTTTTGCCGTCCTTATTTTTACTGATTGAAGAACTGTCAGAATGAGATAAACTGATTTAGCCACAACCACATAGTACATATTAATGATAGTTATGGAATTGATTTTGAGATTTTTTTTCTAATCACTTCATTATTTCTAGTTATGGCCATATCTAGGAAAAATAAAATCTTTCAACCTTTAACATTTACCTAACTCTTCTTAATAGTCTCAATTTTGTGAGAAAACCATTATCATCTATCATGAATAAGAATTCAAATTTTTTTTGTTCTGCCTACTTTGCTGGCAGATTGCTCATGGATTTCTTAATATTTTTTAATTTTTTGGTCAGGTAGAATTGAACTATACTCTGAAATTAAAAAAAAAATCCTCAATAAGTTGCCCCCAAATATTTGTGTCTGTTTGCTCTGAGACTTGGCAGCCATTTAACTTTGGTAACTAAATTTCACATCTTAAAACTGAAATAAAAATATCTGGCCATCCTACCCCATAAAAGGTGATGGTGAAGGGCAAATGAACTAATATATGCAAAAAACCTTTATAAGATAGAAAGATAAAATTGATTTCATTTATAAATCCACAGCCTCTCTCAGTCTTCATCTTCTCAGGTTAAAAAGCATTAATTTTCCAATTGTCCTTCTAGAAATAATGGAAATTAGAAGCATTTAAATCATCATTTAAAGCAGTCATCTAGAGTATTCATTTACATTTCTTTCTATAATGTTGCAGTAGGTCATTTTCCTTTCTACTCTAAAACGCGTATGATTCGAAAGATTTTTATTCTTCTGGCTAAAATTATTACAATAGTAACAAAACTATCAGAGAAAGCAAATGCTTGGACAGTGCACTGAATTACTGACTGGTCATTTTTATCAGCTTGCTGTCATCCATCAAATTTAAGCGTCATTCTTGACACCAGAACTCTCAATCTCATGGCCCAACAGAACCTGGCAGAAGTGGGGGATGTTTTTCTGATTTGTTTTGTTTGTATTTTGTTTTTGGCCGAGGACTATTGGATATTTATAACATCATTACGAGTCATACAAAATGATCAATATCGTCAACAGCTGACAAGAAATACACATGTCTGTCCTCTGGTGTTTCAAGGCATTTTGCAGACCTCGTATGATAAATGCCATCCTTTCGCTGCCTGGTATACACATCCTCACCCTGGGTTTCTTGCTCACACTTGGCCTTTGCCTCCACTTCTGGTTGAGGCATTCCAGCCTTGTCGCGCTGTTGATGACTGATTTTCCACTTACCTTCGATTACGCACTAATCTCTTAAGCCAGGAGGGTCCCATCCTAGCTCTTCATTTCCATACATGAAATTTGATCTTGTGTTTTCTTTTACGTTGTTTTCTTATCTTACCTTACCTTGCTTGTTTGTGAGTTTGTTGTGGGTAGGAATCATGTCTTCTGCTTTTTTCTTGTGTCCTCAGTGCATAAAACAATGCTGGGATTACAGTAAGCTTTTATTCCTGCTGGTAGTGTGTGCATGGACAGGTGAAATTTTTTATTGTGTTCCTGATGATGTTTCTTTCTTGTATTGTCTGGATAGACTAGTGTCATACTTTAAGGCATGCAATCATTGAGATCATTTTTCCCCTAAGAGAGTGCCTTGTCTGTGGCCATATTCCTGTACTGGTCTCTTAGTCCACTTAATGGCCTTTTGTTATTTTCTCATCTGTGGTTTCTTTACAGAGGATTCAAAACTTTCTGATTTTGGAAAGGAAGAAAACTAGCATTGTCATGTGAATTAGGAAACTCATGAAAAATATTGAATCACAATTTATAAGCTGTTCAGCTTTGGGTTACTTTGGAGCATATTTCTTCCATTGGGCAAATCTAGAACTGAGTATTGTAATGGAAAATGTGTTTACAACAGCCATATTCATTTCAGCATATAAGTGTTAGCTAGTTCATAAATTAATTCTGAGTGTTATACATATTCATGTCAGGGTTCAATAAATTTTTGGATATGATTCTGGGCTCAGAAATGAAGACTGAGCTTTTCATGGAATGTCAGTGCAGCCGTCAATCTCACACTGCAAGAGAAGAATTCAGGCAAGATGAGGGGTATAGTAAAAGTAACAAGAATACTTATTAGGAAAGAATATGACAGAAAGGAGATTACATGGCACCTTTTTAGGGTACAGGAAAGCAGGAAGGACTATGCATATTACTGGGTGAAGGTGCCAGGAATGGGGTCTCTCATGGGGCTCTTTATCCCCAACAAAGAAGAGAGCTGAACAGACTAATAGCAGTGAAATACACCCAGGAGGTGCATAGGAGAGCTGAGCTGAAATGCAGCAGCCATCCCCTGCCCAAGGCAGCATTCCTATCTTCCTTTGTTGGACAGATGGGTCATTGGGTGGAGTGTGAGTCATCCTTCATTTGGTGCATACTCTGATAGACAGGCTGATGGACAAGTGGTGCTGATGTCACAGTTGTGCATCTGTGCATCCCCAAGCTCATAGGAGTGATGAGGAGCATGCTCTATATAGAGATTGGATAGTCCTCCTGTGAGGTCCTGTGCATCCTGGGACAAAAAGGTCGTTGTAGGGTCATTGTCCCCCTCTCCTGATGGGGACAGTACACACTGAGTAAGGCTCTGCTCAGTCAAACAAACTCCTCATTATCAGGGCTTCTGGCCCCAGGAATTTTACAGTGAGCTCTGGTGGTCTCTTCAGCACTGTTTAGAGGTCTCAGGCATTTGAAAGCCAGGAGATCTCAGGAGCTGGCCTTACCAGTGAGTTGCCGTAGTAATCATAAAAAAGTACATCACTTGTTGTCCTGATACCCAGGGACCTTGTGCTGTCTGCCTCAAACTCATCTTTCAGGCTAGCATATCTCGGCAGACTTGTTTCGCACCTCCCAAGGAGCTAGAATTATAGGCATGTGCCACCATGCCTGGCTTGCTTTTGAAATAGGATCTCACTAACTTGACGCATGAACCTCTAGTCTCTGCCCAATGAGTACCTGGGGTTAGAGGTGTATACTACCATGCCCAGCCCTCAATATCATTTAGTATAATTACAAACTCTAAACTACTGAGAAACTACTTTGGAAATACATCCTGCCAATCCATCAGCATGCTTTCATTTTTTAATAATTTTAATTTTATGTATCATGTTAAGTAGGCAGAAACTAGCTTGAACATGTATATTAATTAGTACATGGGTAAAATGCCAATAAAATCAAGACCTAAGTATAATTTTGCAATAAACTATTTTAAATTAGTTATAAAAATTAAATAAAATTAAGGGGGGAGGCTGGGAAGGGATGTGAAGGGTAAACACAGGAGGAGGCTGCAATGCTTGGTAAGAAATGTACGCATTATCCTGCCCATGTAATTGTAACTCCTCTGTACAGTATGTTCACAAATAAAATTAAATTAAATTTAAAAAAAATTAAATAAAATTAGTTACATATGTATCTGTTTATCTAGTTTTAAAATAGCATCAGTTACTGCACCCTATATAATTACATAAACATTTGCTCATAGATTTTAGGTCTACTGTACTTGTGAATAGAAAATGTAGCCTGAGAAAATTAACAATAATACCCTAAACTGAAAACAGATCCTGAATCTGATATAATGAGGCATAATAAGCATTTTTTCGAACAATGTGTTATTCTATTGGAAATTCCATGTTCTACTAATTTTTCCCATCCCCAGGACCTGGTACCACGGCCAACATTTGTTCAACAAATTAGTAATTCTCTGAGAAATACTGCAATAAGGCTAACGCTCTACTTTTAAAGATCAAATGCTTCTTCTGGTCAACTTTTTAAAATGAAATTGTGGGGCTGGGAATGTGGCTTAGTGGTAGAGTGCTTGCCTAGCATGCATGAAGCCTAGGTTCAATTCCTCAATACCACATAAACAGAAAAAGCCAGAAGTGGTGCTGTGGTAGAGTGCTAGCCTCTGTCCCTAAGCACAAAAGGCTCAGGGACAGAGCCCAGCCTCTGAATTCAAGCCCCAGGACTAGCAAAAAAAAAGAAAAGAAAAGGAAGGAAGAAAGAAAGAAATTGAAATGATGTCTCATTGACATAATGAAAAATTATTTCCTAATGTTGATTAATTAATACATTCCCTTTTTAATTATGCTTTGATACTGCTCCAAATACAGCTTCCACACCTGGTTGCTTATGATCATCAATGATTAAAATTGAAGTAGTAATTTATAGACTGCTTCAATAGATATTAAAGGAAATGAAGATAATAAAATTTTCATTTTTCTTACATTTGATTCTAGCTGTGTCAGTAGCTTTTTCTTGGTGTGTTAAGTTGCATTCATATTAAGTATAACTTCAGCAGTTCATTTAAATTATTGTATTTGTAATTATTTGCAGATTGTCATAGGGTTTTTTAAAGTGAAATCTTTTCAGCTATATAGTTATTTCCCTCATTTTGTCTTAATTTGTTCTTCTTGGGTTATCTGTTATGTGTGAAATGATTTCAAACTAAGTCTTTCTCCCGATTTGGCCAGATGTACTGTTAACTATGTAACAAAGCTAAGCTGTAGATTTCATATGAATTGTTAAAAGTGAATAGAAAGGTTTTCCCATGAAGATGTGGTTATTATTCAATGATTTGCTTTCAAGAAAATAAGTATTTAGTATACTTTATTCCCTTTTAAATGCATCTAACAGACTGAGATTCTTATAATTTCAGGGGCCGGACTGGAAAAATTAGAGTGCAGAGTTTGAAGATTGGATTGATGTCTCTCTCCAAAGGTCTCTTAGAAGAAAAATACAGATGTATGTATGACCTTAACTAACAGTATTTTTTGTAACTAACAGTATTTTTTAGTAGTTGTAACGATCATAGCAATTCATTGGGAACTTAGTTCACTTGATTTGCCAATAACACATCACACTTTTAAAATCCCTGCTATGTATGTATTAAGTTGCACAGATGATGGTATTTTTTGACACATGTGGGTGAGTGAAAAGTGGATTCCAGGACCCTGAGCGCCAGCTGCTTCGATGGAGTGGGAACTAATGACACATTTTTATCTCATTTGATTTTTAGAATAATTTTCCCACAATGTAGGTATTATGATTCTCGTCATCTAGCTGGAAACATTGATGCTGAACTAGATAGAAAGTCCAGTCAAAGGCTGAGGGTCCACAAACTCATGGGGCTAGAGCGGGATCCTTGGTGATTATAACTAGGCTATGTTCCCTGCTTCTGTACATGTGCGTTGTTTAGCCTTAAAGGTGGATGACAGCTCTTATGGATATAGGCAAATGCTGATTCTTTCTTTTTTTCCTTCTTATTTATATCCTTATTTTTGCTTTTTTGGTGACACTGGGGTTTGAACTCAGGACCTGTCTGAAACTAATGCAGCTTGCATGCTCCTGGTGCTGTACCACGTGAGCCACACCCTCAGTTCTTCTTTTTGCTGGTTACTTTAGAGACAGAGTCTCACTGAGTTTTCTGCCTGGGCTGGCTTCAAGCAGAGATCCTCTGGGTCTCAGTCTCCAGGGTTACAAATGTGATTCACAGATGTGCTCTTTCTAAATAGTTATATTTTATAGTTGCAGCAAAATAAGATGATGAATGCTTTTAATTTTCTTTGTTCATTCATTATCATCAAATAAACTAATCATGCCCCCTTCGGCTGTGAGTTGATGGAAGCTAAGCTGGTATTGGAAAGGTCATGTGCATAAGAGTGAAGAGGGTCCCCTTTAAATGTCCACTGCATCGTGGCTTGGGGTGTTGAGCAGGTTTCTCAATCCTTTAGCAAGGAGTTAACCCCTGGCTAGCCAAGGAGTGACTTACTCCCCTTTTATCCTGTAGGAAGCTGAAATTTAGAGCATTTTCTTCCACTGAAAAATGAAGCTAATAATGTCTCCTTAGAAAAGAGTTAAAGTTCCTATTTTTCAACGTGCCATCCCCGTTAATAATTACTGCAGTCTCCATTCTTAACTGTCAGCATTTGTCTTTGGATAAAATTTTGTTGGTAAAACGTGGCCTATCTGATGCCACCATGTTTAAACCCAGTTGATTAAATGTGTGCATTAGAGGAGAGGTGCATCTCATACATGATGGGGTGTCATAAAACAAAAGGAGGGGCTGTGGTTGCAGCTCAGCAATATAGCACATGCCCAGTAGGCACAAGGCCCTGGGTTCCATTCCCAGTACCCAGAAAACAATATCCTTCCTTCTCCCAACAATTTTACACAAACACACTCACACACACACACACACACACACACACACACACACACACACACACACACACACACACACAGAGTGATGGAGCACAGGTTCTATCACTGAGCTGATTTTTGAGTCTGAGGGGAACTTGCATACATTTTCAAAACTGGGCCAGTGCTAAGGAATTAGGATGTCTGTGATCACTTAATTTTGAGTTTCAAGTAAAGAACACCGTGGCTTGATTTTCTTTGCATAGTTTGACAAGAATGTCAGTGAAAAAGAGGATGTAGATTTGTGTGTGAAAAGGAAAAGCTGATCATAAGATTAAGAGTTGGGGAGCTTTGATGGAGTAAGAACCTAGGAAGCCATGTGGAAAAATAAAAATAAATTGCATAAAGTTTTTGTTTTGTGGTACCTTATCCAGAAATCAGATAGTCTTCTGTATCACAGTCAAGAAATTTCAAACTTTCCAAAGCTGAAAAGTTACCATTTCTACCATGATTGGGAGAGAAAAGTGTTAATGAGAGCATCAGCGTTCCAAAATTAGAAAAGGCATTTTTCATCATCTATGCTTTGAGGTTTTCACGTGCTCCCGAAAGAATTGGGATTCTCTGAAGGTAACAGTCATGGCTCTGAACTTACTTGGAAAGAAATGCAAATTCAGGCACAAAGCCTGCTCTGTCCATAATACAGCATTAAATGATCAGGGGAAGCAGAGGCTCCTTACAATGAAATTTCCTGCTATATAGTTTAACCCACAACATGTGCTATTTTAAGAACTTAATTAAATAAGAACTCTCCTAGGTTGCCATCTTTAATCTAAATCTTTACTTGGATACTGGGAGGTGAAATGCCCCACGTTTTGCTTTTACTTTTGCATGCAGGCCCTGAGCAACTCAGATTCCACTTTTTGATTTCCCCAGTGATAACAGATCACCTCATGATTTCCTTCGTTAGGATTAATATTCAAGGCAATTTGCTCTTCAAACTCAATGGCAGAGGTGCCATTTGGGGGTCAATTGGAATGTGTGTGAACATTGATTTTGCAGTTTCCAAAGTCAATATCTTCTGGCCAGTGACAGCTCACTCTCTCTCAGTGACTTCCTGAGGACAGCCTGAAGTCTGCTCTGATCTTCCCTGCTCCTTGTGCTTACCACTGAATGGCCTTTTGGCCTTGCCAAAAGCAGATTAACAGAGCATTCTTTCAAGAGGCCACTTTGGACCTCTTTTGTGCTAATTTTTTGGAATCTGGGTTTGAGATATGATTTCTCCCGATAACCCATTCTTTTGATCTGTCTGCCTTTTTCAATCTGACTATCATGTTTTAAAATTGTAACTTCGATAAGAATTTAGAGGTACTGTATATCTCAATGTGCAAGGAAACACTTCTGTTTTTACATGGTGTGAGTAGTCTTACCTTCTGTGTGGCCTGACCACATAACTATGTCCCTCAGTGTAGAGAAGAAGTTGAGCATGGTTAATCTGAAAGTGTGAACAGTTGCTCTGTACTGATTATTGTGCTTGTGTATCAACTCTGGATTTATTGAGCAAACCACATTCCAGGAATGCACTGACAATGAGCACCATAATAAGATGCATGGATAGATACATTTTGGCTGATCATAGACTTATTCTTAAATAATGAAAAGAAACAAGTGGAACACTAAGCATATCTAAGTGAATGAATGGTAATAAAAATTAAATTAATCTTGATTGAGTTTGCTCTTCCCATGTATGCTTATGATTAAAAATATATTTCATTATAATGACCGTCTATCACTGAGCTTGGTTCAGTTGTTTGAAATGTCACTGTCGTCAGCATTAGATCTAGCATCATTAATACATGTTTGTCTGTTAGTCACTTATCAGGCATTATTGTCAAATAGATTTTTTTTAAATCACATGAAGAGCATTTAGATTGCGTGTGCTTTTAAATGATTAGACCTTGAACACTCTTTTTTAAAGATTATTAATTTCTCTAATGCAATGGATTATTTATATTTGAAGTTTCTCCCTGTTCCAAAAGTAACTTATCCTACTGCATTAACTTTATTGTTGGAAACATTATAACAAATTTAATCTTTTGACAGCACAGTATGTAAGTGAATAAAAAAATAAATCAGTGCTGGAAGGAGAGGGTTAATTTCAATGATTTATGAAACCTAGAAAACAGAAAAGTGTAGGTTTTTGGGTTTTGTGGGGCTTTTTGGTTGTTTGTAATTACAAAAGCTGAAGAAAGAAAGGATGCACAACTTTTTAATGTTTTTAAATTTGGGGGAAAAAGTCTCCTTGAATGATAGAAAACAGCTCATTTATACATAATTGATTATTTGTATATAATTTTTCATATTTAACTAATTATATATAATTAATCATTATATATAATAAGGAATGAGAGACTTACCCTAAAAAGGAAAAGGACATACCTCCTTATTTTTTAGTGTTTCCTATACAAATAGGCATGAGCACATAAATATTTTTAGAAAGCTATAATATATAATAGAATATTGAATTTAGCAGGAAACAAAGTTGGTAAATCATTAAAATTTTAAGGTACACTACTTAAAGAACTTTCATTCCCTTGATAAATCATGAAGCTTTGTTTTGGCTCATTCTTTTTTCTCAAGGGCATCTCTTGTTGAGACCATAAAAAATTAACCCATGTGCATTTATTGTATTGTTTGGAAAGGAAATTGTAGCTAGGCACCAATATTTCATGCCTGTCACCACAGCTACTCAGGAGGCTGAGATCTGAGGATCAAGGTTCAAAGCTGGCCTAGGCAGAAAAGTGTCAGATTCTTGTTTTAAACCCACAAAAAAGTCAAAAGTGAAGGTGTGGTTCAAATGGTGGAGCTCCAGCCCTGAGCAATAAAAGTCAGGCTAGTTCATAGGACTCTGAGTTCAAGCCCCAGCATCAGCACACACACCCCAAAAGGAAGTTTGTATTGATCTGTCTTTATGTATTGATATACACCTATGGATTCTTTCATGGTGAATATGGTGGTGGTCTTTTTTTTTTTTTTTTGGTCGTTCATGGGGCTTGAACTCTGGGCCTGGGCGCTGTCCCTCAGCTCTTCAGCTCAAGGCTAGCACTCTACCACTTGAGCTACTGTGCCACTTCTGGTTTTCTGAGTGGTTTTATTGGAGATAAGAGGGCTGGGAAAGTGGCTCAGTGGTAGAGCACTTGCCTTGCATGCCTGAGGCCCTGGGTTCAATTCCTCAGCACCATATAAGCAAAAAGAAAAAAGCCGGAAGTGGCGCTGTGGCTCAAGTGATTGAGCACTAGTCTTGAGCTGAAGAGCTGAGGGACAGCGCCCAGGCCCAGAGTTCAGGCCCCACGACTGGACCCAAAAAAAAAAAAAGAGTCTCACAGACTTTCCTGCCCGGGCTGGCTTTGAACCGCCATCCTCAGATCTCAGGCTCCTGAATAGCTAGGATTGCAGGCGTAAACCACCAGGGCCTGGCTTTTGTGGTGTTCTTTTTTTTTTTTTAAGATATACAGTGCAATCCACATTACTGAAGATGTGCTTTGAATGAAAGAATGCTCTGGGCAGGTGGAAGTTAACCACTTGCCTCTCCCTCTTACTAGTTCTCTTTAAGGAGGTGGCGGGGCCGACAGAGATGTGTGACCAGCGCCAGCTTGGCCTGTTACTTCATGATGCCATCCAGATTCCTCGGCAGCTGGGAGAAGTCGCCGCATTTGGAGGAAGTAATATTGAGCCTAGTGTCCGCAGCTGCTTCCAGCAGGTAAACCCAGGCATCCTTGGCGTACAGGATGGATTATGAAAGGATTCTGGTGACATTCCAAGAGAGGGAATGAACACCTTGGACTGGAACCAAATCGTGGAGGACTTTGGGCACACTCCCAGGATGTTCGTATTTTATTGTTTTAAGGCACATTGAGTCAAGGAATACTGACACCTACAGCGACACTTACATTTTTTTAAATAGGAGTTAAATAGCTGCACCTGGCCCTTCCTCTGCCATCTTGCCATTCTTCCCTCTCCTTCCCAACTCTACTGATTTAGTTCCTGGATTCCTGACTCAGTGCCCTTGAACATGTGTCTTCTCCCTAGAATGTTCTTCCTGCTCTTCCATGTACAAGCTCTCTTCTTCCACTCATCCTACTGAATCTTGAGATGTTAGCTTATCTCTCAGATCCTGTCAACATCCTTCTCTTACTTCTTCAGATGAATGTCTCCCTCTTCTATTCAGCTTAACATCATCTCTGTCTTCCTTCTCCTCCTCATGATAGTTCAGATTTCATGTTAAGTTAGATAATTAATTGCTATTGCAGCCTCCTTGCCTCCATGAAGACAAGAGCTGAGTCTTAGCTTCTTTTCTGTCCAATCTTAGCTCAGGCTGCTAACACAACACATCGTAAGCAGTGTGGTTTATGTATTCCTGATGAAACACAGTCTTCAGCTCTAGAGGCTGCAAAGTCCACTCAGTCAAGATCTGCCCTCAGAGCTGGTGTCTGGCGAGGGTCCGCTGCATGGGCAGTACTTCCTTACTGTGTTCTCACATGGGGAAGGTATAAGTCAGATATCCTAGATCCCTGCTAAAGGATGCCAATCTCAGCCATGAGGAACTCACCCTCTTAACCTACTTACTCCCCTTCCATCCCCACCCCCACCCACTCATGGCATCCATCCCCTTGGGGGTTAAATGTTAATATGTGTATAATACCTCAAATATTTGCTAAATAAATGAATTAAAATATCTTGGTGCTCTTTGTAGGTGTGTGTATGTGTGCATATATACATACACACACACACACAATCAAATTAGCAAACTTTTCTTTAAGAATGTATACCCAAAGGGAGAATGATTTGAAAAGTTTTATACCAGTCTGAGTTGCTCATTTTCACCTGGGAAAGTAGTTTTCTTTTTAATGCTCACACTATGAAGACACTTTATAAATATTACTGATGTCATACATATGCATAAAGTACAACCTACAGATATTTGGCCAGAGCACAGCCCCATGATTTATCACTGCTGAGAAAAAAAATTGCTCACACTGTATCTTTGAGGAGAATCGATGTCATGGGTTATTACATTTTGTAATGGACCTTTTTCTTATTTTAGAAATAAAAAAAATACCCAATGACTTTTTTCCCCCAAATATGATTTATAGTCACATATGTTGGCTCACTGAATGACCTCAAAAACAGCAGGAGAGTGATGGTGGAGATTTAACTCTGTACATATAGAAATTACTCAGAATTAGGATTCAAAGAGGAATTAAGTGTCTGTCTGGGCATGGTGACAGATGCCTGATGCCTAAGAAACCTAAGATCTTAGTACTGTGGAGAGTGGAGCAGGAAGATTGCGTTCAGGGCCAACCTGGCCTACAAAGTGAGATTTTTGACACAAACACTGAAAGGAAGGGGAAGGGGGGAGAGGGAGAGCTCAGAAATGGCAAGTCTCATATGGTTTATCATGATAAACTTGTGAGTTTTACATAGTGCATTCAAAGCAAATCGCCTTCCTAATGTGATGCTCCAAAATGGTATGTGACAAAATAACATCTTTGGGTGAGGTTTTCTTTTCTTTTCTTTCTTTACTGGTCCTCTACCAGTAGAGCCATCGTTCTACTTGTTGTTTTTTGGTGTTAATTGGAGGTAGGAGTCTCATGGACTTTCCTGCCTAGATTGGCTTTGAACAATGATCCTCAGATTTCAGCCAGAATTACAAGTATGAGCCACCATCACTTGGCTTGGTTTAGAAAATGGCCTTCAAGTTGGTAAAGTTAGTAGTGAGTCTTCACTTCATAGTTTCTTTAAATATATATTTGTTTTTAAATCAGAATAACAACAAGCCAGAAATCAGCGTGAAAGAGTTTATAGACTGGATGCGTTTGGAGCCACAGTCCATGGTGTGGCTGCCGGTCCTGCATCGAGTGGCAGCAGCTGAGACTGCAAAACATCAGGCCAAGTGCAACATCTGTAAAGAATGTCCGATTGTTGGATTCAGGTACGAAGCCCTTCTGGTGCTGGCAGTGCGCGTGTTCTTCTCTCCTTGTGGGGTCTTGTGCTTTTATTTGTAGTCCCTCCTCATTTATTCCCTTTGAGGATTTGTCTCCTAAATATAAGGCATGCTCATCATATCCCATTACTCTAAGAATAAAATTCCTTCTTACAGTCACTATGGGAACTTATTCCACTACTATTATCATCATTATTATTTATATTACTTTGATTTTTAAAAAAACACCAAAGCGTTATTTTTCTTTCTTTCTTCCTTTTTTTTTCTTTAAATGAACTTCAATGTAGTTAGGTCCTAGAAATGCTCATGCAGCATAATTGCATGATGAGTTGTAGGCATACAGGCTTGCTAGAATTTGGTGAACCTTGTAAGTCTTTAGTATCCAACCCAGTAAGCAGGAAATACTGTTTAAAGATGAGCTGACAAGAAATGAGATTACTTCTGCCAGGTTTGTTGTGAAGAGAAGTGCTGCTGGTTTGTCCTTAACATTTCAAAATCAGAATGTCGGGTCTGTGGGCAGGGTTTGTCCCCAGATGACAACGACCACCACCACTACCACCTCATCCTCCTCATCCTTTCTTTCCCTTCTTCCCTCCCTCCATCCTTGCCTCTCATCTTCCCCCTCTACTTCCCTCCCTCCTTCCCTTTGTATATTATATATGCTATATATGTAAACTATATATACGTTAAATACTATGTATATAAAGTATATGTTCTAAAGTACATTCATACTTTCATGTGAGATATCTATCTTTTATAATACGACTAGTTTTTTACTAATTACTTCTAAATTAAATTTTAATGAAATCTGAGATCCAAGGGATGTTTACTACATGTGGATATGCTTTCATCAAGGTCACAAATGTCTACTTCATAGTCAGCTCAGTGAATTTGAGGGTTAGTGAGTGACCTTTCCTGCGGGCGCAGTGCCAAGGGCACTCCGAGACCCATTACTGTCCCTCCATCCTGGTCTGTTCCTAAGCATCACATAATGTCTTCTGACTCAGACATGTGTCCCCTCATCATGTCTGAACAAATGGGAATGCATTTTAGAAACTGAAGCTACAAAATTTTACCTTTTCATCCTCCCCACGTTGGAGACATGGCTTCTCTTTGTTCCTAACTTGGAACTGGACTACTGAGCAAATTCCATACTTGAGGCAAATATACCTTTTATTCTCTGGGCAATCTAAATGAATGAAATTCCTTACCACAAATGATTGATTTGGACTAAGTAACAAGAATTGAAGCCAGTGATTTTTCCCCCCCTCTAGGTATAGAAGCCTAAAACATTTTAACTATGATGTCTGCCAAAGTTGCTTTTTTTCTGGTCGGACAGCGAAAGGTCACAAATTACATTACCCGATGGTGGAGTATTGCATACCGGTGAGTACCAAGCCACTATGTTTGTTTGTTCGTGCTTGCTTTGGAATTAACTAATGTCTAAAATTTGCTACATTTCTTTGGGCATAAATTTGTTGTTTTGTTTTTGGGAAAAATAGCTTTTTCCAGATTGCTTGGCCTTATGTTTTCTTGTTTTGTTTCCTTTTTAACTAACAACTTAAAAATTAAAATGTACACCTTTCTTGGAAAATGAATTAATTAATGATTTTAAACTTTATGTGATTTTTAAACTTAACTTTTTGGAAAGAAACTTTTCAGAAACCTATTTGTTAAGAAAATAAGTGACAAACCATGAGCCTGTGGTTCACACCTTGGCTCCTGAAGAGGCAGAGATCTGAGGATCAAAGTGTGAAGCCAATCTAGGCAGGAAAGGAAAGTCCAGGAGACTCATATCTTCAATTAACCACCAAAAAGGAAAAGAAAAAAAAATCAAAGTGGAGGTGTGGTCCAAGTTGTGGAGTGTTAGCCTCAAGTGAAAAAGCCAGGCCTTGAGTTCAAGATAGATAGATAGATAGATAGATAGATAGATAGATAGATAGATAGATAGATAGATAGATAGATAGATAGATAGATAGATGAATAGACAGATGGATAGATGGATAGATAAACTAAGTGACAAAAATAATGTTCCCTTTTGATAACATGTAAAATATATTTTCATAATTAAATATTAACATTAATAAAAGTGTATAAAATGGAGAGATTAAAAATACCACTCATAGATCTAGCTTCTGAATAAGCTACCAACTGATAATTTTCCATATTCTAGTTTTACTTAGCTTTTACTTTTATGTGTATAAATACATATACACACACACTTTTATATGTATATATATTTTCCACTGATTTCTCTTGCTGCTGTCCTGGCGTTGCATGTAGCAATGGTCCCCAGTGTTGACACCATGCAGCCTGACTCTTTCCTCTCATAAAATATACAGTCGGATGAGTTAGAATTTATCTGACTAGTCCTTTAAATTTGGATCTTCAGTTTGTTTTCAGTTTCCTGCTAGTATAAACCATGCTGGTAAATATTTTTAGTAAAAAAAAAATGTAACAAACCTTTCCATGTATTGCCTCAATTAACATTTCCTTTGAATTAAGCACTAAGTGATATACGTCAATAAATGTATTTTTATGGCCAAAAGACTTGATGCCTAGCTATTTGCCAGAAGAGGTCTGTGCTGTTTTACATTATTATCATGTTTGTTATGTGTTAATCTTACCACAGCTCTGTAAGCATCAGACAGCAGCTATTATGGCTCCTTTAACCTAAAGCTATGTTTCTCTGAAATTGTCCTCATTTTTCTGTTAATTCCTATCCTTACCTTCCTTCCAAGTTGTGCTAGAATTTATTCATAGAGTTGTATGTACATTTTCCTTGGTTTAGGGATTCAAGTTCTTTTTTTTGGATCATAAATCTACCGAAAGGCAGCAATACTGACAAAATACACATATATAATTGTCCCATTCTTAGTATCCTATCTCAGATAAATAGGAACTCTGTGGAGAAAAAAAGCTCTAGAAAATGATGATAAATTGTAATGGATAAAATACCCTTGAAGCCTGCTGACTTTAGGAAAAGAAAAAGAAAATCCTCCAAGAAAATTGATGAAGCAGTCTTTATTACTGTTACTAATTTTTTTTTTTTATTCCTGCAATGACTTAATGTTGAGCATTTACCATGTGTCAGAGGCTGTGGTCAGAATTAAAGCAAGACATGAAAGTTGTAAGGACAAATTTTGATCTATAAAACACTGATTGTGTGTGTGTGTGTGTGTGTGTGTGTGTGTGTGTGTGTGTGGTGCACTCATTGCAGTTTGTACAAAGATTACTAGATGTGAAAATAGGAGAATGAAAATAAAGAGAATGAGAATAGAGGGGACTGGATAGCTCAGAGAAGGACAGGTGACACAGGAATGGTCAGTGTAAATGTCCTGAGGCCAGCTGCGTCTGCTAGCTGGAAATGGAGGGAGTTAAGACTCAGTTCCTTCAGAGAGCTTGAGAGACCAGACTGCAGCTATGCTTTCTGGTGATTACATGACAAAGAAATGACTTTCAGGTCCCTAAGAAAGACAGTGAGTTGTAGGAAATACTGGTATATCTCAAAGGTTCAGAAGATGGATTCAAAGTAATAAGGCTCCTTTTCGTAAATGCTGTGGAAATGGTCAGGGGCCATCTTCAACCCTTGGCTAGAATAAGCAATGAATTATATTGGCAGATTAAGGATATTTTCAAGCAGGCTTGTTTGTGGGGGGTCATTCCCAGAATGCAGTTCCAACTGTGGCGCTAGGAAATGATTGGTGTTGAGAATCAAAGATTTTTTTTTATTAGCATATACTAGTGATTTCATTGTAACATTCCTACACACCCATTCAATGTACCCTGGTACATTCATCCCTCCACCGCCCCCTTCATCTCTCCTCTGCCCTTCTTAAAACAATTTTAACAGGTTTCAGTGTTCTACTTTCATACATGCATATAAAATAACTTCAATTACATTCACACTTATTCACCCTGTCCATGTCCCGCTGGTGCTTATTCCCAGAACAGCTGGTCTTAATTTTCTGTAATTCATTTTTCACTTTCTTCTCCCCCCCCCCCCCCCCGCCGTGGATTTTTTTTTAATTGTGAAAATACTGTACAGAGGGGTTACAATTTACACGGGCAAAGGTAATGAATGAATTTCTTATCAAGCATTGTAAAGTTCGTTTTTCAACATAACGACTTGTACGTCTCATTGTTGCAATGGGTCCACCTGTATCCCTAGTTAAACGATTTGTTTTTGCCCTTCTCCTCCACAAATTATACCAACATCAAATACAGTGAAAACAGGGGTTATACTGTGAGGGAGGGACACACAAAGCAACAAAGAAATATCTTATAAATATGTTAGACACAATAGCAAGAAAGAAAAAAACATTTGAATACTTGATGGGTTCATTTCACTTAACATCAACTTATCTGACCATTTCTGCTTGTCTCAGACATAGACTAGTTATTGCAAATAGGAGATTGTATATTAATTGTCCAAAGGGGGTTGCCATAATGTTTCTGACATGTACTTATTATAATTTAGTCAAATTAACCTTCCTTACTGTTCCCTTTTCTCCTCCTCTTACCCACTACTGCTCAACAGCTTTCAATGTTTTCTCCTCCTCTTACCCACTCCTGCTCAACAGCTTTCAGTGGTTCCTTATACCATTTTCACATATGGATACCATGTATAAGTTCACAGGTTTTGTCTCATCATTCTCCTTCACTGTCACCTCTCCTTTCCTATAACCTCCGAACCGTCCCACGGTTACAATCATGATGATGATGATGATGTGTGTGTGTGTGTGTGTGTGTGTGTGTGTGTGTAGGTATGTTTATATCTACATGCTGTGTATCTGCATTCCACAAATAAGAGAAAACAGACAATATTTGGCTAATATAAGAAACCTAGGGGCTGGAAAGGTGGCTCAGTGGTAGAGCACTTGCCTTGCATGCCTGAGGCCCTGGGTTCAATTCCTCAGCACCACATAAGCAGAAAAAGCCAAAAGTGGTGCTGTGGCTCAAGTGGTAGAGCACTAGCCTTGAGCTGAAGAGCTCAGGGACAGTGCCCAGGCCCAGAGTTCAGGCCCCATGACTGGACCCCCCCCCCAAAAAAAAGAAAACCAATATCATGATCTCTAGTTTTATCTATTTTCATGAAAATAATGTTATTTTTATTTATGGATGAGTAATGTTCCATGGTATGTATATACCAAATGTTTTTCTTCTCCATTCGTTGACTCAGGTACCTTAGCCCATTCCACAGTTTTACTGTTATGAACAGTTTCAGTCACACGGTTATACAAGTATCTTTCTTATATATTGATTTATATTCCTTCATGGATGGGATGATGAGGTCATAAGGTAAGTCTACATACTGATCTTCATAGTGGTTGCACTAGTTTACATTCCCACCAGTGTGTATGATGGTTCCTTTTCCTTTGGACCTTCACTAGCATTTGTTGTTTTTCTGATGATTGCTATTCTGACTGGTGTAAAATGGCATCATAATGTAGTTTTGATTTGCATTTCCTTTGTGGCTAAGGATGTTAAACATTTCCATGTATCTATTTGTCAGTTGTGTTTCTTCTGAGAACTATCTGTCCAGTTCATTTGCCTATTAATTAATTGACTTATTTGTTTCTTTATACTTGAAATTTCTTTTATGTCATTGTTAATTCTGAGTATTAATCTTTTATCCATTTAGTCCCTGATCATGATTTTCTTCCGTCTCATGAGTTATCTGTTGCCTTTAGTACTTGTTTCTTTTTCTGTGTAGAAACATTTTTATTTGTCAGTTCTCTCTTATTTCTGGGCAATTGGGTTCTTAGACAGTGGAGCCAAAACAAAACAGCCTGGAGAAAACACAGCTTCTTGCTGCTTAGAAAGTTATCTATATTCAGAAGGCTGAAACTATACCCTTATCTCTTACCCTGTACCAAAAAAATGAACTTCAAATGTATCAAAAATCATAATGTAAGATCTGAAGCTTTAAAACTACTACTAGGAAACGTAGGGAAAACGCTGGAGAATGTAGGCACAGGCAATTATTTTCTTAGGAGAATCTATACATTTATAGGCCAAGGCCTCAGTCGAGAAGAAGGTTCAGAGGAACCTGACTATAGTTTGATCAAGGAGCGAACCTGTCATCGCTGATCATGTGTCCACTTGCTACCTGGAAAGACAAGATTAGTGATTCTCCTGCTGCTTTCTATTTAAAAGGGGGAAGTGTGTGGCAGTGAACAAAGAAATGAGATGATTATAGATGTAGTAAGTGCCTTTTGGAACATGCATAATGAGAGACAGTGATTAGAGGAGGCACTTTAGATAAAGAAACTGGGCAAGATCTGCCTGATTAGTTGACCTTTGAGGTGAAACTGAAAGTTGAGAGAATTAGCCTCCACATAGGGGTATATATTTTTTTAACCAGGGATCATTTGGATATTTAAAACATCATTCTTGAATCACACAAAATACAGACAGGCCATAACAACCAATGGAAAACATACAGGTCTTGTCCTGGGAGGTGTACCACTTGTTTGCACTGGCCTTAGGTAGCCCATGGGCAGGCCTGAGATTCCCCACCCCTGAAAGAATGGGAGGCAAGGCACTTGAGAAGGGAGATACAGCACACAGTGGTCTGGAGGTGGGAAAGAGGCTGGCATGAAGGGCTGCAGAATGAAAGTGGGAACCTGGCCACACACAGAGCACACTGGGTAGCACTAGGGGCAGAACTTGAAGTACCTAGCTCAAAAGGAAGATGTGGGGCCTCCTGTTTAAAATCGATTAGGAATTTTAAGATGTTCATAATGGATCATTAAGCCAAGCTTGGAGTTCCTTGGACAGCTGCAATGTCGTGTGTCCACCGAGTCTGTCCTGGACAGATATTCACCAGGAGTGCCTTTCTCTCTTTACAACAGGAAGCATGGAGGACACAAGATTAAAGAGAAAAGCAGGCATCAGGTTGGACAGACACTCAGATCACTGTGCGGAATTCAGATGGGGAAGAAATATAATATTTACATGATAATACCTAGAGATTTCAGAAGCTGATTATGAAGAGCTAATGTCAAATGGGAAAAAGAAATCACACAGTGGCTAG
The DNA here is from genome assembly GCF_024711535.1 of Dipodomys merriami. Lineage (NCBI taxonomy): Eukaryota > Metazoa > Chordata > Mammalia > Rodentia > Heteromyidae > Dipodomys > Dipodomys merriami. The sequence continues at coordinate 15,128,789 of NW_027206401.1, read as the reverse complement.
AGATATATCATATTACTATTTTCCTGGCTATGAAATGTAATTATTCCTAATGGCTTTGTAACAAACCCCCAAAACCTTGAAATCGTATCTTCAGCTGTTACTGGCTAGTGGGAGCATGGTTAAGAAACACTGATATGGCTGGGAAGGTAGCTCAGTGGTAGAGCGCTTGCCTTGCATGCATGAGGCCCTGGGTTCGATTCCTCAGCACCACATAAGCAGAAAAAGCTGGAAGTGGTGCTGTGGCTCAAGTGGTAGAGCACTAGCCTTGAGCTGAAGAGCTGAGGGATAGCGCTCAGGCCCAGAGTTCAGGACCCACAACCGACAAAAAAAAAAAAAAAAAAAGGAAAAAAGAATCACTGATACACAAATAAATTCCACTCTCTCTCTCTCTCTCTCCTAGCCAGTTGTAAATAAAATTTCTAGCTTACTCCAAACTCTTCATTCCAACCAAGTGTTTACAAAAAAACACTGTTACTGTTTCTTTGAGATTCTAGCATCCCTTTTAATGTACAGATGTTTTCCTTTTCCAAGACTGGCTTTGGGAGGTCTGCTGTCCCTCCCTGATTTGGGAAGTAATTTATCAGTTAGTTGTACATTTTAACCCTACATCATTCCACACCAGCAGTAGAAAATCTGCCATTAAGCTAAATTCTTGACACTACAAGTTGTCATATGATGACTATAAATACATGTAAACTGAGTCTTGGAAAAACATACTCTTGGAGTACATGATACCAAATACATTATTATAGCTGCTTCCAAAAATTTCTTAACACACATTTTAAGAAAAAAAATTGTGTGCTTTCCTGTCTTTTAAGTAAGCTTACTTGTGGTTCACCCAATCTTTGACAATATTTTTAAAACTCATTTATAATCTGTCTTGAAAGTGAATTCATTTGTTTATACAGTGATAATAAGCACTGAGTATTAAATGGATCTAATATTTCCATAAAGGATCCTGAAGCCTGCGTTTTTCATTTTTATAGTCCTTTAACATTTCTGGTTAAGAAAAATGTTTCAGCGTTATTACTGACTTGATCTCTTTCTTCTGCAAGATCTTTCCTCCCACTCTTTCAATGCTTTTATTATTAAAATTTCTCTATTGTTTATAAGCCCTCAAGGTGCTCAAAATATTTTTTACTAATATATCAGCTTATTATTTATGACAGTGTTTGTGTTTTGTTTTAGGAAGACTAACGATGTCTGAGTTATCATGATTCATGAAAGTATTTTATGATACTGATATAAAACATTCAGATGAAGAAATGGAATGGAATTACCTTCCCAAGGAAATTATTTTGAATTCTTATTTCCCCCCAATATTCTATAATCCAAATTTGGACATTAATAAAATTATTTCATTAGGCTGAAAAGAATGTCGTTAAGAGACAGCATAAGATTTACTGTCTGTCACCCTACTCCTTCCATTAGTCCAAATCCTACCTTTTCACAAAAACAGCTCAGCTCCTCTTACTTTGTAGATGAAGTCTTCACAACTTCCTTTGAGTTGGTACTCAACTACCTTTGAGATGGTACTTCCTGGTGGGAGCTTGTAACAAAGTGAAAGATTACATCATTAGCCACAAAGCAAAGAGGTGGAGGAAGAAATGAGGTCCCACATCCAATCGTGGAGAACACACCCTCCACAAATGAAATACTGGTCACCACGCCACTCCCCTTCCCAGCTGCACCATGAAAATTCCAGCACATGGACCTCTCCAGGACACTCCTTACTCGGGCTAGCTTAGTCTCATGTGCTGCTTTATCAGACTCTTATACCTGGGAGGGTTTACAGTGAACAGAAAGGTAGCTAATCATTCTAGAAGCTGGAGGGCCCCTGGTTAAGGGCCTACTTGCTCATCATCCCAGGGTGGGAGGTGAAAGGGCAAAGAGAGCTTGTGTGTGTGAAAGAGAGAAGGGCCCCAAACTCACTCTGGTCAGGAATCCACTTCCTTGGTCACCAGTTCTCATGATCTAATCTGCTCTTAAACATCCCACCCCTTCACAGCATTTCACTGGCGATTATCTTTCCACCAGATACATATTAGGAGTGAGGATGGGGCACCGGTAAACCATAGCATTAGCGTTTCCATGGGGACTAGAGGTATAGAGAAATTGTGATGGACAGCAGAGTCCTTTATGTGGAGAAAGTAAATGAGGTTTTATAGCAGTTTTAGGAATAATTAAGCTTATGAATAAATAGCCAATTTTTCTTCCTGGTAACTTAATGTATTCACAAGTTGTAGAATACTGTCCCGAGCAAACTAAGGCAGAAACAGAGACAGAGATGACTGTCTTTCCACAGTGTCAGAATTCATTGAATACCAATAAATCCACAAACTATGTCAATGTCCTTGGCATTAATTTGCAGAGTACTACTGATTTTCCTTGGTTGACCTGAGCCAGTTTGCAGTTTCTTTCAACCTTAATTGCTAATATTAACTCTCAGGCCACACCTTACACTTTAGAAATATAAAGCTAATGAGATTTTGAAGAAAGGGTTAAAGCAGCTGTAGGACGTAAAGCAGTCTTGGCTGATGACTAGAGTAAGGAGTTTCCACAGGTGGTTAGATGAGATAGTAGGAACCTAGTTACTGAGCTGTTAGGCCTGGTAGTGTCACAACTCAGCTGCTTTGTACACAAAGCTGATTCCATGCTTGCTGGACTGGTCTGATGGCAGTTCAGGTGGGTCAAGAGAACATACTAGCTTAGCTGAGAGCCAGAGACACAGTCAGAAGTTGATTGCTTATAGATCCGACATACAAATGAGATTGTATGATGGGTTTGATGCTCTAAATACTGAATATCCTAATGAGAAGTATCCATTCTTGTCCTTCCTTTGATTTGCTTTTCATGAGAGAGTTCCATGATTCCTGGGTCTGGTATGTTGTATAGATTCATGGGTCCTATTTGGGGGATATGGCTCTGCTACACCCATGTGTCCATATATTCCTGACTTAATTTGCAGAGTTCATAGGTGGTAATCCTTTATTTGCAGAAATACATTATTTATCAGTCTCTCCCATGGTTTATGCCGGACAGATGGTGGTTGTTTACTTGCACAAACAAGAAGTAGAGTCCCTTGCCTCATCATCTGCACTCAAAATGGAACAAATTGCTGTCATATAAAATGGAATCGTGCAGGGCAAAGCACAGCCTGAGAGCTACTGAGAGCTACCGTTTTGTAAGATGGAGTTACTTAGAGCCCACAACAGCTTGATCACCACACATTCTTAGACTGCGTCCGTATCGTGGCTATTGTGAATAGTGCTGCAATGAAAATGGAGGGGAGGTACACAAATACATCTTTGAGAGAGCAATGTGATTTCCTTTGGATGTCTAGCCAGAGGAGAATTTTCTACATCATTCATTTGATGGTTCTATTTTTAATATTTAAAAGAACTTCCAGACTATTTTTCATAATGGTTCCATCAGTGATGGTAATCTTTCTTTATGTTACACTGAGAAAGATGGATTCTGCATGATTTATGTATAAGAGTTCTTGCTGACAGTGAGAAGGAAGAGGATGGGGTTAAACGCTAAGAGGAACGGAAAATGTTTGGAATAGCTTAGGGTCAATCATGAGTCACCATGAGATGAGTAAAGATTGCTACATTGCCAGAGTGCGACTGAGGTTAATTGGCACAGATTTGTAGCTTGTGACTCCATCTTTGCTCAGCAGCTTTAGAATTAAAAGATGGTAGATTTAGTTAAAGGCCAAGGAAGGGGAAAATTCACAAGTATTAGTGGGACTGAAGTTGATGTGGGCAGAAGAAATCGTCAAGAGACCAAAGGGCTGGAGATCAAAGTGATGGGAGAAAGAAAAGGTCTGTTCACATTAAAGATGAGGGAGGAAGGCTGAGAAAATTACAGCCAGTCAAAGGTAGAGACTGTGACCTGAAAGATATTTTGAGTGTTGATGTGGCCTGATGTAGCCATGCCCTAGTGTGTAATTAAGGTGAGACATGGAAGGCTTTTGAGTTAGGATAGCTATTTCAGAAGTCATCACTGTATCACTGGGAATGTACACCCCCATAGCAGTGGATGGGGGTGTACATAAAAGAGGAATGCAGTGGTTTTAGTAGATGATGCTAAAGACAAATGGTATGAAAGAAAGAAAAAGAAGTATCTCTCTCCCTATCTTAGAATCATAACTGAGGCTTCTAACGGAGGCTGATCAATAAGAGAAGAGCACACAGATTTATTTCATGTAAGTTGTGCTAGCACAAAAACTTCCACAATGAAATGAAGACCCAAAGAAACAAAGACAGTGTCGTTTCGTGCTAGATTTGATGAAGAGACGGCAGTGATGGAGAGGCAGAACTGGATCCAAGGGGTATGGTAATAAACTAGGGGAGAACTGAGGCCTGTGTTCAGGTTCTGCTTTGGGTCCTGGCTCTTCAAGGATGCCTTAGTTCATTTACTGCCACTATAACAGCTGATAGAGTAATTTATGAAGTTTAGATGTTTATTTGTCTCATGGTTCTGGAAGCTGGAAAATCTTAAGATCAAAGCCTGTATCTGGTAAGGGCATTGGTTGGAGTGGTTGGAGATACTACATGACAAGCTAAGATGAGATGGAGAAAGAACACAGAACAAGGATGTACTCAGCCACTTGATCAGGAACATATAGCTGCAATAACTAACACTCTGTGTCCTAACAATATTAAGCCATTCTTTGACATAATCACCTCTTCATTGGTCTCATGTCTCAGTTGTAACTCCAATTATGGGAGATTGTGCAGTTAACAATAAAGATGGTGGGGGAAGATGGATATTATCCTAGGCGCATCGTCAGAATTCCATGATAAAATGAGATTGAAGTATCATTTATGAACAACATGTAAGGGGATACATAAAAGAAAAGAATTCACCGTAGTAAGGATCTGAAAAAGTTAGCTAAAATGCGAAGGTTGTTTAAAAGACGTGTTAGGTGAGGATGAAGGAATAGAATATTTACAACATTTCATTTGCTAGATTAGCAAAGTCAGCTACTTCTAACATTTTAATTGCAAGATGGAATAATTATAATCTTTCCTGCTTTCTGTCTAAGCTTTGATTAGGACTGTTTTTCACTGATAGTCTTAGATTTTGGTGGGAAGAATGGAGGACAGGAAAAATCACCTTAAACCAGAATTTAAGTACATTTTTTAGCAAGTGCATATCTTGTGGCCCTTATTAATTCATTAGAAAGTATCCCAAATTTCTCATTGTTTATATTTCTGGTAGAATCACCATATCCTACTGAAAAATAGAAAACGTTTGAATTTGGAAATGAAAAGCTAAGTTCTGTCTTTCAGTTACAGATGACCTGTCATTGGCAACTATACAAAACAAGAAAACAATGAGCATAAAGGCTAGCACAGTTGTTTTGTCTGCTCCCTCCTCCTCTGGCCAACGTTTCTAATGCTAGGAAAATCGCTATAAGAAAACGCTGATTCATTCTTGGTTGAGTGAGTGTAGTTTGTTTTTGGCAGCCTTGCATCTTTAGATGTGATTTTGGGATATTGGCCAATATGCATAAAACCCAGCGCCATTACCATTTCTCTGGCCTCAGCATCCTAGACTGGTTTTTCAGCTGTCTGCTTTACATTGTTTTTTTTTTTTCTTTCTTTCTTCTTTTTCTTTTATTCAGTAAGTCTAGTGCATTTAGATTGTGTCATTAGCTTTTAAGGTAAGGTTTGGAGAAAATCCATCTTGCTTTGGATGACTTATTACCTTACTTATTCTTAGCCTCCTGGTGATTCTTTTAATGTTAATTTTATTTTTTGTGTATGTCATATTTTTCCATTATGACTTCTAAGGCTCTTCTGAGATTTTCTTACTGATTTCATCCTATCTATAGAATTCAAAGGTCTGTGAATTTCAGCTTGTTGAAAATGATGAAACTGATATAAAAACAGAGGTTGTTTTGCAATTAAAAACAAAGGTAATTACTGAGAATGGCCAGGTGCCAATGGCTCACACCTGTAATCCTAGCTATTCAGGAGATTGAAACCTGGAGGATTGTGTTTTGAAACCAGCCCTGAGCAGAAAAATCTGTGAGAGTTCATCTCCAATGACCCAGCAAAAAGCAGGACTACTCAAGTAGTAAAGCACTAGCTGAGCAAATAAGCTGAGGAACTGTGAGGCCCTTGAGTTCAAATCCCTACCAAAAGAAAAATTATATACTTAGAAATGTCCTACTTAGAAGTATTCCTATGTTCTCTCTGGAGTCTACTGACTTCTATATTTAAGACATAAACCTTATTAGTCAGGGTGCTGTTAAACACTGGTTTTAGTACTTACACCTATTCCAAATGGTAATGTTTTGATGTTCTATTCATTGCCAAATGATTTGTTGTTTTTGATAGAACCTTGATTTTTGCTTCCTTGTATTTTTCTGTATAGCATTGATTCATGTTGGCACTTAATAGTTAAAAATCTCCTTTTAAGAGTAAACATGTTAAGGAAATAGGTACCATCATCCTAGGTCATAACTTAAACAAAATAACCACTGGGAGATGGAAAACATGTGTAGTTTTGTTTTACCTTGGGTTCTTCATGCTTTGTTTAAATTGTTAGTAATTAGAATGGTGTGTTTTGCCTTTGAGGTATTTTTGCATCATTGTAAATAGTTGGTTACAAGGTGTTCCACTGTGGCTTTGTGACATCAATACTAGGAATCTTCAGATCTGAAGTCATCCTAAAGCACTTTATTTAAGGGCCTACTTGCTTGCAAATACTGTGGTAGTTAGCATTTCTGAATTCTCTATTAGTCTGCACCTTAGTCTTGCTTTTGTCACACATTTGAATGAGAAGAAAAGACCTTTCTGCCACCTGTCCACATGTTTGAGGCTCTATGAGGTGTCAGCATTTAAGTGAAGAATAATATAGTTTGACATAAGGAACAGGGAGAGAACTCTACATGCACTTATATGTAGCTATACAGACCCAAGAAAAACTTTAAAATATGCTATTTTGTCCATATTTGTTCTCAAGGAATAAAAACTAAGTACCCCTGAGTAGTTTCTCAGAAAACCTAAGAATAATCTTGCAAACCATGATGGTTAGTAGATTGAAGAGCAATAATTTGTAAGGTCCGAGTCTCTGCCACCTCCACTTCGAGTAAGGGGATTCATAGACTCTCCTACATCCTGCTTTCCCACCAGGAAATAATTTACTCTTTTATGGCATACTTGTGCCATTTAAACATTGAGTCATTTGTGTAGTAATGTGTTCCTTTCCATTTCCCCTTCCCATCATAATTGCATTAGCTACCTGCTTTTAAAAAATGTGAACAAAGTATTATAGCTAATGTAAGACAGATTTGAATTTGATTATATTCATAATGGTCCGTGGGTGGTCCTCTTTTTCTGTTTTCTTTTCTTTTCTTTTTAACCAAACCATCGCATTAGCACTATAAAATAGAGAATTATTAGGACCTAACATTAGGTAGCAAATTAGACCGATTGTGTCTAAATATTTTAACACTTTTGGTGCAAAAGTATGCTTAAGTCAAATTTTTGGCCCTATTCCATCAAAAGAATTATATCCATCTAAGCTGAATGTAATCCCTGGTTGCTGAGGGATGAGTTATTTTCCACATTTTCTTTTAAGACTTCATAAACTTTCTAGCACTACAGAATTAATACTCCTTAAATAACAGATTTGGTTGGTAGTTTTTCTCCTTCAATGTAAAAAATGTTGAGAAGATAAAAATGAGTAGATTCACATAAGCATTAGAAACAGTTTTAATTTCTGCTATAATTTTTTGGGTAACTGGGTATTTGTTGTAGTAAAAGAGAGGTGGAGAGAGATTATGTTTTGGTTTGATGGTTGGTTTTGCTTTGGTCTTCTATGTCCTAAATATATTTGAATAAAGAACACGATATGGAATTAGACTTAAACTTTTGAGCGAATTGTTTTTTTTTTCCTCTCAAACAAGAGTCCATATAGGAACACAACTATAGATAAGCTAGGAGAACATTATGTTCAGTTGACAAAGCCAGTCATCAAAGTCCACACACAATGTGAACTTATGTCCATGAACATTTCAGAAACAAACAAACTCATCGATGAATGCTGGGCAAGTTTTAAGGGCTGTGTAGTGTATGTGGAGTTCCTTGTTTAAGTAATGAACAATTTACTCTGTAATTAGACAACGATGAAAGTTACTCCACTCTGTGAATATGCTAATGATTACTAAATAACCCCGAGGCATATCAGGTAAGAATCTTGATTTGGGCACCTGGTCTTTTCAACAACCTAAACAACTCAGGGTGATAAACTGGAAACGCAGATATAAAACCAAGCTTGAAAACCACTGGCCTAAGAGATAAAAATGTTACCAATGCTGTGTTTGGAGATGGCCAAAGTAAAAGCTAGAATACATGGCTTCATTTAGTAGTTCTTACTAACTGTCCTAAGAGCAGACAGAGAAATGATTGGGTCATACATAAATGCTTATCCTTACACAGAATCTTCTTTGCTTTGCATTTCTAATGTAGAAAGTATCTTCCATTTTTCCCTCTGCACAAGATAATAAAGAGAAATATATGAGCTTGGCTGTCTGTAGTGTGATACTCAGTGCAGAAGGGTGAATGTTGTTTGCTTGGTTTATTTCCCAGTCCTAAGTATTCCTTCTGTGAACAGTCCCTTCTTTATCCTCGTCTTTCTTCTTTTCATTGTTCCTATCCTGTCCAGTAAGATCTTCAAATCTACAAGCCACCATTGCTCATAGCAACCCCGTTCCTCCAGAGCTACCTTGAGCTTTTCATTAGTAGCTTTTCACTGGCACATCTGGTTCATAGTTTGGATGATCTAGATCTCTGTAACTTCAGATGATTATAGTTTATTTTCAGCTATTCAGAAAAAAGCTTGACATTGTGAATCTAATGGCAAGTCCTGATGAGAGCAGGGGCTGTCCGTGCTGGACATATTTGTTTAAATAATTTGACAATTGATTAAGTTTATTATAAATAGCTTGGGCTTATTCAGACCTCTTTTCTTGTTTAGCAAGCCTAGAAAAGAATGAAAAGTTTCCCTTGTTTATTAGAAGCAAACATATTTAGATGGAAAGGGAGCAGATAGAAGGTAATGTAGCTCTATGCAAGTTCACACAGAAAACTGGTTATCTACATGCAGAGGACTGAAGCCAGACTCTCATCCCTCACCTGTAGCAGTACCAACTGCAAAGGAGCAAAGATCTGAATGTAAGACTCTGGCTTTGAAACTACCACAGGAAGATATAGGGAAAGCCCTGGAAGATAAAGGTACAGGTAATTCTTTTCTGATGAAGACATTGTAGCTGTGGAAAGCAAGAAAGGACACATCAAATTAAGAAGTTTTGGCCATCAAAAGAAACAATTACCAGAACTAAGAGACACCCCATACATAGAATGGGAGAAAATCTTTTCTACCAGTTCAACAGATAATGGATTAATATGTAGGATACATGAAGAGCTTAATAGATTAGCAATAGAACAAGTAATGCAATTAATAAATGGCATACAGACAGTTCTCAGGAGGAGAAATATGAATAGCTAATAAGTCCATGAAGAAAGTTCAACCTCCACAGCCATAAAGGAAATGCAAATAAAAATAAGTATATGTCATATACATCTTAAAGTTTCCATTTCCTAAAACAAGTTAGTGAGTCTTAGACATTCTTGCCATGGAGGAAAAGAGAGAGAGTGGAGACCAGGAGCACACAGCGGAAACTCTGCCTATCATTCAGGCTATAACTGGAGGAAAATCTTCTTTATAAAGATATGAGACTGGGGCATATTCAATGGTAGGCTCAGCAGCAAATTAGAAGGCATCATCAATGTGTTCATTCAGTTTTGTAATGAGTCTTTACATATATCTTCAGAAGGACTAAAGTTGGTGATACATAGAAAACTGGGGCTTTGAGAACTATTTGTGGGAAAAGATAAGGAGAAACTACTACAAACTCAAGTCGGTGGCAATTTCAGCACATCTCAAGCTAAATGATTATGAAAACTAATCATCTTGAAATGTCTAAGGAAACGATAATGTTGTCCATCAACACTGACAATCTATTCTATGTCTGCATGGCTGGGAATTATGACACTAATTCTACATCTGCATGGCTGGGAAAGGACAGAGAGGATTCTTTCCAAGGCAGCCCAGTGTGGGGCCTGTTCTCTCTTGGCTCTTCTTTCTTCCTTTCTTCCTTTCCCTTTCCCTTTCTCTTTCTTTCCCTCTCCTTCCCTCCCTCTCTCCCTCCTTCCCTTCTTCCCTCCTTCCCTTCCTTTCTCTTTTCCTTCCTTCCTTCCTTTCTCCCTCCCTCCCTTCTCTTTCTTTCTTCCTTTCTTCCCTTTCCTTCCTTTCTTTCCTTTCTTTCTCTATTCTTCTTTTCCAGTGTGGCTGTCAGCTGGCTCATATGTACTAGAATGCATGTGGAGCACCAGTGTGAGCAGTCTGCTGTCCTCATTTCTCACCTTTGTTAAACAATACCCAGAGTATTTTACCCTGTTGCCACCATGCAGTTCATAGCAAATCATTTGTGATAGGTCTCAGCCAGTGCCATTTCCAAAGCTAAGCTTCCTTCCTGGCCCAAGTTGAGAAATAGTGGGAACTCTCTATGCCATATTTTCATCAGGAAATAAAAACAATAAACTCCTCGGGATATATTTGGTGATGAGTCCCCACTGCTATGTGTTTTCATGATATGTATTGTATCTTATCCCACAGAACGTGGTAAACTACCCCCGTGGTCTGGCATCTAACTCACTCCTGTTCTGATTTTAGTACAGTTACTCCTTCAACCTTAATGAGAATTGTCGCTTCTTACCCTTGTAGACAACATCTGGAGAGGATGTGCGAGACTTCACCAAGGTGCTGAAGAACAAGTTCAGGTCAAAGAAATACTTTGCCAAACACCCTCGGCTTGGTTACTTGCCGGTCCAGACAGTTCTCGAGGGGGACAACTTAGAGACGTGAGTTCAATTTAAAACGAATATGTATGATATTGTCTCTATCTGTTAGGTGGTACTGGGAACTTTACTGAGGGCCTTGCACTTGCTAGGTAGAAGCTCTACCCCTTGAGCCATGTTCCTGTCGTTTTGCTTTTAACTTGTTTTTCAGGTACTGTTGTATGCATTAGCCAAGGTCTGCCTCAGACCTCAATCCTACAACCTCCTCTGAAGCAGCTGGGATTACAGGCATACATGACCATGCCCCACCCATGGCTCTTTTATGTGAAAATTAGCAACACCAAAGAGAAATCATTTGATATCCAAAAGATGTGTGTCCTGGTAAAAATGTTCATTTTATAAGAGGTTAAGGATACAATTTTTTTGGTTTTTTTGTTGGTTTTTTTGGGGGTCTGGTCATGGGGCCTGAACTCTGGGCCTGGGCGCTGTCCCTCAGCTCAAGGCTAGCGCTCTACCACTTGAGCCACAGCGCCACTTCTGGCTTTTTTCTTTTTTTCTGCTTATGTGGTGCTGAGGAATCAAACCCAGGGCCTCATGCATGCAAGGCAAGCGCTCTACCACTGAGCCACCTTCCCAGCCCCTACAATTAGTTTTCCAGCCAGGAGTTTTCATTATTTTTTTTTGATGATGTCACAACTGAACGTCCAGGTCTAATACCTTGAATGTTTCTATATTGGTCAACTCTTGTTCTGGTTCATCTTTTTTCCTTTTAAAAATACTTTCATCTGGGGTGAACAAAGGAAGGCATTAGCAAGACTCTGCCTCAAAAGTGAATGAAGGGGAAGGGGAGGGAGGAGATAAGGAGAGAAGGGATGGTAGGGAATAAACAAAGGAAGGGATAACAGTGCTCCATAGGAAATATACTCATTACCTGGCTTACTCGTGTAACTTGTGACCCCTCTCTACAGTACCTTTACAATAAAAAATATCTATTAAAATATAAGGTAAATGAAGGACTAACTACAGTAAATGAACAAATAATAAAAGTAAAACAAAATAAACAAACAAGATAATGAATGCATAAGACCAGCCAGGTGCCAGCGGCTCACACCTGTAATCCTAGGTACAAAGGCTGAGATCTGAGGTTTCTGTTTTCACGCCAGGCCAACAACAAAGCCAAGAAATTTTCATCTGCAATTAACCTGCAAAAAGCTGGAAGTGGAGATGTATCTCAAGTGGTAGGGTACCAGCGTTGAACAAAAGAGCTCAGCAAAAATGTGAGATCCTGAGGTCAAGCATCAGTACTGGCGTGCATGTGTGTATGTGTGTGTGCATGCATGTGCATGCGCACGCACACACACATACGTTAAATACCAGCATCAGTACGCCTGCCAAGACCATTCTCTTGGGCTTCATGTGGAGAAAATGAGCTGGTATTGCAACTTGTCCGCAGGGTGGCAGTTAGAGAACAATAAAGTTTTGGCAGAAGAAAAAACCCTCAGATGAGCATAAAGCCTGAAATTTTCTATTTCATGAATAGAGAAAATTGCAGTATATGAGTATGGATTGAGTGAAATTTTTGCCAAGTAGAACTTTCTTTTAACTTTCAAAATTCATAGTTCATTTTATTTTGTATGTGAAAAACAATCAGAAAACAGTAATGATGTCATTTGTCCGGATGATCTATGCTTTATAGGTGTCAAAATAGCAAAATAGATGATTTGGCCTACTTTCTTTCTTAAAGACCAGGAACTTTATGTGTATTTCTCTTTTACATGACTAGGTTCATATATATAACACACAACTAGAGCATGGAAAGCAATTCAACTTTTCCAATAGCTAGTGGACATCAGACTATACCCTACACGTTCTTGATTGTTTCTGTGGTATACTTTACAGCAGATTTTATGAAAATGATATTCCTTTAAGGAGAACTATTTAAATAACTTTTGGAAAATCAAATGGTTGGTTCATTTGTTTGTTTAGTGAATATGCTTTTTGCCTTTTTCTTAAAAGGTTGTATGCTAATCATTATTTGTTTTAGTACCACAAACAGTCTTAACTGTGCTGAACACCTTATGAAAAATTGTTACTTCTATCTGTATCAGAGCCAATTAACCTTTGGGCTGGCTATTTGGAGCACAGAAGTATGCTTGAATTTATGAGATAATTTGATAAGTTTGAACTGAGCTATGTGCTTTGCACTCTTTGATACACCATTGACACCCGTGTCCCAAATATCTACAAGGTTACTGTGAAGCATACAGAGAGACACACATTTAATGTTCCTTTTGCACATTTGTATTAGGCCTCTTGATGTCAAAATAGTCATTGGCATCAAGCATTCAATTCTGAGTGACTCTTTTAGAGGAAAAAATTAACAGAGAAGAAATACCAGAAAATGTGTGCTCCACTTTTGAGGCATAAGGTGTAGTACCTCACCTTGCTTAATGTAAATTTTCAATGAAAAGGAAACAAGGGCGAGAAAGAAGGAAGTATAGGCTTTGTGGCACATGCTTGGAACCCAGCACTCAAGAGGCTGAGGCAGGAGGGTTGAATGTATAGCCTGGGCTGCATAAGTAAGGTCCAGACTAGCTTACCTGGCCACATAGGGAGACCCTGTCTTAAAAAGAAGGAGAGGGGGAGGAGGGGAGAAAGGGAGGGGGGAGAGAGAGAGAGAGGAGAGAAGTGAGAAGAAGGGAAGGGAAGGGCAGGGAAAAGAAAAGAAAGGGAAGAAAAGGGAAAAGAAGGAAAGGGATTGAGTCACATGCCAGAGCCCTACTGGAAAAGATTTATGGATTTATGGGGTACTGGATATAATGAGATATAATGAGTGGGTTTTCTTCATTTTAGAATCCTAGCTGAAACTCCAGATTTGTTATGGTTCATTTTTTCTGCTGAGTCTTTTCTGGTACAGGTACACTTAATCTTCTGGTGTAACAACTTGTATGAGTAGTTAGTTAAAAAATATTGATTTTCTTTATTCTCCTATTTGTAGGAGGAGGGCATTAGTGAAAAGCCAGTGAAGCGGTAAAGGGCTTGAAGTTGTTTATGGGGCCTATTGCATTTTATTTGGCCTCTTTTTGCCTTTATCCTTGCAAATCGCAATGTTTTATCTTTTGACCAGTAATTATATGTGCATTCATGAAAAGGATACATAAGTGAACGAGTAATTACTAAAAGGAGTAAACATATCCATGATAACGTTTATTCATTTAATTTTATAAGTATATATGCAAACCTTTCTAAATATAAGCAAGTAAAATTAGAGAATGTACTGTTAAAAATAATAAACCTGACAAACTAAACAAGTGGCAACAGGTATTTGAGAGTCATGAGAAATTATTGGCTAAAAAATTAGGTTTGTTTCCCTGAAGATTAAAAAAAAAAACAAAGTGAAATAGCTCCATCTCTGGTATAGCACATGTAAGTTTCATAGCTTCCTAAAGATCTGAGGAAATGTAATTGTGAGGTGAGCACCCTGGATTGGAGGCAGGGACCTGAAAGTCGAATAAGGCCAAATACAGAGTGTTTGATGATCTCAGAGGAGGGGGAGAGTTTCTGGGCATTTTTCAAAACCCGGATGTATGATGGCTGGAAAACAAGGCCGGGAAGCTAAGCACAGTGGAAAGAATGAGAGCAGAGAAAGCAATGGGAGCCAGACCACAAAGGATGAGCCAGGTGTCTTGAGAGGATTTGAGGAGCCAGGGAGAGTTCCTTTGGAAGAGCAATGCTGCAACCCTAGTAAACTGCTGTGGAACAAGGCAATTGGAGAAGACGAAACACAGAAGTATAAGCAGGGGACTGCTGGGAGTTGAAGGCACCGAAAGAAGCACTGAGCTCATTGGGATTGGGCTGTGTTTCATATAAGAATTATAATTAGTAGAGTTGATCCCTTGCATATTAGAATGGGATGCATCAAACCAACCTGCTCAGCCACCATACACAATGAGTCTGAATTATGACATCTGGGCTAACACAGTTTAGTCTTATCATTATCTATCTCTATGACTGATTGGTTAAGGGATTGATTGGCTAGTTCTAGGAATAGAACCTAAGGCTCCTGTATACTAGGCAAGTGTTGTATCACTAAGCCACACCTCTAGTCCTGACCTTATTTTCAACCCCATTCAGTTGTAGGTTCTAACTGTCCAATGCCTTGATTTTTCACTTGATTTTTTTTTACTTGATTTTTTTTTCTGCAAATCAAAATGCTCTGAATTCAAGGAAGCCTATTGTTTGATTTTTTTACATCTGTTTCTCAGAAATTTTCCATAAAAAATAAGCTTGAAATGTTTTTTAAAACTTTACTCGAGTTTTTTGCCCTTGCCATTTTTATCTTCATTCATAAATGATTTTTGTACTGACTTTACAGAGACTAATCAAGTTTCCACAAAGCTTTTTCAAGGTCCAGGGCAATAAAAAATATATATAAAAAAGTACAATTTTTCTTCTGTGTTTCAGGCTTGTGTTAAGTTTTGCAGTACACTTGAATTCCAGAAATGATCCCTTATAATGGTTCTGGTTCTAGAAAGTATAGCAAACCTGTCACCTCCCACTTCACATCCTTTTATCAGGCTAATGAAAAGTACTCATGAGATGTGGTATAGAATACTCTGTTGTTTGATTATTTCTGTGTCTGTCTCACTCATGTACAATTAAGTACATTCACAGAATATGTATTCTGGGAAATACAGTGGATGCATGCCCATTTTTGACAGACCATTTGGGAGACTTAGTTTTTCCATCAAGTAAGAGAGTTTCCCATCTCTTTCTGGTCTTTGCCACACACACACACACACACACACACACACACACACACACACACACACACACACACACACACACACCTTGTACTTCACTGTAGGAGGTGATGAGATCACACACACACACACACACACACACACACACACACACCTTGTACTTCACTGTAGGAGGTGATGAGATCATTAACCTTTTCTTAAGTACGTACACATCACAGAAAAAGAATCAAGGAAGTATAGAGTCATTTTGCTTCAGTCAGCATTAGCTTTTGCAGGAAATTTTAATGAAATAGACAACTAATTATTTTTTAATATGTTTAAAGTTCAGCATTCATTTGTTTGCCCCAGCTCCTTCCCCATTAAGTTAGGGTTTGGATTTGTCTCACATTTGGAACACTTGTTCTCAAAGATGTCTCACGGAGACTGGGGACTCCTGAGAGGTACAGGGGGGTTGGGTTTGTCCCCTGTGCAATGATCCAGCCTTAGACAAAATGCATGGTTCAAGCAAAACACATTGTCCCATGTCCATTTTCTGGATTGAACCACTGGGTACGGCTGTGTTGGATGAGTGCGTGTCCTTCTCAGCGAACTTGCTCTCAGTGTACCGAAGTGCTGGGGTGCTTCTGCCCCAATGCAGGGGAAGGCCTGTGGCTTGCAGCTGTTTTCCTATAGATCTGTGCAATTGGCTTAATTGACCTCGTTGGGTACATTTGAGCTTGAAGTTACGCACAAAATATTGGATAAAAAATCAGAAAAAATGTGTTACTTCAGCTCTGCCATTACTATACACACACACAAACACATATGTGTGTATATATATATATATATATATATATATATATATATATATACACACACACACACACACACACATATATATCAAATCACCTTTTATTATATTTCTTCTCTAGGAAAGAAATAAAAAAATATGATTGCATCTCCCCTAAGAATACTCTAGAATGCCACCTTTAAAATTATCCTATCATTTTGAACAATTTTAAAACATTCTACTCTGTTTTGCTAGCCTGATAGTAACAAATATTCTGTGAAAAGGGTCCAACGCCCCTTCCTCCTCAAAGGCTCCCCTGCCCTTCCCAAAGGACTCTTGACATCAGAGCATCTTCTCTAGAATAAGTGGTGACTTCAGTTGCTTTTTGATTTCACCATGGTGAATGGTCAGGGTAGCCACCTGTGAGTGGAAAGCAACTGAGCATCCTCTGCCCCCATTCCCCTCCCCCACATCTTTGTCTGGAATTGCTCTAAAGTGTTTGTTCTGTGGCTTTTGTCTCCCTCTCCCCTCTCTACAGTCCTATCACCCTCATCAGTATGTGGCCAGAGCACTATGAGTGAGTATTCCCAGCCCTTGTGCAGAAGGGTGTTCTGAGCAGGTGTACTAGCACTGGGGTGATTACTTAATTCTTATCTGAAGTACTACCTCTGCATTCCGGGTAACGATTCTGGTGGTGTGTTTGCATGGCGAATTCATTATTTAACTAAACTAACATTCCTGCTAGTCATGCTTTCCAATGTCTGGGCATAAATATAGTGTTTTTGTTTGTTTTATTTTACAGCCCCTCACATTCCCCCCAGCTATTTCATGATGACACTCACTCGAGAATAGAGCAGTATGCTACCCGGTAAGAAATGGATGGGACTTTTTGCACTGCCATCCAGAATTGATCTATTTGTGTATGAATCTGATACAGTTAACATACCTTTATGGAAAGAAGTTTGGCAGGAATCTGGGCCATCATCTTTTCATGGGGTAATTTCACGTTACCAAGCACATTGCTATTTATTCTGAGCTGTAAATCTCAGCAGGCAGTGATTACAGAGCTCATGAGAACCCAGACACTCTACAGGCAGGATTTAGATAATGTAACCTAGTTTCAGTGAATGGAAACAGGGATTGGAAGTATTCTCAGGAGATGGTGCACATATGAATTACAAACTGTAATTAAATTTATGCTAATGTTTTATGAGCGAGGCTTGTTTTAGCATCTCCAAACAATAAAAAAAAAAAAAAACAGGCTGTTCTGTGGTCCTTGTAAACCAACTAGGTCTAACAAATGCTAGTTAAGCATTATGAAAATAATAACATTTGAAGTGAGTCAAAGTTAACAATTTTTGGACAAAGGCATATTGGGGCTGATGGGAAAATCTACTAAAAAGCATTGGGCAGGGAAAGAATGTGGCTTGTTTACTGCTCCACAGGAAGGGGTATGAAGAGTTGAGAGAACGTGAAAAAGAGAAACTGCAGTATAACTCTGGAAGGCCCAGGTACTAAGAGGCTTGGTCCCATGGAAAAGCCATAGTCTTGAAACATGAGACAACATCATTGGATTTGTGTGCTAGAGGGGTTGGGAGATCAATTAGGAAGAATTGGTTCATCAGAAGAGTTTCTAATATGATGTAAGACAAAATTGCCTTCCACACTTGAAGGTAGTGATAATAGAAATATAACTCAAGGTCTCCTGTTTTGTCTGAAGTCTCATAGTTGAACAAATGACTGAGGATGTGTTTCTAGTTGATCCTGTTTTATAGGACCACATTTTCTCACCTCTTTATTTTTATTTTTCAGCCTGGCCCAGATGGAAAGAACTAACGGGTCTTTCCTCACTGATAGCAGCTCTACCACAGGAAGTGTGTAAGTAAATCATGAACCTAACCCAGTCCGGAAAGGCTACTGCTTGTATTATGGATGTCAGAAATAATCTTCATGGTCTATAGCTCTGAGTTTGGATCCCAATCAAAATTGATAAGTGTGGTTCCAAGAATGTCAGCATAGATTTTATGCCCTCAAGCCATGATGACATAAACTGGATATGTTTATTTGCTTAGTTTTATAGAAGTTGGGGAGGGGGTTCTAACAGTATAGGATTGTTTTATTCATGCTAATTCTACAAATGTAGGATACGTGCTTTGCTTGCAAAATCCTTTCTTTAGCTTGCTTACTATGTCCATAATCTCCACACTTAGTAGTGCTGGGCCAACATACTGGACACATACCTTCTACTCTTCTTTGAAAAAGAACTTCCTTGCAAATATTTTCTTTTATTGGGAACTGGGAAAAGCCTCATGGCTTTAGGATACCTTTAAAAAGCTTTCCAGTCTGATGCTTTATTTCTGACTTCCTCATTTGTGTGTATTCAACTTGGTTTTAGAATATGCCTGGCAAATAATTTATCTCTGATTACCCCACTCTTGTGTGTCGTATTTCCTTTGGAAGTTTTCAGGGCCTTCTAATTCATGTAAATTCAGAATTGGCATATAAAAGGTTTCAATAATGTCAAGTTTATGTGACTTGTAGGTTCATTGGGGTTTGGATCTATCTGGTGGGAAGCTATTAAATGGGAAAATGATAGAACATAGCATAGCACTGAGGTAGTTTTAAATAACAGACTACGGAGAAAGCCAAGTAGAAATAACAAACACTTTAATATAGAATACCTTCTCTTTTATATTTTAAAAAATAGTTTATCATTAAGCTTATCAATAAAAGCTCTCAATTTTTAATATCTAGCATTAGTATTTCAGCACTTGACAATAATATAGTAATGTTTTCTACTTTAAAATTTTTTTTCAGGCACTACAAATCTGAAACAATGTCCAATTAAGATTAGAATGTATTTATAATGCTTATTTCCTAATGTGCATCTCATATAAACTGACTGAATACTTTAAATATCTTTCAAATCAACATACTTCCCACCAGAATTGCTGAGGAATTACATGAAATAAAGTACTTAAGACCCATATCTTTCATCTTTAAAATACATTTGTCTTGCTGTGTGGACAGAGTATAGGCAATGCGCCAGCCTACTTTATCCTGCCTTCAAATTAGAGTGAGTGCTAGAGGTAAAGTCAGCACCAGTGTTTCAGAAAAGACAAAATAGCATGAGATAATGAACAGCTGAATGCAACCTGACATACTATCATTAAATGTAGTAATTAATCCATTGAACAAATATTTGTTTTATACTTACAGTGCAGCCACGTGCTAAAACTGACTATAAGAGGCAGTTGTTAACTGTTCCAGAAGTTTGTAAGACATTTGCAAATCAGACTCTGTATTAAAATTTCATTTGTGGGCTGGAGGTATGGTTCAAGTGGTAGAACACCAACCTAAGCAAAAAAAAAAAAAAAAAAAAGAAGAGAAAAGCACAGGGGTCTGAGTTCTAACCCCAGTACCCCCCCCCACAATTGATCCATACACACACACACACATATATATATATATATTATATATATATATATTATATATATATATATATATATATAGTTACAATCAAATAAATTACATTAAAGGAAAAAGAAAGGTAATCCTTTAAGCCCATTATGTCCTAGTTATTTTATTTCATTCCATTCATATTACCTAGGCTCTTGGAGCTATTTAGTATATCTGTCAGGTGGTATGCAACTATGTGTGTATCTTTAGTCATATCATTAGCCTGAAATTGCCACAGTGAAAGTATGAGCACAGAATGACTAATTAAGGCCTTTTGAGCCTTTTGGAGCATGTATTGCTCGCCCCTCACATGGCCTCCACAGAAAGCTGCCCAGAGGAGAGGAAAAGTGGACGCCATGCCTCCCCCATCAATCTTTCATCCCAGACACCATCGATATCCCTTAAGAAAGATAAGCAAAAGGAGCAAATGTTTTCAACTATTTGTAAACATGTCTATTCTTTTTATTACCTAAGGTCAGTTTTCCAAAAATATGTGGGATATGAAATAATAGATAATTTTAAAAATTGAAAGAATGAAACTTTGGGATAGCTTATATTCCAAAATCATGAGAAGCTGGATCAGATCTGTGGTTTTATGGGTATTCTTTAGAATGAAACAAGTAAAAACTAGAATAGTCCCAATTTAAAGAACTTTAAAAGATTTCATAATCTATGCTCTTTGCATGTGGCAGTATTGAGTAAAGTATCATGAAGGGCAGGGAAGTTGGTGATTGTGGATGGGATCATGAAGTGCCCGGCTCTTCAGCCCATCCCCAGATAATCTGCTCTTTGGGATGATACGTTTCTCTTTGAGTTCCTAACCCCTTTTCTACTCAGAAATTAGAATGTTTATGGCAGGAATTGGTGCCTTACACCCGTAATTCTAGCTAGCTACTGAGGGGGCTGAGATCTGAGGATCATGGTTTGAAGCCACCCCACACAGGAAAGTGGATAAGACTCTTATCCCCAGCTAACCAGCAAAAAGCCAGAACGGTAATTATGGCTCAAGTGATAGAATACCAGCCTTGAGCAGAAAAAATTAAATCAAAGCACCAGGACCTGAGTTCAGGCCCCAAATACCACAGAGAAAGGAGGGAGATTGGGAGGGAGTAGGGAGAGAAAAGGAAGAGGAGACAGAGAGGGAGAAGGAGTGGACAGGAAAGCATATCAGCATGTTTGTGACTCTGATACTTGAGACCATCAAGATTTTAACTCATCTTTTTAGTTTGTTACTGGGAAAGATGACAATTCAAATTATCTTAAGCAAAAAAAAAAAAAAAAGAAGAAGAAGAAGAAGAAGAAAAGGACAGGATAACAGTGGCTCACACCTGTAATCCTAGCTAATCAGGAGGCTGAGATCTGAGGATCACAGTTTGAAACCAGCCCCAAGCAGGAAGTTCATGAGACTCTTATCTCCAATTAAACACCAGAAAACTGGAAGTGGCACTTTGGCTCAAAGTGGTAGAGTGCTAGCTTTGAGTGGGAAAAGCTCAAGGTCAGTGCTGAATTCAAACCCCATGACTGACACCCCGCCCCATGAAGAAGGAAGGGAGGGAGGGAGGGAGGGAGGAAGGAAGGAAGGAAGGAAGGAAGGAAGGAAGGAAGGAAGGAAGGAAGGAAGGAAGGAAGGAAGAAAGGAAGGAAGGAAGGAAGGAAGGAAGGGAGGGGCTTAGCAAATTTCCACAGTACTTTTTCTTGAATTTTCTACTTTACCTCTAGGCCCCTCTTGTTTGTTGCTTGTTTCGTTTTGTTGTTATTGTTTTGTTTTGTCATGTCAACCTTGTCTGTGAAGAACATCATTAGGTTTCACTTGCATAATAATAGTAAAGATAGAAAAGCAGCCCTATCCCCCTCAATGGTATAGAAAATGCCGAGAACCAGGCACCGTGCTCAGCATTTTGCCTGTCTCCTGAGGAATTATCCTACAAACCCTGTGAGATGAGACCGTTGTTCACATTGTTGGCACCATTTTACAGATGAGTAAAAGGAGGCTGTGGAGGAATGGGAGCCTGCCCAGCATCTCATAGTTAAGAAGTAGAGCCCCACGTCCCAAGCATTGTGGCTGTAGGTATGGCCGTTCCTGGTCTCAGCATGGTGCTGCCTGAGAAGGCATTTCTTTTCCATGGCATTCCTTTTCCATGAAGCTGCTTGCTTCCTTGTCCTGCTTCTGAGCTCAAGAGCTGCTAATTCCTTAGCCTAGCATGTGAACCAGTTTCCCAATTTTTTACCCCCACTTCCCCAATTCTTAATATTCCCTATTTTCTCTGAAAGTCTGACTATAACCATTTTCAGAGAGCATTAAGTTTTGAAGATGCTAAGTCATTTTTGAAGGAAGAACTGAGCAAACCCATTGCGAAGAACAGCACCCAAGATGGTCTTAGAGCAGAAGCTAGAACCCAAAGATAGTAGTCCCTTAGTCCATTGCCATGGATTTACCTTCCGACCCTATTAGAAGGAAGGATTGATTGATCGATTGTACAGAGAGGCTGAATGTGGTTTCACACCAGAGTTGTTTGCAAATCTTTAGCCTAGAACAGAGCAACTCTTAACAAGAAAGGAATTTTTTTTTGTTATTTTTGTGTCTTGTCTCCTTCCAAAAGGTCATTGAATGAATCATGGTTCTTTTGTCATCTGCTAGGTACTAATTTTGTAATCTAAATAGTATTTACTCTGCATGACAAATAAAGTAAATTATATTCCATCTAATGGAGTTTCTTAGTGCAGACCTACATTTTAAAAAATATTTTCTGCTTTAACACAAAATACCCCATTGATGTTTAATGACCTTAATCTAGTGCATCAAGTACTGCCTACAGAAATTGCACTGGGGTTTTACGACATATAATTAAGAACTGTGATGTATCTATTTTTATATTTAACTTTAAGTCTAATCTTATGTGACAAACACATAAGATTAGAATTATATGTTACATAAAATTATTTTTTAAGTTCTTTTTTTAAAAAAAAAACCTTAATTATCTTCCAGACACTTAATGATGAATGCAGTATTAGTGACAATGATAATTATAATAACAGATCCCACAAATGGCCCAAAAGAAATGAATCTACATAAACATTGCCAACAAATGCATCCTGAATCTAACTTTGACTCATTTCATGGTACTGAAACTTCAAAACAAAACATTTTGTTTATGTTGATATTGAACAGTGAGTAAGTGAATCCCAGGGGTCAGGTGCTAACAGTAATGTTCCGAGAGATAAAAGGTCAGAGGAACTCCGTGCCAAAAGCTGTGGTTGAATCACTGCCATGAGACCAGCTGGGTAGCTTCTGGGGTCCAAGTTCTCTTTTTGTTATTGATGTCCTTATGTTACTTCTTACAAGAAAAGTCCCAACTTGGCTTTGTTCTTTCAGATATACTGGCACAGGTCTGTAATTAAACTGTGAGGATCTCTTTACCTCCTATTTATCCCAACACCTGACAATACCATCTACTTCTGTCCTCTTTTGCATTGTCCTGACTCATTCTTTGATTTGTCAGGTGGACCAAGTATTTAACCTGTGCAATCTACTCATTGGGACTTTGGACATTGCCCATCATCTTTGAACATAGTCTCCTGTGGACAGAAGGAAGCTATGTGTCAGCTTTCCTTTACTATTTTGTATTAATTGCTGATGATGCTTTATCCGTAAAAGTATAGAAAATCTACTGGAACATGTATACCCACATACACACCTATCTTTTTTTTTTTTTTTTTTGCTATTCCTTTATAGTTTCTGTACTCAGGTTGTTTTCAGTTTGAGAAATATTTACAAAATATTCTGGCTCTTGACCATTTGCTGAGGGTCTCAGATTTTGCTACATGGGCAACTTAGGATCTTTGGGTCTACGTTCCAGTGTTGCCAATCTTCACTAGTCACATGACCATCTGCAGCAGTGACATGACCATTTTCTCCTCTGCTGGTCTTTTAAACTAAGCATGGGATTCTCATAGAGGCTCTGCCAACTTGTGTGTGTGTTATATCTTCAGGAAAAAGACAAAGGATGATTACATGGCTTACTTCATCCCTAATCCTGCCATCCATGTGCCCTATGTACAGTTTCTAAATCTGTACAGAAAATATATATGTACATGAGTAGCTATATGTATGTACAAGTGTGTGTGTGTGTGTGTGTGTTTATGAAGAGAGGAAGAAGGGGAGAGAGTGGAGGTAGAGAGCAAAATGAAAGAAGGAAGTGAAATCCATCATATTGGCTGTTCTGTTCTGGCACACTCTCAAGTATAGCACTCATTTTTCTCCCTGGCTTGATCCTCCCCCCATTCCTCTGTCTCTGTCTCTGTCTCTGTCTCTGTCTCTGTCTCTGTCTTTCTTTCTCTCTCTCTCTCTCTCTCTCTCTCTCTCTCTCTCTCTCTCTCTCTCTCTCTCTCTCTCTCTCTCTCTCTCTCTCTCTCTCTCTCTCTTTCTCTCTCTCATTTACATACCCAGAGCATGCCTCCTCTTCTGAGAACTCACTAAGTTGTAGATGTAATTTCAGCCCCCCATTTGTCAGATTAAACCATGATTGCACAGGGCTGGATCTTCCTATCACACTCACTGGAATCAGAGCTCTTGCCCAGTATCAAGTACCAAGGATCAGTTTAAGAGCACAAGCAATTTCAAGGCCCAGGTGAAGTAGAGAAAAGTCCAGGACTGCTGATCCCAGGTTCTTCTTGGATGCCTCAGGTCATGGCCTGGCCCTAGAGGAACACACAGGTTTGCTAAGAGATATGTGCAGCCACACTGCTTACACCGTCATGGGCTAGCTACATTGCTATGATCTGATAGTCATGACTTAGGTGTTATTTTCCTGGAAGCTCTTTCTAATACATCCATAGATCCCAGGACGTGCTTACCAGAATCAACCATACAAGCCAGGTACAGTCTGTCCTCTGCACTAGCATTAACCAGAGGTTCTGAATTCACCTGGAGGTCTGGCTGGATCTGTCTCATAAGGAAGAGAAGAGCATCCAAGCCTGCTGCAAAATGTCCCCTCCCTATGCATGTATCAACTTTGTCCTACTTCATTATACTTCTGCTTTTATCAGTCAGTAATTCAACCTCATTATTGATATGTCTAGTTCATTAGGCTGTAGTTAGATAAATGGGAGAATTCTAGTGCCTTGAATGTCATTTTAATGCAGAATGATAGGTCCTAAAATTACCTACTGATATTATCAAGTAACATATCTGTGTTTTATAAAGATCTAAAATTCCATTTGTGCTGAATTATTTAAGTGAAAGAATATGAGTATTATAAAGCCCATCCTATGGGTTATAAAACATTACCAAATTGCTTAGAACAAAATGCTAAGGACAAGAGAGTCAGCTTATTTTTGCTCAGTGATGTTTTAATCAGCTTTCAGTGAGTGACTTTTCTCTGTGATAATGTTTATATTAACTAACCCTTGCTTATATTAACTTATTAGCCTTATTTACATTGACTGCTGTGTCTTCATTTATTGTCTTGATTGTGAAATTTCTCTCCTGAGATTTGTGAGAAATAGCTGAGAGACTATATATAACAGGTGCAGAAGGTTTGTATACATCAGACACCTGTGTGGCTGGATGTACATCTTGTCATGGAGACACTGAGCTCCAAGACCATCCTGGCCCAGCCACCAACTGGGCATCACTGGTTCCACTTTCTTTATGTCCCGAGTGTCACCATCCGGATGTGAACCTCTGTATCTTCTCCTCTGTCTCACTAGGGAGGACGAGCATGCCCTTATCCAACAGTACTGCCAGACACTGGGTGGGGAGTCTCCCGTGAGCCAGCCCCAGAGCCCAGCCCAGATCCTGAAGTCTGTCGAAAGAGAAGAACGTGGAGAACTGGAAAGGATTATTGCTGACCTGGAGGAAGAGCAAAGGTGTGCTAGACCTGGACTCATGCTTTTATGTGAAGGTCACCATAGCCCCATCCATCTTTTTTTTTTTTTTAATACTAATTAACACACCAGTATGTTTGCTGCAGACCCAGCAGCGTTTGGGGCTATGTTGATGATGCCTTCCTTGAACCCACAGATTTCCTTCCTGCTTGCTCATCTTATGGTTAGTGTGTGTTTGCCATGAGAAGAAATGGTACCACAGGCTAAATTTGGAGTTCATAAAGAGTCTGGGAAGGAAGACAGTATACACAGTGGCAATTCCGTCTGTGCCTTTTCTGTATTAGGAATCTCCAGGTGGAATACGAGCAGCTCAAGGAGCAGCATCTGCGAAGGGGGCTCCCTGTCGGTTCCCCTCCCGACTCCATTGTATCTCCTCACCACACATCTGAAGATTCCGAGCTCATCGCGGAAGCCAAACTCCTTCGGCAGCACAAAGGCCGGCTGGAGGCCAGGATGCAGATTTTAGAAGATCACAACAAACAGCTGGAGTCTCAGCTGCACCGCCTTCGCCAGCTGCTGGAGCAGGTAGGAGGTGCAGAATCCAGCACACCCCACCTCTGCAAGGTCCCTGTCCATCTCCCAGAGCTGGGAATTAGTTGAAGTCGAGAGGTCTACCTTCAGTTTCTCACCTCTATAGCTAATTTAATTTAGACTGGCTTAGATGTCTCCTTTCACAAGTATGCACAAAATCCTCCCTGCCATCAAAATGTATTTTCCCGGTGGACAGTAGAGTTTCTTTAGCACTGTAGTCTACCTCAGCTTGGAATAGTTTGTAAGAAAAGTTCCTGCGACATCCATCTGCCTGGATTGCGTAAGAGAACCATCTGTGAAAATTACAAGACAGCAAGTAACCTAAAAATTTCATTCTTCTCAGTGACCTAGAACTGCACACTCCAAAATTACTGTTTCCCATTTTCATGAAAGTAACAGATGGTTATTAATTTGCTACTATTATTTCCTAACCTGGGACTGTGTTTTATGGCATTTGTTTGCAAACTTCTTTGACAATAAGTACAGTTTACCTTGTGATGAGAATACACACATGGGATGAATGCTAAATACACTTTCTTTTATAGAGAAGTGTCAGTTCTTACTTTCGATTCTTTCCTCGTCTTTCTTTCCTTTCACCTCCATTCCTGTGGTTTTTCTTCCTTCCTTCCTACTTCCTTGCTTTCCTATATTTTTTCTTCCCTCTTTTTATTTCCCCTTAATGCTGAAGATTTCAAAATGCTTAGTGAGTGTAATTTGGGGGGAAAAAAGACATTCTGTGGTTTGTAAAGGAAGCTTCAGGTACAGTTTCTGCCTTTCTGGTGCCTGTGATCTTTTCAGAGACCAAATAGGACAGATAGTAGCATGCATAAAGGCATAGCTGTAGGGCTAGGCATGATGATGAATGCCTATAATCTCAGCTATTTAGGAGGTATAGGAAGGAGGATCACAGTCCAAGGTTAGCCTGGGCAAAAGCACAAGACCCTATTTGAAAAAAAAAAAAAAAAACACTAAAAGAAAAGGCACTGAGGTGTGGTCTAAGTGATTTGCTTTGTAAACCTGAGGCTCCAGTACCACCAAAAAGGAAAGGATGGAATTGTCCAATTAAACACTTGATGCAGAGAGTTAGGCATTTAGCCCTGAAGAGTACAACCAACAAAGAAGAAACCTTTGTAGCCGGAACATGCAGGGCAAAATCCCACTTAAAGAATTCCGAACAGCAAAATTCAAGTTATCATTTGTTTTTATTTTTTTCTCCCGTGTATTTGAGGGGGTGCTTGGCAGTGTGATAGGAATACTTTCCTTCAGAAATCATCGGTGAATCAAAGCTGAAGCAATGATTTGCAGCAATTTTTGAAAACCAGCTTGTCACCGTGGCTATTGGTTTTTTTAATTCATCAGACTCATTCCAAACATTCTAATCTCTGCACTATCAACAGTCATGGACCATCCATCTCTCCCTATAGTTTGGCCATGAGCTTTTCTTGCTGTCTATCATTGCTTCCAAAATTGTGTGACACTACTTGATAGAACGTTTGCTTCAGGGCTTCCAAATTTGGAAACTTTTAGAAAATAAAGAATGACCTGGCTTTCTGTTCAACCTTAGAATATTCGATTCTCATCTCAGTGCCAGTCATCTAGGTTGCAAGAATTACACTGTTTGTACAATGAACTTGAAGTTTCTGAGTGATGTATGGATAAGGGAGCAGTTCTTTAGTATATGAAGTGCTTGCTAGCCTCTTAGTGTGTGATTGACTCATTGCAGAAGAACACTACACCTGAATTTTCTACTGTGATGCTCTTAGGTGGGCTGAAGACTCTTTGACTTCCGATTCCCTCCACCCACCCTGCTAGATAGAGCTGCCTGATGGCTCACATGCCTTTGGAATTGTACTGTAATACTTTTGGAGATAGCTGCTATCTAAATGGCTCCAGTATCCCCAGCCTGGAGCTCTTATCTCTTCTTAACCATTAAGTGTGAATGCCAGAAGTAGATGGAAAATTGAACTCTGATAGTATAAACAGGAAAAGCTCCTAGACTTCAACTAATACAGATTTAATGGTGGGAAAACAACAACAACAACTCTGCATCCAAGAATTATAACTTCTGCATCCTCGATAGAATCCATCAGACTTGATCATTTGACCATATATTTGTCAACTTATCCATTACCATTGCAAAGATTGTACAGGAGTGCATTTTCAATGGGGACTAGCTATCAGACTGCAGGTCATTTTAGAAAAAAACTCATCTATCCCTCGCACCACAAAATCTTGTGACACTGGCACTATTATTACCAAGCTTATTTAGTAAAGAGAGAATCGGTGGTGACAAAAGGTTGTCTCATTTTACCTAGATTTACATTGCTTATGAGTGGCAGGGTTGGAATTTGTATTCAAGCCACTTAATCCAAAGTCATGCTCTTCACCAAGAGTGGGGAAGGCAATATGGCCTTCCAATCTGAGATAATTTTTGAGTTTGGATTAATTTCCCACCATGGAAACCCAGTTCTAATACTTGAGAGATGAATGTAATACATCACTAAATTCACTTGATTGATAAAGTGACAGAAAATGTAAGGGGTAAAGAATGACAAATCCTGCTACATAGAACCCTGAGTGATTTCAAGTGCAGAAGAGAGAGACTGGGGCCCCTTGGTATGTTAGGGAATTATCCTCCCACCCAAGTAATGCTGAAATGTGTTTAAAATGGCCTGAAGGCAAACAACTGTGTTGGATTTAATTATGCGTGGTGAGGGAGGGGCAGTCTGAAAGGAACTGTTTTCCCAAGGATTAGGTGAATCCTTGCTCTGCTTTAATTTCTGCCTGTGATTTCAGCCTGAATCCGATTCCCGAATCAATGGCGTCTCCCCGTGGGCTTCCCCCCAGCATTCTGCACTGAGCTACTCGCTTGACCCGGACCCAGGTCCACAGTTCCACCAGGCAGGTCAGTGGACTCTAGACATAACCATAATGCCCAGGCTACAGAGCCATTTTAACCATATCCCAAAGCAAACATTTTAGCTGCACCGTGCTTGCTTCTGTCATGTGTAGGAGTAGATGAAATCTTGGTGAAAGTTGAAATTTAAAAAAAAAAAGTTCTTTCCTTTTTGAAATGAGCAAGAAATTGCTTATGTGCCTTGAGATGGATTCAATTTTTTTGACAACGAAGCATAATAGGCCTCTAAAATTTTCATATTGGTAACATGGTAAGAGCCTAAACCTAAAGACCATTATCATAAGCGTGATAGTTTTTCTCAGCCCTGGATTAGAAAAGCATGCATCTACATTATCCATCCTAGGCCTGGTGGACATCACCCTGCCAGCTGCTTCAAGGCCGAAGCGTTACCCAGACCCTCATTGGTCCCCGGGGGGGGGGGGGGGGGGAGAGGTGTGGAGGGGGGAGGGGATGGATGGGACATGTCACTGATGCTAGGCAATCAGGAATGGCATTTCAAGTCCTGAGACCACATTCTGTAATCAAATTCATGTATTTGTCTTGTAGGATATCTTTTGGTACACAGAGAAAAAATTAAAATATTAGGAACAGATAACTATTGGATGGACAGAGCAAAGTGCTTCCCTAGCAAGTGCAGTGTTCTGGGTTCCATCCCCAGTGGCAAAAAATGAAAAGAGCCCCCTTCCCCCCCAAAAAAGTAAAAGATAACTATTGGTACTTTTCATTGCAGAATATAAAAACACATCAGAGTATCTTTTATGTACCTTTGCATCAGAATATCTCACAGCAAACCTTTGCTTTGGGGACAGTATGTACTTGCCAATGTTGAAAATTCCCCCAAAAAACCAAAATTGGTAGAATATAATTTTGTGTATGAAAAACACTTTTCAATCCAAAATAGATTTCCAGTGCACCAGTGGCGCATAGCAATAATCCTAGCCACTGATTTATCTGGCCAGCCTGGACAGATAAATCCAAGGAACTCTTATCTCTAATTCATTAGCAAAAAGGACAGAAGTAAAGATGTGGCTCAAATATAGAGTGCCAGCTTTGAGCAGAAAAACTTAAGTGAGAACATGAGGTCCTGAGTTCAAGTCCCAGTACCGGAACAACACCACCAACAAAAAATTAGATTTCCAACTGAGACACTGAAAGCAACTGACTGCATCACTTGTTTTCCAGTCTTATATTTCCCAATGGTGCAAAGATTTTTCTGCACAAATACCCAATTTATTTTTTAAAAGAGGTGATCAGGAGCTGGGAAGGTGGCTCAGTGGTAGAGGCTTGCCTTGCATGCATGAGGCCCTGGGTTCGATTCCTCAGCACCATATAAGCAAAAAGAAAAAAGCCGGAAGTGGCACTGTGGCTCAAGTGGTAGAGCGCTAGCCTTGAGCTGAAGAGCTGAGGGACAGTGCCCAGGCCCAGAGTTCAGGCCCCATGACCGGACCCAAAAAAAAAAAAAAAAAAAAAGAGGTGATCAGGGCTGGAGATGGAGCCTAATATTAGGGCTATCTTGCCAACAAATGAATGCACAAATAATTTTGATATTTTCCCTGAAATTTTTCTTTCCAAATGAGAGGTCATGGATTCGCTGATACTTTGAGCTTGATTATAGTATTTGTACC
Source organism: Dipodomys merriami (assembly GCF_024711535.1). Taxonomy (NCBI): domain Eukaryota; kingdom Metazoa; phylum Chordata; class Mammalia; order Rodentia; family Heteromyidae; genus Dipodomys; species Dipodomys merriami. Next base: position 15,097,959 of record NW_027206401.1, on the reverse strand, counting down.
TGAAGGAAGGTTTTAGCAGAAGGCCGGCATTCATATATCTGTTCTTTTCTGTACTATCACCACTGCAGAGGATCTGCTGGCCCCACCTCGTGACACCAGCACGGACCTCACTGAGGTCATGGAGCAGATCAACAACACATTTCCATCTTGCTGCGGTGAGTAGGCCAGTGCCCTGCCTTTTCCTGCCCTCATCCCCATACTGCTAGGGAGACGGCGCTTCCGCTCCTGAAATTTGTAGTGCACCTTAGGTGTGACAGTGAAGGCATATGCACTGATGTCTGGTTTTTAGAACAAATTGTTCTCTTCAGTGCAGGCTATCATAATAAACTTCCATTATATTGAAGAAGAGCTTTTAGTGGGAAAGGCATGAAAATAGCCTTTCTAACGTACTTCTCTCTCTTCAGACATTGTTGTTGGATATGATACAAAAAGAGATTATATTCAGACTTCTTTCTTTCTTTTTGTTGGCTGGTTTTTCTCATGGAATAAAATAATCCTTGTATAAGAGCCAAATAATTTAAATAATTTAAGGCATCACAGATTATGACTCTGTGAATTTTCCATAGGAACAACCAAGAACCAGAAAATTGCCAAATAAACAGTCGAGATCCCAAAGGAAATTATATAATGATTCTAATTTATCGATTTTTGTTTTCCAAATGGTATGTGTTTGGCATCTTGCCATGCTGTGCTTTCTGCTGGGCTCTCACCTGAGAGACCTCTGTGGTTTTAAACAGCAGCAGTCTCTCTCAGAGTCTGTATATATAGAGAGAGAGATGCAGGACTTTTATTTAAAATAGTCTTTTGAGAACCGTGTCCTCTTTGATTGCAAAGTATACAGTCACTAAACTATGAGAGAGAGCCAGAGAGAGAGAGAGAGAGGGAGAGAGGGAGACAGTGTGGATACTGGGGCTTGAACTCAAGGCTTTGTACTCTCCCTTAGCTTTTTTACTCAAGGCTGATACTTTACCACTTGCCCAGGCTGGCTTTGAAGCAAGATCATTAGACTCCCCTATCTGGATGTCAATGATTGACTATAATCCTAGCTAAACTAAGATTTTAAATAAACTATGACCTCTTATTTTACCCTTTGCTGTCATTTCTTCAGATAATAGCCTTCTTAAATGAGGAAAAAGGTACTGTCAATTATCAATAATATAAATAAATAATATATACTGATTTCATTACAATTTTTTCCTTCATTTTACACCACTCTGTAGTTTAAGAAAGGTGGGCATCCTTAACAGGGTGCAGAAACAAATATTTAAATATATTCTTCTTGTACATTATAAATATGTATGAAAATGGCATAATGAGTTCCCTTTTCCTCCCAAAAAATACTGAAGGAGGAGGGGGGAGGGATTGAAAGAGTAATATAGATGGAGTAAGTCTGATCAAAGCAGATTCTATGCATGTTGTGACTATCACAATGGAGAGAGTTTGGCAATTAATTTATGCTAATTAAAATTAAAAAATAAAGTTGAGCGCCAAAGGCTCATGATTCAAAGCTAGCCCAGGCTTCTTATCTCAATTAACTACCAAAAAGGCAGACATAGAGCTATGACTCAAGTGCTAGTGCTCTGGCCTTGAGCAAAAACAAAAAAACCAACTCAGTGACAGCACCCTGGCCCTGACTTCAACCCTAATACCAGCACATACACATACACACAGAGAAAAGAAAAATTAAAAGTAAAATAAAATATACTCCGAATTTTCAAGAATATTACCCTGAAGGTTCTACTACATTTTATTAATATATACATATATATCTGCATTGAAGGGTTTTATTTGTAATTCTAATATTCAGCTTCTCAGAGTTCTTAGGATCACATTTACAGTATGTTAGTTCTCACATTTACTGCTCACAAAGTGTATACATGCAAGTGCATGCACACTCACAAAGTGTATACATGCAAGCGTATGTACACTAATACTTCAGACTCTGTAGTATCCAAAAGCTGAAGTGTCAGTGTCCACTTACCATTGTATTTTTGCTTATTGGCCAGGCTGCATGTAGCCACTGTAATGGATAAATTTAATCTGTTGCATGAGTTCTCTAGTCAAGGTTGAACTGTATTTGAAAAGCTTTGGTTCTGAGTTATGTTTTAGTTAATGACTACATGAAAATAAGGCAGAATTTCAAGTTCAGTTTCATTACTTTGTAGTATAGCTCATACCAAATTTATAATTACAGAACAAATTCTAATCAATTAAATAATGTTTACCAAATTTTAGTTAATTGTTAGAATGGTCATTTTTCAGTTTAAAAATCGGTTTTTATTAATAGCCAATTTGTGTATAAATAATGTGCTTTGTATTGAAAATAAAGTATAATTTCCAAATTAAGAATTGTATACTACAATGGTGTTCAAAAAAAACAACAACCTAGCACTACAGTTTGAACTTAGGACTTCACATTTACTTGACTTGCTCACTCAGCTGGTGTTCTACTACTTGAGCCACATCTCCAACCCAGTTTTTCTCCTAACACCTATTATTCTGGAGAGATTGAATTTAACAAACTTTTCAGCCTGCTTGGCTTTTAACCCAGATCCTAAGATCTTAGCTCCCCAGTGTCTAAATTAAGGCACAAGCCACTGGCACTCAGCTTACAACATTTTTTTTTTGGAAAGTTTATTAGGAAATAAATTTGGAAGAGAAAGAAATTACATGGCATAGATAGACCACAGAAAAATAACATCCTAGTTCACCTTCAGCCATACTCTAGGAAGACATTGCATTAGGTTTAAGTAGAGTAGTTAGTGGCAGGGGACAAAGATATGCATAGCTTAAAGGTCCAGGTTATAGATGTGGCCTGACTGGTCATTATCACAGCTCTGATTCTTCTGGGTTCTGAAGATGTTGTTATTGCTGTCAGCAATTGAGGGAGCAATCTGGTTCCCATGAAATCATTTTTCTGGCTCCAAGGTACAGCCTATCATTATGTTACTTATCCTCATTTGGGGGCTGTGCTGTTCCTTAGGGTTACTTTTAGTGCTTGCCACAAAGAGGTTAGATATCAATCCAGTCTTGTCTGGCATTCAAAGTAAGAAACACTCTTAAATCTTTCTCAAGGTATAAGCTGATGTGTGTATTTTGCAAAGGACTGATCCATATGCCTTGTTTAAAACAAAACAAATAAAATTAATCATCATAGTTGTAAGGAAAATTGAGTCTTTAGAGGTAAATGTGTTTATCTCATGTTATGACTGTCCTTTTAGAGTTAGCATTGTTTGAAAATATCATCAACTGGCTGTTTATGGTCACAGGGTTCTTGAGCTGTGTTTATCTTTCAGGGCTTGTACATCACAGAGGCTAAACCTCTTCTGTGTCATTCTCAGTCATGGTAGATTAATCTGTGCAATTCAGTAATTCATGGAGGCCTGAGATGCCTTCACGGGAGGCTGCCTCCATGTTCTCCTACATTTGGTCATCCACAGATAATTTATAATACTTGTACATTTCTCTGAATGAGCATTACTAGTTATGTGTTCTTTTGAATAATTTAAATATCTTTCTTGTGAGAAATGATGAATAGTATCTGTTAGAACTCTGTGAATTTTAGATATTGGGTGGGTGGATGGATGGATGGATGGATGGATGGATGGATGGATGGATGGATGGATGGATAGATGGACATATGTTTTTGTTTTGGCTTCTAAATGTCGCATCATTAATTTGAGTTCAGTTTGTTCTTGGTTCTGGTTTTTTTTTAAGAAAAAGGAAGGAAAAGAAGAGAGTAAAAAGCTTAAAGGACTTATTAACAACACTGATATTTAATTCTGCCTACTGTAATTAAATACTTTGAAAAAGTGATACAGAATCAGTCAGTATGTGGCATAGATGATGCCTAGTTCATTACTTTTTTGAATGGTTACATTTCTGACTGGCAAGTTTTCATTATTTAGGTTTTTACTGCTAGTTCTCAGAAAGTTTCCTTTGCTGAGTGCTCCTTGTAGGTTGCTCTGCTAGCAAATATTTGAATAAGGCTTCACAAATCCCAAAGAATACTGGCCACCTTTGGAGGATTTACCTACACAAATCAGATTGGCACCCTCCCAAGGGCAAACCAGTCTCTCAATCCCCTATGACTAATGAGAACTTTAAAATTGCTTGTCATCAGCATACGATGAATTGATCTGCATGTTAATCTTGACTTTTGATCCTTTGTGGATTAAAAATTAGCATGGCCACAAATTAATTTCCACTCCTGGCAGTCTTGGAATTAAAATGAAACTCTGCAACTATAAATCCTAATTGCACAAATCGCTTATTTTAACATGACACTTTTTAACTATATCTCATAGTATTGAATGTAACACCTCAGAATTCCAGGGTCTGGGTTAATATCCTACTTAGTCTTACAGTATCTTTGAATGAGGACCTTTTAAAATCTGTTAAAGTGATGTTGAGCTTCAGAACAGGGTCAGGCATTGACCTCTTTTCCAGTGAAAGAATTAAAAAGGGGCATTTAAGTGTCCTGTCAATTAACCAATGTATATACCAAATATCCACTGGCTACCGTATCCATTTTCTTTTCAGTGTGATATATTTTGACACTTTTTTCCTGTTAATATTCTTCAAATATACGGGATACTGCTAGTAAGCTAAGTAATTGTTGCCAACAGACCAAGCAAGTGCTTTTAAAATTATTAACTTGCCAGTATATTCCTACTGTGAAAAGTCTATGTTTGTTAAGCTTGAAGTGACATTAATCAAAAATCTAAAACCTTCTGAAATGCAGTTGCTTTCTAATTTTTCTCTTAAAGTGTATTTGTAAGATGTGTCTAGGAGGGTACCTGTAGCTTTTTATTTGGTGAAAAGCTATCGGGTTAAAAGTACTGATTTGGAGTAAAATTGGTTAGACTTCTGTCTTGGGTTTGACTATTTGTTTTATTTCATTATTACTAGAAAAGTGTTACTGTCTCTTATAGATAAAGTATGTAAACATAGCACGTACATACTTAGTAATAATTTAGGTCAGATATCCCTGGGGTATAGCTCATATCCTAATGGAAGTTCCCTGGTTTTTCTTTGATGCCTAATACATACATACATATCTGATAAGACTGGGCTTGAATTAGATTCTTCTCCCAGATGCTTTTCCTCCAGGCCTCACACAGATGCCAGTCACTGGTGACTTTCCCCTTCAGTGTAGAATAATTGGGAGATGGAAGAAATGCAATGTGCTACAGCATTAGAGACAGCCCTGAATGTGACTAGGAACCCAGACGCTGCCAATCCTGAGGAGTGTAGATCCTCCTTCCTCCTCCTGAAAGCAGAGAGACCTTGGAGAAGAAAGCCACCAAGCCACCAGATGAGATCAGCAACTTGATGATGGTGCCCCCCAGACAAGAAAGAAATGGAACTATTTGGTTATGACAGTATCTCCTCCGGTGGGCACAGCCAAACAGCATTATTAACCCAAGCATTCAGAAGGCTGCTGAGCAGGCATGCAGCTATCAACTGTTGGCAGGAACAGAATTTGCACAGATAATTTCCTGTGTGACATGATTGAAATAGGAAATTTGGAAGACTTACCTTTTGTTTTGTAGTAAAACCAAGTCTTTCCTGAACGCTTTAGTGCAGATTTTTTTAAAGAGCTGATATCCATTTTGTATATTTTGGGTAGAATTGTTCTACTTTATGAGTTATAAGCTAATTGGGAAAATTGGCCTTGGTTTAAAAGCACTCAGCCTGGGGTTGAGGGAGTCAGGTTCATATTTGGGGCTCACAACCATTTAAGAGCTGAGAGCTACTATGCCAGTCTGGGTGGTGCCTTGTACACATTTGCATTCAGGAAGGTGAGAAGCAACCATAGAGCCTCTATTGATTGATTTCTTCTGTTTTCTCTTGCAGCAAATGTCCCCAGCAGGCCACAGGTAAGAGTTAATGGCTTGATTAGCTTCCAACCTGGAGTAAACAGATTAGCAACTATTGATTTTGTCTTACTTCATTTTCATGTAAATAAGTAAACTTACTTGACTTTGTGGTTCTGTTCCAGTTTGTCGGTGGGGGGTAGGTGTGGGCTGGGAAGGGGCGGGGAGGAGATTTGGGGGAAAGAGTGGGACTCCCCAGAGGGCAAAGTAATTATTTGATTCTCTGTCCTGACATCAATATTACATAAATTATAAAGTCGCCTGGGGTAGACGTGGCCAGACACTCATTTCCCAAGTCTGCTTATGGTGCCTAGCACAGAGCATTGTCTTAAAAAAAACAGGGTCTTGCCAGGTACACGTGGCTCATGCCTGTAATCCTAGCTACTCAGGAGGCTGAGATCTGAGGATCACTGTTCAAGGCAGGCAGGAAAGCCTGTGAGACTCTTATCTCCAATTAACCACCAGAAAACGGGAAGTGCACTGTGGCTTAAGTGATAGAATGCTAGCCCTGAGGCTGAAGAGCTGAGGGACAGTGCCCAGGCCCAGAGTTCCATTAAATGTCCATTCGATTTTTAGAGATCTGTTGGTAGCTCTGTCTTTAAGCCTTCCGCTGTTTCCTTCCCAAGAACCTTGGTGTTGATGTACTAAGTTGGAGAACTTTTTTTTTTTTCATGCATTTGTTTATTACTCTCTTTTCAGTGAGTCTTAGGATTTGATTTCCTTTTTGGCCACCGAAGACAGCTAAGAGACAAGGGTATGTGAGGCAGACTTGATATAGAGGGAAAGCTGGATGCCTTCTCTTTGCTTCTGTTGCCCTAGTGAATTGAAAGCAAGATCTTTAGAAGGAAGTGAGGTAAAACAGAAGAAGAGCTAAGGGGGATGTGCTTGGAGATCAGAAAAGCACATAGTCCCCCAAATAAACTGTCCAACAATCAATATGAAGAGTACTATGTTTTAAAAAGTTGAAGTTGTGGTTTAAGCAACAAGAGTACAGCAATTCGAAAGAAAAGACAAAGAAGCCATTATAATGATAGAACCAGAACCTTGTCATATCTGATATAGGAAGTGGTTGGGAGGGAGGGGGGAAACAGTACTGTCTGGTTTTAAAGGATGAATAAAGCTACCATTCTAGCAGAAGAGAACAGAAAGTTCAAATGTGGTTGTCAGAATGTGGGATGGTTCGTACTGAAATGTTAGAGGAATTTTAAGTGCTGGCCTGTTTTGCACCTTCAAATTAACAACTAAGAAGTTCAAGGACAGAATCAAGAGAGAAAAGCAGCTCAAAGAAACTGGGGAACCAGAGTGTGAGTCAAATCATCTGTGTGAGTGCTGAAATCACTTAAAAATTGCTTTGAAGTGGGGGACATTAACACTTTTTCACCCCAAGAAGTAAACCTCAGCACCTGTTCAGAGACCTACGAGGAGACTCATAAGTACATGATATGCCTGAGGGGAAAGATTTCAAGTAGTTTGAGTTCAATGGTCCCAAGATGTTGGCAAGGCTGTAGTAATGGAGGCCCCAGGAAAGAAAGCTAGAATTTTCTTATCAGTCCCCAGATACCGTATAGATACTGAAGATTTAGACCAGAAAGCAATCCAAGACCTTCTCAGGTTTAGTGGATGTTAGGTTTTAATACAGTTAATGGATTTAAAATTTTAACAAACATCTGCCTCGTTATAGAAAAGGCCTCCTCCATTTTGAGCTAGCTGTGTCAAATTCATAACAAGTATATGTTTTACCCGGATAGTTTTACTCATGTTTGATTTGCTTGCTCTTCTGTATTTGGGGAAATTACTGTTACTAATTACAATTCCCTTTAGCCTTTATCCTCTATTTAAATCTGCTATCTGCTATCGCTATGCCTCCGAAGTACCTCAGCTTGACTGGTAGGCCCTGGTCCCGTGTAAGCCAGGACTGGGAGTGTGTTGTAGAGATACCTTTCAGACCTGCTTTGCCAGGAAGGCTTCATCTCAGTGCCCTGTTGCCCAACACATGCCTGGAACCCACTGAGTCTGCTATCAATGTGGGATGAATTCTTTTTACTCCTTCCAACATGGCAGTGATGTTTTCAAAAATATAGACATGACTTAATAGAAATAGACTCTTCAGTACACGTCCAATGAGTTTGCTGCTTCTAGTACAACTGAGAGAAGAGGAACACCTGGGGAAGATTTTCCAGAAACTTCTTTAAGAATGTAGTTCTCTCTCAGGATAGACCCTCATGGGAGGTGTCTTTTCTAGGAGTCCAGAGAGATCCCTTATAATTCAAAGGGAATGGGCCCATTCAGATGTTTTTAATCTCACAGTGATTTAAAAGTAAATAATTCTGAATACAAAATCCTTAAGACCAACATATATTGGAAAGATGAATACCACTCCCTTGAGCATGTACTGGATTTCAATCCTCTAGCCTGAGATACTGAAGTTTAACAGGCACTTCTGCACATCCTTTGATTATCATTCCTGGCTTCTTTTCCTTCTGTCTGGGCCCTACTCTGTGGCCGAGATGTTAAGATTTATTTCCAGGGTGCCCCCTGTACAAGGGACCTCTCACAGTCTTCCAGACAGGAACAGAGATACCTTGTTTTTTGTTTTTTGTTTTTAATTAACCTATTGCACTCATCATCAGTCCCTCCCACAGACAAAGTGAATTTCTCTCCATTTCAGTTCTGTTTCCAGCCTGGCCACAATAAAGACATTCACTCTAACTTCTTTTTTTATTCTGGTAACAAAAAACTGAGTAGGTGACTTCCAGGGGAGACCTAAGGACCTCATCCCACGGAGCAAAAGCCACGTGGCTATTAGTTCCCTTCGAGCACGCAAAATAAGGATTTGCTAGTTCTGAAAGAAGTATTGCTATGTCCTAGAAGCGCTGACCTCTTTGCAACACTGTCTTCTGCAAACGTTTTTCTGACAGAATGCTTTTCTCTTTTCCTAGGCAATGTGAAGCATTCATCTAGCCAAACAACATTTCCCGACTCAGTATTGCCCGTTTCTGCAAATGCCAATTCCAAGTTCCATTTAATCCAAGGCACCATGGCTCTTTGACATGTGCTGTTGACTGTGTGTTCTACTAAGGGAGTAAAACACTGACTATCCAAAGAGAAAAGGATATTTTGTTTTTATAATAACCACATATTATTGTTATCTTCTTCCCTTTCTATGCAACTGTAAATTAATGAACAGAGAGGTATTTGGTAATGGTATTTGTCACTGATTTGTATAAAGTATACAAGCATTGGGAAAGTGGGTGGGGGCTTTCTAATATAACACTGTCTTTTTAATAACCGTGACAAAAATTGCATATACATTAGAAGACCATCTTACATTTTTACATTCCTTCTGCTGTTCATATTAACCCTGTACAATAACTTCATTTATTTTGTTACATCCTTTATCCCATTACATTTTAGTTATTTATCAGTTCACCAACCACATGAACAAGTAGATTCTGTGTATTTGTTAGTTGTTTCTATGATTTGGCCAAATTAATAAGTTCATGTATTTGAATCAAATATTATATATATACATATAATATTGATTAATTGACAACTCTAAGTATGCAGTTTAACTTTATGGAACATTATACACTTAGTTCATTAGTTACCACTTGGTATCCACAAAAAAATCCTGTGGGCCTAAATGGCATGTCTAGTGGGATTTTTTTTTCCTGCTTTTTTATCCTTTTTTTCTATGACTTTATTTATTTCCTATCCCAATCATTATGAGAGGGAAGACTGCATTAGAAATTATTTCTCTAGGATCATTTTACCAAAGGTTGCCTATGTAAGCATATTTTCATTTTGACAGAAACAAAACTTGATTCAACCTTCCAGGGCCACAGGCCTTGAATTTCATCATTAAATACACAGCAGACCTTTTAACAATTGTGTGAGTAGAGCACAAGAGAACTAAAGATATATTTTCAAGTCCTTTATGATTCTTGAAACTCGTAGTTGCTTTCCTTATGAAAGCAAACCCAAATTTATGTCTCTGCGTCTCATTTTACCTTTTGGGTAAATGGACGAGGTGTCCTTTTAACTTTCAGTAGATTAAGACATTTAGGAAGGATGTTTTTTTTAAGAGCCTTTGTCATTGCTTCTACAGAAAAATGGGAGTTTGTGCTTAGATGATTGTACCCTGCCTCTACTTTTGAGTACATTCAGTTATGGTTATTGATTCCATTTTTTAAAAAAATTAACACTTAATTGCATTATTATAAGTTCCTTAATTACCAAACGTAGAGAAACCAAAAAGAAAAAAGAAAATATGTTTTGCTTCAAGCATATTGTGCTTTTTAAACATCAGAACATCTTCGCTTTGAGCTCTCTTACACTGGAATGTGCCAGGAGAGGCTGAAAGTTAGAAAGTGCTATTCTTTTAGGATAGGCTGGGTGGGTTGGGGGGCAGGGGTGTCTATTTGCAGCATAGATATTTTGAGAAGAAGAAAATTGTTTTATATAAGAGGAAAGCCATGACCACCTTTCTACCTCAGATCCATCTTTCATTGTGTTGGAAATAGCTTTATGTCGCTGCAGTCTGTAAAGTGTAGAGCTTTTATCAGGCCATATCATACCCAAGAAAGTACCTATTTAAAGAAAATGATTCCTTGAATTCAGAGCTCCAAGTTGTAAATTTGGTGTCTTCCTTGTTCTTATTTTGAGAAGTCATATAGTCATTGTTTTCTGCCTGTATTTGTATGCAGAATGTTCTCTATCTGCTATTTCAGAAAACCTGCAGTAAAACACTACATTGTAACCTAAATAACAGTTTAAAAAAGACATACATTGCAGTAACAACAATGGGAAATAAGTATATTGTTCTTTTGAAATATGTGATAAAGAACTAATCGTAAACTTATCATCTAACCTGGTTACATGCTGTATTTTCATCCCGAATAAAAGTAATTTTAACACAAAATGATTTTGGCATTCTTAGCTATGTTTACTGATAGAATTTGTCTTTGAATATACATTGATGAAAATGAAGTAGAGTCTACCCTGACACTTCTACATCGTTTCTAGCAATTTCTCTCATATATACCAAACTACTCTCCTTTGCCCTCATTATCTCTTTCTCTTCTCTCTTACACACAGGTAAAATTTACATGATTTTCAATTTCATTACAGATTGAAAGCTCATTAAGAGAATAATGTCAAATGTCAAAAATATATACATAAAGCCTATTAAGCCTTCATTTATAATGCTAGATATTTTTGGAATTTAGTTGATTATGCTTTCAAATCTACTTTTACCCTTAAGCTCTAAACTCCTGTGTTTTTATTCCTGTCCTGGATTTTAAACACTCAGGTATCAGAGTATCAGGTATCTGCTGCTGCTCTATGGGAAATAATGTTAAGAATCAATGTTGGGCTGGGAAGGTGGCTCAGTGGTAAAGTGCTTGCCTTGCATGAAGCCCTGGGTTCGATTCCTCAGCACCACATAAGCAAAAAGAAAAAAGCCGGAAGTGGTGCTGTGGCTCAAGTGGTAGAGTGCTAGCCTTGAGCTGAAGAGCTGAGGGACAGTGCCTAGGCCCAGAGTTCAGGACCCAAGACCAGCAAAAAAAAAGTCAATGTTACTCAATTCTAAAATTAAAATCTCTCTGTGGCGGAGAAAAATTCCCCCAAATACAATTTATTTAAAAAGATAACTGATATGTTCTTGTGAGCTAATATTTTATACAGCTTGTTAAAGCCAAAACAATATTGTATGTACTAAGAATGCCTAAGGAAACAGAGACACAAATACATTCAACTCAGAATCAGATTGCTAATACTGAAGAAATAATTTATATATATATATTATATATATAAAGGTGTTTTTCTACTGCCAACAGGGAACACTGGTATTCTTGGAATGAAAAACATTTGTATTTCTGTGTTTTAGAAGCAACTAGTACACCACCACTGAGCAGTGCAGACCTCCAGCATCCAGCTGTTCTTCTTCTAAGGCCCTGTTTTCTCTGTATTTTACAAGAACTAAGCATTTGTTCAGGAAAACATGAGATAATTCCTTTGAAACATAATTTCTGAAAAACTGAAGATAGGGGCTAGTACTATAGAATTTACTACTAGTAAGTTTACGTCTGATAATTAATAACCATAAAAGCTGTCCCCAAATCTGGTTGCTTAGTTTATTTCCTCCTGGCTGTGTAAATATTGGCAGGACACATTTAATCACCTTAAGATTCCTCTATGAAACCCTCCTTGCCATGTCTGTAGAAACTAATAATCCTTGCCTTTAGTGAACACCTTCTGTGTTGGAAGACATTTTTACTAAGCTCATCCTCATGGCTCCAGTTCCCCAAGCCCAGCTGGCCGACCATGATGGCTTCATTTTAGAGATGAGAGGCGCTGCTGAGTAAGGATGTCTGCTCAGCAGGCAGTGTGCAGAACTGGGTTCTGAGCTCATCTAGGCCCTTGCTCCAGCGTTCAAGTCTCACCTTTACAAACAACCTTTGAGAAGGACAGGAGTTTCCCAGACAGTTCAACCAGCATCCATCAAGTTAAAACTCTGAGGCCAGGATATCATGAAGTGAAACAGTTTGGGAGTAATAATTGTATAGCAGAACTGCAAACCTTTCTCCCTGTTCCTTACAAGATAGAGGACTAGAAAAGGCAGAATTGGGTATTTCTTGTGCCATCTCTTAACTCTCACTCCAGATATCCTGGGCATGGAGCCCTATCACTGTGCAGAGGGGAGAATTAATCATAGCCATCGCCTCTGGTTCAGTCAGGTTATCACCTACTTTGGTGCCAGGTTCCATTTTTCCTCTCTGATTATTCCATCTTATTACTGCTCTCCCTCTCTCCCCTGTCCCCATACTCTAAAGCACACATTTCAATGTGTTGATGTTATGCTATTTTGTGTGCTCTTGAAAACCATGCTTCTGGCTTCTGTCCAACCGTGTGCATGCTGACCCCTCACAGTGAACCCTTGAGACCAAGAATAAGAACCCAAGTCCTACCTCTGTCCCTTTGTAGCCAAAGGTATTTCCAAAGCCAGCTCTGCTCTACAAGCCTTCCATTCAAACCAAGGACAAAGCTGCCTATCTTGCCGCTCACAGGATAGCAAGAAACCAAACGTCGTAGCTGTGAACCATGGCTAAGTGTTACAAAACCATTTTAAGCTATAAATTATTAAAGACTATAAAACTCACCACCTATATCTGGTTTTATCTCAGAATTTATCTGTGCCGTGAAACATGCGGGCTGTTTTGATATGACCACTTTCTCAAGCAGCCCGAAGTTACCCCCAGGTTGGAAAATTCTGATCCAAAGACTTATTTGGGCCTCCCTTAAATTTTTGTTAATAACCCAATCTCCACTGCGACTGTACTTGGAGAAGCAAGTGGTCATAAGGAGCTGATAATGTTTCAATGAAGGCACAAGGTAGGACTCTAGTCCTACAGGACTAGTGTCCTTTGAGACAAGGAAGAGGTGCCAGAGCTCTTTCTCTTATCACATGAACACAAGGGAAGGTCATGTGAGTCCTGTTCTATCTGATGGACACTGGGTAATTTATTTAGAAAAGAATTCTTTCACTGTTCTGGGGGTTGTTTAATTCAATGTCATGGTTCTGGAATCTCACAACTTTCATGCTGCATTGTTTCATTGCAGAAGGGAAGAAGGTCAAAGGGCAAATACAGGTGTGCAGAAAGTCATATAATGGGGAAGGATGAGGGAGATGGTTCTATAACCAATGAGGACTAAGCCACTTTTCAAAGTGACAACAGTCACTCATGACTGCCCTCACAATCGAGTTACCTCTAAAAGCCCCATTTCTGAACACCATAAAAATGGCACATATAATCAACGGGAGTTTTAAAAGTGATGTAGTCACTCAGCCCATAGTAAAAGCTATCTAAAGACTCTGGTACCTTGACCTTACACATCAAGCTCTCAGAGCTGTGAGGACGTGAATTTCTATTGTGGAGGATACCCAGCCTGTGATGTTTTGTTAGGGCAGCAGAACCAGCTAAATCTCAGACACTCCTGAACACTGATTTATACCCAAATATCTACCCAAGGGAAAGACCTTTAGGAAATGTGGCTTCCAACCTGGGGATGTTTCTGACATGTTGGAATGAGAAGCCATTCTCAACGTGACATTAAAATGTGCATTGTGTGCTGGAAGGAAGTCAAGAGTGGAAAGCCAGCACTGCTTCTTGCCACAGGTCAGCCAGATCATGGGGACACATCCCTTAAAAAACACAGTGACCCAACAGTTGCGTCAGAGAATGTACCTCAAAACAGCAGCAGCAAACTCCAGGTGATTCACTGGTTTCTCTTACAAACACCTACAGCAGGAAAACAAAGACTGGGGAACCCCTGGTTGGTGGTAGGGCAGTGAATCAACTAGTTTTTTCCTCCTCCAATAATGCAGCATTCAATCTCCCCTTGAATACTATTTCAGGCTTTTGTCGATCTAATTGGTAAATGGAACTGATGGTATTCTACTTCTGGTGCTGGAATTCCTCTTAAGAGTGGGAGTGTAAACTTGTTCAACCACTTTGGAAAGTATGGAGGTTCCTCAAAAGACTCCACATAGAGCTCTCCTATGACCCAGCAATCCCACTTTTGGGTATTTACCTAAATGATCACAAACAAGACCATACTAAAGTTACCAGCACAACTATGTTTATTGCAGCATTATTTACTGTAGCTAAGATATGGACCCAACCCAGATGCCCTCAGATGGATCAAGAAAATGTGGTATACATACACAAAGGAAACGAATTTCTGTGTGTAGAAAAATACTCTAGGAGCATGGGGACAACCAGTGATAGGTCATGGGCTCCAGGAAGGGCAGGGCTGTTCCATGGGTGGTAGAGGAAGAAATTCGAGGGAGTGAGGAGGGCAAAAATACAACAATAAAACCAGTAAGAGCTGATTTTAAAAAAGAAAGAAAGAAAGATCTGGGATAAGTCCTTTCCCTGAGACTCCTCACATCTCCTGTAAAGTCCCTGTGTCATGCGCTAGGTGACTGTGTGTATTATACACTCAAGTGAAAAGTGGGGCTTGTGAGTGAGGCCACTCATCTGGACCCAACAGTGGAGACACAAGGCATTCTGGCCAAACTAACCATCAGAATTAGAAGATTTGCTGGATACTGATAGTTAACGCCTGTAACCCAAACTACTCAAGAGCCTGAGGTCTGAGGATCACACTTTGAAGCCAGCCCAAGCAAACAAACCTGTGAAACTCATATTTTCAATTAAGCAGAATAAATAAACAAACAAAAAAGTAAAAGATACCAAAGTAGATGTATGGTTCCAGTAGTAGAGAGCTAGCCTTAATCAGAAAAGCCAAGAAAGAGTATGAGTCCTTCAGTTTCCTCAGTTCAGTACACACACACACACACACACACACACACACACACACACACAATTTGAAGAGTTCATGGCTGAAGGTGCTGCTTGCAATAGGTCATTGAAAGTGACTACCTGAGTCAAATTGACCCATAAGAACCTTGGAACACATTCAAGTCACATGAATAGAAGCAGAGGGCAAAGTGCCCCCAGCCATCTTAAGCATCTGAATAGAGTTTGAAGGAATCTCTTAATTAAATTAGCTCCCTTGCAAGGATGTGATATTGTTCTAAATGAACTGATTTGTGAACTGAAATCCCTTTATACAGGGGTAACGATGATGATGATGATAAATCTGCATTGCGACCTAACCCTGTCTTTCACCTTTGCCTTCAAGTTTCTCAGGAAAGTTGGGTGCAGGAAGTACAAGGTGAGGATGGAGAATCACACTAGGGTGCAAAAAGGGCAACTACTAAGAAAGTCACTGCTGAGCATTGTGGGAAACAGCTCCACAAGGGGCCGGAGTTTACTGAAGGCAGCTACTGAATTGGGCAGGGGTGACCATTGTCAGCTCAAATCCAATCAGATCTCCAAGTGGCTTCTAGATTCAGAGCAGAAGGATCTTTCCTCCTCCCTTATAGATGCTGTGTGCACAGACTCTTGCCATATTTTCTAATGTTTTGGGTGCTAACTGGCCCCGCCCTCTACAGAATATGGCATAGTTTTAAATGGCTGCATCATTTTAGAATTGGAAAAAAGATTTTAGAATTTGGAAAAAGATTGGTTAGAGAAGATATGGGATTAGCAGTTTTGGACTGAGCTTCTGACAAGCAACTGGTTAATCTCTCTGAGTCCTCACATGCATTTTTATGCCTCTCCTAGAGCATGGTGCTGGCCAGCTTTTCATCTATAGCAGGAAGACAGAGGGGCAGCGGTATCTCTGTTCAGATACCTCTCCTTCGCCTCTAATCTCAGTAACCCTCTGTTCAAGCAGAGAATGGTCCTGACCTATTTCTTTCCAACAGTAATTATAGCCCCTATAAAGTAAAAAAAAAATGGGTAGGTGTAGAAAAAAATACAAAAACTTGATGGAGCAAGACATGGGGTTGAATAAGAATGTCACTTCTCCCCCAGTGCACATTTCTCTTAACTGTAATGAACACATTCCCTTGGAGACAGAAACCTATGGCTAGCTGTGATGGGACAGGAGATCAAGCAATTCAGGTTCATTGCCACAGAAGTGATGATTCCATTTCAGTAGATGGGAGACTCAGGGAGTCTTCTCATTTTGTTACATTATCACCTCTACACCTCACTAAACTTACTTAATCAGACATTGGAATTTACATGATGGAGATAAGGACGTTCATTTTCCCTTCTTGGATCACCTCTGTGACAGCCTTATCTTCATGTCCATTAAGATGGGAGGGGAGAGAGAGGAAATGTGTCCTTGGAGGTGAGGATACCCTTACACTCAAGCTTGAATCCTTCCTACAGACCCGCTCACTGGGTACATGGGTAGAAACTTCTAGAGCCATTAGTGAGCACCCAACCTGAAAGAAGTGTTCTGGATGAAGTTAGGGTCATGTTGAATGTCAACTTCCCTATTAGAATCAGTTGTTGGGTTCTCAAATATCTCATAATGGCAGTGAAGAAAAGGGATGTGTATGTGTTTGTGTGTATGTGTGTGTGTATGTGTCTGTCTGTCTGTCTGTTACAGGCACAATGACAAAGGGACCAACAAAAAGCATTGGGAAAGACAGAGTCCAGAGAAGAAAAACACAGAAGAAGCCCACTAATGGCCAGCCCATCCTTGATCCTGATGCTATCAGATCTTTCCTCTACCACCTGAGACTCACAGAGCCAGAGGTGTCCAGATGTGAGGCTGCTCCATCATGCTGGGAAGTGAACATTTGATTTAAATCAGGGAAACATACACCATAGCAAGTATTATATGGATAAAATGACAGGGAGTTCTAAAGTAGGAAAACAATCTCTAGAAACTACCCTTCACTCACTGCTCTCCCACATGATAGATAACCAGCTTTCTCATGTACAGATGGCAGGAGACAGCACCAGAGTTCTGCTTGACAGACGGGGACAGCTTCTGGAACTGTTTACTGTGGTTTGCCAACAAGAAACACCCCACTGCTTTCCTGAAACTCGTGGTATTCAAGGTCAACTTGTGCTTGGAAGGAGCCTTGGTAGAAATCACTGCTTGTTAACTGACACAAAAAGAGACATTTTCAGATAGGAATGAGGTCCACGGCTGGGTATTGTGTGTCTGCTTTGACAGATATTCAGCAGAATAGCACTGCCCACTGTGTGCAATCAAACTTCTTTGACTTTGACCGTGGGAATCCTTGAGGTGGACGCTTACCAGTCCTGACTGGAAAATAAATCCAGGGCTTTTAAACATGCAAGGAAACCTAGCAAGCTGGATCGTGATGGCTATTTTTAAAGATCGTGAGTCTAAAATAAGCCAAGTATCTTCTCAGCAAATGCTGCCAGGAAGGACTAAGAGGAGAGACAGTTTTGCTCAGAGCCCAGTGGAGGCTGAGCTGCTGAGAGCATAGAGATGTTGTGCCAAAGACATCTGGCTCTTGGCTTATGTAGTGAATGTGACAGTGGTGTAGGAGGTGTCCTGGGAGGGCCACAAGCTAGAGAAGCCCATCTGAAGCCCACCAGTAGTCAGGTGAGTAGTAGACCGGGCAGGACCAGCACAGGGCTCTCCTCAGCTAGCCCTGTGTGATTTCACCTGTGAAATGTATACAGGTTTCCTAAAGTCTACAAGGTCCCGGGAATCAGCCTGTGTTCAGAAAGGAACTTTTGCCTTTCAAAAAAAAAAGATGTCTTAGTCAAAAAAAAAAAAAAAGAAAGAAAGAAAGAAAGAAAGAAAAGGATTAAATGAAGATTATCATCTTCATAAGTAATGTGAGATGCCTTTCCTTTCTGCATATAAGAAGGGAGAAGAGTGACAAGGGACTAAAATTATTATGTTTATTTTTTAACTATTAGACTTTTGTTAAAGTTCAGGCACTAAAATACTAAGTCATATTGGGATATTTGGGGACAGTAACTGAGTCTCTAAACCTTACATTTCCCTGTAATCTGAATGCTGCTCTTACAAATGCTCTCAACAAACACAGAAGTAATAGGTAATGATGAAAGAATTTTTAAAAAAAAATCTTGAGGTGTTGAAATAATGGATGAAGTGATAAAGCAAAAGCATAAGATGCCAGTTTTAATCCTCAGTACTGCAAAAGTAACTAATTAAACTAATAAAAATTAAATAAAATCTAGATCCATGCATCATTGATCTTCTTCTTCTTCTTCTTCTTCTTCTTCTTCTTCTTCTTCTTCTTCTTCTTCTTCTTCTTCTTCTTCTTCTTCCTCCTCCTCCTCCTCCTCCTCCTCCTCCTCCTCCTCCTCCTCCTCCTCCTCCTCCTCCTCCTCCTCCTCCTCCTCCTCCCTCCTCCTCCTCCCCCCTCCTCCTCCTTCTTCTTCTTCCTTTCCTCCTCCTCCTCTTCTCCTCCTCCTCCTTTTTGTTGCTAGTCCTGGGCCTTGAATTCCTGGCCTGGACACTGTCCCTGAGCTTCTTTTTGCTCAAAGCTAGCATTCTACCACTTGAGCTACAGTCACTTTCAGCATTTTCTGTTTATGTGGTGCTGAGAAATTGAACAAGGGCTTCATGCATGTTAGGCAAGCACTCTACCACTAAGCCACATTCCCAGCCTCCCATGCATTGGTCCTGCAAAACTCAGATGGGCTTGCCCGGGGCTCTGAGTCAGGACCATTTGCTGTGGCTTCTCTCTGTGTTTCTGTCCTGTGGGAAAAACAAAAGAAGAAATGGTACCTGAAAACAAAGCTCCATCATTATGCATCAGGTTACTCCTAGGAGACTTATCAGGAGTTTGCTATTAGGCTGTTTCCAGTTTGACAAGATCTCCTGTTCCCTATGACTGGACAGATAAGACTCATGAAGAGAAATCTACAGTTTCGAGAATAGAGAGGGAAGAGAAAAATTATCTGTAGTTCAGGGACAGGCAGGCGTGGAGGTGACATTGCAGACTTTCAAAGGGGAAAACCACAGAATAGCACATTTTGTCCTTGGCTGACTTAATATCTCATGTTTTCTGGATGCCGCATTTGTTCACCTAGTAAATAGTAACACTTTGGAAATATTACTACTTCTAACTAATAAATCAAGGATCTCTGTTAATCAACATAGGTGTAGATTTAACTCAAGTTATAAGAATAAATTCAATAGCATTGATTAAGATTCATTGCCATAACTATAAGCTAAGGTTTATGTGGCCCCATTAAGAAAGCTGTGTAACAATGGTGCAGGTGAAGGCCTGGGTGTGTATGTTCGTGTAAAGGTTAGTGGACAGAGTCAGTGGAGGTTTTCCATTGGAAAGCAAATGGAAAAATTTAATGGGAGAATGATGCCCTAAGAATCAAACAGGATCAAAAGAGGAGAATTACTATAGTCTGATAAGCATGCTCCATTGAGACCACGTCTGTTAGGAAGAATGGGAGGCAAGGAGAATAGCGATACAGAATGATCACAGTACACAAATCACTTGGAATGACAACTTAATAGATAGGGAGAACCTAACTAAGAATGTTAGCCATTATCTATATGCACAAAGTGGAACCTAGTAATCCTCATAATTTTACACTTCAATTTTTTATTTTTTTATTTTTATTTTTTGTCGATTGTGGTGCTTGAATTCTGGGCTTGGGCACTGTCTCTGAGCTCTTCAGCTCAAGGCAAGTGCTCTACCACTTAAGCCACAGCACCAGTTTTCTGGTGGTTAATTGGAGATAAGAGTCTCACAGTCTTTCCTGCCTGGGCTGGCTTTGAACCATGATCCTCAGATCTCAGCCTCCTGAGTAAGTAGGATTACAGCCGTGAGCCACCGACCCCTGGCTTAGACTTCAAAATTTTAAATAAACATCTTGCCATGTACTTGGGTACTTATTTCTTTTCCTCTTGCCAGCTGCGCTGATCAATGTAAACACAGACAAAGTACAAGCATTACTTTCTTCTAAATTGCAAATGTGTGTGTTATACCTGGTGTCCATGCACAGGGAAGTCCAGATTTATAAAAAGCTCTCTTTTCTTCTTGTTAATTCAGTAGAAGAGGTTATATAGCGAATTTCTATTTTCCATCAAGTAAAGAAAAAATAAATGTGACTGAAATAATAAGACCTGTCACCATTCACTTTTCAGTTTGGGTCATCAAATGCTTTCCTGCCACTGTTGGCTTTGCTTTCAGTGGGCTCCCTCACCTGTGAATGCATCATATATGCGGAAAAACTGGAGTGAGCCTTCATAGATTCAATCAAGAGAGATTTCCTCAGGATATGCCATCAAAATCAACCAGGCATGCCATCTGCTTTCCCCTGGTGATAGCTAGCTATTAAGAATGCATTATGCTACCTGTGATTCACCTGTTTTCTTTTCTCTTTCATTCAGTAGATATTACAGAAATCTCTTTGGAATTTGGATCTCTGCATCTAGTCCTTCTTTCTTTCCTCTTAGCCTTTCTCTTTCCATTTCCTGAGTATTTTAAGAAACCTTGGAGGGGCTGAGAAGGTGGCTCAGTGGTAGAGCGCTTGCCTTGCATGCTCAAGGCCCTGGGTTCGATTCCTCAGCACCACGTAAGCAAAAAGAAAAAGCCGGAAGTGGCGCTGTGGCTCAAGTGGTAGAGCGCTAGCCTTGAGCTGAAGAGCTCAGGGACAGCACCCAGGCCCAGAGTTCAAGGCCCCACGACCGGACCCAAAAAAAAAAAAAAGAAACCTTGGAAAAGACTCATGAAACAGAAAAATAAGGTTAATACATTTGCAATTAGAAATTTTACCTGATGGGAGCATCTTCATTTTTGGCCTCTGATTTGACCACAGAGTTCTATACTTTCTCTTGAAAGACTCCATTGAAACAACAGCTAAGGGATTTCAATGAAGTGTAAACCTACAACAGCAAAAATAATGGACAAGAAGCTACCAGCAGAGGGGTATTTCAGTGAATACATGGTTTATTTGCAATTTCCAGGGAAATAAAGCCAATTGGATATGCATTTTCTATATTACAATATTAATTAGCCCATGTAATTGTGAGGGCTGACAAGTTGAAATCCACAGGGCAGGCTGGCAAGCTAGAATCTCAGATGACAGTTAATGCTGTAGACTTTAGTTAGAACTTACTTTTTTGGGGGGCAAATCTTAGTTTTTGCTCCATAGGGCCTTCAATTAGCTAGATATATGAATTTGACTTTCATTATCAATTGTAATCTCATTTAAACTCAATCAATTATAGATGTTAACCACACCTCTGTATTTTGTACCAACACCTTAACTAGTGTCTGATTAAATGAGCAATGTCACTTAAGCATGCTGACATCCCACAGAGTGGCATAAAACTGGGAGGTGAAAACTATAAATGAAAGTGACTAAGGAATGAAGCCCCAACTTAAGAAATAAGCATAATCAGGGAATGTGTGCTTGCCAAAAGAAATAAGCAAACAATTTCTCTCTTACTCTCTGTCTCTGTCTCTGTCTCTGTCTCTGTCTCTGTCTCTGTCTCTGTCTCTGTCTCTCTCTCTCTCTCTCTCTCTCTCTCTCTCTCACACACACACACACACACATAAACACCTGTCCCTATTCCTATTCTGTCACAATGTGTTGTGGACAAACACTGAATGAATCCCAAAGATGACTTTCTAATATCACAAACTATATACCTCCTTTCTCTTGAACGTGGAAGGACCTGTCATCTTTCATTAATTTTATTTTTATTAGTTTTAAGTGGTTGTACAAAGGGGTTACCATTCCACAACTCAGTTTATAAGTATAATACATCTAGACCAAGGCCATCCATTAAGATTGGATGGCAAATTTCCATCAACAGAGGAATGATTAAACAACGTGTGGGACATCTCATAGTGGAATATATTTAGTAATGAAAAGGAACAAGTTATTGACATATCAGACATGGATGGATTGCAAGTTAATTGTACTGAGTTTAGAAAATGTATGATTCAATTTCCTTAACCCTTAAAAATTACAAAGTAATGTTGAATGACAGAAAGCTGTATTTTTGTTGTCTGAGGAGAGATTTGGGGTAAAATGGGAAAAGGTGAATAACAGAAGGCATAGAAATATGCGAAAAAGTTTTGGAGGGAAAGAGTATGTTATTTTGATTATGGTAATGATTTCCTGGTTCTTACACACACACACACACACACACACACACACACACACACACACACACACACACACACACACACACACACACACACACACACACACACCTTTTTCCAATTGGTGATTCTTACTTGCTTGGCAATCAAAAGGGTACCCAACTCCTCTGCCAAGGGAGGCAAACAAATCTTCTTGCAGACTGAGTAGAATGGTAGCAAAAGTAGACACCAGCTCTTGAGACCCTAGAGTAGCCAAGCTCTTGAGCGTTTTCTTGCTACATACAGATGGGATGTCTGTTTAAATGAAACCCTGCTTGTTTCCAGAAAGAAACAGGGAGAAATGGAGGGAAAAGGGCTAAAACCCTGCTGACATTTGAATCCCTTAACTCCCCCATTTCCTGTTAGCCACAATGCTGGACTCCCCAAGTATGTGAAACCCCCCATCTCCCAGTTCTCTGTTAGACACAAGATTGCCTGAGTTTAATTTCCACCCCTGTGACTTAAAAGTCTACTTACAGAAAACTGAATCCAAATTTGTGTATCACTCCAGAACTGAACCCTTACTGAATAACTCAGTGTGTGAGAATCGGTTGGGGGAGAAGATTGCCTTAATAGGTAATACACAAAAATTAAGCTCACTTCAGTGTAAACACTCAAGGACTAACACACAGTGTTGTTTATAATAAAGGAAAATATGACAGCAGATAATGTAAAGAAACTCAGAAACCTGACGTAAGAATGACATTGCATTGTCCTACAGAGAGAACAGGAGAACATAGGGCAGATTTGTCAAGAACGGGTCCTGTCAGGTTGACCTAGCTTCCATTTCTGAATAAAATGCCTGCCAGATAGATTAATGAGGACTTTCTACGCTATTGGAACATTACATTCCAGACAGCCCAGCCTCCTGAGTTGACCTTGCTGGGCTTGTCTTCCCATGGGCCGTCAGCATCCTCATCTGGGAAACCAGGCCAGATCAACATCTGTGTTGTGTGTTTCCATGGGAAAGGATATTTTGGATGATGGGCTAGGAGGGTGGGCCGAAGGACTCTCCTCCTGGAGAGACCTTTGTGGACCTTGCAGCTGAATCCTTTTAACCTTGGCACTATGACATTTGGGGCTATATTGTTCACCATTCTGGGGCGGGGGAGGGGGCGTTGTTCTGGGCATTGTAGACTGTTTGGCAGCATATCTAGTTTCTATCTACTGATACCCCACAAGCATACCAATCCAATGTGTCTCCAGATAGAGCCAAATGTGTGCTGCTATGGATGGTAGGGCCTCTGTCAGAGGCATCTGGAAGCATCATCATGGGGGAGAGTGCTCCAATTATGAAGGTCATCAGGGAAGCAATAAGGTACTATCCTACAAAGGGTCTTGAAGACTCATGGGAAGAGGTCCAGTGCAAATAGTTTGGTACTCAGTAAGGAGTAAGGTACAATAGAAGATGGCGGGGGGAAAAAAACAAAGTGACTTGTGAGTACTCAGTGAAAGCATTTGGATGCTCTTTCAGAATCAATAGTATAAAGCTAGAGGTGGGAGGAAAGATGAGTAGTGATTTGGGATATAGAAGTCATTTTTGATGAAAAATCGGAAAGGCCAGCATTCTTCATGGGTTAACTAGAGAGCTGTCACAGAGGACAAGTGGAATGGTTTTTGGCCTAGAGAAGATAGGCTTGTGATTGCGTGACATAAATGGATTGCTGAAAGTCAGCTTGGAGAGGATGGAGCCCACATGGAGCCCCACAGGGGCTTCTGGAACCTTCTACTTTTCACAGTACCTCCCTGAGAGGGCTGCTTTCTTATTCCTCCTCCTCCTCCTCCTCCTCCTCCTCCTCCTCCTCCTCCTCCTCCTCCTCCTGTTCCTCCTCCTCCTCCTCCTGTTCCTCCTCCTCCTCCTCCTCCTCCTCCTCCTCTTCCTGCTGCTGCTCTTCCTCCTCCTCCTCCTCTCTCTCCTCCTCCTCCTCCTGCTGCTGCTCCTCCTCCTTTTCATCTTTCTGTTGTTTATATGTTGAGAATTCAAATGAAAACCATTCCTTTCTCCTAACCATTTTTCTCATCTTAAGAGATTGACTTGGTCCTTAAAAGGCTACTGAGTCTATGCAGATAATGTTAACGTGAACCTTGTTTGCTTTAATTTGCTCATTTACTTTGTCTGGAGCCTTGTCTTTAGCTTGTTGAATGTTTTGAGTCATTTGGTTAAAGGTTACTTGACAGGCCAAAGAATAACCGTGGTCTTTGATGGGATGAAACAAAGAAAACTATTGTTTTCAACTTCTTTTTTCTTAAAAAAAAATATGACTCCTTATCTCAGTAAAGAGCCCTGGTAATGGTGGGAAGATAAATAAGGACCAAATATAAGAGCAGGTCAAACTATGGGAAAGAAGAATCCTGAGCTGGTCTCTGAGAGAAAAGGGGGTGGGGAGCTAATAAAAAGATAGTGGAGAGCTCAGAGCTCCAGGTATACTGGAGATCCGCATGCGGAAGGTAGTTTCCAATTTTTTAGGCCCAAATGTGCTTTCAACAAGAATGTAGCTTTTCTTTAGTTTTCACATTATGGATCATTTTTAGAATACCCCACTCACTAAGTTTTAGGAGGAATAGGATGTATTGGTGGTGGTGGCGGCAGGGGTGGGGGATGGATTCAGCCTAATTCAGTCATCTTATAACATACTATTCTGATTATATAAATCAGGTTTATGGGAGTAATTCCAAGCAAAATATGAATGTAGACAAAGGAACAAAAATCTTTGGCCTCGATTATTTTTAGAGTCTCCGGGAACTTCCAGGGCATACTTCTGGTGGTTTCATCATTTGAGTTGTTTCCCTGGGTTCAGAGTGTGGACTTTTGGATTCCTCCTCCCATTCAGATCTCTGAGATGCTATGTGGGAGCACAGAGGTTTTCAGCCATGTCCTGCCAGTGGAGTAAATGAGCCCTTGCAAGTGGCTTTTAAGTTCCACAGTGCTGTGTGTTGCCCCTCATTTCTGCTCCCATTCATAGTCATTGTTGGGAACTGGTTAATGCATGCCTCCATCTTCCTGGCTTTGCCCAGACTCCTGGGTTGAATGGGTCACCCTGTTCTCTTGCAGACTCCTGGCACATCTTTCTTTTTTACCTTTGTCTCTTCCAACACAAGGCTAATGACAGGCCTACTGATTCCCCTTGAGGCTGACCTTGCCTCTTGAGAGAGGCAAGAAGGTCAGCACACTTGTCCAAAAAGTGAGGGCATCACTCTTCCGCCATTGCAGCCATTATTCCCTTCCAGATACCTGTAGCAGCTATTTGTTTCCCGATTCGCTTTGAGCTGTCTTACAGGGTGGGAATGTGTGGGTGGCTGTCTGCCTTCATCATCTCCAACACAGCTCTCCTCTGCTTTTCCCAGAAGCTATCATGGAGGCAGTGATTGTGTATGGGGGGGGAGGGGGAGGAACAGGAGTTAATTGAATTGGCTTACTAATTGGGACAATGCAATGCCTGTTACAATGATTTGCATCTGAGAAACAGGTTTACCGAAGAAAGAATCAAGGGAAATAAGGCTACTATAAGCATTCATGAAGATGATAAAAATTTTCCTTCAGTGGAAGTTAAAATAAGATGTCTCAGATTCATAAATCTACCTTGTTCACATTCCCAACAAGAAAAATATTGTCCTTCCGCAGTCTCTACATCCCCGTGGCCATTAGGTTCGGTGGCTGTTTCTTAGCCACCTCCTGGAGTGGCTCACACTTTACCCTGGACACCAGCTCAAGGCCTGGCTCAAGCCTGGCTCCTCACAGTGTTTGAAGGGAAGAAGGGGGCAGACATCAACAACTGATCCATGCTCCTCTACCTACTAGAAGTGCATTTTATTGGAAGATCAAAGAACAAAGGACCTTCTCTGCCAAGGTCATGGGTGATTTGGGGGGACCAGCACACGCATTTCTGAGGCCAGACAGCAAGATATTAAAATCTGTCAACGTTTGCACACTGTCCACCTAGCCGGCTGCTCTGCCCAGTCCTGACATCTGTAAACGGGTCATTTATATTCTTCTGTCACTTGAGTTACTCTGCAAGAACATCCCCCAGGTTTGCAGAAATGAGTCGCCTGCAGGCTGAGCAGATGATGGATGGGTGACTTTTTTTTTCACTAGTCCAGTTCAGTGCAGAGAAGACCAGATGCCCCCTTCACTGTGGGCCAGTGTGTTGTGTGAGTGATTATAGAGATCCAGGAATACCCAGAGCAGAAATGCATGCAAGACACAGTCCTTTCTCCCCAAGGGAGCTGTCTTAAGTGACCCAGGATGGCATGTGCACAGGCCCTTCTCCCATAGAGAAACCTGACAGGGTTGCAAACTTCACCCCAAGAGCCTGCAGCTTGTTATTGCTGAGGTTCATTCTCTGCCAGTGCGCCTCTCATCTCTGTTTCTTCCTGTTCTCCTTTAACAGCTTAGCATTCAGAGCAGAAATCGTTCTGTTTGGGGATATTGCCAACGAGCAACAGGAAATCTACCTGCTTTGGAATTCCCAGATCCCTTTGATTTCTTTTACCAGATAAAAGCGGGACATCTGTTTGTCGGTGTTCTTTGCTTGTCTTGAGCTGGTGTATTGATTTTGCAGAACTCAACCTATTTGGTTTCATCGTGAGATTGGAGAGAGACTGCTCCCCTTCTGTGACCAGCCTCACCTGCTTCTCGTATCTCTGGACAAGCCTGGCAAAATCCAGACAAGCTCTGGATGTATGGCTCCTTGGGGACATAACAGACAGTCTTAAGGCCACTCTGACTCCTTCTAGAGAGTTCCAGGATGTCACAAGCACATCCCCAGAAAACATCTAGACTTCTTCTCTGTTCTTTTTTGTGTCTTAGATGAGAGTCCAAAAAACAAACTTGACTTATAACTTGTAAACCCTGGGGAGCAATAGAGTGTCTTATGAGTCTTTTAGTATATTATCAATGGGGCCATCATCAGATAAGCATTTTATTGTTTGCTGTTCCACAGTCCACAAGGCCAGTGAGAATGTGGCTTTCCTGCAGCCTTACACTTCCCATGACTACATGCGTCCTGTCACTTGGAGCAATTTTTGAAGTTGAGATGGAATACTGTTCTGTTTTGTGAGGAGCATAGTAAAATAAATGCAATAGACCTGGTAGCTTAAAAAGCAGGATTTTACTTCTCACAATTCTAGAAGCAGGAAGTCAGACAGATCAAAGTTGACAGGATTGATCTTTCCTTGGCTTGCAGAAAGATAGCTGCCTTGTGGTTCTATCCTCATGGCTTTTTCCTCTCTCTCTCTCTCTCTCTCTCTCTCTCTCTCTCTCTCTCTCTCTCTCTCTCTCTCTCCCTCTCCCTCTCTCTCTCTTGCTCTCTCTCTCTCTTGCTCTCGTTCTCTCTTGCTGTGTGTTTTCCTGGTTCATCTGTGTCCTCATTGGCTTAGGGCCATGTAATGGCTTCATTTCAATACAGTTACCTCTTTAAAGTCTTTGTCTCCAAATGGGGAACCTGAAGGGTAAGACTTTGGCATAAGAATTTTGAGGGAACACAGTTCAGCCCATAACTAATACTTAAAATTTTCTTCTAAGTACTTTTTGGGTGTGTGTGGTGGACACTGGGGTTCAAATGCAAGGTCTTGCTCATATTGGGCAATCTACTACTAGGGTCATGCTCCCAGTCTTTTTTTTTTTTTTGTCAGTCGTGGGGCCTGAACTCTGGGCCTGGGCGCTGTCCCTCAGCTCTTCAGCTCAAGGTGAGTGCTCTACCACTTGAACCACAGCGCCATTTCTGGTTTTCTGGTGATTTATTGGAGATAGGGGTCTCATAGTCTTTCCTGTCCAGGCTGGCTTTGAACCATGATCCTCAGATCTCAGTCTCCTGAGTAGCTAGGATTACAGCTGTGAGCCACCGGCTCCCAGTCTTTTATTACTTCAATTACTTTTTTTCCCCCCACCCAGAGAATGTCTGCCTTTTTTTTTTTTTGGCCTGAGGTTGGCCTCAGACTGAGATCCTCTGACCTCTATCTCCTCTCTAGCTGGGATTACAGGTATGTGATACTATTGCTGGCTCATATCAAGCATCACAGTAAACATTTGCACTCTTGTTTAATCCTCAGCAAAACCATGAATAATGCTATTAATTTTCTACCCAGTCAGATCCTTTAAGCCAGTTCAGTGCATGCATCAATCATCCACGGGGCTCTCCATGGAAATTTCTCAGTGACAGAATTCATTTTTGAGTTAATCTTTTGCTTCACCAGTCTAGCACTGCATCTAATCTTTCACCTATGACCTCTGCTTCCCCAGCCCACCCTAAGGCTGTGTCTCCCACAACCCTCATTCTTCCAGTTCCCCATGTTGAGAGTCAAGAGCGGATTGGAAAAATGAGACAAATGCGATCAAGTCACTTCCCCAAGTTCACAGCACAGCATGTAACAGAGCCACGACTGTAACTCTGACGCAATTCCAGACTTCCCCTGTGTCCTCGGTAACCCCGGACCATGATCAGTATAAACTGAAATGAATAAAAGATTCTAAGCAGATAGAATCTTCCAGGCTCATGCCAGAACTTTAGGATCTTAATCTTAAAGACGTAGCTGTAACCATCCTACGCGATTAGACCAATTAATTTGTCAGCAGGAAGAGGTTGGATAATTTCTTCTTTCTCTGATGATAAAAAAAAATTCTCAGTTCCTTGGGAAAAAGCAGAAGGGAAGAATTCTTTTGTATTTTCATCCAAGTACAACAACAAGTCCTTTGATGAAATGGTGGATTTGCAAGGTGTTGCTGATGAGTCATGGACATTTCTGACCTTGTGAAGGTCAACCCCCTTGTGGTTAGTGCTGGTCATTCAGAATGATATTTCAGAGGAGTTCTCCAAGGCCTTGACTTTGCTGTGAGATGCTCACAACAGAGAGTCCTGGTGTCCCAAGATCCTGGGCCTCTACTGTATTTCTGTGGTTTTCTTTCATGATGACTGAGAAGCTACTCTTGAATCTGACTTTCATCTCTGCTTTGAGGGTCTTAAAAAGGAGGGAGTTGAGAATCAAGTGGTTTTGTGCTTAGAAATGGTTCCCTTCATTTCATCCTCTTTTTCTTCCAGGAAGACATTTACCTGGGAGTCATGAGATTTGGCAAGGAAGAAAAAGTCTGAGTTGTGTTTCTTTTATTCAAAGTTTGATGTTCATCTTCTTGAATTTGTGAAATTATAGCCTCCATTACACTTAAGAAACTTTTGCCCTTGGTTCCAGTATTTTCCTATACAGTTCTTTTCTGTAAGACTCCAAAACTATGTGTATATCAAATTCTGATATTGTCTCAGAAGTTACCAAGAAGCTCTTGTTTCTTTAGACCAATTATATTTGACTCCATGATTGTGTTCTCCAAGTCAAAATCACTGGCCTCTTATTCCTGAAGCTTTTTCTCGTGGATGCATCAACATGGCTGTTTTCTTTGTTTTCACTCCCTGGGCTCAAATCTAAAAAGCATCCTAAACAGAAATCCAGGGAAATTTTCATATTCACCTTGTTTGATTCCTTTTATTAGCATCACCATCTTAGCTGCTGGTGATTGGGGGGTACTGAGTTTTGAAGCTGTTTAAGAGGGTAGAAGAGTTGGTGTTAGTTACTCCTTTATGGCTGACATGTAATTCTTCCTGAGTAATAGTTCTGTTTCAACATTTTAACTGATGACTGTAGCTTTGTCTAAATGGTTACTTGACGCTGAAACTGGTTGGTACATCAGGAACTTAGTCTCCATGACTCTATGGATGTTTGAGCTAAATTGTATCAAAGGGTATAGTACTCTAGAGCCCTGTCTAAGAGTCTGAGTACCACAAATGCTGGAGAGCGTGCACTGACTTCACTACTTGGCTTTTACTTTTTTTAACCAGTCCTGGGGCTTGAACTCAGGGCCTGGGCACCATCTCTGAGCTTCTTTTGTTCAAGGTTTGCACTCTACCACTTGAGCCACAATGCTACTCCTGGCCTTTTCTGTTTGTGTGGTGCTGAGGAATGGAACCCAGGGCCTCATGCATGCTACGCAAGCACTCTACCACTAAGCCACATTTCCAGCCCCATCTACTTGAGTTTTAAAGCTCTGCTTTTTTTTTTTTTGTTTAGTCCTCATTGACAGATGTTAAGAGTTTGGACCAGGTAGTTAGATCATGGGGTCTTTGTGCTCATGGAGGGATTAATTCTCTCATGAATTAATGGCTTAGTAGAAGAATGGGTTATTGTGGGGGTGGCTTTATTATGAAATGAAATTGTATTAGTCAGCTTTGCAGTATTACAGTGAAATGGAGACTTGAAAGCATGGTACTATATTAGCCAGGGATGGAAGATGGTGGCACACAAAATTCTCACATTTCAAATAAGGGGGTGGGGGATAGGAAGAGAGAGAGACAGACAGAGAGATCGAGAGACAGAACAGACAGAGACAGAGACAGAGAGACAGAGAGATAGGAATTGCATAATTCTATGTGATGGTATTCCCCCAATGACTTAAGAATCTCCCATAAGGCCTCACCTCCCATACACCCCCCAAGAACCTCTGACATTGCAACCTTGGAGACCAAGCCTTTGACACATGGATCTGTGGATGACACTGCCCATAAGGAAATGTAGCAAATCCTTACTGGTTAGCTTGCTCTGCCTTGCCCTTTACTACAGCATGATCTAACAGCAAGGGCTTCACCAGATCCCTGTCCTGTGCTCTTGACTTAAAGAACCATGAGTTAACTAAAACACTTGTCTTTATAAATTGCCCAGTCTATGCTATTCAGTGATAGCTAACAGAGACTGGACTAAGATGCATGCATAAGTTAGTCTTATTGACTATACAGTGACTTCCATACCATTTGTTTTCAGAAAGTGGATTTGGCTCTAAGTATTCTTAAAGACTTGAATGTTTTTCCACAGAGAACCCATGGTGGGCATCATTTATTGGTCTTACTTGAATTTCACTTTATCTATCTATCTATCTATCTATCTATCTATCTATCTATCTATCTATCTATCTATCTATCTATCTATCTATCTATCTATCTATCTATCTATCTGTCTGTCTGTCTGTCTGTCTGTCTGTCTGTCTGTCTGTCTGTCTGTCTGTCTGTCTGTCTGTCTGTCTGTCTGCCTGTCTGTCTGTCTGTCTGTCTGTCTGTCTGTCTATTTGGGGAGCATTAGACATCATTTGTTACAAAATATTAGAGTGAAAGGAGAACTATAATTTATTTCATAGGAAGTGAAAAGAAATTGTCCCAAGAATAGTCATATATAATATATCATATATGATCATATATGATCATATCAGGACTCATATATATATGAGTTCTGATATATATGATATGAGTTCATATATATATTATATATATATATGTATATTTATGAGTTCTGATCGGTGACTATAGCCACACCAAACACAAGAAAATTCACTGCAATTTACTAGGCTAAGAGACAGGCAGAGTTAGTGTTTAAATTCCTATTCCTATCCTGTATACTCACTAGTGTTTTTTCTTCAGTTTCATCAGGATATCAATGGAATCTGGAAAAGGAAGGAAGCCATGGGCTGGCTCTTCTTGTCTTCCATTTTTTGCTTCGTGGAGGAAGCTCCACGAAGCTCCCTGCTCTTCAGACACCACTAATGGATTCTGTTGCTGAAGGCTCTGGTAGCATTCTCACATGGGAGGAATCCCAAGTCTGAGCAATTTCTTCAGAGTCCTAACTCTGCTCAGGGCCAAGTATTCCTTTGAGGCCTTCCTTGTCTTGCCTCTTTTCCCCAGCGTTGACTTAACAGG
The DNA here is from genome assembly GCF_024711535.1 of Dipodomys merriami. NCBI lineage: Eukaryota > Metazoa > Chordata > Mammalia > Rodentia > Heteromyidae > Dipodomys > Dipodomys merriami. The sequence continues at coordinate 15,065,797 of NW_027206401.1, read as the reverse complement.
AAGAACACAAGATTTTCTCATGGAGAGCAGTGGCTATTCCAGCTTCAGAATGGAGAGTATTTCTACTGAGCACTTGGTTATCCTCAAGTTTCAAAATATCAGGCCAATAATCAGACACAGTAAAACCATATTTAATGTTAAAATAGAGTGTCTCATTAGGAAAATTAAATGGCTGCCTCCTCTCTACATTCATGGAGTTATTTGAAGACCTAATAGAATCTTATTTCCCTATGCTATTACTGGGAATATGCGGAATGTGATGTGAGAATAGCAAGTTAGAGTTTGCAAACACTTTCAATAGTCTGAGATTGAATGAAAGCATCTCAGGTTCAAAAAAGCAAATTTACTCTGCAAATCATTTGCAGTAGGAGATTTGGAGACCTGATTAAAATGCATTTTTCTTGATATTTTTTCCAATTGACAATCATATCAGTTCCTGGCTCTTGGCTATGGATATCCTGTTATTTTTTAGAGAAAAAGCTGAAAGCAGAGATACCTATTTTCCTTCCTATGAGCAAAGTATGCTGAGTTATTACTAATGGTTTGTGAGTGGCAAATTTGCCAGTGGCTTTCTGGACCCATGAGTTACATTCTGGTCAGTGACAGTATATCAACTTTAAAAAGTCATGAATGTGATGAAGCTCTTCTGACTCAGAGCTATAATCCTAGCTATTCAAAGGTGGGATCTAAGAACCAAGGTTCAAAGCCAGCCAAATATGTGTGTGTATAGACACACACACACACACACACACACACACACACACACACACACACACACTCCCTCTCTCTCTCTCTATATATATATATAGAGAGAGAGAGAGAGAGAGACAGAGAGAGACAGAGAGAGACAGATCTATATCTCTCTCTATATATAAATTTCTAACCCTAGGCAGACAAGAATCCTTCTATCTCCTTGATAAGCTAGTGTTTCTTTGATCCCCTGTTTTGTGGAGCTTTAGCTCATCAAGAGCCCTGGCTTCATTGAGGCCTTTAGTTCTAAAGCCTTGTCCCCCAAGGTCTTTCTTTCTGGCCCAGTGAGGCTATTAGAGTCCAAATCCCTTGACGACCAGGAAATCACCTGTTTTCCACTCATTGTCATCATCATCTGCTTGCTACTTGTTTTCTTTGTTTGAGCCTGTGGGATTCATGGTTCTTGGAAGATATTTATTATGTTTTCCAGAACTCCTAGTATTCTGAAAGAGTAGAATTTCCAGTTATTGGTGACACATTGCATTGGCAGAAGCAATGTGTCTGTTGGGTTTTCTATGTAAATGATCTTATTTTCTGCATCAGATGACACTGTTAATGGTTTCCTTTCAAGGAAGTATGTGGTATGTTCTCCATATTTAATTTGCCAGGAACTTCAGTCTTAAGCTTAATAGCATCTTCAACTTTTAGAATTATGTTGGCTAAAAATTTGGGGTTGATGTCTTTAATCGAATGAAAAAAATTTCTTCTAATCCCAATTGTTTCATGATTCTTTCTTTATCCTACAGATCACAACAGCCATATATTATATTTATGCATTGTTGTATAGTTTGTCATTTCCCTGACACTTTTTCAATTAAAAATGTGTAATAATATTTCATCCTTTGACTTTAAAGAAAATCTTTCTTGGAAATGTAAAAGAAACAAGCAGGTTAAAGAGCTATGATATTCAGGTGAATGCGTGTAGTAGATGACGTGAAGGAAATTGTATTCAGAGCCCTGACATTTTTACCTATCATTGCTGCATACATCAAGCCTCAAAGCCATGCACATGTGTTATTATCAACACCCTTCAAACCAATTGGACAGGTACTTTGAATTCAAAATTTCCAGGAGATTGAAGTTAATCAATTTGCCCAAGGCCTTGCCTAGTAAGCAACAATGCTGTCTGGGGCCTACATCAAACTAAGCCAACATCCTTTCCCTAACATGTCAATTCCAAGCATGCTAAGATGAATCTTGCATATGAAATGAGCACCACAGCATCCACATGCACTTTAAAGTCATCAAACTCATGAATTCTTTTCTTCAATTAAAAATTTGTCCAACTGGTAAAAATAACTTGTGTCACAGCCTTCCCATGGATAATTTTGTAGTTGTTGAAAAGAATAAGACATTTTTATATACTGGTCCAAAGTAATTTCAAAAATATATTGTTTAGTTAAAAAAAAGACAGAGCAGTGTCTTTTATATGGTGTGGATGGTGGTATTTATTGTCTTTGTAGAAATGCATATGTACATTAATATATTTTTGTTTGAAGTATAATAGAAGAATATACAAAACTTCTTTTTTTACAGGTTTTTTATTGTGAAAATACTGTACAGAGGAGTTACAATTACATGGACAAGATAATGAGTACATTTCTTATCGAGCATTGTTGCCTACTCCTTTATTTCACCTTCCTATCCCTTCCCATCTCCCTCCCCACCCCCGTCTCCCACCCCCACCTCCAAAGTTGTAAAGTTAATTTTTCAACATAGTGACTTGTTCATCTCGTTGTTGCAATGGGTCCATTTGTATCCTTATTTAAATGATTTGTTTTTTCCCTTCCCCTCCACAAATTATACCAAGTGGAAGCAGGGGTTAGAATATACAAAACTTCTTAATCCAAATTCAGCACAGAGAAAAAAACTAGATGACTGTGGATTTGGAATGGGAGAATGGCTTGCTATTTGGTATCTTTGGAATTTTATGCCAGCTGCATTTAATTAAAATTTAAAAAGTGATTCTCTTATGTAGTATTTGTTCTATGAATATATATTTATATAAAGGCATTTAGATAAATATGTATATGCCTAATTCTGCCTAACCATGAGTATCAGAGAATGCATGTGTATATATATGTATATGTATATGTATATGTATATATATATATATATATATATATATATATACATATATATACTTTTTTTCCCTGAAAGGCCCACATCTTATATGTTATCATGTCCCTGCTTACTATATCCTGATTTTATTCAGCAGTTTGCCATTACTCAAAGGGTTACATGATGAGTTTGCTTATCATCCTATCAATCTCTTTCACAAGGCTGTCCACTACAAAGAGTCAGGACTATGTCTATTTTGCTCTTTGTTCCACATTAGGAAAAACTGCTCAAGAATTAAAAATGAGCAAAAGAATTTATTTGATATCATTTTGAGTTGGGGTAGTAACCTCTAATAGTCTGGATATAAAATTCCTCCTCTTTCCACCAGCTCATGTACTGAACATTTGCTTCTCACAGTGGCAGTGACTGGGGGATTGAGAAGTGATTAGATTGTGAGGGTTCTAACTTCATCATTGGATTAATCCACAGTATGCCCTGCATTTCTTCCTTTCAAGTCCTGAGTTCTTAGCTATAACACATCTTGTACCTGCTAGTTGCAAAGGAGGGCTCGATGATTATAGACAATACTTTGAGAAAAAGAATGGTCTACCTAGGCAACTTCCAAATTCCCTCCATTGCAATTTATATTGACTAGTTCTTTTTTTGCTTGCAAATAACAGAGAATCAATTGAAGCTACTCTGATGAGAAAACAAAGGAAATTTATGGGAAGGATGATGGATTGGATCGTTACGTTTGAGGGCAAGAAGGAGCTAGCTCAGGGAGCCAAACTAAAGATTGTAATGCTGTGAAAACCTAGAGTCCTCCCTTTTCTATCTCATTTATATCTACTTGATTCGTGACCCTCTCTTACTGCTTTCTTATTAGCTGCCTGTCCTTGTGTAACGTGGCTGTTGTCTCCTGCTCCCAAGTAACAGTACTTCTTGCAGACAATCGACCCCGTAGGAACCAGATGTCTTGTGCTCTCAGGCTAAAGAATTGCTTTCCCAATTCCCAGAGAAGGGATGATTGTCTAGCTGTGTAAGATATCTAATCAATGAGACCACAATCTTGGGAGGGCCTGTATATTGTAGGAATAGGACTTCTGCCTAAATCTGCCTAACCATGTATATCAGAGAGAAAGGTCATTTTTAGAAAAGTCAGATTTGATGATTCAATAAGTGTCCACTAGAGTCACTTTAAAAATCTATTTGGGAATACAAAGAGACCATCAGCCCAGCAAACCAGGAAAGAAAAAACCAGGGCCAAGGCAAAGTCTGCTAATTAAGAAAGAGAATGAAGAATATAAAGTTGAGGGAAAATAGCATAAAGGAGGCTCAGAGGGAAAAATGAGAAGGTGGGAATGTTCCAATGGGGTGAGAATGGTGTCACATTCTTTTAGAGGTGTTTAAAAGTCTGATGAACAAAGTGTTAAAAGCATTCTGTCTTCTCTTATCTACTGCTCAATAGAACTACCAGAAATGTGGAAGAATTTTCATATCTTCATTGTGAAATTCAGTTGTCTACTAAATACATGTAGCTACTGTTTCCTAGGGTGTGGCTAATTTTCCTTAATTTTAATTCACTGAAACTTAAATAACCATGTGTTGAGAGGCCACTGGTTTGGATAGTGCAGCTTATGTTGGAGGAACTGAATATGCAAACAGACAATGGTTGTATGATGTGTAAAAGCAGAACTCTGATTCATTACAAGCCCATTATCACTAACAACTTGGCCAAGAAACCAAGCCCAGAAAGTGAGTCTGCCATAAGTCAGGCTTAAAGGAAATTAGAACTCTATCATCAGTAACCATCAAGTAAGTCAAACAATCTTATGACCAGAATTCAAATAATTGATGGCTCACCTAATTTTTTTTTTTTTTGGTTCCGGTCGTGGGGCCTGAACTCTGGGCCTGGGCGCTGTCCCTCAGCTCTTCAGCTCAAGGCTAGCGCTCTACCATTTGAGCCACAGTGCCACTTCCAGCTTTTTACTTTTTGCTTATGTGGTGCTGAGGAATTGAACCCAGGGCCTCAAGCATGCAAAGCAAGTGCTCTACCACTGAGCCACCTTCCCAGCCCAGCTCACCTAATTTTTAACAGAGGATCAGCCAGAAAAAAAAGCCATGTATGCAGGCAGACTGAGGCGAAGGGTGAACGATGGGAAGCTCTGAGAATATCTGATATTCTAACCAGAGAAAGTAACGGTCAGGCCTCTGCTACTCAAGGAGTAGTAAGAACCAGCGTGAGGTTGGCTCTGGTAGTACATGCCTGAAATCCCAGCATTGGGAGGTCTCAGGTTCTTCCTAATTCTAGGAAGAAGTTTGGATTGGGTTCTGAGTGATCTGAGAAGTCATTACTGCTTTATGCAGAAGAGAGATCTGACCACCATGGCTAGGGAAGTAGTAAGGAGGCCAATGGGTGATCCAGGGGAGAAAGCAGGTGGTTCAGTCTTTGGTCATTCCTTCTGAGGTGGTGGCAAGTTGCTCGTGTAGAGATACATTTTAACATAGAACGAGTGGGGGTGAACTGTGCTAGGAAGAAGTGAAATCAAATGTATTTCCTAATATTTTGCAACAGGGTGAATAGTTGCTCATGTGTTATATACAAAATGACATCCTTTCCCCCCACCCCAATTCATAAATTAAAGTACTAACAATCTCTAGAGTGATTGTATTTGGGGACAGAGACTCTAGGGAACCAATTAAAGCTAAATGAGGTCATAAAGAAGACCGTGGTCCAGCAGAACTCATGGTCTTATGGGGCATCTGCTTCTTTACACACACACACACACACACACACACACACACACACGCACACACACACACACACACACACACACACACACACACACACACACACACACACACACACACACACACACACACACACACACACACACACACACACCCCAAAACAAGTCCAGATGAGGATGTGGTGAGGAGGCAGCTGGCAGCAAGTCCAGAAGAGAGCCCTAACTAGAACAAACCCGAATAACATCTTCCTCTTGACTTCCGGTTTCCAGAGGTGCAAGAAGATACATTGATGTTATTTAAGATACCTGCTCTGTACTGACTTGCTATGACAGCACTAGAATATGCACACAGCTAAAGACACCTTGAACACTGGATGGACTAGATTTGAGCAGGGTGGAGAATGGGGTGAATGTCAACCACTCTTTTTGCAGAGGTGACAGTTGTCTGTGTATTTCTTCAAACCCAGGCAAAGCTTGTGGAGACACAAGAGCAAGAGAGTGGTGCTGTGTGGCTTAGGAAATTTGATCTTCCTTTTCCGCTGTGAACACCTGACTGTGGCCCCGTCAGCACTTCCCATTTCTCCAGTATTTACATCACTTTTTCCTTCCTGTAGAAACCCACTTTGCGTAAAGGGTGGACCGTGGGACTGTCTGGACCTGGTGTTTAATACTCTGGGTTCAAGTCCCACTTCGTATGCTTACATTTTATAGCCAAAGAGTGCTATAGAAATTCACCTCAACAGGAATCAAACAGTGTACTTTGAGAATAAGGCTATTTATTTTATAGGGTTAGTGTTAAACAATAACAATCAGTGAGAAAAGATAAATATAAAATCACTTGATTTACTGAAAATTGCAGTCAAAATATAGGCTCGTTGGTATTATTTGATGACATCTCAGTGTGCTGTTAGTTTTCTAGGCAGGTGTTTAGAAACTGTGGAAGGGGTACATTCCCCTTGAAAACCACTGATGACACCATAATTAACATGAATCCACTGTTTCCCAAATTTTCTTCGCACAGAGGAGTGACCAGTCTACCTAGCAATTGCAACCAGTCCTTAATGGAGTGGGCCCGTGATGCTTCCAGTGTAGACTGCCTCGTGCAGAAAGCATCTGTGGAATGTGACACAGAGCTAGAGAAACACAGGATGCCAAAGGATCATTAGAGCCATGGTCCAGGCATGGCCAAGTGGCTCCTTTCAATCACCATGCTCCCATCCTTTCCCGGTGAAGACACAACCATCCGTCAGAGCATACTTTTCCTCTAAGACCTTCTATAGCCTCTGAAGCTTTGGGCTTATAAAACTTGAAGTCACTCCTATTGAATTTTAGTGGGAAAATTTCTTTTCCCATCTGTAATTTAGTTAGCGCTTCTCATTATCTAGATGGAGAAACTAGAGATCCTGACCAAAAAGAAAAAGTAATTTGTCTAACAGCATACTTCATGTTTTCAGTGAGGGCTAAAAAATGCCCCCAAATCTCAGCAAGCAGCGTTATTCCTATGTATGTAAAAATTGTGCCTTCTATGATTGTGCAAGGAATCTCAACACCCCTGCCACACACACACACACACACACCCACACACACACACACACACACTCACATATACACACATGCATATACACAAAAATTATTTACTTGACTTTTTTTTTCTGATCGGAGACCATCTCCCTTGGTATACTGCCATGACAGCATATCTATCCTGACCAGCCTAGGCAATGGGAAAGCTCTCTCTTCTGAGAAATATAACCTTTGTTTTTGACCTAGTTAATTAAGTGAATAAAACAAAAAGAAGAAAAAGCACCCAAAAAACTGGAATTACTAGTTTCCTGTAATCCATTGTTTACTTACTGCTTTGCCATCCAACTCTTCCATTCTTAAGTCTCTTTTAACTTCTGAAGAAAGGTAGGCAGGTTTCTTCTCTTTTGATCATCTTAAGGGCAATAATACATTAAAGGATGCTGTCATGTCTCAGGCTGCCAAAACAGAACACTAATAATACTATGTGCTCTCTGAACATGAAAATATCTTCCTTTGACAGGCATAATTACTCGAACCATCCACAGAGGCCTCTTAATGAAACTTTCTATGCTAGTGGTAACTTTTGCCTCATTTAATTAGCTGTCTGTAGGAGCCACATTTGTTTGCTTCCACATGTTATAAAGGATGTCAGATGATTTCTGAGGGTGGTCTAAGTTGAGGGTAGCCAGAGTAGAAGAGTCACTTTCCATTTGGGTTACCAAATTACTATACTTCAGTGTCCTCTAAACTTACTATATAGACATAATTCTTTCAGTAGATGATGTTTCTAACAGAATGTGAAACTTACACCACCTCAAAGGTCTACTAGTATCTGATTTCCCAGTATGAAGGGAAGGATTTCGTGGGGGGAGAGCAATCCTATGGCATTCAACTTACCAATAGAGACAGTACATGTGCGAGGAGCAGTTACTATCTAATCCTGTCCAATGAGAGGAACCCCAGTGGGTTCACATGGAGAGTCTGGCATTCAGTCTCTGCAGGAAGTGGGCACAGCCAAGAGGAGCAGGATTCATAGTAGAGACGGGGAACTACACACGCTGGTGGCAAAAAATGCACGGCTTCCTTCCAGCTGCAGCTCGGAGGGTGAGACTCCAAGTGACCACATCTGGGGTCCACACTCATCAGGACAACATGAAGTAGTTCTCAAAGAAGTTGTCCTGGAAGAACTTCCACTTATGGTAGCAAGAAGAAATCATTGATTTCCCCCCAGTCAAACTGGGTCAAACTGGGTAAAAATGGACAGAGAAAAACGCATTCGATCACCCTAAGTTAAAGAGCTCAAAGTGTGCTGGCCGACATGTAAGAAGCATGTAGTCTTAAAAGAAGGGAGGGTTTGGGGTAAGAACAGAGGTTTCTCTTGGCCTTGAGCAGCAGGTGGACAGAAAGATAGTTATTGATGCAGGAGTTCCCACAAAACCTGGCCAGTGTAGTGACAAAGGGAACAGAAACAATTTGTGGAAGGAAGACAAGGCCCATCACTGTGTCTGCTGAAAGTGAACAATTTAGTAGTCTTAAATGGGAACATGTAGTTTGGTTGCCTGAGTTTGGGGTCCTGATACAGGTACTAAAATTTTGTAAAAAAAGGAAAAGAAGGAGGTAGAGAATAGCCAAGATCTCCATATATCTTTGACCTATTGGGAAACTAAAGCTACTTCAGCTTTATCCCAGCACCATGTGTAAGTAGAGGGGAATGTGAGAGCTGTCCATTTGGTATATACTACCTATCAGCCTATCAGCAGAGTAGCAGGAGGTGGCCGGGCCGATCCTCACTGGCACAGCCTCACCCCACGGTAGTGATTGCTCACTAAGTGCTATAGACACAGGGATGGCTTAGAGGAAGTCAGGCTAATGTATCAAAAGGAGAATGAAAACAAATTGGTCAGAGACATCAGTGGGTGCTCATTGATGGGAGAGAGATGACATTGAAGTATGTTTCTACACAAATTATTTACAAAATAACATACAGAAAAATGAAATAAAATCCAGAATTGGGGGGCTGGGAAGGTGGCTCAGTGGTAGAGCGCTTGCCTTGCATGAAGCCCTGGGTTCGATTCCTCAGCACCACATAAGCAAAAAGAAAAAAGCTGGAAGTGGCACTGTGGCTCAAGTGGTAGAGCGCTAGCCTTGAGCTGAAGAGCTAAGGGACAGTGTCCAGGCCCAGAGTTCAGGCCCCACGACTAGACCCCCCCCAAAAAAAATCCAGAATTGCTTGCTTCACTAGACTATTTATTTAAAATTCAAAAACAGGAAGTGTAGCATGTACTCAAGAGACACCACCAGCTAACCAACCCAGAGTAGGTTTATGTGTAAGCTTAGTAAATAGGGATTTCAAAGTAAGTATTATGAAGATGTAGAACTATCATTACTATTCAACACTTAGGGAAATCTCAAGAGAGAAGTAGAGACAAAAAAATCCCCAAAGTTTACAACTTTATTTCTTCAGTTTTCTAAAATTTAATCCTTTTACTTTTCTAGGATCTCAATAAGCCAAAAAAATTAAGTACAATACAAGCATATTTGAGATAACCAAAGAAAAAATCAGTGAACTTGAATTTGGGTAAATCAGAAGAACAGAGAAAACATAGAAGAAAACAAACACAATCCTTCAGTCCTGTGGGAGATTAACACATATATCTGTATATGAGGCTTCATGAAAGAGAAAAGAGAAACATCTTTGAAGAAATGTGGTTGAACATCCCCAATTAATTAACTTCCATTAACTTTTCAAAACCAAGAATACATATTAAGTGAGTCAAACACACCAAAACACCCACTTTAAGATTTATTAGGGAAACGGATAAAAAGTTGAAAACAAAAAGTACTGAAAGTAAGGAGGAGGGTGCAATGCTTGGTAAGAAATGTACTCATTATCCTGCCCATGTAATTGTAACCCCTCTGTACAGTATGTTCACAAAGAAAATAAAATTAAATTAAAAAAAGTACTGAAAGTAGCAAAACAAAATGACTCAGGTTATGGAGGTGAATAACTTAGTGAATGATTGACTTCTCATCCAAAAACATGGAGTCTAAGAGTCAGTGGAAGGATGTGTTTACAGATCTGAAAGCAGAAAACCTGTGTATTTGAAAAAGTATGTCCTTTGAAATCTCATTCAAGCAAGGGTGAAACAACTAGAGCAACACAACAACAACCACAAATTATTCCCAGAGCACATCAAAAGAAACGATGGCCAGAATCAAGAGACAATCCACAGACTGTAAGAATGCTTTGCCAGCCATTCAACACTGTAAAGATTAATATCTAGAATATACAAAGAGTTCAAAGAAATTAACAACAAAATATCAAATACCCTCATTAATACAGGGACAGGCAAACTGAATAGCCAGTTCTTAGAAGAAGAATAAATAGCTGGCAAAAACTTGAAGAAGAGGAAATTCAAATAAAAAAGACATTAAGATTACATTCTATTCAAGTCAGAATAGTGTTCTTTGAGAAAATAAACCACAACAAGTGCTGGCAAAGATGGGGGTGTTGAGTGTGGAACTCTTATCCACTGCTGGTGAGAATGCAAGCTAGTGCAACCACTACGGAAATCAGTATGGAGCTTTCTCAGATCTACCTGATGACCCTGTCATACCACTGTTGGTCATATATCCAAGGGAGTATAAGTTAACACACAAGAAGCCCACCTTGCATATCCATATTTACTACAGCCAAACTGTGGAATCGATGGAGGTGCCCATAGACAAGGTGGAATATAGATTGCATAAACTATTAGCCATGAAGAAGAATGAAATTGTCATGGAGGAAACTAGAGATGATCATATTGAATGAGCTCAAAAAGTCCAGTATCAGACTAAATATCCAGCGCACTTGCTTGTTGTTATCCATTACTGAGGTGAGGAGCAACTCCCTCCTTAATTCTCTATTCTTTCTGCCTGATCATCTTGTGACTTACTATTTGTCCCTTCTCAGAATTTGTAACTTCAAATGATTACCTGGGTGTCAATGAGTATCCTTCTTTTCCCAATACACACACCTTCAAAGCAACCAAATCCACCTGTTACCTTTCCTGCTTCTACAAATGAATTGCTCAATATAGAAACAAACAAACCCTCAACCAAATGTTGGTGCCAGAAACACATAATGACATCCAATCCTAGGTGGGCTATTGATCTTACCCAGTGTCCTCTGTCATTGCCTCTGAGTGACTCAGACTTTAACGACTCTCTTACTTCTTCATTCTGTACCTGCTTTTCCTCTTTGTGGCAGAGAGATTGTCTACAGCGTAAAGATAATTGAAGTTGAAGTGGAATAAACTTCACGCTCACTCACTTCTTCTCTTCTTTTCCTCCAGCCCTGGGGAAAGCAGTTTCTATTTACAGCTGATCTTGAGCTCCTTCATCCTCTCTTTTCTTTTCTATATTTACTCCTCTTCTGTATTTTTAAACTTTTCCTCTTCACCAGCTTCTCAACACCTTGTGAATGTGTCAGTATTCTCATTTAAGCGAAATTTTCTGGCAGCCTTTTGCATTTCTTCATCCGAAGCCGTGTATCGGGGACCCTTTTACCACAAAGCCTTGTGGAAGACGAGTCCACCTTCATCTTTTCAGAGCCAATTCACCCTTTTAGTCCTCTGAAATGGATGCGTACACCCTTGAGTGCACAAACGCAATGCTATTTCCTTATCTGCTCTGTGAGATTCGTGATTGTTGCAGATCCCTTCCTCCAATAGACTCTGTCCTTGGGGCTCCAAGACATTACATATCCTTCCCGATGTCTCCCTTTCTTGCATCCTCTATGCCCATCTATCCCAACTCCCTGAAGTTTCTACCTTCAGATTTGGATAATTTTACTCTACTTGTTTCCCAAATCAGAACGTCCAATTTCCAAGTTTTCACTATAGAGATATTATAGCCTGGGTCCCTTGGCTAGAGCTCTATGTATCAAGACCTTGAGCATCTTCATTACAAGCCCATTTCACATGCACCACGTCAACGATCAATTTGATAGCCAAGCCAAGTTGATAGCCAAACCTAAGGGGGAGTCTCACCTACTTAACTTGCAAACCATGTAGATATCAATATCCAGCTGAAACTTCTCAACCTCTTCTTTCACAACCTCAATTTGGGCCCCCAAAACAGTCACAGAATATCCCTTGTTGCATAATGCTCTTGTTTGGTTACATTGCCAGATGTGGTTTTCTGCCTAAATCCTTTGATTCCTTGTGTCTAGTTCAAGATTGAATTCTTTTGGTCAGGCTTATCAGACATGGCTCTATTGAACCTCCCCAACTTCACCTCCTCTCACTCTATTACCATGCTTCTCTTCTTGTCAATACTCCCTCAATGTTACTTCATAGAACCCTTTCCACTTCTACCAGTCGACCACCTGCTTCACGCTGCTCTCTCCCTGTGTATGCTCTCCACACTGCTTCTTGCCCTTCCATGCTCTCACCTTTCAAGTCCAGGATGTTTTCTTCTTCGCTAGGAGAGCTGATTCTTCCTTTACTTCTGCCATTTTATCCACGCCATGTGTTATTTAGACTCAGTTGATTTTCTGTGAGTCTCTAGCATAGAACCTCATCTTATTCATGACCACATGTTCACATAGAGCACAGTACCCCCTTCACACAGATAGCTAATCAGTATTTTTTTCAGTATAATTGAATTAATAAGAATGGGTTTCTCTTCTAGCTTTTCCTCTCAGGTTCCAGGTATGTGCATGATTTCAAAGGAGGAGGTAAGAATTAGCAGCTCATATTCAAACTAGCTTCGCATTGCACCTCTTAAGGGAACAGAGGAAAGAATTGAGGTGGGATTCTGGGTCTTTCTTTGGATCTTTGTGTTGAGGCCTTTCAGTAATCCTGAGGCTTAGGTCCAAATGAGAGAAGCCCTATTTTGTGATTGTTTGTTTTAATAAGTTGATACTGCTCAAGATGCATTGTGCTCATAAACTGACATGTTGAACTATAACTCTTTTGCATGACTACCTAAAAATATAACTTAAATAAAAAAATTGGGAATACATATTTTACAATTCTAGCCTGTATTTAAATATGTGGGGCAATGCAAGTATTCTAAGAATCTTAAGCTAATTGAGAAACATTAACCTAATCTTCAATGTTGTCTTCAAAGTTTTCCCAGAGAAATCAAAGCATGTAAATTTAAGTAATTTTATGAAAAAGATACCTAAGTAACTGGTGAATCAGAGAAGGACTGATTGTTTCTCTAGCACAGTCCTGGACCACAGCCCATGCTCTTTTTAAGGAAAGTAGAACACAAGAATTGGGTGTTATGGAAATGTTCTTAACAAATTGCTAGGGACTCAGTTTTGAAGGCTTTTTTTTAGTCTATTCAGTCTTTTCATTGCTCAATCCATCAACACTTTATAGGAAATATGATGTTCCATTGGAGATTGGCGATATGTAGACCTGATCATCAATCTTTCCCTGCCACTTAGTGTCTGTGTTATCTTGGACTAATAGTGTAAATCCCTTCAGTCTCAATTTCTCAGCAGTAGAACACATTTGGAAAGAGTATAAAAAGGAGATGCATGATGCTGCCTCTAAATTTTTTTTTTATGTGGATGCACATATACAATAATCCGCAGAATAAGAAGAACACAAAGAAAGCTTCCAGACTTCAATTTCATGGAAACACCATGAGGAGCAGGATTTGGCCAGATAATGAACAGATTTCACACAGAAAGCCAATGATTAATTTAAAAAAAATTCACGAAGTGTTTTGAAATTACACTTTCAATGAAATATCTTTCCATTTCCATGTGTTTTCTCCATTGCCTCCATCTCCTTCCAAATCCAAGTCTTTGGTCTGGTGCTCATTTTTCACAAACTGTCAGCTTGTGATGCAGACTGGTTTTCTACCTGTTCCTTCTATAGCACCTGGAAAGGTCATTGATTTATTTGATACATCCATGGCTTAAAGCTCCAGGATTCTGGAGCTCTAACTCTGGGACAGAAAAATCCCTGGCCAACACAGGGGGAAAACAAAGCCATTTGCCCCCTATTTTATTCTATCTCATATTGTAGATATACTATACATAAATATGGCTTAAATAAGGGCTTTCAGATATTCTCTTTCAGTATTGGAAAATCAAGATAATTTAGTATGGCTTTACTCCATATCAACAACACCCATATTTCTTGTTTGCTTATTCCTTTCTTGCTTGTCCCATCATGCCTTGGAAAACTGTCAAACACACACTCTACAACCACAACACAAATAATGGTGGTGAGAGAAACCTGCTCTGTCAAGCATGGGAGTCTTTCTCACATGGTCTTTTCTATACCTGGTCCTGGCATCTGCACCAGACATCAAGAGCCAAATCAAAGACTCGGTTCAGGACACAAATATTTACATTTGCTTTATGTGATGAAATCTGAGATACACCAGAGCCAGGCTTCCTCTTCACATCATGGGAAACAGGTGAGAGGAAGGGTATAGCCAGAAGCATCCTCCGCCAGCCCTGGTAGGAGTGATGGGAAGCATTGCAGATAGCCTCGGATGGCACTCTCTCTCATACCATAGGGTAGCTCACTGGTGGCATGGGCATGGAGTGGCAGTCAATCAAACTAACTTCTTTTTTGTTTGTTTGTTTTTGGTCAGTCATGGGGCTTGAACTCGGGACATGCGCACTATCCCAGAACTCTTTTGCTCAAGAGTCATGCTTTACCACTTTGCACGACAGCACTACTTTCAGTTTTCCAGTGGTTAATTGGAAATGAGAGTCTCATGGCCTTTCCTGCCCAGGCTGGCTTTGAACTGTGATCCACAGATCTCAGCCTCTTGAATAGCTAGGATTATAGGTATGAGCCACCAGGGCCTGGCCAAACTACCTAGTCTTCCAGAATTAAGGAAAGAAATAGACTATAAACTTCAGTTAATCCAGCCTTGGGAGAAAGTGTGGTGGGTGGAACTGTTAACTTGAGGCCAAATAACTATGAAAAGCTTTTAGGACCTCCGTACATGATGATCATCTTGGATTTCTCTTTAGCTGACCAATAACTGCTTATGACCATGGTCTATTGACCTTGGGATTAGTGATGGAATATTTGAAATGTTTTTGAAAATTGTTTTGCCAAAGTCCATAAGGATAACAAATAATGATGTAATAATTTTAAGTAAATGGGTTTGGATGATAGATTGTAGAGTTCAAGAACACAGAAACAATACAAAGATATGGGATCTAAAGAAAAAATGGTGATAGGATGATCTACTAAGAAGTACATTGAAACAGGAAGAAAATTTTTCTAGAATTCAAGACCCCATGATAGGGCCAAGGACAAGGATCAGCAACTGATGTGGTTGCTGGTTAGCTGTGGGACATTTTTCAAGTGCATCTGCTTCAGTGATCCAATGCCATGGAAAACACAAAGGACACTGAGAGCTGTTGGTGAATCATTCATGAGATGACTTTAAAATTTTCTCTTTAATTAGTGATGACAACTGACTGGCCAGTTTAGAGGTCTCTGTGGACTGGATTGGATCAAGTCCACCAGAGAGTGTTCAGTGATCCAGAACGTGGGAGAAAGACTTCCCATGTCCTTACAGTTGCATTGAGTATACTCTCTGAGATACATTTTGACTTTTGGAAGAAATGTTTTCCAAGTGGGGATGATTGAAGTGATGTATTAGGAGAAAGAGACATAAAGGAAATGGACCTCAAAGATGCCAAAGATCTTTGCCACAACCAAACAAATGATGCTCCTAACAGTCTCAGGAAATCAAAGAATACATTTATCTAGGAAGTAGAAGAAGGTGCTATGTTTTCAAAATCTATATTTCTCTGCCAGAATGCCAGACCCCATGTGGAGGAGCTCTGGGCTTCATGTGGTAGCATTTACATTATACTTCCATTATTTGTCCTGTCTCTGAATTGCACTTTTAGTCAGCCTTTTGTTCCTGTGATAAAATGCCTAAGATAATCACCTTAAAAAAAAGAAAAAAAATTATTTTGGCTTGTCATTTTGAAGATTTCAGTCTGTGCTCAATTGAGGGGTTGCATATCATGACAGGGACCATATGGTAGAACAAGTTCTGTTTCTCATGGCAGCCAGGAAGAAGACAGTGGGAAACACCCAAGTATCACAATATGCTGGGAACACTGATGTACTATAACTCCCCTTGCTGGTGCAGGAATAAGTTCTGAGTCTTCGCTGAACTTTTGTCGAAAGTTCTTGAGCATTTTGGGTGAACCTTGGATATCCAGTGTATGGATGAAACCATACAGAAGTATTATGTTATTCTGTAAATAACTGTGCTGTAAAAGACACTGTCAAGAAACTGAAAAGATAAGTGACAAATTGGGAGAAAATATTTGTAAAATATATTCAGATAGAGGACTGATGTCTAAAGTATCCAAAACCTCTTAAAGCTTAGCAATTAAAAAAAGAACTTGCATTGAAAAATGGGCAATGTATATGATGTTACTGCAATAAAGAAGATACACAGATGGCACACTTGCTTAAGCAAAGATAATCAATATCATATATCATTAAAGAATTGAAAATTGACACAAAATGAGATTTACCCAACCAATCACAAACAAGGCTATACTAAAGCTACCAGCACAACTATGTTTATTGCAGCATTATTTACCACAGCTAAGATATGGAACCAACCCAGAATACCCCTCAGTAGATGAATGGATCAAGAAAATGTGATACACACACACACACACACACACACACACACACACACACACACACACACACACACACACAAAATGGAATTCTATGCCTCCATCAGAATGACATCATTCCATTTGTTAAGAAATGGAAAGACTTGGAAAAATTATATTAAGTGAAGTAAGCCAGGCCCAAAGAAACATAGGTCCCATGGTTTCCCTTATTTGCAATAAGTAGTATATGTCTGATACAAGCAGAAAAGTCAGATAAGTTGATGTTAGGTGAAATGAACCCCAAGATAAGTATTCAAATGTTGTTGTTTTCCTGCAATTGTTTCTAACATATTTATAAGATGATTTCTTTGTTGCTTTGTATGTCCCTCCCCCATGGTACCCAATACCTTCGTTACCTAGGCAACTGGCACACTGGTATTCAATGTTGCCACACCTTTCTCCCACCTGCTCCCACCTTCCTTTACCTGTCCATACCTTCCCCTCCCCCTCCCCTAGATAAGGTATGGCCGGGGGGGGGGTCAGAGGCCCTCTCTTTCCCAGCAGTGTGGAGTGCCAACCTGGCCTGGTGCCAGCCTGAACATTGAATAAACCTACCCCTTACCATGTGTTCTTACTCAGAAGCCTCTTTAAAAACCTAACACATACCTAGTAGGATAGAAAAAAAATAAAGCAAATACTGACAGCAGTAAATGCTGGTAAGGAAGTGGAGAAATTTATTGTTGGTAAGAATGAAAAAAATGGTTGAGCCACTTTGAGAGACACACATTGCTTCTATGACCCAGCATTCATGCAAATGAGTCAAAACACAGTTCCATAGAAAAAACCAGCATGCCATTATTTATAGCAGCTTTAGTCATAGTTGCCAAACTTGGAATCAACAAAGATGTTTTTCAGTTGGTGAATACATTAAAAAATTCTGTGGTACATCATGTCAACGTTGTATTATTCAGTAATAAACATTAATGAGAGATCAAGTCACAAAAAGACATGGAAGAACCTAGAGACATATTGTTAATATGTGAAAAAAGTCAGCCTGCAAGGGATAAATATTATATGATTCTAGCTATATGATATTGTAGAAAAGATAAAAATACTCAGATTGTAATAAAACATCAGTCAGTGGTTCTGAAGGATTCAGAGAAGGGAAAAGGAGGATAAATAGGCAGAATGCAGAGGATTATTTTTAGAGCAGTGAAACTGTGTTATATTGTATTGTAATAAGTAGACTAGACATCATACAGTTGCCAGAATTCATGGGACTGTACAACACCAAGAGTGACTCTTGATATAACCTGCAGACTTTAATCAATAATTACACATCAATATTGGTTCATCCATAACAATAACTGTTCCATATTCATGCAATGTGCTAACTGTAGAGGAAAATGGTGGAGGTGAGTAGACCAATTTTTCTGAAATTCAAAATTGCTCTAAAAAACAGTCTTAAAAAACCCTAAGTATCTCATAAGGGCACTATATTCTACCAATGTAGATCACAGATGGAGAGGAGAGGAGGAGAGAGTGGAATTGAGGTGAGTATTTAGGAGTAGCCACAATGTGTCTTAGCCTTCTTTTAAGAGCCAGGTTGTCTACATCTCTTGGCTTATTGGAGACCCATCACTTCAGAGTTGATTTCTCATCCATTTGGCATAGTGGATCTCATGAAGATCAGTTGGAAATTCTATTGTCTCTTTCTATAAATAACTACTTTACTCTAATCCAATAACCTAAAAGATGGGAGACTGGCCAAGGTGAAATCTTGGATCCAGAAAAGACTTTAGACTTGATCATCTGTGATAAGGCAGAGGTAGGCTCCATTAAGGATATGTCAACCTCTATCTAATCAATGTGATCTTGGGCTGTAATGGAGCCTGCAGAAATAAGCTTTGGGCATTTTTCTAGGACATTTATACTTCTGAAGACAAGATACAAACCTTTTATGTTAGGGGTTCTGACAGCTTGGCTGGATAGTTCTAAACAGAACTGGGTTTAAGTCTGAAAACCACAGATTGTGACCACAGATTTGAGATTGCTGACTGAGTTTGGTGGTAGTTACCAGATCTATAACCTACTGAGGTACTTTGGTATCTGACTGAATCTAGGAATCGTGGGCAAAGAAAGTTCACGGGTGTAGTGGAAGGAAAAATAAATAAAAGCTTCTTGCAGTTTGGTATGCAGAGCTCAATACAATCTTTCTAAACATGTTCCCTAGTTAAAACTAGAACCAAGTTGCCATCAGCTTCTCTGATTAGAAGAAACCAGAACCTCAGGAAATTCTAATATAAACAAGGGTATTGGATAAAATACTGAAGCAAAAAAAAATTTTTGTGAAAAATCCAAATAAACAAAACTATAAAAACCTTTAGGGTAAGGATACTTTATATCAGTGACAACATCCAAAGCAGAGCCAATAAGAGAAGAAAAAAGTGTGTAACAAGACTTTAAATTATTCTCCAAGAAACTGGGAATGTACAAATACCCTTCACATTATATATGATGATTCCTACAAACAGCTTTTTAAAAAACTAGGCTAGAAGATAGTAGGCAAGAATCACTTGAGCATTTATTCAGAAGTTAAGAAATGTGACTTCAGAATATGTTAAGTACAGGCCCAACAATACAGCCACCAATATGGCATAACGAAATAGAGACTCCATAATGTCACAGGTCTTCTTTTTTTCTTCCTGAGATTAACAAAAGAAAAACTGAGACAAAGGAAGACAGTGTCTGTGATAATATATTGGTGCCTGAACTCTGACAGAAAGTTATTTGCAAGATGGGCTATGACCTGTGCTATAGCACAGACCATTAAAATCTCTGAAGAGAATTTTATTGTACCCACAATGCCAGTCAATGTCAATGAAGGGCAAGTAAAATTTCTGATCTGGTGAGAAACTGACTGATGCCAGATCATGATTCTGTACAGTAAGAGGAACACTATATATATATATGTATATATATGTATGTATGTATGTATATATATATGAGTTGTTTTGCAAAGTTGCCCTTTTATAAACACTCACATCACTCACATTTGTACCATTCGGGTTGAAGTTAGCTTGCAAGTTATGCTTGCTTGTTCTAAGTACTGAGGAGAAATCTCAGACTGAAAATCTTCTAAAAGGTTGAGCTCTAGTCTTTTAATTCTCCAAGTGCTTTTATAGTGCTCTCCAAGAGTTTTAATGGGGCTGCCTCTGAGGTCACACTCTGATTTCTGCTCTCCTCCCCAGCCTGTTTTCTGTCCCCACATACTTTGCTCCCTGTGCTTTAGTCATGTGACTTTTAGTTGCTGGAATCACATAGCTTGTTTGCCTGGATTATTTTTATTGTGCTCAACACTTCCCGCACCACACTAATAGGATCAATGTTTATTTTTTTCAGGGATCAGACTAAATGGCACTCAAAGAGAAAGCTGTTTTGTTTGACATTTATAGGTAAGGTGCCTGAAGTTTTGTTATTATTGTGTCTTTCACATTTACATTACCACCATCATCATAATTGCAATTATTCAATTCTTTATAGATGGTAGACTCTCATAGGAGTGAGAAATGTCCAGCCTGCAGGGTATACAAGGCCCATGAATTCATTTGGTATATGACAGGATAGACACATTGGATTCTTCTTAACTTCCCATGGCCTGTCTAAAGCCTTAGAATGATGTTATAATAGTCCTGGGCAGAAAAATATTCCTTACTCATGGGGTTATGAGCTGTTTCTATGCTAGGCTCTAGTTCCTAGCACATAGTCTGGTACAAGGTAAGTGATCAACACATATGTTCTAGACAGGTGCCAGTGGCTCACACCTTCAATCCTAGCTACTCAGGAGGCTGAGTCCTAGAAGATTGAGGTTCAAAGCCAAATCGGGAAGAAAGTCCATAGGACTCTATTTCCTATTAACCAGCAAAAAGGCAGGCAACTAGATATGTGGCTCAAACAATCAGGTATCAGCCATGAGCAGGAAAGTCCAATGAGTATGAGGCTATGAGTTCAAGTCCCTGTACTGACAAATCTATACAGAAATATATTCTGAAGACAAAATGATTTATAACCTTAACTTGTTATTGTAGCTTCATAGAGAGTAAATATAATGAAATTGCATGGCTGAAAGATTCTTTTAAGGAAAATATTTTAACCATAACAAAGAAATTTCTTTTTTTCATGTAAAAAAGGAATATGACGTTAACAGAAACAAAATTAAAAGAATTGGGTCTTCATGCTTCAGCGAATAAGCCAATCACAGCCTCAGGGTGAGTTGAACCATTTCACTCTTGTCTTGTCCATCAGTGTGTTACAGTGAGCAGACTCCTCTATAAATTTATTTTTCTGCTGAATAATTTTGGACATAGCCTAGTGCATTTCTCTGTGTGGTACTTTGAATATGGTTTGCCTCCTCCTCTGAAACTCATGTTGAAGTTTAAGATCTATTGTGAGACATTAAGAGGGGAGACAAAGTGGGGGCTGGGAAGGTGGCTCAGTGGTAGAGTGCTTGCCTTGCATGCACAAGGCCCTGGGTTCAATTCCTCAGCACCACGTAGGCAAAAAAAGCCAGAAGTGGCGCTGTGGCTCAAGTGGTAGAGTGCTAGCCTTGAGCTGAAGAGCTGAGGGACAGTGTCCAGGCCCAGAGTTCAGGCCCCATAACTGACAAAAAAAAAAGGTGAGACAAAGTGGATACCTTTAGGGAGTGATTAGAGTTTTGCTCTTGAGTTTATTAATTCATTAATTTTAAATAGTAGCTTAGTGAGTTGACAATTTATGGCAAGAGTGAGTCTGCTATTTTGGCTAGGACTCTCATGTGATCTCTGCCTCTTTCACAGTGATGCCCTGTGCCACCTCAGGATTCTGTCCATAAACAAGTCATCACGAAATTCAGTCCCTCAATTTTGGGCTCTAACCATCCAATCTATTGTATTAATAACCACAGAAAAATAGACTCAGACACTTGGTCACCCTATAAAGGATGTAGCATCAAAATAGTCCAAAAAGTGGGACTCTTGCAGGTCCACAATATAATGTTAAAATCAATTGTCCAAAATACACCACTTTCTTCATGTAGATTTAAGTTAAATACTCCTGATAACTAACAATGCTTGCAGCAATCTAATTCATTTAGGTTCATATTAAAATTAATTGACTTTTAAGGCCTCTTGACTTCTGAGAAGGGTTTCTGTTCTTAAATTCAAGAGTGGCAGAACTCTTCCAGCTGTGAAAGGAGAAACTCAGAGATATTCTTGCATCTCATCATTCAGAGCCCCATGGCTTCTGTTTGTGAGGGGATTTCCTCATTGTCTTAGAATTTAAGATCTTGGTGCTATGGACTGAATATTTGTGATCACTAAAATTTTAGATGCTAAATCCTGATCTCCATTTCTGTGGTATTAGCAATTGGGGTAATTAAGTTATTAGGGTGGATCCTTATAATACAATTAGTGTTGCTTTCAAAAGAGACAAAAGAGACGGGCTCTTTTCTCTATTGAGTGAAGATAAAGCAAGAAAGAAGCCGTTGGTAAACTTGGAAAAGAATCTTTACCAGAACATAGCCATACCTTAGTATTCTGCTACTCAACTTCTAGCATCTAGAAGTGCAAAGCATATATTTTTATTCCAATAAAAAGCGAGTATTTTGTGATTATAATACTGGTTAAAATACATGGTAAAATTTACAAAAAAAGATCTTCAGGCACCTGAGTTTAGATGAGGAAAAATGAAACATATATTTTATCTACTCATACAAGATAGTACTGTTTACTAGTGTATTGATACTAGAGTTCTTTCTAATATGAACATCTGTATCTCCTTGTTTAGTGAATTAAATACTATGAAGAAAAGTCATTTTTTCTTGAATGTTAGAGGTTTTCCCATGCCTTTATGCCTTGAGTATTAATTTTATATTCTAGAACTATGCTTGCAAATGAAGAATCTCTGAGACTGGAATAAAAAAGACCCCAGGGTACAGTTTGAAAGTTTCTTTTCTATCTCTTTAATTATTAACATGAATTTATTTCCTCCTAATCTTGTTTTTTCCTCTAAAATTAAAACAAGAAATTCCAGCTCAGTAAATTATACAGTTTGAGACAGGCTATTCATAACTTTAAGAGACAAAATAACAACAAAATATTTGTCTCAGTAGAATACAGTAGTTTTCTTTGGTTTAAAAAGAGGAGATTCATTAAAAAAACTCAAACCAAATTTATTTTATCTTTTGTGTGTAGGATGCAAGTTTTTATAGTATTTTAGAAGCATATTTATAAATTATGTATATGTTTGTGTGTACATGCACATGTGTGTATGTGCATGCATGTGTATGTATGTGTGTATGTGTTTGGAAGGTGGTATGGATAAGAATCTCTAATCCCAAATTACTCTCTATGGAAGAATATTTTGTTACTGCTTTATATTCTTTATCTATGTAGTGTAGTATAGGAGTTCTGCTTTCAGGAAGATAAAATTGGTCTTTTATATACAGCAGCTAGGGCATTGTAGGAAGAAACAAGTTATATGAGTAAGATAGGAAATGAAAAGGGAGAATGAAATTGTTCTTACCTTCTAATTTGACAAGGGGGATTTACTTCCAGCTGTGATATAAGAAAAAACTGCCACAAACAAAACTGTGTATTTTATTTTTAAAAACTTTTTTTTGTTGTGTGTGTATGTGCTTGCTACTGTGGTTTTTGCTTAGGACTTTGTGCTCAGGCTTGACTTTCTTGGTAATGGCTGATGCTCTATCACTTGAGCTATACTTCCAGTCTAGCTTGTTGATAGTTATTTTGGAGATGGTGTCCCAAGTACCATTGTTCCTGGGCTGGCTTTGAACTGTGATCCCCTGAGTACCTGTAACCCTACCTCTTGAGTAGGTAGGGTCACAGGTATGAGATACTAAGACTTACTGAAGACTTGAGCTCTTCATTAGCAAGGATGATAACATTGTAAATCCTGAGATGTAACACCTTTCCACCTATGTATATATTTTTCATTCAATCCTTACAGTAGACTTATGAGTTAAATGTCATTTCTATTTTGTAAGTACTAGCCTATTTGCCACATATTCAAAGTAA
Organism: Dipodomys merriami; assembly: GCF_024711535.1. Taxonomy (NCBI): domain Eukaryota; kingdom Metazoa; phylum Chordata; class Mammalia; order Rodentia; family Heteromyidae; genus Dipodomys; species Dipodomys merriami. The sequence continues at coordinate 15,042,020 of NW_027206401.1, read as the reverse complement.
GTCTTTCTTATGTCAATATCTATGACCTTCATATTACATATTTTTGTGTCACAAAAATAATTAGATTTTTTTTGTTGGTCCTGGGGCTTGAACTCTGGGCCTGGGTGCTGTCCCTCAGCTCTTCAGCTCAGGGCTAGCACTCTACCCCTTGAATCACAGCATCACTTCCAGTTTTTTTGGTGATCTCATGGACTTTCCTTCCTACGTTGGCTTTGAATAGCAATCCTCAGATCTCAGCCTGCTGAGTAGCTGGATTATAGCCATGACCCACCAACACCCAGCAATAGATTTTAATTGTGGGGAAAGAAGATGGATTAATAGCTTCTTCTGTTTCACTCTGTGACTGAGAAGAGTCATGGTGACAAAGAAGAGATCATATGTTGAAGAGAAAAAGAGAGAAAATGTATGGGAAATCCTGACACACACACACACACAAACACATACACACACAGAAGGGGGGAGGGGACGGAGGGAGGGAGAGAGAAAAAGAGAGAGAGAGAGAAGAGAGAGAGAGAGAGAGAGAGAGAGAGAGAGAGAGAGAGAGAGAGAGAGAGAGAGAGAGAGAGAGAGAGAGAGAGAGAGAGAGAGAGAGAGCAGAAAAGCATGGAGAAACAGAAAAGCAACCAAGAAAAATAAGAATCTACAGCTCCAAACATGGCTTCCTAGGGGGGACAGGAAATTGATGGCACAACAAAGTAAGGAGGACAGCCTTGTCAGCATACTTGTAGGCCAAGCCAAGGATCACTCACACTTTCTACTATCCTTAGCCCTAGTGCAAAGATTTGGTGACAGTGACTACTCCTGTGTGGAAGACTAGCATTGGAGAAGAAAGACATTTTGTTGTACCCTGCATCTCACAGTTCCAAGTGTTGAGAAGGAGCCGACTGATTGAGAATGGGCTACTCTGAGGACCTGAAAACAAAGAATAATTACAGCTCAGGGATCCTGGGAATATTCTGTAATTGTGTTTGGGTGGGAGGCATGGTCATGGTGATCACTTGCTCCACTTTTCTAACAAGGAGAGAGTTCCAATACCTTAGAATCACTGCATAGAGCTTAAGCCCATGACTAACAGAGTGTTTGGCCTCCACATCCTAAATGAATGGAGATTGCTGCAGGTCAGGACTTAGAACTCTGAGCTCAGATTGCACAGATCATGCACTATCCTCATTCTCCTCCCTCCTTCTTGGTTAAATGCTTGGAAGAATCTGCAAACAACGAATCCAGCAGGCAGACAACACAATGCTCTAATCTAGAACTCAATGTTTTGCTTTCTCCTGTTAATTCTCTGATGAATTCATAGGACAATATTAGGTTAGTTGGATCTTGCCACTGGGGGCTGTGGAGCAAGTTTGAACCTGCTCAGCAATAGGATGCAAAGTTCTTTTTTCTAGCTTTCCAGTACACAAAGAAAGGATGTTTCTAAAGTGAAATCCCTAAAGTGGCCATTCTCCTTTCACAGGCCCTATCCTCAGTCCACATACACCACTAATCTGTACAGAAACCAGAGGCTCCAGCGAGTGTTCTTCTTTCTGAATAGTACTGGTGACAGAGCCCAGAACACTGAAGACTTGGAAAATGTTTGGCTTCTTAGCTATAGCTATAGTTTAGAAGTGAGAAACTTGTACATTAGCCTTGCCACTACCTAGTCCTGCCTGAACATCAAGAATATTTCAACTTAAAAAAATGGATAATTAAACCTTCCTTCAATGATTTGGCCTTAGATGTCAGAGATAACAATACAGTAATAATAAATCTGAAAATAACAAAACAACATAATTCCTCCAAAAGTTAACAATTCCACAATCATAGACTGAAAATACCGAAGTGGGTGAAATCTCAGACAAAGAATTCAAAAACTGTAGGAATTATCACAAAATTAAAAAAAGATACGAATAAGTATCTGAATATATTCTAAGAGAATAGCGATAAATGGCTAAATGAATTAAGGAAGAGAAGGCAAGATATGGAAGAGGACTTCAATAAAGATATAGAATTCCTTAAGAAAATATCTGGAAATGAAAAAAATGCAGTAAGTCAAACTCAGCTAAAACCCTCATCAATAGACTGGATCAAGAATTCAAATATTCGGACAATATTAATAGAAAAAATTAAGAAAGGATAAATGAAAATTAGAAATAATACTCTCTGGAACAGCATTTAAAAGACCAAACTTATGAGTCATGGACACAGAAGAAGATGAGGTATAAGCTAATGGCCTAGAAAACATATTTGATAAAATAATAGAAGTAAGTTTCCCCAAACCAGTAAAAGAGACTATTAAAGCATCAAAGAGATAAAGCCAGGTGAGAACCTCTGCATGTCATATTTTGTTAAAACAGTTAGTATATAGAAAAGGACAAAAGTTTGAAAGCTGCAATAGAGAAACGAGTGACATATAAGGTAAACCCATCAGAACAACAGATTTCTTAATAAAACCTAAATGCAAGGAGGACATTGGATGCTATATTTTCCAAAGTTATCCTTCATAATTAAAGGAAAATAAGCAGAAATGAAAGAAATTAATGACCATGAAGTCATCACTGAAAAATATATTTAAATGAATTCTATACATAAAGGAGAAAGGTAATCCAACTACACATATTAGAAAGAATAACTGTCAGAAATGTATATAAGCAACCAAAATCTAGAAGGAATCACATACTACAAAAACAAAAAAATTGCAGTCACTAAAAATTTATCAGAAACAACTCTAAATACTAATGGTCTCTAATCATCAATCAAAAGACAAAAACTAGAAGCCTCGAGTAGGAAATAAAACCTAATCAATTGTTACCTGCAAGAAATGTACCTCATTGACAAAGACAAACAGACTCAGTATCTTTACAATAAAAAATATATATTAAAAAAAGACAAACAGACTTAAAGTGAAAGGATGGCAAAGAGATGAGGAAGGAACCCCTCTACCCCACTGGTGAGAATTGAACTTTGTGCAGCAACTATGGAAATCAGTACACAGATCCCTAACACAAACTAAAAATAAAACTGTCATGTGATTCTTTTGTATTATTCCTTAGTGTGTAGCTGAAGGAATGTGCATCAGGGTGCAGCAAAAATACATACACATAGGTGTATAACTCCACTGTTTATTACAGCCACAATTCACATCATCCTAGGTAGGTTCCCATCAGTTGATGAATGGGTAAACAGAATGTATGAATGTACTATGGGGTTTTAGTCATCCCTAAGGACAAATAAAATCATGTAACCATGTTCTTGAAAGAAATAGACAGAAGTTAAGATAATCAGGTTAACTAAGCCAGACTCAGAAATCAAACAATCATGTTTACTCTCATATATGGTATCTAGGGCTAAAAAAAAAATACAACCAACAACAAAAAAATCAAAACATAAATGTAAAATGAGGGCTATGTGTATAGGCAGCCAGAATGTCTGGGATGTGGGAAAGGAAGATGTTGATGGAAGTAAATTTTTTTCATGTGTTTAAGTAAAAATGAACATGTGTAAAATAATAAAACTAATGAAAGCTGTTAAAAATGGGACAATAAAGAGTCATAGAGAATATAAATGCAATCTTTGTACAGTGTATGCATGTATTAACTATTAATTTTTTTTTGGTGGTATTGGTCTTTCAACTCAGGACCTTATGCTTGCTAAGCAAGCAATCTACCACTTGAGCCTCCAGCTTTGTGCATATATTGATATAACACAATAAAACTTCTTTGTGAAATTTGTACATGCTAATAAAAAGTAGATTTTAAGCTTATTCAAGAATGAAACATGAAGAGAATAGCCTATCTAATCCTGACTCAGAAAAAAAACTACCTCCTAAAGTGCAAAAGATAAACTTGACCACAGGTGGGTTTGAAAACTTTCAATTAAAAATTGTTTTAGGGGTGGGGATAGAGGAAAAACTGGGCAAAGGAAGGAGTGACACTGTCCAAAAGTAAATGTACTCTTTACCTGACTTACATAACTATAACCCCGCAGTACATTACCTGTATCATAACAATAAAAAATTAAAAAACATTATAAAGTAGTCTCATATTTGACCCCTGAGAAAAGTAAATAAAGAGTAACAAAACATAAAAAGAGGCAGGGTGTGGTGAACAAGAACCAGGGCAATGAACAATTCATGGAATGTTTCCTAAACATTGAAATTATCAGACAAGTAACAGAAAATATATACAAGAAGTGAGATTTAATGTATAAAAATTACACTTTTAAATATTGCCAAGAATCAAGACAGTGTAAAAAAATGACAAAACACGCTTGTCCAAAAAAAAAAAAAACCCAAAACAAATTCACAACAAATTATACACTCATGGCTATAATTCCAGCCACTAAAAAGAGAGATCTGAACATTAGAATTCAGAGCCAGCCTGGGCAGACAACCCCAAAAGATCTTATTTCCAATTATCCAGCAAAAAATCCAGAACTGGCATTATAGTTAATGTGGAAGAATATCAGTTATGAGTGAAAAAGCCTAGTGAGAGGCCTGGAGTCCAAGCCCCAGTACTGCTGACACACAACAAACAAACAAACAAAACGGACAAACCAACAAGCCCCTCTCAAAGCTGAAATTTCTAGAAATGAAAAAAAAAAAAACAATTGAAATTAAGTTGTGAGATAAAGAGATTAGAAGCAGCAAAGACAGAATCAAGAAAATACAATATGGTTTAGAGAAAATTTTAAACATTCCAATCCTGATAGAAGAAAGTACTTAATACATTTGGAATGCAGACTGACAACTAATCTCTGAGGCTTTATTTAAGGTCTTTCACACAAAGGATATCTTTACATCTATATACATAGTTAAATGAATACTACAGTACATCAATGAACCTATCTGTATCCTCTCAGAACTATAGTCTATCTACCCAGACCTCCCATGTAACTAATTACTGAACCACACTTTACATTTTTATTTTGACTATAATATTTATACTATTCCTTCATCTTTGGTTATTTGAGTAATTTCTTAGAGAATTCTAGCCTTAAAGGGAATTTTTCCACAGCATACAGAAGACAATTTTGTAATATATAGTCATCCCTTGATAACTATGGAGGATTAATTCTGTGACCATTCACATGGATAGGAAAGTCTGGATGCTCAAAGTCTCAATGCTTATATAAAATGGCATAGTATTTGCACAGAACATACATACCTCCTCTTACATCTTTTAAATCACTTGAAACCCAAAGTACGTGTTTCTCATTCATATCCATGATAGTCACTGCAGGCTCTGTTCCACATTCCCTTCAAAACCCATGATGACCAATCATCCATTCCTTGAGAATGAGGTCAGTCATGTTGTCAGTGGAAGGTTTCATTCAGGCCAACTGCATGCTCCACATACAGATCGTTTGTTGGCAATAGCCTTATAAGTCATTGGATCACAAGGGGATAAAGGATGAACAAATTTTAAATTTGGCAGACAACAAGGATGACTACCACAGTGGGTGGGTATTGCCAAAGACAGCCATCTTAGCCATGCCACCAATGAATGAGGTAGATTTGGAGGGGAAGGTATTATTGAAGGTAAAGATGGTCCCTTCAAGAAGATAAGGTTGTATTCACTCAATGTTGTGACAATTCTAGATGGTAATCACCTCACACAAAGGCCTCCAGATAGACAGCATAAAATTTTACAAGTTACAAAAAAAAAATAATAGATGTTACCAGAAAGGGTTCTGAGCAGGGGTTTTACTCAGTTGCTACAGTTTGAATGTTCCCATCAACATTTATATTTCAGTTTAATTCCCATTGTAAAGTATTAAGAAGATGGACACTTGATTTGACAAATTTGGAATGGAACTACTGGGAGGTAATGAAGGTAGAAATGGGGCCTTAATGCACAGGGACTGTGTCAAGAAGAGGAGGAGGAACACTAACAAAGATGTTCTGTGTTGCTCTGTGCTGCTTTAGGACTCTGCAGGGTTCTCTTCAGGAGAACAAAACAAAACAAACAAAAAACTTCACTGGTTTCCAAACCAGAAACCAGGCTGGGAAGGTGGCTCAGTGGTAGAGTGCTTGTCTTGCATGCATGAGGCCCTGGGTTTGATTCCTTAGCACCATATAAGCAGAAAAAGCCAAAAGTGGCTTTGTGGCTCAAGTGGTAGAGCCTTGAGCTGAAGAGCTGAGGGGCAGCTTCCAGACTCAGAGTTCAGGCCCATGGCCGACAAAAAAAAAAACAAACCCAAAACCCAAAGACCAAGAACCTAACAAACCTGTACAGATTCTCAGCTTATGATATTCATTATAGCCACAGAAAATTTAAAAAAAAAATAGTGAAACCAGGCCTTGTAAAGAAATCAAGTCTGTGGTATTTTATAATACTTAAAAAATGAATCAAAACACAGCCATCATTTTTATGTCATTTTATGTTATTGCTTGTAGCTTCTCACTAGACTTTAAACTCTACCCGTGTGTGTGTGTGTGTGTGTGTGTGTGTGTGTGTGTGTGTGTGTGTAAAATACTTGTTTGTTTCCTCCACTGCTTTATCTAAGCTATCATAGGGCATACTCAGTACATAAATTAAGTACTCAGTACATCTATGAAATATATATTAATCAATCTGTGTCAGTGATCCTAACATTAAGGGATTAGTTAACTCGTTGTTTAAGGGGGTGACATTTCATACAGAGGAAACGAAGCTCATTGTCAAGTGTACCTATTTGCCAATCATAGTGAGTGGTTTGACACTGGCACCTATAAGGTTGCCTAGAAGCTCATCCAAAAGGCTCAATGAGTGTTCAAACTAAAGAATTTCTCTAGGATTTCAAAGTTATAGGCAATCATTCTGCAAGTTAGACAATAGTTGTTTTTTTAAACTTTACATTAGCGTCGACAGATGCAAAGTACTTTCCTAAAGTTGGTAATTTCTTTTTGTTCCATTATTTAGTTTGGGAAAAAGAAAGTCAATAACCACCTTCACAGGAAGATAGAGAAATAAAAATCTCTCTCTCTCTCTCTCTCTCTCTCTCTCTCTGTGTGTGTGTGTGTGTGTGTGTGTGTGTGTGTGTGTGTGTGTGTGTGTGTTTGAATTCAGCTAAAATTTAAGGTTGTACTGGAATATTTTAAAGGGAAACTGTCTTGGCTCTCCTAATTTACATATCCTCTATAATAAATGGCTTTGTTATCCTGAGCATACCCCAATGATTTGAATTTGAAGATATATTTACTTTCATTTGCATTCTTACATTGTACAGGAACTCAATTGTGCATGAAACATATTACTTTGAACCAAATAAACAGAATCAAAATACTTTCAGATGATTTTTGCCAGTAAAGTGAAGATTGAGTAGGGATGGTGTAAATATGTTCCATCTTATGGAGACAGAGTATTTTTGGGTCTTGACTTTGGAGTTGGTAGGGACTGATTTAAATCCCACATGACTGCACCTAAGCTATTGTGGTCAAACCCTGAAATCTGTCTATGCTTTTCTTTAATGTTGCATTTCTGAAATGCATAAATCAGAAATCAAATTCTTATAAAGTTAGGCAAGATAATGCACATAAAACATGAATCCAACTCTTGTACATTTATGATAAAATATTTGCACTCATTAATGCCATTACCTTATTTATGCTTGACAGGCGTAGTGGGTTTCTCTGTGTTTATCTTAAGTTTTCACAGCAGCAGGAAGATTTCTTTTAAAATGATAATGATAAGAGAACATTCCAGAACCTTTACAAGTGCACTTATCTACAGAAGAGCCTGAGTAACTCAGATTAAACTCTTACTAAATTCTGGACTTACTTTCTCTTTCTCATGAGATCAGAGTGTCCAGACTGTAAGGGGACTGAACTGGGAATTCAAAGCCTTTTGAATCACTGTAGAGATAAAGTTCATTTCTGGCAGTTTTGAACACGGCCTAATACAAACCAAGTGCCCACTAAACCCACTGTTCTTTAGAATGATTTGAAGTCCAGGAGAAGGAATTCAAATGAAACAGTTATTCAGTGACTTATTTATCTAAAATTGATAAATGGACTAGGGAATCACAGACAGCTCAAGACTCCTGCGAGGCCCAATTAGGACAGGTCTTGCTTTGGTCTTTTGCCCCCTGGCCAAACCCCTTTCTAGTCAAATGAGAAGTGTGTTAGACCAAGAAAACCCCAATCTCCTCCTCTGTTTGGAGACCATACTCAAAGAATTTAGGCCTTCCAAATTCCCTACCCAATGGCATGGAGTCAGTTTCTCAGGTCTGTCCTTCCTAAGCAGGCTGCAGCCATTGTATATACCCAGATGCTCAAGGCCTGGTCAAGGAGCAATGGTTTTCGGAAGGAGAGAAAGAGGGACGGAGTGGAAAGCATGAACTGAGCTGCATGTGTGATCGGTGATGTCTACCTGTGTGCACACAGGCCTTCTCATTATGCAGGACAGAACCTTTACTGAGGACTGGACAGTGCAGGCTGCATGGCTCCCCTATTGGTGCCATTTTTTTTGTTGCTATTTGCTTTCTTGGTGGTTCACTGTGTTAGGTGGGATTCCATCTGTACTTTTGCCCTGGACTCCTCAAGTATTAGAGGTGACCTGAGGCAAAGGGCATAGATGGCAGAACACATGTGGTCACAGATTACTAAATGTCAGAGCAGAGACCTTCAAGATCATTGTGGTGTTAACCATCTTATTTTATAGAAATGGAAATTAGATTCTTTAGGCATCAGCAAAATTCATAGCTTCATAGTTAATTTGAAGAAAAAAAAGCAATGAGTGCTATTAATTCTGGTCATCTGATGGTTAACAATGACTTCCACCATATTCATTATTGGATCTGAAACTTATCAGAGGACATTGGTATTTTATTGGTGTCCTGTTAACTTCAAAAGTTACTAATTAATACCTGTTAGATAATGGTTGGAAGGGTACTGGTGAAACAAAAATTAAGTAATTTGTCCAAGATCACATACTAATTAGGAAACAGAAAAGGAATTTCAAATGTAGGTCTATACTTTAATATTACCATAGGATAACCACTCTGAGTGGTTTGGATTTCTTTTCTGTCTCTCCATGTTCATTATTATTCTACTGCTCACCCCTCCCACCCCCTCTCTCGCTAGATACCATATTCTAGAATGAGTTTAGGTTCCCTGTAATCAAAGTTCCTAACAAATATAATTCCAGGAAACAAGAAATCTGCCAGTCTTAATCCCTAGGCAATCAATTTTAACTCACTTTCTGTAGGCATAATATTGCCAGAGGGGTTATGCTAACTCCACAAGCCACAAGCAAGTCACCCCCTTGGAATGTAATGTTTTTCTCTTTGATTTGTCCCTAAGAAGAGTGACACTCCTACCATAGCAATCCTGTCCTAAATTAAAGTGAGTTGTAATTTGCCTGAGTGTGTTGTCCTCAGAACACAATCTATGTCTTGTTATTTTTGTCTCTGGTGCTTTCATACTGTCTGGGCCAAAGGAGATGCTCCAAAATTCCTCAGTGAATGAATGGAGTACCACCGTGCCTAGGATCTGTGCTGCAGGTGTCTGGTCACATTCTGTCCTAGTCTTCCTTGTGAACAAGCCCATTGGTTGTAGAAGGTCCACACCTCATTGAAGGTGGCTTTCAACACAGAATCATGATATGCAGGTGAGTCTCAAAATTACTTTAGCATTAGAGTTAAAGACTAGGCAAGCAATCTTTGACAAGAAGTATGTAATTGACATACCAGTATATAATTAAAAATACTATCTCTATTTGTATAGCATGTTATAGATGGAAAACTATGCTTCTTTAAATCGTTTCACTTGGTGTTCACGGTGTACCTTGGAAGATGTATTGCTGCTCATCTTGAAGGTGATTCCTTTCTGAATTATGATGAGCAGTCATGTGGGAATTGAGTCTTCTGTTACAGGTCTGTGTATTTCTCACCTGTGTGGGCCACGGGTGGCTTTCCCTAGAAGTCTCAAGGATGGCTTTTGGGTAAGAAAGCAGATAGAGGAGATCCAGCTCAATTCCATCTGAGACCAGATCTTTACAAAGAAAGAGACAGCAGTGATCTTTCTCCTGGGGACAACCTCTCTCTCTTCCCCATCCTGCCAGTCTTCTTCAACTCATTCCACACCCAACTGGGATGGAGGCTGAATACAGCTTTTCCAAAGGGTCAGACTTACTTCAGAGGGGATGCTCTTTCTAGCTAATGATGCCTAGAAAGGAGGTGGGGCCCAAATGTAACTCTCACTCTTCTTCATTCTTTCCTCTCTAGTCCCTTCTCTTTTCCATATCTCCTCCTGACTTTAAAATGTTTTTTTTTTCTGTTTTCCTAATACCTGATCATCTCTTTTACTTTCCATTTGGAAATGTTTCCGCTATCTTTTATATCTTGTATTTAGCACAGTATTAATTCAAAAGGTTCTTCTCCGCTTGATAATTATTCATGTGGAATATTATGGATCATAATCTTGCAACTGATGATCAACATAAGACCTTCTAATCTATTTTAGCCTCAATACTAGAGGTAGGTCAAGAAAATTTCCTTAACCCCCTTTTTTTTTTTGTAGGCTGACATGTTGTTACAATCAGATTTTCCTTTTCCTGATAATATAATCACACTTCAGGTAGAGAAAGAATAGTTTTCTTGCCACTCAAGGACAATAAATGTTGTCATGGTTGTAAGACCCTATGACTAAGTTTCCTGGGCTGGGGGTTCAATAATTTCTCATAGGTGCAAGCTGCTTTCTGTTTGCCATCCAGGAAGGATGATTCAATCTAGATTTGAGATTTTTTTTCAAATTTTATATCTCTTACTTTTCTATATCAAATGAACTAGGGTCAATTAATTCTCTGATAGAGCTAATAAAATAAGATGATAGAGAAGGTAAATGAATTATTAAGCATTGGCTGATGTAAGACTTACATGCCTCACTCATTAAATACTAATTGTGTACTTTGGCAAGAGATTCACTGGCAACCCTTAGGAAAGTTCTGATGGGAAATTATTGTGTTTGTTGATTGCATTTCTATATTTTCTTTCTAGCTTCTTTTTTTTAAAAAAATTAAAAGACAAAAAAAGCCAAAACCAAAACCAAACCCACCACCACAACCAATACTAAATTTATTCACTGGTTCTTGCCAGAAGGTAAAGTTTCAACACCCAAATTGTAAACTAGAAGTTTCTAGAGACAATATGGCAAAAGTTAAATCTTCTTGGTATAATAAATTCTTACATTATTACATGTTCCCCAGAGTTGATGGGCAGAGAATTCCCATTTTACTCCATTATCTCCTTCACTGCTACTTTCATTTGCAAATGGTAGAAACCCAGTAAACTTTTTTTTTTTTTTTTTTTCCAGTTCTGGGAGTAGAATTCTGTATGTGATTTTTTTTACTGGTAATGTCTTACAACCTAAAAAATCATTTCAAAAAACCTAAATCTGTCTTCCTAGTAACCCAGTAGTATCATGCACGATGAGTTAGTTTTTGTTAGAAATATAGTAGGAAAACAGAAGTTTCTATTCTTATTGTGTAAGCAATGTTTTCAGGAAAAAAAAATCACAAACACAAATGAATCTATGAAGCTATAGTTTTATTGTTGAGCCATATATTATGTAATCCTTTGGCAGAGAATCATAATAATGATTCTTTTGTAAATACATCATTTACCTTGAGAATTCCTTGTTATAATTTTTTCATGCATGAAATATCTAATCCATTATTTAAAACTCATTTACTTATCCTAGAAGGCAAATTACAAGTCCATTTTCCCTAAAATATTTCATGTAATCCAAAGCAGAAATTTATTTCTTTGCATCAAATATAGTTTTTATTTTCTCTCACTAACCCCTGTGACCAACCATTTTCTTCCTATACTTCACTGTTACTTTGAAAGAATTTATAGGCTTGAACCACATCCCTTGGAGTCACTATGACATAAATTTGCTTTTCTAGGCTCTTTATATGTCATCCCTCCTGACTGCTGAATCATTCTGAGTTTTCCTTTGCATCACCAGGGTGTTGTTATATATTTACGTTGGCCACATTGCTGGGCAGCTAGGGTGCACACAAGACCTTTGTAAAATCAGTCATAGCCATAGCCTCTTTTATGAGTCAGACACTATCTTAGATCTGATGGAATCTCTAAGGATGTGTGCTTCCTCATAGTCGGGCGAGCAGAGCAGCTGCTATCACTGGAAGTGGCCAAATGGGGCACTAGGCAAACAGGCAGCTCCTGCGCCTTATTCTACCTACCACATGGTATGGGTCATTTGTTACCTTTGCCTTTTGCTTCACCTGTAACATAAACAGGATAGTGCCTGCTGAGGAGCTGGTGCTTCCTCAAGCTTTGACCATACCACCATATCCTAAATCCAGAGCTGCTGCTGCTGCTTTTGTTGCTGCTGCTGCCGCCTCCGCCACCACCACCGCTACCTCCTCCTCCTCCTCTTCCTCTTCCTCCTCCTCTTCCTCCTCCTCCTCCTCCTCCTCCTCCTCTTCTTCTTCTTCTTCTTCCTCCTCCTCCTCCTCTTCTTCTTCTTCTTCCTCCTCCTCCCTCCTCCTCCTCCCCCCCTCCTCCCCCTCCCCCTCCTCTTCCTTCTTCTTCTTCTTCTTCTTCTTCTTTTTCTTTTTCTTTTTCTTCTTCTTCTTCTTCTTCTTCTTCTTCTTCTTCTTCTTCTTCTTCTTCTTCTTCTTCTTCTTCTTCTTCTTCTTCTTCTTCTTCTTTCTTCTTCTTCTTCTTCTTCTTCTTCTTCTTCTTCTTCTTCTTCTTCTTCTTCTTCTTCTTCCTCCTCCTCTCCCCTCCTCCTCCTCCCTCCCTCCTCGTCCTCCTCCCTCCCTCCTCGTCCTCCTCCTTCTTCTTCCATTTATTATTATTATTATTATTATTTTATTATTATCTCTAAGTATTTGTACAAAGAAGTTCCCATTCTACAAAACAGTATATGAATATAAGGTGTCTGACAACATTGTCACCCATCTAGAGCTTCTTCTTTGGGTTACTCAAGGGCTGAAATATATTATCACATCAATACAATGACATTGTTGTCACACTAGAAGTCAAATATGTCAATGTGAGTTGTTATAATTTGAATGTGACCCTCTAAAATGTATATGTTAGAAATAATCTCCAAATTCATGTGTTAATGGTACTTGAAAGTCAGGCTTTTGGAAGTAATTAGGATTAGATGAGGCATTGATAGTGGTATGGCTTTATCAGTAGAGACCTGAGCTGATGCTTATGCTCTGTGTTATTACATAATGCTTACATAATGCCCTCTGTCCCCTGTGAATGGCAGTGTTCAGCTGAATTCCCAACCACCAGCTCATTATCCAAAATAAACTTGTCTTTATACAATATGTAGCCTACTGTATTCATGTGTAAGTAGCAGAAAATGGGGAAGGAAGACACACCATTTGAAGAAGTGAAGATTAATGTTTTGGGAATTCTGGAACTGTCTATACCAGACATTTGAAAATAGATTCATATTCTCTAAATGCTGTCTGGCCTAGCATCACAACAAGCCTTTCAAAATAAGAACATGCACATACACCACACACACACACACACACACAGAAGTTCATTATCTACAGAAGTTTATTATAAATTTTACCTATATAAAGGATGCACAGCACACACTTGGAAAAAACTAACAAAATATACACTACTCCATTCTTTATAATAAATTTCATGTAGCCACTTCCATCTTTCAGAATACTGTTGTCAATTTTTGCTAAACTCTTCATGCTTAGATAGCCAATACATCTTTTCAATTAATGCACCAGTTGAGGTCTGCTGTGAATGTGGGTCGATATTTTTATTCTCATATAAGAGCAAAGTGGAAGGATACAATGCATGTGCATGCCAGAATCTCATTAATGCACCAAGGTTGTGAACAACTACTTTGCATCAAATAGTGGGAGAATGGATCTCAATATTTTATTGCTATTCACATTGTAACAACAAACACTTGTAAGTGTAATCTGCTTAGACTATCACAAAAAGAATAACTTAGGCCCTGATTGTAGCTACTGAGGCCAGCTTTGAATGTAATATTGTCAATTGCAGCATTGTGAAGAAATGTTTGCCACATTCTTGTTTGCCACACAGATAAAACCAGCATGGTAAATCTTCTAAGGCATGGAGAATAGGAAAATGTATAAAATAACTAGGAAGTGATAAGTTTGGAGTTTTTTGTTATCTTTGTTTTTAATAATTCATTTTATCGTAAGTTTGCATCTTTTACTGTTTAATTTTTTAATTTTTTTCTTGTGTCTGTCTTGGGACTTGAACTCAGGGCCTGGGCACTATCCCTGAGCTTATTTTGCTCCTGGCTAGTGCTCTATAACTTTAGCTTCAGCTCTACTTCTGGTTTTTGGGATCAATTGGAAATCAGAATCTAACAGACTTTCTTGCCCAAGCTGGCTTTGAACTGCAATCCTTTGATCTCAGCCTCTTAAGTAGCTAGGATTACATTTGGGAGCCACTAGCACCCAGACATTTGTTTATTCATTTATTCATTCATTTATTTTTAACAATAGTTTTGTTAAGCAACTGACAAAAGTCCTGAAAATTTAATAATCAACACTGCATCCAGAACAAGTGAGCCCTAGGCCACTATTGGTTACAGCTCATGAATATTAAAACATTATAACAATAAGGAAATTAGAATTGGAATTACTCTAAGGAATGAACATATCCATTACTGGTACCTGGAGAGTGTGGGCTCTGCTAGGTGGCTGTTTAAGGAGGAGACTGGGTCAGTAGAGTAAATTCTAATGTAGTTTCCAGGTTCCTGTGGGTGAATTCCCTTGCTCAAGGGAGTTCAGTAGGAGAATAACAGCTCTTGAGTAGAGTAGGTTTTTCAATGCCAGGCCAACTTCTATTCCCAAGTGCCACATTTTGATACAGGTATGTGGAGGAAAGGAGGAGGGGACAGAGACAGGAGGTAGTATAATATTAGGAAATGGTATTTGGTAATTCTGAAGCATTGGGAATGTCTGGGTACCTCACCCTGTCCTCAGAGAAAGATTTTCTCTGTAAATTCAAAGCAATCAGTTGAGGGAAAGCATGAAAATGATAAGGCTTTAGGGGAGAAATAAAGTTTCAAAATTGTGCTTATGCAGAAAAGGGAAAAGTTAAAATCATCAGCTCCAGCTGGGACTGGAATCATAATAGTAAGAACAGTTAGCATTTACTGATTTACTGCATATTTATAATATGCTAAGCTTCTTACATGCATAATTTCACTTAAACTTTAGAACTGTCCTATAATATAGATACCTTTCTTACGGTTTTTTTCAGATATGGACATGGTGAAGATTATTGTGCAGGTAATACAGGTACAAAAAGGTTGAGCTTGCATTCATAGAAATCAGGAAGCTTGAATCATGAAGATGTACAATTGTACGATTTTCTCCATCAGCCTCCCATGGACTGGGAGCAAAAAGAACAGAGGTGAGTTTTACTCCACAGATGAAGTAGAAAAGCTAGGAAGGAGTGAGGAAGAGAACTGTCCAGAGACTATGACCAACACGAAAAGACAACTTAACCATTTCTACCACCACTAAATTCTGGGCCAAATGCCAACATCACTATAATTATGGACTGAATGTTTGTCTCTTGCTTTTCCTATCCTACCCCACAAGATCCTTTGTTTGTTTTTGGTTTTTTTTTCTTTTTTAATTTTAATTTTAATTTTTTTGTGAACATACTGTACAGAGGGGTTACAATTACATGGGCAAGATAATGAGTACATTTCTTATCAAGCATTGTAGCCTCCTCCTTTGTTTACCCTTCACATCCCTTCCCAGCCTCCCCCCACCCCCCCAACAAAAGATCCTTTGGAAGGTGAGTTAGGATTTGATTTGATGAGGAGGAGAGGACTTGATAATGGGATGAATATCCTTATGAAAAAAAAGAAAGGAACCTCCAAGCTATTTTCCAAAGTGCTTGAACAAGTTTTAGGGTTCCCTTTTGTCCAATTCCCCTCCAGCATCTGTTGTTAAATTAAGTGAAGTAAGCCAGGCCCAAAGAAACATAGGTCCTATTGTTTTCCTTATTTGCAATAACTAGTATATGTTTGAGACAAGCAGAAAAGGTCAGATAAGATGATGTTTAGTGAAATGAACCCCTAGATAAGGACACAAGTGGTTTTTTCTTTCTTGCTATTGTTTCTAACATATTTATAAGGTACCATGTGATTTTTTTGTTGCTTTGTATGTCCCTCCCCCACAGTATAAACCCTGTTTGCACTGTATTTGATGTGGGTTTAATTTGGGGAGGGGAAGGAAAAAAACAAATTGTTTAAATAGGGATGCTGGTTGACCCATTGCAACAATGAGATGTACAAGACGCTATGTCGAAAAATGAACTCTACATTTTAGGTGGTTGGGGTGGGGAGTGTAGTTATGGAGATGGGAGGGAAGGGATGGTAGTGGAAAAACAAAGGAGGAGGCAACAATGCTTGATAAGAAATATACTCATTACCTTGCTCATGTAATTATAACTCCTTTGTACAGCATTTTCACAATAAAAAACTTATTTAAAAAAAAAAGAAAAAAAGAAAGGACCTGGTTCTCTCTGTCTGCACTTTACCATGTAAAGATATGAGAAACAAACCCAATCCTCTCCAAATAAGAAAGCTTTTCCTCAGTAGACGTTTCTGATGGCTTGATCATGAACTTCCCAGCCTCAGAACTGTGAGAAATAAACGTGTGCTGCTTCACCCGTCTGATCTATAGTGATTTGCGACAGCAACTCAAAAGGATGCAGACAGTCATTGCCAGCAATAACGAAGGAGTGCAATTCTAGAGTTCCAGATGTTAAGATTGAACACTAATAATAATTCTCTCAATTCAAGCTCCTAAAAACCACTTAGCCACTTGTCTTCAGTGAATGTGTTTTTACCCTCAAGCTAGTCTGAAAGAAATGTAGTAAAATCACAGCTGATAATCTTAGTGAGACAGAAGATGGGGAGAAGGCCAAGCGAGGGAGGAGGCTGGGTTGAGACGTAGTCAAAGCTCCACTTTTAGCAGAATTGGACAAAAGAAAGCAACAAACCATCAGTCACACCAAGGCCCTACAGAGTTTGCCTAGAGACCTGTCTGGATTTGGTGATTTCATTCAGAATTTTCTGTTCTTCGTATTTTCAGCCTCTATTACTACCTTGAAGGTAGCAAATATGGCAGAAATATTTGTTCTATTTCCTAAAGCATGCATTTGTTAAATATTTTGATAATAAAGCTAACGGTGGTGATGGTGGTATTAATGGCTAGCCCCAAATGTGATTCTGAGGAGACTAAGGAAGGGGTATACGCTTGCTGGCATTGTCCATCATGGTTTTAGAGCATGTCTTCAAGTACCTCTGTCCCTCCTCCTCATAAAAGGCGCAGCTACATTCCTTCCTTGTTCATCTGGGCTGGATTTGCAACTGTGGTATCCAGCGGTGCACAGGACAGGTGGGGACTAGTATATCTTTTGCCTTTCCTTCTGGAACTTTCTTTATAGGCCACTCCCACTCAGACCCCAGCCTTCATACTGCAGGAAACTGAAAGTATATGGAGAGATAACCTAGGGATGTTTTTCTGT
Source organism: Dipodomys merriami (assembly GCF_024711535.1). Classification (NCBI taxonomy): domain Eukaryota; kingdom Metazoa; phylum Chordata; class Mammalia; order Rodentia; family Heteromyidae; genus Dipodomys; species Dipodomys merriami. The sequence continues at coordinate 15,024,512 of NW_027206401.1, read as the reverse complement.
CCCACAGTTGAGCTCATCAGTCTCCACATCACCCAGTCTTGGTGTTAGACATGACATATTGGAAGTGACACCTCTTGCCTGGCCCTCCTGCTTCTGTCATGCATACACACACACACACACACACACACACACACACACACACACACACACACACACACACATACACACACACAGATGGGGAAGGGTAGAGAAGGTCTGCCCTTGCTGTATGCTCTTTCCTAAATCCTAACATGCCGAATCTGCCAGCATAATAAAATGGTCATAGTTTTGAGTTACTAAGTTCCCATGGTTTGTTTCAATACAACACAACGCCCAGCAAGCATTTCTGCAAACAAGAACATTAGAATGAGTCTGTGGCATATTCAAAAATCACAAACCCATCCTTGCTCAGTGCAGGCAGAGGGCAGATTCGTTTAGGTTCTTGGCTCCTGGAAAAGTGAGAACTCCATGAGTGAACATCTCCAACCTCGATAAAAGCCAGCTATGGCCTAGCATTAAAGTTAAAAAGAAGCCATAAACAGCACAACCCAAGAATAAGGGCTTGATTTATTTTTATAGTCCATATAATAATGATTTCAGGCTTCCATTTTTACTGTAGTCCTCTCTTGGGGCTTTTCCTATGTCTTCATATTTATGAACAGTTGAGTCAGAGAGTTTTGAGTGCAATATGGTTGGGGACTATTTTTGTATTTTTGTCGTGTCTCTGGGTGTGTGTGGGGGGGTGCATTTTAGAAGTGAGTATTCCGAGCAGTGTAGCAAGCATAATGGCAGTATGAAGCCTAGACAGTGCTCCCATGCTGGCCCAAATCAAATACGAAACCAAATGGCCCATCTCTCTGATGGCTCTGTAGAGGCCACTAGGCACAATATTGGTGACACCCAAAGGAAACTTGAGTTCCTGGTTCTGAGGTGATCAGATCAGGCAACTGTGTCAGACCAGATGTGTTTGAAAATTGTTTTGGGGTACAGGTTTTTCTTTCTTTTTTTTAACTGATATAACCAAAGCTAATATAAGCAAAAATAAATTATGTATTGAGAAATATGGGCAAACAAAGCCCAAAGCTTATATTTGTATTAAAATCAAAATTGTTTTTGTTAATATTTTATTGCATAACTTCTGATGAACTTCTACTTTTTTTTCCACAACTGAAAGACATGGGAAGTAGTTGTAGCTTTTGACTTCTTTTAGGCAGGTTGTTTGGATTAATGTCTTGCTCAAATGAGTTGACGTGTTTCATCTAGTAACTGTTTTTCTCAACATTTTGAGTACTTATTTCTCAAATATTATTCAGCAATCATAATAGATGAAGTAGCTGTGTTTCTGTAACATTTTGATAGTTAAAGCAGACATGCAATTAATAATGTATGCAAACAAGCATTTAATAACATTTCAATTAAATATTTGCCTTATTTACATCAAAAGCATTACCAGGAATTACAATTGCTTTGTCATCCAGAGTTCTTCCTATAATCCAAGATGTTTCCAGACAGCATATTAATTTAATTTGATGAAAATAAAATGTCTTCTAGGAAAAGCCTCATTAAGTATAATGCTCTTCCAAAAAGTAAGGTAAGCATGAGACATGAGGACACATGTCTTCCTTTTTTGCAAGGTAGTCTCTTGCAAATGAATCAAGAGTAAAGTTCTCCTCTTCCCTTCATTGGAGTATGTGGCTACCTTTGGTAGAGATTAATATGTGCTCTCCTGACACAGTTACAAGCAGAATCACTTTCAAACATGTTCAGTTTTGGAAGATGACCAGTATGGTCATTCTGTTCACAAGTCCAGAACAACAGTTTACCACAAGCACATACCACTGGTGACAGATTCACTTTATACAAATCATTGGCCACAGCATGGAGTCTAGCATCCAATTTCTTCCACCAGGTAAAAAATAGAATCAATTAAATCTATAATTCCTTTGGTTTTCTCTATAAAACAAAATTACCTGCAATTAAAGCTCAGTAGGTCTCATTTGTACAGATTAAACACCTGTGACTGTTACCAAATGTCTTCGGGTGTGGGTCTAAATTCCACAACCATGATTTACAAATATTAAAAGCATGTTTTAGGGCTGGGAGTGGAAGTGCAAGCCTGTGATCCTAGCTCTTAGGCATTAGAAGTAGGAAGAGAATGCCAGTCTATGTTTTTGGCTCTCTTATCAAATATTAAATGGCTATAGATCTGTGGATTAATTTCTGGGTCTTCTGTTCCATTGGTCCTAAGACCTGTTGTTGTGCTAGTACCAAGCTGTTTTCATTACTATAACTCTGAAGTTGGGTTTGAAGTTTGGCATTGTTTGTAAAAAGAAAATGAAAAGAATTAAAAAAAAATAAGTGAAGTAAGTCAGGTTCAGAGAGACAAAGGCCGCATGTTTTCCTTCATATGTGGAAGCTAGAATTAGCTTACAAACAACTAAGTAAATACATTAGTTACTACACAAGTATATACAAATGTAATAATTCAAATATGGTAGACTCAAGGGAGAGCTCAAACATGTAATTCCTTAGGAAGGAACAGCAGGACACAGGTACTAGAAAGGAGGTGTTGGGTGATGGGGAAAGGAACAGACAAATGAAAGGGAGAAGCTGGAAAATGCACCAAGAATTAGTGAGGCTTCTCAAATCCGGAAGAGAATATTGTTGGGAAGCAATAAACCGACCTGATCTTATAGTGAAGATCCCTGAAGAGATGTCACATGACTTCAGATGGCGAGTTTATTTATTTAAATTATGGTGGTCAGCATCTTAAAATGATCTATAAATTTGCTGAATTTAGTTTTAGATCAAGTGAAATCACTTGTGGTGGTTTTAGAGAGGAGGGTTGCTTTGTTTTTGGAGTGTCTTTTAGGCCTCCGGGAGGTTGTCTTACACATCTTGCCAGCTTGAGCTCCTCAGCTTTGCATTTGGGGCAGAACAGTAAGCAGGGACCGTATTGGGCCCATTGTTGAATTACCAATACCTATCCTAGCACCAGGCCTGTGGTTGCTCACAGAGTATTTGAGAAATTATCTGTGACTCTTGTTTAGAATGACCTAGGATGTCACAATCACATCATTGTTTCGAGATGACCCAGCACTAGCTATGACCACTCTTACTTTCTTGGTGGAGGAGCTTGATATCTTAACAGTGGACCTGAAGCAGAAGTGAGGACCACAGTTTTCTGGAAAAAAAAAATCTTTCCGGTTGTCCAGCCCTCTTTCTGCATGAGACATCTACCACATCAGGCGAGAGTGAGCCCCAGGTGCCATCACTAGCCACGTGGCTGAGCATGCACAGTTCAGTCCACATCCCAGCTGATGCAGTATTGTAGTAGTGTAGCTTCAGAGTGACGAAGACATTTGTAAGGACATAGACTCCTTCCAGGTGCCAGAGATAGGTTTCCTCTGGCAGATAAAAGGATTGCAATGTCATTGTCCTTTAAATTATAGCAGCGTCCACATAGCTATTCTTTTAATTTGAATGAAAACACAACCTATTTTTACTGTGTGGCAGAATAAAACGGAGACTCATGTCTCAAAATAGCTCTTATGAGCATTTTGTTTTATGGGCCATTTATTTCGACTCGGACATGTAGAATATGTTTCTCTCCCAGAAGGTGGAATGGCAGAGCACCCCTTCCCCACAATTCTTGTCCAGTGTTACATTTATTCACAGTAGCATGGGAGGCACAGCATGAGAAGGCTTTGTGCATGCTACAATAACTCAAAATACATCATGTTATAGATGGGCCAGCAAGAATAGAATATAGAATCTGTATTTTGTTTGGGGTGAGGAGCTCAACTCAGTGAGATCATTGCCCAGGAATTGACTCTTTGTCAGGAAGTTTCTGCAGTAATATTTTCCAGTGTTCTTTGCAGACGCTGGGAAGCAAGACTTGTTGTTCATGTTCAGTGCTGGCCAGAAACCAGGGACATACTGTAAACAAGACAATTCTTTCCAGAACATTTCATGGGGCTACAAGACCACTTACGGGTCTCTGACTACTTGGAAAACATCATGGGCAATGATGTATACTATTCTTTTTTTCAATAAACATTTCTGATTTATAAAATTTTTAATAATGAGGAAAACAGAAATGAAAAGGAAAATGTGAATAAATAGCATTAAGGATGTTTTGGACTTTCTTTTTTTTAATTTTAATTTTAATTTTTTGTGAACATACTGTACAGACGGGTTACAATTTCATGGTCAAGATAATGAGTACATTTCTTATGTTTTGGACTTTCTTGTAAAATTATTTTTTAATATGGAAACTAGTTTTCAGATCAGAAAATGATAATACTTTGTTTAGGTAGTGTTATGGCTTTACCTATAATAGTAGGTATATTGTGGTGTCATTTAGAAAAAAAAGTATGTGTCACACGGAATACTGAAATTAATGGGTATGCAAGGTAAGCTCCTCCTCCTCCTCCTCCCCTTCCTCCTCCTCCTCCTCCTCCTTTTTCCTCCTCCTCCTCCTCCTCCTCCTCCTCCTCCTCCTCCTCCTCCTCCTCCTCCTCCTCCTCCTCCTCCTCCTCCTCCTCCTCCTCCTCCTCCTCCTCCTCCTCCTCCTTTCTCTTCTTCTTCTTGCCAGTCCTGGGGCTTGAACTCAAGGCCTGGATACTGTCCTAGAGCTGCTTCCAGCCTTTTCTCCTTATGTGGTACTGAGGAATTGAACCCAGGGCTTCATGCATGCTAGGCAAGCACTCTACCACTAAGCCACACCCCCAGCCCAGAGTTATACTTCTTTATTGTGTAGTATCCTGTCTCTTGTCAGGCTAGCAATTAATTGGCCACTTCTGGGGAGCAAGAAGTCCCCCAGAATAATCAGAATAACAACAACAAAAACTTAACTTAGAGGTGACCTCTCCAGTTGGTTGTTTGAAATCCTTAAAAGATGGTGTCTACATGACTTCTGTATCTCATGGAGTGAAGGCAGGTTTTGATGTTAAGGCTTCAGCACCCTCAAACATACAGTAAGTCCTTTTCCTCTGAGGTACTTACTGGATAGACCATGTTCTGTTTGCCTTCTGACCCTTCTACTTTTGCATTCCTCTGCTCAAAGGTAGATGTACTATAAACCTATCAAAAGTAATTACAAGGGTCCTGACTTGCAAATGCCTCTCCTTAGGTCACTGCAGGAGTTCTAGCGATACATTCGCATTGGTTATGCATTTGTGCAAAAATTTCACAGGTAAAATATTTTACTCATTATCAGTCAAGACCCATATTCCCACTCTGAGACCTTCTCCTATGACCTGGATCTAGAGGTTTTCTGGAATCATGGAAAGCATACTACTGTGTGGAGATTGGGTTGAGGAAATATTAGTTTCCTGAGCTCATGCTCATTGCCTGGTATTTGAGTCCATACTGCTGGCTTTCAGCAGGAGTGGCTTCTAGAAATCCTCTCACAATTTTCTCAGCATTATAAAACCATGGTGCAGGACCACAGGTAAGGTGATGTAAGCATACCCTAAATATTTTGGATATTTCCATATCAGAACTACATGGATACTGGAGGACAAAAGAGGTGTGAAAAGTCTGGGGCCAGAAGCTAGTCTATGAGACATTTGTCCAGTCCATAGATACTTAGTATTGAAGAAATTGCTACTCATACTCAATCAAGACATTTTGTAGAAGTAGTATACTTGTGAATGCATTATATGCAATTATTTTTGTATCATATACATTATCTCATTATTCATTATATAAATATCTGAAGATAATGGGGGAGAAAGTATGTTAATGAAAGCCAGACAGGTAATAAAAGAAATTTGGCAAAAGACAATTTGGTAAAATCAGATAACATTTGCCAAGCTAATGCAACTGAAATTAAAATTCTGAGGGTTGAAATTATAAAAGGAAAATAAACATGACAGACATAACAAAACAAACAAAAAATGAACTGAGAGTAAGGATACTAATAAAAAAGAAAAAGATATTGATAGGCTTCCAAAAGTAGAAGAAAGGAATAATTAAAGAAAAACAATTTGTATTGTCACCTGGGCGTGTGAAAGAATTTTGATAGCCCCTTGAAGAGGAAATTAGTTGACTTTGATAAGGACCATGTTTACCCTGATAAAGTTCCTTCAGCTTTGTTTAGTAAAAGAAAATTGTTCCGGGTGCTGGTAGCTCATACCTGTAATCCTAGCTACTCAGGAGGCTGAGATCTGAGGATTGTGGTTCAAAGCCAACCTGGGCAGTAAAGTGCATGAGACTCTGTTCTCCAATAAACCACTCAGAAAACTGAAAGTGGCTATGTGGCTCTTAGCCTTGAGCTGAAGAGCTGAGGGATAGTGCCCAGGCCCAGAGTTCAAGCCCCACGAATGAAAAAATAATAATAAAAAGAAAGTTGTCCCCACTCCAAAATATACAAGTAATGTTTACAGAAAATTTAGCAGTCTATGAGTTGGAAGTGGAAATAATAATTAAATTGATTTCATGAACAACAACAACAAAAAGCACAAGGCTCGATCTGCTATGTGATTCTCTAAGATGTATCTACATGTTGCTTTTGCTGAGGCCATGAATTAACTAAAAAGCTCGATAAAATCTGGGCCCAAACTCTCTGTGCTTTGTATCTGGGCTTTCTCTTCCCATAGTCAGGTTGTAATCATTGGGGTACATGAAGGACAAAAAGATTTACTGATAAGCATCTTGTGATACAAGCCCGATTGCCTTTCAGAGGGGCAATGCTTTCTTATTATCTTGTGGCAAAAAAAAAAAAAAAAAAAGCAAAAACCAGAAGAGAACAGCAAAAAGCTCAGGGCAGATTACCCATCAAGCAGCAGTGACTGATTTGTTCTTCCTCCCTATAAGAGAAAGCCTTCTGGAGACGAAGGTTGAGACTGTGGTCAGCCAGGACACATCCCTTTGTGGAACTATTTACCCATCACACATGCTTCTCATTCCTTGCCCCAGTTGGTTACTGTCTACTTAAGCAGAAGCAGATGCCCCCACCCTCATGAAATACCTGAAGACATATTGAAGTGTTATGGATGCCACACAATACATCTTTCCCTGCCCTTCACCACCATGTATCTTTATTTGGTATATAGAGCAAATGGAACTTATGGAATGTGTGAGAGGTAGTCTACGCACAACTATGGAATTACACATCAACTATAAACTCACAAGACCAACACCTTGAAGCACAGAGAAGAGAGAGCAGTCAGTATGATCATGAACATTCAGCATTATTGCTTTAAAAATATTTTTAGTATCTTTAAGTAGCTGTACAAAGGAGTTGTCATTCACCAAAGCAGTTTATGAATACAGTGCGTCTTGATCAATGCTACTCCCTTTCCACATTCTCACCCACCCCTCCCAATTCACCTTTTCCCTCATTTCTCTTAGTTTTTAGGCTATGTTTATTCATTTTGGGGGCATTTAACAAGGGGTTTATGTATACAACACATCTTGATCTCATAACTTTAACTTCTTTAACTTTAACTTCTTCACCCCCCTTCAACCCACCCCATCCCTCATCTTTCTCAATACTGTGCTATACACAATGAATTCTTGCCTGCGTTTCCCCCTTTTTCTCTTTTATTTCTTCTACTCCTTTCCCCTTGGTCCCATCCTTCCCCCTGCAAGTATCCATTTCCTGATATTTATTTTGTTGGGCTTTGACTTAGTCTATTATACTTCAGTTCATTCATGTGTAACCGCTTGCATACCATCCAGTGTGTTTACTTATAGATTTAAAGGTACATTCTAGCTACCACAAATGAAGGAACCCATGCAATTGTGTTTCTTTGGGTCAGCATTGTTTTTGAGCATTTTAAACAGTAGCTATGTCTGTCAAATTTTTAAGTGAAAGAGATTTGTCCTTCATAGGGTACAATAAAATGATGTGCTTTAAATAATCATAATTATTGGACTCATGAGAGTTACTGAATAAATCATTGCATTTGGTTTATTTTTATAGGAGCACTTGGAAAAGCATCAAAATGAAAAGCAAATGTAATTTAATTTTCCAAACCATTTATCAGCATGAACTAAGGAGAAAAGGTGTAAAAATATGGTGTTAAGTCAGGTAAGTAAACTGGATACCAAGTATTACTCTTGTATTTTAGAGAAAATACCATGTGATTCCTTGGTTATTGTGCTCACTAAACCCCACAAATGGCTTTAATTATTTTGCCCACCAAAACTTCTCTGTATAAAAGTGATGAACAGAAGTAATGTATACACCCTTGGATTGCTTAGTAATCCAATTAATAGAAATGAATGACTTATGGAAAAGATTTGGAAAAAGATTTAAGTTTTTCTTTTTGCATTTTGGCCATAAAATAATGACTTCAATGTTTATAACAGTACAGTGAAGACTTCAATGACAAACTGGTCAATGGCTGTTGTCAATTCAAAGGGTATTTAAAACTGGTCATGAGGAAAGAACGTGAAATGACCTGAAATCTTGCAGTGTATATACAAAAGAAACTCCATAAAGCTTTTTCTGAATTTACGAATTCTAAAATCTTACATGACTATTTTTTTAACAAGGAGAGTTGTAAAGGTGAAAGGAACTTTTGTAAAATTTCAGCAATAACTAGAGACAGTAATATGCTTGCATTGCAATATTGTCACAGTTGAAAAGATAACCCAAAACAGTCAGGCATGGTGGTTCCCACCTATAATCCCAGCACTCAAGAGGTTGAGGCAAGAGGATAGTTATTTTGAAGCTAATCTAGACTGCATAGTAATGACATGAAAAACAAAAGCACCACCACCAACAAAAACAAAGATAATCAAGATGTCCATTTAGTGCTTAGCTAATGAGTAAGGTTATACAGCATGGATATACAAGACAAAGGGATAAATCACCATCCAGGCAAGATGGCACAGGTAAGGTGAGGTTTTATTATGCTATTCAGAACAGCACACAACTGAACAAATGTGATTCAGGTGAACATGGTGATGTGTGCCTGTAACCCCAGCTACTGAGGAGGCAGAGATAGGTGGACCATGGTTCAAAGCCAGTCAGAGCAAAAATTAGTAAGACATCAGCTGCAGGCCCATGCTCATGTCAGTAATCCTAGCTACTCAGGAGGCTGAGACCTAACGATCTTGGTTCAAAGCCAGCCCAGGCAGGAAAGTCCATGAGGCTCTTCTCTAGTAAACTACCAAAATGCCAGCAGTGGCACTGTGGCTCAAGTGGTAGAGTGCTAGCCTGAGCATAAAAGCTGAGGGACAGCACCCGGGCCTTGACTTCAAGCTCCAGGACTGGTATACGCGCATGCACACACAGACACACACAGACACACACACACACACACACAAGTTAGTGAGACATTATCTCATACACAAGTCTGGTCTGTGTGTTGGTGCACATGTATAATCCCAAGTACTTGGGAGTTGAAGGTAGGAGGCTGAAATTCTGAGTTGGCTAGACAAAAAAGCATGAGACCCCACCTCACAAAGAAACCTACAGAAAATGGGTTTGGTAGAGTACTTACCAAATACTCACATGACAAAGAACCTGGGTTTAATCCCCTTTGATGCAAACAAAGTCAGTCTTTCTGGAAATTTTCATTTCATATGCTTGGATTGTGAGTGACCATGTGTAAACTGAAATCATGGAAAATGAAACTGCTGATAAAGAGGGGTTATTATAATTTCATATTTCTCCTTTGAAGCCCTGAGTCCAGAATGGTGTGCTGGAAAATGTGAGAGTGGGGATAGAAAACATTCTGAGACCACAATAAAAACCCTACCTCCATCCATCACGGTGACACATGGCTTGCTAATCAGCAAGGCTGCTCCTTGCTGTGCTGTTCATTTGCCAATAAGACCCAGAGTAATCTCAACAGCAAAACTTAGAACAACAAATGAAAGCCTCCCTCGGGGGATGCGAGTCTCACTCATTTATTTTGCAAGCACCCGCTCTAACGGATCTAGCCTTCACTGGTCACAGATGCCATTTCCAAGGGTCTTAGAATTCAAAGAGGAGCCTTTGGCCCTGTGCAGAAGTAGAGATGGTGGCTTTGTTGGTCCCCTGAAAAGTGACATCTATTTATACATTCTGTGTTGGATTCTGAGATAGGATTTTCTTGAAGATGCATTGCACACATAAACCAAATTGTTGCATGTTGGTAATGCCTTGGTACAATGACTTAAAGATAGTAAAAATGCAATTTAACAACAACAACAAAAGATTTTCAAAGCAGCTATGTGGGTTTGTTTAAAAGGATTTTGAGATTCATTTGTCTTTAAAGAAACACTTTTTTCTTGTAAAGGTGATGTACAGAAGGGCTGCAGTGGCATAAGTCAGGTCATTTGTACATTTCTTTTTGAAAATAAACACTTCAACATCATAGGCTCAAGGTTCTTTAGGATCTAGCCCATCTCCCTTCCCAGGCTTATGGCCACTAGTTTGTAATCTGTACTCCAGTTTCAGAGAGGCTCTTCCTGCCCTTGTTAGTGGAGTGACTACTTTTTCTTCAGTCTCAGCGTGACTTTCGCCCTTCCCTTTGGCATTGATTTATCTATTTGGATAGGTTTTGGCACTGGATCCAGAGGACTTTGCCTCCTAATTGTTTGTCCAGTTTCCTCATTAGGAACTTATCAACTCTGCTGTTTTGTAAATCTCAAATCTTTGGGCCCTAGCTCTGAATATGGTACATAGAAGCAGCTCAAAAAAAAAATTAAGTGAACACAGAAAACAAAAGAAAGAAAAAAACTTAAACTGATTTTATCAAGTCAACTTAACATTTTCCCAATGGGGGACTTCCTGATTTACAAACTCCTCAGTGGTGTTTGTACTGCATGAATAAACTGAGAGCTATATTTTCCCATCATTCTCCATTGTCCTTCTGCACTGCCTGAGGCAGACAGCCTTAAGCTATCCATATACCATCCCCTTCTGCTCAGGTCTAGGAATTCTAAGATGCTGCAGTTCATTCTTATCATCTCCTTTTCACCCTCTGAAATGAAAGCCTGTAAGAACGCGTTGGGTCATTTGTTTGGACTACTGAGTCCAACATTTATTCCTCCTTGTTTCAGGCATGTTATATTTCTGAGACAATATCTTCAAATCATTGCATGGTTTAAAATTCAGGGGAATATTATATTTTATCAAGAAGTTGATTTATATATATATAAATATATACACACACACATATATATATACATACAAATATATATATATATATATATATATATATATAGAGAGAGAGAGAGAGAGAGAGAGAGAGAGAGAGAGAGAGAGAGAGAGAGAGAGAGAGAAGCCACTGGTGATGTTATAAGAGACATGCAGGTGAGCAGAGCGAACCATGTCCCTGATGTCATGGAACCTGTACGCTCTAGTGGGAGCCAGGACTAAAGAAAATGATTCCTGAGTTGAGACTTTTTGATTTGACAATGGCACAAAAGTGATGGACATCTATAAGAACTATATTTGGAATTTTGATTTTTTTCCTGGGCTGTGATATACAGTACAATTCTTTCTCCTTCCCTCTTTCTCTCTCTCTCCCCTTCTCACTTCCTCTCTTCCTCCCTCCCTCCATCCAGCAGGGAGCCATGGCTCCCATCAACCCTGTGACCAGGAGTGGACAGAGCCATACCCTATACTGGTCTATGTTGCTGAGCTAGGATGCTTGTAGATTAAGAGCAGTAAATGCATGTGACACAGGGTATTTTCAGCCCTCAGGGGTTGTGGTCTGTGCTGCAGACGCTGTCACAGTACTTCCAGTCTGAACCCTCAGAGGTTCACCAGGATGCAATTCCATCAGAAGCAGCATCTGGGGGTAGGTGGGAAATACAGTCAAGAATTCATTGTATATGCTATAAAATTAAGAAAAGTAAGGAAAGGGGTGGGTAAGGAGAGAATGTTGAAAGGGGTGACATTAATTGTATTCATAAACTGCTGTGTTAAATGGCAGCCTCTTGTAAAACTACTTCAAAATAATACAATATAGGAAGCACCTGTACTCAGGTAACACTAAGACTAATCATACTAATTTTGACTAAGATAAATGCCCAGACCAGGGTACTGTATGGCTTGATGGACAGGGCTGAACTTCCACTGGATGGCCTCCTGGTGTGACATGTGAAGATGAGGAGTATCTACGTGGAGGAGAGGAAGTTGAGTCAAGGAGTGGGGGGTAGCTTTCCTACGGAAGTAGCTTGTCCTGAGATCTTGAGCTCAGCGGGGCCTGGAAAGCTCGAGGGCATTCTCCTCCTCTGTGAGAGCAGGTGGATCGAGGCGATGCTCTTCAGCAGGAAAAAGTCATCACCCGGTCAGCCTGGCTGCCCTTAATACCTTCTAGATTATAGAGGCGGGAGTCACTTTTCTGCCAAGGGCCATTTGGGTTTTTATAGCATTTCCAAGTCACACAAAATCATCGGTACAGGCAGATGGCCATGAGAAGCCAATGGGAAGCCCATGAGAAGCATGTGTCTGTCCTGTCCAGTTCTGTCCTGTCCAAACGAACTCAAAGTTCTTATAGCGCCCACAGGCCAGAAAGAGGTTCCCCACCACTGGTAAGAATCTTCTTCAAAGTTTATTTCTTTTCTTACTTTTATTTATTTCTTTTCCTATTGCTTGGTGATGAGTCTAGGCTTGGAATGTTCTCTCCCCTTCCCCCAAATGGAGTGTGTGTCACTCTCCTATCATTTTCTCAGGCACCTGTGGGTGGGTGTGTAGCTTCAGCAGCATTTACGTGTTACCGTTCCTGGAAATGCAAACATCCTCTGGTCTTGTCTGGTGACCCCCATCTTTGGGATGTCTAGGTACCTGCGCTACTGGACAGGTGCCTTGTCTGCGATGACAAGGGAAGATGAACAGAATCACTCCAAATAGCGAATTAGAAGCCTTTGTTTGCCTGCCAGGAAACCTGCAGCTTTCATAATTTTATCGCTGGAGAAAGAGTTGTCATGGCAATAATTTATATAACTTTGAACAGCCACTGGGTCTGTACTGTGAATACACTGCCACCGCTGCATGGATGAAGTACTGTCTAATGAGGGCTTTGCTCCACGTTTTGTTGGGGGGAAGCGTGTTTCCCTGGTTCTCTATGTGTAATCAATTGAGTTTCCCAACCTTTGGGAATTTCTGTGCATATTAAATTTTAAGTTCTGGAGATGCTTCTGGTTGCCAGGAATTGCCCTCTGCTTACCCGCATGCGCAGTTACCTCAGTGCTTGGAGTTTGGCTGCAAGCACTTATGAGATTTAAATCTTAGGAATTCTAAAAAATAATTAATTGAGCCCTTAAACAGTTCGAGTGCTGATTGTGAGTAAGACACAGCGCTAGGTCCTGCAGACGCCAGAATGGATGCTGAGGTAGGTACCTAGAAACACAGCAGGCGAAAAGTTGAAAATAGATGGGAGCTCTGGTTGGCAGGATGATTTGCGTAGACTGGAAGTACTGTGACTTAGCACCTTCAGTGCAGACCACGTGAAAGTGAACTGGTTTGCGAGGCGTGGCAGCCCTTGGCAAAGTTTCTCTTTGTGGTTTCTTTTCTTCCTGCTGTCCTTATAAAAGAGCAGCAGCATAATGTTGTCATTAAGAGCTGAAATTGGGACTCCTTCATTTGAGCACATTTCCAATCTTCCCTGGGACACAATTGCCTTACTATTAAATGAGGTTATAAAATTATTTTTTTACAGATTAACTCTGGGGCCTAAATGAGTTAGTATACACAATGTGCTTAGAATACTGATTGTATAAGATATCAATAATGACTCTAGTGTTATTTTTATCAGTATGATGACATAATGTTCCATTTCAGCACAGCTGGTACATCTTGCTTTCCTGGTTTAGTTCAACTATGAGCCTTTCTAATCAGTAATAAGGCTCAGAGATATGGACTCTATCCATCCTTCCATTCATCCATCATCAGTCCATCCATCCATCCACCCACCACCCCGTAATCATTTATCCAGTAAGCCAATCTTGGTGGCTAAAGGTTTAGGTCTTGGATTCGAGACAGGTAGACAGCCTAGAGCAAAAAAGAGGAAGATTATCACTATAGAATTAGAGGACTTCAAGGAGCACTAAAATTGCAAAAAAGTAATTTCAGTACTGGTATCTAGCTACTGATATCTTTTTTTTTGGTCAAGTATTGATGTTAAAAAATAACCAACTTACATTTTGCATCATCGTATTTTTAACATCCCAAACAGTAGGAAGCACATCAGAATAATATCATAATAAATAAGAGTTTAAAGATACATTTTTGTTGGGTCAAAGCTGATTTTCTTTATGTAGGACATAACTGGTGCTAAACAATAGCTTGCTGAATGAGTGCAGCAATTGATTGTTTTTCTCGGCTTCTGTAGACCATGAACCTTTGCAAGTTAGTCTTTTGGAGTGGTAGAGGGACGGGATGGTCTTCCAGATGTGCTATTGAATTGGAGTCTGCAGTCACCAATTTTCTTGCATCTTCTAGAGAGGAAAAAAAAGGCACATGGGTATAAAGTTATCTAAGAAGAGGTGATGAGCAATGTGTGGTGAAAGGCTAAGGGTATTCTTTTACAAATTGTGGGAATGAATTTTATTAGCTAAATCACAATTTTAATGAGCTTTGCGATCCTTACATACTTTGGGGTTGAGGGTGGTATTTCTGCAAATTTCAATGAACTTTTATGGCTGTCAAATACCCCAGGAAAAGCAAGACTTAGTCTCAGCAAAGATAATAAGTCATACAGATAGAGGTAAAAACAGAGAGAGCCTTTATTCTGAGGTCATATTTTAACAGTGCCCTTTGCTCACCATGATCTTGTTTTCAAGGAATGTTACTTTTTTCACCTTTCATCCTTTATCGTCTCAGCACACAAGTATAATAGACTTAAATCAGCAACCTGCTTCTTCCCAAGGCTTGTGCTATAGCATCAGGTTCTATAGTTTCTCTTAATTTTAACCAAGGACAAACAGTTGGGTTTTTTTTCTTACTAGTTTCATTGACCCTAGGACCCTGACTAAAAAAGTGGCTGTAGTCCACCTGAGTTCGTAAGATTGAAGGTGACAGAATTTCTTTGCCTAGATCATAATATGTCAATCTAAAATGAGGGTGATATGCTTCTAAAAAAAGGCCTGGAGGTGAAGGACAGACAGTGAATTGGTGTGGGAACAGTAGGGTGAAAGATACATCTCTTTACCTAAGACTAACTTTGTAAACCTGGATCCCCTGAGGTTGGAAAAGGTGGACTGATGTGTCACATAGTTTTATACATCCAAGCCCCGGTATGAGCAGACAATGACAACAACAGCATCATCATCAACAACAACAACAAATCTATAAACAAAAAAAAATCCATGCTGGTAGCTCACTCCTATAATCCCGATACTTTCAAGGTTGATATTGAGAGGACGGTGGTTCAAAGTCAGACTAAGCAGAAGAGTTCTTGAGACTCCTTCTCAATAAATAACTGGTTGATTGAGATAGAAGGTGACAGATACCTGTCATCTTTGCTACTGTAAGAAACCTAAAATAGACAGATAGGGTCAAATGTATGCCTCGCAGGAAGAGAGAACCTTTCTCAAAACCATGTAAAAGAGGACAGAGGCATGGATTAGTGATAGAATAGCAAGTAAGAGGCCCTGAGTTCAAATCTCAGTATCAATGAATTCAGACAAAAAGCCTTCAAGCTTATCTTCCCAACTGAGATGTTTACATGTGTGATGGTTGCTGTAACAAAACACTAAGGCTGGGTACTTTACAAAGAGATTAGTTTATGATTCTGGTGAGAAGTGGCTCCAAACAGCATGTCCAGGTGAAGAAGAAACCAAGTGGTCTTGCTTTATAGCATTCTGCTCTTGAGACAGTTAACTCATTCCATGGGACCAGCATTAATTCCTTCCAATGATTTTCTACGACCTCTCAACACGACACTGGAGTCCAACCCTGAGGTGCATGATTTTCTGGGGAAAAATTACCATCACTTTGCAGTTTTTGTCCTTATCTCATTGCATATCCATAAACATGTGCTAATTAGATCAGGTCTACAGATCACACTGTGTGGTAGTGGTTTAAAAGACACAGAACCTAAAGACTTTATTTCCCATTGACTTGGCAGTCTCCAGGTCCAGAATCTCCAGGTAAGAATCACTATTCTGATTCATCAAAATGGGGATATTAACTCTCTCAGCCTGTCAAAGTATACATAGGAGAAAGACATTAGTATAAAAAGATGTTAGTATAAAAAATTAGAAATGACCATCAGATTTATGTATGAGGGATTGGTTCATAAGACATCAAGAAATTGCTGAAGCAAACAGGAAAAGTGGATATCAACAGCAGCCCAGGATAAGCTAGAGAATTCCAGAAAAGATCCTTTTGGGGTTGAGCTCTTTCAGAGCTGTGACTCCCTGGAAGACAGAAATGGCTGTGGTACAATCTTGCAGAACTTTCTAGAAATCTACTGTGTAGGGTGCCAGGGGACTTTCCTATGAAGCTTATTGAGGTTATGAATATCATGGGGAAATTTCTGGATGCTTAAACACAGGAATCTTTCCAATCCTATTCTCAGCTTCTCATTTTATCTTCTGCTACCTGTCCCCAACTGCACTGCACTTCAGTATGAAGCAGGTCGAGTGTGATCCATTCTCAGGTCCCTTGAAATTCATTTTTAGAATCTGAGGGATGTGAAGGAGGTTATATATCTTCTGAAGACATCAAGGCCTTTCTCCAGGAGGACTTAGGGCTCATGGATAGCAATAGGGTAAAAAATATAATTAGCTTGGTAGTTTCTAAGCTATATCTCAGAGGATATATTCATTTGACTTCTTTAGGATGCAAAAAATATCAACCAATCCTTTCTAATAAAAAAAAATCATGGGAAAACACCAAAGAAACTCGTAAACATAAAAGGAAGGGTTGAACAACCTGAGTTTGAAGGCTGAGGTCTCAGCCTAGAAAACTGTGTCCTTTTTCCTTTTAACTCTAGCTAGGAACTCAACTCAACTCAGCTCCCGTGAGAATGAATGCTTAGGTTGCACCACCAGGCATAAGAGAGAGGCTTAGCAAACCAAGACGTGCTGTCCATGGATGGCCTCAGGGATGGAGTTATTTAAGGATGGCTTTGTCCAACTGTAACTTGAACTGAACAGCAAGCTCCCTGGCATTCTGTTGAGCCAGACAGCCAATGGAGATAAGTCTGTACAAACATTGGACCTGTAGTCCAATGTTGCTCACCAGCTATTTGAGCAAGTCTCTGGGAGCAGCCAGCTCAGTTCCCTCAAGCAATAACTCATTCTCATTTGGGAACATTCAGTATGTGACTAGTAAGAAATCCATTTCCATCAGATAAATCCTGGAAATAATGGGCATCTTCCTGATAACTCTCCTCATCCTTTTTCAAGAAGCTGAAAATGGTAGTTAATGAAAAGGCTGTGTTTATTGGTTCGTGAAATAGAATGTGTGCAGCCCTTTGATAGGGCATCTTTTTTTTTTTTTTTTTTTTTTTTTTGTTTAAATGAGTGAGGTAATGAGTACACTTCCACTTCCTCTTGAACATTGTTACCCCCTCCATTGTTTTCCCCCTACCATCCCCTCCCTCCCTCCCTTCCCCAAGGTTCTTTTTTTTTTTTTTTTTTTTTTTTTTTTTTTTTTTGATCGTGATTAAGAGTGATCTTGATGGGAGTGAAGGTATGGGAGGGGGCAGGAAACAAACTTCATGTTGAAGACTCAATTTATTTGACGAGTTGCTACAACAAAGAAGTCCTCCTATTTTTTTTTAAATTTAATTTAATTTTATTTGTGAATATACTGTACAGAGGAGTTACAATTACATGGGCAGGATAATGCGTACATTTCTTACTAAGCATTGCAGCCTCCTCCTGTGTTTACCCTTCACATCCCTTCCCAGCCTCCCCCCTCCCCCCCAATCCCAATCCTTCTCCTTCCCCCCCCTTCCTCCCCCCCCCCCCACCAACGTTGTAAAGCTCGTTTTAAGTCCTCCTATTTTTATGAAAATCTTGGGCTTTTATTTGCTTCGCCAAAATAGAGACAACAGAGTGGGAGCAGGTGTTTTCTCTATTCTCTCAGAGGCTCTGCCCAACTCTTCTTATTGTTCACCTCTTTTGTAGGGCAACCACTGGGCCCGGATGACATTGGCTGTTACACTCAAGGACGCAGCTCAGAGTTTTCCTGTCACTCAGAGTTCTTAATGAGAGGCAACAGGGAATATTTCCATCTGAAAATCCTCACTATCCTCAAGGAGACACCGAGGCCTTTTGAGAAATAGAAAGATGCTCTAACAACAGAAGAAAATATGAAACACATTTCAAAGGATAGACATTCATATATAGGTAAACATTCTTAATGGAAGCACCATTCCTTTTGTCAGTATCTTTGGCTTTGATTGCTGCTCTAGCTGCGTTTCACAGGTTTTTTTGATCAAATATTGGTCAGAATGGTGTGAAAGGTGAGCTGAGCTGAGATTCAAGTAATCACACCCCTCCCCATACACATCCAACCACATACACATCCCACACACATTGTTTGCTCTCAGAACCACAATACCAAACATACACAAAGCAAGTGTAACTCCACAAGTTCATACCCTCACACATAGCCAAAGTACTCTCACATATGACACAATATCACCTCCTATGTATACTACACATACCCAACAATTCCCACCATAGATTACACATCATACTTAAGTACAGCCCTTCACATCACAGTTAAATATATGACATACACAAACTCATATTGATCATTATCAGATATACATGTTCTATCACCAAAGCTCCACCCACCCACACACTGCTGAAACCTCACAAGCACAGAACTTCAATTTATAAAGTTATTCAGTTAGTCCTAGCTACCCAACACAAATACCACAATATACTTCCCATCCATATAGAATATACAGAACTCAAACCATCCATACTTCTAGCTAATTTGTATTACCCTCATGGTGCTCTGAAGAGGGGCCTTTCTTCTTTTTGGGAAGGCTTTCTTATTGTTGTGACTCGTGGCTACTTACAGTCTCCCATGTTTTCTTTTCCACAAAGGAATTTTTAATTTGACTATAAGGTATTGTCCCATGTTAGGACTTTTCTGTCCTTTCTGGAATCACTGTGCACAACAGGACATCTTGGACTTTGTCCATTTATGGTGGCTGTACAGGTCTCCAGTCT
Source organism: Dipodomys merriami (assembly GCF_024711535.1). NCBI lineage: Eukaryota > Metazoa > Chordata > Mammalia > Rodentia > Heteromyidae > Dipodomys > Dipodomys merriami. The sequence continues at coordinate 15,005,441 of NW_027206401.1, read as the reverse complement.
AATTTCCTTGGAGTGGTAGTGAAAGAGTTTTATGGGCAAGAAAATTGTGCATTAAAGAGACAGGCTTTAGCAGAGGTGGCTTGACTTCCCTTAAATTCAGATGCTTGTTACTGTTGCTGGGGAAAATGGTGTCTTGCTATGGCCACTGTCATGAGCAGATGGTTCAAGGTGAGATCATATGAGTGGGATTCAACAAGAAAGTGGGGAAGAAAATGATGTGCAATATTTCTAGCTGAAGAAATGAGTGTGTTTTTTCTACTTTTCTTCCCCTTGCTACCTGGACTTAGGAACTCTGAGTCTTCAGTGGATGGCAAAGTCACATGACAGCAGAAGTGAGAATCCTGGGATTACTAAACAAAGGAAACAATTCCACCAAGCAAGAACACTCAGGCTGAGCTGTGACATGACAGAAAAGACATGCCTTGTTATTTTGAGCTACTCTAACGTGTGATGTACTGACTACAGCAGTGGAGATCTCACTAATGCATACCTTATATACCGCACACACATAAGGCACACACACTTCCTCGCGCTCATGTGAGAGCTTCAGGGACTTGGATGTTGTACCAACCAGCACACACCAGTAGGTCCCTGGATTTGTGAATACACTGGGCCATTGAGGAGACAGTTACTATTAGCAAGTTCTTGATGATTTTCTGGAGTGTTCTTCCTTTCCCAAGGTCAGGAGCTCTGCGTGAAATAAGATGGGTGAGTAAGGAGGTGGAAGAGAAGGCAGCAAGCTGGGGTGAAAGGGTTGAGGTGCAGAGGTGGGTCATCACAGAAACGGACGAGGGGGGCAATTTGCAGAAGGTAATGACCAGAGGTGCGGCAGAGTTAGGAGGGATGGGGTTTGTTGAGTCCTTGCCAGTGATCTCTCCATTCGAATGGTCTCCTTCCCAATTTAAGAATGGGCTTGAAGCACCCATGTAGGACAGAGGGGTTACTGTCATCACAGACTTATCCCTGGAGGAAGTTAAAACGATGGACAACCACAGAGATCAAGGTTCCTTGATGCTGCCATCATCTCACCCTCTGTAAAATCATGAATGTTGAAACAGAAGGGGCCAAGGCCGAGAATAACCAACTCACTCCTCACTCATTATGGAATTCACTTCTATGCTAAGAAAAGGTCTTTTCCAGTTTGTATTTTTAATATTTAATTTTTGAGCCTCATTATTTTTGTAAGTTTAAATAAATATTTTAAGTGTACCGTCTGCTCTATCTGCCTAAATTTCTCAGCAGATGGCCTTGCTGCATTAACAAGGACTCTTGAGAACATCAGATATGAACTTTTATATGTGCGTGCTCTCTCTCTCTCTCTCTCTTTCTCTATCTCTCTCTCTCCCTCCCTTCCTCCTACTCTCCCTGACTCTCCCCTCTCTCTTCTTCTTCTTCTTTTGTTTTGGTCCTGGTTCTGGGGCTTGAACTCATAGCATCTTACTCTTGCTTGGCCTCTTTGGCTCGAGGCTGGTGGCCTACTACTTGAGATATGCCTCTAGTTACAGATCATTGCTGGTTAATTAGAGATAAAGGTCTTATGGATTTGTCTATCCAGGCCAGCTTTGGATAGCAATACTCAGATCTCAGCCCACTCACTAGTGTGAAGCACTAGTGCCTAGCAGTGTTCTGCTTTTTCTCACCCAATGTCTGAGGACTAGGAATTGCTTTTCCTGCCTGGCTCTGAATTCGACACCTGTGCTCTCAGTTCTAGTTTCCTTTAGCTTTTCCTGCAGTTGCACCATCAAGTAGTCTTTTATTATTTCTCTTCCATATTTAAACTGTCACCTTTGTCTATAAACAGGTGTGTGTCTCTTTTAAAGCAATTTGAGAGAACACTCAGAAAGTGGAAGATATTCCGTATTCACGAATGTGGAGAATTAATATTGTTCATATTATCCCAGATGCTCTACTGATTTGATCCAAGTCCCATCAAAATGCCAATGACATCCTTCATATAATGAGAAAAGGAAAATCTCTAGCATTTGTGTGGAACCTCGAATTAAACCAAACTGAATGCTCTACCAAATAGCCAAAGTAATCTTAAACAAAAGGGTAAAGAAGAAGATGTTTCACTACCTAGCTTCAAAAGATTCTCCAAAGCTACAGGGATCAAAATAGCAGTGATTTCTTGAAACAGACACAGGGACTAGTAGAACTAAATAGATATGGGACCTATCTCCTCACCCTCAATGCACATATATGCAGTCAACTGATTATTTCCAAAGGAGGTAAGAACATGAAATACAGAAAGAACAGTCTTCTCAATAAATGGCGCTGGATCTCCACAGACAGGAGAAGGAAACTAGACCCTTATCATGCACCAGTTATAAAAATCAACTCAAAATAGATTGAAGACTTACATAACACCTAAAATTACTAAACCATTAGAAGCCCACATAGGACAAAATGCTTCAGGACATTGGAATAAGAAATGATTTCTTGACAAGATTCCAAAAATATGAGAAACAAAACTCAAAATAGGCAAATGGAATTAAATTAAATTAAAAAGCTTCTGCATATCACAATAAACAATCAACAAAATGAAAAGATGACCTACAGGATGTGAGGAAATACTGAGAAACTATACATCTGACAAGAGTTTCATATATATATATATATATATATATATATATATATATATATATATAAATGAATCAACCAAAAATCCCAAAATCAACCAAAAAAATCCCAAAATGACCAGGTATGAGAACTGGACAGTGGACTTATATAGACATTTCTCAAGAGAAGAAATGGACAACAGATGTATGAAAAATAATCAATTTCATTAATCATTTGGAAAATACAAATCAAAACCACACTAGATATCTTCTCACTTTGGTAAGAACAGCTGTTAATAAAAAGACAAGAGATAACAAGTGCCAATGAGGACGATGTTGAGCAAAGGGAATCCTCCGACAGTTCAGCTAGAACTGTGAATTGGCTCAATCACCATGTAAAATGGTATGAGGGTTACTCAAGTTATTAAAAGCAGAACCACCACAGGACGGTGCCATTCCATTACTGGCTGTACGAATACAAAGGAAATGAAATCTGTATATGGCAGAGACAGTGGCACTCCTATGTTTATTGGAGCACTATTCACTGTAGGCAAGAAATGGAAACAACCTGTCTATTAACTGATGAATGGTTATAGAGAATACAACACATATACACAATGAGAAACCATTCAACCTTAACAGGAATTAAATCCTGTCATTTGTGCCGTGGATGGAACTGGAGATCATTAGGTTAAGTAAAAGAACTGGTTACAGAAAGATGAATACTATGCAATCTCATTCACCTATGGAACAGGAAAGCATGATCGAATGGACGTTGAAAGTAGAATCATGGTTACCAGCGGCTAGGAAGAGCAGAAGGGAAGATGTCTAGAATGGAAAGGAAAGACGATGCATTACCATGGAGAATATGTTGTACTGCCTTTTATTATCTTTTAACTTTTTCTTCTTTGGTGGTTAATTTTATAGGTCAACCTGACAGGCTGCTCAGGTAGCTGGGAAAACATTATTTTGCATTGTACCTGTGAAAGTGTTTTTGGAAGACATTAGCATTTGGGTCAGTAGACTGAAGAAAGAAGCTGTGTGTCTGGGCATTGCCAAATCTGTTGAAGGACTAAATAAACAAAAGAGACAGGCTATTATTAAAGCTTCCAAACGGTTCTCAGTGAGAAGGACTATCTAAAAGAAACATTTTACTAGTCTGATGGCTTTGAAAATTTATTTTGCCTAATAAAATAATATTCAATAAAGAATAAAGAGGTTATAAAAACTTTTTATATAAAAATAAAGGCCAAAGATAGAAATATTACAGTAAACAAAGATATATAAAACACATTTAAATAGAGCCTTTTAGAATTCAATATTGTTATATTTTCTTTTTTGGAATGGGTCGTATGGTTCTTGAAATTCCTGTAATTTTCCTTCTAACTGCTTATCTGTCCCTTATCCTTGCTCATAACTTTGTAGATGTTTAAACATGAATATTTTGTTGGGGGAGAACATGTCAACTATAGGCATAAATCTTCCCTTATTCTGTGTAGACTTTTTAGTGATTTTATTCATAACTTATCACTAGTTCTCTCTTTGCCCCTCTTTCCTACATCACCTATTATATATCCATACCTTCAGCACCACTGACTTTTCTAAAAAAGAATTACACCATTAGCTCCTTTCTGAGTATTTTAATGTTTTCTTAGAAGGTTAAGAATAGTATGTTCAAAACTAACTCATTTCTTCTACCATTCATATTTCTCTGCCCAGGTCCTTACAGGTTTCATAAGCTAAACATGTAAGACTAGAGATTTTATAGTCTCTTTGTACAGTAAGTACCAAGTGCTGTTGTCTAGTATAACTCTGACTTTTTATTCTCTTCTCTATCCTAAACTCCCAATTCTTAATTCAGGCACAGATCACCTCTTACCAGGGGAACTACAAAAATAAATCTTTGTTGCTCTCCCTCTGTCCTTCTCCCTACCCAACCTTAAACACACCAATATATCTTGTCACTAGAGTAGAATGATTCTTCTATAACACCAATTGATTTTTAGCCACCAAATTCAGTAGTTTTTCTCTTATGGCATACTGAATAGATCAAGACAATGATGTGCCATTTCTTCTGCATAGGATGCTCTGAGCCTTTCTTCTGCCAGTGTGGGGTGCAATATCCTCATCCCTTGGAGAAGCAGTATACCTCCTCCTACTCATTGTGCAAGATTCATGTCCTGAGAAAAGATTGCTCCTAACAAATATAAGAAGTTGCACCAATGTTTTCCTAAGGACAATGGAAAAAGAGTTAGATATAAGAACAGAAGAAGGAGAAATAAAGGATGAAGAAAAATAAAGGGAAAGAAAAGTATAGACAGATGTAGGAAGGAAAGTTTACTATTGACCACACTATGTCCTAAAATTAGAGAAATTTAAAACAGGAAGTATTAAATATATGTTTGTGTGTGAGATCACACCAAATATTCATTTGTGTTTGAGATCACATCAAAATACTTATGCATGTGACTAATTAAACACTAGAATCTAATACCATGCTTAACCTATCAAGTTAACATTTATTAGAGGAAATAAATGTGTTTTATTCCTGCTATTCTGCCTTTATTATGATCCAGAGCACAGTGACACTGTTGTAATGCCAGAATAAAAGAAAAATTAGCATTTCTAGTGTATCTTAATGCATCTTGACCATCAATGAGAGCAACAGGTATTGTTTGATTTGTTTCTTTCATATCTCATCTTTACATTTTTTTATTTTACTAACCTCCTTAGAGTTTTCTGGTTAAATGTATTCCACCAGTTTTGAATTATTTTCTTGAGGGAAATGAGGAAGGGGAAAAAACTCTATTAGGGGAAAAGTTTGCAGGAATTTGAGTTAATCAAAGCACAAATGAAAGAGGATTAAATTCGATGAAGCAGTTTTGATTCTAAATATTTTTTTCCCAACTCTCCAATCAAGACAAGGGTCTTGTTCTTAAGAGAGTTATAATCTAATTGAGAAGACAGAGTGCATACATAAAAAGATGAATAGCACTATGGGGAATCCAAATGAGTGGACTGGTTAGTAAATGCTTCAATTTTCAGAATTGGGAGTAGTGTCTAAAAGCTGGACTGATGGGTTGTGAAATGATCTTCAAAGAAATTGAGAGAGTATCCTTAACAGTGGGAGGGTGACAGTTAATGAGCACAGAGTTTCTTCAGGGAGTGATGAAAATCTTCTAAATCTGTGGCAATCCTTCCACAACTCTTCCATGACCATAATAAAAACCATGAAATTATATGGTATTGATGGCTGAGTTCTATCTTAATAAAGCTACTATATTAAAAAATATAGCCTGTGATCTTGGTACCAGTTACAGAAATGGAGACTTTAGCATCTGTGGATTTTATCTTCCTCTCCTTTTCTGTAAAATGATATTGTTGAGTTCATAAGTGATTCCTCCATTTAGAACCCAAATCCAAGATAGGCACACACAAAAGCATGTCATATCACGTCCCTGAGTCATTGAGACTGGCATAATGACTGCAGACATGTCACCTTTATATTTTAACAGAGAACAGCTAGAGGATATACTGTGAGAGGAAAACATTAAAAAAGAGTGAGAATGGATGCAGAGCGATCCATCTTTGCTCATTATGTTCTTAGGTCTGTTCTGTACTGTGATTTTTCTCTGTTCATTGGGGAGAGCAGGGAAGAGTGGCTTCTGTGGATATTATCTATGAGTTGGAATGACTACACTTCCAGGTTGGTTTGGTCAGTAGGATACAACTAGGCAAGACGACTGGAAAGAAAGAACTGAGAATTCTGGGTATTCTTTGTCTTTCTGACTTGAGGCTGCATCGCTGGTAGCACTGACATTTTCTCTGTTGCTATAGCTGCTTTCATGGTTCCAGCTGCTAATGGATGATGTTCATGTTCATCTTTCCATCAACATCTTCCATTCCTTATTCTTCTAATCAAGACGAATGTCTGTGAATCTGCAGGGTACCTCACCATCCCTTGTGCTAAATGTAGCCTTCATATCCTTCCAAATTCATATGTTGAAATAACATGTCCGTTCTGGTGGAATTAAGAGATGGAGTCTTTTGAGACATGATTAAGTTATGAGAGCAGAGCCCTGACCAACGAGTAAGTGCCTTACACAAGAGTGTAAAAGGAAAGTAGCTTAGGCCCGTTCTGCCCTAGTTCTATCTTCTGTCATGTGAGGACAGAGCCATTTGTCCCTGTCAAGGGCACAGCAGCCAGGGGGCCTCTTGGAAGCAGAGGCATTAGACCCTCACCTGACAATGAGCGTGCAAACTTCTTGACCTGGGACTTCTCAGTATTCAGAACTGTGATGAATAAATTTCTATGGTTTATACATCACCTACTCTGGAGTATTCTGTTATAGTAGCACAAATGAGTTAAGACAAGCTGCTTTCCCTCACTCAGGTACCTTTGTAAATAATTATCTATATTAATTTGCCCTCATTGAAAGTATTTTAAAGTGGTTTCTGGCTGCTTAAACTGACACAGTGTGGGTATAATCAATGTTCATTGAAAGAATTTACTTAACAAATGCGCAACTGGAAAAAGTTATTAAAGATAAAAGGAACCTAAGAAGTGGAGGCAATTAGCAAAGGTCACGAGTTCGATTCTACATATACAGAGGCTGGGAAAATGTGTTGATCATGAATGAACTCTGAGTAGGCGAAGCAAATGGGGACTAGCAAAACACAATATTTATGATCTATTTCTATAGAAGTGAACCCCCACGCAGAAATAGAAATAACTATAGAAATCTTAAGAGAATGAAGTAAAAAATGTCTGTGGAGAGAAATGTGGAGAACCAGGAAGACTGCCTATTAAAGAGCCAATATGGGGGCTGGGAAGGTGGCTCAGTGGTAGAGTGCTTGCCTTGAATGCATGAGGCCCTGGGTTTGATTTCTTAGCACCATGTAAGCAGAAAAAGCTGGAAGTGGTGCTGTGGCTCAAATGGTAGCATGCTAGCCTTGAGCTGAAGAGCTGAGGGACAGTGCTCAGGCCCAGAGTTCAGGCCCCACAACTCACAAAATAAAAGCCAATAGGACTTTTTCTTTTGGGTCAAATATTAGGGATAGCCTCTTCTGAGCAGCAAGAGCAATGGCATAGGAGGCAAGGATGAGCAATAATGAGGGAGACGAGAGTTAAATGAATGTTAAGGCAGAATAGTCAGGGAAGAAGTTTACTGAGTTTGGTAACTCGGAGAATATTGATGACTTCGAAAGTGCAATTTCACCCGTAGATTAATAGCTGATTAGACATTGCCAAATGATTAACTAGGTGTGAAGAAATATTGAATGTAAAAGTATTCAGGGATAATTTGATTTTTAAAAATTGTCTCAGAAACGAGAGGCAAATCTAGTACAGGAATTAAAAGAGGCAAAACAGGTATTTAGTTAGCTTTAGAAATGGAAGATGTGGGAGTCAGCTTCCTGTATACCTTGGATAATCAACTTAGAAGGAGAACAGTTTGCTTTTTTGTGATCAACTTGAAAATGTCAGTCTGTGACCAGTTAGTCTCACTGTGTAGAGCCCGTGGTGGCACAGGGCATCATAGTGGGAACACTTAGCAGAAGAAGCAGCTCACACTGTGATGGCTGGGGAGTTAAAAAGGGACAAAGGAGGGACAGAAGAATATGTACCTTACAGTCACCTGACTTCTCTCCATGTTCAAGTCCTACCTCTTAAAGGTCCCACCCACTCTCAGTGGTACTCTAGGGCTGGAGAGCAAGCCCTGAATACATGGAGCTTGAGGGACACTTATTCCAACCATTGCATAATATGTTCTAGACCTACTTCATAGAGGAGAGCAAAGTACCAAAGTGGATAATGCACAAATAGAACAAGAGGAACCGCAGAAATGAAAAGAGAAACATGCTGGGGAAAGTAAGCATGATCAGGGGTCAGACACAAGGGAATGGATGGAGAAATGCTTCAGTGGAACTATACGGTAGCTATACTTTTGGAAGGATTACAGTGACAGACAATTGGACATGCAGCATGAGGATGTTCAAGAGGCTTGTGATAGCTATCCTGGATCTCATCTAGTACAAGTGAGGCAGTTGGGATATGAGAGGCAACTGGGCAGGGAAAAGGTCAATGACAATTCCAGTACAGAGGAATAACTCATGGATGAGCAATGACCTATTGTGAGCCTACATGAGAGGAGACAACAAGATATCTATGGACAGTGATTGGTGGGCAAGAATAAGAGTGTGATGGTGGATAAGGAAGGTGTGGTGGGAGAGTTACTAAGTGACTGAGTCAACACAGAAAGGGTTAACCTCTCTGGTGGTCACACTCTAGGTTTATAGCCAAGGATGGCAAATGTTTCCAGGGATAGCAGTAGGTATAATCTGAGGAGCTTGATTATTACATCTTTCATTGGAGTAAGATGTGTCTACCAGGAAGCGGAAGAGGTTGAACTGAATCTCACAGAAGCAGTTGTAAATTGGGAGTCAGGGGGACAGAGCAGACAAGGAAGCTGGGAAAGAGAGGGAAAGCTGGGCAGAAAATAACCTTGGACAAAAGAGCGCTGAGGGATCCCTGAGCAGCCACATCTGGGGAATGAGAAGGCAGCAGAGTCAGAGACTATGCAGATATGAAAGATGAAGAATCTTTCCTCCTGTGGAAAGTTGCAGCGCTTTCTCTCTAAGTTGAATTCCCCAAACCCAAATGTTTCGCAAGGGGAACTACTGTTTTTGTCTGTATCCTGTACATTTGCATCCCTAATCGACATCTTGCAGAGTGCTCTGAATGGCGCTGATGCTTTTCCACATTTAAGAAGATGAGCCCATTCACAGAAGCACACTAACTGAAAGAGAAATTTCCACAAATACTTCATAATAGGCACATTCACGGGTAACAAAGCACACTGAAATTTCCTAGACGAGTATGCTTAGAAGCCAAATGGATACATTTGGATAATTGAAGGGGGAGGGGGAAACCATGGGATCGCTCTTGTCAAGTTTTTCAATTTTTTTTGAAAACTAGAACGATGAATTTTTTTGTTCAATTCCTTGGAGATAGATGACTGCACTGACAAGTTTCAGAAATTCATTTTGGCAGAAGACTACACTATATTGGATAAGTCTTTTCTAAGGTATCTGATGCATGGATAAAAAACACTATTCTGTTCATCCAGGATAAGATCTTTGCAACATCAGAAGCTCTTGCTGCTCAGAGAAGTGTTTTCATCACAGACCTTCCCAACATTATTTTGATGAGAGGCAAGTGAAACTAATGGAGGCTGTCATAAGAATTATATAAATTTTCATGCAAGAAACTTTATCATACATATGCTCTGGGCTCTCTCTCCCTTCTTCACTGTATGTCTCCCTGAATACAACCAACTTACCTTTACCTCTGGGTGCTTTTTGTTATGGTTTAAAGTAACCTATACTGTATATTAGTAATGGGACTTGTTGCTTTAAGGAAAGTTCTATATCCAAAGACCTGGACATTCTTAAATACCATTAACAATTCCTACAAACTGACAGGGTATGTCTCTACTTCTCAGTGGGGTTCATATCTCCTCTGTCCCCTTCATTCTCTCTGCCATGTATGGCTTTCTCAATGACTATCTAACTTATCACTTCACTGTCTCCTTATTTTCATTCCCATTCACATGAATTTGGTTTTTCATAGTGATAGCACAACACACTTATAAAAACAACAAATTGTTAACCTTATTCATTCAATTGAAAAAATGATCATTTTGTACTGTTGAGTGCTATACAGGAAATAGGAAAGAGAGTCCGGTAGTAAGGCCTGAGAGTCAAATCAGCACACCAAAGAACATGTGAATGTGTAACAGAAGAACTTGACCATTTAAGATGCCAGGAAACATCAGCCTGAGGAAGTGATCAGGGAGGACAGTTGGGAGAAGTAGTAAAATGTTGGATCTACACAGAGGAAGCAGCATATGCTGATGAGCATGGGGATGCAGGCACTCCACAGCCGAGTAGCTGAGAGAGGACCAATGGGACTGAAGCCCAGAGTACTGGCATAGATAACAAGGGTCAATCTATTTAAGTCTAATGGTGTCTTTTTAAGATGCTTCCCTCCATCCCCTGATAAGAGCATTGAGAAATAGTAGCTTTTACACATTGAATATGTGAGAATTAGATTTGCATTTTGCTCAGCCTTGGCTTTGATGTGAAATAAACAATGCATGTGGGAAGACCACATACTCCTTTGCCCCCAAACTCCAGAAAGGAAAGTTACTTTGGATTTAAGATTATGACAATGAAAAAAAGAAATAAATAGATGGGTTAGGGAGACGTTTTAGGAGTGGTTTGGGGACAAAATAAACAGGAGGATGGATCAAGAAGATTTAATATCAAGGATGCTGCATCCATCTCTGTGTGGCAGATAGGCAGCATGAATGACAGATGATGCTGACATTCCTTGGAATACAGAACACTAGATGACAGCTAGTTTTGGAGGGAAAATGGAGTCCTGAGTTTGGATGTACTGAGTGCGAAGTGACTTGGATATTTCTAAGTTTAAAAGCGGTTACTGGTTTCCCACTGCCCCAAGAATTAAATAAATTGCTTCAAAATGAATTTGTAAAACCTACATCCCACACTCATCCTGTGTCCTGCAAACATAGACTCCATATCTCAACCACTGAATTAACACAAATATTTCTTTTAGGCAGGTTTACTCCCTCTACTTCTTTCTAGAAGGCAGAGTCAACCCTTTGATTCTTCAAGAGTCAGCTTCAGTTATCTGTTCAAAAAGGGTTACTTTTGGTTGTCCCCTAAAATTCTCTCTCTCTTCCTCTCTCTCTCCCTCTCTCTTTCTCTCTAATTATTTGGGAATGTTAGTTTATTAATCGCTCCCAGATTGTGGGTCTTGGATTTTGAGGGTGTTTTGCTTATTTTTGAAAACTCTACACATAGTTCATAAGTGAATTCAATGGCAGAATAAGTTGAAAAATGAATTTTGAAATCTTTCTCTTTTTTTCTGAAAATACTTTTAAAATATGTAGACTAATTTTGGTTTATATCACTAGGAACTACTGATGAACCTCCAAGACCTAGAACTCATATACCTCTTGGAGTTTTATGTTAGTATTACTAAATTAAAGGTTGGGTCAATCTTTGTTCTCTTGTTGGATAAAAAGTAAAATACAGGGCTGGGAAGATGGCTCAGTGGTAGAGCGCTTGCCTTGCATGCCTGAGGCCTTGGGTTCGATTCCTCAGCACCACATAAGCAAAAAGAAAAAAGCTGGAAGTGGCATTGTGGCTCAAGTGGTAGAGCGCTAGCCTTGAGCTGAAGAGCTGAGGGACAGTGCCCAAGCCCAGAGTTCAGGCCCCATGAACGGAACCCCCCCCCCAAAAAAAACATCAAAAAACAAAAACAAAACAAGACAAAACAAAAAAGTAAAATACCTTCTTAATAAACCACGATACTGGGCTGGGAATGTGGCTTAGTGGTAGAGTGCTTGCCTAGTAAGTATGAAGCCCTGGGTTCGATTCCTCAGTACCACATAAACAGAAAAAGCCAGAAGAGGTGCCTGTGACTCAAGTGGTAGAGTGCTAGCCTTGAGCAAAAGAAGCCCAGGGACAGTGCCCAGGCCCCAAGTTCAATACCCAGACCTGGAAAAAAACAAAACAAAACAAAACAACAACAAAACACGCCCCCCCCAAACCATGATATTTTCATGAGATTTATTGTTTTCTTGTTTATTTGTTTGTTTGCTTTTTGTCAGTTGTGGGGTTTGAGCTCTGGACCTGGGCACTGTCCCTGAGTTCTTCAGCTGAAGGCAAATGCTCTACCACTTGAGCCATAGCACCAATTCCAGTGGTTAATTGGAGATTAGAGTCTCGCAGACTTTCTTGCTCCAGTGCCTTTGAATTGTTATCCTCACATCTCAGCCTCCTGGTTAGCTAGGATTACAGGTGTGAACCACTGGAGCCAGGCTAGTATCATTTTAACATGACCAAGAAGTAAAAGAAAGCCAATATCAAAAAAGTGTTGCACTTAAACAATGATTTATCCCAAACATAGAAATGATATAAGTTCACTGAAAGAAATATAGAAAAGTATAACAAATATAAAAAGCAAAGAAAATTTCAGCATTCCATGAGAGGCACTGATAACACTGCTTGTACATCTTTCCAGTCCTTTTTCTATATAAGCATAAATGTCCTTAAGTACTCAGAACGCAGAAGACTGTTAGACATACCAAACATATGCATATATATGAATATATACATATTATGTACATATACATATACATATACATATATGTATGCCCATTACTCATACAAACCAAGTTAGCTCTAGACCTAGGACATTTGTCAGAAGAGTGTCTATTTATTTTATAACAATAAAAAAATCCTCCCAGCTTTGTTTTTGTTTGGTTTCTAAAAATGATAGTACTTTAAATCATTTGGCATAGTTTAGTCTTAATATGTCAGAGCGGTTTGTTAATTATTAGACATCTTTCCCCCAAAGTGTTTGTTCATTCTCTCATTATTCACTCGGTTGCTTGGCTGAGAAGAAATGTCACAATAATTGCCTGTGAATTTCTCAGTTTTAGTTTTTAAAGCAACATGAACTCAGCCAATATTTCCCTTGCTTTGTCCGTGTCTGTGCCTCATCCATCCATCTGCTCTTGGCATGGACTTAGCAGTTTGCTTATAGTTTATTCATGGCCTCAGATCCCTATTTTCTCCCTTTTCTTGTGACTTAGAGTGAATTTTGTGGTAGTCTAAAAAAGAAGACTAAACACCAAATATACCACCCCTTTTCAGCTTCCTCTTCTCCAATTCTAGTTGGAGCTATCCTTAGACACCTTGCATCTTTATTTTGTTTTCCCCAGACCCTTCTTACCTAGGAAGTTGCTAAAGAGTTATAGGTGACAGTTGTGCTAAGAGACCATGTTCTGGGGAGATGGCTATATATTCAGAGGGGTCAAGCAATGGATTTCTTAAGCTCCTTTTATCCAGAGGATAGAGTCTATCAAGTGTGGGTCAAACAAATGAGTTTCAAATGTGTCTTTCTTAGGAGTGTTACCATTGGACCAGAGGTTGGAGCACTTACTTGGAAGAGTCACTGAGCAGAGGGCTCAGTGTTCCCTCAGCAGTGCTTTTTTTATTGCTGTTTAAAATCATCTAGGGTCATTATGGTATTTCCTCCTCTACAGTTTTTTTTTTTAATTTTTTTTGTCTTAGTTTTGTTTAAAATGGTAATTTATGAATCTCTCAGTCTGTGTTAAATTTACGACTATCCCCTCTCTTCCATTCTAAAACATAAGAGATTTTCGTTTCAGTGTTGGTCCTGTAAAAAAAATCTCAGAGTATGCCATCCCAGAATATGCCACTTTGGCATAAGGTTTATTTTAAGTCAAAGTCATTTAAAAAAAAACACACAAAAAATGCAGCCGATGTAAGGGCACTCTGACTTTTCTTTTTCTTTCTGGAAGCAGGAGGCAGCATTCCCATGTGAAACATGGCCCTTCCTGTGTTAGAAGGAAGGTAGATATTCTCATTTCCAGAGATGGAGAGTGATGGCTGGGAGAAGTCTGGACAAATGACTTGTTAAATTTGCCCTTATCTTTCCAGTTGCTTTTCCAGTTAACTGCTCTAGTCCCAGCCTTTTGTTGTATCATGATTTCACTTTGCTAATGTTTGTCCACCCTGAAATAGAAGTATGTTTTTTTAAACTCTAATTGTTTCTTTGAGCTTTCATTTTTCTAGAGAAGACTCTCATGTATGTATTAAAATTTAAAAAATAGAATTTGTAGACTTTTCTCTTATTAATCTGTCTTTTGGTAGTCTAATTTATAGTCACAGCCTGAACCTAGGGTTTACAAAGATAAATGACTTTTATCTTTCTTATAGTTGTTCCTTGCATAATTTTATTCTTGTTGAGAACCCAATTTGTACCATAAATGCAAGCATAACCTTATGATTGAGAGTATTGGTTCATAATTAATAACAAATTAAATTTTCTTTTCTGCTTAAAGAGAAGAATGCATCCTGTGGGTGCATTTTTATTTTGGGGGATACTGTGTTTAGTATTTACTGATTTATTTATGTTTAGTTTCTCATTTATTTTTATTTTGATTGATAAAATATAGAAGTTTTTTTCTCCTACAATTATAAAATGGTAAGCAGACAATTTCTTGGATTTGGCAGAATTTCTTTCATATAAGGATTTCTTTCAAATAAGTCCTTTATTATGGATGGGAATGCAATTTTATTTTCAATATAAAAAAAACAAAAATAGTATCTCCAAAGGGCATCTACCTTCAGTTATTTTGCTATAATAGAAGCCTTTGCCTCTAGCTTTCTCATGGTTGATTTCATCTGATTTTTTCAGCTTAGGCCTCATTTCAGGCTTTCTCTGACCACAATTCTTTACCCTCCTCATTTTCATTATTGGTTTGAGACTGTTTGAACAAACAGCATTTAGTTGTCATCTGCCTCCCCATTCCACCATATCTATTTTATTTGTCTATGTATTATTTAGCAACTATTATTATGTGTGACATGTAATTTTCTCTGAACAAATATTTGCTGAATGAATGAATAAGCAAAAGCCACGAGCCAATGAGTCAAGGCTGTTTCTGGTTGCTTTACGGAATATGAATGATACTTTCACCTGCTTACATTGGTCAATTAAATTATGACCAATGAAGGCCCAGGAGCTTTTATTAGTTGATTTATAAAGGGTCCAATGGTAACATAAATTTGGTGATTGCAGAATTATATAAACTTATTACAATTCCATTTCTGGGTTCCTCAGAACTTTCAGCTTTCTAATCTGCATCTGTAAAAGGAGGGTTACTGCCTTCAGAACACTCAAAATTATTTTGATGTAGAAATTGTCCAAACCCACAGAAATGTAGCTTGGAAAATGCGTGCTTCCTCTGTTAGCAGGTGGGACCTACTAAGTAACAGATCATAGACCGCTGAGAAATCAAGGTGCACAGTTACCGAGAGTTAGTAATACCTGGGTTTGATTCAGAGATGGCCTCAGGAAAGCCCTTAAGGATGAAGTTACTAGATATATCATGGTTCCAGCCATTTGGGACTCAGAGACTTTGGGCAAAAACTGGTTTTAATCATGGCACAGGCCTTTCCACAGAGATGATCTGTCGCCTCCCTTGCTCTCCTTTTTTTGCAGAGCTGGCAGCATCTTGTGCTTTTCCAGGCCTATCCTGTTAAGACTGTTATCCTACAGAAAATCCTGTGCTATAATGAGTATTTTTTCCTTTCAAATGCAGCTTGCTCATCTTATTCCACCCTTTCAGGAATCCCAGAGTAACATGCTGCAAAGCAAGAGATTCTTGGAGATAGCCTGCAGAGAAGGTCTGTCCAGAGAGAAGTTCTCTTGGAGGATAACTCCTCCATTCTTTGCTTCAAGGTGGCCAACATCTGGGGCTTCCTTCCTCTCCGGGTGACACAGATCTTCTGCATAACCTTGTGGGTGGACATCCGTCTTCCCAGAACTACACTCTTGGAAACAGGTAGAATTGGTAAATGGACAGAAGCCTTCCAGATATCAGTGGCTTTTGTTCGGCCTGTGCAATGCCATTCTTACCTCCCAAAGCCTAGTAGTGACAGCGTTATTATTGCTCACTTCTCTGGAATAGCCTATACACAGTCCTACTGTACAAAGATGGACAGTTTTCAAAATCCATTTGCTTCCATCTTGATGTCTGCTTATTCAGATCACATGCAACTCTATTCCATGTAACAGGCTTCTATCATGGTGAAATGTGTCATTTGTCAGGAGAGGGTGTTTACAACATGGGTCATTGACTTCTCTCTTTTTCTGAAGGTGCCCCTTAGCTGCTGAGAATTGCCACTGACGTCGTATTCCTCCAGACCTTTTGACATAGTTAGGGTAGACATTTGTGCATGGTGCAGCTGTAGCACTGGTAGATTTTTGACAGAATACTATATCATTCTCACATGCAGTCCACCATTTTTACCTTTAAATCAGGTATGAAAGTTTTAAAGACTTAGATGCTAGTGTCTTCAAGATACTGTAGCTTCATTGAAAGTTATTTTCCTTTTATAACAAGATTGTGACAAGAATATAAAACAGTTCTGGTATGCCTTGCACATTATTTTACATGTATTAGATACTCAATAATTTTTAATGTTTGTCTCTCTAATGCAAAGCAAATGAGTATCTGTTTACCCCTAATAGCCAATATTTCTAGGCTAGGTTATAATGTTTCTGGATCAGATTCCAGCAGTTGTCAACTCTACATTAAATTCTGTAGGTTACATTGCTTGGAGGGAGGAAATTGGAGTTTGAATCAAGATTTTAGATCAAGTATGAATGAAAGGCTGGATACCCTCTCCTCTGCGGCTCATGGGTATGCTGTTAAAGGTTAATACCTTTAGTTTTCATAAGGCTTCCATTTCAGTGGGTCATAATCTCTTCTTTCAGTAAGGCAGGCAAATAGTATTCTTGTTCTTGATGACTTGGATTAAAAGCCTCTGGACTGAAAGCCTCTTCAGGTTGATGTCCTGGAGGATTTGAGAGAGTTCCCTGTATACTGGAAATGACTTCAGCAGTGAGATTGGAACACAGGAGCTATCTCTTCCATAATCATCTCACCTTCCTGTCACTCAGAGTCCAATTAAACAAGCCAGTTGATCTTGTGTCAATTGTCAGCAGAGCTGGCTTTCACTTTTAATCAGCCTACATATTATGAGGCCTTTTAAATTGTCTCTAGGCTTTTAATTTTGTCATAAACGTGAGGGGAGTGGGAGTTGAAAAGAGTAAGCTTAAGAAGAAGATGTATATGCAGATTTTTACCACCTTTTCTCTTTCCTCTGTGAAAATGCTTATGCCACGTGTTCTAACTGGGGATCATTGAGCGACTTCTGAGTTTTGTGGGATATTTTCACTCAGGAAGATGTTTTTAAGGACTTTTTGCTTGTTGTTACTCTTCTCCTCTCTTGAAAGCACATGCCTTCCATTTAACTAAGAAGCACATGCCTTCCATTTAACTAAGAAGCATGCTTTTTACCTAGAAATTGGCTGTGGGGAAAAAAATAGGTGCTTGAAAACAAGGATGTACAGTCTCTTTTGGAAAGAGTTGCAAGTGTATGCTTTCCATCTGTCGGTATAGTCTTGTAATGAGAGTTCTCTCCATGGCTCCGGTTATGTGAGATCCTTTTTAGGAAGAAAATAGACCTTGACACAAAGGGAGAGGTAAGACAAGTGGGCACCACAAAGGCACATAATGGTGGAAAAAATGATGAACTAAAGATTTCATAATGCACATGGCCCCACAGGCCAATGCCAATCAACACTTACACTGCCGTTACACTTCAATTACACTTCAGTCACACCTTGAAGTGAGGTTACAGCACCATTCACAAAGGAAGTCTCTCAAAGATGAAGTAATTCTTGGCTGGAGTTCCTATGTCCTAGCACTTAGGAAGAGAAAAGTTTCCCTGTCATCCTAACTTTGCCTTCAACTCAGACGCAAATGGCAGCTTCCCATTAGGGATTAATAACAAACTAACAAAGGAGAATTAAAAATAGTTTCTAAGATTTTATTTTTAGCAATACGACCTATGAGGTATCCCATTGACCTTCCAAAAATGTGGTGAAGCAAAATTTAATAAGACGCTTAGGTTGCATAGCTGAGTTTTGAAGACAAAGGAAAACTACTCTCCAAGAGGAAGCTGAAATGAGCTAGCCGAGCCAACTCTGGCTGGATTTAGTGACCAAGTTTCAAGGAAACTTGGGCTCCCTAAGATGGAAAACCAATTAACTTCATATAAAACCAGAGTCATAACACTTAATAAAAGCATGGACTGAAGAAAAACATGTATCCTTACCAGTAAAGGTAGAATGTAACCACGAGAAAACTGCCATGGTGGAGATGTATGACATAATAAAAAGGGGGATAAAGTCACTTCTGAGAGTGTGGAGAACTATGCCTAGCTTTATTTGTTTCAGCATTTTGTAAAGATAATGTCTATATGCTGAGAAACTTGAGGAAGTAATACATGTTAATATAGTTCCATGGAGGCACTGAGTAGAAGAACCACTGGAAAGTCTCTCAATTGGGCCCTGCTCTCTGCATAGGCCATGAGTGTCATTAGAAATAATAAAATACAAATGCCAAGTCCTTTAAAATACTTCACATAAAGAATTGTTACCACTCATATGAATTCTTTCAAAGGTGTAATCTAAATAAATGAAAGAAATATGAATATGATAAATCAATAAGACAACCAATTTGCTACTCTAAAAACCAAGCAAGAGAGCTTGCAAAAGAATAAAGTACTATTTCTGAAAATCAAAGCTATAATTACAATTCAACACTTTGTAGGTTAAAGAGAAGACACAATTAAAACAGGAATTTATAACCAAAAAGCTGCACATAATGAAATTAGAATACAAAGTAAAGAGAAAAATAGATAAAAAATAGATGAAAAATAGATGAAAAATAGATGAAAAAAGATGAAATAGAGGAATAGAGAAATTAAAAGGTGGCAACAGGGGAAAAAACCCCAAAAATTTAACTTGCATCCAGAAAGAGAAAACCAAAGACAAAGTTCAAAGAGATAATACAAAAGCATTTTCCAGAATTGAAGAAATACATGGAACTCCAACATACAGATTCCCCAAAGCAGGATACATTCCAAAGAATAAATCTACTACACTGTTAGTGGGAGTATAAACTTGTTCAACCACTTTGGAAAGTAGTATGGAGGTTCCTCAAAAGAGCTCCCCTAGGACCCAGCAATCCCATTTTTGGGCATTTACCCAAATGAGCACAAACAAGACCATACTAAAGCTACCAGCACAACTATGTTCATTGCAGCATTATTTACCATAGCTAAGATATGGAATCAACCCAGATGCTCCTCAGTAGATGAATGGATCAAGAAAATGTGGTATATATACAAAATGGAATCCTATGCTTCCATCAGAAAGAATGACATTGATCATTCGAAAGGAAATGGAAAGACTTGGAAAAAATCATATTAAGTGAAGTAAGCCAGACCCAAACATAGATCCCATGGTTTCCCTCATTTGTAATAATTAGTATGTGTCTAGGATAGTCCTAGCAGATGAGCAGAATAGCTCAATAGCTATGTACATATGACCACATAAGATGATGCTAAACGAAATGAACTCCAAGATATGGAAATAAGAAGTTTATCTTTGTTGTTGTTTTTAATGTACTATATGATTTCTTTGTTCTTTTGGTTTTTTTCCCCCTATGGTTTATCCCCTGTTGTCACTGTATTTGATTTTGGTACCCTGTGTATTGTATATATATTTATCTGAATTAGGGAAGGGAAGGGGAGCAACAAAATGGTGAGACAAAGGACAAAAGGGGAACCCATGCCACAGTGACACTCACCAGAAAATATGTTGGAAATAAATTGTACTTGGGGGATTGGGGAGGGAAAGTGGGAGAAAAATGAGAAAGGGGGTAATAAGTTGGACAAGAAATGTACTTGCTATCTATCCATATAACTGTGACCCCTCATACAATGAAATTAAATTCACATAACAAACTTGATGGCAGATTAAAGCTATCCTACAAAATACTTTTTAAAATTTGAAAAAAAAATCCATATTAGTTTTTTCCCACTTACATAGTAAGCAATGTCTTTTACTATCAATGAAGTCTTACTTGTTCATTAAGCAAATTTTTTTAAAAAAATGTCTTCTATCTTCCAGCATTACTTCATGGGTGGGAAACAGAGAATTGGAGACAAATGACCAATATCTGCTGTTGTGGTGTCTACTTTCATTCAATATGCCTTTACAGCTTAGCTATCACATGCAGGGTATTAGGATAATTGATGTATAAGAAACATCCTAGGAAGAGGTGTGGAAATATTAGAGGATTAAATTTAATACAACTTCTCAATATGTTAGGTCATCAACTTTCACTAGACAAAGAAACGAACAGGAAACTGAAAAGCTGAATACTTACAGTGTATCTCAAGATGGCTATGAAAAATTCTGAAAGCTCAGGGTCGGGGATTGTGAATGCTTGTTTAGCATCCGATCTTTAGTGTATAGTGCAGTCCTGATGTGAACTAAGAATAAGGTGCTGTGAATAAATGGTCATGGTTAGTCACCTAAGCCCAATTATTTCATACAAGGCCAGTCAGAAAAGAAAAGAAAATCAAAATCAATCACATCTTTCCTTACTCAATTCTAGACTAGAGAAAGTAAACTAGAACATAGGGATATATTTTCTAGAACAGCAGCAAGATCTTTCAACTGTTTAAAGAAAAACCCCATGTGGATTGAACAGTAATCATTATGGTTTTAAAAATTATCATCTAAATTAGTGTTTTGTCTATCTATCAGCTTATGTACAACACACTGAATGTCTGACTCTGCCTTTTTTCTGGCTATACTTTTGTCAATGAGAATCACTCACTGGTAGATCTTCTGTGTTCACGATTAAATGGATAAAACAGTGTGTACAATATAAAAGAAAATTAAATCCAATGGCTGTCTAGCTCTGATAAAGAATATCCTTAACATTTGCTGATCTATTCACTTTTTGTTGTGAAAGGATGAGCTTTGGAGAAGCATAGCAAAGTCTATTGAAGGCAGAGCTGTGCCAGAAAATCCAGTCTGTGTTTTCCAGCCAGGAATGATGGTGTTATAATCCTATCTTAAGATCTAATTAATTTTTAAAAAGAAAGCTTTGAGGGCTCAAGGAGCACATCTTTTAATTTTTCAGGGGTAGTACCTGGGCACGGTGGGCAACCGGTGCAATTCCGATCCATTTTCTCTGTTACAGTGTAGCCGCAGAGGGAAGCAGTCAGTGGGCCATGATGTCTGCGATTGCACACATTGCTACAAGACAGAAGCTCATTGTTTAAAAATCCTAGGGTAAAGAAGGGCCTTAATGAATTCAGAGGAGCACCACAAATGGACTTAGATAAAAATGTATTGGAAATGGATTTCTGTGAACTTTAAACTGATTTGAGTTTTAAAAAATTGATGCCAGTGATAGTGGAATCATGCCCATAGGCTGAGCCAGAAGAAAGGGAGACAGAAATGAGTGGCTCAAGGAATCTCAAGGTAGAATGCTAAAGGAAGCAGGCTGTGCAAATCCAATCAAAACCAACCAAACAAGCAGTAAAACTAGCTGTGCAAATGCAACAAGCCAGGCAAAATATGTGTATGTGTGTGTGTATGTGGGTGTGGGTGTGTTTGTATAATATGCATATACATATTAAAAATACACACAAATATGTATATAATGACCAAGTCTTTAATTACTAATTTTTAAAACTTGGAAATTTGTCAAAGTTATGGAAGAGGCAGGAATTTGGAGTGCTAGGGAATTACTTTTGGGGGATGAGCAACTGGCCTAAAATCTTGTGGAGATCATTTTCAAATTGGGACAACATCATTGGCAAAGGCTGAGAAATGACACCCTAATTTTCCAGAAAACCTGGGCTAACACATGGATTATGAATTCATTGTTATAAAGACAGAGGCTTTTTTCTTGAGAAAACTATAGCAATCAGAACCCAAATACTTTTCACAACCTCTCATCACTGTCCTGTTGTAAATATGGAAAACACACAGAGATTTTAATTATTAGCAATCTGGCTAACACTTCATCACAAAGTCTACTTGCTAATTGAGATGAAATGTGCTTTGTCATCAACAAATTGAAGCAATATTGCCACTGCAAAGCTATAGTTATTTGTTTTTCTCTTTTCGTCTTCGAATATGAAAACATCATTAGCTTAGCATCATTTGGTCATCATTTCCTCTCTGCATTTCAGAGCAATTCCAAAGGAATCAGCTCTTTTGGTACAATGCATTCAATATGTGAGCTCCACTCATTAATTTTGGAAATGAAATGGTTATGCTTATTAATATGAAGGTTTTACCACTCGTCACGCTTCCAAAGCTGAACTGAAAAAAAAAAATAATGGCATTACATGAATCCACATTGGGAAAATGTGAATAATGCCAGTGCTCTTTTTTGATGGGAAAAGTGATTGTTCAAGGGCAAACCAAATTGTTTCTGTTCTATATGCATAGGTTGGATGAAGCAGCTTATCAAAAAGACAGGAAATAAAAGAGCAGGATAACTTATAGAACTTCAATTTAGAATTTTTGAATTCTGTGGGCTCAGCCTATTGCTTAGGGTGGTGTATCTAAAAATTACACAAAAAATCAATATGAGAGGGTTTTAGAAGGCAGACAGCTTGTTGGCTCAGCCTGTTGTTTTGGAATCTTTCGTGCCAAGTCCTAGGCACTGGGAGGTTAGGCAGTATTTAACATTGTGGGGTCTAAACCAATTTCAGATCGGCATGCCTTTACATGACTTGATAGCTGGTCTCAGTGTTACTACTTGACTCAGTAAATGTTTTCTTTTTTTAAATGAAAGACTCTAGAAGAAAACAGCAAGGAGAGGCCCTTGTTTTGATCTGAGTGATCATGGATGTATGCGGACACAGTTTGAAAGAAGGATGTGCTCAGAAAAAGTGTGGAAAAGCCAATGGTGAAGAGTTTCAGATAAATTGTGAACTCTTGCTTACTCTGGATTGGTAATATATATATATATATATATATATATATATATATATATATACATGTATACATATATATGTGTAATATATCTATATTTATACCTCTATCTATCTATCTATCTATCTATCTATCTATCTATCTATCTATCTATCTATCTATCTATCTATCATCCATATATAAAGTCTATAGCATTGAAAATCAACCTTTTTCTTTTCTGGAACCTCCCACAAAGCAAATTATTGATCTTATCAAGGATTATACTGATAGCTGCCAAGAGCCAGTAACACGAATAGTCTCATCTTCCATGCAATCTGTCAGCTTCATATCCCAACCATTCCTTTGACTCACCTGATTTCTTTTTTTCTCCGTAAAGAGTTACGTAAGTAATGTAATGAGTACACTTCTTGTCAAACTTATTACTCCCTCTCTCATTTTTCTCCCACTTTCCCTTCCCTCCAACCCCCCTCCCAAGTTGTACAGGTCATGTCTTGTGAGTATTGCTGTTGCATTGGTTCTACCTTTGTTTTCCCATCCATTTTCAATCACGTTATCATACACAAAATTCACATTTATTTATAAAATTATTTTCAGACTCTCTGACTTGGTCTCTTTGTCAGTACATGTTTTTCTAATTGCTGTCAGTCTTCAAGGTTTTCATACCAGACAGATTTGCTCTTCTTTGTTCTCTAAATCTTTCTTAATCGTTGAAATCCACTCTATGGAATATCTTCACAAAGAAACTGAATCTGAAAGTCTCTTATTTTACCTGTTTCTCAATATAAAATTCTCATTTATGGAGTAGGCATTGCTTTTTATTATCCATTATTTCCAATAATCATTTTGGGACGTTTGTATCAGATTGTGTTTGTGTACATACCAAAAATGAGGTAGGGGAAATAGTGATCAGAGGATCCCTAAATGATTTAAAACCAGCAGTGTGAACTGGGGAATGAAAGTCACTTTTCCTGGGCCTCAGTTTCTTTATTTGTAACCCAAGAATGTTGGGTTTGAATGTTGGGTTTGCTCCACAAAGTATTTGAGATTCTATCGTGGAAACCATCTGAATATTTTAGGAAGTATCCTGAGACATATCAAAGAAGCATATAAAAATGAAAAATAATTATGATTCATTTTGGTGGTACAGGGCTTTTCCATGGCTTACACTCTACTATTTGAGCTATTCCTGCAGCCCTGCTTTTGGATAGTTATTTTAGAGTTGGAGTCTTGAGGATGTTTCTATTCTAGCTGGTATCAAAGTGTGATCCTCAGATCTTAGCCTCTTGAGTGGCTGAGATTACAGGTGGGAGCCACCAGCACTCAGTCGTAATTTTATTTTTTAATACTAGACAAAAGCATTAAATATTGCACAGTACTAGCACTATCAAGGCAGAACTGGCCTGACTGTTGCACAGCTGGGAAAAAACCTTGACCTAGAATTAGAAATCTGCATAGCCTAGGTTTTCCAGGCAATGGGACTTTTGATGAACTCATCTTAGCCATGCCTCCTACTTAGAAAATGCTTAGGGAGCAATGCACCTATCCAAATCCTTGCTTCTTAAGCTCAAGTGTATCACCTGATGGCTTCAAGAAATGAGACTGCCATCTTCTGGTGGTGCTTGACAGGGCTAGAGGACTATAATCAATGTAGTCATTTCTTCTTTGCTATGCGGATTACTCTTCCATTGTTTATGTCTTGACAAATACTTGTTTTAGACTTGGAGAATACAAGTTCAGATCTTGTCAACACAAAAGAAGAACTTACTGTGTGCTGACTCTTTTGTTAGCCATTTTATTTTCTTTTAGTGTTCATAATAACCATTCGTGAGGTAGGTTCTACAACAGTAAAAAAAATTGCCAGACAATTTTACAATCCAGGTAAATACTAGGTATTGTCAAAACTATCAAGAGAAATTGCAGTTGCTTATGAAACACAATAAATGTGATTATGTGTATACAACTACACACAGAAATACAAAAGTCACCAATTTGTGAGATCTGCAGGTGAGTATCTATATAATAAAGTACACATATGTAAAATAAATATTGAAAATGTTTTATAATTACATAAAAGTGAATCATACAGTTGAATATCTAAAATTGAATAAATGTAATATAGACACAGAAGAGGTAGTTAAAACTCAGATTGGTGCCCCAAATCATGTATTGTAAGATGTAAAATACCAATATACTCTGAACCCAAATCTGATATTTATTGTTTGTAGCAAAGATCCAATGCAATGGAGTGGATTTTCAGGACAGATATTTGTAATCATTTTCAGTACTAATATTTGTTGACTAGGTTAGTGATCTCAAAATATCAGCCATCTTGATGATAGAAACAAAATGGAAGGAACCAAGTTCTTAGGGATCACAGAAGCCCGCAGCTCTCTTACCTCCAGAGTTGGTTTACTTGTGCAAGAAATACATTTTTATCTTGTTTACATCATTTGGACTTTGGGTTTTCTCTTACTGTTTCAACTTATTTTTGTCAAGACTCATAAATAAGCATTGAAGCTATTGAATTTTACAAGCACCCAGAGGGAGGACAATGCTTGGAATATTATTTTAGGTTTTAGAAATTTCCCATCATGAGATTGTAAACGCTTCTTATGTGACACCTAATATTATAGGAGGTTCTTCAGTATGATCTTATTTGATTTTTGTAACAAATTTGGAAGGGTAATAGGAAAAGTATGAACAGCCTGATTTTAGGGACAAGAGAAAATGACTCAGAAGCATTATCATATGCCCAAACTCACTGAGTGGATTAATAACATACCTAGAGCTAAAATCTAGGCCATCCCTGGCCAAGATTTTTCTGCCATGATTCTTAAATGACAGTCTACCCTTTCCTTGGCACTCAGTGGTGAGCAGGGGTAATAAGGACACTGAATTTCAGTTGTAGCAACTTAGCTTCAATTGAAATAACAGTGTTGTTTTTTTTAAAGGAGGTTTCTGATTGTTGAGGATAACTCCTTTTTATAACTACTTAAAGAAAACAAAAATATAATGTAAGAAAAAAAGATGTTTTCTCTTTTGTAGGTACTTCATTAAGAAGGATTAAATCTGGGAATTCTGGGTTCAAACCCAGAGTTTATGCTTGAACTTACCTTCTTACCCATTAAGTGTAAATAGAATGAAACAATGATCACTAAGGAACACAGCTTTTCACCTAGTATAGAGATCATGGGCTGGCTTATGAGATTCTAGCCAGCATGAAGCTGTTGGTTCTTATTTAGGGAGATTCTTCAAGAATCTTCAGAATGTCTATTCGCTTTCGAAAAAGAATATTTTTTTTGCAATAATTGAAGCTGCTGCATTGAGAGAATTATTATCTAAGAATAAATAAATACACTAACACTTTGTATGATTTTGGAATAATTTCAATTTTTGTAGGTTTCCATGACAATGGATTTGACATTTAGCAAATAACAAAATAGGATGCCCAGTGAAGTCTAAATTTCAAGTAAGACATGAAGACTTCTTTAGTATAAATGTTGGAGTATTTGCTTATATTGGAGTAAATACTTATACTAAGAACTTCTATTTTCTTATCTGAAATTAAAATCTAACTGAAAGCCTGACACTGGTGACTCACATCTGTAATCCTAGTTTCTTAGGAGGTTGAGTTCTGAAGATTGCAATCTGAAGCCATCCCAGGAAGGAAAGTCCACAAAACTCTTCTATTTTAAAATTTAATTTTATTGTCAAGGTGATGTACAGAAGGGTTACAGTTACAGACATAAAGTAGGTACATTTCTTGTCAAACATTTGTTACCCTCTCCCTCATTTTTCTCCCACTCTCCTCTCCCCCCCCCAACAAGTTGTAAAGTTCATTTCCAACATAATGTCTTGTGAGTATCACTGTTGAATTGGTTTGCCTTCGTCCTTTGTCTCACCATTTATCTCCAATTAATCCCCCCTCCCCCCAAAAAAGCCAGAAGTGGAACTGTGGCTCAAGTGGTAGATCATTAGCCATTAGCTAAGAGGCTCAGAGATAGTACCAGGGCCCCGAGTTTAAGACCCAGAACCAATACATATGCGAGCATGTATACACACAAATACACACACACACACACACACACACACACACACACACACACACACACACACACACACACCCCACAATCTACTTGGATGTTAAATTTTATCTGGCAATCATATAGGGCAGATATGAGA
Source organism: Dipodomys merriami (assembly GCF_024711535.1). NCBI lineage: Eukaryota > Metazoa > Chordata > Mammalia > Rodentia > Heteromyidae > Dipodomys > Dipodomys merriami. The sequence continues at coordinate 14,978,195 of NW_027206401.1, read as the reverse complement.
GCTGGGTTTCTGTATTATCTAACTCGACCTTCTTGTGTCTTACTATAACATATACAGCATTTTGTATGTGATCTAAGTACTGTTGATCTGATGTGCTTTTTCAAGGCTTAGATTTGGAAGTGGGTTACAAACCAAGAAAAAGAGGGCATGAAGCTCCATCTTCCAGGCGCAGATCACACAGAGGCAATGCTCTTCTGAAGCTAATTGATGTAAAAATTTTCTCATTTTGTCAGCTACTTCCTGATCACCACAGGAGAAGCAATGCTTCCAGTGGCCCAGTTTTATGGGATTGCCTTGGGAATCATTGAGAAAACTCAGCCGGAGTCTGTTCCTTCAACCATTGTGTTGATCTGCAAGAAATGCCATTCTGCTTAATCTGGCTGGAATGTTCCTCTTCTCTGTAACTGGACCATGACTGATAAAGTTCCCAAACTATCTTAACTATTCAGGGGATGGTAGAAAACATGACATACAAGAGCCTCCATCAGACCACTAAACCATTCTATAGTTGACTCAGCAAACAAATCATTTTTACGTTTCATCTGGCCCTACTTCACATGTAGACATTGTTTTGCAAGTTGTTATCATCAGGCAGATAGAAGTTTACATCCTTCTTTTCTCCTTTAACGTTATATCATAAATACTTTTTGCACTGTTTGTTTCCATAATTATTTTAATGGCCAGGTGATAGTTTTTCTAGCTGATGCATTATATTCATTTTATTATTCTCTTATGTTTTCTTCATTACAAATAATTTCTTAGCTAGTAAAAGCCATTTATTTTTCTTTCTGAATTTTTACTTAAATAACTTACCAGCAGTGGGGTAAATGGGTCAAAGGCTGTGAACATCCTGTGTCTCTTAAAATGTTTTTCCAAATTGACTTTCACAAAGGATGCAGAAGGGACAATTTTAACTGGATGAGAAAATTTATTGATGCTTAAATTAAGGAAAGTCAGTGAGTGCTAAATGACATTCAGAACATTTGAAGATGGACAACACGACTGCTCCAACAGAGAAGAAAGTGCAGGGAAATTGGGGCAGGAAATGTACAATAACCAGACAGAAAGCCACGTCAGGAAGCTTTGCTTTAAACAGAACATGACCCTCTGGTTCTTTAAATGAAGTGAATCTTAGTTCCTTTAAAATCTTAAGAAAACAGCAACAACCCACTGCCTAAGGAGGCCAAAGTAGCTTTTCTAGATTTATACCTTTTTGTTTGTTTTTTTTTTTTAAACTGTATTTTTTTTGTCTTTTCTTTTTTGGTACTGGGGATCGAACCCAGGACGTTGCACTTGCTAGGCAAGCGCTTTGCCACTGAGCTATATCCCAGCCCTAGACTTATACCTTTTATGTTTTTGTTTCTCCTTTCTTCTTATTCAGCAAAGGGTGTAGGCCATCAAGAATAAGTAACTTTCATGACTGTGTATTAATACCAAGTGCTTGTTATTTGGTTTTAGACCTGGCTTAGAAATATAATAAAATATTAATCAAATTAGTATTTGATTAATATACAAAATGCATATGGGCTCCCCACAACTCAATAGCACTCCCATACCATATAACCAGATTAGAGGACAGTCAAAGGAACTGAATACATCTTTCCCCAGTGAAGCTGCACAAATAGCTGACGGTATACAAAGAGCTCTTTAGTATCACCAGTCATCAGGAAAAGACAAATCAGAACCACCACCTTGAGATATCAGCTCACCCCTTTTAGAATGACTGTTTTGTTTTTTACTAACTTTTTTTTATTGTGAAAATACCGTACAGAGGAGTTATAATTGCATGGGCAAGATAATGAGTACATTTCTTATCAAGCATTGTAGCCTCCTCCTTTGTTTCCCCTTCCCATCCCTTCTCATACTCCCCCCACTTCCCCTCACCCGATCCTCCCCCCCCCACCAAAGTTGTAAAGTTTGTTTTTCGACATAACGACTTGTACATCTCATTGTTACAATGGGTCCACCTGTATCCCTAGTTAAACGATTTGTTTTTGCCCTTCCCCTCCACAAATTATACCAACATCAAATACAGTGAAAGCAGGGGTTATACTGTGGGGGAGGGACATACAAAGCAACATAGAAATCATCTTATAAATATGTTAGAAACAATTGCATGAAAGGAAAAAAACATTTGAATACTTATCTTGGGGTAAAATGACTGTTTTATGTTTTGGTAAATGTTGACAAAGATGTGGAAGCCGTATAATATTCCTGGTAATTCAAATTGCCACTAAGAGTTGGGTTCCTAAAAGCAATTAATAATAGATTATCACTTGATCTCCTTGTATCACTTCTGAGTATATATCCAAAGGAAATTAATTTCTTGAAGGCATATGTTCTTTAGAACATTTTTCATAATAGTCAAAATATGGAAACAGCTACTGCCCATTAATAGGTGAAGAAATTAAAAAGATGATACTCAGATTTTTTTAAATGAGGAAATCATGACATTTAAGTCAATATAGATGAAGTTGGGGAACTTTATGCTAAATGAAATATGCCAAACACAGAGGGGGAAAATATTACAGGATCTCATTTAAATGAGCAATTTAAAATAGATTTCTAGTAGCAGAGAGGGAAGTTGTGGTTGGTAGGTTGGAGAGAGGGCAAATGGGTATAAACTTATAGGTTCAGTGTGTAAAGTTTAGAGTATAAAATTTTAAGGTTAGAATAGTCCTAGAAATCTACTGTGCAGCATGGTGCCTGTAGTTAACAATAACACATTGTAGATATAAACATTTGCTAATGAGATAACTTTTCTAATGAGTATTCCCGTCACAAACTAATAAGTAAAGAGAGCAGGAGGAAATAAAAAGAAAAATGCTACTGACCTCAGGAGGAAATAAAAAGAAAAATGCTACTGACCTCATTGCAATGCACAATGAATTTCATGTGAGATAAGAAAGAATTTTATTTAAAATAGAAACAAAAAACCCCTGGGAGCGAAGGTTGAGAATGAAAGGGGTTACATTGATCAAGATATATTATATTGGTAAACTGCTTTGTTAAAGGGCAACTCTTGTACAGCTACAAGATAAGGTGAAAAAGAAATACATAAAAATAAAATGAAATTCCTGAAAACAGAAACAACCCTAATAAATTCTTCCTTAGATTTAGTTCTTAGGATCTTAACATCTAGAATTTGTCCTAGTTCTTTACTCTAAGTCTGGACTACATTTTTGCTGTCATATTTTTCATCAAAAATCACCCTCAGTGAGGCTGTTTAGGTGAAAATATTTTCTAGAATAAAGGTGCTTAATACAGAAGAAGTTGGAAGATTTCCTTTAGAAGATAATAATTTTGGTTATACTTTGAATAATCAAAATAAAAATGCTTTCAAGTATTAGTCTCCTTGTTACATGTTGCTATCTAGGCAGGAGAACTTGGAAAAAATTAGTTATTATGATGTTACAGCTCAACTTCTCTCTTTGTGGTCTGACTCCATTAGGTGATGCCAAGCATTATTATTTTCCATAAAGGGTCAACTCGTAGATGTTTTCAGATTTTCAGTCCATACAGTCTCACAAATATTTAAATTGCCCTTGTAACATGAAAGGAGACATAGACAATACCAATGCCCATGGAAAATATCGGAAATGTGTACATCCAGCTGTGTACCAATAAAAGCAGAGAAACAACAACAACAGGCAATTAACTCAGTTACCCAGTGGGTCATAATCTGCTAGCCTCTGGTTTGAAGAATCTGGTTTTAGATCATCCTCAGTTGTAATCCTACTTTTTCAGTCATCCCTTAGTATTAATAAGAGTATCAACTTTACAATGAAACAAAAAAACATGCCATAAGAAAAATAAAGTTTTGTTTAAGAGTGAATTCTGAGAAACTGTGTAAGAGAGAAGGTAACCCATCAAGAGTAAGAAAAGACAGTGATCGTTAGAAATTAACATGGAGGAACTCACAAGAATTTGAAAGAGCTTTGGAAAATGGGTTCCTTGATGCATACACAATAACCTCTTAGCACAAGGTTTATGTAGTTGAATGATAAGAGTCCTGGGAATAACACCTGTGGCTCAGAGCTCATTCTGTTTCCTCTCAGTACCTGAATTGATCTAACAGGTCAGTTGTAACCTACAGTTAATGCCCTGTGAGCAATCCTTTTTATAGCCGAAAGCAGACCAACATCCTGGAGTTCAAAAGGCAGAGCTCCATCAAGGTATGACTGACCGCCATGCCAGTGTGGAAGCCCTTTGGGACCCGTAGCAGTTGGGTTTTGGAATGAGGAGGAATGGATATGGGAATGAGAGACTCCAGGATTGATGCCCTGAGTTAGACTTACTTCCCACACCACAAATCCAGTTTTCTTAGTTGTGAAGCTCTCAAGCATGACATCATCCTGCCTTCTTTTCTTTTTTCCCCCCTCTATTATTTCAAAGAAGCAAATGGGCAAAAATGAGCAGGCAGAATTGTTTCCATTATTAGGAAAGGTAACTAGCATGCTAAAGATGCACACTCACTTACAAAATCTGGCCCATGAGACCCTAGGGAAGGAAGACATTGGGCATGTCAGGGCATGTCAAGAATCCCTCCAAACGGAGACCTTGGAGAGAAGAAAGGCCATGACTGGGTATGATCTGTCTTCAAGAGCAATTAACTCACAGTTGTCCTCATCCAAACCCTAACCCCTCATCTTCTGAACATTGTCCTTTGGCTTCTACTCCTTATCATTAGATGCCCAGAGGTTATTTTGCTTCTCTTTACCTTCATCTTCATTTTCTTTTTCTCAGTTGTGCCTTGGGATGCATCTTTGTCTCCCTCAGTGAGAGTTGCTAACTCTCTTTCAATTTCAGGGACTTCTCTTCAGATTTTAAGGGTTGCGTGAATGTGGAGGTGAAGAGCAGCTCATCGGAACAGTAGTGACGATGGCTTTTCCTTGCCCTGTTTCTCCCCACATTTCACATGAACTTTCCTTTCTGGAGTCCTGGCCTACCAAGCCTTTGGGCATTCCACAAATGGCCAAAAATATCCAAAATTATCAGGTGTCTTTACCTTTCCAGATTTTAAATCTTATCAAAAGCAGTGACAGTCAGGGAACTGTGATTCTACAGATAGCAGGATAAACTGATAAAACAAAACCGACCTGCAGTGAAATAGGGACAGAGGGCTACCGAAGAAGGAGAAAGGAATAAGGATGAAAGAATGAAGACTTAAGGACAAGGAAGGCATTACAACCTTCCAGGAAACAGAAAGGAGACCCACCAGTCAAAGCCATCTTCAAGGACTCCAATTCTCCCTACTTAACCCCAGGCAGATCTCTGTAATGAGGAAGACAATGCAAGATGGTTAAGATACACTCTAGTGCTGCCATTCTATAGCATTTCTGCTCTCTTTCTTGGTCATATTTCTCTTCTAATAAACTTTTCTATCACCTTTACTTATGTAAGGGTCTTGCCTAATTCTTCTCTCGCCAGATCAAAGGACTGAGGTTAACTTAGCTGCCTTAAATTTCCAGTAACATATTTGTTACATTGGTTTGAAAGTAAGTATGGCTTTTTCTGGCTTGGATTCATTGAAAGGTAACACAAGGACACACACACACACACACACACACACACACACACACACACACACGCACAAAACCACAAGCAGCAACAGCAAAAATAATTTCTACCATAACTACAATGATTCCATAATATATAGGACATCTTTTAACACCCGAAGATATCCATGATCTCAGAAGAAACAGCAGTGCTTTAAATTAAATTCATTTTGCTTTACAGAGACTCACTACATCGTCCTTATATTTTTCTTCATGCCCCTGACAGCTTATAACTTAATTTTGAATTGGCTTGCATCCAAGGCTTGGTACTTGGGAAGCATTGGTGTAATGGAAAGAATCTTATCTTAGGAGTCTGACAGATTCCACTTCAAATCTGGCTCCTACACTTGACCTTGAGTGAGTCAGAGTACAGGTCTGAGCCTGTCCCAAGGGAAGGAGGATGTACTTTGCCCTTGCATAGGGATGTGAGTTTCTGATGCCTTCTCCTTGTCTTCTGTTTTCCTCTGTGTATCACAATCCCCAAACAAGAGACACAGCAACCTTACTAGGAAAGTGCTTATTATTTTATTTTCATTGATGTAAGCTTATCAGTTATTTGAAGTTCAGTCTGCCTAAAAACCTTCAAATAGTAACCAGCAAATCTCGACATAGACAGCTTGTAACTTAAGCCCAATGTGATTTGAAACCGTTAGAAAATAAACCAAAATAGAGTAAAACAAGTAAGAATACACATGGAACAAACCTAGTCTATGTCTCAGACCCTGACACATTTTCTATAAGGGACTAGCTCCATGACTGAAATTCAATCAGGTTTCTGTGAGTCTGTCAACTAGGCTTCTTATTGGAATTTCCAGCCACCCTTGGTCTTGAGCCCAGTTCAGTGAAAATCCCGCCAAGCCAATTTAACAGGACTCCCTCTCTCTTAATCTAAGAGGATTTTTTAGTAATTTTTTCCATGAATTTCCCCATCCCGCCAATTGGCTATACATCTCCAGTGCCCCTGTATACCCAGTCAAGTCTGTTGCAGATGGGACTCAACTCTGGATTTGTTGTCATTGACTTGAATAAAATTTGTATTGCCTCTTTCACTGTACTGAGCATATAATTGTTCTCTGACCTACTCCAAACCCACACCATACTGGAAAGAGATTTATCCAGGAAGATGTGAAAGGCCACAGGGAGAAGTAACTTCTGGAAGTGTCAGCTCTAGGGTTTATACATTAACACTTTGATTTCAGAGATTAGAACCAGATGGAATTGTTCTAATTTAATTGTTCTGGAGCAAGGGAGAAGTCACTTTCCATCCCTAGGGGATAAATGACTAATCTGGGAAGAGGTTGAATGAAAGTCCTTCCTTTTTTCATTCAGGAGATATTTGTTAAATGCTTTGCATTACCATAATTATTTTTCTAGTGTTGAGAAGAGGAAAGGGACACTTTCTTAATGCTTTCACTGATGACAGGTTTGTTATAGGTAAGAATGCCTGAGGTGGTTTCCAACAAAGTACCAGCACTGATGCTGCTATTAGTAATTAACTCTCCTCAATCTTTTCCTTTCCTGCTGCTTCACGTTGGCCTTCATAATTCCCGAAGAGAAAGGAATGGGGCTGTCGACTTATCTCTCTGTAGCTCACTTACCTCTCTCGAGTTGATTTGCATTGTACCTTTATATCTCAAAGTGTTGGGGTGTCTCCCTCAAGATCTGAGGGAGTTTTTACTCCTTGAGGGTACTTTAATCTGTGCCTATGCTGTGTGCAGCCTTCCAGGGCTGCTCTTTATGCAGTTAGGTGGCTCTGACTTTGACCTCGTAGCTGTGTTTATGGAGATATTTCTTCCCGCAATATTGTCTAAGGGAGACCTAGAAGAAAATCTTTATCATAAACTAGGTGGCTTAAAGCCTCGAGATTTACCTTCTTACATTTCTAGAGGTAAGAGTCTAAAATCAAGATATTGGAAATTGGGGTTAAGGTTGCACTGTCTCTGAAGTGTGTCTTCTTGGCTTCTGGTAGTTGCTGGTAATTCTTGATAGTCTGTCTTACCGATGCATCGCTCCAATCTTTACCTCCTTTTTCATGTTATATTCTGCCTTATACCTTTGTCCAAGTTTCCCTCTTCTTATAAAGATACTAATCCTTTAAGTACAACCCCTCCAAACCAGTATTTCACACTTTATTCACCAAGACCTTATTTCCAAATGAGAAGACCACATTTATAAGTCCCGAACAGAAATAATGATCGAAAGGATACTATTTATTGCAGGACACTATTATTGCATTCTACTGCATGCTTAAAGAGCCTTTCTAGGTTTTTTTTAAAATACTTTTCTCTATAAACCCTAAAACAGCTCTTGGCACCAGAAATGAAAATTTGCTCGTTTTCTTAGGTTGTAAATTTATAACCTAAAATTCCTTGATGTCTGGTAACTACGTGTCATGAAATGCTACTCATCTATTCAATTTTATGCCAAGGGAAATGGAATTTTGCTCCTCATAGTTTAGCTAAAAACAGGGGGACAGATTGTAATAATCCCAAGGGTCTGCCATCCTAATGTGACTCCCTCAAGACTGTCCATTTTCAATTAAGATGGATAATTTCCCTCTGCAGACTTCTACCTCAACTTCACATCTATGCCCTTTGATGTTGGGAGCAGGTGTCTATACTAATTTGAAATTAACATACAATTTATTTCTTCACTAACTTCCCTTGGCTTATTTCCAACCTCTTAAGAAGACCTTTCAATAAATAACTCAGGCATAGATTTGCTTCCTTTTGAAAGAACCCAGTGCACTTTCTTCCACATCATATTGAAACACAGTGAAATGCTCTCTGACTGCTCTGTGTGTGTGTGTGTGTGTGTGTGTGTGTGTGTGTGTGTGTGTGTGTGTGTGTGTGTGTGTGTGTGTGTGTGATAAGATGCATGTGTACCACTGGATGTGAATAGTTTGTGAATAGTCACAGACAGGGATACAAAAGCCTATAGTGTCCTGTCTGTCTCAGGTGCTTATAAAGTAGGACACAGTTGTACTACAGAAACTGCCACTTCTCTCTGCTCATCTTTGAGCTTCAGAAGTTTCTGGTAGGACTCTTTTCAGGGTAAGCATGGTTCACTAGACACTGGAGCAGTTGTTCCCATAGTACACTATCCCAAAGACTTTCCTTTTCATCTAGAGGGTAATATATTTAACTTTTTCATCACTCCAACTTTCTGTTTGCATGTGGCTGCATTTGCAGGTAGCTTTGCTATAGTTATTCAGTCACTTTTTGGATGATGCACATCATGCTGAAGTTCTCTCTCTCTGTTTCTGGATCCCAGCTTGGTCAGATCACCCCAAATGCAGACGTTCCAAGGCCTCATGGGGGTCTTCAGTGTATTTCTTATCTATTCCTAGCTCCTACCAGCTCACTAACTCTTCCTTCACTTTCTTTTCCTCGTCTGTCTTAAAACATATCAGACCAGAGGCTAGAACCCAATGACAAAAATTAAAACAAGGTAGAATTTTCTCTGAGACAATGATTATACAATGACACAATAACCAGGCTCTAAGTGATGACAGATTTCTGATTTAGAATCTCCCATACAGCACCAGAAATTAAAATAGGACTCTGCAGACATTAGCCCAGAGTGGTCAGGGCACTGTCAGAGACTACCAGCATCCCAAATGTATGCCTTTGCTTCCAGCATAAGATGTGAGAAACACACTCACCTGTCCAAGCTGAAGGAACGGATTCAGAGATAAGACCTTGCAAGAAGACGTGAGACTTGATTGGTGGTCTTGCAAGATTGGGTGCTGGTGAGCAGGCACACGCAGGGTGGTTCTCACAGGCATTTGCAGCTCCTGAGGAGGCAGAAGATGGCTCTTCATCGGCTGATTGCAATTGGATGCACAATCTTCCTGGATGTTTTATTCTTTTCTATCAAGTAATTTTAATACATGCACCTCCTCAGATGGGTAGAATTTTAGAACCAGGCTTTGGTTTTGTCTCTCCTATCCCCCTGACTTTGTTCTCTTGTAGTGGGCAGGCTTGTTGGGTAAATGCTTTCTGGCATATGCATGGATTGGTTTATACTTTCTTTCTTATTTGATCATAATCCACCCTTTTCACTCCAGTCTAACCTCCTTTAACGACCTTCTAGGTGCTTAGTGATGGCCATATCAGCAAGCCATCCATTCATTGTAGAAGCAAGCTCCTACCCAAGTTTCCACTCATTGACTTGAAAATGAACCACCACAGACTTTATTTCCAACAAAAAAACAAACAGAAAGCAAAACAGGCTCCCCAAACTAATTGCATGAGATGTAGAGCACTTCCATTTAGCCCATCTCTGGCTTACTCAGGCCAAGAAACCCAACCAGGATTTGTCTACAGCTCTTCTTATTGAACACCATGAAGTTTTCCCCCCTTCCTTACCTACCTTTGAATCTCTGTCAAATACAAGTAATAGTGGCTAACTCCCTCGACACAGTAAGCTTGAGCAAGTAAATAGGCATTGACTATTCTCATTGACCTGGTCTTTGTTTCCATAGCACCTTGGGAAACTTTCAAAGGATAAACCTAGACATATTAAAATTTTAAAGGATGTATTGGGCATTTACCAATTCAGGATGAGGCCGACCACATCACTCCCCGCACACCCTTAAAAGTGTGGAGAGGGGTCATAAGACAGACACTTTTAGAAGATGATCATGGAAACAACAGAAAAAAAATGTATTTGGTTGGTTAGAGAGGAAAGTCCCTCCTTAGAAGTTATCTGGAAGTTTCTGGTGAGTAAAGTCTGTACTTCATTTTACTGTTTATTTTGGGCTTTGGTTTGTTTACATAAAAGCTCAAAGGGCCGAAGCCCAACACTCTCACAATTTTAAAATATATTAACAGTACTCACAGCCTAATGGGAAGAAGTAATGAATATAGGATCATCATACATTGAGATTAGCAGAGCAATATAATTTATATGCTAGGAGGGAGGTACAAGCCAACAAACAAGGAATAATAAATATTTCCTTTTTTCTTGATTGAATTGTTTTTGTTATATTATGATAACTTCATCTTTGGCAAAGAATGAGGGAGAAGAATTGAGAGGTCTACTGAATTCTTCAGCAAGGCTACATAAGGTCTACCTGAAGAAGCCAACAATTGTGGTTGGCTTCAGAATATCATTATATGTGGCTGCCCCTTCGAGAGCAGAGTATCTGATAATGTCAGCCTGTATCTACAGAGAAAGAAAGGACTCTTCAACCATTCAGAGTCTATGGTCATATGACACTGAAATAGACACTGAGCAGAGTGCTCCCTGTCAGGCACTGGCTGGTCAGGGGGCCTGGCCAGTTGCTTTAGGATGGAGCTGAGGACAAGTTGTACTTTCTTTCTGGATGGATGCCTTTTCTTTGGGGGGCAGTTTCTGGCCCAATAGTGTCACTCTATTTGTATCATTTATCTTCTCCCCATTATCCCTGACAAGCCTATCTCCTTCCCCTTTTCCTTCTTCTCCTTCTCCTCCTCTTCATTCTCCTGTTCCTTCTCTTTTCCTTTGACATGTGCTTTGTCTCCTTCCTCAGCATCTCCCTTTCCATTCTGCTCCCCTTTCTTCTCCATCTTATCTCTCCATTTCCATGAGAAATACTTGCTATTTCTGGATATGAACTATGATCATCTCCAGATTTTAAAAGCAGACATCACAGACTCATTTACATGAGTTATAACAATAATAGGTTTAAAAAATATATGCTTAGGTATATGTATCGAGAAAGAGCATATTATATATAGCATATAACGTATGTCTAGATGTAAGTATATTTATAGAATAGTATATATAGATAGTATAGTTTATACATATGTTTTATATATACATATACACAGATGTGGTCAGTCACTTTAACAACAGTTTTTCTTTAAGTTTGTTACTCTCTTTTGAAAGAAACTTAAAGGAGAAAACAGCCTCTAGACTGTGATAGAAAGAAGACCTTCTGAAGGAGAAACCTATTCTGTATACTTAGTATTGCTCGCGACTGTCCCATGTGAGACCATGTTGCTTTCTGGGAGGTTGTGTTTTAAAGAACGCAGGCTTCCTCAGAAGAATATAATGCAGGTTTTGGCTAGTCATTTCTCTCTGAAATTGAGGCTTTCTGAAATAAGCGCATCCATCAGTGTATGCAGAGCAAATGGCCTTCTCCTGCCATATGGGCCTCGTGATGGCAATTGCTCCTCTATCTAGGTGCCAGAAACAAACCGAGTGTAAAAATAGCGAATCTAGAAAAAATAATAAAAGTAAAAAATTGGTAGCTGGGGTATCCCACCAAATGTTGTGACTGTCATGCCCGAAACACAGGAGACTTGAGCTGAGAGGGTGGAATGGGGAAGGGGTACAGGGAACACGGTTGGTAGAATTTTCACACCACTGTCATTAAAGAGGCCTCACTTTTGTAAATACGTTTGATGATTTCAAGCCGAGATGGCCTAAAGTATCCATGTTCACCTTGAAGACACACCTCCCTCTCACTGAACTGAAGAGACACTTCCTGGATGGCCAGAAAACACCATTGCTGCTACTGAAGCTACTGATTCTCCCCATCACCGATGAAGTTCCTTTCATACGGCATATTATTGTTACTTAATGATACTTTGATTTAGTCATACTTTAAAAATTTGCAGGCCCCGGTCTAAGCCTTTCATTCTAAGATGAATTTCTTTCATTCATTTCTAATCTTTAAGCATTGATTTTTAGGTTTAACTCTCGGAGAAGAAATTATTACAGCCTGGAAAGGGGCCTCTCCCTAGCTTTTGAGAACTGTCAAGAATGCTTACTTTTTTTTTTTCCTTTTAAGAATTCCTTTTCTTAGACAGTGATTGACCTGTTTCTTGAGTGTCAGTTCTCATAATTATTCCTCCGTGTAAAAGTTCAGTGTGATCATGAAGAGTTGGGAAATTTTCACCCACATAGCCTGGAGGGGAAGGTTGGTGCTATTGTTTTATTATTAAATCTCTTGTCTTATTTATCTCAGAAAAATCCTCAGTGATGCATCAGAAAGCACTCCTGACGTCAGATTGTGGGTTATTTTTTTTAATTGTTGGATAGTTACATACATATCAAATGAGTAATTACCAAATGTCAAGTGAGTGATATTTTTACTAATATGCAGAATTACTTCAAACTCACTGTGCTTCAAAGCTTCTTAAAATTGTAAATTGAAGGTGCTAATAATACAACCTTAGAGGGTTATTGTGGAAAAGTATAATTTGTCAAAATACTTCATGAGCAGCACCATCTGTCACATTACTTTATTAATCATAGTTTTGGTTAATACTTTTTCTTAGGGTTCTTAAATTTTATATGTTAACATCTTTATGTGTTGAACTTTCTGGATTCCTCCACCAAGATCACAACCTTATTCTCATTGTCAGAAGATAACCCACAAATGTCAATTTTCCTTGTCTTAACTGAGGTCACACCAAACTCAAGGTCAAATTTCCTTTTAGGCACAAACCACATGAATGAGCAAAAAAGAAAAAAAATAGTGGTATTAATGCTTGATTTCCAGTTCCCTAAAGTTGAGCCAATCCCTGAAGTGCTCTCTAAACCCCATAGCTCCTCTCTGCTAAGAGACTGCATTCTTGTTCTTCCTTCCCTCTTCTAATCTGAATCTCTATTGTTCCCTTTGACCAGATTGATCTTTAGACCCTCCTTCATAAACAGCTTACACATGCATCTCCATGTCAAAATGTGTTTCTCAGATAACTCAAACTTTAAACTTGGGTACCAGATCCAAGAAAGCAGATGCTCTGATTTGATTTGGATCAAGATTACCTATTATTCATTTGCAACATAGAAGTGTTGATTTATGGAACACAGTCCTTGGCAATAGCAACTGTAATGATTAAGTGCTTGCTGGTGCGGAAGTGGGATGAACATGAATTATACCAGTCATGTTTTATATGCTGAGAATGAATTGTGCCATTCATTGGTGGAAGTGTCATTTATGAAAAGAAGTCAAGAGAAAGAGATAGAGGGATTCCTTGGTTTTCCTAATTTCCATTTTCCAGCTATAGTTAATGGAAGGCCAATTGTATTGCCTTCATGTTTTTCTAAATCAGGCACCAACTTTTCCTAAAACTCAAGGTATTTACAAACTCAAGACATTTACAAATTTCAGGTATTTCAAAAAAGTAGCGGACTATTCCATCTGACTTACTTGAGTCTCAATTAAAGTGATTACATAATATTGTTAGCTTTTAAAGCTGTTTCTAAGTTATTTTGTATTAATGTGAAAATTCAGGGTCTGAGCTAATGTTTTAGCTGAACAGAAGTGAATTGAAATGATTATGAGATAAAGAATATTATAATATTGTAGAATGTACCTTTTGTGTAGTGAAAAAACATAAAGAAGGGATAAATTTACCAGAAGAATATTATATGCATATATAAAAATATCGCAATGAAAGACCTTTATACAATTAATATACAAAAGAGAAAATCTTTAAAATTTATAAATATATAATATATGTAAAAAATGCTGGAAAACAGAAAAAAAGAAAGAAAGAAAGGGAAAAAGTCTGTGTGATTGGAAATGCTAAGTTCTTCCTACTAAGCCATTTTACCAAGGGGCAGAAGTTAGGGCCAGTGGGAGAACAATAATGAAATCAGGTCAATATCACTAAATAATAAAAAATATAAAATATTAGAATTCTGATGAGGTTGTCACTTCTTATTTCCAAAAGCAGTATTCATTGAAACATCATATACAATAATATAAACACCTGTTATAAGTACAAATGTAGAACTATAATACATAAATATAAATTATAACTAGAAATAATATTATTAAGACAGTGATAGGCTAGCAATTGCATCATCATCAAAATGAACACAACAAGTTCTACAAGTTATGCCATCCCATTCCCAATCCCTGCCAAAGGGATCCGTGTTATGTCATACTCCTTCAGCCTGTCCGAAGCAAGGATGACTAGTAGAAGAAATTCTATGGTTTCAAAGTGAGATTCCTCAGAACACTAACAGTTAGTTGTAGCATTTGGCAATTTGCTAGAAATATTCCAGTGCCCCACTTATACCCTGGTCTTCATGTCCTCAACCCTAACTTGCTGAATACATTATCATTTGAGTACCACTGATTTTAGATGTCAGCTGGTCAGGTAATTTGTCTTTCTTCTCTCAGACTGGCAAGGCCTTGTAAGATGCACGTTGCCTCAGAGGTGGTAAGTTGGGTGCTTATAGAACCCAGGAGAATGGAGTCTCATTGTGTTAACAACAGCTAGTTTGTAGTATGTAATATCGGATGAGATGTACCCTTCTGGGTTACACCCTAAAGGCCAGATGTTAGAAGATAGAAAAGGAGGAAAGGAGATATGGAGTGGGAACCGCAAACTAGAAGATTGCTTTAAACTCTTTCTTCTATTTTATCTATGCACCTCCCTGGTATTTCATAAACATTTTGTGTTGCTAGGATTACAGGCATGAGCCACCAGTGCCCAGCTTTCATAAACATTTTGTGATGAGGATGGTTAAAACCCTTTCAGGAGCAAATTATTTATTTCCTAATCATGTTTTTACACCTGCTACAAACAGTTTCCATAAACTCTACTGGCTTACTCGGTTAGCTAAATTCATATTCTTCTACTTATTAGAGAAGCTATATTTAGTCTGGATCAAAACCAGCAATAACCAGCCTCAACTTGAAGACTCAAAGAATTTGGGTAAAGAGGTTCTTTTCAGTTCGCCATCTTTATCTTTTTAAAGTCTTCATGAGTATTGGATTTTTAAAAAAATTCCTTTATACAGAGATGTTTCCTCATTATTCATTATTCTTTATTTGTTATTTGCTTTGCCCTTGTGTGAGAAAGACAAATATTAAAACACTATTAACATAAAAATCATCATAATGATTGAAAACATTACATTATCACTCAGTGCCAAAGCATTAGTACATACATAAGAAGATGAAATGTGAATTAATCATGAAATTAATTGATATATTAGAAATACCTAAGTTCCTATAATACTTTATTTCTAAAACCAGTTAGCATCACCTGGGAAAGGAAAAATGGCTAATGGAATAGATATAAATGCATACCATTAAGTTCTTTATGATTTTCCTACTTTTTTCATGTTGCATTTATTTTATCAAACTAGTAAATGGATATAATATTACTTTTAGTCCAAATTTGC